>NC_046344.1:2575000-3862500 GCF_000738735.6 Corvus cornix cornix
AGCACTGTTCATTCATCCTTACCCTCCAGATGGGAGAGGGGTGATGTGAGGAGAACTGGCCTTGTGGTTAAGGAACTGGGTGGAACTCCTGGGATTTTGACTCAAGACTCTGCTCTAGGTGATGTTGGCCAGACAAAATGCACTCCTGTGCTGAGATTTCCAGGCTACTTCCAAACAAGCTGGGAAGCAGAATAGTTGCATTGATACCTTGTGTTCAGGCAAAGGTCCCTGCTGCCCATCGAGGTTTAGCTATCACAGCAGGTGTGTCTTGTTTTCCCAAATGACTTTGCAAAATTGCTAAATTTTCACCTTTCAGAGGGAGAGTAATTACTGGGCAAGTTGTGGGATTGGGAGCTGTTTTTCCAGAAGTCTTTCATGACCTTGGGCAAAGCAGTTAGGCAGAAATTTAGTGAAGTATTAAAGCATTTCAGTCCTATTGAGGGCTTATCTCTGATTCATTTCAGTGGGATTTAGGGTTCCACTTTCTGCTTAAGTACCTAAATCTTTTTGTGATCCATAAAAATCTTAAAAGTTTCTCTTTGGAAAAAAAGGGAATAAAAAACATATCTTGTCTCACAGGGGTGTTTTGAGAAGAAATTAAAGATTGTGTAAAAACAAAAAAAATCACTATGAGGCTATGTAGATGTGATAGAGAGCATGATCATGTATTCCCTAAAACAAATCCTGTAACACATGCTTGGCAGGAGTGTTGTACAAGTGTTTCCATGCTGGCAGGAGTACCTGGCCCACAGTGGATAAAGCTCATCCTATAATTTACAGCAAACCTCTGGAAAAATATTTCTTTCACTTAAAAACCCCCAAAAACTCTGCCTGTGGCGTGGCATCTGGAACATGCTTAGCAAGCAGCAGGAGCTCTTTATAATTCATGAAAAGGGCCACACAGATAATGAGACAAGGTTCCTCACTGCAGCTAAATATTTCTTCCCAATGCCGCTTCAAAACAAAAAGTACCAAGGCGGTGGGCGTGGGGAAGCCTTGCTCCAGCCCCGGAGTCTGCTGTGTCCCAGGCAGGGGCAGTGCCCAGAGCTGCACTCGTGTCTGGGGGCACCATTTGTCCCCACAATTCAGGGATGCTCCAGTGCAAAGCACCAAACTATGAATCTCTCCTGCCTGGCTCTGGCACAGAATTTGGGCTAAAATGCCCAAGCTGATGCTAAATGAGCTTCAAAAAGCTGTCAGAGCTGTCTTGGGAGCTTGTCTGCTGCTGCCCTCTGCCACCACCATGCTTTCAGCTGGGTTGGGGTGGGAGAGTTTTCTGGCTCCAGATAGACCCAGAAAATGTTGTTGGAAGAGAGGGCAAGCTGGGTTTGGGCTTGTTTTGTTTCTAGATGACACCGCAGACAGGGTTGTGCTGAGCCTGCCTGTGGCCCTGGGGAAAGAAAATGTCTGTGGGAAATGATTCTTTTGCTTGGCACCATTTCCAGTGGGAATCAGTAAGGATTTCAAAGATGTTCCCCCTGATGTGCTAAAGCTTAGCTTAAAAAAACAGAGAGATGAAAGGGCAGCCTCCTCTGGCGTGCGATGAGATGTGACAGGGAGAGCGGCTGCTGTTGCACCGAGCTGTAATGAGTTCCTGTAAGGAGAGTCACAAGCTCTAAAAAGTCAAATGAACAGGAACGACTGTGTGCAGGGTGATTCCAGCAGTGCCGGGGCTGCCTGTGCACATGGTGCCATCAGTCCTGCTCCTCTGCATGGCTCTGTAATTCCATGGGGCTTGGAGGGACCTCTGAGGTGTCTGGAAAGAGAGGGAGCGAGAGAGAATTGCTGCACCACATACGCTTGCTGTGCCTTTTGGCCGCCTTCCCTCACTGTTCGGTTTTTTTCTTTGTCTTTAAAGGTAAACTGCAGAGACTTTGATACTGTAACAGAAGAGGACAGTGAGGTGCCTGTACTCCACTGAAAAGCTGTTAGGTTATTTCCTAGTCTTACAGCTGTCTTTTCCAGTCTGTGGCTGAAGCTGTAATGCAGAGATAGGGGACTTTCCATCATGTTGTGTGAATCTGGGGGGGTTGTGAGGCTCTGTAATTCTGCAACCTTTTACAAGCATACTCTCATCGTGGAGTTCTGGGTCTGTGTTCTCCCACCTGTATTGTGGCAAACTTGTGGGTGTAATATGTGTTTATATCAACGGGTCCATGGTTTCCTTCTTCTTTTTCTCCTGTTTAGTTTCATGAATCTGTCAGAAATTAGTAAGGAAGACTAGGAAATTATCCCATCCCTCTGTCTGTGGGGTACAATGTCAAATGAAAGAGGGCACCAAAGGAGAAAACAGAACAGTAAAGAGTATGAGGGGATGGAAGTGCTTCCACCTGGTCTACCTTCCCTGCCTAAGCTCTGCATCTCATTGCAAACCAAAGAATGAGAGAAGCAACATTAGAGAGAGGTGTATGAATGATTTGCTAATGGTTGTAAGCAGAGGTTTCCCTCTCTCCTTCAGTATGGAGCGTGCCTCACGGTCCCAGTAACACTGACTGAGTGATATGCACTTCTGCCTTGGGGCTGATAAATGGCTCTCAGTGATTAGGAATGGGACTACCTTCATCTCCAGGGTAAGCAACCAAACTAGGTCTGCACACAGTGGGGGTGTAGGAGTTATTGTGGCAATAACCTGTTGAGTCACTGCTTTTTATTGTACAATTATTTGTGTTCAGGTCTGATGCCTAAATAATGTGCAATACTGAAATATTGCAAAAAAAGGAAATGAATGCAGAGAGCATTGCTCCACATGGCAGAATGTCCCTGCTGAATAAAATCTATAGCTATTTCCCTTAAGCTCTAGTTAATAAGGTTCAAAAAATGATGGCTGGACTCCTTAGGGGCTGACATCTGAGTGAAGTTCAGAGGAGTAGCCCGAAGTTCAGACACTTCTCTGAAGCCTCTCTCATCCATTTGAATGTCGTAGGGTCTTCGAACCTGGGCTGAAACCCCTGTGAGGACACACTTCTCAGGTACTCCCTGGAGCACAGGAGTGCAAAGGCACACAGAACTCATTTCAAGCCTGAAAAGAGAAGTTTGTGATGATTAGTAATAGGCAGAGATTTAGGGTGGAGGAGCATCTTAATGACTGGTTTCAAACAATGGAAAATCTCACCTTTGTTTAAAGTATGGAGTGTGCAAGGCCTCTTAATAAGAAATGAGGGAGGGCTTTGCAACCTGTTCCTATTTACTCAATGTTCATCTGGCTTATTTCATATCCTGTCTAGGGCAAGACTTCTTACCATACCCCAGCCCAGTGTCAGCACCCTAACACAAAGACAAAACACACTCCTGTGTTTGAACTGCTGGGATTTCTCTAGGAGCTCAAATAGCACAGGCACATCCGTCGGCACACAGAGCCCCAGGGCTCAGTGCTTTTACATGGACTGAGAAACAGGCAGGGCCCTCCTCCAGGGCAGCAACATCCACACCCCTTGGATGTGGTGCACATATGCCTGCAGGCTGTGACCCGGTCACATACAGATCTAGGCTGTGGCTCTCCACAAGGCAGCACCCTTAGGAGACGTGGCAGGTTTCCATAACAGATCCAGTTTCAGTAGGAACCTTCGATTCTGAAGAGAAATACTCTTTTTCGTGAGAGAGAGAGAGAGAGCGAGTGAGCAAGCAAGCCACACGGAGCCTAGAAACTCTGGATTTCTGGATTGCATTCCGCAGCACAAGAGCTGGCAGCCTGTCAAAGACAGTCTTTAAGTATGCACATATATTTTTGCAAATTGGACACTAAGTGTTTTAGCAGAAACCTGGTACAAATGGGAGATGTTTCCAATCAAAAGTCAATATGCTGCTGATCCAGCTCATGGCAGAATCTTGCCCTTGGGGAGGCAACATGTTGAAGTACCTGGCTCCCATGAGATGACAGATAAAGGCACTGGGGTTAGGGACCAGTACTTGTTGACTCATGTGCCTCTCAAGCTGCTGTGGTTCCTGCACCAGCCCTTCAGCTCACTGTTCAAAATACCAGCTTTATCCTCTTTCCCATCCCTGGTTTACCTTACTGACCTCCAGTCTCCTGTCCTTGGAGTTCTTTGATCACTGTGAGTTCTGAAAAATCTGACTTTGTCTGAAATGTTATTTAGACTATTTAGAAATTGTGTGACTATAATTGTGTGACTATGTGTCACATCTGTGAATATTGTCTGGGGCTTTGAAGGAAAGTACATATGAAGGAGCGAGGGGGAAGTGTATGAAAATCCTTAACTTGGGTTTAAACAATGATGACTAAGGATTGTCTATGCAGGAGTTTCCTGTGCAGCGAGGTAGGTTTGGAAGTGCTTTACTTAGCTGCCACTTCCATCTGCAGTGTCTGGATCTATCCCTCCCACAAGTTTCTGAGGTAGGAGCATAGCTGAGTTTTCCAGGGACAAGGGAGTGGCACCTGAGATGCTGTTAATGGAGACCTTGCACAGAGTGTACAGAAAACTGGAAATTCATATTCTTGCTTAGAGGTCTGTATTATTTATGGTATTGCTGAAAAATCTGTGTTCTTTTGAATATTAGAACAGACAGTAGGTGAGTTCATCTGCAGTGCTTATGGAGTAGTCAGAGACAGGTGGAACATGCTCCTTATCATATGTTTGGATGCACATATATGTTTACTGTGTGTCTGTAGAGCTTTGTATTCTAAGAGCAACTTTGCTGCTTGCCCTGAGTCACTGACAGATATCCAGTGCTTCCAAATACCTGAGAATGCACAGCTAGCATGGTACTCTGACAAATATTTTTAATAACATGTTATAAAAGTCCCAAAAAGGACACAGAATGGCAAAGGTGCATCCAAAATAACTGAAATTCTGCAGTTCTGGGTTGTTTATTTCATAAAAACCATCTTGATAAGCAGGAAAGTAGAAGGACAACTTTCCAAAGCAGAAGTAGGGTTGCTTCTGGCAGGACCCCTCCTGCTTTGTTGGCTTTCAGGACTGCCCATGGCCTTACCTGCTCTCTGGGCTTCTGAAAATGTCCAGGCACTATCGACACAATTTTGTGATAAAAGATAGAAATTATTTATTATGTGCATTTTCCTCTTAATCCACTAAAACAGAGCCCCTTTTTTGTTTTGTGTTCTTGTCAGATTGTCTATGTGACAGTTGTCTTTCAGGCTGTGACATTAAATGCTGTATTCACATATTAGAGAGAGGATGATAATGCCAACGGTAGCTATCAGTACTTCAGCTTTCACAATGTTTTGAGGGTTCTCAGGCAAACTGAATTCAAGGTGTTGGAATGTGAGGACCTTTGTTTTCCTCCCTCCCCTCATGGTGTCTCTCATTCCTCCAGAGCACCAGAGCTCATCCTCCACGAATCCACAGAGGAAAGGCGAGGTGTTGTTTCAGTGCACTTTCCTGGATCCTTGATGCACTCTTGAAGGCTCTTTGATTGCAGTGTTATTTCCTCTCAGAGCTGATGTGATTCCCTCTGTGCCA
This sequence comes from Corvus cornix cornix, assembly GCF_000738735.6. Lineage (NCBI taxonomy): Eukaryota > Metazoa > Chordata > Aves > Passeriformes > Corvidae > Corvus > Corvus cornix. The sequence continues at coordinate 2,580,439 of NC_046344.1, forward strand.
CAATAAAACTTAACAATCTTTCTTCCCTTTCAAGAGAAAGGAAGCAATTAAAAAAAATATATATAGCCACATATATCCCCAGCATTTCTAGGCTAAAAAATACATCAAATGTTGTGGCTTTGGCTCTGCAGGCTCTCCCACATCTGAACAATGCAGTGTCATGCTCCCAGACTTCATGACTTGTAAGATTCAGTGCTGGGTTGGTAACTCATACGTTGTATTTTTCAAAATGTTGCAGTGTTGTATATCATTGGAGAGAAAAAAATCTTATTTGTCCTCTGATATTGAGTGCTGATTAGTAGCCATGTCAAATCTGAATTAGACATTTTTTAAATTGTGGCACTCACCAGAATATAAAAAGTATATTAGATTATCTTAGAATGTTTTTATGGCTCCATGTGAGTAATTTGACAGATGGCACAAAGGCACTTGGTTACAATGTTAAAGGAATGTAAAAAATTGTCTTGTTTAAAATAAGAAAGTAAATTCTCAGAAAATTCTACAACAGTTTCACAAGTGTGCCATGTGCTGCATAGATAAAGAAGTGAATATGAATCCTTAATGCTATGCCTGCCTTAAAATCCCAAGTAAAATCTCATGAAGGTAGTAATGTTGTCCCACATGTACACTGAGAAAACATTTGCATTCCATGGTTCTGTATCTGTCTTGAAGATCAATGTGCATATGCAGGTACAGGCCGTGTTCAGAGAGTACATGAATTAGAGGAACATATCCAGCTGCTATGAAACCAGGCTAAATTTGCAGCACAAATTAGGTGGAAATTTTCCAGATTTGTATTTAAAACCAGCATACTCAAGAGTTTTGGAACTAAACAAGCCCCATCTGTTTTAAAAATTATACAGCACTATGAACCAGCCACGGTATACATCAAAATTTGGGATGTTGTATAAGAAACAGCAATTTCTAGGGTAGAAAGAAGATTTCAAAAAAATGATTTTGTATGTCTCTTCTTGAAGCAGTTAATTAAATGCATTCATTGCCTAAAACAGTATACTAAGTTTTATGGGTTAATTATAAACTCTTTCCAAGTCTGATTCTCTGATGGAAGTGTTCCATCACACCTTATGGCCAGGCTGTATTAGCGGGTAGGTCCTGCTCAGCTAGCAGAGGGCTCTCTCTGGCACCAGCCAACCCACAGCTGGTGTTGAATGGGAGTTTCCAGTGATATGTGTATTTTCCACAGTCTGTAACTGTTCTTCCTGGGACACACTTGTGGACACAAGGAGGAGAAGGTGGTCAGGAGCAGTCAGCACAGATTGAGGAAACAGGGCTGCCTTCAGTGATGAACCAACAGGATTTGTGGGTGGGTGAGGAACCTCCTTGTCATTTACCTGGACATCAGCAAGGCTTTCATCAGTCTCCTAGATAGTGCTCTGTCTAGTGTGGGACATTGCATTTTTGATGGACAAAGAACTCAACCAGAGGGTTTAGCTCATTGATCCCAGGCACACTCATAGACATATAACAAGTGCAGTATTCCAGCTTCTGTTCTTGGACCTGTCCTGTTTGTGACCTTTACCGGTGACCTGGAGGAGGGGATGGAGCATCCTTTTGTCAAGTTTTCAGGTGACACCAATTTCCAGGTGCTGTCTGTCTGTAGCTTGAGGGCAGACCAGCCATTCAGAGGGACCTTGAAAGGCCAGCAGGAGCCGTACGAAATTCAATAAGGATCAATACAAACTCTTCATCTGGGAAGAAAAAGCCCTGTAACAGTGAAGGCTCCAAAAGGTAGAGCCAGACTCTTCGCTGAAAGTGGTGGAAGGATCAGAGACAGCAGACATAAACTGTACAAGAAAGATTCATAGTGAGTGTAAGGAAAACTGTTTCCCCTAGAATGACTCTCAAGCAGTGGAGCAGGCTGCCAGAAGGGCTGTGAAGTTTCCATTTTTGGAAGCTTTTAGGACCTGACTGGACAAAGCTCTGAGCCACCTGGTCTGACCTCAGGCTGGCACCGCTTTGAGCAGCAGGTTGCACATGGAGATTTCCTGGGCTGCCCTCCAACCTGAATTACCCTGTGTGATCCTCTGAGAGTTTAACATTTTGGGATTGAATATTTTTTAGACTCGCAGGTGATGTAAACCAGAGCTGACTACAGGGGAGTCAGACCTACATATATTAGCCCAGGATTTGGTATTTCAACTCTCCCAAAGAGTCTGTGATGTAACAGCAGATGCAGCTCTGTAAAATGACAAACCTGCTGTACATTTATTGACTGAGTCTGACAGGCCTGCTCAGCTCGGTTTTCTTTCAATTATCTCTGCTGGCTCAAACGCTGGAATGTGTTACTGTAATAAACAGCAGAATAGTAGCCACTCATCTGGGGTTTGCAGGGGGACATCTGTATGTTCCTTGTATCCAGGAGACACTCTATTGCCTGAATTACTGATAGCAGATTTGCTGTTCTAGGGAGAGAAGGAAGGAAACAGAAAAGTTGACTCAGAGCTCATGTAAAAAATTAGTAGCAAGTAAACCAGGGTGTGAACTGAGAGCACATAGGCTAACGCCCTGAATTCCTCTGTGTGAAGCAGCTGACTTCACTCAGAAGGTGCAGAGAGGCCCTGGACAGATGCCCACCCCTCTGCAGGTTAAGCCGAACAGACAGATGCTACAGATGCAGGTGTTCCTCAGTGGTCCTGTGCCAGAGGATGCTGCCCCTTTCTCTTTGCTGGAAGAAGGGGTTTGCCCAAGCACGGACACCTTTGGTCAGGCAACATTAGCAGAGCTGGCACAAACTGGCCGTGCAGTGGGTGTGAGATTGTCCCAGGGGATTGCTGATGTGAACTAGGGAATGCTCCCATGGGCTGCTCAGTGTGGCTGATCCAGTGCAGGGACAGGTGCCAGCAGCACCTTGCATGGAGGAGCATCTACCTGAAAAACGAGTGCCGAGGAGCAGATGAGCTGTGAATTCACGCCGCTCTCCCTGTGCACTGGCTTTGTCACTTCCAGAGGGTGATTAGGTTGCTGTGTCACTGTCAGTGAATGATGGCACCCACCCACCTGTTCTGAAAACTCCCTGTTATGTTGTACACAGGCCTTGATTATCGTTGTCTTCCTCCCTGACTCTCAGGAGTGTGAATGTTCTACAGAAGCACAGATGTTACCCAGAAAATTCCGAAGTTGTAGAATTGCCTCATACTTCTAATGCTTTTAGCTTCATTTTGATATTTCCCTGAAGGATGCAATGCCTTCTTACATCTCCTTCTGGACAGAAAGTCCTTTTGTAATGTCCTTATACTGCAGAATTCTGTTTCTTTTTTTTTTTTTTTTTAGTAACAACCACATATCCACTGCTTTCCTATTGCCCCTGTGACCCTCCCCAAAGTCATTGGCAATTCATCATCTTGTAGTAACTCCTAATGAGCAGCATGCAAGGGGTGAATTCCTGATGGCTTAGTGTGGCTGTTAAGCATCCCTTATGTCCTGAAAAGTTCTGGACTCTGGAGGACAGTTTCAGTTCACCTGTCACCGAACAGTGACCACCTCTGCAATGGGTCTGGCAAGTATTGAACAGGCTCCATTTGATCAAAAATAAGCTCTAAGGGTAGAATCTGTTGATGACTATTTGTGGCAGACGTTTGCCTGTCCTGCAATGACATGGGAGAACAGCTCCTTAAATCACAGGACTGTCAGCAGCTGCAAACATCTGCGGATGTGGGATCTGTAATCTCTCCTCTCAGACCTTTACATTGCTGTTTAATCTCTGCTATTTGTGACTACAGTTTTGTTTTTATTTTATTTTTTATAGGAGTCACATAAAATCCACTGCAGGAAGAAATCACTGCACATTTCTCGTTTGAATGGCAGTAGATATTGCGGGAATACATGTATACGCCTGTACGTGTGTATCTATACACACAAACACACACATATATATGTGTAAATAAAACCACAGGGAGCTCTAATTGAAACATTGCCACATACTGTGAAGCTAAATGGAGGCAACAGACAAGGAGGCATGGGAAGGAGGTGTTGTGTTTTCAGGTGGTACAATAACGAAAAGTAGACTTGCCTTGGTGTCCTGGTGGTGACAGCCATGAGAGCCCAACACATGCCTCAAGGACAACACACCCAGAGAGGTGTAATCGTTCCCTATTAAAGTGCTCATTGTTTTGAAACTGAGGACTTCCTTTACTGATCAAAGAGCTGCCTTTGATTAATCCATTCTGAAATGAATGAATTTCTAAGTTCTTATTTTTCGCTTTTCTTAGGGGAAATATTTCAAAAGCCTTTTGATCTTTGGTTATAGGCATTTAGTAAAAGGCAGGTACACTTTTACAAAAAGAACCCTGGAAGTCTTGTTGTAAAGGGTAACGTGTATCAGAAAACATTCAGAACATGTTCAGCAGGTCTATTGGCTACAGCAGGCCCCTACATACTCACAGAATTGCTCTTGTGCTCATTCTTTAACAGGATCAACGGTTTTAAAAGGTAAAATCAGGCTGCTGGTCTGTGAAAAAAAAGGGCAATATCTACTGCAAAGGTCAGAAAATATTAATGTGGCATCTTACACTAACAGAGTACAGGCAGCACAAATCTCTACAAATAGGCATCCTGCTGGTAACCAATTGAAATGTAGGAGGTAGTTAATGTCTTTCAATTGTAAGTGTCATTTGATCCCCAGGGAGAGATTTAATGGATGGTATTTTCCTACTGAGAGTCCTGTCTTTTCTTTCTGTACTTCATTAGTAATAGTTCAGGGTCCTCATGTTCATAAAAAATGTATGCACTGCTTACCTGATTTTTCACATTTCACACACTGTATTAGGAAAATTGATGTTGTTCGTACAGAATTAAATAGAATACTTTACCTTTAATTATACGGTATCTTCCTGTCTACAAGCAGGTTTTCCCCACTAATTATTACCAAGCCAAAAAGAAGGAAAGAACAGAATAGAAAAGATAACAGTACTGGAATAAAATAATGGCTGTTTGCAAATCCACTTGCTGTGAAATTTCCCCCCTTCCCCATCCAGGCTGTGTGGTCTGGATTGGTCTTGGGGATCCTTCGGAATGCAGGTCCTAGCTGAGGTATCTATGGGAAATGGATGCCTCACTCCTTCTGTGGAGGTGGACCTGTGATATGAAACTCTAATTTACTGAGTATGAATAATTTTATCCATAAGTGGAATCTTGTAGTTTTTTGACAGGGTAGAGCATTAATACCCTACTGCTGTTAGAGGGAAAAAAAAAATCACTCAAAGAACTCAAAGTTCCACAAGTAGAGCTTCCTGGAGTAATTTCAGATTCAAAACTCAAGCTGTTTCCCTCCAAGTGTATTCCTGGTGGCTTGGGAAGACTATACTGACCCATCTCTCTTCCCCAGGATGAGGGGCTGGCATTTATTTTCTGATACCATCTTGGGTGACTGTTCTTGTGTTTTCTCACAACGTTTTAACTCAAACTTACTTTCTGATAACCTTGATCAACTTCCCAATAAGCGGATCATTCAGTAACAGAAATACCTTACTTTAATGGTCTGACTAAATACAAAAAACCCACTCTAACTTGCAAATGCAAGTGAATTCATTGAGGGTGGGGAAAAGTGGCTAAAAAGCGCTTTTTTGCACTAGACATGAGCTCTGCAGGTGCAGGAGTTCGCTGCACCACCAGCAAGGAGCTGTTCCTCCTGTGTTCTCACACGTGTTTGAGCGCTCTGCTGAAGCAGAATCAAGCAAGCAGTTTCAATATTGACTTGTTTTTGTAAAGTTGAGCATGTTGTGTTTTGTTACATAGCTTGCAGTGGTGAGAGAAATCCATTAAACTTGAAGTTAATTAGTATGGGAAGACTGTAATTTATCGAGATTGCCTGAATGGAAGTAAGGGCATTGCTATTTAATTAGCAAGTGCATTTGGATTTTTAGATTTTTTTTTCCTTTTTGATTTTATTCAAAATAATTGTAAGTGCTTTGCATATAATGAAAGAAGAGTAGATTAAGGACAGGTGACTGAAAAGACATTAAAAAACTATGACATAATATTAATTTTCTTGCCATTAAGTGCGTGCTTTTGATCAGATAAGACAACTTTTATTGCTGTGGTCTATTCTCATTTTGTATCTTAATTATGCCTGAAAAGATTCTTTAAATGACAAAGTCCTAATTTATATTACCACAAAGGACCAATCTTACAGAGTTATTAAACCAGAACGTGCCTGTTCGTTGCTTCTTCTCCTTCCCTGTTTCTGAGACCTTCCACTGAAGTCATGGGCACCTTCAGCTGATTTCCAGAAAAGTTTACACTCAGCTGTGTTTTATACTGTGGGCTGCTTTCCTTGTTTTCCTTAATTTAGGATAACTCATTGTAGATTGAAACTTCACTAACATCACTGCTTCTCCAAATTAACAAGTGATGGGACAAGAGGAAATGGCCTCAAGTTGCACCAGAGGATATTAGCGAAAATTTCTTTGCCAAAAAGGCTGTCAAGCACTGGAACAGGCTGCCCAGGGACGCAGTGGAGTCACCATCCGTGGAGGGATTTAAGAGATGTGTGAATGTGGCGTTTGGGGATGTGGTTCATTGGTGGCCTTGGAAGTGCTGGGGAACGGTTGGACACGATGATCTTCTTTCCAAAGTAAGTGGTTCTGTGATTTACAGCTACTCTCCTCTATGAAGAGTGAAGCTGCTGCTGCTCACAGGAGGGGACTTGGCCCTCCAGTTCCTAATCCTGCAGCATGTCCCAGTAAGGTACAGTGGGATGGGGCATTGTCATGACAAGTGCACTGAATAAAGTAGAGAAAATTCTCTCTGGGGAGCACACAACATGCTCAGTCCGTCCATCCATCCATCCATCCATCCATCCATCCATCCATCCATCCATGGCCTCCCAGCGAGGGACACAAGATTTGCCCTGTACATGACAGCATTTCGGCACAGTGATGACCCCGACCTTCGGGGCTGTGATGACTCCGCGTCGTGTGGTCTCACGGCTGCATGGGGACCCCCCAGACCCTCGGCCCTAGCGCTGTTTTTCGGGAACGCGGCCGCCCCTCAGCCCGTCCGGTCCCCTCGGCGCGGGGCTGGCGCGGCCATGGCGCTGAGGGCGGCTGAGGGGCATCCCCGTGCGGCGGGCGCCCCCTGCCGGCCGCCTGTGCCCCACAGGGCCCGGCCTGGGCTTCCGCGGGCCGCAGGAAACCCCCGAGAGCGCCGGCAGAGAGAAACCTCAAACACCGCCTTTTTGAACCCTCCGGGATAGACAGAACCTCTAACACCGCCTTTTTAAACCCTCCGGGATGGACAGAGCCTCTAACACCGCCTTTTTAAGCCCTCCGGGATAGACGGAACCTCTAACACCGCCTTTTAGTGCTAGCGAGTAAGGTGTTACTGTGTTCTTGCTCAAGAGGTGTGTATCTGTGTGGCCGACAAAATTTTCCTCTCTCTACACAAGATGCTGATATAAAGCTTCTTCACCTGTATATATTTTTAGCAAACAAAGAAATTAATGTTCACTGATTCTAAATTACACAATTCTTTCGTTAATTAGTATTCTGTCCTCTCTTGGTTATGGATTGCCCGCTGTTCCTGCTAATTAGTAATTTAAGTCTTTTTTAGTATCTTTTTTCCTTTGTCAGGGACTTTCCAATGCTCATATACTGAGTTAGCTTCTTCTTTACCTTCTGGTTCCTGCCAAACATCTTTGTAGTCCATAAATTCTTCACTTCTTGTATCCAATTTCAACAATACATCAGTCTCTCACAGGCCGTACTCATTAAAACATATCAAAGTTAACTTAGCAAAACTTTTAAGTTTCTGTAATTTTCCCAAGCTGTATTCCCACAATACCTGCTCATGCTAAATTTTGCTAAATGCTGGCTAGAAGTGATTTAATACATTGCTTGTAATTAATATACTGGTTATGATTAAATAAAACAAATTAATTATAATTAATTAAACCCATTAATTAAAAAATTAGGGAAGTTATATGATTTCCAACAGAAGGACAAGGATTTGGTAGATGGTCATAATCTTTTTAATCTTGAATTTTATGCAGGTATTTGCAGCTGCCTCTGCATGAGCAAGCTCCATATCTCTACATGGCTCCCTTCTGCCTCCTGTGAACAGTGATAATATCACTTCCCTGCCTCCCAAGACTGCTGTGAGTAAATGCATTAGAAAATTATTTGGCTGGGGTAGTCTTTCCCTAGTGCTCTAGTATGATCTGCTCCTGTAGTTGTGACAGTAGTACAACTGCAGTATTTTATAAAACCCCCTGATAGAGGGAGGGGATTCCTCCCCTGCCCTGCTCAGGTGAGACCCTACCTGCAGAGCTGCTTTCTGTTCTGGGGGCTCAGCACAGGAAGGACCTGGAGCTGTTGGATGAGTCCAGAGGAGATCACCAAGGTGATCAGAGGACTGGAACAATTCTGCTGTGAGGAAAGGCTGAGAGAATTGGGATTGCTCAGACTGGAAAAGAGAAGGCTTTGGAGCGACCTGATTCCCTTACCTGAAGGGAGATGAAAAGAAAGGTGGAGAGAGACTTTTTACAAGAACATGTAGTGACAGGACAAGGCAAAATGGCTTCAAACTGACAGAGAGGAGGTTTAATTTAGATACCAGAAAAAAATTGTTTACTGTGAGGGTGTTGGCACCCTGGCACAGGATGCCCCATCCCTGGAAGTGTTCAAGGCCAGGTTGGATGGGACTTGGAGCAACCTTGTCTAGTGAAAGGTGTCCCTGCCCATGGCAGGGGGGTGGAAAGAAATGATCTGTAAGGTCCCTTCCAACTCAGGCCATTCTATGATTTTATGATTCTTTGATTGGCTGCATCTGCTGTCTTTGTGCACACTGCTGTAGGAATTACAGATGCTGGCAATGAGTATACCTAGCTCTGAAAGAAGTTGCTGGAACTTCTGTGTTCCCCACTTTAGTGGCTGCAATTTAAAAATCCAGATTTGTAGTGCACGGTGTGCTGTCGAAGCTGAGATCTGCAGGATCTGAAGAATTTTGTGACAGCTGCAAGATGTGATTTCAGTTTCCATGGAAACTGGCACAAAAATCAAGGTGAAGTGTTGGCTGATTATCTAATAATAAAGCTGAGTATTTAAATATGGAGCTCTTCACCTTCCTTTTGCTGAGACAACTTCCATTCCTACAGCACCCAGCAAATGCAATAGAGGCCTTATGTCTTCAAACTGTGGTCACAGCTTGGGCTGTGTAATCTGCTTTCCAGAGATGAAAGACAAAGTTCAGCCTTGACCCATTCAGCCACAGAGCCTTATGCTCTGCTTTTCAGATAAAATGCTGATTTGTCCCCACAATTACTGCACACACCAACACCATTGTTTATATGACAAATTACAGAGTAACAGAAGTTCTTTTGCTTTACTGTGTGTTTTTCTACTACGAATTTCCAGAAACTTTTTGTTTTCAAATGCATTTCCTTGTAAATAATTCTCATTGCATACTTTTTATCTGCCCACACTTTTGCTTATCACTTGAATTTAATGGCTCTTTGGCTTTGCACTCACTGGTCTCTTGTTTTGAATCAGTGAGTTTGATCGTTTTGCTGAACATTTCTTTTTTCAGGTCATTGATTGCTACGGTTAACAAAATGAATCCTCCTACTGATCCTTGCTACGTCCCACTAATCTCATTGCTATATCCTGAACTGCTCAATTACCTTTTGTCTTCAATTTCAGACACATTTATCAAACCCACAGATCAGTCTTTTGTGCAGGAAGCAGTTTCATACTGGATTCAAGAACACATCCACGTGAATATTGCTCATACTTATACCTCAATTTGCTAAGGCTGTTTAAATTTTCTTCATTAATTTGCTTCTTGACATACCCTTTTAAGTGTACTTTCTCCACTGCTTATTTTTTGCCAGAGATGTCTTTCTTTCTAACCTCTATTCTTTTCTGCTCTTGGTGTCTTCCAGTATTTGATAGTGTTGACTTTCTACTTTGCAGCACTTTATCTTTTCTACCCTCCTGAATCATTTGACTGCTTCGTTCACTCTAGGCAGAGAATAGGAGCCAATATTCTTCTGAAGGACATTTGCTCTGTTTTTCTCAGTAGGAAATTGGGGATTTTCTTAGGTCTGTCTTTTGTATCTCTAACTCCATGTCCCACTTTTTTTGAAGGGGGGTTGATACCTGCTTTGCCAGGTTTGGCATGATCAGTTGTATCTTGGCTCGGACATATGGAGAACACAAAGGCAAAACCCCAAAGCAGCAAAGTCCATGGCCTAACACCCCATGATATGCTTTGGATCACCTGGGTATTAATTCAAAAGGGGGCCAAGCAGAATTCTTACTCCTTTGATATGGTCTGTTTCAAACCCAAAGGATCTCAGTCTCATGTGTCTATAACTGAGTCTGCTCTCACAGATATTTTCTTTGCTAGGAGTACAATATGGAGGAGAAAGGGCTTTTTACACATTCATTAGCATGTCAAGGCGTTGTCTTTAAGTGTATTGCAACAGCAAGGGCCACATGTCTTTCACAAATGTAATAGAAGAAGCTCAGACTAAATTCTGACCACAGAAACCCCTGTGCAGTCTGTCTAGGGCTCTGTCATTCTGAGTTTCATTTTGCATATCAGAAATCTCTTCTTTCCAGTGCCCAAGGACCATGTAGCCATTTACAAACCACACTGGCATCCCAGAACAAGTCACTGTCTTTGGCAGGGGTTCAGAGGGCTGGGATCTCAGGAATAAAAAATAAAACCGAAGCTCTCAGGCACAGTAGCTTCTTTTCTAAAAAGAGGCACATTCATAGCAGTAACTGAATATGGCTGAAGATAAGAGTTTGATACCAGAGCACTGAGAAAGAATAGAAGGGACACCACTCCTAACCGGCAAGCTTTCTTAGAAATACTGTTTCTCTTTGGAAGAAAAGCCGAAAGAAGCTCTGCTTTGGAAGGTACATTTTCACAAAAACTTGTGTTTATAGGATTTGTTAGCTTAGATGATCCTATTCTATTTTAAATGTATCAAGTTAATTAAGGGTCATGTAATTTCTTTCACAAAAGAGCTGAAGCTCTGGGCTCCTCTGAGGAAACACAGTTGAACATGTGAAATGAGTACCCCAAAAACCTCATGGTAAGTCCCCTCACATTCAGACAATTATCTTCCAATCATTTGAGAAACTATGAAAAACCCCAAGCCCACAATACCCACACACTTTAAGCAGAGGTGGGGAGGGTGTGTCACATTTAAAAAAAGAAGTGGACACAAAGGCACTTCTGTTCAAAAGCCTCCAGAGCATTCTGAAATGCCAGCGGGCAAAGCCTGGCTGAGCCAGAAGCTGACAGTAGATGATAGTCTGCAACAGGCATGGAGTTTACACAGCCTTGAACATTGATTAGGAATTGGAATTGAACATCTTTTGCTGAGTAGCTTTGAGCTACTGGTTGTTGCACTTTTTGGAAGAGGACCTGTGATGACTAGTTGGGGAGCAATATGAGAAAAAAAAGAAGAATGAATAGCCTAAAAAAGAAAAGCTACTTACACAGATTAGAGTGGTGTTCTATTTTAGAAAGTGGTGGTCATGTGGAGGTTTCTGCAGGACCAAAGTACTGCTGGCAGGTGAGTGAGTAGGTCACCACCACTGCAGTCTGACAGAAGTCCATTATCTTAAAAAGGGGTCTTTTAAGACAGGAAAAAGGACAGCATAATTAGGTAGTCTGATTCATTGGAAACACCTCCTCTGTTTTCAACCTGGACACATCAGTTTCTTGGTAGAAGAAACACACATTCAACAGCATTTTGGGTGGCTTCCATTTCCAGTAATATTGTTGTACATAGGAAATGAGGTATGTTTGTCTTAGGCATTTTCTTCTTTGAAACAGACAGCAGAAGGAACAGAGAAATTACAAGAGGTAGTGAATTTAGCAAACCTGCACATAAAATAATCTTTCATGAGAATAAAATGCTGCATTTACAGCTGTAAATGTACACACCCGTATAAGTTAAAAATACAAAGCTACTTTTACTGTGTATCTTGTTCTTTTTAAGTTGAGAGAATGAAGTACTCAAGTGCTGGACTTAAAGTGGTGAACCTCATTGCATTGGCAAAACCAAACCATTCATGCAGCACCAGACTTTTAACTTATCCTACGTGAGAAAGTTAGACAGTTAGTGCAATCAAAGTGCAATTGTGTTCTTCACAGTGTGTACATTTTGACTGGCCTGTAAAGTGAATGTAGAAGTTCATGACTCTCCCAGGCAGCTTCTTTTGATGGTTGAAGAAAACATGATCTGCAACATACTAGGCCACAGCCTGACTTGGAATGATTAGACCGGTGTTCATGAGACAGTGGAGAAAAGTCAAAGTCAGCTACCTGGAAAAAGAACATCAAAAATATCATTCTTAGTTCAGTTCCCACTGGCTCAAGTCCAGCAAGGATACATTGGGCTACAAACCATTTTCAGTCAGTCACTAACTTCAAATAGACTTCTGATTTATACCTGCTGTGCACATGGCTTATAGACAGTGTCTCTAGAGGTATATAATTTATATTGTGGCACAGTGTAAAGGGTATTGGGTACTTTCCAAAGTACCATGAAAGCTACCTTTGATTTGAGAACTCATGCTTATTGCAAACACCTTTTGGAGCAAGTGAAAGGTATATTAGAGATGGAAGGGAGCTGGGGAGAGGAAGGCCACATATAAGGGGTAGGTAAAAATTTAGGGCTGCTTTAGGTAACATACCCCTCCTTTTTTATTATCCTGTATCCTCTTGCACTATCTCCTTGCTTTCTTTCATGTAACTACTCTGAGGCAGATCCTCTGGAAGGATACCTCAATGCAAGTATCTGCTTGGGAATATTAACAAACTGCTCATTATTATTCTGGCAATTTAGAGTTCTCTGCAACAAGCCAGAAGCATGCCTGTTACTTCGTTTGCCTGCACTGATTGGATTTTTTGGTAGAACAGACCACACATACCAGAGAAATGCTCCCTCCTGCTCTGTTTGTCTGGGGATTAAAGAACTTTTCATGGATGAAAGATACCTGATTACTATCCCAACTCAAAGTAAGAGTAACAGAATACCTCCACGAGATCTTTTTGTTGTGTGTTACTTCGAAAAGTTGTGTACAGCACCAGTACCAGCATCACTGAAACCAGAGCAGTGCAGAGCAAGACAAAGAAAGCTGGGTGGATTCCTAGGAAAAAGCACAAGGACACATTCCTGGAGTGACACAATACCCCCAAAAAAGGCAACAGTGAGAAGGAAACAATGAAGAAGTTTTAGGAGTACTTTTTGGAAAAAGGAGATGTGTGTAAGGGGGAATAAACTTTTCAGCCCAGATCACTCCAGGTTTTTCTGAAATCTCAGGAGTGGGAGGGGGTTGTAAGGGTCTTTCCCTTTATGCCCTCTTTTCTCTTGAAGAGCCTAAAAACCTCCACCCAGTTACATATGTCAGCCCTTGACTCCCCAGGCTGTTTGTACCTCTGTGGTACCCCAAGAGGACAGGAAGGACTCTCACCTCCACAGCAGCTAAGAGCCTCCAGCACAGAGGATTCAGCCCTGAATGCACACCAGTGCCTTCTGGAGTGAGCTGCCCTGTCTGTACACAGCTGGCTCACAGTGACACGGTGTGACCAGCCTGTGTCACAGCCTGGCTGTCCCCCATTCTCTTCTCTTGGCCATTTAACCACTCTCTCAGATGGTTTAGGGACCCAAGAGAGGCATGTGTGACCCTGCATGGGGGAGCCAGCTGGGGTCACAGGCAGGAGGGACAGAGACTTGTAATGAAATGGAGGCCTAGAAAAATGTACCCTTGAAAATCCATAACTAAACTAAGCAAAAAGAATTGAAACTGCTTAATTAAGGTAGTGTTACAGACGCATGTGTTTTCCTAATTATCCTCTCCAACTATTTAAACCAAAAAAATATGTCATTTAAGTAATACAGCCTTCCCAGGGTACTTAGTAGCTTCAAGACACTCTTGGGACTAAGGGTTCAGCAGAATACAAGAAGCTCAGAGCAATTACAGCAGACACATTATAAATTTTCATTTCCCTTTTTATTCTTCTCCTTTTAGGGATCTATAACACATTCCTGAAACCTCATCTGCAGGCTGGCTAATCCACAATTGTCCCTAACCTGTTTGAGACTGCAGGTTCCCTGACAGGTGGGACTCCGTGCTGCTCAGACTCCCTGCTCCTCACCTGCTGGCCGCACTTTGATCCCGTGGTACGTCTGCAGCATCGTCACGCCGTTCTCCACCCTAACGCTGAGGCAATACTGTCCCGCGTCCCTGAAGGTGTGGCTGAGGTTGTAGCAGGAGCCACTGATCTCCACCAGATGGCATTTGTCACCTTCAAGTGGAATGCATTCGGATTTTATAAGCCAGCATAATGCCAGTGGTGGGCTGAAACGACAAGAGAAAAGAGGCAAAATTTAAAAAAAGGTGAAAATGCTGCAAAAATTTCAGCAAAGAACTTGGTTAAAATAGCAGAATAATTTTGAAACTAATGACGTTAATCTAAACACAAATAAAGAAGTAGTTAACTGCACAGTTGTTTGGTTTATAGCATTTGCCAAATGAAAAAGTTCTTTGTGATGCTTCTATAAAGGCAAGCCTTTCAGCTGAGAGCTGAATACCTGCAAGGGTCAACAGCAGGCCACTGTGTGTAGAAAATAGTCCTTCTTCCATAGTCCTTCTTCAATAAAGATAAAAGGAATCTTTTTTCCCTGCACTTCCAAGGGAAGGTTATTTTTCCTTTGTCCTTCTCGCACAGAAATCACTGTCTGTACCACTGAAGCACATCCAAAACTGTTCTAATTTTAAAAAACCCACAAATGAAACTGCAAAGAATATAAGATGAGCTCTGTACAAAGGACTAATAGCCAGAAAATGTAAGTAAGTTTCAAGGATCACAGCACCCCTTACATTAACAAAAGGTTTTTTATTTGCCATCAAGCAATTTAGTGCAACCCCCTTCATGGCCATGTGGCCTCTCACCACATCTAATTGAAGCCTTTTATTTACCCTTCCAGGTCCCTCTTTCAACTGATTCTGCTTGAACTCACCTTATGCACTATAGACTTTGATTCTGATAACAGCCAGAGCTTTTCTTTACCCTATTTTATTACAATTTTGTTTCTTATCTCTTTACAATGACCGTTGGCTAAAGAAAGCATTGTGTTTATGTGTTTATCTCATTTTCAAGCTTTGTTTTTGATAACCCATCTCTTTGTCACTGCATCTCTATCTTAAGCTCCTCTTGCATCAGTGCCAGTCCCGTGACTAGGAGGTTACCAAGCCTGCTTTCATTGATCTCAGGTTTGCCTGTCATAGTTTTTGGCTGTTCACATTCACTGGTATGCCATCTCCAGTTCCCATTCCTGCCGATGTGCCTTTCACTTGCTGAATGCAAACTGTGCTGCTTTGTCTGTTGGGACGGTTTATGCCTCTGGCAAACGACTCTGTGTTTGGGTGCTGCTTGCTCCAAAACTCCAATGTGTTCTAATGCTGCAACTTGAGAGAGCTTGTGCTGGGACTGAGGTGCTCACAACTCTCCTGTTTTCCTATAATCCTTGCTGCATGGAGCTTCTATATCTTATCCATTTTGCGGCAATCATAACTTTCCCAGAATTACTCCCCAAGCCTATTAATCCCCTATGCCAGCCAAGTTTGCTGCTATGCAACAGGACTTGGGATATATTTTAATTTAATAGTGGGGAAATTGGTGAGGGACAAAAATTCAAAAGGAAGTTTTCAGATGTGTTTTTCCCCACTATTTCTCTGGCTACTTGTCTTTTAACATTCTCTTTACAAAGATAAAAAAAATTTGCTTTACATAGGAGAATTCTAGTTTTCTGTAAAAATGCAGGTTCTTTCAGGCTCTAGAGCTCATGGTATTTCAAGTCAGGAAAATGCAATATTCAATGGTATTTTGCGCAAAGAAAATTTGGGTTTTTTTTTTGGTGTTTTTTTTTTGTTTTTTTTTTTTTTAACGTAACTTGTGTGGGGTGCAACTGACTATATTAAAGAAACATTGGGGGAAACCACAGACAATTTTTGGGAGGAAAGAAGTTGTGCTTTCTACTTACGTGCCGTTGATATGAAGAGATAAATTCAGGTTTTCCATTACCTGAGTCTCTCTGGAGCCCACTACGTTAATACTTTTAACAGCATCTGAGAAGAAATGAAAAGGCAGCATGTCACACTCCACATGTAAACTTGAGTCTCACTGGTTTCCCAGTGAAGGTTTTTTTCCACAGACTTGCAGATTGGAGCTCCATCAGTCACACAAATAATACTACTTGTCTGACACCCTGCAAGGAAACCTACCAAGAGAGATGATGTAAGTTCTCTGATATTTTCTGATTTCTTTTTAATATGTATAATCAGCTTTTTGAATTCTGTGCTTGTTTACTCCTGAAGCTGACCAAATCAATGAGACTGTCCTAATGCTTGATTTAACTAATTTATTGTTTAGGGATAGCTGATGTCAATTCAACAAACAAATCCACTATAAGTTACCATAAATACTTTATTGTTTTATTTGTATGTGAGACTTTTACAAAAGACAGTAAAATTCTCTGTAGATTAAAAAGAAACTTTTTATTTATTATAATACTATATATAATATATATATATAATATATATTATATCTTATATATATATTATATATATTATAGTATATATAATACTATATATATACTAAGATTTTATTTATTTCCACCCATTTTTTCTACGTTGGAAGAACATGAAGATGATTTTGCCTTGGAAACACTCCACTGAATGATGTTGACCAGTCATTGCATGTGAAACAATGTTGAAGTTGTGTTACCATGTTAAAGCTAGATTGTATCTGTACATATACAGCTACTACAAATACAGGATTGAAGGTGCAAGATGTTTCATAATTACCCAAGAGCTCCAGAGCTGTGGTAAAGTCACCAGTTTTCTGCATAATTTCTCTTTCGTGTATGATGCTTCCAGTTTGCTCCCATTCAGCTACGACCTTCAGATGCACTGTGCGATTCCCCACGGAAGAGCAGTTGCAGTAGACAAAGGGTTCCTTGGTAATCTGGTAAACTCTGTGTGCAACAGGAAAAAATTTAGAATCAAAATTGCCTTTTACCAAGTGCTTGCATATTTCTGGTTTAAAAAGGGACAAGGTCTAATATATTTTCTTTACAGACAATGCTCCAGTGGCTGTGATTCTAAATTCTACCTTATGTCCATATCAATGAGGATTTATGTCTGTGGTGTTACCTATAGAACTACAATTAGTATGAAATCCAGAGGAATTCTGTGCATTTTAAATTAAAGAAACTAAAGATAATGCTAAAAGAATTTACAAAATGGAATAGGAGTAGTCAGTAAATTATGAAAACAACTTTTATAGCAGGCAGACTATTAGCTAACTGATTTAATTGGGATTTTTCTCTAGATGAACATCTGAATCAGAGCCATCTTGAATACTTGTTAAAGCAGACAAAGTAAGCACACCTACCCATCTCCAAAATCCCAGTTGTAGACAAATGATGCTGACTGGAAGTAATGACTTGGGTCATGAAGAGAGAAAGAAATCCGGGTCACTGTGTCTGGGGAGGATCTAGAACCATGTGTGGTAACTCTGCTGTCTTCTATCTGGGCAAGGGTGAGGTTCCCTGTGATAAATTCTGCAGAATAAAAGGAGGGAAGAAGAATGACAGCATTCTTCCACAGCATGCTCTGTGTGTATATCAAAACATTCTTTGATGATGTGTCTTTCTGTGTCCTAGTCCAAGAGGTTAAGTGTATTTCATATCTATTACTCAGTGTTGTCACATATGTTAATGAGGCAGTGAAATTAAAATATTTATTTAGGGTTATACAACTGGTAATGATAAAACATCTAATAGAACTAGGAGAAAAAATCCCAGACTGATTGAGCTCAATATAAACTTTTACTATTGATTTAAAAAGAACTGGTATTAATATCAAGCATCTAGATTCAGAATCAAGCCAGTATACCCATTCTTCATGTTTGGAACAGTGTTTTTTGTGTTTTGTGGGGTTTTTTTACGTAGCTTTTTTCCCCCTTGGTTTTAGCTAGTCTTATAGAAATTAGTATTTGATTGCTATGAACAACAGATGTGCTATATATTGTGAATACAGAAAGGGGAGAAGTTTTATATCTATGAGAGGTTCTGTGTTCGACTTTGTTTACAAGGAGTGGCAGACTGATTTAAAAAAATCCTCTTTAACCTACAAATAAAGATGTATTATGATGAGACATTTATCAGCTCATTATAAAATTAATGGGCTATTGATTACCAGTAACAGACTCTTACCCTGTTAACAATTCATTAAATCTGGTTAACTGTTTTCTGGGTGATGCACAAATAATAATTGCAATTACTGTTGGAATGGGTCTGTCAATCCCTGTATTAGAGATTAGGTTAACTGCAGCACACCAGTGGTTAATTTGTAAAAAAAAGAGCATATTTATGGTTATGAATATTCCCAGTAAGCTGAAATTGCACTCAGCAACATTTTATGCAGCCGTGACTTCATATCCAATTTCAGTACACTCGGACAGAGCTTTAAAAGAAAATGTAACGCTCTGCTGTGCTGATGGCCTAAGATTTGCTGTGTCATGCAACAGGGGAAAGCAGCAGATTGTCACTGCTGATGGTCATCCTAACTTGAGGTCTAGAAATGCTGGAGAAGAAGCATTGTTTTAGCAGTCTGGACGTCACTGACCCATGCTGATGGGTGAACTGCAGCTGCTGAAGCATCTGGTTTCCAGCTCAGTTTCTCTAAGTGACAGAGGCAGGAAAACACGGACAGGATCACCCTTTCTTCCTGGATGTAGAGAGACTAGAGTGTGGCTCTAATGGTACTGATTATACCATTCCACCCAAACCCACCTTCAGCCACAAGTGCTTACAAATCCAACTCTGTTGTCAGAGGCCATATTTACACTGGCTTTCACCCTGCTGCTGGCAAGGGCATATATACTGAGTTCCTGGAGAGGTACAGGCTGTAAAGCCATTTTACCTGTAATCTGAAGCACGGTGATGTTTCTCGCAACCGGCCGACACAACCAGCAGTTTTTGTGAGTCACCCAGACAGAAATGGGGAAAGTGCCCGGAAATTCACCAGTCACATTAATTATGGAAGTAAACCGCTGCTCGGATTTCTCTATCAGAATCAGAGGAGCATAAATCCAGTTAAAGTGATACAAGTTTGATGTGACATTTTTGTTCTCCATTCTTAGACTGGCCTGAACAGTAGCTTGAGCTCCTGTTGTGATGGGACCATTGTTGGTTATTTCCAGACCATACAACTCTGTGGAAATCAGAAGAAAAGAAGTAAAACAAACCCTATTGTACTCCATTTTAAATTTTATTTATTTATTTATTTACACTTTTTAACTAGTCAGCTGTAGTTATGTGACTCACAATGACACTCACCCCATTAAAGGCTTTACCACCATATTTTTTACTGTTTTAAAATCTGGAACAGAAACTGTTGCATGTGTATATGACTTCAAACAAATAGCAGTAAGCAACATGTCAGACTGGGTCCTAGAAATGTTCATAGTAGAAGACAGCTTCAGACTAGAACATCGCAAAAGCTTTGACGAGGTTTTACACCCAGAACTGGGTGCTGGCTGTAGGTTCATTGTCACTAATGATCTAACATGGTCACTAGACTTCCAGATACTGGAAGAAGCTCAGCTCTCATCTGTGTCCTAGAAAATGTGAACTTTCAAAATCAGGTGAGATTTCATTCACTAGATTCCTTTGCCAGCTCTGTTGACAAGTCCCTCTGACTTTCCTCATAAGTAAACATTAAAAACTCAGTAAATACATCTTCTGTGCTATGGTCCACCTTACATTTTTTTTTCCAGGGAAGGACCAAAAATCCCAAGGCAAATTAAAGTTGTACCATGCTCCAGTGGCAGATCAGTTGCTGTCCAGAGGCACCTGGACAAACTCAGAAAGTGGGCCCATGGGAACATCATGGGGTTGAACAAGGCTGAGTGCAAGGTTCTACACATGGATTGGGGCAATGCCCACTATTCAGTGCAGGCTGCGGAGATGAAGGGATAAAGAAGGACTTGGGCAGTGGTGGATGAAAAGCTGGACATGAGCCAACAATGTGCACCCAAGAAAGACAATGATATCCTGGTCTGCATAAAAATCAGCATGGCCAGCAGGTCAAGGGAGAAGATGTTTCACAATAAGGGTAGTGAAACACTGGCACAGATTGCCCAGTATGAACATTCGAGGTCAGGTTGGACAGGGCTCTGAACTACCTGATCTAACTGAAGATGTCTCTGCTCATAGCAGGGGATTGAACTAGATGAACTTTAAAGGTCTCTTCCAACCCAAACCATGCTATGATGCTATGAAACAGCAAGGCATGAGAGGTGCAGGACAGGACCTGTGATACTGAATCAGCTCTGCTGCTCTGAATGACTCACCATTATCTTCTCTGCCATGTTTACTCAACTACTTCAGATCTTGCAACTACTGCAATAGGCAGAGTGTGAGAGAGGTTGAGATTTATGGAAAGAATACATTAACTTTTTCAAAAAAATAGCAGTGCAACAACATTAAAGGTTGTGCATGTGTTAAACAAGAAGTCAACCCCCAAGCCCCAAAACAAAAGGAAATGCAGAATAGCTGTGAATTGGGACAGAGCTGGGAACAGGATCTGGTTGCTTGCCTTCAACACAGAGCATGTTCCCTTCCCTTCATCAGAGCTCTCCCTGGCTCTCCTGTCATCAGCAGTGCTGGGCAGAGCAGCAGAGCTGGGGGTTTCTAATGCTGGTGCCTTTCCTTATCCTCTCTTTCAGGAGCCACCACACTGCTAACAGGGACCTGAATCTTTGACCTTCAGAAGTTGTATTTCTCACTCATCCATGACCTCGAATGTGAAAGGAGCATTGGGGCCAGCTAACTCCCTTGCTGGCTTTTCTGCCCCCATCAGCTTGGACGGGATGAAAGGGACTGCATTTGTGCCTGCATTCTTTTTTACAGATCACAGGTGCTGAGCAATTCTGGAGGCAGAAGGACTGTGAGAAATGAACTGTAACGTTACTGCCTGCGAAAGAACTCCACTGTTCCCATTTCACAGCACAAGAAATGGCCCTGGGTTCAATTTTTTGAGTTAAAAGAGAAATGCTTGTGTTTTGATGAAATCTGGCACAGGGAGGTTTCATGTCTCTAGAAGAATCAGGCTATGCTCCACTTTGTTTCAGCAGAATTCAGGAAAAAAATAGCCAACTAACTCATGCTTATCTAGCACTTCTCCTTGGAGGTTATCATGGTGCTTTACAAATCAGGGCCATACCGGCCTGAGAGGTGCAGCAGCTGGAGGTTCAGTGGCTAATCCAAGGTCACCCAGGGAGTGACCGGCACAGCAAGACATTCCATCCAAGTCAGGGATTTCTCCTACCTTTCCGACCTGTCTCTGCAGAATGGAGCTCTGTGAGTCCCACAGTGAGGGACAGCGGCTGCCCAGGTGTCTTGTGACCCGCGGCGCGAGGTCAGCGGAGGAAGCAGAAGTGCAGCTTTTGAGTTAGAAGTGCAAAGCAGAACCCCGGCTGCCCGGGATGCCCCACCTTCACTGCAGGCACCAAGATCACAGAGCCTGAGAATAAAGTCTGGGGTGGTGGGAGTGTGCCAAGAGCTGCTTCCATCCCTTGTCACATCTATCAAGCTCGGGCAGGGAACCCCCCCACAACAGTGATGCAGCTCACGTCTGAGGTCCTGAGTCCTCGCCCCCCGCACCCCTCGCCCGCTGCCCGGCGGCGATACCAGCGCAGACCGGCGGCCCCTTACCTGCGGCCGGGGAGCGACCGTGGCCGAGCTGCAGCAGCAGCAGCAGCAGCAGCAGCACGCAGAGCAGCTGCCGCATGCTGGGGGCCGCGGCTCGGTGCCGCCGAGACCGGGGCTGGGGCCGGCTCTCGAACCGGGACCGGGTCTGGCCGCGCTGCCCCCGCGGCACTGCGGCTCCTCTGTCCGCGCCCCCGGGACGCTCCCCCGCGGCAGCGCCCAGCCCGCCTCTCCCGGGGGCAGTTCCTGCGGGATCGCGCTGGCAGCGGGACCGGGCTGCAAAGCCGCCGGCGGTTTAAACAAATAGTCAATAAAACCCACAAACGCCTCACATCTGCCGAGGGCGTGGGGACACGCCGGAGCGTTTGGGAAGGGGTTTGTGCTGCGCTTTGGCGGCGCCAAGCACATATACGGTATTTCTGAGGTGGCGCGGGGACGCCTCTGCCGGGGAGGTTCGGCTGCTGTTACCGGTCCCGCAGCGCTCCGAACGGCCTGTAACGGGTGCCCTGCCGGAGAAAGCCAGAGCAAAAGCGCCGGAATGTGGTTTTCTGGTGTTCTTTTTCTGTCGTTTTATTTTGTTTTCTCCTGTTTTGTTTTGTATATTTTGGTTTTAATTCGCTTACTTTTACTTTTTTTATTTTCTTAAACTCATCATTCGAAGCCCTTTCTCACGCCTGGCCGCCGTTTTGTTTCTTGTGGCGGATCAGCCCCTCTGCCCGCTTACGCTTCCGGTTCGTGCCACAGCTTCCCCGGGGCACCGGCGGGGCAGGCCTTGCGCTGGCCGGAGAGACCGGCCGCGGCAGCCTCTGCCCGGTGACTCCTCGCCCGCTGCCACCGGCGGCCCCGGCGTTAGCGGACCCTCCGGGGACGCGGGACGGGCGGGGCTCGCCTCAAGCAGCGGCCGCTGGCAGCGCCCAGCTGGGGCGAGACCGCCCCGGCGGGGCGGGTCAGGGCGGGGCCGTCCGAGGCTTGCGGGGCCAGCGAAGGGAGCGGGCGGTGCCGCGGAGCTGCGCGCCCGCCTCCGCCCGGCGAGAGGCGCGGGAGGCGGCACCGGGAGGAGGCGGCACCGGGAGGAGGCGGCCGGAACTGAGCTCGGGCGCTTCCGTCGCGCCCATGCGCTGCCGGCGGCCTCCGGGAGCAACAAAGGAGGGAGCCGGGGGGCCACGGCCGGGCGGTCCCGCGGAGCCGCGGGGTGAGGAGCGCGGCGGCAGCGCCCGGTGGGGCCCGGGCCTGGGCGCGGTGACGCGGGGCGAGGGGAGGCGGGACCGGCGCGCCGCGGGCAGGAGGGAGCGGCCGGAGCCCCGCCGGAGGCCTGGGGCCGAGCCCGGCACCGGGAGGGCTGAGGGACGGGGGAAAAGCGCCGCTGCGGCCGCTCACGGTGCCCGTGTTCGCAGGGCGGAGATGGGCTCGGCGTGATGGCGCCCTGGCAGCTGGGAGCGTCCCGGGCGAGCAGCGCTGCGGCGGGGAAGGTGAGGGGCGCGGGGTCCCGGGCTGGCTGCGGGCACCCCCAGCCCTGCGGGCCGGCTCGGCCGGACCTGGCCGGGAGCAAAACTGACGGGAAGCCCCCGAGGGGAGGAGGGAGGTCGTCGGTGTCTCAAGCTAGATGTGATTTTAGGCTTCTTTAGGGGCGAGAAAGGCAGTTTGTGGTAGCAGGACAACTGCTGGCGCCCCTGGGAGTGAGTCCCGCAGGGATGTGTCCGAGGGTAGCAGTAAGTTTGAGATCTGGCTGGGGCGGAAGACAGGATAGCACGTGTGCAGTGTCGGGAGCATCCCTGAGCCTGGAGCCTGCTGCTGGGAGAGAGGAAACCAGGCAAAACACGTAAATGTGCTGTGAAGAGCCCAATAACCCCTTTTATCTATTAGTGCAGTCCTGTCGCAGCGAGTGCTGTACATGCTTGGTGTTATATTTGTAAGCCTAAGTAAATGTGACAGCTGCGGTTTTTGGAAAAGGGGGTCCTCTTCAATATGTCAGAAGAACGGATGTAGGTGGTGGGATAGCTGCTGTTAACAAGCCACGTAAACTAATAAATACTTCTGTATTCTTTTGTAGGTGTGTTGGTCTTGATGTACTGAAAGCTGATCTTTCCTCCTCCAAGATGGCATTTGTTTCAGCACAAGGGCCTACGGTGGTGGACCAAACCACTTTGATGAAAAAATACCTTCAGTTTGTGGCTGCTCTTACAGATGTCAATACACGTAAGAGACTTTTTTCTTACTGAAAATTACAGCTCTTCAGCAGTTTGTTTCACAAGCGTTTCGGACTTGTTCAGGCAATTGATAAATGAGGCAGTGAAGTCTGTCGAATTCACTTTGGAATTTGTTTGGGTTTTGATTTTTGAAGAAGCAAAATGATGAGAAACACTTGCGTGAGCCAAAGTGAGTGAGCTTTGTGTGTGTGCAGTGGTGTGGTTGTTGTGTGAGAGAACTGTGTGTCTTATAACTGGGCAGTGATAGCTAAACTGATAAGATCTGATTGCTTCTTTGATCAATGAGCCTGGTGTTTTCCTTCATGACCTAGTTTTACACTCACATTTTCTTTGCTTGAATTTCCATTTTCAGCTGATGAAACCAAGTTGAAAATGATGCAAGAAGTCAGTGAGAATTTTGAGGTAAATAAAAAGAAAACAACCCCAAACAACAAAACCCTCCCTAACTTTCTGCAGTGGCAGCCTTTCATGTGCTTAATGTATATTAATAGAACTTCTGATGTTAAGCAGTTAAAAGATTAATAGTAGTGTCCCGTGACTTATGATTTATATGGTTATAAGTCATTGATTTTAGGTTCCTATTTAGGAATTAGCCAGGTTGTTGAAGAATTACGTTTGGACTTAAAGAGCTTTCATTGCCTAATATTTCTTCATTAAGCATTTAAATAAAAGTGGAGTAAGAGTTTTTTTCTTCTATTTTTTTGAATGCTATGAAATGTCTGTATTTAAAGGTTTCTTTTATTTAGTTCAAATGTGTATTGTGCCCTTGTAAAGCAGAGGCCCTCCTGATTCTTCTGAGTATTCCATGGTGTGGAAGTGAGAGAGAAGTTGTCAGATGCAGAATCTGACATCAGGGGTGGAGATGTCTCCAGTGACATCTTTTGCATGGTGATGGACCATCATGTTAGATGAGCAGCAGAGAAAATGTGAAACACGAGTTACCCCAACCTTGTGTTAGCAGAAATTATACTTCAGTTGAATGCTTAGTTGTTATGTACCTGTTTTGAAGTTATAGAAGACTAAAAAACATTCTTGTGGAGTTTTTTATCTGTTCAAGCTGACCTGCCATCTCTAAAACAATTTATCTGACTAAAAAAGTAGTTTTAACAGCTTAGTCTGGTGATCTGTTTAGAATCTGAAGGCTTAGTTGATTCTCATTGCTCTTGTCTTCAGTAGGGAAGAACTTGCTCAGTATTTGTTTTGCTAATGTTCTCTTGGAACTCATTTGGTTCTGTAGTGTGTCAGCAGATACTTAGTCACTGAATCTATTCAAAATTCACTGAAAATGTTTAATAGTGGCTTTGAATGTAACTGAATATAATCTGCGTGATGTCTGTTTTATATCTCCCCATTTTTTGTTCTTAATTAGAATGTGACATCATCCCCTCAATATTCAACATTCCTGGAACACATCATCCCTCGGTTTCTCACCTTTCTACAGGATGGGGAAGTTCAGTTTCTGCAGGAGAAGCCAGCACAGGTAAACTGTGTGGAGCATCTCCTGCCTTTTTGCAGTGAAGTCCTTGATTAATCTAATGAACTGATGTAAGACTTGTTAAAAATAGATCTGTCATTTGGAGTGGAATTGAAAAAGTCCTAAGTAAGTTACTCATAAACTTTGCAAATCTGGGCTTTGGAGAAAAAGGAGGAAAACTAGGTGCAACGGAATTGGCTTTCTTGCTGAGATACTTCACATTGTTACAAACTACTGACTTTACTGAAGGTTAGGAATGAAAGGCAAAAGTTGATTCTTTGTCATTAAATACTTAAAATTGCATTCCTTAAAAAAAGTCTGATTTTTCAATGGTAAATTTGATCAATTTGCCTTATTCACTTAGGTGAGTAGTAGGAAGGATTATGTCTTTGTATACAAGCCTATGTCTACATGAAATAAATTTTTTTTTTCTATTTTAACATGCAGAATTATTAAGCTGAAAGAGATGCTGCAACCAATTGTTGGGTTTTGTGGATTTTCCAAAAAGTTCTGCCATATCTTTATTTTTCCTTTCTTTTTTTTTTTACAGCAACTCCGGAAGCTGGTGCTTGAAATAATTCACAGAATACCAACAAATGAACATCTTCGTCTTCATACCAAAAATATCCTGTCTGTGATGTTTAGATTCCTAGAGGTATTTTTTCCTTCCTCTTAAAACTCTGTCAAATTTTCAGAAATATTTTCCTCTACTTCATCTCCAAAATTTGCTGGGGGTAGGATTTTTCCATAGCTGTGCTGCTGGTGCTGGGCGTTCTGTTTAAGCTTAACCCATGTCCTCTCTTACCACCTACAGGTTTTCTGCAGGTTCTGTTCTGCCCTTTAGAAACTTGGATTTTACAAATGCAGGGTACTGATCTCATGCTGAGCAACGTTTTCTGGCAGATAGCTTATTCTTGGAGTTTGTTTTCTGTCTGGGAATTCACAACACTGCCCTTTGAAGCTCACGTGGGGGTCTCTGTTTGAGGGGCAATGGGAACAGATCTGACAGTACAGAGTGGTTGAAATGTCTGGGTTTTATTCCCATAGGGGTGGCTTTAATTTCAGACGTAATCTAGGACTGCAAGGTACCCAAGGAAAGACATCTTGCTCATGCAAATCCATTGATGGGGCACTGTAGATTGTTGAGAAGAGTATCATTTTACAGGGTTTTGAAGTACCCACTGAGTAGTTGAAGAATTCAGCAGTGGGCTCACTAAAAAGTCTCTTTTTTTTTTTTCCAGACAGAGAATGAAGAAAATGTACTGATTTGCTTAAGAATAATTATTGAATTGCACAAACAGTTCCGACCAGCAATCACTCAAGAAGTAGGTCATAACTCTTGTTAGATGGTATAAAACTTACTGCCATGCTCTTCAGAATTGCTGTTTTGTTCAAGTGGGTTGATTGATTTGTTTTGCTGCTGTCCTTTTATGTTGCCTGACCTGTTGTGGTAACCATATATTTAATTTTTTAAAAGAGGATTGCATAATGCTAGCACTCCTGGGGAAAAAACCAAACTGTTTAAGCTTAGTTATACTTGGTTTAAATGTTTATGAACAATATGATCAGTTTAAGGAATAAAATTCCCACACAAAGGAAGAGAATTGATGCCTTTTTAGTTTGTAATAGAAAATCCTGAAAAAGGAATTTACTATGATTGACTTTCCCCTTTCCCCTCTCCCCTCTTCTCTCCTGTGACTCATCAAGGGGGATTTGGAAGTTTGCATTGTTATTCTGTTGCATTTTTGCCTTGATTTTTGCTTGGAAAGACTTAGTTGATTCATAGTAATTATACCTAACAATACTGTATTGGAACTATGTAGAGATGATAGGTAGGTTAGATTCTTTCCAAGAGAAATTTGAATTAATACTGACAGAGCAGAAGGAGATAGAAGAACACTTTCAGATTATTTTCAGTTATCATGAAAAATGTTGGTGATTAGAGATTTTATGTATTGGTACTCTTAATACAGAGATTCTAAAATTGTGATGTAAAATTTTTTCTTTAAAAATTTGTTTATGGTAACTGACTTCTTCCTCCCTAGATTCATCATTTTTTGGACTTTGTGAAACAGATTTACAAGGAACTTCCAAAAGTAGTGGTAAGCTTTTTACTTGTTAAATTGCCCTTGCTATAGTCCGAAAACTAGTTTTTATTTCTTTCTCTAAAAGATATTAACATAATTATTTTGTATCTAGTGACACAAAGTAAATACAGTTTTAGTGAATCTATCAAAACTATGTCTAAAAATGGAGACATTTAGATTTTGGTTTGGAAAACCTTCTGTTTGTGGCACACTATTACTGGTATGAGAAAATCGAGGTGAGTTTAAGTACTGAAGCAGGGTGAGATTGGCTGCAGTTGTCTCCTTGTAGCCAAATGTGTCTCGTTTCTGAGGGAAGGGTGAGGTCATGAAGGCAGCTCTTGTCTGATCCTCCATCCCTGATACAGAGTAACTCTTGGGATGTTTTCCTTTAGCAGGAGAACCGCCTTGGCTAGGGGAGCTTTTCTGCTTCTTGTTCCAGTGGGAAAGGTTGCAGGGTGTGTGTCTGGTCCAGGCAGATGCTGCAGTGCAAACATCACATGCAGAGAGGAGTGAACTGCTCTGGGGGAAAATTATATGGAGGAGCTCTAAGGAGAGGGATGGCCTTTCGACTATGAATGGCATTATGATATTTTTCCTCTGCTCTTTCCTTGTAGAATCGGTATTTTGAGAACCCTCAGGTGATTCCAGAGAACACCGTTCCCACTCCTGAAATGGTTGGCATGATTACAACCATTGTGGTGAAGGTGAACCCTGAGCGAGAAGACAGCGAAACGAGAACGGTGGGTGTTCTGAGTGCTCTGAACTGGGGAACTGCCTGGAGCACAGGACTGCAGATCATAAGGCCAGGCAAAAATAACAGACTTTCTTTTTGCTTGTTTTTGTTATCAAAACTTTTCTGCAGAAGCCAATTGAAACTTTCCAGACATTTTCTATGCAGCTGTAATTACAGGATTTTTATTTAATATAATACCCAATGCTTTTGTGTTTTAAAAATATTATTAGTAAGTATAGTACTACTAAAATGAGCAGTTTCTGTAAAACTGTGTTTTACATACTCTTTTGAATTGATAATTAAACTGTTTATAAAGCATGTGTTCTTTCTTTCAGCATTCAATAATTCCCAGAGGATCTTTGTCACTAAAGGTCTTGGCTGAGCTACCTATTATTGTTGTTCTCATGTATCAGGTTAGTACACTTCAGTATTCTGCATGTAAATACTTCATTACTGAATGGCTTGTGTCACTTCTGTTGGTTAACATATTAGTAAAAATGAATGTGATATACTTTTGAAAGTAAAATATCATCTAAAAATAAGCTGGTGAGATGTCTTAATTTTTTTCTGATTAGCTCTCCAGTAAGTTGACTGCAAGTGTGACTTGTGAATTTCTCTAATAATACTTTATTTTTTTTTTAAGCTCTACAAACTGAACATTCATAATGTAGTAGCTGAATTTGTGCCCTTGATTATGAACACTATTATAATACAAGTGTCTACTCAAGCAAGGTAAGAGCATTTAACAGTATTTTGATTATATTAGGGATAAATTACTTAAATCTGTCATGCAATATTACTCAAAATATTTTTGTCTTCTATCTTGTGATTTGTCATTCTAGTCTTACTGCATCTCAAAAGTAGCAAAGATTATTTGACTAAAAATTGTCAAGGTTCTGTATGTGAAGTAATTGGCATTATATGCCATTGATAAAGTCCATAGTTGTGCAGTAGGTCCCAGTTTATTATTTGATAATGAGTTTTTTTAAAACAGTTTCTGACAAAACCCCATATTGCCACAGACCGTGGTGGGGACCTTGGGAGCTTGGACACATGCTGTTGTTTAATCTTTGCCATGCCATCAATTATATATTTTTGCTCTTCCAAGGTATAGCTTACATGAAGCCTTGTGGTGTGGCACATGCTTTTTCTGCCTCAGAGAGGGATGTTTCTGAAGAGCAGCAAGTGGTTCTGAGCAGGGCAGTGGGAGCAAGATCTCTGCCTTTCCCTGTCTTGCCTGGATGATCTAATTAAGTGGTTGAAGCTTGAGAGAGACAGACAAGTCTGTGGGAGGGAATACTGCTTGGAGAAAAAATGGCCCCAGTTAGGGGAACTGAGCCAAATGTTTGATGCTTTGTATTGGGTTGCCTTTCCGTAGAAAGGTGCTGCTGGGAATTGGAATGGCAGAGGGCTTGTTGAAAATGGGCTCTTCCATAGGGATTATATTCCTTTAAGAAGCAAGAACCTCACTACAAGATGATGTGATTTGAAGCTTCACTGAATTTTCTGAGTGAAGGTATTAAGAGGAACAGAATCATAACTACTGTTCAATTTAATTTCAGACAACATAAACTTTATAACAAGGAATTGTATGCTGATTTTATCGCAGCTCAGATTAAAACATTGTCTTTTTTGGCTTACATCATCAGAATTTACCAGGTAGGATGCATTTTTATTACTTTGTTACTTAATGCATCAAGTTCCTAGCTGCTTTATGGCAGGCAAGTGATCTGCATGACTGCAGTGCATCAGGGATTGGAGATGGGAGCGCTTGTGTAGAATATCTGAAGGTGGGGCTGTACTTGGTTATCCTTTCAGAAGTATTCTCATGTGAATACAAAGTGGAAATGTGCCATTCCCCCTCCCTGGGCATTTATGGAATCACTATTGTATTTTAGTTTTAGGAGTAGATTTTGGAAGATAAACAAGTGAATTTTAATGGAGTGCTATTTTGCAGCTGTAACCCAAACATTAAGAATAGAATGTCATAATAGTTGTACTCATGTTATTCTTTCTTTGTTGTAGGAATTAGTGGCTAAATATTCTCAGCAAATGGTAAAAGGAATGTTGCAGCTGCTCTCCAATTGTCCAGCTGAAACAGCACACCTCAGGAAGGAGCTCCTGATTGCTGCTAAGCACATCCTGACAACAGACCTGAGGAGCCGTATGTAGCACTTTTTATGAATGTACCTGAAAACTGGGAAGAGCTCAGCTATTTCTGTCAATTTAAGAGGCATATTACTTACTTATATTGGACTATCACAAGAGGCCAGGCCAAACAGAATTGTTGTGTGCAGGGTTGCTCAACTTCACATTTCCAGTAACTCATTAATTATATAGAGAAAGTTAGTTTTTAGAAGTTGAAAATAATGTGAGCATTTTTTTTTTTCTTTGCAAATATAACTGGCTCTGACTGGGTACTGCAGTGTTACTCAAGGGGCAAGTGTCAGTGGAGTAGACAGTCACAAGAGGTTGTTTGAAAGCTTCCTTGTAAATGGCACTGCCTTTTATAAGCTTCAGAAATTAATTTTGGGATAGAATCACTTTCTAACTTTAGGTTTAAATACCTAAATTAAGTGGTTTAATGCTTAACTGTTTTATTTTGATTATTTCCTTTGCCAATCATTGAGTATGGCTTTTTCATTTTTCTGTTGTTTTAAATTACAGAATTTATTCCGTGCATGGACAAGCTGTTTGATGAATCTATACTGATTGGCTCTGGATACACTGCCCGGGAGACACTGAGGTATGAGAAAGTTTGGAGTAATGATCTGAGTGCCTGCCAGTGCTGCTTAGTTGGAAAATTATTAATATTTACAGCTTCTGTATAGGGTCCTAAACCTTTGCTTCAAATAATTAATTTTACTAGATTGTTTTATTGGCAGAGATTCTGCTGCTGGAATGGTGACTTTTGTTTAACACTTTGATGGCACAGCATGGTAATGTGAGTGTAGGGCAAAATAAGAAAAATGGGTGAATGAAGATTATTTCAGTTTTTTGAATTGTAGAGGGCAACCAAAACGGTGATCACAGAGAAACCAACTCAGTATCTGCCCAATATTTTATGAAACACCCTATATCTTATGTCCAGTGTAAAATCTGAATGAGATAGAAACTTTTTGTCAATGAATACCTTAAAACTTACTTGTTTGCAATTGAAAAAGTAAATGGAGAGAATACTTAACTTTCTATGTTTTCAATAACCTAGATTTTAGGTGAGCTTGCTGATCAAATTAGTATCTGAACTAGGAGAATTGCTTCCTTTTGTTTAAGTATCAAGTGTGCCTTATTGACAGCATGTATTAGATTTAGAAGTATTTGCTCTGCTAGATTCTTTACCTGGTATTTGAAAAGAAATGATTTTTGAAATTTACCAATTTTCATAACTGCTTTTGAAATCATGGATCATTTATGACTAATTATGAAACAGATTACCAACACTGCTCAAAAGGTGGCTAACATGGATGTTAACCGCATGTAGATAAAAATATGTGGTGGGGTGTTCTCCAGTGGGGGGAAGAAAGGTCAAAGAGGCAACACCAGAGTTGTGGGATAGATTGGTGCATCGTTGGTTAGGTTGTACACGTTAAAATTCTCTTGTGTAACCAAAAAAGCCTTGTGAACTCTGGGTTTGCATATGAAAATAGAAAACTTACTTTGAGAAATTTGGAAGTATTTCCAGGCAGTTAAGTCCAATTAACAACATTTTTAGTTGTGCTCCATGTGTTTTCATCATTGCTTGTTTTGGCTGTAGACCCCTTGCATACAGCACCCTGGCAGACCTGGTGCATCACGTCCGGCAGCATCTGCCACTCAATGACCTCTCCCTGGCTGTCCAGCTGTTTGCCAAGAACATTGATGATGAATCCTTGCCAAGCAGTATCCAGACCATGTCTTGCAAGCTTCTGCTAAATTTGGTAGACTGTATCCGGTCTAAAAGTGAACAGGAAAATGGAAATGGTAGAGACATCCTTATGAGGATGCTGGAGGTATTGATTTGTTTAAAGCATTTGGTAATTGCTTGGATATCCTGTTTTGCAGTATGTTGTCAATCGCATTTTACTTTCTCCTCTCTTCAGAAACGAGCATATGTAGTCTGTGTCCTGTATTTCACTTTAATGCTTCAGGGCTCTTCAAAATGCTCTGCAGCTGGGATCATATCTCAAGTGTAGTGGAGATGCTTTGTCAACTCAGCTTCATTCAGTGGCTAGTTTCAAAGCAGGAAACTGAATGCCTGTTTTGGGTAGCTTGTTTTTTTAAAAATAATTTTATTCTAAATTTTAGTTATAAGCTTTTTTCCTTGTATAATAGTATGCAAGAATTGGATTTTTTAATGCCTTCTGGTTATGGGTGTGCTTTTTGGTGTGGGTTTTTTTTAAGCCCTGAAAGAGGATCTTCACACAGGTCCTTGGCATAACACAATGCAATCTGTACAATTAGAAATATCTGCTCTTTGAAGACCTAATGATCCTTTTTAAGGATCTTTATACAGAGGGGTTTTTTTTGTATTTTTGAAAATTGAGGATGCACCCGTTGCTCAAAGAAGGCAAACTAATTTATTGATACACTAAAAATGTTTGTCATTTGAATGACTTCAGAAATAGCTGTAAATTCTATTGATCTCAGTATTCTGAACTGAAGTATTAGTACTATTAAATTTAGCATGCTTTTTGAAGAAGAAACTTATTTTCCTTTTCTTTCCCCCTCCCTGCTCTTTGATTTGCTTCTCCTGCTTTGCCTTAGGTGTTTGTTCTGAAATTCCACACCATAGCACGCTACCAGCTCTCTGTCATTTTTAAGAAGTGCAAGCCCCAGTCCGAGCTCGGGGCAGCTGAAGCCGCGTTACCCGGAGTGCCCACAGCAGCAAATGCAGCCCCTGTTCCTGTCCCATCTCCTGCCCCAGCCACTCCTGTGGCCCCTACACCAGTGCCTGTGTTTGAAAAACAAGGGGAAAAAGAAAAAGAAGACAAGCAGACATTTCAGGTCACGGATTGCCGGAGCTTAGTGAAAACTTTGGTCTGTGGGGTCAAGACGATCACGTGGGGGATCACCTCATGCAAAGCTCCTGGTGGTAAAACTGCATATTTAATTACATTTATCTCTCATAGTTCTACAGAAAAAAATGCTCTAGAATGAAAGCAAATAGTATTTTTAATGCTTAAATATCTTGTTCTTCTTTCAGAAGCACAATTCATTCCTAATAAGCAGTTGCAACCTAAGGAGACTCAAATCTATATAAAGCTGGTGAAATATGCAATGCAAGCGTTAGATATTTATCAGGTATGTAACCTGCCCACATAGCACTTCTATTTATACAGTTACTGTTAGATCTTTTTATAAGGATTTATTTGTCAGCTACACCACAGATTACACATGCAGTGTATTTTCACTAAGTCTTTAACTGGGACCACAACTATTGAGAAATGCTCAATATGAAGAATGCATTTCAAAAGTGAATTTCAAAGTGCTTACTACTTGGAAGCAGCAGATTATTTTCTTAAGAGCCATTTTTGTCTGTTCATGCAGGCAAGTCAGACTAGAAATAATTCTTTCATATAGTGAAGGAAATCTATCCTTGAAGGCGATAGTTTAGCTAATACTTGAAGCATTCATGTCTGTGTTTATCTTCTGTAGTTACACAAAGTACTGATGAGTGTATGTGATGAGTGTTTGATTGGGTATTAAGTAATTTACAAATACACTGGTATCTCCCTGTTGTCTTTTTCCACTTCTAACTTCATAGTTTTAAAATCTGTTCTGAAAACACTCAGTTTTAGTATTTTTGTCATGGTTGGCTCTTGTGCCCAACTTCTAGTTGTGTGGGGCTTGCATGTCAAACCCATAAAATCTCAGTTACTTTCAAAAGGTATTTTAAGAATAAGGGGGAAGAAGCTACTCGAATTCTGTAACCAGTGTATCTGTTTTCTCAATTGCTGCAGGTGCAAATAGCAGGAAATGGACAGACATATGTTCGAGTAGCAAACTGTCAGACAGTCAGGATGAAAGAGGAAAAGGAAGTTCTGGAGCATTTTGCTGGTGTGTTCACAATGATGAACCCTTTAACTTTTAAAGAAATCTTTCAAACTACTGTTCCTTACATGGTGGAGAGGATCTCTAAAAACTATGCTCTTCAGGTATGTTACTGTTTACTTTAATTGATAATGAACAGCATGTAGGAAAGAGCTTAATGCCTTGAGGAACATATGGCTGATGTGGAATATTAAATCATAATATTGAAGTTAGCATGTGAGATTTGAAGCAGTCTGTATAGTCTATGAAAATAATTTAAAGATGGATTTTGAAAAAACCTTACCAGACTAAGTGATGCAATACAAACACGAACACTTCAGTTTAGAACATATGAATGGACTTCATTCTTGAAAAGTATTGGACATTATGGAGTTGTTGTTTTCTTCAGGTGGTTGTGCTAATGTTCTACTAATTTACAGAATGCAAGTCCTAGAATATCTGTTTAAACTTAAAACTTGAACAGTAAGTTAAATACATGGTTGTATTCCACTGAGGACAAACAGAATCACTTGGGCAGCAGTGGAAGTGGGAAAAGAAATCTTTTTTTTTTTTTAATGGATAGTGCATTTATTCTTTTGTTCTTTTTATTACAGCAGTAATAACTTCTTTGTGGTTTCCTTTTATAGATTGTTGCCAATTCTTTCTTGGCAAACCCTACTACCTCTGCTCTCTTTGCAACCATTTTGGTGGAGTATCTTCTGGATCGGCTGCCAGAAATGGGCTCTAATGTGGAGCTCTCCAATCTGTATCTCAAGCTGTTCAAGTTAGTCTTTGGCTCAGTTTCACTATTTGCAGCTGAAAATGAACAAATGCTGAAGGTAAAGGTCATTTGTGTTAAAAATAAGTCTGGTTTAAAAACAGCACTCTTAAGAGTTTTACACTGTCTAACATTTGAGAGTCATTTAATGTTTGAAGCACTATTTGTGATACATTTTTTCCTAGTGCCAAGTACATTGTCTTGTTTATAAGAGATGGTTTCTGTGAATATTTGCTTCATATTTGAAACTATGAAGTGATGTGCTAATTCTGAGTATAAACGGCTGTGGTCTGTGATTGCCATAAGCCCATGTAACTTCATGGTCAGAAGATGCATATCTTCTCACATATTTTCCCCTTTTGTTTCCATGTTAAGAGTTTTGCTTGGATTGAAATGACTTTTTTGTTGTTGGTGAATCTTGTTTACTCATGTAATATTCAGTGACATGTACCTCTTGAGTTAGATTTTTCTGTGCTCTTGAAAAGGCTGGGCTTAAGGAATGCTATTTTTTCTACTGACAACATATTGTGTATTCCAAGGATCTATTTATGTTGATGAGATCATCTCATTATTCAGTGAATTTAGAAATGCTGAGCTTGTAGCAAGGGTGCACTTTCCTCATAAAAGCAGCAGCTGCCTGTATCTAGAAAATACATTAAGATTTTAATGGAACACTGATTGTTCTCTCATAATTTCTCTTAATTTTCCTTCCTCGTACCTTATAGCAAATAAAATTTCTGATACAGGTAACTGTGCAGAACAGAGTAGGGATTACCAATTTTCCACAGTCTTTGAAAACTAACAGTAATATGAAGCAATATTCATATAATCTTGCTTTAATTTTTGCAGTTTGTCATCAGAATCAAGGTCATTTGGATTGTATAAGCTGGAGATGAAGTTTAAAGAGTGTAATTTACTACCTTCACAGTTTCATGCTTCTGTTACTTTCTTTTGTTTCTGTAGGATGGATGATAGGGGCCTTGGGCAGAGAATTTAATTGAATGATGAAGGCTGTTTGCAGCATTTGCATAGCAATGTAGAAAGATGTTAATAATATCCAGACATGTTACTGTTTGTCTCTGGTGCATGAGAATACTTGCATTTATCAACTATTTTTATTGATACTTGTGAGATATTCATGTCCTCTGCTCTAGAAAGGCCACCAGTTCCATAACCTTTTTTTACTTGAAAGAGTTTGCTTTCAAAATGAAATTTTAGCATTCACAAAAATTAGGAACTAGTAGTGAAATTAGATTGGGGTGAATTAGTATTGTTAAGTGTCCTCTCTGTCATTCTGACACCTCTGATTTCTGCTTCATGTCCCCAGATAAGTGAGAGGAAATATTTTTCTTGTGTCAGATTTGCAGAATCTCATGCTAAATTCTTGTACAGTGCAATGATGATGATAAAATTGGTATTTTATTAATCTTTAAGCTTTATTTTCTTTATAGCCACATTTGCACAAGATTGTGAACAGCTCTATGGAACTTGCACAGACTGCCAAAGAGCCCTATAACTATTTCCTGCTGCTCAGAGCACTGTTCAGATCTATTGGAGGAGGCAGTCATGATCTGTTATACCAAGAATTCTTGCCGCTGTTACCAAACTTACTGCAAGGTAGAACAATACCTTCTTTCCCCACCCTAGCTTCTGATTTTTTTATGTGAATAGTAGTAATAAAGTTATGTTGTGTAATTATAAACCCCTCAAAAGCAAAGCCCTACCCCTGAGAAGTAGCTTCTGATTTTGAGTTTAACGATTGATTTAAATATCTTGAATGTGCTTATTTTCATTTTCTATCAGCTGCTTCAGGCTCCATAGTTTTGGCTGCTTCACAATTTCTGCTGCTTGTTTTTCTTTTCATTGTGGGGCTGTTGGGGTTTTCTTGTTTGTTTCTTTTACTTGTTTGGGTTTTTTTTGCTGTGGGTAACTTTGTTGGCACAAAGCATTTGAGGGATAAGTGAATAGGCAAAGCATCGTTGCCAGGCCATCACTGATTTTGTGGGGAGAACATGGCAGTGAAGCTCTGGCTGCTCTGCAGTTGAGGGCATGTGTGTGCACCTGCAAGGGCATGATAAATAGAAATTCAAGTAGTGCCAGACTGCAAAAAGAAATGGAAATAACAATCAGTTTGATTAATTGAGCATTTATGCTTGCAAGAACTGTGTTCCAGAAATACTGAGGGTGAGCAAGGAAATGTGGAGAACTACTTAAACCTAAGGGCAAGCTAATCAGAACTATTCCAGGACTGTAGACTGGTTCCCATCTAGCTGTAGGGACAGTTTTTATTGTTAGCAAATGTGTCTGTTATCGATAAATCATTTTGTAAAACTCATGTCAGTAGATTCATGGAATATGTGAAATCTTTATGGGAGAAAAATCACTTGGGGAATGTGCTTAGTCTGTATGGGGCAATTAATGTACTTGAACTCACTGAATGTTTCTTTTCAGGAGACAAAATACTTTAAAAACAATTGTTCTGTATGAGATTATTTTTTATTGTTACAAGGCTGTTTTGAGTCAAATTATCTCTTTTTCTTTTTC
This sequence comes from Corvus cornix cornix, assembly GCF_000738735.6. Taxonomy (NCBI): domain Eukaryota; kingdom Metazoa; phylum Chordata; class Aves; order Passeriformes; family Corvidae; genus Corvus; species Corvus cornix. Next base: position 2,618,031 of record NC_046344.1, read on the forward strand.
ATCCGCTATATTCAAATGCTGCCTTATTGAGTCTAACATTAAACTTTAAAATATGCATAGAGGCTTTTTTTTCTATATGTGTGTAGACAAAAAACCATCCACTGCATGAAATTCTTAGATGTAAGTTAGAATAATGAATGGTATTATATTTTGTAAATTGATTATTTATGGAGCTGTAAGCTCTACAGAATTTAAAAACATCAGGTTCTTCTGAATTCAGGAAATAGCAATTTTTAACAATAAACTGTGGACTGTCTTTTTCCTGTGAGTGCATAACTTACCCATAATTTTCAGGACTAAATATGTTACAAAGTGGCCTTCATAAACAGCACATGAAAGACTTGTTTGTAGAGCTCTGCCTCACAGTGCCCGTTCGTCTGAGCTCGCTGCTGCCTTATCTGCCAATGCTGATGGACCCGCTGGTGTCAGCTCTCAATGGATCCCAGACCCTGGTTAGCCAGGGCTTAAGAACTCTGGAACTGTGTGTGGATAACTTGCAGCCAGACTTTCTGTACGACCACATTCAGCCAGTTCGAGCTGAGCTCATGCAGGTAAACGTGTCGTTTCCTGTTAGACCACAAGGGGTCATTGATTTGCTGAATATTATTAGAAATTTGTGTGAAGCTCTGGTTACAAAAACTTGAAAAATCTGTTGTGAGACCCATACCAATCTGACATGAGTGTAGAAGGATTGTTGGTGTTGTGCTGTTGAGCTGAAAACTCAGAAGATTTAGAAGTGAATGAATTGTTCCTTCTATATACTTTGTTCAATGGTTATATTCTATTTACTTCATTTGCTTTTTGTATTTCAAAACTAGCTCTGAGATTAATTCAGTTCGGCCTTAACTGGCCTGCTTTTTAAATTGACAATGTTGTTTAATATTCATCATAAGCATGAAATTACATTCCAGTGTAGCAAAGATGACAGCAATCTAATCTAAAACTGCATTTAGGACAACCTTGTTACAAAGCACTTGGGCTGTTGTGAACTGAGACTGCTTGTATTCAACCTTGATAAGGAACTTATGCAGGGTCAGTTATCCAAATACAAGGATAATTGTTTGCCTTTACTTTTTTTTTTACATTACAACTTGTAAAATGTTGAAGTAAGACTGGTCTGCCCCTGTACCTCTTAACCCCCAGGCTTTGTGGCGAACCCTGCGCAATCCTGCTGACAGCATCTCCCACGTGGCTTATCGTGTGCTTGGGAAATTTGGTGGAAGTAACAGGAAAATGCTGAAGGAATCACAGAAACTACAATATGTAGTCACAGAAATCCAAGGACCCAGTATTACAATTGAATTTTCAGACTGTAAAGCATCCATTCAACTCCCAATGGAAAAGGTAAGGGCTTAAGTTACTTTCAGTGCTGAGAAATCAGCTTTATAAACATCTGTCTGCCAGTTCTTTCTTTACTTCCCCTATAAACTGTGCTGTGTGTCACCCCCAAAAAGTGGATTTAGGCATGCTGTTTGCTCTTACAAAGTGATAGGATAGGGAGCTAAATTGGCCCAAATAAATGCTTTCACAGAATGGATAAGATTGGAACTTCTGGTATATTGCTTAGGTTAGGTGCAGGAATCCCATCTAAAAGTCCCTATTTCTTTTTGAAATGTACCAAAAATTTACTGTAGAAATTCTTCAGTGCTGATTATTCTCACGACTCCAGTGATGTGGTTTTGTTTGTGGTCTCTAGCAGCACTTCTTAGTGCTGCAAAACCACTTTGTACTGTACTGGCTTTCATCTGGCAGCCACGGTGTATCACAAATGCTTAGTTCTTGCTAATTACAGCAATCTAATCTCCTCTGAGAGTGAAGCTGGATTCGGAGATAATTTGGTCTGTAGAGTTTTAATACTTACCTTTTCAATTAGACTTTCATAAGTAGATATGATCTGAATGTAGTAAGCAATTTTCTTCACAGGCAGCTGGCTCTCTGGCTCTGTAGAGCCATCAGGCTTAAAAATAGCTTGGAAAAGTGATTCTTAAAATGCAGATTTACTGATTTCTCCACTGTACTGAAGCTGATGAATTGAATACATGTAAATACTGTAGTTGCTGACATTTACCTGTCCTGCTAGTTTAATTCAAACTAAGTTTTCCTAAGGATTTAAGGATCTAACATTGATAATAAGCAATCTTCAGCTGCTTGGTATTGACCAAGAAAGAGTGTGTTATCTGCTGAACACTTTGTATCTATGAAAAGGAAATGTCAAATTACAAAGAAAAAAAAAGTGGAATAAATTGAAAACAAGAAATCCTTGTTTTGTTTAGTGCCCTGGTGGACTTCTGTGGTCTGTGTAAAACTAATTTTTCTTTTCATTGAGATCCTGTGATTAAAAACTTAGGATGACAACTAGTTAAGTAATTGGAAATACCAAGGAAGGAAAATGCCCACTTTGTAGCAGGGCCTTTTTCTGCATAAACTTATTAGGCATGAATGGTTAGATTTTTATTTGCAGTTGATAAGGTACTGAAATTCCTTATTTCAAGGCAGTCCTGAGCAATTTTTACTTTTTTTTTTTTTTTTTTTTTTACTTAATGCCTATCTTATTTATCTTTAATTTCTTCCTTTCTTTTGTGGGAGAAGGATAGAAATTAGACAGTTGTGCTTTTATGTATTTTTATCTCTCTCTGTAAAAATATATGTACACAAAATAGAAATTTCCCAAAGAGACCTGCCCCTCTTTTTAATTGTCGTCATATCTTAAAGGATTGATTTGAATTATTCTCGAATGTATTAAATCTTCTTGACAAGGAAGAGTACTATTTCCATTAAGTGAACAGTGTTCAGAAGTTGCTTACATGTACATTTCATCATGCATGGCAAGGTACCATTTATATATGGGTATAAATGCATTGTATACATAAGGAATAAAGGGATTAGGCACAGCAATTATTGCTGAAAGGAAGGCAAGGAAAATTTTTTTTTTTGGGAAGGAGAGAGACACACTGAAGATTTACCTCATTCATAACTTGAAATGCTTTCTGACCATGGAGGTAAAATGTATCTGCCATGAAACTCAGCACGTACAGAAGCACAGAAAACACCATGGTGGTTTCAAACTGTGCTCTCTCTGCATTTCTTAGCTTGGGCACTCCAAACTGTGCATGCTTTAAAAGTTACTTTTAATATATATTAATGACACCATTCCCTTGATTAATGACCTTATGGTAAATGCCAAGAACAAGAAGTGTCTGGATTCTCTCTTTTCCATTCTAGGCAATCGAGACCGCCCTGGACTGTCTGAAGAGCGCCAACACGGAGCCCTATTACCGGAGGCAGGCGTGGGAAGTCATCAAGTGCTTCCTGGTAGCCATGATGAGCCTGGATGATAACAAACATGCATTATACCAGCTTCTTGCACATCCCAAGTATGACAATTCTTTAAACGTAAATGTGTATGTAAAAGTTGTGGTGTCTTTGGAACAACCTAGGTTAGAGACAGTGATTAGTCTGTGCAATTCATGGGGTTTTTGCCTGCTGGTGAAAAGGAATCTTGTTAGCAAGTTTTTTAATGCAAGTGATGTGTTAATGTTTCATAGTTTAATCTTCTTCCCCTAATTACAGGCCAGTGTGTAATCTGTTATGTATGATCAATATGATTAATTGTGGTTTCATATATTTAAATAATTGGAATATTCTGGTGCTTAAGTGTATTTTAAAGATTAATTTGGATTGTTACGTTTTGTATGTACATCGAAGCTTTTACTAAAGTGAAAGAGAAAACTCAGTTTCATTTAGTGACTAAGCTATAGCATAGTCACACACACAACCTCTGTTTGTCTTGGTATGAGAGCTTTTTATTGAAGCTTTTCTTACTTCTTTTGCAATTTTGGTCATTGATACTTACTGAGTTTATTGCTTTTAGACAACTTTGATGTCTTTGCCCAAAAAGTGTGGGCTGACTTTGACTCTTGCAATACAGTAAGTGTAGCTAAAGAGCATAGTAGCTTTCACAGTTTCGACTTGTTAGACTTGACATAAATATAGCTTTGCAATGAATAAGTTTTGTTGGGCAGTGATTTGATAAATAGTTTCAATCGTTCAAGATTAAAATCAAATGTCATTTTAAAAAAGAGAAAAATGTCAAAATATTGAAAATGACATTCTGTTATTGAGTTGCAGTGTGATGCCTGTATACCTATTATTGTATGGACGTGGCTTCTTCTGAACCACTGGCTTTAAATGTTCCTGATGAAATTGAGCTATCCATCATGCTGGAGACCAGTGGCTGACAAAATTAATACGGGCTGAGTGAACTGGTCTAGCTCTATCAAAATGAGGGCAAAACAGGAGGTGGAGAAGGAGTTAGATACCGAGAGCAAATTTCCAATCAAGTACCTGACACGGGCTGTGATTGAGCTGCGGGCACTGCACTTTGGGTTCAGTTGAGCACAACGTTGTCTTTCAGCTTCACTGAGAAGTCCATCCCCAGCGTGATCATCTCTCACCGCTACAAGGCCCAGGACACTCCGGCTCGGAAGACCTTCGAGCAGGCCCTGACCGGGGCCTTCATGTCGGCCGTCATCAAGGACCTGCGGCCCAGCGCCCTGCCCTTCGTGGCCAGTCTGATCCGCCACTACACCATGGTGGCCGTGGCTCAGCAGTGTGGTGAGGACAGGGGACAGAGCTCCTGGGGCTTCCGGGAGGGGCGTGGAGAGCTTTGTGTTTTTACTTATGGCAATTGGTTTAAAAAAGTAAAAAATACTGCAGTTGCTTCTTGGTAGCTATACTGGTTTTTTGTTTGGTGGCTGAATTACGTTTTAGTTCTGTAAAATGGTGGCAATTGTTAAACAAATTTTAAAAAACAGTCAATCACCTAATAATACTCTTTAAATGCTACAGCCAGTGAAAGAACTGCAGCATGGAACAGCTTACATAGTTCCAGGGGATTTTTGTAACTTAATACTCACAGTACTACTTGCAGGTGGTCTTTAATTGGGTTGTTTCCACTTGCGGTTTTGAAGGACCTTTAGAGGAACTAAGTGAATGTTGGAGCACTGCAGTGTCTTAAATCCATGAAGAAAACTTTTTGTTTGGGCTGTATGACAAGTAATTTGGGAAAAGACATACTATAAGCACATCACTCTTCATTGTCACATTAATGTAACTTGAATTTTTATGACTCTTCATTTTAATTAAATCTTGCAGGCATAATCTAGTGCATAGAAGAAAATATTCAAGTAGATGTAATCTTTTTTTCTTCTAGGTGTGAAGGATGCCTTACAATCCATTTATATGCAAATAGGCACAGGGTTTACTGGTTTTGCCATCAGCTAGTCCAAGGAGTAGTAAAATCTAATTAAAAGACTATTCATATTGAAATATCCATTGTTTTGTCTTTATTTCCCCTTCTCCCTCTTTTCTTCCCTGTTACAAATTACAGGTCCTTTCTTGCTGCAGTGCTATCAGGTTGGGAGCCAGCCTAGCACAGCCATGTTTCACAGTGAAGAAAATGGGTCAAAAGGCATGGATCCCTTGGTGCTTATTGATGCCATAGCAATCTGCATGGCATATGAGGAGAAGGAGCTCTGCAAAATAGGAGAGGTGGCCCTAGCAGTGATATTCGATGTTGCAAGCATTATCTTGGGTTCAAAGGAAAGGGTAAGTTTTTAAAAAATGTACTTAAATGATCAAGTTTCAGCCAATGTAATTTTGCTTCTGAAGTTTTGGAGGCTACAACTAACCTGAGAAAAGGAAACTGATCCATTTCTTTGTTTTCAGGCTTGTCAGCTTCCCTTGTTTTCGTACATTGTGGAACGTTTATGTGCTTGCTGTTATGAACAAGCTTGGTATGCTAAACTAGGAGGTGTCGTGTCCATTAAATTTCTTATGGAACGGCTGCCACTGATTTGGGTCCTCCAGAACCAGCAGACTTTCCTGAAGGCACTTCTCTTTGTTATGATGGACCTAACTGGAGAGGTATGTAATGAATGAATTTTATCAAATAGTATGGGGAAAAATTCTGGCCTTAAATTCACACAGATTGAACTCTTAGTAATCTTGATTTTGCTGAACTTCAGAATTTATTTTACCTGTAAGAGTTAGTAGTGAAGTCTAGTCATTTGCACTCAAACGAGGTTCTGAAGTTAGGAATGAGGTCAGATTTTTCCACATAACTTTGCTGAAGTTTTGTGGATCACACTTGCTGCTTTCAGAGCAGAAATGGACAGGCCACATGTAGATCACAAAAACCCACAGATTCACTGTCACCATAGAATCACGAAGCTTAGCTGGAAATGAAAATCACAGGATAAATCAAAATCACAGGATTTATCAAAATCCAATTCTAAGTTTGTTGATGAGTAACGCGTGGATTTGTGATCTTTGTTCTGTACTTAGCTGATAAAAATAATCTCTGATGCCCCAGGTTTCCAATGGAGCAGTCGCTATGGCAAAGACCACATTAGAACAGCTTTTGATTAGATGTGCAACTCCTTTAAAAGATGAAGAAAAAACAGAAGAAATCCTTGCAGCACAGGAAAAGTCTTTCCATCATGTCACACATGACCTTGTTCGAGAAGTAACCTCTCCAAACTCCACTGTGAGAAAACAAGCCATGCATTCCTTGCAGGTGCTTGCACAGGTCACTGGCAAAAGTGTCACAGTCATCATGGAGCCACATAAAGAGGTAAGCAGAAATACTTACTGAACCTGAGCCTAAAGTTGTTTTCCAGGTTGGATTTGCAGAAATGCTTTTCTGAGTACATTTTTCCACACTAGTGAATTAAGTTCTTAGTGCTTTGATGGCATGTGTTTGTCATTTGCTAAGTTTTGTTGTTCTGAAATACACAATGGCTGGAGCACTGTAGAGATTCATACAGGCTCTGCCGGTATTTATAGTGTCTTCAGGTTGATTTAGTTCCTTAAATTATGGGCTGCTCATCCTGCCACCAATCAGACACAGGCTAGGCCATATAGGTTCTGCATTTTGATACTCAGTTTTATTATCCTCTAAATCTGTGGCATTATTGCTATGCCTGTCCCTATCCAGAAAGAGACTATAATGTTCAAAGCTGGTTGAAATAACTTTTGGCTAGACACTCCTTAAAGCTGATATTGTTTTGTTCTCTGAAAGATAATTGAATGTACATAAGCCTTAAGGGCCATGACAACATACCAGATTATACTGAGAAGCTCCCTAATTGATATCTTACTTTGCTAAAGCTGTTTAATGAGGAAAGTGAGAAGTTAGTGTAATGGAAAAAAGTTACACAAACTTTTTAGTTCTTCTGATGTTTTAGAAGCTTTAAAATAGTCTTGTTTCTTCACTGTTCGAAATGCTTCAGTCTATGAATTTCTTTGTTGTTCATAATGTTGTATGAAGTTATTAAATATCATAGATCTGCTCACAGAGAATATGTATTAATTACAGCTACTACACTGTTTTGCAAACTGATGTGAATCAAAGTAATTCCGAGAATTACTTTTCCTCTCGCTTAATTATTTCTCAAAACACGTCTGGAGCCACAATATCAAATGGATACAAACCTGCAGCCATGACTAATGCTGTCTTTCCTCCCAGTGGCTGGGTCTTTGGGGTCATTTCAACAGACTGCTAATTCAGTAATCTAAATTACATCATGTAGGTTCTCCAGGACATGGTTCCTCCTAAAAAGCATTTACTTCGGCACCAACCTGCAAATGCCCAGATTGGCCTGATGGAGGGAAATACATTTTGCACAACCCTGCAGCCCCGATTGTTTACAATGGATCTCAATGTTGTGGAACACAAGGTTTTTTACACAGAGGTACTTTCTTTTTGTGTTCTCATCTTTGAATGTAGATATTTCTGTATGATGGTGGTAGTACTTTCATTGTTAAAAAAATATGTTTTTCTTTGTGCATTTTAAACTTTCACTGAAATGTAAGAATTTACCTTTTGAAACATCAGGTGAAGTCTGGTTTGCCTACAGCATAATAGCTCTGAGCTAAACAGAATATTCTAATCTGTGTGAAATATATTAAATGAGCTTTGGTGTTACAGTACTGGTCTCGTAGCCCTGACTTTCATATTTAGGTCTTATTTTTTACACAGTATATCAATTACATAAATTGTTGTACCACCAAACATAGGCAGTGTTGGTTAAGGTTTTTGAGTCCCTAATAGTTTGAGTAAAATGGAATATAAAACCTGTGTGTAGATTTAACTTAGAGAAACTGTCTTGTCCCTTGATTTTCCAGCTGACTTGTCCAAACATAGGTTCAGAAGCAAATGCAGGTGGCAAGGCTGTCCCCCTCCAACTGTATATATAATTATCAATACAGAAAATCCTCTGGTTTTGAGTTAAGACGAAAACAAAGCCATGAAAAAATGGCTGTAAAGGTGGGAGTGAGATAGTGGTGTTTCAAATGTGAGTAGCAATATTAAAATGATTGGTTTTTTTTCCTAGTTACTGAATTTGTGTGAGGCTGAAGATACTGCCCTAATGAAACTACCTTGCTACAAAAGTCTTCCATCACTTGTACCTCTTCGAATTGCAGCCTTAAGTAAGTAAAACCTCCTAAACAAGATTTGATGCAGTCAAGTGTCCTTGTGAGCAATGGGCAGTCTGCTTCCTGAGATCAGCAGAAAACCTGAGCACTGGCAGACTGATGACTGCTCTCCAGAGGTTACAGTTTAATGGAGAGAATAATGGGAAGGTATCGCTGCTTTCTTAATCACTAGAATTTAGTTTTCTGAAAGGAACCCAAAATATTTTAAGATTAATTATGTTATAAAGCATTAGGAAAACTATAGAATGTTAATAGAATTCTCATTCTTTTCCTCTTTCATGGTGCCTGTTGCTTTTGGCAATGCATACAGTACTTTAGCTGTCTGCAATTTGAGATGACATAAAAAGAAACTATAAGAGAAGCAGTGTAGAATTAGGGTTTATTTTCTCCTCTCCTTTGAAATTGAGTTAACAAAGAGAACAAATTTACTTTGATATTTGCAGATGCTCTAGCTGCCTGCAATTACTTGCCTCAGTCAAGAGAGAAAATCATTGCTGCACTTTTCAAGGCACTGAATTCAACAAATAACGAGCTGCAGGAGGCAGGAGAAGCATGCATGAGAAAGGTGACTGTATTAAAACAACATTCCTTTTGAGGCCATTCTTCTCTCTGCTTTACTTCCTTGGTACAAAACTTCTTGGGAAAGTTCTCGACAGGAAATATTGTTGCTCTGTTCAGTTTTTGTTAGTGATGCTGATAAAAGTTTGTGTCAGATGTGTTTGTTTGGGATTTGAACTTGGCAATAAAGAATTATCCAGGTTGCAATTAAGTATTGTAAGCTGTTGGATAAGAACCATGGTAAATCTTTCAGTCTTTCTGTCCAGTCTTTCCCTCTTTCTGTTAGTCTGGTCTCTGTAAATGTTTCTTCTTTTCTAAATAGCATCAGTCCTTCCTAGCACTTTTGCAGATGTGCAGGCCTGTTTCATCTTTGTTCCTAAAAGAAGTGGTGGAGACCCCATAGTTGTTTTTGGAAAAGTAAAGCAATGCAGCAGAGTTAGACTCTGCATCCCAGTGTGATGGTTACCTTAAGGAACAGGGCCATGGCTGTTCTGTGTGAGGTCAGAATTAGTGTCCTTGCCTGACACTGCCTTGTCTGTCCTGTGGATGCTACATTATCATGTAAAAAAGCTGGAAGGACAGGGAAAGAATATTCTTTCATCATGACTGGTTGTTCAGTAGCTGTGCCCAATTCTGATTCAGTGAGATTTTAATTCCGTTCTTCTAAATGAAAAAGAAAAAAGCGAATGAAATGACTTACAGCCTCTTTGTAATGCTGTGTAGATGGGCTGACAGGGAACAGGGAATGTCACTGCAGTGACACTGGTGCCTGGCTTTTGTTTGTGCCATTGACTGGCCAGAGGTCAGGTGTCTTTTCATGTCACTCTGGTCATGAGAGGGAATGTACTTATTATTTGTGGCTCGTTAACAACACAATTGGGTTGAGAAGGACCAGGGAGAAAATAAGGGGTGTTCTGACCCATACATCAGATTTGTCTGGTTGTTTTTTTTCCTGTGATAAACTCATGCCCACAGGATGTTTGGTTATGACAGGAAATACTCTCTGGCTGCTTGCAGCCAGACTCTTTTGACCTTTTCTGTTGCTCAGGATGCTTGCAGATTGTAAACCAGAAATTTGCTCTATTGCCTTCAGCCAGACTCACAGGCAGTTCTTAATGTAGCAGGGTCTAAGTAGCTTGTCCACAGCTGAGTATTTAATTTATAGCTGTAGCAGTTTTTCAATCTGTCTGTAATTAAGATCTCCTACTTGATTATTTTATGGAATATGCTACTGTGTGTCAGAAATACCTCAGTGCTTCCCAAATCCATCTTGTCTCTAAATATATTTCCAGCAATAGCTGTTGTTTGAACTGTTGCATTCCGAAAGAACAAAATAAAAGAAGAAAAATCAAGTTAACTGAGTCTATTTTAAGAAAGATACTTGCACAAAAGTCACTTCCCTCTCCACCTGTATCCTAGTCGTGCACTCTCTTGCAGTTCTTGGAAGGAGCTACCATAGAAGTTGATCAAATTCATACCCACATGAGGCCGTTGCTGATGATGCTCGGAGACTATCGGAGTCTGACCCTCAATGTTGTGAATCGTCTGACATCAGTCACTAGACTTTTCCCAAACTCTTTCAATGATAAATTCTGTGATCAGATGATGGTAAGCCCATCCAAGTTTTTATTTTAGCTCTTCCAGAAGAAATTTTCTTCTGGCTACTGCTTTTATTGGTGAAAAATCAAAGAAGTTCAGAAGTGACTCAATGTATATGTTGGAAGTAAAAGATTTTTGTTTCACAATTAATAAAAATCCCTGATTTTTGTAAACATTTTGAGTAAATTTCTGAAGGGCTTCTAAACCAAAAAGTTAAGAGATTTTTTTTTTAGTGAAGACATAACTAATTATGCTAAGGTTTGCTTGGACAAATTTATCTTTAGCAAGGCACCACCAGTACCTTTAACAATTTTACTTCCCCATGCATTAAATCTGTTTTGGTGCTTTCTTGATTTATAAAATTTTGGAAGGTATTGCCCTGTTTGTTTGCAGTGTTTAAACTGAATATGTGATTTCTTTATCCTCTTGGCATGGATATTTGAATATTTAAATGCATATGCATGAAGCAAGTCATCAAAGAAGTGTAAGACTATCAGACTTAGGTTTTTTGTGTATATATATGTAATTATAATCCATGCTTTCTTGAATATCTAGAGGACTTCTAGCAACAGTAAACTTTTCAACCAGAGGGAATGAAAATAACTGATAATTTTTCCCTTTGTTTCCTTCAAAGAATTATTTCAACCTCTACATTTTCTCTTGTAGCATATGCTAAAATGGAACAGTCTAATTAGAAGAATAATACTAATTATCCTCTCTTTATAGCAACACCTACGTAAATGGATGGAAGTTGTAGTTATTACACACAAAGGTGGACAACGGAGTGATGGAAATGTAAGTTAATTTATAATGTATTTATGTGAGAAGAGAAGAAATAAGTAGTATTATCAGTTGTAAGTGCTGCCATAACTGATTACACACTGATGCTTTGTTACAAGCTAACAAACTTGTTGACTTGAGTACTGAATATTGAATATTTTTAGAGGTCTTAGTAAGAGGAGCTTCTTACCTGCTGACAATGGTTACTTTGAAGAGTGTTCTAGGTTAGTGTGGGAACAGCTCAAGCATTTTTATTTCCTTTCCCCCTCAGGATTTTCTGCTTGGAAATCTCTTCTTCACTGGAATGGCTGATGAGCTCAGTGGCATAATCCCCCTTTTTTCATTAATATGTTTGATGTTTGTAACGTAGCCTTTCGAAAATTATACATAATGATAACATAATCCCAGTTAATTTAAAACTTAATTTATTAAAACCAAGTTCAATATTTACTAGTTGGGATCACATTAAAATCACTCTCCCAGTGAAACTAATGGCCTCAATGTTGAAGCATGGGAAGCTGATTAGTTGTCTTATAAATGGAAAACTGTGCAGTGTAATGTCAATACTGTGTGCTCTGTGTGCAATACTAAGGGGAATTCCTGCTTCAGTGCAGTTTCCTGTACATTACCAGAAGTCCCATAATTCTATTAGTGTTTTACTAAATGCTTTTATTAAGTGTTGAGATTTATGATTGCACCTAAGAAAAAATGGGGGAATTTTATTAATATCTTTGTTTTTCAAATCAGAATGAAATTACATTGGCTTTTTATTTCCCTCAAAACATGGAAATGGCTTAATGGCTTTTCATTTCTCTTTCCTGTCATTGCAAAAAGAGCTTTTAATCTGAATTTGGTCATTGCTTTATATTAGACCTAGATATTCTCTAATGAAGTAGAATAAGATTTGTTTATGTTTTAATGAAAACACTGTGCATTCTTCAGTTAACCACATTTTATTCATGTCAGAGTAGTTCTAAAGCCTTCATATTATTCTTTTGGGATTCACTTATCCTCAAATGTGATGATTACAGATATCTTGCAGATCTTTTTATAGCAATAGTCTTTTAAATCAGAACGTGGCACCTCTAGAACAGTTTTTAGTTGTCCCTAAGTCACGTTTAGTTGGTAATTCCTCTGCTTTTAATGTTTTTTGTTGATGGTTTCTGTGTAATAATGTGTTTAGAGAGATGTTGAGTGAGGGGTGCACACCAGACACTTGAGAAAAAATCTACTGTCACATCTTAAGGGAAGAGAGAAGTCTGGAAACATTTCAAGTAGAATTGTGTCAATGCAAAGCTGATTGAATATTACTTTTCTGCTCCCTAGTTGTTGCTCCAAAGTTTCCTTAAAAATAAAAACCCTAGGAAACTGCAGGAGGACACAGATGGCTTGGTCTTTGTACAGTTGCTGTGGCAAGCTGTGTTCACATGTCTGTATGTACATTGTGCTGTTGAGTGATTGGATCTTCTAAATGAAGAAAAACTGGCGTGGTGAAGCTGGTGGTCAGTTATTGTAGCTGGCATTTTGCTTTCTCTCATTTCCTCACGATTCTAGTGAGATTCCAGCATCTGGGACACTTGTTAAAAGCAGTGCTGGGGAGTCGGTTGGATCATGCAGACTGTGTGGTTAAATAGAGCAGGTGGTAAACACTCAGTGGAGGAGAGGATTGACCAGGAAAGCCTGATGTTCCCTACCTCTGTTGGTGCTGTTACCACCCTTTCATCCTTTTCCAGCAGCACTGGGTGAAGGTACCACTTGATGGTGTCAGGCAGTTCTCCAGCATAGTGCAGATAGTGGCTGGTCAGCAGGGCCTCTTAATCAATAGTTAAAAATTATGTGGGGTGAGTTTTCATATGTAAGTGGCAGCTACAGACAGACTGAAAACTTAGTTAGAAATGCTGCATGATAATTGATGACTATTGTAGAGATCCACATTGATGCCAGAATAACTAAGCCTTGTTCACCTAAATAATTTTCTGATAGTCCTGCTATCTGATAGTCCTGCTGTGATCTTGGACTGTGACCTGGATGTTTAGAGAAGTGAACAAATGAAAACATAATATATTAATTAGTGATTAAAATCTAATTTGTTGGTTCAGAGAGTAAAATCTTTGATTTAAGTCCTTCTTCCTCTCTTCCCTGCCTCTCCAAGGAAAGGCATGGGATTTCGGGTCATGTCTGGTAATTGAAAGAATAGGTTTTGACTAGATGGTTGCCTCCAGCTGTCCCTCTTATGAGAGGGTGGAAATTTCCATGGTCAAAATTCTGTCTTATGGCCTAAGAGGACTTTATAGCTCTAGAGGACTTCATAGCTTGGTAGCTTAAATACTGAAAGTGGTTTTGTAATTGATGCTGGCCAAATTTGTCTTCAAAGGTGCTAAAATATTGTTTCCCTTGACTTACTAATCTCTATTATCTTTCTATTCAGTATAAATATTTGAGCAGCTATGTCTGATCAATGTAAAAGTAGAAAAAAGGATGCTTTTCATCCTGGTTCCTTGGAGGGCAGTTTGGAGCACGTGAGGTGCTCATTGTCTCCATTCTTTTTGTTTGAGATGAGAAAGTAACTGTGCTGAAGTTAGACTGCAGCCTGAAGAATAGCATGTACTGATAGGTACATTTATTTGATATTTTTGTGGGCTTTTTCCTTTCATGCTGTGACTTCTGTTTTGGTTCAGCGGGCCACGGAAGGGGTAGAGGTGAGAAACTCGGTGGAGGCACCAGGAACTTTTTTTGTTGTCAGAGTTTCCTTTTTTGTTGTTGTTGTTTTGTTTAGTTTTATTTTTTCTTTTAACTTGTGGTTTGTTAGTTTTATCATTGTGTTTTGGGCAGAGTGCATTGTGCCTTTGAGCACAGTGCTGTGAATTGTCTTCTCTTTGACTGTGGCAGGGCTGTTTTGATCACGTTGCTGTTAAGGATGTTGAGCATGTTTGTACTAGGAGGAGCAGGATTTTCAGTTTCTGTGGAGGCATAAATGGTTTCAAAAGGTTTTATGTATTCTCAGCCCTGCACTTCAGTCCATGAGAGGAGTCTTGTGGGGTCTGTCTGGACAGATCAGGTTAAAAGAGTGGAACCTAATGCTTTGTGTTTAAATTCAGTTGAGAAAATGCAATGTACTTGATAAAAGCACTGGAACTTGGTTTTAGAGAGATGGTGAGGGTGAATGTATTGTTTTGTTTTTTCCTTTCCCTTTTCTTACTGAAGGAAATCCACACTCTAGCTAACTGAAATACAGTCTCTATTTAAATCACACAATGAAAAAGAAGTGTTAAATTATTTTGGACTCCTGGAGAATTTAATATCTAGTGGGAGAACAGAGCTGACTTTTAGTAACCAGCTATTTGCAAGATAGACTGAACAGTGCTGTGAGAAAGCTGTCTCTCTTTCTCTTCATGCGTAGTCTGGGGGTGTGGGGTGTATATGAGAAATGTTTTAGGGGGGAAGGTCTGGCTGTTTGATGCATGGGCCACTTGGTGTAGAGCACTGAGCACTCCTAACTCCCCCATCAGCAGTATCATTACAGTGTTTAGCTCTTACCTGTAAAACACCACTCTACTGGCAAAGAAAATAAAATTTAAACCATGATATTACCAGAGGGGGAAGGGCAGACTTCCACAAGTGCAGTTTTTTCATGCATTATGGTAAGTTGATGCTGTATGTGTTAACCCTTTGCATTTGGCTGCTGACTGTGCTAATATGGAGAGGATAAAAGAAGTAAGATGTGTGATACTGTTTTTATACATTATAGCCAGTAATATTTGTTTAACTGTGTTTCTTTTTACCTGTAGGAAATGAAGATTTGTTCAGCAATTATAAATTTATTCCATCTGATCCCAGCTGCCCCACAGACTCTGGTTAAACCTCTCCTGGAAGTTGTTATGAAAACAGAACGAGCAATGTTAATTGAGGTAAAAGTGGAAGTTGACACTGCTGAACTTTTTGCTCTATAGTCTTCCTAAACATCAGTATATAATAATTATAATATTTTAAATATGGTGTGAGAACATTTGATGTAATATGCTCTTCAAGCCTTTAGGAGGTAACATTTGTCTTATACCCTTAGAAGGGAAGTTTTGAAAGTGTCAATAAATTCTCATCATGCAAGTTCTGAACATTTTGTATCTGCATAAATGCCAAGTCAAATGTATTTTTCTGAGTGGTAGTAAATTAGTAGAAAATACTCTATAGTCTGCATTTTTAATTTAAGGTTTATGAATTTTTCAGGCTGGCAGTCCATTCAGGGAACCACTGATAAAGTTTTTGACACGTCATCCATCCCAGACAGTGGAGTTGTTCATGATGGAAGCCACTTTAAATGATCCACAGTGGAGCAGAATGTTTATGGTAAGCTGTGTGGGGAAAGGAGCAGGAAAAACCCTCAACTTGGCAAATCTGGTGAACAAAAGGGTTTCATCTTTTTGCATCTTTTTTTTCCTGTATGATCTTGTAGTCCTTAGTTATGGTATTACTCTTGGCTGCAGGGTTCCTGTTCTTGGTTTTGTATTTGTTTGTCCTGAAGTGTTGATTTTATACCTTTCCAGATCATGTAAGGCTATTACTGAAGTGTAGATGTTATTTTTATATACATGAAATATAACCTCTGCAACTTCAGTGTGGAACATAAAAGCTACAGGATGATATAACCACCTGGTATTTCACCTTTTAAAGGTTATTAAAATTATTTCTTCCCCTTTTGCAGAGTTTCTTGAAACATAAAGATGCCAAACCTCTGCGGGATGTACTGGCAGCTAATCCCAACCGATTTATCACCCTGCTGCTGCCTGTGGGCACCCAGGCAGCCGTGAGACCCGGCTCCCCCAGCACCACCACAATGCGTCTCGATCTGCAGTTCCAGGCTATCAAGGTATCCATTTATCCTTGTTTGTCTCTGCACTGGGTAGTTAAAACCCCTTCAGCTACAAGCCTCTTACATCCAGGCTTTCAACGTGTGTGTGTGTGTGTCTATTACATACAAAAGCTCATAGAAAACCACTTGTAAAAATGTGGAGTGTTTGTAGTCAGAGTTACTCTGAGAAGGGAAAAGAGACTCAAATTAACTATGCTTTCTTTGTCAAGTAGGATACAAGAGGAAAGCATGACAACAGAAACAGAAATTTATTTTATTTTAATTCAAACTATTTTGTATTTTAGTCTTTTGTTTTGCTGTTGAATATTTTAGAACCCTTAATTGACCTTAAACAAGTGCTTGTATATCATTGTTTCTCCTGACAGATCTCTTGTGTGTTGACTGTGCATTTGTCTTGTTTTGCTTTGGACAGATCATAAGTATTATTGTTAAGAATGATGAATGTTGGTTAGCAAATCAACACTCCTTGGTGAATCAGCTGAAACGTGTATGGGTGAGTGAAGCTTTTCAGGAGAGACATAGGAAGGAGAACATGGCTGCAACAAACTGGAAAGAGCCCAAGCTGTTGGCCTATTGCCTGTTGAATTACTGCAGGTACGTAAAAATCTTTGTCTCCTAGACCCTGCATGCATTTTTTTTAAATTTTAGTTTTAAAAATACTGTAAAGGAATATGGGGCTACTAAAAATGGTTTGCAGTTATTGAAGAGAAAGTGTAATATATTTCATAATACTGCCATTAGCTCTAAAACCATGCCTGTGGTACTGGCTGCTCTTGCTTCTCTGCTCCTTTAAAAGATTAGTTTCATCAGCATGGTAATTTGTGTATTTTTTCACAGAAGCTTTGTATTTTATGTGTTTTCACAGAAGGAATTATGGTGATATAGAGTTACTCTTCCAGTTGCTTCGGGCTTTTACGGGTCGATTTCTCTGCAATATGACTTTCTTAAAGGAATACATGGAAGAAGAGATCCCCAAAAACTACAGTATTCCCCAAAAACGGGCTTTGTTCTTCCGGTTTGTAGACTTGAATGACCCAAACTTTGGAGATGAGCTCAAAGCCAAGGTAACTAAAGCAATTAAATCAAAGAAGCCTGGTATTTAGGTTTAATTTTCTTCTTGGGAACTAGGGCAACAAAACTCCTTACTTAAATGTCAACGAGTTTGATAATTGGCAGAGTCATTTAGGTGAAAATATCATACCTGAAGAAGAGCAATAATAAACAGAGACAGCAATTCATCTTGCTTTCAATGCTGACTGCTTTAGTTTACACTTTCTAAGAATCTTTGCCCTTGGAAGGAAGGAAGAGGGGAAAAAAAAATCTGTGTGTGTCTTCTTCTTGGGGTTTTATTTATAATTTCCTTTTGTAACGCAGTGTGTCCAGCAGGCAGGTTTGCATGTGACAGTACTTGAATGTTGGCTGCTATTAGAAGAATGGGACAGTACAGTAAAATTTCTTTTGTTTTTACTCTGTAGGTGCTGCAGCATATCCTGAATCCTGCTTTCTTGTACAGTTTTGAAAAAGGAGAAGGTGAACAGCTCTTAGGCCCCCCAAACCCAGAAGGAGATAATCCAGAAAGTATCACTAGTGTTTTTATAACAAAGGTAACAATCTTTGTTTACACTGAAGTATTTGAAAATTAAAACAAAAAGTTCTTCCTCTCATTTGACTTTTCATTCTGATTTGAATTAGTTGTTCTCTTCTGAATATTATGGTTTGTTACATCAAATTGCTTTATCACGTTGAATGTGAGATCCATCAGTGATCAGTAGGACTGGACTACAATTTTCAGTTTATGCTGTTTTCAGAACTGGAATGTGTCTTTGGAAATGGGCCTTACTTGGCTGTAATCCCAGTCTTTTTTATAAGGACAGCTTTCCATGAGCCAACATCAATGTCTTTCTAATTCACTGCTGTTTCGTGGAACCAGTCAGCAGTTATAAAATGCATGTTGTTGAAGTTGAGGGTTGGGGATTTTGATTTATTTATTTTTTAGGTTAGCACTTTGAGAGTTCCCAGATGTGCTTATTATTTAGAAGTTCACAGTTCAGGAGGTGGTTTTGTGGGTACTAATCTGAGTCAAGAAAGTAATTACAGGTTTTTAGTCTTCTTAAAAACTGCTCAAAAAGCAAAAATTTGCGACTTTGCCTTTATAATAATAAAGGTTGTCTTTCTTTTGTTTTCAACTTCATTCCCTGTTCTTTGATCATGCCTGGAACTAGGTACTTGATCCAGAAAAGCAGGCTGATATGCTGGATTCTCTGAGGATCTATCTCCTGCAGTTTGCCACGCTGCTGGTGGAGCATGCCCCCCATCACATCCACGACAACAACAAGAACAGGAACAGCAAACTGCGGCGCCTGATGACCTTTGCCTGGCCTTGCCTCCTGTCCAAGGCCTGCGTGGACCCAGCCTGCAAGTACAGTGGCCACTTGCTCTTGGCTCACATCATTGCCAAGTTTGCCATTCACAAGAAGATTGTTCTGCAGGTATTGACCATGGGCTTGTGTTAAATTCCATAGTGTGCTTTCTTTTATTTTAAGATTCAGAGTAGAACCTGCACGGTGGTTTTGAGTACTGAGTGTAGTTCAAACACCCCAAACAAATGCAGAAGCAGCAGGTCAAATGTTTAATACAAATTTACTTGGGAATAGGAGAGTATAGAAAGAAGCGTGAAGACAAATGAAAGCAGGAAGGGCAAGTAGTACAAGTAGACCTTTTGGTTGAATTAACAAAATTTGGTGTGTTTCTTCATTTAAGAGACAGACACTTCAGTTGAGGCACAATATGGGGACCAAGGGAAAACTTCAGATTGGACAGTGGAGAGGGAGGAAGAAAAGGGAATGTAAAGGAAGCAGAAATGTATGCTCTGTGCTTCTGCTGATGACGTATCATGATATTTTTAACAAATTATGGGCCTTGAGAGAAAAACTGTTTTTTAGAAAACATACATTGTAGTTTTCCTTCCTTTAGAAGTGCTTTGTGTTTGTAAATACTTACAGTATTAATGTTGATGAGAAACTTTGCTGTTCAGGTTTTTCACAGCCTTCTCAAAGCCCATGCAATGGAGGCCCGGGCTATTGTCAGGCAGGCCATGGCTATCCTGACTCCAGCTGTGCCTGCTCGGATGGAGGATGGACACCAGATGCTCACTCACTGGACACGAAAAATCATTGTGGAAGAGGGTCATACAGTGCCCCAACTAGTACATATTTTGCACTTGATAGTACAACATTTCAAGGTACTTGTACTGTTATTCTGGTACTCACTGTATCTCCTGTATCAAGGGAGTAAACAGAAGTTTGATTAGAAAAATGGCATAATCTGATTTATATGGTTTAGCTTCAAAATGCATCATTTGTCTGTAAAGATACTTATCTATAACTGAATACAACTATTTAATAGAAAATGATTTATTAAGCTCTCTCATGATTAAAGTTAGCACTTCAAATGTCAGAGTCTGCAAGATGAATTCATGACACATGCATCAGCAGTGTTCTTTAACAGGTCTGTGAAGATTCTCAAAGAGTTCTCTAAAAAAAGTGCAGAACCATATTCTTTGCCATCCTCCAGTAATCCTTGTATGTTTGACTTTATATATTCTGTGGTATTAACTAGATAACTATTGTCTCCAGCTAATCAATGTTGGGAAACATTAAACGAATGGGGGAATAGTGCAGAATGTCAACACAGGAACATTTTTGAAAACACCTATTAAAATGCAATCCAAAGGGACAGCTAATATACACATTTTCAGGAACTGATGCCTCAACAATTCTGGAAAGAATATCTGAGTGTGTTAAAATGTACATTGAATCTCTTTAAAAAGCTTGGAAAAAAATTGGCATGATTGGTCCTCAAGAAAAATCAAGACTCTTAAAAAGAACATGTTCATTTGGGTGCATAAAATGAGTAGTCACTACTGAAAGTTGTAGCCAAAATACTATTTTCAATGCACCAGTTGCTTTTCCATATTGCAAAATTTGAAGTGGTACAGGTTTAGCAAACTTTGGGATTGATGACTGTTTTACAGTTTTGCTTTATTTCCACTTTGTAGGTTTTTTGTAGAATTTTATTGGTTAATGACTAACATTTCTGTGAAACCATTTTTTCAGGTTTATTATCCTGTGAGACATCACTTGGTTCAGCATATGGTTAGTGCCATGCAGAGACTGGGCTTCACTCCCAGTGTTACAATAGAGCAAAGAAAACTAGCTGTGGATCTTGCTGAAGTTGTTATTAAATGGGAATTGCAAAGAATTAAAGATCAGCAGGTAGGAAATCAAAATAAATGGGTAAAGATTGAACTGTTCCACGGTTGAATGTAGTTTTTTTTAACATGCACATTGCTGATATTTCAGCCAGATTCAGATATGGACTCAAGTGCAAGTGGAGAAGGAGCAAGTTCTGCCTCATCTGCTGTTAAAAGAGGATTGTCTGTGGATTCTGGCCAAGAAGTAAAACGCTTCAGGACAGCTACAGGAGCAATAAGTGCTGTAAGAAAAAAATCTGGGTTTATTCAGAGACTCTAAGCAGTGTAGTGTAATTGTTTTTTCCACATAACTCAAAACTCCCTAAATTGAAGGTTTTAGCTTTAGAAAATATTTAAAATCTGTTCTTGTTGTTTTCCTCCTTCAATCTTGCTGATGGCTTTTGTGTTTTGTGTGCATGCAGGTGTTTGGACGGAGCCAGTCCTTGCCAGGAGCTGATGCCCTTCTTGCCAAGCCCATTGACAAGCAGCACACAGATACTGTCGTGAATTTCCTGATCAGAATCGCTTGCCAGGTAGTGAGGTTGTTCTGATATGCCAATACCAGTGTGGCATTAGCAGCCAAACCCATAAACCCCTCTTTTCCCACAGGTCCTTTTAGGCTTGGATTATTCTAATGTTTCTATACTTTGTTTTCATGATTAATTTACATATTTGGGTGATGCTGCAAAGTATGCTCGTTCTATTGCCTAGGTTAAATGACCAGAATGCTGTATCCCAAAATATTTAGAGAGTTTTATAGGGAATGACTGTATCTAGCGATAATGATTGTAGATGTATTTTCAAAATCCAGTATATGGAATTAGTTTCCTGCAGCATGCAGAACTAAAGCTTTTTACCAAATTTTGAGGGAATTCACTCTACTAGAATGGGGAAAATTATCTGGGTGTACCTCAAGGCTGACAAATTTTATGGCTTCTGCTCCTGTAGGAGACTCAGCTGGTAAGTAGCATGGGATTTTATATACCACAGTCCATTGCACAAAGTAGATGTGCTCTTAAGTATAAAGATGAATTGAGTAAAGAGCTGCACATGTTTATGGATACCTTGCAAGCAGTAAAGGTTAACCATCTTGAGTATGTTCAGAGTTGTAGTAATAAAGGATGGGGTGAAAATTTTTTTAAAATACACCTTTGATGGTGTAATTTGGGTGATTTGGGTTAATTAGCAAGCAATTTAGACAGCAGTTCTGGTGTTTACTATTAGTTTTCAGCTTTTTTTACATTAAATACTGTACTGATAAAACTACTTAACTCATCCATTTCAGAAATAAGAAATTATATGCTTGCATGGAATGCATAATAAATTAATGAGTTGGTTCCAAAAGGGTGTCATTTTGTTAACTTTGATTAATTGCTAGGTAAATGACAACTCCAACACTGCTGGGTCCCCTGGGGAGTTGCTGTCTCGCCGCTGCGTCAACCTCCTGAAAACAGCTTTGAGGCCAGACATGTGGCCCAAGTCAGAACTGAAGTTGCAGTGGTTTGATAAGCTGCTCATGACTGTGGTAGGTAACATTTAGTCCTGTAGCTCTTTAGGTTTCCCTGGCATGTGAGATGATTGAATCCTAGTGATATCTGAGTATAGATTTTTACAGGACTAATCTTTTCTTCTTTGTAGTGAAATAAATAGCTCGTTAAGTGTGTGAATTGCATCAGTGGTTATAATTTGTAGAGCTGCAGTACTTACTGGTTGGTGTGGTTTTTTTATTTTTGGGTTTTTTTTTTCTTAGTAGGAAGTTTTACAGATTTGATTTCATTGATGCCTAGTTTTCTGACTACATTATGGGAGTATGAAGTCCACTGAAAGGCAAGCTCCCTGTAATAGATGATACAACACTTTATATATTATCTATATCCTCTCTTCTGTCCTTTAAACTATAACATCATAAAATACACTGGTTTAGCTTAACTTCACTGATGGCCTGTCTCTGAAAGGTGTTGACAAAGAAATAAAACATCATCCTCTGTTGAAAGCATTTCTAACTAGCAGGGTTGCAGACAGATTTCATACCCTAGGATCACAAAAAACACCAGAAAGAACATACCTGTACCTGCTTAACTAACAGTTATGGTTAAAGACTCTATAGTTGCCTGGATTTTTAGAGTTTTATGGTGCATGACTTACTTCAGATATTGACCTAGAACATCACTGCTGCAGAAACCTCAATCTGACAGGTTTTAACAGATTTGATCTGAATTTAGTAATCTGTGTAATTCTTGTTTTCCCCTGCTCACTGCCTTTTTCTATGTTTTCTCTTTAGGAACAGCCCAATCAGGCCAACTTTGCCAACATTTGCACTGGCTTAGAGGTCTTAAGTTTCCTGTTGACTGTGCTGCAGCCCCCTGCTATCCTGAGCAGCTTCAAGCCACTACAGCGAGGGGTAGCAGCCTGCATGACCTGTGGGAACACCAAGGTGTTGAGGGCTGTCCACAGTTTGCTGTCTCGCTTGATGGGCATTTTCCCCACAGAGCCAAGTGAGCGCTGTTTTCTTCCTCCCTTTATCCTTTATTGCTGCATAACTTAAGTGGTTGAGGGTGGGATGAAGGCACTCTTTGGAATGTGCTAATACTCTGTTTTATGATTCCTGCGTTTAATGGTCCATTTTGGCTTGCACTTTGAACCTCTGATTAAAAAAGGAAAAGCTGAAATAAGTAATCATGTGGAATACATCATTATCCGTTGACATAAAAACTTAATAACCTGTGGCTGTCATAACTTTAGTTCAAGAAATGCATGCTATGAATTTAATGTATTTTTGCAGTTGAATTTTTCAGCTTCAGAAGTGCAATTTTTTAGTTGTTAAGCTTTGCTGTTTTGCTGAAACAAGGAAGGGAGATAAAGTGTAAAAGAGAAAGGCAATAGGTAATATGCTGTGTCTTAATAGAAGTTAATTTAGATAATCTTTTCTTGGTAAAAAGTAGGTCAATAATGCAAGACTGCTCATCAAATTGAGTTACTCAGAAGAAGTGGTACACTATTGCAAAAGGCATACTGGTATAATAAAGAGGTTTATATAAGTGAGGGAGCTGCCTGTTTGTTGGCAAGATAAGACTCCAGTGCTGTTTTAGTGACTGTAGCTCACAGTGTAACTGTTCTTTGCCTGTTCTGTGGATAATGTTACCAAAAGTAAACACACCTCTAAACTCTGCAGGTACCTCAAGTGTAGCTTCCAAGTATGAAGAGCTGGAATGCCTTTATGCTGCAGTTGGGAAGGTTATCTATGAAGGCCTGACTAATTACGAAAAAGCCACCAATGCCAACCCTTCCCAGCTCTTCGGTACGTGTCCCACATCCCTGGCAGCTCTGTGGGAATGCCCCTGGATGAGACTTGTCTTTGTCAGGAGCTTCCCTTTTCCATAAGGAAATGGCAATCTGATCTAATGCAGAGGAAGCTGTGGGAAGCGTTTCAAGCTAACTTGTGAGATGAGCTTGGGATGTCAAATCTGTGAAGAAAGGGAATGGGGGGGGGCTCATTGCATTCTGTCTTCTCCCTGAGGTGACTTGGGAGCAACTACTGGAGGTGGGGAGCTGCAGATCTGCTAGGTGGGAGCCTTTTGTATTCAAAGTGCATAGGAAAAAGCTACAGTATTGAAAATAGCTAAAAAAATAAAGTAAAAGTTACTGGAAGCTTCTTACATGGGAAAAACCAAATCCTGCAGGTCCTCTGAGATACAACAGAATAGTTTAAGGAATCTGTGTAAACAGTCTTATGTGTTCCTGCCTTTCTTTTTAATTTTTTTAAAGCCTTATTTATTAGCTGATTTAGATGGTGTATTAAGATTTATGTATTTCTAGATCTTCAATTCTCAGTAATCAAGAAATTACAAAAATACTATTTTTTCTTGGGTGACAAAATCTGAATTTTTAGCATAGACCATTCTGAAGAGCTGAAATGTTTTTCTTTTCTTGTTTTTTTGTACTTACTGAACTGCTAGAGAACTCAGCTACACAAAAGAATGACAAAGATGTATTGGAATAATAGAGTTTGGCCCAGAAGTGGTTGTGTTGGTAATACAGACCTGAAATTGTACAATATTGGAAAACCTGCTGATTTAAATGGCAAATGTCCTTCACTATTCTGTTCTGTGAGCTGTGTAGATGGTTGTAATTTCACCTTGGGAATTGCCTATTTGTCAGATGTCAGGACGTGCTTTACATCAAACTAACCATGAAAGATGTTTCTTACATTTTGTCCAGAGCTCCCTTAAAAGCAGCAACACAATCAAGTTGTCAGGAGGTGCATTTTGTAGTAATTCTGTGGCTCAGAGGCTGGACTTTGTGGGCCAAATTTTGTGCCCATTTGAGCATAAAAAGAAATCAAAACTTTGGCAGGAGCCATTCAATGATCAGAGCTCTGTGATGTGCTCTGTAGATATGTTGAATTAGAAAGTTGCAGGAGGTATTTTTTCAGTGGGTATAATTTTACAGGATGTGTGTGCCTTTTCTTTTAAAGAGTGAAGTAGTCAACTTAGTTAACTTCTTCAATCTACAGAAACTGATTTAAGAAACTTTATAAATTTTCTAGATTAGAAAAGCAAAATTATAATTTTAAAATTTATTTTATTTTTAATGACTAAACCCAGGCCTAGTCATCTAAGAGTTTGTCTACTTTGCTACTAAAAGACGTGCAACATCAGGAGTAGTTACATTTTTTTCACAGTCTTGGGGAAATATTTGCTCTCAATTCCTCCCTTCCTGTCCTCCCTTTTTCCCCTTGCTCTTCATCACACACTTTTATATACAAAACTCTGAAATATTTTGATTAGTGCAAAAGTAACCTTTTAGACTTAGTCGAAGGATGAAAGTTGAGACTGAAATTTTTCTGCAAATCTCTCCAGATTTCTAATGTTTGTAACTTGGGTAGTCCCATCCTTCTTTCATGGCATCCATACCTTACTCAGGTCATGCCCAAGGGAAGTGTTACTTCCTGAAGTCTTGTTTTTATCTCTAGGGACTCTGATGATTCTGAAATCTGCGTGTAGCAACAACCCCAGCTACATTGACAGGCTGATCTCAGTTTTCATGAGATCCCTGCAGAAGATGGTCAGGGAGCACCTGAACCCACAGGCCACAGCAGGAACAGCAGAAGCAAACACAGGTATTACATTGTACAGTCTGTTAATGATTGGAAGTGTTATAAAGCATTAAAATATCTTCATCCTAAAGGGATTCAGGTGTCTTTGCAGAGTTGGTGTGCATTGTTACTTGTTGAAAAACACTTGAGCCTTAGTGAGTGGAATTACTGAAGTAGTGAGAGCTAAAAATGCACTTAGGAGTTCCAATTACCTGCTTAGTATATGAATTTCAGTATTAGCCCAACCTTCTCAGTGGATGGTTAGTGACGTAGCTGTTGAGGTGCAGCATACACAGAAATAGTGACATTCTTCAAGGCTTTATAATGTTGATGGGAGACAGGCTGAATTTTTTTGATTGCTCTGTGCTTTCACTTTTTTTTGCTACTTCCTATTTTATAATACTGGAACAACTGTGAATTAACTTGTTGGAGCTGATGCTTTAGTTTTTATCTTAAAATAGCATCTTTTTGAGTTTGTATAATTCTGTCTGTTGTCAAATGAATTAGGTCATGAGTCATTGAAAAAATCAGATGTTCTCGTGGAAGAAAATTCAGTGCTAGTAAAGGGCCTTGTAATTTACTAATGAATAAGCTACTGAAGAAAACACTTTGAAAGAATTGCTGCTGTTAGATTCCCAGCCCATACTTTAATTAGGTAAATGAGAACCTTGTAAATTTTATTAACACTGAGAAACAATTGGAAAATTATTAAACTTGACAGATAAGCAAGTCAGGAAATTAGCTGAACAGAATTAGAGAATTAGCTGCATCATAGACAATTTCTTTTACAAAGTGAATTGTAGTTTTTCAGAATTAGGGGTCTGTAATACCTTTTACTAAAGATTTGCAGAAAGGAAAAACAGACTTGCCTTTAGGATTTTGAATGGATTGGGTTTTGAAAGGAGTCACAGAATCATAGAATGGTTTGGGTTAGAAGGAACCTTAAGGATCTGATTCCAACCCCCTGCCATGGGCAGGGACACCTTCCACTAGACAGTTGCTAAAGCCCCATCCAACCTGGCCTTGGATTTTGTCTTAGTTCTTTAGGAATGTAAAGTAGTAATTATGAACTCTTTACTTCTGGGGATGTATTTCCAGGCAATAGGTGATGTTGTTGTTATTTTTAAAATTACAGCATCTTGGAAGATTTTTTTCCTAGGTGTTTCAGGGGTGTATACACAACTCTAATCCTTTTTTTGCATCCATAGCAGGTACAAGTGAACTGGTAATGCTAAGTCTGGATCTTGTGAAAACTCGCCTGGCTGTGATGAGCATGGAAATGAGGAAAAATTTCATACAAGCTATTCTAACATCGCTCATTGAAAAATCCACTGATGCCAAAATTCTTCGCGCTGTGGTAAAAATAGTGGAGGAGTGGGTGAAAAACAATTCCCCGATGGCAGCTAATCAGGTAAATTGAGTAGATAAAGTCATCATTGCTCTCAAATACTAGATAGCTACGAGCCACTATTATTCATCAGTTTTGACAATGAAGTTTGTAATGATGTGTTATAGATGTTTAGATGCCCTTGGTGAAGTTTAGACTGTCTTCATCCCCTGTGAAAATAGCTGCAGCTACAGATGCTTGGCATTTTATAGGCTTATGTTTGGTGTTTGATCTCAAATGCTGTTTTGTGAAGAACTTCCTTTAAAGTAAAGTTTTAAAATATGCTTCACATTAACCTAGGTAGAAAGATTGTTCAGGAGAAAGAGGACTAATGCTGATATAAATTGTGTTACACTGTAGCATTTTGTGGCCTTGTCAATCTGCCATATTTCTATTAAGAATTGAACACTTAGTCTCGTGCTGTACAAAAGGACCTACACTTTTTATAATATACACAAGAATTTTGTAATCACTGAACAGTTTAAGCCTATTTTTAGGCACAATTTAAAAATTCTCCAGCATATATGAGAAGGATAAATGCTTGAGTTATTTTTTGTTTTTTAAGAACTGTGACCTCCCAAGCTATTTTTCAGTACTTTAGAAGTGAAAGAGTCATGTAAAGGATGGCTGAGTTGTAGTCTGAATGTGCTAGTTCTCTGCATGTTTTAAGAAGAATTGACAAAATTAATCATGTCTTCTTTTACCACAGACACCTACTCTCCGGGAGAAGTCCATTCTACTGGTGAAAATGATGACTTACATTGAAAAGCGTTTTCCAGAAGACCTTGAATTAAATGCTCAGTTCTTAGACCTTGTTAACTATGTCTATAGGTAATTATAGCAATTAATCATTTACTGCAGCTTATTGGTTCATAATTTGTACCATATATGAACTTCGTAACATGTCATCAATCTTTTTAGGTCTGAATTAAGGGATATTTTTATATATTTTTCTTTGCTAAAATGCAAAATCAATTCACTTCACTGAGACCACAGTACATATTTATGGAAGGCAATTTGAAAACAGAAGTTCCTTAGACAGGATTTTTACTTTTGGCACTGACAAAACATCTCCAGCACCCCAACTTCTTCCTTTCCCAAGATACCAATGCATCCTTGTAGCTGACTGCATTCCTAACACTGTGGTCACAGCTGAATTCACATTGTCTTTTCACATCCACAGGGTAGAAAGATTTTTTTTTTTCTTGAAACTTTATTGTAAATTAGACTTTCAGGAGAGTTACTTTGCTAGGTAGACTTGAAGATTTTGAATCACAAGGAAATAATTAGAATGCCAGGTATTTAATGGTGTGCTGCTGCTTCACAGTATTTTGCAGTCAGTTTGCTGCTCTACTCTGCTGCTTCACTGTGCAAAGCCTTCATGTGCACTGGTGCTCAGAAGCTTTTATCAGTCAATAACATTTGTCATTTCAAACACCATACAGATGTGGCTCAGTGTTTCACAACTATGACAAGATTTTATCCTGGAAGAGTATTTTTGATAGTTCTGGGGCAGTTTTACATCAAGCAGCAATATTTTCTTTGCTGTTTCTCTCAAGAACTGCACCTGGCTGTTTGCCACATGTGGGCTTTTACTGAATGTCACCTTTTGGGGTTTTAGTATGTCATACGAAACCTAGGAGTCTTCTCTTTCTAATAGCTCTGTTATTTCATCTTTATTAATTTTAGGGACGAGAATCTTTCTGGAAGTGAACTTACAGCTAAACTGGAGCCAGCATTTCTCTCTGGTTTGCGCTGCGCCCAGCCACTCATCCGAGCCAAATTCTTTGAGGTCTTCGACAATTCCATGAAACGTCGCGTTTATGAGCGCTTGCTTTATGTGACCTGTTCCCAAAACTGGGAAGCCATGGGGAATCACTTCTGGATAAAGCAGTGCATTGAGGTAGGGAAACTACTTGTATCAGAAACGCGTTTTATTCCTCATTTTTTTTTTTTTGGCTGGCTGTAAAAGCATTAGTGATGTGTGTACTGTCCTTATCAAAGCTGAAAATACCAAGTCCGCTGCCTCAGCTCCTGTGGTGCTTAAAAATATACACAGTGTCTAAACAGTGAAATGCTGATGCTTGGAAAGTGGCTTTAATATAAATGTTTAAAATCTGTTTTCTCTGCCAAAAGCTTAATGACCAGGTTAATACTTTTTAAGGAAAACAGTCTCTTACAACTGATAATGAATATTAAAAAACCCCAAGAATTGTTATAGGAGAAGATTTGAGGAAAACTGTTAAGCTGGAATGTCTCCTCTAGCAGTATGACAGCTGTTAGGATTGCATTGAAATGAAATTGCATCTTTGCTCGGTTTATTTAAAATAAAATGGGACAAAACCTTTTATTTTAACAATTTGCATATTAAAGCATGAATTTAAGGTGACTGTGAACATCGTTTTTAGGGTAACAGTCTATATTTATTAGCAGATTTAGGGCACTTAATACATGTGTTGAAAAGTACAAAATACAGACTTTAGGTGTAGGAGATTCTATTAATAAAGGTGCTAAATAGGCCTTAAACTTACTATTGCAACTTCTACCTTGTTTGTAAGTATTAAACCATAGTGACGATTTCTTTGAAGTACTGCAGTAGAATGTATGTTCAAAAGCTCTTGTTACTTCTCCATGTGGTAGCTGCTGTTGGCAGTGTGTGAGAGGAACACCACGATTGGCACCAGCTGCCAGGGGGCCATGCTGCCCTCCATCACCAACGTCATCAACCTTGCTGACAGTCACGACAGGGCGGCCTTTGCCATGGTGACACACGTCAAGCAAGAGCCTCGGGAGAGGGAGAACAGCGAATCCAAAGAGGAGGTAACTGACAGAAAATGCTGTGGAAAAAGCAATCTCTTTGGTGGAATTCAGCTCTTCCTAGTTTCTCATTGAATAACTTTGGAGAAGGCGTAATGAAGATGATGTGTGCAGATTGTGTTGCTTGTGTTTTAAGCATGCATGGGTCTCTCAGAAGTCTCATTCATTCATTTAGCCTTTACTTCAGCACTCTAAGCAATTATACGTCTGAACATGAAGAAGTAGCAGAAACAGGGAGACCTGAAATAAATTGATCAGGAGGGTGTTCCGTATTGTGGGAAAAAAGCAAAAGTACATAGAAGATACCTATGTTTATATATACTTATATATAAACTTTATATATACTTACTAAGCTGTTTACTTCTGTGTAGGATGTTGAAATAGACATTGAATTGGCTCCAGGAGATCAGACCAGCACTCCCAAAACCAAGGAACTTTCAGAAAAAGACATTGGCAACCAGCTGCACATGCTGACCAACCGGCACGACAAATTCCTTGACTCCCTTCGGGAAGTGAAGGTGGGTGCAGGCTGTTGGTGACAAAGCACCTTAATCCTAAAACCTTCAAACTGATCTGAGGTGGTTTTTTTTTCCTCTTCTTCTATCTCACACTTCTGATTTTTTTAGCTGAATTTTGTTATGTAGACATCTCTTACAATCCGTAATTTCTTATGGTAAAAAATAGGTTTTTGCCTATGGTAAAAAATTCTTAAGCCTTCACTTCATCACTAGTTATTACTGTGTCCCTTTTCTACAAAATTAAATATCATGCCCCTTCACCTGTAAGTGTATTTTAACAATTCAGTTCAGAAACTAGTGATGAAAAGCACAGGGTATAGGGTCAAAAATGTGTATCAGCATCTTACGATTAAATAATTTCTAAGAAAATCATTTTAGCTGAGAGCTATGTTTGAACAACTCTCACAGTAGTACCAGGTCTCTCCAATTAACCTGATTGTTCCTATTACCAAGATAATCAATGTCTTTGCTTTTTCCTTCTTTTGTTTTTGGTGGTTACAGTGGTGAATCAGAGTCTTGATCAGCATGAAAATAGGATTAACTTCTTGTTGCTAGTCTATATTGTTAAAGAAAACATTTTTGTTGAGAAGGCATTTGCATTACTACTTAAACAACTGTATAACTGAACTTTTTGCCACAGAATTAATTGTATTTTCCTATTTCCATGCATCTCTTTGTTTACAGACGGGAGCGTTGCTGAGTGCCTTTGTTCAGTTATGTCATATTTCCACACCTTTGGCAGAGAAGACTTGGATACAGCTTTTTTCACGACTTTGGAAAATCTTGTCTGACAGACAGCAACATGTGAGAACCTCTCTCTCTCCCACTCACAGATTCCTCTTTGTAAATGACTGCTGTTCCAGGAAAATGTATTTGTGTGGTGACTTTGTTCTCTTGCTTTGAGATATTTGCCATTCTTAGGCTGGTGAATGCTGTATACCTGTATCGATTCCTCTTTTGAAAGAAATAGGGCCTTTCATTTTACAGACAGAAATGTACTTATTGAATGGTTGTTCACTGTACTAAAGAGATTTTAAATCTGATTTCTCTAATTGAAGAATCTGAATAGACAGATAACTATTATGTTTTTTCTTCTAGGCTCTAGCAGGTGAAATAAGCCCTTTCTTGTGCAGTGGTAGCCATCAGGTGCAGCGAGATTGCCAGCCAAGTGCCCTGAACTGCTTTGTGGAAGCAATGTCACAGTGTGTTCCTCCCATTCCCATCAGACCTTGTGTCCTGAAATACTTGGGTAAAACTCACAACCTCTGGTTTCGTTCTACACTGATGCTGGAACATCAAGCCTTTGAAAAAGGACTGAGTCTTCAGATTAAGCCTAAACAGACAACAGAATTCTATGAGCAGGAAAGCATAACTCCTCCTCAACAGGTACTGTTATATTTATTGAAATACCTTATGAAATACTAAGAGAGAAATCTAATACTGACAAGTCCAGCACTAAACCATGACCTCAAGTGTCACATTCACATGTATTTTAAATACCTCCAGTGGCAGTGGTGCTAGCATTGCCCTGGGCAGCCTGTTCCAGTGCTTTACAAGCTTTTCAGTGAAGACATTTTTCATAATATCAAATCTAAACCTCCCCTGGTGCAACTTGAAGCTGTTTCCTCGTCCTGTTGTATAATTGCCTTGTTGAAAAAATTTTGTTTTCTGTGATTCAGCCTGGTGTGTTAGGGAAGACAGGCAAGAGTCAGTGTTACAAGCCTTAGGATTTTTTTTGTCATGGATTGTTGTTGTTCTCAGTACTTGGTTGTTACTAATTGCTTGCCTTGTAGAATTTTAAAGAGAGTTTTAATTATAAGCACTTCTCTATTTCCATGTCTCTGTCAGCTTGCCTCAGTGTAGAACATGGGGTTTCCTACCTACTGTGCTTTATATGGACAGCTTGACTGTGGAGAAATATGTGTTCTTAACATTGTAGGAAATCCTGGATTCCCTTGCTGAGCTCTACTCCTTGTTACAAGAAGAGGATATGTGGGCTGGGCTGTGGCAGAAACGCTGCAAATTCCCAGAGACAGCAACAGCCATTGCTTATGAACAGCATGGCTTTTTTGAACAGGTACAGTCTTGATTTTAGAAATGATCTGAGTAGTTCTACTGTCAGCATGAATATTTTGGTCAGCAAGAAAAAACTCTGAATATTAGCTTCAGTCTTCTAAAATGGAAAGTGCCATGGCTTCCCTACTGTCTACAGCAGTAGTTTGAGGCCTTGTAATATTGAGGTAAGGTGAAATTTTTGTGCACACCCATCAGATTTTCATGACATTTGTCAGGCTGCCAAATAATGACTATATTCAGGTATGAGTTTTTTAATATTCAGGGCTTGCCTTTTTTTTTTTTTTTTTTTTTTTTTTAAATTATGACGGTTTTCTTATCACTTGTTTTTAAAAAGAAAAGAGTATTGAGTTATTGTGTATATAGCAGATGGAAACATGGAATGTTGAATTTTCTTTAGGCACAAGAAACTTATGAAAAAGCAATGGAGAAGGCTAAAAAAGAGCACGAACGGAGCAATGCCTCCCCTTCCATCTTTCCTGAGTATCAGCTCTGGGAAGACCACTGGATTCGGTGAGACTTGACAGCTGATGTAGAACAAGTATTTCACCCTGCAAATAGAAGCAAAATACCCTGCTGTTGGTTTAAAGCATTAGTTATGAGAATAAACTTACCTCAGGACTCAGCTCACATACAGGGAAAACTTAAGGGAATAAAACCAGCTATTTTGTATTCCCTTAACAGAACCTCAGCAGTGATATGCCTGAATTGCTGTAAAAATGTAATTTGCTATTGGTAGAAAAAGACTAGAGCTAAAATTTGTTTTTCCTATTTAAAATGGTTGTTCTGGGAGACACAAAATGCAGCTCTTCCCTGTTCACAGATTTCTGTATTATAACTGGTAATAAATAAATTAAAAAAAGAAAATAGTCTTCCCATCTGGATAAAACTTCTTCAATGCCTGCAAAGCTGCTTGCAGACAAACAAATATACAGATAATATTCTGATACACAACATTTATTGTCACTTTTATTGAATTTTATTTATTTTGGCTTTTTTTTTTTTCCTAACCAAATTGACACTGCTTTTGATTTTCTTAGTTGCTCAAAAGAGTTGAACCAGTGGGAGCCTTTGACAGAATATGGCCAGTCCAAAGGTCACATAAATCCTTACCTAGTGTTGAAGTGTGCATGGAGGGTCTCAAACTGGATTGCTATGAAGGAGGCTCTGGTGCAGGTGAGTGAGGGCTTTTTGTGCTCATGTTTAGTTTCTCCTCATCCTGTCTTGGGTATCTTCATCCTTCCTGTTTTAAGAACCATCCCATGAGAATAAGCTGGTGGTTATTGTTCTTGAGGCTGCTATAAACTGCCAGGCTCTATGGACTTCTTGGGGCAAATGGCAGACTTCTGTTGGAGTTGCCAGTAGATTGTCTGGAATTTATTTTTTTTTAGCCTTGTATATAGTGTCTCTAATCTATAGAAGATGGAAAACATGGGGGGTTTTTTGTGTTTTGGTTTGGTTTTTCTTTGGTTTGTTTTTTCTGTTTTTTTTTTTTATTTTAAGGAAATATATCCTCTTTTCATGGTAGGTAGAGTTGTTCATCTGTGATGAGTTAATATAGAAACATTAACCAGATGTCAAACTGATCTCTAAAAGGTGAGAATACTGCATTAAATCACAGGTGGAAAGGAGCTTGCAGATTTTCCTTGCACTGTTGTATACAGTGTGACATTACTGGAATTACTCTGCTAAAGATGCCAGAATTTGCAATAAAGGGGTGAAGTGCATATTTAAAATACAATGTGAAGCCAAATCTCTGAGTAGCAGACTGCATATGCAACAAAAACTCTTATGTGTGCTATTTACATTTCAATTAATTTCTTTTGTTCCTATAAGGCTTAGTATTTTGTGTCCTATTTAAGTATGCAACTTCAGAGGCTAAGTATAGAAATACAATTATTTGAGAAACTTTTAAAGCCTAAAATAAGAACTATCTTGTACAGTATATTATAAGCCTTGGGCTTGAGCAGAGTGAAATAGATCATGTCTGACAGGTTCTGGTTTTGTACAATTGCAAGCTGAGTGGAAGTGACAACCCTGAGTAAGTGCTGATATTAAATGTATTAAATGAGGTAGTTTCAGTAATGAGACATTTACTAAATGACTAAGGAGAAGATGCTGCTGAAGCCATAAATGGAGCCTTTGTGACTCTACTCAGGTTCTTGTAAGAGTGTCAGGACATGTTTGCATAAATATTAGGATCTGAAAGAATAATTGATTCTATGCTGCTGTACTCACTACTCCAATTTTATTGATATTCTTGAATGTGGCTGTTTTTTGGTAGATTCACAAGAGAGGCCAGAAAGGATAGCAAATATCTATCAGTTTTCATAAATCTTCGTGAAAGATTTTTAATAATCTGCTGCCCATTAAAGTTGAACTATTAAAACAGCAAGTAGCCTTTGATAGGACCCAAGACTCATTTCCATTTGCTCACACTGCCATTGTGTTTAATGATCCAGTAGATAACATAATAAAGAAGGAGATTATTTTCACTGTGTAAGTGTAAGGATGCTACCTGGCACGTTCTCTTTGCTGGCTCAGGTGTAAAAGTCAGTTGAGGATAACAGGAATAACAGTTGTAATGGTCACCATACAGTTGATCAACAAGGATAATGCAGAGGGATTTCTGTGTTGCACATCAAACCATAAAGGGCTCGATGTAAAGTGGAGGAAAAAGAAGTGAAAAAGTTGTAGATTAAAGGTGTGCAGTGTCAGCTGCTGAGCACTGGCTCAGTGCAAGTTTGCTCTAAACTGCTCTCAGAATTCAGGTGCTGCACAATTCAAGTGCTTTGCTGGGTTTAGTTGCCGTATTTCTACTGTTCCAGAATTCTGAGGAAATGGTTTAAAATTATTTTATAAATGATTTTAACACTACGACCTGACTTTGCACCTGTGCTCAGAAATTACCTTATCATAAATGAGAAGGTTGGTTATTGATTACTTGCAAAAATATTAGCAGCTCATTTTCATAGATTTAGCAATGCCCTAGAGTAGACAGGAAGTATAATGCTGCATAACATGGGACAGGTAGGGACAGGATCCTTTTGGGTGAGAAGTTGCCATTACATGTTCTGGAGCCCCTGAAGCATTTCAGACACTGTCTG
Source organism: Corvus cornix cornix (assembly GCF_000738735.6). Classification (NCBI taxonomy): domain Eukaryota; kingdom Metazoa; phylum Chordata; class Aves; order Passeriformes; family Corvidae; genus Corvus; species Corvus cornix. The sequence continues at coordinate 2,653,583 of NC_046344.1, forward strand.
TTATCTGCTGAGAAGCATCTTTTGGCTTTGTACAGGGTGAGTTGTTTGCTGTGAGCTTCCTGCTCCTGTGGCAGGGCTGCTTCAGGCTGGCTCAGCTCTTTGAGCTGCATTACACTTGTCAGTGTAAAAATACCCCAGCAGCAGCTTGGGCACTTCTACTCTTGTGCTGATCTGGCAGTTTATGTGCTAGCCTGCCCTTACCAGTAACTTCAGGAGAGCTGAAGCTCCTCTAGTGACATAAACGTTAATACTTCAATCTGATCTATTTAGAAGATGAGATTCTCTTTAAAGCATTAAAGCTGTTTGTTTAAGAGCGCTTTAAAAAAATGAACTGTTTGCATAGGAACGATCTTCACTGGATGTTTTTCCTATTCCATGACCAGGTGGAGTTGAGTTGTCCAAAGGAGATGGCCTGGAAGGTGAACATGTACAGGGGGTACCTGGCCATCTGCCACCCCGAGGAGCAGCAGCTGAACTTCATCGAGCGCCTGGTGGAGATGGCGAGCAGCCTGGCCATCCGCGAGTGGCGGCGGCTGCCCCACGTCGTGTCCCACGTCCACACCCCCCTGCTCCAGGTAGCAACCAAAGAGCTCTTATTTCCAGTTGTTCTCCAGTAGCAGGTTTCAGAATTTTAGTAGCTGCAAGTGTAAAATATTTCAGTGTATAGTACTGATAGTTTTTGCATCATGGTATTTTTTTGTTCAAAGTTGCAGAGCGTGTGTTTCTATTTCTTTGAAGTACCTGGTGCTTGTCAGGAAGAGCTTGTAAGAGATTGAAACCACTTTTTTTTTCAGACCTCCTGAAATATTTTTGGGAAGCACTTGGCACAATTCTGGTTATGTGGAATATGAAGTTTAACTATTGCATGAAACGAAGTAGCATGTATTACATGGTGAAAAATGAATGTTTGTGTCCTCTGCAACTTTCACACACATTTTACCATAACAAAACTGGACTGCTGTTTCCTTTTGAAATCAAACATCAAAATCAAGTATCAAATATCAACACCCTGTTGGTTTTCTCTTGGATTTAATTATGTAAATAATTCATTTTGCAACTGTAAGAGAAGAATTTTTGAGAGTAGATGTTATTTCCAAGTATAATTAAATGGAAGTAGGTGCCTAAATCCATCTTAAAAAATAGGATTTGGCTTTGAGTTGCTTTTAGAAGCTTCCTGAAAATGAATCTTGTATCCTTTGATCTGTGTGGTACAGCTGGAGCCAGTGTGGAAGTGGGGCTGGAGCAGGATCATGCTGGGCTTGGCAGTGTGGGATCTAGGCAAAACATTCCATTCATCTGGCATTTAGGCTGACTTTGTCCCTGTTTAGGTGTCTTATAAATATATACCTGACAAAGATTAGCTCTTGTTCCTGTGGAGGGAACCTTTCATCTCCAGGGGAGAAACTGTGGAATATCTCAGTGCCACCTGAACTGAGATGTCATAACAGGGATCATTTCTTGATGGGCCATTGCTCAGAGATCTGTGACTGTGCCCTGCCTGTGGAAGTGCAGAGGACTTTGCTTTGAGTTCTCTTTGATACAGAGGCCTCTGTGATTCTGTTAAGATCAGTAGTTTCACTCTGTGTGTGTGATTCATAACTAATCTACACGGTATGAGAAGGGACCTCTATAAAATGATTGTTCCTGTTGGTAGAGCTCACACAGCAGCTCATACCTTTGAATTTTTATAGTATAAATTGATGCATCAGATGAAGTGAATGAATATGGAAGTTTTCTCCATATTCAGAAGAAATTATCAAGTAAATAGGTACAGTGTGTGAGCTCACACAATACCCTTAGATGGCTTCTCAATGAATTTAATTCCTTCCTGATAAGTTTTCACCCATATTTCAAGTTTCCCCCCCGCCCAAGAATGGCAGCATCTGCAGCATGAGAAGATTAATATTGCTAAATAAAGTATTTAAGTACTTTCAGATATCAATTAAAACAAGCTTTTAAAACAATCTAATATGTATATATCCCTCATGAAGAAATGATGAATTAGTCAGTGACTGACAGAGGTACAAATGCAGCCTTCAATTTGCACTGCAGTAATTACTTTTTTTTTAATATCAGATAGTATGTGATTAAATACCCATGAGAAAATTAAATTTATGTGATGAATGGGTGTAGGATGAAGGTTAAGCTATTGTGAGAGCTGATACTGAGATGACTGTAGGAAAATATTACTTTAATTTATTTTGTTTCAAGAGATTTCACTCTATAAATTTGGACTGCCTTTTTTTTCCTGAAATAGTTATCTCATTTGGTTGATTAACAATGAATACAACTGTTATCTGCCAAGTGGTAGCTTAGAGAATACTACACTGGCTTTATTGTACTACAGGTAATGAAATTCCATTAAAGTTTGTGGGCCTTTTCTTCAGGTGGTTGAAGTTTTAACAAACTGTCTTCTGCCTTTAGTGGGTTCGAGACTGCTGCCATCTTCTGTTTGTTCCTTATTTATATTGTTTAATGTCTTCTAGGCAGCACAGCAAATAATTGAACTTCAAGAAGCAGCCCAAATAAATGCAGGATTGCAACCAACTAATCTGGGGAGGAACAACAGCTTACATGATATGAAGACTGTTGTAAAGACTTGGAGGAACAGGTTACCTATCGTGTCAGATGATTTATCCCACTGGAGCAGCATTTTCATGTGGAGACAACATCATTACCAGGGTAAGTTTGCCTGATCCAGCATGCACTCATCACAGAATTTTCCAACAACACATGGTTTGAAATAAGTGGCTTGATTTTGACAAGTTTTAGACTTTATTCAATTTTCATTAAAGCGTTTCATCATCTTAAGTCATCCATATCGTGTGTGTTGCTGTGTAAGATGCTGCTCTCTGTATAATGCCATTTACCATGACAAGCACTTCACATTCCCTTTCCAGCCATTGTGACTGCATATGAGAACAGTTCCCAGCATGATCCCAGTTCCAACAATGCCATGCTGGGAGTTCACGCCTCTGCTTCGGCCATTATCCAGTACGGAAAGATCGCTCGCAAGCAAGGGCTGGTCAACGTGGCCCTGGACATCCTGAGCCGCATCCACACCATCCCCACCGTGCCCATCGTGGACTGCTTCCAGAAGATTCGGCAGCAAGTCAAGTGTTACCTTCAGCTGGCTGGAGTCATGGGCAAAAATGAGTGTATGCAGGTAGGGCAGCTTTATCCCTGAAGCTGTTGTTGGAACTCGTGAGATTGCAGGGGCCATCAGATGCATTGATCTAAACAAGCTGCCTCTATCCAGAACAGAGGCTCAGTTTCTTTGGCAGGGAGTGTTGTTTTAAGTTGTGCTCTTAGTCCAAAGCAGTTAATGTCCTCTTTGAACTGGATACTGTGAACATATTAAAAATTAGCTGACCCAGAAGTAAAGTGGGAGTAGGTTTTTTGAAATCCTCCAAGATCGATATATGGAAGGGACTTTGAAAATGGCATTATTTGTGATGAGAAGAAACAACAGTGCTGCAAGACTAACTGAAGCTCTAAGTCAGTTCTGAGTGTCTGACTCATGAGTGGTGAAGTAAATCGTATGTGTTGATAGGGAAAAAATGTGATTTTAGGCAAAACTCACTGGCATGTGGTTGATCAGCAAACAAACCTTGTAATATATAACAATATAAATAATATTACAACATAAACAAGGTGGAAAAATAACCTGCTAAATGCTGTCTGTAGTATTTGGTTTGCACAAGCCAGTGGAAACTTAAAATTGTTGTCAGTCTGTATTTTTTAAAATGAAAATGAAATACTAGAAAGTTGCGCTATTTAAATTTCAAGAGAATATTTTAGCTGTTGTTTTATGGCACTTTTATTTAATAAATCCTTCCCTTTTAAAAGACTTTTCTCACTAAGGCTTATTTAACAGGGTCTTGAAGTTATTGAATCAACCAACCTGAAGTACTTCACCAAGGAGATGACTGCAGAGTTTTATGCATTGAAGGGAATGTTCTTGGCACAGATTAACAAGTGAGTATGCTGGCTGCAAGAGGCACTAGCACACATCTGAGAAAAATGCAGCTGAAGTATTCAACACAGTATTTGAGCAGAAAAGCTGTTCCGTATCTTTATACCAGTCTAAAATTTCTCACAATTCTGTAACAAAGTAAAAGTATCTATGAAAGTTCCTTTACAGTTTGAAGATGTAATGATTGGTCATATATTGGAAGTGTTTTAGGAAAGAAGTAGTTACAGCAAACCTTGCATGAGTTGATTTTTTTCCCAAGTTTTATATTTCAAGGGATGAGATGAGGTAGGGAGAATAAGTTTGTTCAAAGCTTTGCAGTTCGTGATAATTTTTTTTCCTTCTCTTTTTCTGTGAGTACTTGGACAAACTGATGTCTAACTGATGTCCTTGTGTAGTTGGCAAAAGGAGGTTACTTGAATTATGTTCTTAATAATTATCACATACAAAACCAAGGAGAAAAGGTTCAGTCCATAAGCTTACAGCTACTTAAACAAAATTAACCTCTGTTCCTCTCATTTCTGTTTCATTGTCTTTGGCTGTCTTTTTAATAGCTGCAGCTGGTGAAGGCACAGGGAAATCTGTGGTGGTGTAGCTTAGGCAAATCTGGTGTGTGATGCAGTGTGGAAATGGAACATTTATTTCAGACAATTGAACTGAAAACACTGATGTGGTGTGTTGGAGTCGTCTTGCACTGCAGCAATTAAACACCCAGGTGCAAGCCTTGCTCTCACACAACTATTTCTGTAATGGTTTCCCTTTGTCCTGACAGGTATTTTATGATTTTGAGGAAGATCTCTCTTTAATTCAATAAATAAATGTCTCATCAGTCAAATTTTGTTTGGTGAGGCCAAAAGGACCCCTTCAGATTTCAACAGCTTTTAGTGGGCATGGGATTTAATGGCAGTTTTACTACGTGTTACATATGGGTGGAATAATTGCTTTACCACTGCATTGTGGCCACTTATGGAAGGAAATCCATCAGGTTTTAAGCTGTACACTGCAACCTCACATAGCAATTCAAGTCAGGAAATGATGAATATCTTCTGTGGATACAAGAGAGAATTTTAAATAGGCAGAATGCAATTACCTTGATGGAAAGTACAGTGGGCTTTTATATGGTCACAGGCTTAATTGTAGTGAGGTGTAAGGAGAAGAAAATGTGCTTCCCCCATATTTTAAAATTTTTTAAAGTTCTTGCAGAGAATTGTCTCTATTTGTTCCTTCAGGATAAAATGGATAAAGGTTTCTGTTTAAAACATGGCTCTGACGTGTACTGAGTTTCTTAATCTTACCAAAAACCACACAAGCATTTTTTAGCACTGCAGTTGAGGTCAGGGATTTAGGAAGGTTTCAGTTAGGCCCAATGGCAGTGTTGAACCTGAAAATGGGACTGCTGATTGATTACCTGTGTGTCAGCGAAACTGAAGTTAGAGGTCACCTCTGCTCCTGCATCCTCCTGTGCTGCCCATTGGCTGGGCAAGGTTATAGAAACCATTTAAAAAAAAATCATCTTGGGTGTCAAGAGTGATGGATTGTAGAGTGGGAGGAAGGAAAACGGACGGAGAAGTCCCTTTTTTATAAAGAGGAAGTAGTGATACAAAGTCATCCATCAGGCTGCTGCTGGGCTGGTTCACTTCAAACCTTCATCCAGGGTGCAGGAAGCTTCTGAAGGCAAGGACACCAATGCAGCACAGAAACTAATACATGACAGACAAAGCTGTTTTCCTTTTTAGAGTTATGCCTCAGTAGCTGGTCATTTTAATTTAGTATTATAATCCTCCAAGCTAATATTGTTATGTTAAAAATACATTACATGTAACCTCAAAAAATGAGTCAAACAAGCACTATGTTACCTTCATATGGTTTATTTCAATGCTTATTCTGCAAGGGAGAAGTGAAGCTCTTTCTGTTAATAAGGAGTCTTGAACTACTTTAAAAGTTTCTTCATTTTGGTAATGCTTATGTGAGTTTTCTCATCCTTTACTTGTATACCTAAGAAGTAATACAGATTCAAGGACTGGATATATATTGGGATGAATCAGGCTAAATTTTGGACTTGTAACACTTGAGGAAACGTGGAGAAAACCTCAGGAGTAACAAACAAATAATCTTTTGGTTAGCCAGAACTGTGTGATTAACCTTCAAATTCCTTCACTTTTCCTGTTGAAAAAATAAACTTTTACAGCTGTGGGGATGAGGAACTGACTGTTTCCAGAAACTGTTGATTGTAAAATTTTTTATGACTTCACTGGAAAAGGAGTTAAGCAAGATGCAGTCCTCTGAAAGATAACGTGTGTAACATCTTCCCAATGTTGCTTTACTCCTTGTTTTTGCTCAGCAGAGCAGCATGTTTAAATGATTTTGCTTCCACTCCTCTGGTGTTATCATCTTCTTTCTCCCAGTTTCACTGCTTGGGTTCCCACTGGGGTGCACTGGAAGTTTTTTTTTTCTTTTTTTAAAAGGGAGGTTTTTAACACTTACAAAACTGTTTCCATTATGAAGCATTTACTTTTTGTAGGTGCTGAACTTTAAGGAAAGCAACGACAAAACAGTTATAAGGGACCTTACTAGAGAACCTAATGCAAAACTATCACTAAGTATTAAGAAAGTAATTGCTTGCCCTATCAGAAATCTGACTTACACTACAGGTAGTTACTAAATTATATAAAACTCATATTCTTACTTGTCACCATGCAGGTCTGAAGAAGCAAACAAAGCTTTTTCTGCAGCTGTGCAAATGCACGATGTGCTGGTGAAAGCCTGGGCCATGTGGGGGGATTACCTGGAGAATATCTTTGTGAAGGAGCGGCAGCTGCACCTGGGGGTGTCTGCCATCACTTGCTACCTGCACGCCTGTCGCCATCAGAACGAGAGCAAATCAAGGAAATACTTAGCAAAGGTGAGGTCTAGATGGCTGAAAAAGAATCTGTGCAATTAGAGAGAGGGTTACTGATGGAAAGCTCTAATTTAGGTGGAAAGGCTGTGTGTGGTTGGGCTGGTTGCACATAACTCATCTTGGGATGTTTTACTTCATTGGGATGTCTGGGGTTTCCTTTAGATGTGGAACCTTTCTGTAGGAGGAAGAGGACAAATCACATCCAGCATTTCTGCTACATAATGTGGTGAAATAATTGCAAAAGGGCATCCTTTGCTCCTTTAAAAAGTAACATAGTTTGAGGTCTGTTTATCATTACTATGGGTAAATAATATTGATTTTTACCTCAGTATTGCATTTTATTCAAGATAATCCTTTTCTGTTTTACTCTGAAATTCAGCAAACTTCTGGCTAAAAAAGCTATTTGTAGTATGCATTTCTCAGTTTGAGGATATTTAATCTCTTTCATGAAGGAAATTAATATAGCAGACCAAGGAAGTCAATCTGTTCTGACCATGAAACAAACACAGAAAATATTTTTTGAGATTAAAAGTGGCCTCAGTAGCACTCTGAATTTATTGGTCTTCCTGTCTGGTTGCATACCAGTTAATGATTTGAGTCAATGCTTAATATATTTACATATAAATTAAACTAGAAAGAAGTATCATTAGGGGTGGACAGTTAAAATAATTTAGAATACCCAAAGAAATAATCAAATTCTTGCATCAATGTTCATTTATCTCAGTTGCACATTTTAGGTTCTATAAAAATGCCTAAATTTATATCCACACCCCTAGCCAAAAACCCAAAGAATTTCTGGAATGCAGTCATCTTCATTTGCTCTTTTCTGTCTTGTTTCACAGCAAGGAGTACACTTACATTTAAATTTTAAATTCTTAATAATTTCTAAGGGAAAAAATAACATTGGCCAGGCATAGTGAATGTAAGTTCTGGTCTCTGAGGCAGCTTTAAAACTTATAAGGACTCCACAGTCATATTAATAAAGTATCTCTGCTTTTGTGCATCGTAATGATTGATGGGTCTTAAATTTAAGCACTGATTCTTTTGGAATTCTCTTCCAGGTTCTTTGGCTGCTGAGTTTTGATGATGATAAGAACACCTTGGCAGATGCAGTGGACAAGTATTGTATTGGTGTCCCACCCATCCAGTGGCTTGCCTGGATCCCACAGCTGCTGACGTGCCTGGTTGGCTCAGAGGGCAAACTCCTCCTCAACCTCATCAGTCAGGTACAGAAGATAATCTCTAATTCTTTATTGTCTGTAATCTTTGTTGGCAAGATGAGACACGAATATCTTTTAAAGCAAATTACAAAAACGCCAGGCTTTAGAAATGGTATTGTTTGCAACTGTTGATGTGTTAAACAGTGGTAACTTCTGTCTTTAAGGAGGATATTTTAAATTTCAAAGTGAATTTTACTTGCTGAGATTTAATCCACTGAAATTGTATCCCTGTTTGCATGAGGCACTATAGCTGTCCTTCTGGAATTCTATTTAATATATTTTTGTGAATGATATAGAACACACAAAATACATAGTTAAAAATACTTGTAACACAGGAGTAGGGATAAAGAGTGGTTAACTTTAGTAGCTAAAGCTTGGTATTGTCTGGCAACACCAGTGTGCTCGACTGCCTTCTGACAGAAATAAACTCATTTCAACACATTGTAGACACTTTTATATTTGTTGAGATCTGTATAAAGTCTTTCGAAGTGAGTGCTTGCTCAGCAGTTGTAATCTAGTTGGAGCTTCGTCTTACAAATATCACAGATACTCCTGTCTGTCTTGCCTTTAAACATCAGGTACATAGAAAAAACATGAAATTAAAAAATATCATATTTTCTGTGTTACTATTTTAAAACTCTGCAATTCTCTTCAATTAACTTTTGAGTTACAGCCCGAAGCATTTGTGTGTCAGGTTAGTGATGTGCCATAAATATCATATTACTGAACAGTTCAGTTCCATTGCAATATTTCTACCACTTACCATATCCATTTGGATGGAGAAAGGATCTATGATTTAGTAAAATTGTGGCTGGAGAAGTCTCAAATGATGTCTTAAGATGTGCTCTATTGCAGGTAGTAGACACATGGTTTCTTTCCTTTAATAGATACTGAGATTTACAGATTTAAATGGGTTGCTGAATGTTAACATCTCTTTAGGGTTTTTTTTTTAATGGAAGCCATAAAATCCTGTTTTTATTTTTGGGTGCAGTTGGTATCCCCTTACATTAAGTGCCACAATTAGGTGGAGTAAAGTTACTCTCTAATGGGCTTTCTTATCAAGTATCGTGGGGCTTGCTGGGAATTGTGGCCTAATTTAAAGACTAACCACTGTCATTATGTCTGTTTTTCTTCCATTATGCACATGAGTAAGATCTTTGAGCTGGCCCAGCTGGGGCTCTGACATTATGCTACTTTCAGGTTTATTAGGCAATATGATCTGGAAGCTCTAATTAGGTAATGTCTTAGCAGTGTGTGCAGGGAGCTACCAATTCATCCTCTTCGGGTTTTTCTTACACAAAGAATCTTTAATTTCCATGAGCTTTTATTTAACACAAAGAGCTGATTATTCCTGAATTAGACTCATTTACAAGAGAATCTGTCCATGTTGATGTGATCTGTAGTCAGTATTCCTTAACTGAGAAATGTGTATCTCCAAATAGGTGGGAAGAGTCTATCCCCAAGCTGTTTATTTCCCTATCAGGACCCTCTATTTGACCTTGAAGATAGAACAGCGAGAGCGCTACAAGAGCGGTGAGTTTGGTCCTGATAGAATTGCTTGGGCTCTTTGTAACTTAATTGTTATGTTGTGTTCCTCTGGATTTTACAGAGAAAACAGATTCTTTAGAAAACCCACTTAGCGAGGCTAAGGAAGAAAATTCTTGATAAGCTTTGCTTGCATTGATTTGTTTCTGTCAAGTTAAATCTGCAGATGGCTTGAGCTGTCTCAGATTTTCTTGTATTAAATACTCACCAAGAAGAGTTTAATCTCTTTCATTCTCGTGTCAATTATTGAGAATCACATGTTCTTTACTGGATGTTTATCTTGATAAATTTTTGGAGGAGGAGAAAATTCTTGGTTTATAAATACAGGAGAACGTCACAGTTTTTTAAGATTCTCTTGTCTAATTTTCAATGGAAGCATGAACTGTGCAACATTCAGTTTGTTTTCAAAGAGCCACACTGGTAAAAATAATATCTCCATAATAACTTCTTATGGTTAATTTTCAAGTAAAATGAGCATCTAAGTTTACACCAGATAAAATCAATGTTGGCTTTGAGAAATGTTTGGGAAAGCATTCAGCAACTTGCACAACAACTGGCTTCCCAAGAACAAATCACATCTGGAATAGTTGTGTCAAATGATTCCACAGAAGTTAGTTGTTCTTTTGTCCCATATAATTTCCAGCAAATCCTGGGAGAGCTACTTGAAGAACTCTCATTTCAGCTCCGTGTTCTTTATTATAAAGTGCATTGTTTATTTAATTTCCCTTTCCACTTGGGAATTAGTTCACTTAATTTCTGTATAAAATTTGAAAGGGCACTAATTAAATAATGTTTTATTTTTCTTTGGGTGCTCCTTTGCAGAAGGAGATGCCCACATGCCTTAATAATTTATTCTTATCCAGCAACAGTAAAATATTTCCCTGTAGGTTCTGCCAAAAACCACTGCTGGGTGGGTGGGTTGGTTGTGTGAGTTAGTGGGGGTCATCTGATAAAGCAAAACTCTGCTGATCACTGTCTGATACAGCTGTCATGCTAGAGATGTTTTGTGCTAAAAGATACAGAATGTGACAATTTGTCTGTTGTTGGCATGAACATATTTATTCTTTAGTTATGTGTGAAAGGTCTCCCCAAAATGGAAGGGAAAAAACCACCCATAATTCAGATTATTTCATCCTCTATGAAACAATGTCTGTTACTTCAAGAGCATAGGTTGGTAATGTAAAAGCTACACCTCCTATGTAGTTTTGAGGAGTGTTTATTTTGCTTTAATGTTGGGAAGTCTGTACCACTAAACAGCATTTGGTGCAGAGTTTTCTCTACAAAACCCCAATTTTCTTTCTAAAAAAAAATTTTCTGAAACTCAGTAAGTAATACATAATTAATACTTAATGTAAATCTCAAGCCAATTCTTGGAATGATTTATTTTATTTCACATGGGCGCGTATCAAGTTCGTGAAAGGTAATTCTTCCTTCCTTTATAATGTTCACTTTCCAGATTCAGGGCAACAGCAGCCAAGTTCAGTTGGAAATCAGTCCCACTCTGCCTCAGACCCTGGGCCCATCAGAGCCACTGCCCCAATGTGGAGATGCAGCAGAATTATGCACATGCAGCGGGAATTGCATCCAACACTTCTGTCCTCCCTGGAAGGCATTGTGGATCAGATGGTCTGGTTCAGAGAGAATTGGCATGAAGAGGTATTTGGCTTCAATACACCTTCATATGTATGCATCATATAAGGGAAATTTAACTGCAAAATATTTATCCAGAATTAATTTTAAACATGAAAGCATAACTGTTTGTTTTGATTAGTAAACTGATGTATTTGTAGAAGTAACTGTTCTGATTGGAATTTAAGGATCTTGGTTATTTCTGGGAGCAGTACAGAGGCTTTGCAGAACTGTTAATGTGATGAATGCCTCTAGCATTTAAGCTGTTGCTCATACTAAGTGAAAATGTATATTGTTACACTGAGTTTCAATGATACCAGTTTCCTTCGTGAGCTGGTGGTCTGTGACAGGTGGTGATTGTTACCTGAAATTTGAATTACAACAGAGAGCAGATGGACCTGCCACTCTGCTGTTATTTGCTTCTCAAAGTGTTGGACTGTTCTGTTCTGTCTCCCTAGCAGAGTGTTTATTTGAAGGTTTCCTTATATCACATTTTTTTCATATATCTCAAAACATGAAGTCTTAAAGTTACCTGCTGTTGAAAGGAGCAAGTTGTCCTTTGTGATGCAGCATTTCCCCCGCTCAGTTTGTTTGCAATGCTGATGGAATTCAGTGCTGTTATTCTGATTAACCCTCTGATGCCTTTTAAAAGTAGAGTTTTGAGTAGATGTTTCTGAGAGGATAATTTTGCTATATAAAATGCAGTGTGGGAATAAATATTTGGTGTCAAATCAGAAGGCCTAATCTTCCTGACTATTTTGCTTTTTTTTTTTTTTCATCCTTAGGTTCTTAGACAGCTGCAGCAGGGCTTGGCAAAGTGCTACTCTGTTGCCTTTGAGAAAAGCGGAGCCGTTTCAGATGCCAAAATCACTCCTCATACACTGAATTTTGTCAAGAAGTTAGTCAGCACCTTTGGAGTGGGTCTTGAGAACGTCTCTAATGTGTCCACCATGTTTTCTAGTGCAGCCTCAGAGTCTCTAGCTAGGAGAGCACAGGCAACAGCTCAAGACCCCGTGTTCCAGAAGTTAAAAGGGCAATTTACAACAGGTAAATGTTTAAAATTTTTTTTAAATGTTGCTTTTAATCTCAAGAAAATTTTCCTCCAGTTCAGCTGTGAGGGCATTCTGCTTTTTAATTCCAATATCTTTCCTGAGAGAAACTTTAGAAAACAGCACCTTTGTGTCATTCAGCAAACCTGGAATAGTTTTGTTCCAGTCTTTTGTGGAGTAACAAATGTAATTCAGGTGGAAAACAGACATCAGTCTGGAGAATAAATATATTGTATTTTTATTATTGAAGACTCTCGTTTGATCACATATGTATTTAAAGATAAATTAGATTACTTCACTATAATATTTTTGCAATTTACACAGAACTGCCTGCTGTATGTGAGGGACAGTAATGATCTCTGTCTCTGTGATGCCAGAATTTAATGACATTTTCACTCCAGAACTCCGAACTGATGGTTTTATGTGAAGTCTCTCAAAACAGCCTACTTCTGATGAGTAAGATTACTTTAGTGTTTTGGATAACTAGATTATAAAAATTCTATTACCCAAATTTACATCACTGGTAAATTGAATCAATAACTTTAATCAGATCTAATAAAAAAGATACTTAAGGGAAGTAGCTTTTTGCTTCATTCATTTTCTCTTAACCAGTGGTTACATATTTAAGTATCTGATCTTGATTTAAAATTCTAAGAAAAGCTTGTTTACAAGCTTGATTTGTTTGGTGAAATGTGTTAAGGCCACGCAGCTCACATATGACAGAAGGTGACACTGATTGGCATCAGTGTTTTGGGTTGCCACAATTTTGAGTGTTGCATAAATAACTGAGAGTGTTTGACAAGTAGACTTGGGGTGTTTTTTCAAGCATTTTGCTGATAATATTGTGAAAATAAGGGAACTGATGGGAATCTTGTGAAAGTAACTCAGTTGTAGAAATGACCTACGTATCTTGTGCACGCCGTGCATTGCATGATGTCCTTTCTGAGGCACAGCAGTTGCATGACAGCAGATAATGAAAGTCCTGAACCATATGATTAAATTTTTACTGGATGAAGTGTACTAGGGAGGGAAATGGAAGTAGAAACACTTTGTGTGCCTTTAATAGGAGCATACAGGGGGGGAAAAAAATCATTGGATAATGATTAATGGGATGAAATTTCACCAGTCCAAGTGCAGGATTCTGTACCTAGAACAGAGCAATAGTGCCAGGTACAGGTGTAAATGGGGAGAGCAGGTACCTGGGGGTGCTGCCTGGCAGGCAGCAGGCTCAGTGTGATGGGTGGTTGCTGTAGATCCCTTCCAGCTGAAGTACTCTACATTTAATACAAGTCTGGACTTGGTTTTAATTTTTAATAATTGTTTATAGTCATTACATGGCAGCAGTAGTTTAGCCACTTGTTTACTGCTCTAAGCGTTGTTGATATGCTCAGTTTTGGTTGGATTTGAGTTATTTTTGGTCTGTCACAGTATCTCTTCCTGCTTCCTTTCCTGTGAGCATCAGAGAGATCTGGGGTTTCTGAGGTGTAAAGGAGAAGTAAATACACCACCAGACTCAAGTCTGCAATATCTGAAGTAATATTTCAAAACATTTCTAGAGAAACATTTAAGAAAGTTTAATTACACTTCAGTTCCAATTTTTTAGTGAAAAAATGGAGATGATTTCCAGTTTTTTACACTGTTTTTATTTTTTATTATTCTATTTTTATATATCTTTGTGATATATAAATGGCTGCTAAGCTTTTCAGATTTTCTCTCTTAATTAAAGAATTATATGGAACAACATATAAACCGAAGTATAACATAGGCCTGGTCATAAAAATCATGTGAAGTCGTTGAATGCGAAGTGTTTCTTAGTAAACTTCAGTTAAATAACAGTAATTACTTTTTTTTGAAGAGTTAATGTTTTATTTTTCAAATATGATGAAATATGAATGTTTGCAGGATACCAGTAATTATTTTGCTTAGTGCTGGATTAGATTTTATTTTAATCTATTATATCCAGTGTTTAAATTTACAAGTTAAAAGTGGGAAAACAGAGGAAATTAAACCAATCAGCATACTTAATAATTTCTGTAGTTTAATTCATTATGCCTAAAATGAAAATAAGTTTTTTATTGATTTTGCAATAACAACAAAATGTATGTAAATAACTGAATAGGATTGTAATTACTGTACTGAAGATTGCAAAGACTATTTTAACATGATGAGAAACCAATTGTAGAGTGTGCCTAATGTGTCCTTCTGTCACTCTACAATGTTCATGTTTGTTTTTCCCATTCTCAGTACTAGTTGCATTTGGATGATGGAAGGTAATTACAATGGTTGCTTTTCATTTCAAAAGTATCCAAGCTAAGGAGCTGCCTTGGAGTAAACTTTTTGTCAATTATTCCCAGATTAATGTTGACAGCTATGTTTTATTGACACTTTCAACAGGGTTTGGTTGCATAATCATTTCCATCAACATCAGGGTTGTATTTTGATTTCTGTTTGGAGCCACTGGGGACTCTCACACCATCTTATGTTCTAAATTCTAAATTCTGCAGCAGTGTGGACTGTTGGAGCTGTGATAGGTCATCTTTACCCCATCCTAATGTTATATTATAAAAACAAATTTTCCTTTGAATTTTTTTTCTGGAACTTCAAATGCACAGTTCTTTGACTATCTGTTCTTTGTTCTTTCTCTCCTTTTCTGCTAAACCTTTTGACATCAAAGAATAGAAAATGCTGAAAAATGCTCCCTTTGAGAGCTCTCTCAGCAGTGTAAGCAGCAGAAAAGCTGCCTCAATTGTCCTTTTGTGGGCAGATGATAGCTTACAGTTTGGATCAGCTTCTTTCTGCAACCATCTCTCCACTCAAGCTGAATATGAATGGACCAAAATACACCCTTGAAGGGCACAGTAATTTCCTTGAGACTTTGTCACCCAGCACAATGAATTCTTCACTATACATGGTAGCTCTGTAGTCAGGAGGAAGCTCTTGAAACCCAAATGTGGCTCTGAACTGGGGGGAGAGGGCAGGGGAAACGGCTCTGCTCATTTTCAGCTTTTTTAAGGATTTTTTTTCCCCCTTTTTGCTCAAGAGTGAACATAGCATACTTTGCTAGCTCTTTCTTTGCTTCCCTTGTAATTTTTAGGTAACAGGATGTTATGCAGGAAATCCCGATGAAGAGATGGATAATATTTGACCTTGGTCTGGTCTGTTCAGTCTTGGTGTTCTGGAGCTGAGAGATAAACCAGAAGTCCTGCTCCATATTTCTGCTCTCCTGTCACTGAGATTTTTCATCTTTGTTGTTTTTTTCCAGAAGTTCTTGTGCGATTAGAAAGAAGTTTTGGGAAGTAGAGTATATAAATGTTTGAATAATAACTTCAAAAGCAGGACAGCACTTCAATTTTGGAGAATGCTTGGATCTTCTTCAGTGTCATGGGCATAAAGAATTGGCCTGCTTTGTGCAGCTGAACTTACAACTCAGTCCTCAGGGATACCTTACATGAGCTTGGCTTTTTAGCTGGACATCCTTGAGGTGTGAACCTTTAATGGGATCAGGCTTTTCCTATGGTCAGAATATCTCAAAAATCTTCAAATGAACTGTTGCTTGCTCAAAAAGCATTAATGCTTTTCATTGATTACAACTATTTTCTTCCATGGTGTTTTTCTATAGTTCAGGAGTCTTAATTTGGAGGTGTTTGTTTCCTTAATGCCATGTTAGTGTTCTGTAGGTCAAGGGGACTGGGGGGAACAGAGGGTTTGGTACTCCAATTTTGGTACCTCCAGTGTGTTTTTTGGTGTTGCTTCCTGAGAAGTCATGGTACAGCCCTCAATCAAAGAGTGTTGAGAGCCATCAGGATTTTTTTAGGTTGGTCTCACTGGGAAGAAGATTGTGCCTCATTTCTCCTTCTCTTGAGAGTGGCAAGAAACTTCAGCAGCATTGAGCAGAGAGAGAGCAAACTGCTTCCACTGCAGTCTGTGCCATGGCCTTCAGTGAAAATCTCCATTAAGGACGAGGGGGAAAACTTCCCATTCTGTTTAGGAACAGATGGTGCAAGTAGTGAGGTGCTTCAGACCAGTGTGTGTTGGCTTGAGAGAGGTGTTCTCCAATGCTAAGTACTGAAGAAATGTGGGTTTTTTTGAAACAAAACCACTGTTTATATAGATTAAGATGTCTGCAAAGCAGAGAGACTTTGTACACAAATAATGTTTGGTCTTGAATTTCCCTTTCTTCCAGCTGAAGTGATTTTTCTTCTCAGATGGGCTCTCTGTGACATGAGCAGAAAGACTAATTGAACTCTCTGTTTTTCCCATCTGCCACTGGGAAACAAAAGAACAACAAGAATCCTTAAATAGGCATTCAACAAACTAGAGCTGCTCTTGTGGTGAACTGAATGACTTTTTTTTGTTAGGAAAATATATTGATGTGTGTTTTTACCTCTTGGCTGATTCACATTGGCACAAAAACTAGTTGCAGTTTGAGGGTACTTTCCTGCACTTCAGAGATTTGGGAGATAAATGATGCAATAATTTTGTCACTTTGATGAAATGATTTACTCCCACTGCTCACTAGAGGGTAGGCTTGGGATTATAATAAGAATGTTTTACAGTGATATTGCAATAGATGCACTGCCCACAGCAGGCAGAAAAACAAAAGGGAATATTACATCCATAAATATGAAACTGTATTTTTCATTATAGACTTTTTCTCTTATAGAAGTGGAAGGGATTTTGTGTGTGCTGGTTTTTTGCTCTGTTTTAGGCTAGTAAACTTAGGTCTTTCACTGAAAGCTCTCAGCATATCAGTTTGTTGTGGATACACAGTGAAATATGTTGGGTTACATGTTCTCTGATATTTATTTAAGTAACAGAACAGCAAAATGAAAGCAATCCTAGGCTGCACTGTTTTCTTTGCCATTAGCATCCTGGACTAAAGACAAGAACTTAGAAGAGCGTATGTATAGAATGGCAGGAACTCTGCTGGCTAAATGAATGTTCTAAGCTTGTTTGTAGGAGTAAGTCCTTGGGACAAGCAGAGTTTTGAAAAAAACTTTTATATGCAGCAATTGCTATGTGCACATACCTAATTCACTCTTGGCACACTAGCAGGCAGATGCTTGTAGCATATTTATGTGGTCAGGTTTTCTGAGCAGCACTCATGTTTGTTTGGTTTTCGGTATTTTTGTCAGCTTAGGAAAATACTGAGTGTACATAAGATATTGAAACAAAGGTTCTGCAAGAAAGTTTAAACTCATTTTTAAGACTTAGTTTTTTGTTGTATTGAATAATACTGAAGATTCTGTTCTGCTCTAGCTGTAAGTTTCAGAAATACTGAATTGATATTCTCTGGGTTTATTTTGCTGTTGCTTTTTCACTTGAGACATGTTGAACTTAAAATGGCATCTTCCAGGAAGTAGAGATGAGTTTAAAAATTCAAGTCTTTTGGTTAACTGGCACAATTTGGGATGCCATACTTAATGAGGTTTACAGAGAACACTTTGTCTTCTTACCCAAGTGTGCTTAGTCTTTCATTGTTGTGGCACTGAAGTGCTGAGCCATCATTTCATGCATGTGGTTTATTCATTTTCCCTCTTTTGGGAAATTCAAAGACATTTAATTGTTTATTTATTTATTATTTATTTGCTTTGTTCTGAAACTGTAGTGAGAGCGATGTTGGGAAGATGGTGTTGGTGTGGCCCAGAAAATGCTCAGTATTGCAGTGATTTCTATTACAGAAAATAGAAATATTCAACAGAGCCTGTCTTTTAAAGGCAGTTCAGCTTAGTGGGGATGTCTGTGTTTGGTTTGCACTATTGACTTGGGTGATTTGTTTTTGTTTGGCTTATTTTTAGATTTTGACTTCAGTGTGCCAGGATCAATGAAACTCCACAACCTTATCTCCAAACTAAAGAAATGGATCAAAATTCTGGAGGCCAAAACTAAACAGCTTCCAAAGTTCTTCCTCATAGAGGAAAAGTGCCGCTTTCTAAGTAACTTTTCAGCTCAAACTGCAGAAGTAGAAATACCTGGAGAATTCCTTATGCCAAAGCCAACACATTACTACATCAAGATAGCAAGGTAACCTAAAAATACCTTTTGGTAGCTGTAATTGTGAAAACTTTAGAGAAGAAAATTAAAGCCCTCTCCATCCATGCACTCCGCAAAAGTAGATGGATATTTTATAGCAGATGGATATTTTATATATGTATGTTACATAGAGTCAAACTTTGATATAAGACTTTTTAAAAATTTATAATTTATTCTCCTTCAATAATTTTAGTAATTAGATCACTAAACAACTGTACTGTCCAGAGTATATTTGGTTTTCTTGTATGTTGGTATAAACTGAGATTAGTGCTTTCATTGTAATCAATAGAGATCCTATTGTTCAAAACGGTTACAAAGGTCTCATCACAGAATCACAGAATAATGAGGTTGGAAGAGACCTCCAAGATCTTCGAGTCCAACCCATGTCCTAACATCTCAACTAGACTATGCCACCAAGTGCCACATCCAGTCTGTTTTTAAACACATCCAGAGATGGTGACTCTACCACCTCCCTGGGCAGACCATTCCAGTACTTTATTATTCTTTCTGTGAAAAACTTTTTCCTAATATCCAACCTATACCTTCCTTGGCGCTGCTTGAGACAGTGTCCTCTTGTTCTGTCAGTTGCTGCCTGGTGGAAGAGACCAACCCCCACCTGGCTACAACCACCCTTCAGGGAGTTGTAAAGAGTGATAAGGTCACCTCTGAGTCTCCTTTTCTCCAGGCTAAACAACCCCAGCTCCCTCAATGGTTCCTCATAGGGCTTGTGTTCCAAGACCCTCACCAACCTTGTTGCCCTCCTCTGGACACACTCAAGCATCTCTATGTCCTTCCTGAACTGAGGGGCCCAGAACTGGACACAGCACTCAAGATGTGACCTTACCAGTGCCAAGTACAGGGGAAGAATGACCTCCCTGCTCCTGCTGGCCACACAGTTCCTAATGTAGGCCAGGTGCCATTGGCCTTCTTGGCCACCAAGGCACACTGCTGGCTCATGTTCAGTCGGCTGTTGACCAGCACCCCCAGGTCCCTTTCCACCCGGACACTGTCCAGCCACACTGTCCCCAGCCTGTAACGTTGTTGGGAATTTTTGTGGCCAAAATGCAGAACTCGGCACTTGGACTTATTAAACTTCATCCTGTTGGACTCTGCCCATCCATCCAATCGATCCAAGTCTCTCTGCAGAGCCCTCCTTCCTTCCACTAGATCAGCACGAGCTCCCAGCTTAGTGTCATCTGCAAATTTACTAATGAAAGACTCAATACCCTCATCCATGTCATGAATATCAAATGATCCTGGCAGGTTCATGCCGAGGGTGGAGATCGTGCAGAAGCACAACACGGCGGCTCGCAGGCTGTACATCCGCGGGCACAACGGCAAGATCTACCCGTACCTGGTGATGAACGACGCCTGCCTGACCGAGTCGCGCCGCGAGGAGAGGGTCCTGCAGCTCCTCCGCCTCCTCAACCCCTGCCTGGAGAAGAGGAAGGAGACCACCAAAAGGCATTTGTTTTTCACAGGTACCGCAAAGAGAGAGGTCTGTGTTGTTTTTAAATGTAAGTTGCACTCCAAGGTTACAATCGCTGGAGGTTTTTGAATATTCAGAAGGTAAATTCACATCTGTGTGGGTGATTAGTCTTGTCTGGAGCTGTAGCACCCCTCTGGAGAAGTGCAGCTGATTGCATGGGATCTGGGGTGTTTGCAGAAGTGCTTATGTGCGTTGCTTATGATACAAGTGCACTTGTGAATATTTAAGGCAGAGATGCCCACTGGGCCTGTTGGTGTGGAAATGGGTGCATGTACTTCAGAATAAACATTTAAAGACAACTGAAGAGGGACAGAACCAAACCTTTTCTCCCCAAGTTGCGATATATGAATATTGAATTTCTTTTACGTCTTCCACGTAACACAGAAGAATTTTTTTCTTCTGAATTTCAGATATAGTTTCTGAATTCTCTGATACAATAATGTATCTTTGTAATTTTTGAATGTTATCCATAGTGATAGGAATTATCCTTTCAGGAATAGTTACTGACTGGTTACTTTTTGTCAAATAAAATAATCTGGATATCACATGGAGGACTTCTGTTGAACATACTTCTATGATCCTATAAAAGGTTACTTCTAGCTTTGCTGCCTGTCAATGCTTAAACATTGCAGAATTAACAAATGTAATGGTAGTCTGGTCTTAATGATGGGAAAAGACAGAGTTCCAATAGGATTTATGTGTATAAGTTGCCAAAATACATAATAAAAAGAATTTTTTTCAAAACAGAAGCAGTGAAAGAAGGCTGAGAACAGTGTTAATTCTTTTTCCTTGTGTATCTTGCCTTTTTCATGTGTCAAGTATAAATTATTATGTTTCTTTCATGAAATGAAAAAAGAAACAAAGAATATCAGTCTGGCAACTTGCTTGGTTTTGTGTTTCAGATACCACTGTAAATGCTTTCAAGTTCTTGTGTTGTCCAGATACTGAGGCTGTTGGCAAGTTCCAGCTTATGGCTGTATAACTACTTCATATTAATATATAAATACTTTGCATTTCAGAAGGTCAATGAATCATGTACTGACCTCATATAAGTGAGTTCTGCACATTGCATTGGTCAGTTCTAATAATCCCTGTTGGGTGAACAGGAAATATATTAACAGAGAAGGGAAACTTTAATTCAAGACACTAAGACAAAGCTGCTGCATTGCTGTTGTCTTTTTAAAAAGTGCTGAGATCTTCAAAGAAGTATGATTTTATCACTCCTTCTTGGGCTTATAGTATCTCTTGACATGAAGTTACTGTCAGGAGCTTAGGTAGGTGTATGATACAAGTTGCACGTAGAGCCTACAAATGCATATTTGAGTTCTGACTTCAAAAAGACCAAAATGTACAAGCCAAAGGATTTGTTAAAACATATGGTAAATAAAGTGACAACAGTGTCATTGGAAAAGCCAGCTATTGAAGAAACCTTGTGTGTATTTGTCTAGGTGGGGATGAACAGAAGACTTGGTAGAATGATAAATTAACTGAGCAGCATAAAAGTGCAGGTCAGGTTTTTGATGTTTTACTGCTCATCAAGAAAAAGCCCAGTGGCTTCATTTTTCTGATTATTGAATATTTTTCTCTGTCTTCACTATTTTATTTAAACATCTATTCCTCAACTACCATATTTTTTCCTTCAGTTTTTTTGAATCACTTTATATACCCTGATGAGCTAATCTTTGTTCTTCAGAACCATTTTTATTGACGTAATGCCAAAGTCCTGTAATCAGGTATTATGAACTGCTTTGCCTCAAAACAAAGTATTACTCTGTTGCCTAAAGGTAAAAAAAATAGGAAGAATGATGAGTGCTCCATTTTTTTTGAAAATACAATTCATGTTTCTGTTAAGATTAAAAAAACCCTGCTGTAATTCCTTTTTAACCGAGCTTGCAAATTAGTTATGAGC
The DNA here is from genome assembly GCF_000738735.6 of Corvus cornix cornix. NCBI lineage: Eukaryota > Metazoa > Chordata > Aves > Passeriformes > Corvidae > Corvus > Corvus cornix. The sequence goes on from NC_046344.1 coordinate 2,675,329, forward strand.
ACAGCAATGAAAACTTTCCCTCGATGCACTTCAGCTGATGATCGGGGCCCTTGTGAGGAAAGAGACAACTCTTAGTTAAATTAAAAATTAAAATAATTTATTGAAAACAGAAGAATTGAAAAATTACAAAAATTAGAAAAATATAAAAATTTGGGATCCTATGGCTCAGTAGATGGTATGCCCCAGGAGTGCAGGGATCTGAGATCTTCTGGCTGAGACAGCACTGGACCTCAGGTAGAGAAAAAGGACTTGCAGTGCTGAGCTGACTTTTGGCTGGTCCAAAAGTTGGAAAAAAGTTATTAAAGGCTCCTTAATAGGAGTAAGGCTTTTAATGCCCAGCACTAATGCCCACCCACAGCTAGTCTGCAGGGGACTCTCTCTCTGAAGCGCGTCGTGTTGTTTTATAGTGCCTTTGCTCCGCCCTAGCCGCCCACAGCCCGCCCACAGCCCGCCCCTTCAGTTTAAAGTGATCGGTGCTTTCCTTTTGACAGATCATCTCAGCCCACCAATAGCTCGTCGTTGTCAGAGGGGTGGTATCAGTTGAGATAAGGGTGGTAACATGCCCTCATTAAAATTCAGGTTGCCGCGGAGCTTGCCTACAGGGCAATGGTTGAGGAGCTAAAAATAGCTGGTGGCTGTTAGAAACTGGGGTTTTGAAGTTAGACTTTGAGTTAGGGTGCAAAGTAAAAACACTTAAAAAATGTTAAAATACATCCAACACATCTTAAAACACTTGTAAAATTAGACAATAAACATAGGAAAGATAACTCTTATAGTGTACAGGTGGTTTAAAGTTTGAGAAGGGGACATAACTTGGGAATTTTTAACTGGGGAATTTTAACTGGGAATAGTGCAACTCTTTTAATAAACTACCTTGAACAATTGAAAACACTGATAATGGAACTTGATTTTTGTACCTGGGCCCATGGGCTAATTTTAACATTCAATTTAAAAATATATAACTCAGAATTAATTAATTAGCGCACTTAATATGCAAAGACCAAACACAATTAGGGATTTCATGTATGACAGTCGTGTTCTAAGGGCTGCTGTGTCAGCATTCGGGCTCTGCATGAAGCGCTCAGTTTCCCTTTGCTCTCTGCCCCCCGTGCCCTCCGCAGTGCCCCGGGTGGTGGCCGTGTCCCCGCAGATGCGGCTGGTGGAGGACAACCCCTCGTCCCTGTCGCTGGTGGAGATCTACAAACAGCGCTGCGCCAAGAAGGGCATCGAGCACGACAACCCCATCTCGCGCTACTACGACCGGCTGGCCACGGTGCAGGCGCGGGGCACGCAGGCCAGCCACCAGGTACCTCAGCACCCCGGATTCCATCCCGGGCTGAAATTCCCCATGTCAGTTCCCCTCAGCGCTTCACCTCTCATTGCATGTCAGACACGTACCTGGTGCACGGGTGGTGGTTGGATTTTTTGCAGTTTTATTTTGATTTTGCATAATGAGAGCTCTATGTCTCTTTGGTGGTTTAGGTTGTCTTGGAAAAGTTTTATTAAAAAAAAGCTGTATTTGTATTGCTGGAAGTTGTTTTGGGTAAATGGGACTGAGAACAGGCAGGGTGCTGATTGATTTTTTTTTTTTTTTATTTGCTCTCTTGTACAGTGCTTTAAAAATAATTAATTGACAGCATGGGAAGCAGGATTCCTAATTTACATAAGCCATTACAGCATGATATGTGAGGCAGGCTTCCCATGTTCTTCTAATGTTTCTCTTAAAATTGCCAGTGGATCCATTTCATCTAAGCCAAACAGTTGGGCAATCTCACCTAATAAATGAAGTACTCAGAAAGAACAAAGCCCCCTCTTTCTGTAAGCTCCACCAAACAACCAATTGTGATATATAAGATTTTTTAATGTTTTTTATCTTAGGGTTAGTGCAAATTTGTACATAAAATGCCAGTCCCATTCCAAATACAGCTTTTAGAAAATACACAATAAATACGTATTACAGACATAATTTAAACAATTGTCTCACTTTCTTTGTTATGAAATAAAGTGGAAGTGCTATGTAACATTTGTTTCTATTTGCAGAATTCTTGCTTTTGAAGCTTTAACAACCATTTAATTAAAGTCAACATGACTAACATGCTTTCTGGGGTAACATAATCGGATCCTAACTTTATTTCTTTTTCTAACTCATTAGGCTAGTACATGCTATAGCAATTAAATATTTTGATAGATTTTTCTTTTTTTTTTAATGCTTTTCCTAAAATGAGATACAACAATTAAAATCAGATTGGTAGTTGCTTTAGGTCTATCTGTCTGTTGCTAAGAAGTGCATTAAAAACACCCTCTTCCAACGAACCTTTTTCCTGTGTAGGTTCTCAGAGACATCCTGAAGGAGGTGCAGAGTAACATGGTGCCTCGCAGCATGCTCAAGGAGTGGGCTCTGCACACCTTCCCCAATGCCACGGATTACTGGACCTTCCGGAAGATGTTCACCATCCAGTTAGCCCTAATTGGCTTTGCAGAATTCATCTTCCATTTGAACAGGCTCAACCCCGAGATGCTGCAGATTGCCCAGGTACGCTTCAGGTTGTTCGTTCTGTCGTCTTGGGTCAGATGGATATTTGGACTGTGCTTTTGAAGTGAGTTAAAGTTCAACATATATAATAGTGCATTTCAGTAGGCTTTTTATGTCTGTGTGGTTGCACTTCCTGTAGGGAGTACTTTAAACTGCAGTCCCCGTGGACATCAACTCTGCCTTCTGTGGGGAGAGCTTAGAACTTTGTGAAGTCCTTCGTAGATATTGGAACTCTTAATGTAAATGACTGATAAGTCTCTCTTTTTAGTCTTCTTTTAGATATATTGCTTTCAAAATACCTCTGTATTAAATCAAACAGATCTAAGAACAGCAACGTTTAGGGCTTCATTTTCTTACAGGGCTATACCCCTTTTCAAATACCATTCTCTTTTGAGCATTGGCATCAAACTACAACTCCTATTAATCATGATTTTTCTGTTTTAACCTAACATATAAAATGAGGTTTGCCACCTTAAGAGAGCAAAGGTAGTATTTATTAAAGTCCCAATGTCATTTTAATGCACAGAGAGCTATAGTCTGTATAGCAATTAGGATTTTTTGATCCCTCTATTAAGTGCTCAGCTGCTTACCCACAGTGAGCCTTGGACACTGAATGTTGTCCCAGAGGTCTGTTGGCTGTGACTCTGTACAGATCATGATCCAGAAGGATCTATTCCTTAAGTTTGGCATTACATGTATTTAGTGATGGGTTTGGACACAACATTTTGAGACAAATACTTACCTGACTTTGTACATGCCTTTATTTATAACTTCTGTGCTCAAAAGCTTTTTGGGTGAATGAGTGAAAAGCTATTGTGGTACTGTTGGAACTCAGCATTAACAGAAACAAAAATCCAACTGCTTTTGGTCCCAGGAAGGAAAATCAGTTCCTTTAATTGCTTTTGTGCATCTTTCTCTTAAACCCAGGATACTGGCAAGCTCAATGTCGCCTACTTTCGCTTTGACATTAACGATGCCACCGGAGATTTGGATGCCAATCGTCCGGTTCCGTTCCGGCTCACCCCCAACATCTCGGAATTTCTCACCACCATCGGGGTGTCTGGGCCCCTCACTGCATCCATGATTGCAGTAGCTCGCTGCTTTGCACAGCCAAACTTCAAGGTTTGTATACCTTCTGCACCATTATTTGCAGGCTTGTATTTGACAAGTTATGAACTAAACAGCACTTTTTTGCTGAAGGTAGGAACTGAATGATGTGTATCTGTTTTAAAATTTTACCCTGAGGTCATCACAAAGGCCGGCTGAAATGTTGGAAATTTTTTGGAAATGTTTTATTTGTTATGTGTAAATGTTTAATTTGACTCAGACTGGACATGTGAAAGCTTGCTTTAGAAGCTTGAGACTGTTGGAGGTGACAGATTAATACCAATAATTCAGCTCAGTGATGAGAAAAAATAGGGAAGTATTTGTTGCAGGTATTTCTTTTACATCCAAGGATAGAACTGGCCTATATAACATATATGTATATATATTAGGTACCTATGTGTGGATGTTGTAGTCAGTGTTTTTTCCCTGTTTAGCAGAAAATAATATTCCCTGAGTGTGTAATGACTGCAAAAAAACCCCTCCAGCATTTCAAAGTCCTCCAAATCTTTGCCCAAGACTTCTGTGTGTGTGGGAAAAAACAAGAATTAGTGGAGTAATTAAAATAGAATATACACAACTGTATTTGTGTATCAATATCTTAATATATGTTATTAATTTCTGTAGGAGTCATTGTGTTGTGTTTTTGTAGTGGAAACTTCTTATGAAAAGAAACACCTTGGGAGGAAATAATAAAGATAGGTGGAAGCCACACTTGCCTTGAAAAGTTTAAAATTGCAACGTGGCACCAATACTGTCAAAATGCTGTTGGCTAAAATCTAGTTACAATCCTGTAATCTGATAGAACCTGATTGTTCTTTGGATTAAGCGCAATAATCCAATTTTTCTTCTTCATATAGGTTGATGGCATCCTAAAAACTGTGCTACGGGATGAAATCATTGCATGGCACAAAAAAACCCAAGAGGACACCTCCTCTCCACTGTCAGCAGCTGGGCAGCCCGAAAACATGGACAGCCAGCAGCTGGTTTCACTGGTTCAGAAAGCTGTGACTGCCATCATGACGCGCCTCCACAACCTCGCCCAGTTTGAGGGAGGGGAGAGCAAAGTCAACACCCTGGTGGCAGCTGCAAACAGCTTGGACAACCTCTGCAGGATGGACCCTGCCTGGCACCCCTGGCTGTGACTTGAAAGATTCAATAGTTTAGGTTTGTTTTTTGTTTTTTTTTTTCCCCTGGTTGTTTTTATTTCGTCCTGTTGTTTGTGGTGTGAGCCATATTTTGTGTTAAGAAAATGTGAAAAAAGCTTTCCAGACGATGGCTTACCTGCCACACTGCATTTTGTCAGTTTTCATTCTAGTTGTGTTTACAGTAGTATGGCGTTTTTACTGGTTTTAGTTTAATGAGGAGACATTTCCTCCTGTTTAAGCAGTTGATATGCAACAGCAGCTTTCGCAAATAGATTAAAATGAAGAGAGAAAAATAATATACAGAAAAATCTAGTTTTATGATGAAGACTATGAAACTAGCATTGTTAGATTTAGGGTCTGCTGTTCCTAATAGTAACCTGCAGTATATAAACTTTTTATACAATGGTAATTACTAAAAAAAAGAAATACAGTAATCCCAGTTACTGAGTTTTACTCAGTGAAATTTTACTTAATCACTCTCTCTTCACAATGCCAAATTGAAGGCACAGATTAATGCTCTTAACCTTTAAGTTTGCTTCTAATTTTCATGAGCAATGTTGGTTTGTACAGACAATTTTGTACCAAATGTTATAGAGGTGAGATTTTGTTAGGCACTGAGAAAATGATGGTCAAATTGTGCTGACTTTTCCTGGAGCACAAGCTATGTACAGTGAAAGTGTAAACCATTTAGAGTATTTGGTTTAGTTGTGAACAGTGTTTGGGGGGGAAGTTTATAAAAGGATGAGAAAAGTCATCCTTTGATACCTGTATTTGTCTGTAATAGGGAAAAAACAAAATCTTATCAAGGTCTCTTTACTGTTTAGAATTACAGTAGCTTCTTTGGAATGAATCTGTCCCTTTGTAATTTAAGAAAAAGAGCAGTTTAATGTTTAACTCGTCTTTCTGTTGTGTTGGCATTTTTATAAAACTTCTGTGTTGAGAATGTTAAATTTGTACAGAGTGATTTTTTTCAAAATAAATATTTTGTAAAACTCTCTGTGGTATTTATTTCTAGTATTTATAATATTATCCTACAAGTATGATTCTGCTTTGTTGTATGATGGATGAAGCATGGCCCTTCATTCCCATGCTTGGTGCTCCTTTTGTATCCTGTGCACAAGGGGAAGCTCAAATAAGTGAGTGCTAAGGACTACATAAGGATTTGGAAAACAAACATATCTTTTTTTTTTTTTTTTTGGCAAAGACTTGTTCCTTATCAAAACCATGTTGGCAAGAATAATCTTCTTATAAAACAGCGCTTCCTGCATGTGTCACAACACGCTCTGTCTGCAGTCATTCACAACTGAGCTCAGTGCTTTCATGACTTGAAGGGAATTGTTGCCTTCCCTTTCTTGAAGATTGTAACGTTTGCAGCTGTGAAATACAGCACACACTGCACAGAGGAGTTCCAGGAGCATTTCTTAATCGTTTGCATGTCTGAGAGATGACAGCATTCCCTGACAGGAAGTCTTCAGATAATTCAGCCACTTTTCTGTCCATGATAGAAATCTTAATGGGAAAGCATGAATGTAAGTTAAGAGACAAACTTTGTTGTCTTTAGATTTGTGACATCTCTCTTGCTTGTGGCATCATCTCAAATACAGTCCTAAAAGAAGACTTGGGTGTGAGGGAGCAGAGAGATATTTTAGTGAGCTCCCTGATGGTGTTAATGTGCAAATGTTAATACCTGGTTCTCTTCTTTCATGAGCCTATGCTGTGGATGTACCTCAATTTGTGAGAAGTCTTGCACAGTCTTAACGCAGAGTTTTAGCACCAGCTCCAGGAGATAAATCTCAAAGCTTTTAGTTATACATGAGCATTCTTCAGAGCCTGGGGGAAATCTGACGTCTCTTGTATCAGCAGCAGCTGTCCATTAGCAGGAAAGTGGTTTGACAAAGTACAGGGTATGAAGTTCCTGATTATCTTCATGAACATGTGACATCCATCTTAGCTGCATTTAATTTTTTATGACTATAGATAAAGGTTCCCTCTGTCTCGTCAGTTGAGATCCACGCTCAGAATGCATCTTGCTGAGCAAATACTTGAAAGTGAGCTACATTAATTGTCAATTCACTCTTAAGTATTCCCTTCAAGGTCTCTTCCCTCAGATTAGATACTACACAAAAAAAGCCCATGTCATTACTCTGTAAAATCAAACACTTGAGAATTAAGAGAGGCCAAGTTTAAAATTCTCTCTGAAATTGTGTGCATGAGCATCATGCCATTCTGAAAACTCCTCCTGTTGTGTTTGTTTTTTAACCCCTGTAGAGTTCTGGACAGATTTCACCAGATCTTTGTGAGAGTAACTAGTCTCAAGTCCTTGACACCAAAATTGTGCCATCCATAATTCTGTATAAAATAGAGATGTACATGTTGGTAGGCATTGGCACACGTACATGTGTTGGTGTGAAATGGGCTCTCTGGGAGGTCACTCAAGGCACCAGAAATGCTAATAATTAAGAAGTAAATTTGGCATGACAATTGTAGGTAAAAATGTAAGCTGTGGATATTATATGGAGAATAAGTAGTCAGGTTTCTCAAATTACGCTGTATTTTTTGTTTCCTGACTTTTGTAATCATGTTTGACTCTGTCTTTATTAGACGATGCTGCTGCAATTTAACTTTTTATTATTACAGTCTGCTCTCAAAGTAGATTATCAGAATTGGTTTGCTTAAGTGAATTGTACTCTGAAACAAAAGCATTTAGCAGTAGTTGAGTGTTTGAGTCCACCCTCTGAAAGTGGTGTGCTGCTTTCCTCTCCTGCAGTTGGGCTGTCCATGAGCTGTCAGATACAGAGAGAGCAAGCAAGGGATTAGTTATTACTGGAAGATGATGACTCAAAGCACTTCAGTGGCAGACAATGAAAGCTCTGTTTCATAATGGCAGTCGAATAAAGTTGCTTTTAAGGCTCCGATCTGTTTCAAATACGATGTATGAAACGTTCCTTTGTGGTGTAGAAACCTATTCAGAGAGATTTCACACTCACAGGAGCTTTTAATCAGCTCCATGTGGGTGCATTTCACATTTAAGAGGTTCGAGAGCACATGTGAAACACCTGGTGTCTTGTGGGTGGTGTATCATCATCATCCCTTGCCTCTGTCAGTGTCCCCGTGTGCATGAGCTGTGAGCCAAAGGGCAGTGTCACCTCACCTGGGACCTCCTAAACCAGGGCTCAAGGTGCTGAGATGCAGACAAAAAAAGGGGAAGTCTGCGAAATTGCTAACTTAGAATTTAATCTCTTGACTGTGGCCTTTTCTCTAAACGAGCATTGCCTTTCCTTGAGAGCTCCAAGCACAGAGCCGAGGCAGTGCCGGTCCTGTATCAGCCACGTTGTGCTCCCTGTCTGTCTTCAAATTCCTCCCTCCTCTGTTATAATCCAATGCTTTACTCTGAGAAATCTTTTTCTTTCTGTCAATTCCCCCCCAGAAAACACCACATAGATTGTAGCAGGTGTAAACTGCAGGTGTGGGCTGCAGGACCTGTGGGCTCAATGGTTCCAGCTGGCGACAATCAGCTGCCCCAGGAGCACCTGGAACCCATCCCACCTGTGCCTGAGGGGGAGCAGCAGCTGTGAGGGAACCCACGGGGTGATCCCTGCGAGCCTGGACGAGAGCAGACCTGTGGAGGAGAAGGGAAAGAGGGAAAGGATGGCTGCTGGGCACCATTATGTGCTGCCCCTTCTCCAAGGGGAGAGACTGCGTGGAATCCACTGCAAAACCAGAGAATTTGAGGCAAGGAATCAGGAGAAGTGGCAGAGGCGAAGCTGAGCCTGGTGAAACGGGAACAAAGAGGCTGCCCTAAGGTTTGTTTCTCTGTTTATTTCTCTGTTTGTTTCACCTCAAGGACTGAGTTTTCTGTTAATTGCCAACAAATCGAGTGGAATCCTCCAGCCCAGACTGTTCTGCTCAGGACCATGAGCAGCCTGGCAGATGTTTTCGGCTAGGTCTGGCACAGCCAGGACTCAGGACATTGTCACGAAAACTTGTTAAGGGATGTTTTGGTGTTACAAAATGCATTTTTGTTTGTTGGTCATGTTTGGGGTGTTTTTGTCCTTTGGTGATGCTTTTCCCTCTGGCTCCACTGGAGCACTACATGTGGTTAATATACTCTTGGAAAATCCTTCTTGAGTGAGCTATAAAACCCATCCTGACCTTGTCTAGCCCTGGAGGATTATATCATGCTGCTTGTAAGAGATGAGGTGGCAAGGTTGGCTGGGTTTGAGCTTCCAAGGGAGAAGCACTAGCTGGTGTGGGCACTTCTGTACCCCCTGTTTTGGCAGTGTGGTCTGGGCAGAAGCCATTCATTTCTCGTTGTGTTCAGCAATGCAAACCTCATAAGAGCTTTGTATGAACAGTTATCTTGCCATTTAATCCAGACTGGTTGGATTTCTTGGAAGAAAACTCTTAACTGCCCCAAAATCAGCTGTCCTAACAAAGCACTGGTAAAAGCCCGTTTCCAGTCCGCCTGATTCTTGTGCTGTACATGCTGTAGATGTTTGGTATATTTGGAGGTGCTATTACCTTTGGCTTGTTAAATTCATGTGCTCCACACCCTAGTACCAGGCTTTACCTGCTGTCTGCAGCCTGATTTTATTTTTGGGGGGAAAGGACATTTATCCAAGCTCTAAGATGCTGTCAGGATTGTACTTTAATCAATCATCCTTTGCTTACCCTCGAGCTGTTACAGCACCAGCTACATTAAAGAAGCTTTCTCAGTCTGATAGCTGGGAAAGGACAGACTTTGGAAGGCTCTTTGTTTCTCTTGATACTAACACATTAATTGCTGTCTCTCTCCACTCCTTGCTGCTGTTTGTGAGAAAATTGGCATTAAAGAACTTATTTTGCTTATTCAGCAAGAGTTCTCATCAGTAGCAATTCACATACCACTTTAGGGTGGGGCAGTATTGCTTTCCCATCCCTTGAAGCAATACTAAGTGGCGCAGAACTTTTAACTGAGGTGCGGTGGTGTCACTGAAATGTTGTTTCTTTCTGGAACAGCTGCTCCTGTTCGTTTCTGTAATATAAAAAAAAAAAAATAGCAATTATCAAGTAGAGAAAGATGTCAAATTAAAATTCTGTAAACTAACTGCATGCGTTATTGTAAAGTCTGTTTTTTAGCATCTCGGGCAGTAAACTATGCTATCATTTACTTTTTAGCTTGAGCATGTGAAGGAACTACTCCCCATCTTTGTGAGGTTCTGTGCAGGAGTGGGGATTGAGACTTCAGGGTTTCATGTCTAACTCTGTGTGTGGTGCAAGCTCTCTGGCATGAAGTAAATGTGTGGGGGAAAAGGATTCGATATTTTTGATACTTAGGATGTGTGTGTGTGTGTGTTGTAAAGCATAGTGGCTTTGAAGTCTGTGAGTGAAAGGAAGTGTCTCCCACTTAAAACAATTTTCTTGCCTTTCTTGTTTAGGTACTGCAGTCTGGGTGGTCCAAACTCAATTTTGTTGGGACTAAAAGAATTTAGAGAAACTTTTCTGGGACAGTGTCCAAAATTCTGTGATCTCCCATAGCCCCTTTGCCCTCTTCTCCTTTCACTCTATATGCCTGGCAACAGCTAGCAGAGACAAAATGGACATGCACTGACACACAGGAGATGGCACAATGACAGTGAAACTGAGGTGGGGCAGATGAATTTGCCCTGCAGGTTGTAGCTGGTTTCCAGATGTGGAGCTGGATGCACCCTGTGTGAGATGTGTTGTCCTTTCTTTAGCCTTTGGGAACTTCTGGAGAGAAAATAGTGATTTTTTGCTGTGGCCTATAAACCCTTGGTGAAAATGTTGGGACTCTTTTGTATTCTGGAAATGGGTCTAAAAGTGAAGATTTATTAAACAGAGACACTGAGGAACTGGAACAGTGGGGACCCTTCCTCTGACCACCCACTACCTGGTTTTGACCTGGTGATTTGGGGAAAAGAAAGACTCAAACTTCCTGAGCCTTTCACAGTCTTGTAAGAAAATAAGCACTAGTTTGAGGTGAAATTATGGCTTGCTTGTCTCTGCTTTGGCTGTTTCACTGAGCTGGTGTGTTGTGAATGAGGTAACTACTGAAAGTGCCAAAATGCTTGTTTTATTCCTTTTGTGACAGATGTGATGCTGTAGAGCTGTGGGATGGCTCAGTACAGACATGAATTCTGTGTTCAGCTCTCAAACAGGCTGTCAGTCATGCAGGGAAAGATACTTAGCTCACTTTAGCTTTCATTTATGTGTAATTTTTAGGAATTATGTGTACTATGGGATTCATCAGTTCTTTTCTGTGACCTGAATGAAGTTCTGAAGGTACTTTGCTGTAATGGTTATATCCAAGGGTGCTCAGCTTCCTTTGTAGGACTCTGCTGCAAATCCACCTAGAAGGAGAACTCAGCTTTGGTCACTGTGTTTTTAACCCCACACATGTTTTTTTTTTGTGAGATAAGTTCATAGATTGACAGAAAAGTTATTCTTTAGGGGGGGCTGATTTAATGTCAATGTAACTCAATTTAGTGTCTAAACCTTTACTTCTTGATAGTTTTTTTTTTTTTAAGAAAACATTTTGTAACTTTTCAGGCTGTTTCTGAATAAGACTGGATACTGGGTTAGGCTGTGCTTGTGTAGCTCTTGGTATTTATTGCAGCATGATAAGCTATGCTTGAGAGGAGGATTTTCACCAGTTTTTAGTCCTGTCTTTGTAAAAGAAGAGAACCACAGATTCCAGGGGTTTTGTTAAGAGCAACATACACAGAATTAATGGCATAATCCTTCATTCCAGATTACAACAAGACAAAACACGGATGTATTTCCTTTGCAATGAAAAATACTGCCTTTAGCTTCTCAGTGTTTCTCTTACTTTCAAATGTTGTTCAGTCAAAGAACAGTCTTGAACTTTCTAAAGAACAGAATATCTTTGTCAGACCACAACCTAAAAACCTCACTGTTATTTACACAGACCTAGATACAGATGCAGAATTGGGATTGTCCACTGGCTGCAGTTCATTCTTGAAGGAATGCAGCTGAATGGATTGAAAATTAGTTTACAGTTCCTGCATCTGAGGAAGTGAGAGAAACTCTGCCATCTGCCAGCCATGGCACAGGCTGGAAAATGCCAAGATCTGTTTTCTGTTTCTCAATGACTCTGTCATGTTGGTCAAGTTGCTTCACTCTTGTCTCTGCCTGATTTCCCTGCTACTCTTTTGCATTTCCTTGAAGGAAAAGCTTGAACAGAGCTTGGCACAACGAGAGGCCCAGTGCAGGACCATGTCTTTGAGTGTCCCTGCTGTGTAAATGTGTTGCTCTCCAGCTGTGATTAGTTTCATCACTCAGGAGCTGGATACACACAGAAAAAAAATTGTTACCCCTTTTATCTTGAGCAGAATTCTCCCCATTTAATTTATCTGTGTTTGGCACTTTTGAGGTACTGTACTTTTCCTGGAGCGGAAGAAAACAATAACTTTGCTGCAAATTTTTCCTCTCTGTATTTGCAAATTTGGTTAACAATTATATTCCTATTTTGCCTGAATCAATGGTAAGAACTGCACACTTAGAGCTGTGTGATTCACCTCTCTGTATGCTTTTAATGTTATTCAGAAGTAGCAGGGATAAATGCTCACAGTTGAAGCAGTAGATTACAGAACATGAATCAGTGATAAAAATGTGCAAATGGACCTGACATCACTGGTGTAGCTGAAATATTTTTTCATGATTGCTCTTAGGGATTTGCAGTATCTGTCCCTGCCATCTTTAATAGGTAGCTGTTCATGCATCAAATAATACAATTTCAGTCAAGAAGCAACCTGCCAGTGGGAGGAAGTGTATGAACATAAATTACGTAATTATTATTCCACTTGCTTCTATGCATTTAATCACAAAACAGCACAAGCCTGAAGATACAAAATAAACCTTAAAGGCTTCATAATCTTAAACAACAGTAGCAACACACCAACATGTGCCCTGTAAAATAGAAAAAGATCAGTAAAAGAGTGACACTTCTTAATTTATTTTCCTCTTTTGTGATCATTAGGCAATAACACTAAATTAGCTCTCCATATTTGCTTACCAAGTCAACAATTCTTGAAGCAAAGCTGCAGAGAACTGGAAACTTATTGGGATATGTGGATGGTACCTCCTCTTTTTAGAGGGGAAAAAAGGGAAGGGATTTTATCTATATTTTCTTAGGGCAACTCTCCCTGTGTCATAGATATAACCCAATGCAGTGATGCCTGCCTGAATTTGCAGAGAGCCTGCAACAATAGGCCTGAGGGGAAAAGTGCTTCATCTTTTGGAACTGGCTGCTGACACCAAGGTCAGTCATGGATTTTTTTAGTTGTGAACTGTGTTCCTGTTTATGAAAGAAGAGCAAGAGTCATGTGGTAGATTCTTGTCATCAAACAACACAGTTTCTTTTCTAGTCTGCCAATAATCGAAATAAAATTAATTCTTCCTGCCTATGAATGGATAGCTCAAATATTTTCCTTTTTTTGGGTACATTTCAAATATTTAGCCTGCTTTGGAGTGGAGGTACAGAAAGCACAACAGAGCTTTAGTGGGTGTGTCTTTTGTAGAGATTACAAGCAGTGTACCTTGGACTAGAGATTCTGGCCTAGGTAAGGAGCTGTTTTAGATTTTGTTACGGCATAGTGTGTTTGCCATTGGCTTTTTGCACTTTCAGCAGTGATTTTGGCTGTTTCCTCATTTTTCCCTGGGCTGAACCATCTTGGTGTCTGTGAACTGGAGCCCTGTTCCACCCCAAGGGCGAGGTCCCTGTGCCACCTCCAGACTCAGAAGCGATGGGATGCTGTGGCTGGATGATCTGCCAGCCTCGTGCAGCCTGGCAAAGGGCAGAGCTCACCGTGGATGGCCAAACAAAAGGGAAATTTGCCCACAGTGCTCTCAGGGTGAAGGTGGCCGTGCCATGTGGCCCTGTGGGTGCGCTGCACAGCCAGAGCTCTGTGGGGTGGGCACAGAAGGGGCAAGGGATGCCAGTAAAGCTGGCTCAGGAGCTCACCTCATTGGGGAAAATGACCCAGAAATCTTATTTTTGTTACTTTAATTCTATATACATCACAAACAAACAAGCCATAATGGGAAAACCATTTTATCAATACCCTGTGTCAATGATATGGAGATTAAGGGCAGCTGGACTCCAGCACGAGCACAAAATGTTGGGCAGAGCATTCCCATGCAATTTAATCCTTTAATCCATGCAGTAAATAAATGTTTTTGATCTGAAACACAATCACTTTGATTACTGCAGCAGAGGGGAATATTTTTTATTCTGCTGCGTTGTGTGGGCTAAATAGGAAAAAGACTGATGGAGGTTTGACAGATTAAGCCCTATAAATGCACTGTCTCCCTGTTACTTAGACAAACTGATCTGTGGGTAAGGGCACTGTCAGTGGCAGAACACACCAAAGCTCAGTTTCTTGTCACCCTTCTCTCGGGTATGATAAGTATTCTCCCAGAAGAGTTTTGTTTTCAGAAATTTTTCTTTCAGAAAACAATATAATAGTTGTTCTTTTTAAAACTATTTTCAAATTAAATTAATTTTGATTTTTGAAAAATTCAATGCATTTTATATTGAAAATTTTATTTTCAAAGTTAAAAAAGAGTAAAAATCAATTTTAAATTTTTTTTTCCAGTTCAACCAGACACAGTTGATTGCAACTTTTTTGGTGGGTTGCTGTTGGGATGTTCTCAATTTCACAAGCATTCCATTTCATGTCAAATTAATACCAAGCCTTATACTTATTTTTTAAATGGCAAACAAACAGAATGGTTGGTCTTTCTTACTGTGCTGGTGTTGACCTACACTTTCAGCTGATCTGCAGCTGGTGTTTAAAGGAGCCTTATGCTTTGGGGCTACCCAATTAAAATAATTGTGACCCTTCTACAGTGATGGGGGAGCAGATCACTGCGATTACAGGTAGTGAATTATTTTGAGAGTATGAATTTGCATGAGGTTAAAAAAGAGAGATTTTTGGACAGAGATGCATTTAACAAAGACAGGATTTGGAGAGGTTCATCCAGAAAATGCTGAATCCTTGCACATCCTGAGTGCAGCACTAAGTAAACAAAGCAGCATTCACTTAGTTGTGTTCCCACACTACATGGAGGTATTGGTGGGGTTCGTATAAAAATGAAAGAAATGAGGAAAGTTGTGATGTTTCATTCTGAGCTGCTTAGTCCTGGCTGTTAATTACAATGGAAACACTGCCCAGGGCTCTCTGCCAGAGCTGCCTCCCGCTGGAGGCCGTGCAGGGATGGAGCTGTGACAGCTCCAGGGATAGAGCTGATGGCCTAAAAGTGACGGGGAGTTTAAGTAGGATGGATTATAATAATCTAGTTAAATTCATTGAGATCTAAACGGGGCAGGCCTTTGAACATCTCCTAAGTAAATATTGGCAGGATTTAGGGAGGGTTGAGTTTAGTTTGTCCTTCAGGAACACCTCTTGGCATCTCCGTTTGTGTTTGCAGTGTGGCTTCTTGAGAACTTTTGGGTTTTAGTTACCTCTTATTGATTACAATGGTACAGTCCAGAAATCTCAAATTCATTCTTGATTTGTTCTAGTCCATTTTATTAGAAGGTCCGCTGGGCCCCTTAAAACAAATTTCATTGTCCAATATCTAAGTCTGGTTTCTCTCTCTCTCAGTTTTGTATCCTAAACCTGTTTCACTTTTACAAAATTCGGATCCAGCCTTGGTGGCTATTGGATGCTTATTTAAATTGTAATTTGTTTGTAATATCCTTTTACCTGAAATGTCCAAGAGCCTATTATTCCTATTTATTTTTCTTTAGAGAGAAAAAAGAAAAAGTTGTGGATCCAGTTTTAAGACCACAATTAATTATATTTTGATTTTTTTGAATTATCAATCCCTTGTGATGTCTCAGATATTTTTAACTGTAGAGCTTAAACTTCTTGTGAAAGAACTGTCATTTTCTTTATTTACATGCTGCCCACTGCAATGGGGTTTTTATTCATCTGAGCTGTCCCAATGTAAACAGTAAAACGATGAGGCATTTTCCTCAGAAATCCAGAGGGGCTTTTTAGTGCAGCTTTTTTTAATGTAATATTTTAAGTCTGATTTTCCATCCTACAAGCTATAAATCATACCTGTTTACAGATATGTATGGAATTCTGTGGACTAATGATTTGAAGGTGCTATCACAGGAAAACAATGGTGTCGCACAATAGTTGACTCCCCCAGGAAATTGCAGAGCTATCTCAGTGCTCAGGAGGTTTAAAACTGTCAGTGCTTGGTAAAGATGAGTAATAGCAATCCTAGGTGTTCTCAGCCTTGAGTTTTAAAATTGTTTTCAGCTCTCAATGCAAATGTCCCTTTCAAGGTGAGAAATGTCACACCAGAAAGGCTGAAAAGTTTCCAGGCAATTACACTGGTGAATAAGTGTGTATGGATTCTTGATAACTTCAAAATAAGCTCTTTTAAAATAAATAATAATAGTGAAAAAGACAAAAAGCCCTTGTAATTTATATATGGGTTGACTGGAGAAAATAAAGCATTGAGTATATCTGTAAGGCTATTTACTGATTGCTAGAATTATCAGTTCTGCCTGAGGGTTGTCCCTACAGACCCCGTTTCACAAAGGCTGCCAGGTATTATGTAATGACATGATCTAGGCTCAGTCAGTGCCATTCAAAGCCCCAGATCTCATTTTAAATTGCAAACCAATATTAATAGGTAGTAGCCCATCCACAGTTTATCTGCTGTTAATTTGACAGGATATATAAGAAGCAAACTTTTTTCTCACCTACAGCTCTCTCTGCTGCAGAGAACATGAAGTCCTTCACTATAGTACTTTTCTTGTTCATATTATGCCAAAAATCTGGCTACCTGTTCAACAGATGCAAAAAACCTCCTTTCGTCTTTTCCTGGCAATTTTAGGAGGTTTAAAGACAGAGACACAGAAAGAATATTGTTACTGCTGTAACTGCAACTGAGCAACGAAGATTGGTATTTCAGAGGACAGAGAGGAATTTGTTTAATGCATGTTGTGATTCTCACAATTTTCTGTTGACATATGATGGTTGGTTGATGGGCACCCAAAAGGCAACATGTTCATGTCCAACACAACTGAGATTTAATGACTTGAGCCATGTTGTCCCTCTGTAGCACCTGAAAGCAAGAAGAATTTGGGTCAGAGATGTTACATGACAAGTTCCTGGTCAACGAGTTGGTTTCTGTGATTGGGATTAGACCTCCCCACAGTCTGGGGGACACCTGGGCTTTGTCTTTGATTGCAAACAGAGCTCTTGGAATGATGGAAAGGGCTGAGGGATGTGCCCTGCTCTGGACAGGACTCCCATGGCCCAGTGCTCTGTTTGACTGCACAGCCAGCATGGAGAAACTTTGGGTTTCTTCAGGTTGGTCCCACACTGAGCTGTGAGCACACAGATCTTCTGAGATAAAGACAGGCTTTCAAAAAAGCAGCTGTAAGATTGCAGTGTGAGAAAACAAGAATCCTTGTATGTCAGAAAACAAACATGCTTCCCTGAAACTATTTGTAGGCACTTCGAAAAATTACTTTTTAACCCCTGTTTAGTAAATTCCCTTGTGCAAAAGAGAATTTTTATTACTTTAACAGCTATTATTATTTAATGTGAATTTGAATTTTAAAAAACCCATTTCCAAAGAAACATGTAAACTTGATTGCAATTCTTTCTCCCATCATTATCCTTTAGGGGAATAGTACATAGTGTGCCTGGAGAAACCTGGAGGCACACTATGTGCTAGGAAAGGGGGTATATTTTGATGCTCTACAAATGACAGAAATAAATCTGGTGTCACTTGGTATCAGGCATAGATTTGTAGTCTAAATGGAAAGAGCAAATTTTTTTTTTAACATTGTGACTCTTAAGCATTATAGGCAAAAGAACTGAAAATACAAATTTAAAGCAACTTTTCTTTAGGTAAAAAGAAGCAAAGAAGGATTAAAGCAGGTAAAGGAAGTACATAAATGGATAACTGGAGGAAAGAAATTATGTGAATCATGTACTACAGACAACTGAAAGATATGAGGCTCTACAACTATTTTTATCTAGTGCTTTATGGCTGTGATCTGGAAAATTGCTCGCACACATGTATAACATGCAAGCAATTCTGTTGCTTTCAGTGAGTTCGGAACAAATGGGGTAGCCATATGTGAATATGTTTTCCAGCTTAGAGCTATCAGACTCTCTTTCTTTGTGCCTGTTCAAAGCATCCAGTGAAGTCAGTGGGAATTTGGGCCGGTTGGAGATTTCATCTGGAGTTCATTTGGAGCAGTCTCACAGCAGAGCTCGTGTTTCCTTTCAGGATGTAACTCACAAACAAAGAAAAATCAAGCATCATTTCACCCCTTCACATGGTCTTTTCAGGACAAAACACATTCTGATTGCTGCTCAGGAGGCAAACCTCAGGCACACCATTGCTTACCCTGCAGAAATTCACCCTCCCAGCTCTGCAGATTGCAGGGCTAAGCCAGAGCTGTGACAGCATGGCCAGGCAAGCCTCATGCTAATGACAGTGCTGTCTGCTGAGGGCAGCCTGAATGTCTTCTTGAAAGTTTAAATTTGGGCTTCCTGACCACAAGGCAGGTGCCATGAATGGGCTGATGCCAGTTTAGAAACTTCTTGTCCTGTGTCCTCCCTGCCTGGGGTGAGCACACCTGTGTTTAACTAAACTAACCACCCTCCACTCTTTTCCAAACCTGGCTTGGGAAGGACAAGCCCTGGGTAAGCTTGGCGTGGTGAGGTAGTTTGAAACCATGGGCCCAATAGGGCAACTTGCTAAATTATTTGTAGTAGAGTTGAAAAGAGTGATGATATCAATGTCTGGGTATCACTGCTCTAGTCCTGAAAATGGTAACTGTGATTTCAGTTACAACCCTTACCTGTAAGGATCAATGGGGTGTATAAAGCTGCAAGCTGTTTCCATTATAACTGATCAACAGAATAAGATTTGTCTTTTTCTCATAAGTGTCTCCTTTTTGCCTGTGAGAGAAAAAAAAGAGTTTAAAAGTATTTTTCCCCAAAGGATTAATTTTTCATGATATGTTGATACACGCTTGAAAAGCAGCACCTATCAGGGAAACATCATTCCTTACCTACCAATTATGTAGGGTCACTGAGCTGAAAGCCCATTGTACATTCCTACCATGAGTAGATCTACACCAGGCATCTCTGAAGGAGTGCATTGATATGGACCTATTTAGATTTCTATCAGTTTCAGCAATGTGTTAACCATTTTATTATAATTGACCTGGGTTTGTTTCTACATGTCTCCCTCATTAAAATGTATAGCACCTGGGCTAATGGATTTTGTTTCTATCAAGATATAATGAGGACTGGCATATCTGCATATTCTCTGAGCTCACCAAGAGCAGAGACAAATACTCCATTTTATTACCATCTGACAGAGACATAATGATTGCTGAGAAACTCATTACCATCATATTATGTAATGATTTAACTCGAAAACCTTGCTGTGCTGCAGCCTAGCAGTGGTAGAGCTCTTGGAAATGCCTATTTTTGTGTTTGAATAGTGTGAGCTGAGCCAATCCCCTTCTCCCCGTGTGCTGTACACACTCTATTTGCACTGCAGATTTCTGACCGGCTTTGAGTGTATTTCATTACTGTGTAATTAAGGAATACCACTGAAAGATGAAGCTACAGGTAGTGAAGGAAGTTGGTACAAGAGGGAGAAGTAAATATTTTTCCTTTTCTCTCAGTTCTCCCTCGTTTGCACACCCCATAATGCTGTGGTTTATAACACTGGTTCCTCCTCTTTTGAGGCAGCTGGGGAGAGAGTTCTAGCAGCTCTTGGTCAAGTTTTCTGCAGCTTTCAGCAGCAGACAGGTACTTACAGATAAAAGCTTTTCAGCTGCAATTTGTGTCTTCGTTCTCTGTACAGCTTTCCTCTTCCAAATGGTACTGCTGAGCTGATTTCTTCAGAGCTCAGTTTAGTGCAAAAGATCGTGACAGAAAATGTCACTGAGCACAGTTTATCATTTGAACACAAAACCCCTCAGTAATGCAAAATAACACTGTTCAGCTGGCAAATGCTGGCTGAAGTCTCTCTGCTTCCATGCTAGACAGCAGAGGGGGGTGGACAGATAATTTATCTGTGTCACCTGAGATGGGATGTCCTTAAGTGTTCCAAATATCTATATAATAGTCAAGAACGTTCTAGTCAAGTTCTAACCCCTTCCAGCCTGTTTGACAAATTCACCCCAAGGTTTAACCTTTCACTGTACTTGAAGGGGTGGGAGCAATGTTCCCATTTCTCCTTCCAATGTGTAGAATTCACAATGCTGAAATATATTAAAGAGTCCATTCTTTCATATATATATATCTATACAGAAATGCACTCTTTTAATAGGGGGATGGTACGTGAGTTTTGGTATTTTGTAAACTTTTTTAAGTTCAGAAATTGTGTTAACATTTCAAGTTTCAAACCCTGAGCAGCACTAACCAAATGTCAGGCTGGACACACGTTTGGGATGGTAGTGTCATTTTATATCACTGGACAGCTACTTCAGCAATTTGGATCCCTTTGAAAATAATTTGTTCTTTAAAGTAAGTTCAGTTACTAAAGAAACATAGTGTCTTCACACAGATGTGATTTATTTGGTAGGTGAGAGGAGGAGTGATTTAAGTAGAAATCTAACTTTAGCTATTTGATTTCGGTACTGTAAAGTCAGTGGATAGAGATTAGTCCCTGTATGCAGCAAGAAAAATGCCAGGGATGATTAATAAACCTGTTTCCATCTAATCAGCAATGAGAACTTTGCAATGCAAAAGACTAAATTCAATTCTGAGCTTGTTTACCTGTGTTTTAGTATTTAGAAAGAAAGAGAACAGGGAAGTTTCTTCTTCTGTTTATGGACATTGGTGAGCAAGTTAACAGGTTCAAATGCCTGCTGAAAAAGGTAATGTGAAATTGATAAAATAGGTCATGCATACCTGAAAATAAATGGGGAGCTTTCTCCATATTCAGTGTTTGATCATGTAAGTAATTTAGCTGTGTTACATCATGGAATTGTGAACACAGTATTTCACCTGGGGGAACTGCTATCAGTTTGTAGAGCAGGTTTCCCAGCTGGAAAAAGAACCATATGGTGCATATGTCAAACCCAGGGAAGGAGGTAAACCTGACATGGACCTAAAGATTCACTCTTGATTAAGATCAGATGGTACCTACCATTAATCAGGATACCCAGGCAGTCTGTTTATAGTTGCCTTGATCTTGGGTGTGAAGTTGCTGTATGAGCAAATTTCTCCAATCACCTGAAATCAGTGGAGTTTCGCTGATGTGGATGAATGTTCAACGTGACCCTTTGTCTGTGTTGGGGGAATCCTTGTGAATGGGGATGGGAACTTCTCTGGACAAGCCATGTGTCTGCTCCCAGGTGGTTTGAGGCTGCCATTCTTGGAGGAAGACAATGCACAGAGCAGCAGGGAGCTAGGAAGAGCTGTGTGTGATAGGATGTGTTTCTAGAGGGCAGAAAGGGTTACATTCCTTAGTTTCTCCAACTCCTCGCTGTTTCCATCTAGCTCCTTGCTCTTCACCATCCATTCAGATTCCAGAATCCACAAAGACTTTTCAGTCTGCTGTAAAAGGCTCATTTGCTCTTTAAAACTCTGAAGACTATTTTACAAAAATGGTGATGTGTATAAACCAAAGAGATCTAAAAGTCCTTGGTGGGCTACAAATGCCATCAGTCCTCAACTGCTAAGTTTTGTTTTCTACATACATTTAAGTCAGCCCCAACTGGCTCCTCTTCAAAGTGGCCCAAAATCCTTCAGCAATATTGTGTCAGCCCCACAAAAGCTGGGACTCTTCTCACTCAGTGAGTACCATCAGGCTGGGATTTGCTTATCACTGACATAAGCAAAGAAATACTCCTTTTGTAATGCAACCTATGAGGGAAAGTTAAAAATACACTCCTGTGGAAGAGTCTGTGGATAATAGTTACTAGCCAGCTTTGGCACTGAGGCTGTGGAAAGACTCCCTGTAGATCACAGTAATTTTTCTTTAGCTTTATCTGCACTTTGGAGAAGGCAATGACTCTACCCATGTCTTATATCCATGAATATGGAGTGTGTAAGAAAGTGCCATGACAGTTTTTGAGTACTGAGAATGAAAACACAGCTGAACACAAAATTACTCCCAGCAAAGTGGAGGATCACTGTCCCAACATAGAAATTTGGAGCTCACATGCTTCCTCACCTTGCATTGTTCTTGCACACAGAATCCTATGTTGATTTTATTGAGTGGAAGGAAATAAGATCATTGCACAGTGAGGCATTGAGCTCTTTACTGATGTTGTAAAGGATTGTTTTTCTTAGATAAGTACAAGGATGTTGATAGCTAAAATATACCATGTGTTTGTTTTGGGTAAACTTTTTTGCTGTAATTCAATTTATGAGAGGGATCTTTCTCTTAAAAGCATTGGACAGGTCTGCATACTAATAAGAGACTATGTTCTTTGGTTCTACCTACTGGAGAGCTTGAAAACAGGTCATTTAAGTCCAGGAGAAATATTTTTACCGTGTAATTATGAAACAAAAAAGCATCCAGAATGACAGCTGGGGTGCTGATTTTGGAAACCTCCTTTCTTTGGAAACAAGAGTTCATTCTTGTGTTTCTTGTGTTGGAAGGCTGGTATGTTTTAATGTTGTAAAAAACCATAAATAAATCCATATGATAGAGAAAACCCGTGAAAATAACTACAGTTGTACAAACTTCAGAAGGATGAGAATTGCTGTTTCCCAAGGACAGGTTTGTGTCTACAATGTACCAAAAGGAGTCTGCTGATTTTGTTGGGGTTTTTGTGTTTTTTTTTTTTTTTCTCCTGAATTGTACACAAAGCAGGAAGTTACTCTGTAGTGAAGAACATTTGATGTGGCAGTGGGATATGAAAGAAACCAATCTGTGGTTATCCTGTAAGTATAAATTCTGAGGGAAATATTTTTACATCTGTAAGCATTCAGCCCTCATTCCAGAATTTGGTAAGTGATTCTTCCCACTGTTATACACAGTTTAACCATTTAACATGAATTCTCACCTCAAAGGCTGTGTTTGCACAGCTCAGGGAAGCCCTGGCACCAGGCCTTTTACTCCAGATCAGTATTAGGGTGGTCAGGCATTGAAGCAGGCTGCCCAGGGAAGTGGTGGAATCACCATCCCTGGCAGTGTTCCAAAGATGTGTGGAGGTGGCACTTTGGGACAGTGGGTGCTGGGTTAATGGCTGAACTCAAAGATCTTCGAGGTATTTTCCAACCTAAAAGATTCCATGAGGCTGCAGGTGAACGTGGTCGTGTCCCTCCTGTGCCAAGCTCCCTGTGGCTCCCAGCCAGCCCAGGGCAGCAGCCAGGGTGTGAGAGCTGTGTCCTGCACAGAGCCAGGGATGTATCCTGGGCTGGTGATCTCCCTTCCTCAGGGGCACTCTGGAACAGAACTGCTTCTTTTCATTTGCTGAGTTTTCATTGTCTTTTAATTTAGGAGAATTCCAGTTTCCTCTGGAGATCTGTTTTATAAGTTAGTCAGAAAGGGTGTTCGTGAATCTGATAAAGCAAAGGCCTGTGCTTGCTGTGAAATATGAGCCTGATTCACAACCCTCTTGTGCTCTCGGAAGTATTTCCATTGATTGCAGCAGGCTTGGATCTATTCTTATTTCTGTGAAAATTCTGTAATAAATGAAGCTGCTTTAGGTCATTGGGAATGAAGGATAGCAGCTGTAGGTAGAGTGTTATTACTGTGGTGCCAATAATCTCCAACTGTATTAAAGTTGTTACAAGGTGTCCATGGGAAATAGTTCTTTTTGTGTGGGAGAGATGATTTCAGAGTTCCGTGTGATTTTTTTTTTTTTGGCTTTTCACTCCTGGTTTGTCCTGGTTTCTCTGAGGCTCCTGATTTTTTTTATTTTTCCCCCCATTGTTGTTCTGGTCTCCCAGGGAGCCAGTAGCTCATTAGGTATCCCGCTGGATTCCAAAGTTAACTCCTCACATGGAGTGGTGGGTTGACCCTGGCTGGACAGCAGTTGCCCAACAAAGCTGCTCTGTCACTCCCCTCCTCAGGTGAACAGGGGAGAGGAAAAATAAAAAAAAAAGCTTGTGGATCTAGATAAGGACAGGGAGAGATCACTCAACAATTGCTGTCACAGGCAAAATAGACTTGACTTGGGGAAATAAGTTTAATTACCAAGATTTCAGGAGTCACATGATTTAAAAAAGCTCATTCTCTCTTGCATTTCCTCCTCCCCCTTCTCTTCTCTGTATGACGAGGGCCAAGCTGAATAACTATATTCTTCTTTATTTAAGCACAGAATGTGGAACAGCAGGAATGGTGCTGGTGATACTGTCAGTGCCTTGGCTCTGAAACAGTAAAGTCAGCTCAAAAGGACAGTGAGGACTGGTCAGTGCTGGACCTCTTCAATCTTCATCTTCTCTGTTGAGACAGGTGTCAATTAATGCCAGGAGCAGTGAATGGCTTTGATGATGTGGAGACTTCTAAATGAGGAACGTGAATAAAGCTGCTTGCTCAGAGACATTCAAAAGTGTCCATTTGTCATTGTTACTGTCTGGGATTTGGGTCAGAGAAAATCTCTGTCTTTACTAGAATTCTTGTTGTCTTGATCCTCAAAATAGGCAATTTAATCTCTTAGTCTAAGAAATAATGGCAAAATAAAATGTTGAGTATCAAGCTGCAAGCTGTAGCCAGTCTCCTCAAAAGAGGGCTGATTTTTCTAGGTGTTTTTTTAAAATTTAATTTTATTTTTTAAATATAAACAGTGTTGTGCTTTGCACAACTGGGTTTTATTTTGTTGGTTCCTTCAGAAAAATACCTGTGAGTTTCCAGTTGTTTGTCTGCATTTTTGAATGCAGGGTGTATTCAGGTCATGTTTTTGCTTCCCTTTCCTTAGGCTTATTGTAAGGTCTCTGATAATATACAAAATAGCCAGGTAGATTAGAAGCAATATGAATTATCACTGGTTTAGTGTTGTCAAAAATGAAGCATAAGGTTACCAGACACTAAGTTATCTTTCTTTTCTTATAATCTTTACTATTAATTTGAATATTATAAGAATATACTAGCTAAATGTCTGGGTATATTTACATATGTATCAAAGAATTTTTTATATGCTTTACAGTAAAAGTCTTAATAGCTAAAATGAAAACCAGCAATCAACAACTTTTTTTTTTAGAATGAATTGAAAGGTAAATGAAGCTGAATTAACTAAGCTGTTCACTCTGCCCATTTTGCTGTTAAATATATTTGTAATTATATGTTCTGAGTTTTCTAAAGTAACTAACCTGCAAACGAGTTCAAGTGTTTTGCTTTGATTACAGACAGGTCAGAAGTAGCATTAAAGAAATCCAGTTATATTATTTATAGGCATAATCACACCACTGATGCTCCTAAAACTTGAACATTGTGCTCAAGGAATTTTCTTCCCCCCTCTATATTTTTTCTGCCACTGCCTTGTGTTTGTTTGAGCTGCATAAAGTCCCAGAAAGCTCTGACCTGTGGTTTCATTCCTTTGAAAATTAGTCTTCACATCCAAGGTGCATGGGTTCAGATAAAGTTATTTTCTAAATTGTTTCAGTTTGACGTAGTCATGTTCTGAAATCTGAACCACGACTTCCGGAAATATGTGAATTTGAAATTTGAAGGGAAGGGATGGTACCTGTACAACACTTAATGTTGGTTTTGCTAAACAAGAGAAAATGATGACAAATCAGCAAAAACCAAGTTTCCCTCCTTGCCCTGTCTCCTTGGTCCAGTTCTGTACAGGTTGTTTTTAGCAGTGGGCATTCTCCTCTCTACTGGCATTGCAAAACTCGGTATTTTGGTTCCTGCCTGGTCTGTCCTGTTTGAGAAATGAACCTTAATACATCAATTAAGACAAGAAACTCTTTTTCTGTAGCACACACCCACAGAGATTCCTGATGGCCATTTGGGCGTAGCCCAAGCTCTTGTAGTGGCTGCCTGTGGTGGAAGTCCAACTGGTTTTGTGCATAACAGACCTCTGGGCGTGGATGGAACATGTGTGCGTGGATCCAACTGTGGTATCAAAGCCTCGTTAGCTCTGCCCAGGCCTTGGCTGGAAGTGGGTCTTTCATTTGCACAGACCCCAGGTTCACTGCTGTGGAAGAGTCTCACTGGAGCACATGGGCTCCCAAACAGGCTGAGCACAGAGGCTGTAACCACCACAAAAATTCACGCTCTTGTGACACAGGAGGAGCTTTACTGCCCATCCAGCTGCAGGCATTGCACCCAGACCTACATATCCACAGAGGGACAAAGCTCATCTGCCTCCTTCAGCCTTCGGCTCATCTGTCTCTGGTTCACTTTTCTACTGAGCCCCATTAAAGAATTATCCTTATGATATAGTCCCTTCCTTCTTGTCATCGTTTTCTGGCCCTGAATTCACTGTAGGGTTTGCACCACTTAGGAACCTGCCTATTTGAGAGCTGCTGTCAGGGAGTAACTGTGTTGCACTGATTCTCTGGGGGAGCAGTCAGGGGCAGGAGCTTTGCCCAAGAGCATTTCTGTAACGATGCCATTAATTGTCTCAATGATAGGAGCGAAGTTTCACACGCACTTTGAGCCAGTATAAGCAGATGTGACTGCCAAGACCAGCAGTTCAACCCTTCCTGTGCCCCTGGCTACTTTTTCCCATCGCAGAATTGCCCTCTTTGGTGAACTGTATTGTTTTCATTCAGATAAGTGCCTTGATCCACTTCCCCACATGGCCACACAGATACTTGTCAGCACAGATGAAGGAGTGGAGCTGGGAACAAACAACTGGAATCATAGGGGAGGGCAGGACTGCCTCTTCTGGTGCCTGTCCTAGCATAAGCCAACTTCAAGTGTATGTGAAACTACTGCCTCACATAAAATAATTCTATTTTACATCCTGCTCCTTTAGTTCTTCACAGGGTTCCCACTTCAAAGTGCCTGTGCTGCAATGTGGGGTTAGAAGAGTTGCAATGAGAGAGTATTTGTTATGTATTGAAGATGGGCTCAGTTAATTAGATTTTGAAAAAGGGTTGGATCTTCTCTCACAAGTTGAGAAATCTAGAGTTTATTGTAGGACAGAGTGGAGGAATGGTTCTGAAGGCATTTTAAAAATCCATAATCTGGAAGCATGGGTTTCCCTGGACTCTTGGCTTGCTTCTCTCAGGAGGTTTATTGGCTGGTCAACTCTCTGACTTTGTAGCAGCACTGAAAATTTAAGTAGATTTTGAGTTTTATGATATCTGTGGCTATTTTTACTCTGGCTTTGGATTTGGGAGAAAGAAGGAAGATGGTGTCAGGCCACCTCAGCTCCCTGTCTTAGCTGAACCTGCATTTGCTGCCCTGTGAATGCTGAAACACATCCAGGGCTGGGATCCTGCCAGCTGGAGAAGTGTGGGGGTACTGGGACAGCCTGAGGGCACTGCCCCACGAGCTGGGACTGCAAGGGGCACCTTGGTTTGTCTCGTTGTGCTTCCTGCATGGTTCACTCTGTGAGGGCACTTGCTCATTCTCATGCAGGGCCACCTTTACTCACCAGTAACGTCACAGCAACTCAGTCTTAATTGGCCAATTTTTTAAAAGCTGCCACAGTCTTTAGGCTCCTAATGACTCCTAAAACATGAAATGAATTCCTAGTCACTGAGACCGAAACAAAAATAAAAAAGAGCTCAGTGCTTTCTCTACTGTGTTTTTCTTGCCTTTTCATGGGTGAATTATTATAAAGGAAGTTTTGTATCCCTGGAGACATTCATTATTGTAATGATAACTGGAAAGGGCTTCCTGTTGAGGAAATAATAAGTGTATCCTGATTTGAATGAACTCCAAGAGAGAAAACTCTGTCCTTCTGTGTGTCCCAGCACGGTGCCCCTCCACAGGGGCCCTGATGATTTCTATGTGGGGCACAAGGGAGAAGCTGCTTCTCACAGCACCCATCTCTGGCTGTGTTTGGGACTCCAAATGGGAACCCAAATGGGAGGTAATAGAGCTGGAAAATACATTTACCTCCCTTTAGGTCCCATCTGCTGTCCCCTCCCCTGAAGGAGCCCTGCCAGGGACAGAGTGGGTACAACAGCACAGCAATGGGGAAGGTGGCATGAGATGTTTTCCATTTGCTGTGGGAAGGCTCCCGGCTGCTCTGGGAGGAGAATGGCTCTCAAGGGAGACCTCTGTGAGTTTGAGAAGCAGAGCTTCTAGAACAGCAGCCACTCCAGTGCTTCTCTCCATTCAGGAGCATTTTAGAGGGAAACCCTAGAGGGTTCCTCTTTCTGTTCCTAAGCTCCACAGCCTGGAGCAGCCTGGCCCTCGTTCCTCTGCAGCAGCTGTAGGGGCTGTAAAGGGGCAGTGCTGGTAGACAAGGCAGGAAGGATAACCATGGGAAAAGAGTTTGGGTAAAATCATCTTCCTTTCTATGCACATCTCCTTCTGAGCACCTTTGGACAGTTTGGGTTGCTTACTGAGGAGTATTTGGCCAGGGCTGCACTAGAGTATTTAGATTTTGTTTTAAGTGAGCTGGGGAAATATATCAGTTCCAGCAGGGAGGGCAGAGAACCATGCAGAGTGTATGGCTGATCGGAAAAAAAAAAATAAATTAAAATTAAAATAATTAAAGGAAATCACTGACCTTGGATTAAATGTTTCTGTCAGCTGCTCAGAGCACGGAGCTTTGCATAGCTGTGGGGTGATTATGCAGATCAAATGCACAACCAACCAGAAAATAGGAATTCTGTTTTGTAAAAAGCTAGATTTGTGCAACAGTGCCACAACAGCATCTCTGCACCCCGGGTGGCTGGAGCAGGGCTCCTTCAGTCTGTATCAATAAGCTACACACACAGAAGCCAATGAAAATTCTCCTTCATTCAAAATCCTTTTATTCTAGATAAAAAATTTCATGGTTAATCATTATCATCTTGTTCCCTTGCTAGGTAATTAGTATTGCATTGTTGCTTTGTGCCTTTCCCTATGTTCCCTTCATGTTAGAGAAGTTTAATTGACATTAAAAGAAGAGGAAATTAAAGGGATTTTAATCAGTTGGTCTGTCCTATCTGTTTAAAAAGAAAAGCTGGAGTAATAGAAAAATAGGCTGGTGTCTGTGCTCTCTTATCATCCATTTTGCCGTTCATTACTGAATTGATGAGAATGTCTGCTTTGCATATTTAATCATAGAACTGCTTAAAATACCACTGGGGTTTCTTCCTGTTAGTGCTTCTCTAGGCAACACTATAGGTGTCAACAGGTTTTTGCCTAACTATTATCTCAACTTTGTTCAGTTTTCATCCCAAAACCAACACTGTGAGGTGAAAAATGGGCATTTACTGTAGTTTTCTCAGAAGACTCTTTGATATCTAGAGTAAGATTTCATCTCATAAAGAGCTAAGTAAGAAAAGAATGTTCTTATCTATGAGAACTCTTCAAATCTATAGTTTAACATAAGAGTTTGCTTGAAGATGTTTACTTAGAGATTTTCTGAATCAGGATTTTGGTGCATTAAGCTTGCAGAATCTACAAATGCCCAGTGTCTGAGTTATAAAATGATTAGTAAACTTACACTGAAGGCAGCAAAGAGTAGTACAAGTCACAAAAAAGGATATTTGCACTATATTAAATATTCCAATCCTGAGAAATTTTGAAAACACTCTAATAAGCTCTTTCAAGAATTTGACTCAACCAATAAAATCAGTTTAATGTATTTCAATGACCCGAGTGAAAACAGAAAAAATTGGTCTCATTTTTCTTCAGCAAAGATGTTGAAGAACTGTTATTGTTTGTCAGTGTTTCCCAGAGTGAAGAGCAAATATGAATTTTAAATATAGTGTTTATTAGGCTCTCTTCTGAAATTTACAACAATAAAGAAAATCAGAGAACATTCTTTAAGTAGCCTTGGAGAAATTTGCTAGAAGGAGTTCTGCAATTTATTGTGTGCTGTTCAGAGGTGAACTCAAACATGCCACTACCAGGCATTTAATGCAAAGCAAATTGTTAGGGACGCCAGGTTGTACACACTGGAATAGGCAGGAGGGCTCCCACTGATTTCAGTGTGCTTGGAGTCAGGCAGTGAAAATGAGATCCTGGCAGTTCTCCAGTGCAGGCTGATGGCAAAACTCCCATTGCCTCATTAGGGGCAGGATTTTGTACTAGGTTTTGCTAAGACATCATTCCCACAAAGCTTTTATCCTCAGAATGATGGAAAGCAGGAGATGCATCTCGGTGGGTCCCTGCTATTGCTATGCAGGTGAAAAGCGCTTAAATGCCCTGGTTGGGTGTGGCTTTAGCAGCCCGGCTGGTGATGGGAGAAGGCCTTCAGGAGCTTTACCAGTCATTCTTGGGAGAGGGAGCCTGTCCTGAGCAGGTGCTCACAAGCTCTGACACATGGAACCGGCAGAGTGGCACACGGGTGGGAACATGCAGTGAAAATGATGGGTATGGAGAGGGAGGTGCCTTGCTTACATCCCTTTACTGGCTGGGCTTGTTCACCCACATCTCCACATCATGGGGGTGAGCAGAGGTTTTCTGAATCTGTTTCTATTTCAGACTTCTTTCCTTTTTATTCCTGGTGTGTGATAGCAAGTTAATAAATTGCTAACAAGCTTCAAGACCCTCCCTAGGATCTACTGGATCCCTGAGCTAAGATTTTCTAGGTCTCAGAGCTCCATGCACCCCCAAACACCAGTGACTCTTCTATCTGTGGTGAATGTATTAGAGAGAAGATTTCAGCCTCTTCTGTAGAAGCATTTAAAGTGGAAACTCAGCATAGTATCCATTCTGATTTGTTGTCCATAGCCTAATTTTGGAGATAATTTGAGAACTGACAAAAAATAAGTAACAGGTTTTTTTCTTTTGTAGTTTTGAGACTTGCTGTCCAAACATGACACCTGAACTGGTTCTGATTTCGCTGAAATGAACACAGACTTCTTTGCTTTGATTTTAATAAACAACGGATTGGTTCCTCTGCCTACATGTTAGTAATTATGAAAGCAATTGTGTGTGACTGTAATTACTCCTGTGCTTAATTTCCATCCTGGTTAAAGGCAGAAGGAAGTTATCAAATAAAAAATGGAAGTGGTTTGTTCCCAGATACGGAATTGTGTTCTTGCATTTAAAGAGTTGGCTGGCAGAGTAGATGAAATGCAGATCTCTTCTGGGAGGTCTTTTGTTGTTGTGTGCCTAAAAGAAAATGTATTTACAATATAATATGTGTTCCTCTCTTATTTTATTTTGGGTGTCTTTTGGAGAAGATCTCTTTGTTTCTTTGAGAGACATCACCTACATGAAAACCACAAGCCTCTGGGAACATGTGTGCCTTCATGTTACAAGAGTTTCTGTAAATGAAAGAAAGCAAGGACAGGTGTAATGGGATTCTCCTGGGTGTGGGATGATGTTTTCTCTGTAACAGTGGTCATTTGCTCGCTGAAAGAGAAAACTTATTTCTGAAACTTTCTTTCCTGAAGCCTTTAATTGGGAACTCCTTAGACTGATTTAATTTCTGGATCTCCTTATAACTAACTGCCCAGGTATGGAAAAAATGGAGGTAATTTAAAAATTATTATTTTAATTGCTATTTTATTGTTTATTATTATTATTATTATTATTATTATTCGTTATTTCCTAGCAATGGCATTGGAGGACATTACACATCTCCAGTCTTCTCTTTCCCTGTCTTCTTTCTGCGCTCGATAAACAGAAAGCTTTGCTGCAAGTTGACAGAAGTCCCAATGGTTTCATAGCAATCAGCAGCTTCCTGCAGGCTTTGCAGGGTGTCCTGATGTGAAGCCTGGAATGATGAGCAATTCCCTCTGCACTGATGGCTGGGTCCATGGTCACTGCCTGAGTGCTCTGAGAAAATCATTAAGGTCTCTTGTTGGACCTTGGTGGGATTTCCCTGTGGAGAGGCTTGCTTCCTGAAGTTCTACTCTTTCAATCTGAAGTTCTCTTTCATTTATTCTGGGATAGGAGCCCTATAATAAAGGCCCTGGATGTCAAATTATTTTAATGAATTAGACCTACAGGAAGCCATTTGCAGAGGCCTGTGCTGTGTTAAAACACTGTCACTGCCTGGCACAGCTCCATCTGCCCCTCCACAGCTCTTCTCCGGGGCACCACGCCACACAGACTGCGAGCCAGAGGGAACTCTACTCTTGCAAGCACAGGCTTTTGGAGTTTTCCCAGTTTCTAGCCGTGCTGGTATGATCAGGTAGCCTTTGGCAGGGCATGAGGCTCAAGAGGACCAGGCTGTCCAGTCAGGCGTGCCACTGGGATGCTCTCTGAGTGCGCCACGAGAGGGAGGTAGATGCTGCTGTATCACCCCGGAGGATGCACACAGGTGATGCAGCCCGAGGGAGAGGTGAGAGCAGGGAGGCTGCTGGACAGAACCGTGACACACAGACCTGTGATGAGCTGCTGAGACCTCGCTCTCCTCTGCCACAGTCAGACTCACCGTGTTTTCAAACAGGGGCAGTGTCACTGTGTCACCCATTTCACAGGTGGACAGCCTGAACTCTGCTGTGAGCTGACAAGGCTCACTGACAGGAGCTGGGTGACAAGGCACTGGGTGCCTGGCTCTGGCCCAGCGTGGTCTGTAAAGGGCAAAGGTTCCTTCTTCATCTTGTCCTCACACTCCCTTGCAGGACAATACCTGAATGGTTACAGAGCTTTTGCACTGTGTGCTGCTCTGCTGTTCCTCAATGCTCAAAGGAAGCCTTTTGCACTCCTTTTGTTTCAGGTGGTACAGGTAATTTTTCAGCTTCCCTCCACACAGGAGCATGTCCTGGGAACTTGCCCAAACAGAAGTTTTGCTGTGCTTGCTTAGAGAGCTGTGACCTTTCTTTGGAAATGCAAGCGTTGCCCTTGGTTTTCAGCAAAGAAAAGATGAGCACATACTTACAACTTCACATAATTATATTTTATGATAACCTGATGCTAATGTGAACACCAAATTGAACATAAGAATCTAATTGTGTGCTTCCTGTTGAATAATGCAAGACAGTAGCAGTCATTAGCCTTGTACTGTCTGAGAATGCAAGGCTCTTCCCTTTCTGGAAAGCA
Source organism: Corvus cornix cornix (assembly GCF_000738735.6). Taxonomy (NCBI): domain Eukaryota; kingdom Metazoa; phylum Chordata; class Aves; order Passeriformes; family Corvidae; genus Corvus; species Corvus cornix. Next base: position 2,708,152 of record NC_046344.1, read on the forward strand.
CATAAACAGAAGACAAAGAAACAAAATCTCACAAGGTTGTCATTGTTCCTTTCTCTCAAATCAGCAGCAGTGTCTCAGTGAATCGGATTCCCAGCATTGAGCACTCCCTGGTGTCTGGATGCTTAGAGAAATGGTGTAAAACATGTTGTACTAGCTAGCAAGCCACACTGGCTGCTTTGAACCTGTGGTTGCACTAAATGCCCATCTGGTTTTGAAATGCTGACCTTGGTCTGACACTTGGTACATGCTGGTGGCCTCAGCCAGTCCCCCAGGGCTCTGTTAATGTGGCAAAGTGGAAGGAGGGGAAAGAAACGAAAAATTTTATGTTGAGTCTGAAGGATAGAAAGAATGAAAATTAGCACTCTTGGCAACACCACCTGTTTCCAGGTAACTGCTTTTAGAGCATTCTGCAAAGTGTCTGGGGTCAAATATCTCCAGGTTCACTTGCAGATTCAAGTTCAGGACTTGGTGTGAAGTCTTGATTTTCAAACCTCTTTTCGGTAAGGAACCTTTCTCATGGAGAGGGTAGGAAGAAAAAGTAGAATTTTGTTTGAAGCAGAGTGCAAGGCAAAAGATCCTGCAGACCTAGCTCATTAATGAAATTTGGAACTGGGCTACAATATTTTGACAAGGCTGTCAAAAGTATTGTTTTCAAATAACTGACCCAAGTTGTGGTCACTCAGTGCTTCTGCAAATCCAGGCTTTAGTATGAGGCTATTCATCAATTTAGAGAACTGAAATGTAACTGTACAACAAGGGAAACCTGTAAAATGGAGTGAAATAACAGATCAAAGGTTACTTGATTTGTGCCTCAGCCTTCCTTTCTGTCCCACTGGTGTTCAAGGGCCAAAGGAAGAGAGCAGAGGAGATCTTCCTCCTAGTGTAATCTCCTTTCAGGAGAGAATTTTCCTCTTTAGCAGGCAGAAGCCTGGGAGAGGAATTAAGAGGCCTGAAGGGTTATTCTTATCCCCATTGGATCATGTATTCAGTGCCAACCCTGGGAACAGTGGCAGGATTTAATTCATGGTGTGTTTCCTTTGTCTGTCCTGTGGCTGTCACATCCCACTTACAAACAGCTCTTACATTATTATATGCGCTCTGGTGGGATTCAGACTTGCACTGTGGTGGATCCAGGTAGCATCACATACCTGGGTATCCTTCCTATGTTACAGCAGAGCCTGGTGGTCCATGTATGTGACAAGCCAGCAATGCAAGCCCTGGGCAGGTAAAGGCCATGAAGGAGGAAAGAGTGACTGTCACCCACAGCTAAAAGTTCAGTGGGTTTGCACGGGGAGAGCAGCTGCCAATGCACAGCAGAGGCAGCTCTGACTCACTATTGTTCCTGTTTCTGGCAATCTCAGTATTTGCAATCACCATTGGGCTAATTGTTATGAGAAGTGCCACTCTGCTTCACACATCTGATGCGTGTTGATTGGAGCTGTATAACAGAACAGTTTGTAACCTTCTGCTTCTTGTCTGTGTGAAAGGGATGTTTCTTTTCACTCTTGTGACAATTGAGAAATTAAAAGCTGTCTCAGCTGGTGCTGTGCATGATCTAAGTCTTGGGCCTGTCTTCTTCTGTCGTAGAACTCTCTTTATTCCTTCAGGGAAGCTGTGTAAGTAAGGGTTTGCTTATGTGAACAAGCACGGTCTATTGTGCCTTCAGATTGCAAGGGGGAATTTCTAAGAATTCAGAATGTATGTATAATTTTCCAGGCTCTGAAAGTGCAAACCATTGGTCCTGAAGTCAACTTAATGTGATTTGAGGTGAATATGGGCATAGCAGGAGTGTCAGTCCCCTGATGGGATCACCTGGTCAGACTTGGCCTCTGTTGGAAGCACTGCAATCATCAGTGGTGTGCTGAGATCAAACTGCCCTTCTGTGGCCCAGCCTTAAGAGGACGAGAAGGATGCTCCTGGCTAATTTACAAACTTGGTTTTGTAAATGTGTCTCTGTGATGTGAGCACATGAAAGATGGAAGCAGCATAAGTTTGGTGGCTTTTCCCTAAAGCTGAAGGTTGATGATTTGCGTTCAATCTTATGCAGGGTATGAGTGGTCTGGGAGAGTTCCTTGCACTTTCCTTTCCCCTCACATTCCTTCTAGACCTGCATAAATCCTAAATCCAGGCCTGTTTGGCACTGCCCAAGTGCACTGCTTAGATGCCAGTCAGGTGGGCTATGCTTGGGACTCTGGCACTGCTGACGTACTACTACTGTCTCTCTCTTGTGAGTTACTGCCTGGCTCTGCTGGGTTTTTTCTCCCTGATTTTGGTAAAATGTTTATATATAATAAAGTTTGTGAGTATTATGAAGACAACCAGCATTGTGAGCTCTCCTTATGTCTGTAGACTGTCTAAAAAATCGTCAATAAGGTTTTTCTTAATGGCCAAAACAAGTATCTCAATGTATTCCACGGTTGTGTTTCTATCTGTACTGTGTGCAGGTTGCAAGGTGAGGGAGGGTTTTCCTCTGGGGCTGTTTCATGCTGTGCTTAGCTTTCCCACTCTCTGGTAGAAATGGGTTTTTGGGATAGATTTGTTTCTCATCTGAGAAGCTAACTCTCTCTTTTGGTAATTTATCTCTCTCTTTTTAAAATATTTCTTTTAATTTTTTTCTTTTCTCGTAACCTGAGCGAGAACAATTTTGCCTTGCTCGATGTCAGATCTTTGAAGAGGAACACTTCAGCTATGGTTATTTGAGGATTTTAAAGCAGCAATTCTGAGGCATACTTAAAAAGAATATTATTTTCCTACCAAGAGAAGGAAGCAACGTCTATATTTTTCTGTCAGATTGCTGAACTCTCTGCCTTCCCACGTTGAGACTGCTTGTGTCCTTGTCTCATTTTTGTTATTGCAAATGCTTCTTTACTGACATACTTATTACTGGTCAGTGTCTCACAACTGTAGTTGTTGCCCAGCCCTGAATCATCCCTAGAGACGGAGCTGGGCCATTTCATCTCTAGGGATGGTCCCCACAGCTGGTGTGATACTCTGCATGTGCTGCTGGCCTCAGGCACGAGGCTGTGAGTGTTTCACTCTGCTGAGCACCTTGCTCTGGGACTGTATCCACCTGAAATCACTCCTCCAGGTGACGAGGGGCAATTTTCCTAGAAGGAAAATTATCCTGGCTGGATAATTCCCCTCCCTCTAGCACAGCTGTGTGTGGCAGCAGGGTGATTCCCACTCCTCAGGGGAATTGCCTCAAGGATGTGCAGGGCATGAATAACAAGAAATGGCCATGAAGACACTAAACTTCAAATAGGAGGCAAGGTGCTTTTAATAATTCTAGCACATACTTAAATACTTTTGTGAATGTAGATTTTAATTGTTTAAAACCACGTCTCCTTGAAAGTACCTGGGGCTTGTCTCATTTGTTGAGGCTTTCAGGGGAGCTAAGGCCAATGCTCTGATGCCTGTGAAAGTTGTACAAGTCTACCCTCTCAGCAAAGTGTAACCTCCAGATGACAAATGGAATGTGTTTTTAAAGCAAAGCAAAACAAAACAAAAAGTACTGCCAAAAAGCACACCAGGAGATTTAGCAGTTGTATGAAAGGAAAAAATTGTGGAAGAGAATGGATCTGATGGACAACATCACAACCTGTTTTCTGGGAAATGGCTTGAAATGGCATGCAACAACACTTTCTAATCTTTCAGGAGCAGAGAAAAGGCTTTCAGCTCACTGCTTGTAGCATTATGTGTTGCGGCTTGGCTTTGTATTGAAATACCAATAATTTAATATTTAGCTGAGAGTAAATATCTTTGGAAGCCAGAGAGTGAGAATGGCAGCCTGCAGTCTGGAAGGATTGGTGTTTTAGGCCTGATTTTTGCTTGATTTTTGAATATAATGAAAATGGTCCTGATACATCAATAACCAATAATTTCTCTGAGCTTCTTAAATAAAAAGGATGAGTGGGTGTTCTGCAGAGTGACAGCTCGTGCAGGCACAGGTGTTCTTTGGAAGGTTTTGCCCTTTGTCATTCACATCTCACATGGTTGCTAGAGCACTGTCGTTGTTTTGGAAGATGAATTTTTTCTTTCCAAATTATTCCTGCTTATGCTACTTAATTTTTTCAAACAGATCAGTGTATTGACTTACTAACTCTAGTCACGAGAAAGCAGGACCAGTCCTGTGAACACCAGAGGATAAATCTGTCAGGGAGAGAAGCAGGGATTTGTGTTACAGAGAAGTCAATATGAGACTGTTGTCCTGAAGTCCATAATCCATTTAAGCTCTTGTCTCAACACACATTAATATGTACATTTTCCTGTAGAGCAATCAGCATTTACCCTGAGACACGTCCCTGCCTTGAAAGGTAGGGACAGCTGGGCAGTGCATATTTCCAATATAACAAACACACCTAGCAAGCTTCTCTTAATTATTCCGCAAAACTTATACACTGACCCTTTCATTTTCATAATCTCAAGATACTGAAGAAATTCTCTCTGCATTCCAAACCCATATGAACAAAGAGACATTCCATTCTGGAAATGCAGAATGCAGTGGGCAAATTTTCTCGAAAGGATTTTATTTTGTAAATCCTATAAGGGACTTTCAAACCTACCACAGTCTTAGTATATTACCTAGGGGGAGGGATTGTTTCTTTCTGTTAGTTTTGTTTGTTTGTTTTTGTTCCTGTGTCACACCAGTAGCACCAGTAGCTTTTGGTATGTTGTCTTCATGAATTAGTGTTAAATTCCCATTTCTCCCTTTCTGTTCACCAAAAATGGAGACTCTAGTTAAAAATCCACTCACTTCTCCCTAAATGTTTCCAGCTGAGAGACAAATTAAGCCTGTATCATTTTATTTGGTAGCTGTCAATGTCATTTTCCTCTGAGGTACTTTTTGCAGACCGTGGCCATGATTGTTTTGTAGCTATTGCTTTCAGACATGCCATGCACTTCATCTGTCAGAGCCAGGAAATATGTCTTAGCCTAATTATGGTGTTTGTGAGGAACAAACTGATCAACTGAGTTCTAGTTTATTATTTCCAAAGATATGTCTGAAATGATGTATGTACACAATGTGGTGGCTTTTCATGTGGTCGGGGGGGATGACAGTGAAACCTGGGAGGAAGGAAGTGGCATGTGCATGTTATAGCTCTTGCTGCTCGTTTGTATCCGGCACTGACCAAAGGAAATGGGTGAAGGATATTGGCTGGTTTGCCCCACTTTACTTAACCAGGCGTGTTTTGACCTGTGGTTTTTATGAGATGATTAAACTGCAGCACTGGTAGGCAGTTCTCTACACAGGCACAGTCTTATTGTTAATGTAGTATAGGTACAAATGCTGACCAAGGTTTGTTTTCAATTTTAAAAACATGTTACCCTCTGGAGGTTGATTTTCTGGCTTCTCTTTAGAAACTGGCTCCTCAAATGTCAGGCTGCTCTATGCCAAAGAGCCAATACCTGCCTGCACGGTGATTCATTTTACATGTGGAACTGTGAAATAGATAGCACTACTCAACAACTTATTATTGGTTTGATGTGGCAGTGGCAGGGTAAGAAGAGTGATTGGTCATGTGTTTTATAAGGAAATCTCCTACTCTGGGGTTTAGCATTGCATTCCCTGCTATAACAGATCCTCCTTTTCTCCTCTGTGTGTCTTGAGGACAAAGTGGAGGGTCTTGCTTGGGTGACCTTTTCCCCTGCAGGAAGGAATAAATCAAATCCATGAGAGTTTTATCAGAGTCCATCTGCTAAAGAGAACTTTCCAACATTGAGAAGTCAGCTGGATTAAAGGATCAAGCTTTCTGAAATTTCAGGGCTTAGAGTTCTTTTCTGACTGTAAATAACCTATTGCAAGCTTATCACAAAGGAATATACGACACAATGGATGGTAGTGAAAATCCAGCCATCAAATTATTGACTAAATAAATAATCTCCAGAAAAAACCTCAACCTGATACATGTTTTCAATGGGTTATAACTAACAGGAAATGTTTCATAATTTAAATTGGTCTTTCAGTATGTTCTTTAAAGAAATTACCTTCTTGTGGAATTGATGGAATGTATGTCTTCACACACAGTGGCAATTTACTGAGGTAGAGTCAAGGTCTTTTCTGGAAATTTTGACACCAGAGTGAGTCAACTTCCCAGAAAAACACCAACGACCTACATAGCTTTGAGTTCTGTATTTGCAGTGGGCATCTTAAAGGCAAGAATGGCACATTTATATACAAATGTAACCTCATTCTCAGTGTCTGTTCTTACATTATTGGTATTTCTAGCCTGTTCCATGCCAGAGGATGGGTGAGAACTCTTTGCAAAATTCAGCTGCCCATATTTATCTTGTGATGTTTAATGAGTAGTTTTTCACAAGGCTGTGCTAATTGAGTGTGAGCTCAGGGTTCTCACTGTGTCAGGGTGAAGTCCTGAGGGTGGCTGTGAAATATGGTGTCCCTGGTGTCAGAGATGGTCTCTGGGAAAGGAGAACAAACACAGTAATTGTGCCATTTCCCTCACCCAAGGAAAAGGGAAGCCAGTCTACTCAGGAGTAAGAGCTTCTCTTTTATTGGAACCTCTGTTTCAGAACAAAATTCCCATCTGAAATAAAAAGCTGAAATATCAATGCTCCCTGTAGTTTGAAAATGAAAAAAAGTGTCAGATCAGTTCTACCACTTCTTATTAGGACAATATCAGAATGATTATTCAAATGAAATAGTTTTAATTGAACTAATGATTTAAACTCACTTTGAATTTGTGATTTAGGTTGTAGTGTTTAACTTTTATGCTTAAATATTAATTTCTGAATCTATACTGACATATGCCAAAATGAATCACATTTTTGGTGTTGAAGAGGAGATGCTTTGATAGCCTTGCACAAAAAAGAAAGTAAAAAAATGAATAGTTTCGATTTTGTATTCAACTCTTAACTTATATCTCACACAAAGCTGACTTCACAAGCTCCTTTCTTTATAAATAGAATATGAGCACTGTAGAAAGCTTCATTCTAAACCAGTGTCCTTGAATCCAGATGAGATGGATTGCTTGACCCTGAGGTTATTTAGGTGTCAAGTGTGTAGAAGTGTTTCTTTCTTTTCAGCTTTTGGGAAGTGTCTCTTACCTGACTCAGGTCTGACCCGTGCACGGCTCCTGTAAGGGGGAAAAGCAGCACCTGAACTGCCTGACACCTCAGCTCTGGGTGACTGTGGAGAAATGTCACTGACCATGCACGGAACCACTGCTGTATTTAATGGGGCACTCAAGCTGTGGACTTCTAAGAAATCAGTGATTTTACATCACCAGATTCCAGTGGTGTTAGGTGGAAAATGGATGTTCGAGTGAAAATGGCTCTCACTTTTCCCCACCTAGATATTTTTATTTTCCTTTCTTTCTGGTTATTTTGCCAAATACCTTCCATTGGCTCATCTTGACCTTTCAAGGACTTGGTGTTACAGCTTCCTTTCCTCCTTAAAAAATCTTCCTGGAGCTTTGAACAATGGGATAGAAGCAGTGGCCAGGACAGCTTGGACCATTAGAGTGATCACCTGTCGTCTTTTATCGCTGGTAATTTTTCTCCAGCCAAGCTGCCTATTGTTGTTTGTCCCTTTCTTGTTCCCAGAGCTACAAATATAATCAGTGAGTTGGAAAGTTTGCAGGGGTGGTGGCTGTAATGAGTAGCAACATCCTGCTTGCTTCAGGTCCAAATTTAGGCTACGTGGGGCATCTTCACACTTTTGGCAGACTTAGGCTCATTTTGTGAATGCAAGGGGATTAAGAGTAAATGGAGTCATTGTATTTAAAGCTTTGCTGCTGTTTCTCTTCAGAAAACACACCTGCAAGCCACAGCTTCACTGTGTCATCTCTGGGATCCTGATTACAGCAAAATTAATATTCTTTTTTGACTTCTGACACGTTTAGACAAAGAGAGGTGGTACCTGTGTGCAGATTGTTACTTTATTCTGATGTGTTGCTTTGGGGAATGTATTTAATGGCATTACTAAAATATACCTGCCCCCAACCATCATCCTCAGACCAGCCTGTGTGAATTCAGACTTTTCATAAAACTCCTTTTGTCTCACCTGTAACTGGCAGACTTTACATTGTCTTTACCTTGGATGGCAGTTGGTATTTAGAGCCCCAGTTCTGCTAAATGTTTTCTTTAGGAATCTCCATATTTCACCTGCCAAACTGCAATTCGAGTTGAAATGCAACACTTTAAGCATTCAATTTCTACCACAGCTTACCCTAATGACATTGAGGGACTGTTCATATGCTGCAAAGTCCTAGAAAACAGCATGAGGCAAAACAAATAGAGAATGATATGCATGGTGGCTGATTGTAATCCAATCATGTCCTCCTTTTATTTTTATTTCTTAAAGATAATAATACCCTAAGCAGGAAGCATACAGTGAATCTTCTTTGCCTACTGAACCTGCTACTCCAAGTCTATGAGCCTAAATCAGCAATTATCAGTGGCTATTTCTTGAGAACTGCAGGGCTTGGGGCATGTGTACAAAATTACAAGGCTGATGCAAACAAACCTCAGGGTGGTTCCCAGAGAGCCAGGGAGGCTTCTCTCATGCTGAGATTACAGCCAGGCAACAGCCTGTCCACATCACTGTGTTTGGCCTTGTTATTCTCATTGTTCACTCCGTGGTGCTGAAAAAAATCCAAGCCCAAAAACTTAACTGACATTTTTTTGTCTGTAAGAATGTTTTTGACAAATGCAGTAATTCCAAGGATGTGGCGTCTGGCGTGGTTATGACCTCAGGGAGGAAGAACACAGGAGTTTGGACTCATGCCTCCACACACGTGCATTTCAGGAGAATTTAGTACGTGTTCCAGGCAGAAGGAGAAGCAGTAACTTCCCAGCCAGCTCAATGCTTGTTTGGCCCATTCCCCATCTTCATTATAGCTGCACTTGCAGCCTGACTCTAATCCATGGTAGCTGCCTGCCAGCACTTGGCATGAAATCTTTGCAAACAACCTGTTTCATAAATAAGTTGGTGTTTGGTACAGTTGGACCAGAAAGTTTCCCTTTGTGGTTTTCCTCCATCTCCTTGTTCTCTTTCTCTTTATTTGGAGGAGCCTTGAGTCATGTTCTTACTTGGCTGTTCAGCTCCCAGCTCAAATGGAATAGGGTTACTGCTTGGCACTGGGTATTTACTACATAAGTTTCAAGCAGTTCCACCCTAGGAACCAGGGGAATGTCTGCAGAGAGTGATGGAGTAATTAAAAGATATACAGTGGGGCTGCAGAGCAGCAGTGCAAAGCTCTGCAATATTAAGACTGAGCTGAGAGTGAGTTCTGGGATTAAGAGTTTCTGAGTGGGTTCCTGAGTTAAGCACCTAAATTAGTGACCTGCCTTTCAAAACAAGTGAGCCTCTGACAGATTTCATTGCCTATAATTCTCCTTTCTGTCAGTTTGCCTGTCACGTGAACAGGATGATTTAGCTCACTGCTGGGATAGGGCAGGGCTTGATTCGTTTGTGTTTTTTAACAGTGAAATGATAGTCTAAGGTAAAAGCACTGACATGGAACTGAAGAGACTCAGATTTCATTTCTGACTGCATCACAGAGTACATGTGACCCTGGGCAGCTCATTTCATCTGTCTGTGCCATGGTTTTCGGTTGTAAAATAGGGCAAATCCTATCTTTCACACAGCTCTTTCCCTTCTAGCTCTAGTTTGGATCATTAGACCTCTCCAAGCCAGAGGACCATTTCTCACTCTGGGTACATTCAGTCCCAGAGTGTGGGACCTAAATATAATTCTGCTGCTTGCAGGATAAAGAGCAAACCATTCCACAGAATCTCAGGGACTTGGGGCTCTGTTTGCAGCCACTGCAGTTTGCAGAAGTTTTTTTTCCATATTTACTGAAGTGTTAACTACAGTTCACTCAGGCGTTTTCAGTGCCTTGTTAGAATGTGTTTGAGAAGTAGAAAAGATGAGCATGCTCCAGAGTGCTGAGTTCTGTACTAAAATCCTCTGCACCTCCATTTTCCCCCATTAGACAGAGAGATTTCCACGGCTACTCTGCAACAAGCTCTTAACACTGCCCTAAAAATCACTTTTTTTGCTATTATTTCCTTCAGGATTTTCTTAAGTTTGGAGCATTTCATTTAATCAAATAAGGCTTGTGTGCTCACAGATGACCTTGTTAAGTATTTTAATTAACAAGACCAGCTTTTCTTTTTTTCCCCCCAGGGAATGACTTTGTGACTTATTTCCAGCAGTGTTGTTATTTTCCTAGACAATATTTTATTTACAGACACCACATAAATGATTTGCTTTGCTTTGACAATTTCTAGCTAGCTAAAAGAAAGCCACCTTTTGCTATTTTTTCAGTGGGGCCCTTGCTATCAGGGGATTCCTTTCTCTGCCTGTTTGTGGTTTATGGTGATTCTTTGTTTAGTCAGAATATTTTTTCCAAGTCAGGAAAAAAAATCACTTATTGACCTGACTTTTATTGCTGCTCTGAGCCAAACATCTCCCATAAATTGAGCATCCTCTTTTATCTGAATGAAATGTTGTAAATTCTATTAAACATTTTACCATTTCTCTGTCTTGCAAGAATGTTGGAGTGTCATCCAACCCAGAGGAATAGTTTCATTTTTGTTATTAAGTAATCTGGTCCTGTTCTTTATCAATCTCTATTTTAAATTAGTTTGGCTAAATTAAATTACTCCTTATTGTGGCTGGCAAGACAGAATGGTTTAGTGCTCTGACCTTTTATCTCTGGAGACCTGAAGGCCATGCTTTTGGTCCAGATAAGGTGCTTTGCACCTCTGAAGCAGTATAAAGTGACATTCAGCAGCCTCAGAGGACTGTTAGTAGAATCCATTATAGCTTGAGAGCCCTTCACAGAGACTTTTAAGAAAATTCCTTTCCAATCTTTGCATTGTGCCACTGTAGTGCAGAAAGATGGTTGGAAAACTCTTATGCTCAAGAGCAAAACCTTGTGCTGATTTCCTGCTGCAGGTCCCAGGCAATCAGTTTGTTTGGACTTATCTGAGTCTGGTGGGTCTGGCCACGTCACAGGGCCATGCTGCTGTGTGCTCTAAGAACTAACCTGCTGCTTGCCAGCTCCAGGGGTGGCCAGACCTTCAGTCTTGGGCAATGGCTGCATGTCCATCCTGGCAGAACTGTCCTTGGTTTTTATTACTTTGCCCTACTCTAAATCCCCAGGAATTCATGTTACCTAGAGGGTAATACAGTTTTTTATACATCTTGGGCCCAGTTCAGCATTCTCTGGTGGTGCTGAGGGTTCTGCACATCAGCCTATGCCAAGCCAGACATGGGCTTTGTAGTGTGTGTGTGGAAAGAGGACGTGGGTCTGTTGGAACATTACAGTGGGAATGTTGTACACAGCTTTGCCCAAATGCTTGTAAAACTAGAGTGGTTGTGAGAATTGCAATGCTCAGACCCACAGGGTCTATGTGTTGCTGTCTGTCTTGTTGGAAACTTTGGGCTTTTGCAATTATTTTAACAGTCTCGTGTGGTTTGATGAAAAGGCGGTTACGTTCAGGATTTTTATTTCTGTAAGTTCCACTGAGGAAGTAATTTTGGTGGTGATGAAGTATAAAAGCTTTAACAAGTAGTTGCAAAATGAAAGGGAATTGGCTGGCCAAGAAAAATCAACCTTCAAGAATTGAGGGGGGATCTATATGTAGTTGGCAGAGATGCATAAAGTGGCACTGGCTGCTGCTGTACTCAGGTAAGTGAATCTGCATTTGGGTGCAGACAGACAGGTATTGATCTGATTGTGAGAACCCTTTCAAACCCATACCTTTGGCTGCTTCCTTGGTGACCTGGCTTTATTGCAATGTTCATGGAAACCTCGTTGAAGTTCAGGAGCCTGGGAACTGGATTTTACCAGCCTCAGTGTTTCTCATGAAAAAGTTCTACAATTTTCCTGTCCTTCTAATAACCCCTGCAAGAGTTACTCACACAGGAGTAGCAGAGCTACCTCAGATGACACTGCAGTGGTTGAACATTGGCTGTAAAAGGGCTGTGTGAGGAAGCAATTGGATTTACACCATGCTGATACAGCAGCACATGACAGGGACAGGAGGAGCCCCCAGCTTTGCAAACCATGACTTTTAGGGAAGCTCAGATCTTTTGACTTTTTTCCTAACTTGCTGTTGGTGCACTTCTCTCTGCTGGACTCTGCTGAACTCAGCTGAGCTAATCTGAGGTAGCACTGTGTGCTCCTCTTCTCAGCTAGAGAACCAAGGCTTCAGTGGCCAATCTCTGATTTGATTAAAATAAACAGAAAGGAAGGAAAAAAAAAAAAAGAGGAGAAAAGGAAAACAAAAGAACTTGCTGTTACAGAATAGTCTCAATGAACTTTCTAGCTGTCATCATAATAACTTCTATTGCATTACGTTTGAAATTTCATTATGCTCTACTCTGGCACTGATTCACCTAGACAGTGAGAGGGTATTAAGACCAGCTTATCAAATAGTTGCAGTAATAAAATATTTCCTGCCTTTCTGTGAAGAGCTTTATAGAATTAGGGGAAAGGAAGAAGCACAGCTGACGAGGCCTTCATGATGCTTCATAGCCCGAGTGCTTTTTGCGTGTTTTTCTATTTCACAGTTCCTATTGGATTTCACAGATAAAAGACTAATTTTGTTGGTTTTTTGGCATAATTTGTTTTGTCTGCTTCGTGCAACTAGGTGATTTAAATGGTCCACAAGTGAGAGATACCTTGGGGAAAAAACCTAGTTTTATGCTTCGTATTATTCAGACTCTAAAGCTCAAAGTAATTGAATCTCTACTCAGAAATGAAGATTGAGTATTTTTGTTTTAAATTTAAGTGTCTATATAAACATGATGCCTCAGGGCTTTGATGATTTATAATGTATGTGATTTGAAGGGTGCCTTAGTGGCTCCAGCAGAACCCTTTTCATTATATTAGTCTTTGGGAACAAAATATGCAGCACATAATTCTTTTCTTTCCTGCACTATAATATGGCTAATGCTCTTTTCTGTCATGATCCTGTATAATGCTATTAGCTAAGCAGCTGTTCTGTACCTCAGACACACGACAAAGCACCTCCTAATATTGGTTCCTCCATGCACTAATGATAATCTCCATGCAGTTTTTTCCCTATTTTTGTGTTTTTCTCCTTTCCCCTGCTGCCTCTCAGCCAGGTGTCTTCAGCCTAATGGCCGTAATAATAGATGAGCTGATGATTCCAGAGCCTGCTGCCGTCACACCACTGCTCCTTGGGAGCCTCTCTGGTGTCACTGTGCACTGTAGGATGGCTGCCCTCCTCCTGGAGCCTCAGAAAGGCAGAACCTGAGGGCCTGTGATGTCTCACTGGCTTCTGTGGGTCTGCAGGGTGGAGAAATCCCCTTCCCAGTGTGTGCCTTATCTGCCTCTTGCCAGAGTGCAAGTCCAGGGGTGTGAAGTTGAGTGATTTTTTTCCTCATCCTTTTGTGTGATGGAGTCCCAGGTAACAGTGCTCAGGTGATGTCTCCCCACTGGAGCAGTGGCTGAGGCAGCAGCACAGTTTGATATTGCTATGGCTTAATCTGTGTCAGATGTTTCCAGGCACAATCAGTTCAAAATATATTCCTTTAAGTTAAAAACCAGGGAGGGTTAGAGAGAGTCACAGTTGGAGTGACCTCTGAAAAGTCCTGGGGGCACCAAAGTGAATACTGCCTCCTGAATGAGCCATCCAGTTCAGTTTTCTTCTGAGACCCAAAATAAAGCTTGAAAGTTGCAGAACTGGCAATTTTAATATGAGAGCCATCTCAGTGTGACTCTGATAACTTTTCATGAGCCTGTATTTTTCTGTGAGAACCTCTTGCCTCTTTCACTTCATGGTCAGTCCAGGGCTGAAATTTGGAATGACCACAATCTCATAAATGCAGCAATTTATGTATTGTAACCTGATGGTGAGACCATAGTGATGCTTGAAGAACTTTGTTTTCCTCAGGGAGAAACAGTAAATGTGTTTAGTTTGGCTTTTTGGTGACACTCAGTGTATTCTGCTGATGTGCAGTGAAGCGAGGAGTTAGACTGGGATGAGTGCTCTTAGTGTTGGTTTCTATTTGGGAGTTTATTCTTGTCAGTCAGGCAAGGACAGTGGAGAGAATTATCTATTGCTTGGTATATATCCCTCAACTTCTGCAGAAATGCAACCTATGTATATGAATTGAGTTGCTTTTTTCAAATTTTATTTAATTTTTAAGTTTTTGACTGGCTTACTGGCCACTGATATATGAGCTGGCCTCCTTTAGTGTGTGGGAGGCAACAGTCCTTTAGCACAGTCAAAGTTTCACATGTTTTAAATACCCTCTTTTTATTGTGGGCTCTGTAGAAGAATATTCATTCTGTACAGAACTGACAACAAAATTGGCTTTAAAATTGTTCAAATTATTTGAGAATGGGGTTTTCATTGCTTATACTTAGATACCAGTGTAATAGGTCCCTTAGAAAAACCTAAGGCAGTGGGATTTGGTTTTAGACAAGGTGGTACTAACACTTCCATTGGCATTTTTTAGCCTGGACTGAAAATGCTCATGCTTAGAGGAGTTATAATTTTGTGTGTCTGCTGCTAAACTGTTGCCCAGACCTCTCTGCAAGCTCAGTGTAAGAGTGCACAGAGGCATGCCCAGAAAGGAACACGTATTTCTGTCTCTTTTGCTGGAACAAAGAAGCTGCACTGCACAGCCTGTTGTGTGTGTGTGGGTCTGTTCTGCACCAGAGGAACGGGTTGGCACCTGTAAATTCTGATGGTGCAAGGTCTAATCCTGCTTTTTTTCCTGTTCATGCACAGATGCTCATACATGCAAGCACAGGCTCTTTGTGTGGGGGAGTGCACAAAGCTTTTCCTGGTCAAAAGGGAATGTCAGCACTGGAAAGATGAAGTCTGTAAATCACTTTTTTTTATTGAACTCTTTTCTATGTCCCACACATCCCTCAGGCCCCTGGCTATGAATTATCCCACTCTCCTGGGCCTATTCTTACCCCTGGGCTTTCCTCATCTTCATGTTCGTATAATTACATGTTACCTAAATATGCTGGGCACATCAGGAAGAATGTTTATTTTTTATTTTGACTACTGTTTAATTTCCTAGTGTGCTGCTGGTTTCCTCAAGAGCCATAGAGTAACAGCTGGGGCACAATATGTACTTCCAACAGATCAATAGGGGTATATGTGCCTTCAGTTCTTGAGAAAACAAACATTTTTTTAATCTTTTTCTGGAGCAGCTTCTTTTCCACTGAGAAAAAACATAATTTGTCAAACTAGGAATATTCTTCTTGTGCCCAACTAAACAAAACAAATTAATTTATAGTGTTTCTTGCTCTGAATGCTTCTGGGAGGCATTTGTACAGTCACTCAGGAGTATTCCCACTTCTGCCAACTTCATAGGTGAAAAGAAAGAGAAGGAAAAAGGAAGAAAGAAAGGAAATTCTGTCAATTAAAGAAAAACTATTGTGACAAAAATGCTGAGGTCAATGACTAATTTTAAAAATCCACTTTTACGTTAGTTGTTTGAGTTTTTTACTTTGCTTTGAGTTCCAGTCCTAGTTTAAATTTCAGGAAGATACATCCTCCATCCAACCCTGGTCCCATGTTCCAGCAGCACAGCTATTAAAGAAAGGGAGAATTAGTTACCAAAATGAGGGTACAAATGCTAAACTCTTCCATTTCGATGTAGTGATCTGTGGAGCAGGCTCACAAGAACAACAGATGGTATTTCCTACCGAATCCTGGATATGGGTAACCTCTCTACTCTTCCTTCCCCAAGAATTTTGGTTTCTTTCTGGTGGAAGACAGATTGTGTGGCAAAAAGAACGAATGATATCCCTGGAATGCCAAAGTTGGTAGATTGATGTGATTTGCCCACAGTCATTGAAGGCATCTGTGGCAGAGCAGGGAATTCCTTTGGATCTTGTGAGCTCCAATATTTGGTGGCCTTTTCTGAAGATACTGCTTTTTAAACTTCTTTTTTCTCCCCTCCTTTTCTTGTTATTCTCTCTTGACCAATTTTCTTTGGTGGTGTGGCAGCATCCCAGATATATTCTGATAGACATCAGAGAGTTGAATAAAAACTAAATTAATACAATGGCAAAAGCAGTCAACCATTTCAGTGACAATCAGAAAAGGTGTGGGGGGAAAAACAACCAAACAAAAAACCTCAAACCACTTCTAGAATAAAAAACATCACTATTCATGAGCCATTACTGAACTGTTTGTTCTCATATCTGATTTATTTATTTTTTAATAGCTTTGAAGAAGGAAGAAAATAGGATCAGAGCTGCAATGCAAAATGACAAGTGTTTGGTTTGTTATTGGTTCCAGCTAATAAATGTGAATATTGCTGTGAGCCTCTTTCAAACTGTGGGCATAACAATTGAAATTTCATTCCAGCTAAATGAGGGAGCAGTTAAAAACATTTTTATTTAGTGAGGGATGAGAGAATAGAGGCTGCCTCCAGAAGCACTGAATGGTAAAACTCAGAGAGGTAGTGAGTCTGGTTGGATTCAAGCACTTCCTTGGATTAGAAGAACACACTGAGAGATTGAAGTGCTGGATATGAGGAGCATATTTTTAAGGAGCAGGGCCAGAAAAACTGAGGAGATGATCAGAATAAGCATTATTACCACTGGGAACATCTCTTTGAGGAACGAGATGATAGACATTCTTCTTGCGAGAAAATAGGGTGTTCTTGCTTCCTTATTTAAAAGAAAAAAAAAAAGAAGAAAAATAAAAAGAAAAGTAAGATTGCATGGGAAAAAAATAAGGTCTTATCTCTGTCTTATCTCCATCACCTGTTTCTTCTTGGATGTGGATGACAGCTCAGGTTTGGCTCAGTGCTCAGGGGACAAGGGAGGTAATGAGGTCCGTATTTTGGGATGGAGTCTCAGCCAATACAAGAGAGCACAACTGTCTGCTCTTGACGCTTTGTAAGGACAAGATGTGCAGAAGCAAGTGGGAAAGGTGATTGAGTTCTCTTCTCGGTTTAGGGCAAATTAGATGTCATTTGACACAGGATGGTTTCCAATTCTGACATATTTTACTGTCAAAAAGTGATGCGAGGATGAAAATAGAACTGCTGGAAAGAACTAACGTTCATCCCTCTTCTGACCAAACTGCAGAAAACAGGATAATTATAGGTGTGTGGGGGATGAGGAACCTTCTGAACTTTGCCATTTTCCCTATAAACACTGAGCCCACTGAGACTCATCCAAGTTCTGTCTGGAAGTAAAGAGTGGGAGTCCATTGCTGTGGCCTAATGAGAGAGCATGGTGTTCATGGGTTTGTTTGTTTGTTTGTGGGTTTTTGGTAGTTTTTTTTCTTAAAATCTTTTTCCTTCTGGATTCTATGTCAGTGTGTATTAAAATACATGTATTAAAATTTCTCCTGTGTATCAAAAATGTCCATCCGGTAATGTCAGGCTCGCAGCTAACCATATCTCACCTCTGGGAAGAGGTTGGTTTTCCTCATCTTTTCTTTTTTAGCCTAAAGAGAGCAACCACTCTGTTTTTGCAAAGCTTTATGTGTAATAAATATGACATGCTGATTATAAATATATAGTGCCACCACAGTAAATTTCACTCAGACATGGTAAATAAAACAATAGGAAATTACCTAGGCAGTGATTTGCTGACAGATTTTAGTTTGGTAGTTGTTGTTCCAGTCTGGTTTAGTGACTATAAATTTCAGACCCACAGTAACTTTCTACCATTATGATCCCACATTCTGCAGTTACTTTGCATGTTTTATGGTGTTAATGTTGTTTCCTATTCAACTGCACACCAGCTAATTTAACTTAGATAAATGAGCTGAAATCAAAACATAGTGTGACTGTGGCCCTAATGGATTTCTTTTTATTAAAAAAGGGGAAAACAGAAAGTTCTAAACCCATGAAGATATTTGCAGGATATGCAATTAACTCCAGGCTGCCGAGACACCCCTGAAGAAGGTGTTATGCAAGTTATCCACTGCTTTTGTCACTTCTCACTCAGTATGTGCCATATGGGAACATTCAGCAGAGATTTGTGTAGAGGTAAACATCATCTTTCTGCAGCACCTCACCCATGGAGCAAGGTTTGACAGGCAGCACTGCTTAGATTTGCCTGTAGAGCTGTACTTTAGTCTGAAACCCTTCCTGCCTACTCAGCCTCCTGCCCTTCACAATTTGCTTTGCTGAGTATTCGAGTTCTGTGGAGAGGGGAGAGAAAGTGAACTCCGTGCTGAGCTGCCTTTACCTGCTGGAGTCTGTTGTAAGGTCAGCTCTCCCAGGTTAAATTTTGTCAGCTTTGTCTGCTTGCAGCATGAGCTGTGCTTTGGCTGAGGCACGCCCGTGTCGCCAGTTCTTGCAAACATCCCAGATTTCTTGAGAACTTCGGCACTCCTCAGAGGAATAATAAAATCTGGAAGATAGATGTACCTGATTGTCCTGTGTCTGAAGGCCCTCCTTGTATTTAGGTCTGTGAACCTCAGGCAGCAGCTTCCACCCCACATGGGAAAAAGTTGCCTGCATGGCATAAGGCTGATGTTGGGATGACAAGGAGCTGCTGGGGCAGATACAGGGGGCAAAAGTTTGCTAAACCAGCGTTGCTGCTGAAGAAATTACACAAAATATTTTACCCTGATTTATGAAAAGGTAGCAAACATTCAAGGCATCCATAAGTTAGAAAATCACCCTGATTTAGCTTCATCTGCTTTTGGAGCAATTCTTAGATAGCCATGATGAGTCTATAGTGCACAAACTCTTGTAAGGGATGTGCATCTCCTATTTCATGTGTTATCCATGCTTTGTGTCTGAAGTGTTCCCCTCAAATCCCATTAAATCACAGTCTAGGTGCCAACATTCTTCTCAATTTTCTGACCTTCCCGAGCAAGTTAAAAAGGCACTCACAGACATCTCTTTAGCCGCATTTTTCTGTTGATAAGGATTTTTGAGTGCTCATCTAACATTTTTCAACTTCAAAGCTCTTCAGAAGTGAGGGGCCTGATCCAAAGTCCATCAAAATAAATGAACAGTCCTTCTGCTAGCTTCACAGGGACTCAAGCTTTAAATTGTGCTCCTAGTCCTGTCATTTCCCCTCATCTGTCCTCTGAATCCCTGCTATCTTTTGCACCTACTTAAGTTCTAGGCTCTGGATAATCTCTCTCCTATTGTGCTCCTTTTTGCCAGTGGTATAATGAGATCATTTCTGAGAGGTGCTCAAATTTGGGGTATGTATAAGCCCTTTGTAAATAAAATATATCTTTATATGTGAGCTTCCAGCCTGCCATTCATAGTAATTTCTTCAGATGAGATGGCAGTGAAGTCTCTATTTTGATAACAAAACCAGCTCTTTGATTTTCCAGGTGGTTCCATGATTCTTTCTAAGCCCTTATCACTGTTAGAGAACTCCTTTTCTCCTGTCAACAAACTGGACAGGTAATTTCACTTCTTTAAGGACTATAGCAGGCTTTATCCTTGCAAAACTCTTTCAAGGGTCCTGAAATCCCTTGCTGCTCCCAGCTTGGTCAGTAAGGATCCTATGTCCTCTGTGCAAGGATGTAGGTAGATGTTCATTTAACAGCTCTGCTTTGGCTTTAACAGTTCCTCCACTTTAGTATCCTTTATAACTCTTGGTTTTCTTGCTTTTGCACCATTGCTTCTTTCTGGCAGATTTTGCATTCTCTGTGCTGCAGAATGTTTCTACATTACTTCTTCCCCCTGTTCACGTTTTCTCTCCCATGTCTGTTGCATGCATTTCCCCCCTCCCTGCTCTGTGTTTTATCAGCTTTCCCTTCTGTTTGTTTATTTATTGATTCCCATTGTTTTTTCTCTTCTCCCTACAGGGTACTCTGCTTCTGCAGAGGCGAGGGAACGTTGTCAGCTGACAGCGTGTGGGCAAGTGGTCAGTAGGGATTACTGGTACCAAAAATAGTCCTCCTTCAGTCTATTAACAATTGCTGTTGCTGTTTTCATTGTCATTTTTTCTGCAGGTCAGCTGGAGCCGCTGGAGATCTCTGTGTGACAGTCAGTGAGTTTGACTCACAGACCCAGGAGCTCTTTGGGCACCAGGGTTCTGATTTACCTTGTTGCTCTCGGTGGTTTTGGGCACTCTGGAACGCACATTTAACAGAGTACACAGAAAGTACTTTTACAGGCCTCTGTAACCTTCTGTTCCTACAATTTCCAGGCTCTTCATTACCCCCAATTATCTGCCTTTTCATTAAATTTGGGCTTGCATTAAATTAGTAAATTAGTGCTCGGTTCCTCTTATTCCTGCACTTGAATTCCTGGACCCTGCTCAATTCACATTTTCCTTCCTCCTTGAACAGCACGACCACTTAGATCTGCTACAACAGAAGTTAGAAAACTGTCCTCATCTTGCTGTTGCAATTAGATAATTCAGCAGCTGAATTACCTCTAATTCTCTGCTTTTATATAAGGAAAATGGATTCTGCCAAAGCAGCCAGACTGCCTTTGGCTTGTTTGCTTTCCTCACAAGTATCTTGGCACCATCTCCCATTACCCTTTCTTTGAGCTGGTGTTGAGTCCAGATTTATTACAAACAAGATGCAGGTTTTATTTAGCAGCCAGTGATTAACCATTAGAGCATGCTGCTGCAGAAGGTGATTGGAATCCTCATCCTGGAAAGCGAATGTGGGTCTGGTGGTTTAGCAGTGCCTTCTCTGGGTGAAATCCAGTGTTGGTTGTTCTGTGAAATCTCAGTGTAAGTGGTGTGAGAGTCCCTCCTGAATCTTTGGTGCACAGTGGGATGTGTTATTCTGTATCCAGTGGAAGTGCTGATGTGAGATCTGGGGCTCCTAACACTGTCAGAGCCATGTATCGATGGGCTCCACCAGCTCTGTGGGCTTCCTTAAGACACAGTGTAAAGATCACCATCTTCCACGTGGTATGTAACAAAGCATTCTAGAAAAAAAAATACTTCAAGGAAATGATAAACTGTGCACATCATATGTTTGAATGCAGCTTTATAGACCCCAGTCAAAAGCAACACAGAGTATCAAGTGCTTGACTCTAGGGTTGAAAAAGATAAGTATTTCATGCCACACTCTTGTTTTCAGCAATTCTTGCTCATTTGTTAAATGAGGACTGTTCTGTGGGCTGCTAATGTGTTTGGAAATAATTTAATATTGTATTTTGGTTGTAATTCATGTTTCTTGCAGCTGCCAGCAATTTAAGACCTGTGTATAGAGAGCTAGATATTATACATCAGTTCTTTTGGGGCCAGGTTTGGCAGGGAAAGAATCTACATAAAAATTTAGTGAAGATGGCAGTTACTGGTGCAATTATTGGGTAAGAAGTAGTGATAGACTATGGAGGTATTTTATAGCCTTCAGTTTTTCTCTCATTCATCCTAATGATCAATCTCAGAAGCTATACACCTCTTTCTTCCACCACCCCTCTCCTTGATACTCTAGTAAAGAAATAGGATTTTTCTAAAGGCAATTTTCTCCCAAGAAACAACACAGACCATTTCCTTTTGGACTTCATTGCTCACAGAAAAATTTCACCTAGGTAATTTCTTCAGCAAATTGAATAGTTTATGGCAGGAAAAATGAAAGCAATTAGTTTCCTGATTAAATTCACCTTGGCATTGAGCAGCAGGTAAGTATTTTCTGTTTCCATGTGCATTCATATGAAACAGACCTGGTAGAACAATGGGAAAGGCCTTAGTATAGAAAATAATAAAAAAGTAATTGGCTCTTCTGTGTTTTCAATAACTGTCCTGGGTTACTGTGTCCTTTGGGGAAACAAACACATCTGTCCAATGCTCATGTCATTGTTATCACAGGGTTCTGTCAGCGAGTATTACATATGATTAATTTGTTTTTGCTTATCTGATGTGATAACCAGTGCTGCATTTACCAGCATCTCACATCTGATGCTGTTGCTAATGTTGGTGGTGTAAGGCATTGGGGTGTGGGGTGTGGTTTTCTGCAGACCTGAGCAAGAATCAGCTGTGTCGTTCTGGGAGGTAAATAGTGCTGGAGGGAACACTGTGAGTTGGATCATGCCTTGAGCAAGAGGAAACATCATCTTCTCCTTGAGGAGTAGCTCCTTGAGCTCTAAGATACTCTTTTTACTGGCAATTATTTGCTCTCCTTTCTCCCCAGGAGAAGGAGCAGGATGATGAATGTCCTGTCACAGCCCCAAATGTGGATGTGCCCCTTCACATCCACTGAAAGGATATATATATATATAACCCAGGGTGTGCCTTTCCCCTGCCCGTCAACCTCTCCTCCTCAGCTGCTGACCCGTGGAAAGGATGTGAAGGAGGGAATTCAGATTCTCAGTGCCTGTGCAGGTCTATTATTCATGTTAAAAATCTGGTGTTAAAACGTGGTGCCTTAAAGATGGGAAACAGTACGAAGTTCTGAGAGGTTTGACCCTGTAACAAGTAATTACTGGTAAAATGGAGCTTCATCTTGGCAACATCATCGTGGTAGAGTGAAGGATGACAGAGTGTATTGCAATGACTGAGTGAGGAGCACTGGTTTAAACTTCAGTCCTTGTTCCTTCAGCGTTTTCTTAGGTTGAATTTGCTTTTCTCAGATGTTAGGTTTATGTTTGCATTCCCTTCCATGAAAACACAGTTTTGTCCAACTAAAAGAGTTTGCTGTTTCCCCTTGCCCAGAGATAATTAGCTGCTGGTTCACAGAACCAGAAGTGGATATTGCCCTTGTGTACTGAAATGGGGAGAGATGATAATTTTTAGAACAATAATTCAATTAGCATGGCTTTGGCTGTTAAAGCAGCCCAGGTGTTTGTTATTAGACTATCACCTGAAGGAAAGCCCACAATTAAAATTTAAGGGTTTTGTGTGCCTCTAGACTTTACTGACTCAATCAGAAGTGTACTCTGGAAGGCCTGATGCTCTAGGGCCTAAAAGGGAGTAAAAGCTGGACAGAGTTCTGAATCACTGATGAAGGCTCATAGCCTGAAACTTGTACATTTTCTGCAAACTATATTTGTCTAATGAAAATGGACCGCATTCCTAAAAACTTTGTCCTGTTCCTATTGCAGAGTTCACCTTTAGTGTGAAGGGAACAGCCACAGGCTGTTCTAGATCTACAGCTACCATCTACAGTGATTTAATAATATTTAGACAAAATGTTCTTTGGTTTGAGGTTGTTGAGTCAAACTGAGGAAGAAGGACAGGCATTTTCTGTTTGGATGACTCTTCTGATTGCTCCTGTTATTTAGTATAATTTTTTTTTTTTACCATTTATCAAAATAGTGGCATGCTTGACTGAGGCATAAAAAAAGGTATCTGGTCCTGTCACGTATTTCTTACTTGGTGGACGATGGCTCTTCACTTTGATCCTGGCTTTACCTGGAGCATGCTCCTTCCTGAGAAGTGGCTGTATCCATCATTTGACATGTGATTTTGTAGGCTCAGATGTGAAACGACCCCACAAAATGCATCATCTGACCTGTTTTGATGTGGTGTGACGTAAGTCATAAAAATTGCTACTTCTTCTGCTGCAGGTACAGTCATTTTAAGGGTATTTTACCTGCATTACCCATGAAGCAGCAGTTTAGCCTGTTTGCTGACAATACACATTACTTTTGGGATTCTAAGCATACCTCTAGTTTCCACTCTACTTTAGGAAGTCTGAAGGATTCTTAGGGATATATTTGCAGTATGATTTCTAGGGATTTGTTGCACACCTATTTCTGTCAAGGAAAGTTATTTTGTTGTCAGCATGCTCATCTTGTGAAAGATGAGGCAGTATTCACCAGACAATGTTATATGTTGAAGTTTGACTTCAGACTCCTAAAAAACCATAAAGCAGAGAAGCAAAGGGGGGATAAAAATCTCCCAAACTTCACTACTTTATTTGCAAAATTAATTCTATATACATACAATTTTTAAAAACTCCTTTTGCATTGGCCAAATCATAAGAATGTCTAACAAAGCTTTGTAAGGAGAAAAGAGCAAAGAACACCAAGATACCTGCTTACTCTGGATGTTTTCTATTGCAAATTAAAAAACCCCAAACACCCTCATATATAAGACCCTGATCCATGTTGAACAGGTTTGCAACAGCAGTTTCTGACCTAATGGATTTACTGAAATGCCTGCTTGTTCAACATCACTTATTCTAAAAGATACCCTGTTCTTATCAAGTTTAAATTCAAGATTACATGATACAGGGACTCACATTGATGCTTTTGCAGTGCCTAACAAATTAGAATCTTGATCTGTGATCTCTTATGTGACACTGCATTAAAGATTAAAAATAAAATTACTTAGAAGGAAAATATGAAAAATAGTCATGGCAAGCAATTCACCCTCCTGTTACCAGCAATATCCACCTTTCAGGCTTTACAGCTCTATAGTTGTGACACTGATGTGCACCTCCACATATCAAGTAATTTCACTCCCATCTTTGAACAGTTCAGACCATACTAATCTAAATTTCACCAAAATTTAGACATAAATTCATCTTTCAGCTCAGGGTCCTGTGAAAGTGGGTCCAAACATGTCCAAATACATTTGGTCTCTCAGCAAGTCTTGTCTGAGTTATGACTTAGCAGCGAAACTGCAAACCCAGATGAGCTTTGAGGAGGCTTTGGTTCACTGTGAACATTTTATTCAAGCCTGAAATCTGATGAAATGAAGCTTAGTGGGGAGGGTTTTTTCCTTCTAAAGCTCCTGATGAAAGTTATTTACTTGATCTCTTTGCAAAACCCCCACAGGTTCCACGCTGTAATGCTCCTTTGTTATTGCTCATCTCTCACCTGTAACACAACCACAGAGGCTGTAGATTGCCTGGAGACTCCTGGAGTCAGGGATGATGCCCCAGGCATTGTTACATGACTGGTGTGTTAAAGTCAGATGGTGGAGGGGAAAAAACAAAAAAGAAAAGCAAGTGTGGCTTTCTCTGTGGGCAGCAATTTCAGCAAGGTACTTCAGGGAATTTGTAAGTGAGAAAGAAGAGTGT
Organism: Corvus cornix cornix; assembly: GCF_000738735.6. Lineage (NCBI taxonomy): Eukaryota > Metazoa > Chordata > Aves > Passeriformes > Corvidae > Corvus > Corvus cornix. The sequence continues at coordinate 2,733,037 of NC_046344.1, forward strand.
GTCTCTACATTTCAGCAGTTTGGTTATGTCTGTGTTAATAAAGAATTTGGAGGGGAGTAGGAATGATTGTCACAGTTTAAGGATAGAGTGGATTGTAGTGCAGGGCAATGGATGGCCATAAATCCTGCCAGGAGAATTTCACAGAGTGATCAGAAAGGGCTCCCTGGAGCAGGGTGGATTTGTCCTGCTCTGGCCCCTGGGTCAGTGCCATGGGCAGGGGCTCTGGGTTGTGGGGAGGGTGGGTGTGTGCATGTGTGGGGAGGGTGTCTCTGCTTCAGCATTGCTGCTTTGATGGATGCTGCAATGTGTACACTCAAACATGTGCTTTTCACAATTTCAGCCTTCGAAGCAGTGAACTCTGTGCAGGTAGGATTTATTCTGGTTCTACCTCCTTTTCTACAGCCAGTCAGCTGCTGGGTACTCAGTATCCCATAATTTAAGATACCTATTTCACTGCACCTGCACAGGCAACTGCTGGATAAGATTAAAATCCTTTTTCTTTTAATTGCAAACCCTGTACAATGGCAGTTTCTGTTCTGTAGCACATTGCTGGGTGCATTTCCTTTAGTAATGACTTCTCTATCAGAAATAGCCTACACATCACATAAAGGGATGCTGCCTTTGAACTTCACTCTGACTGGATAGCAGTGTCTTACAAAATTCAATGTGAGGGTCTGGAATTTGTATCAGAAGTGACCCTAGGCAATAGTCTTTGAAATATCCCTGCTTTGAGATTTATAATAATGTGGCCTCCTTTTGGGGTCAGTCTGTTCCTCTTTAGCTTTGTTGATATCAAGAAGGTGAACAAAAGGTGCTGTATGCAGTGAATAATGCAGATTTAATGAACAGGGGAAAAGCAGGTGACACACTGTGAGAGGTTTCTCAACAAAGTCCTTGGAAACCATTTGCAAACAAAGGAACTATTTTATTGAATGGATTTTGAGTCAGCTGCAGAAGTGGACAAAGCTGGTGTTTGTATCTTCAAGAGGGAATTTCTTTGAAACAGTCATCCTGTTCCTAGGGAAGTTGCACTAATCACGGAGAGTAGCTTGGGAGGTCAAACTATTTTGCAATATGAAAATCAGTAGGGCTTTACGGTGTAAACATTGCTTTACAGTAAACTTTCCAGCCTCAGCAACCGATTGCTATGGTGCTCTCAAATTGTGCTCTCTAATTGTCACCATTAATACTTTGATCTTTGGCTGTGTGCATGAAAAGCATTTTAAATTGCCACCAACCCAAAGTGTTATTGAACGAAACAACCTTTTGTATTTTATATCCTTGCCTATGTGAGAGCATTTGGTTTCCTATGAAGTTTCTTTTTATGTAAATTTCCCAGCAGATTTTTTCTTGCTAGAGAAACCATACAAATTTAACCATAGTTTGTACCTGATAAATTATTAATCTGGTAGCAGTTGCTTGCTAAACAACTCTCTGTCACACTAAAAGTGCTGTTCTGCAGTACAGTGGAGAGTTATTTCGAGCTTCTGTCTGGAGACAAAGGAGTTCACACCAAATTCCAAGTTAATGCATGTGGCAATACTTATAGCAGTTTAAGTGCCTCCTCTATCCACTGACTCATTTCAGTCCATGATTTTTGGGTGGCTGTTGAAATCAGAGGGGAGCACACCATGACTTTTGCATCCTTGGCTTCTGTCTGTGATCTTTCACTCTTCAAGCCTTACTGAAGAGTTTATACTTCCCAGTTAACTGCTCAAACAACCAACTGACATTCATTTGTCTTTGGAAGATTTAGCAGAAGACCTTTATAATAAAAAGTGGGTTTTGGAGGCCTCTGAAGCTGTGAGGCTAAAGCCAAGCCAGCTGTTAATACCACTGGACTGAAGTTGGCCCTGCAGATAACCAGCAGGACTTCAGTGCACAGCAATAGTCCTGTGTTTTGCCTAAGGTCACTTTAATTACTTCAGCAACATTAATCCTAAATTAGCAAGGCTTATGTATGGCAAATGACTTATCTCTGTTAAAGAGGGCATACATTTTCACCCAGCAAAATTATGATGCTGGAAAGTGATATACTGTCAATAGAAAGGGCAGCGAAAGAAAAGATCTTATTATACATTTCCTGCCAATGGACATTTGAAAGTCATCCTTCCTACTGCAAATATATAACACATTACAGTATTTTCTTCTAAGCTCTGGTTTGTTTCTTGGCTCTTTGGACTTTTTTTATGCTGTTAGTACCAGCAACCTCTGTACCCTAGGCCCAGTTAAACATGGTTATAGATAAATACAGACAATCCCAAGATGGAAGGAGGAGAGCATAACCTGAAAGGGGAGTTTGTTCTCTCTAGTCCCTTCCTGGGCTGGCTGCTGAGTACTGGCAGGCAAGGACAGCACTGAGCAATGGATTTCAGGAGCAAGGACACTGTTCCCTTTATTCTATTTTGGGGAGAAGTGAGTGGAGACCTGGGACCCTCCCACTCTGTCCATGGCACGCTGAAAGGTTTTTAACCTGGTTCCATAGGAGCTTAAGTCCAGAATTAGGTTATAATGATTTCATGGGAGATGGATCAGAGCTCCAAGCAGAGGTCCTCATGGAAGTTTAACATCTGACTCAGAGAAGAGCTTGGCCAATTTCCCTGAGTAAAATACAGGCCTGGAAGAGCTGTGATTGGTTTCTAAATAAAGCACATGAACACTAGAGGAGAAGACCTTGCTGGCCTAAGAGTGAAGGGTGAGGGTTGTCCAAGAGTGCATTTGGGTTTGTAATTAGAAGAGTTTTTCTCAGACCAGTGGAGCAGTAGACTTCTGCAACAGCCTTCCAGGAGAAACCATCAGGGCGAAAATCTGAGCTTTGAAGTTTTATTAAAGCTGACAGGAGGTAAGAGCAGTTTCCCATTGTAAAGGAGAACTTACACGTGTGCTTTAATAAGTAATTGAAACACTTCTTAGCCAGAACATTAGAAATGCAGGGCATCACTTGTAAATTGTTGTCATGGTTATAAGTTACTACTATTGTAGCTGAGTGAGGTCAGCACCTTTTTGCGAGATTTGCTGAAAAGTGAAGAGCACTCCTGTTTCACGTGTCTTTAACTGGGTGAGACAGACCAAAGGTAGCAGGGAAAATAGCAGCAAGGAGAAACAAAGAAGTGAAGTGACTTGCCCAAGGTCACTTGGCATTTCTCATTTCTGTCTCCCAGTGCACGGGTTTTCTCTTTCTGGAATAAAATGGGTGAATCCTGCAAGGCACATCTCATTTGTTATGAGTAGTCAGGTGGGAATTCTTCTCCTGAAGTTTCAGGAGGTGCTGGTATTGCTGCCACTTCAGTGAAAGGAACATTTTCCTTAACACATAACAAGGGCTGTCAAAGAAAAGGTGAAGTAAAAAATGGTTAAGATACTGTAACTTTCACAATTAGAATCCAGCACAGAACAACAGTAGGAAGTGGAGAACTTGCTGAAAATGGGGAAATTCCCCTTTTGTACTTTTGAAACTGAAGTTGGTCTTACTACTGCCAAAAAATTAACACAGACAAAGAAGTAAAGAACAAAGTAGTTAAGTTAATGTCTCTAATTTTAGCTGAGAAAAATCCCAATCCATGTTTTACTACGAAGAAATTGGCTTCTCTTTCCTCTTCTTCCCATTGCTAGTGTCCTAAACTGACAAGACACCCTTCTTTCTTCTCAGTTCTGGACCCTCCCACACGTGAAGAAAACCCTACAGTCTTTCAAAAATCTTATTTTTAATTAACTGAAATTATATAAGCCTCCTAATATACAATCTTTTTCAAAGTTTATTCCTCTACATCAAGAATTTCTGCCAGAGTTGCTGAAATATATGATGTAACACCTGCTGGGTTGCAAAAAAGGGGAAAAAAAAGGGAAAAAATTCCTTTCTTTCTGTGTCCACAAACAAGGTTCTCTTCTGTGCCTGTTCTCTTCCTGCCATATCCTTGAGCTCTGCCAAGCTCCTGAACTTGCCCAGGGTAAAATTAAATGCCAGTGTTATGCTCCCAAATAATGTTACAGCAAATGATTTTCCACTTTGCATTCAGTGTCAATCTGTGTTACTGGAGTCAGTAAATGGGGCTGACAGAATGATAAAACTTGACAGGATTTCCTGATTGCCAGTTCTGGTCTCATGATAGCTGAGTTTCCTTCCCTTTGCTGCACAAGCAATGAATTGATCATAGGTGCTGACATATAATTTATCATCGTTGGACACCTCGCTGACTTAAGCAGGACAGTTTGTCTTGGAGTGATATTCCAGATGTGTTCTTGACACCTCTGAATTGTTGCACTCTGCTTTTGTTTATCAGCATTGAAATTCCAAAAGATAGAAATTGACTTTTTAAAATAATAATGAAAAAATAAACTTTGCAGAGCTTGGAGACCAGCTAGAAGAATTGTCCAGTTGGACTCATTCATTTTAGTACCAAAGGCAGAATTTTTAAATCGAGGTCAGAAGTTCCTTTTTTATCTCTGTATTGTTTTATATGTCTGGGCTCCTCTTATGTTCTCTTAGTTGGGTTTGCAGTTCAAAATTTATTTGAAAATCAGTGCTCTGATGTGCAACTTAATGAAATCAAATACTTCATATTTGGCAATGGGTATTTCAAGCTTTCCTTGGCTTGGATAATTCTTTAACAGAGGCCACTCTTTTTGCTAGGTTGATACTTACTATAATGTATATAAGAATTAATCAGCAAATAGAGAAGAGTGCCTGGCTTCCTTCTTTTATTGCATCATGAGCGTTTGCTCCACTTTTCTTTTGGAGGAAAAGTAATGCACATCAGCCAAATAGAGGTTAACTTTTTCCTGGCTGGGTTTTGGATTGTACTGGGATTCCTTGGTCTGTGCTTGCTGTTACATTGGGCCTTAAGCTAGAAAACCCTTGAGCAAAGCCCCACTAAATTAAAAAAGAGACTCTTCTTTTATGAATAATCCACTCTGTGCAAGGTAACTCTTAACTGTGTGTAAGGGAGAGCCTCTCAGCAATCTGCTTATTGTGCACAAGTTCCTCTTGGTTTAACAAGAAGAATCAATTAGAAAGGCATCCTGAAGTACCACCGTGTGTCATATTAATTTAAGCATTGTTTTCTGCTGTTGAAATCTTTATATTCAGTAACTGTTAGATTTCTCCCCCTCCCCCATTCTTCTAGTCTCTGATGCACAAAATTATTAAATTTAATTGGGTTTCTGTGGACACTACTCATTTCTCAAAATTTATTGCAATTATACAATGCCCATAGCTCATTTATTTTTTGTTTCCTGGTGATTAAAACTTAAGACACTGAAAAATGTTATGTGTGTTTTCCTTTTCATCACTAATCCTTTTCTGTCCTCTACATCCAAGGCACATTCTGTAGTCATGAATCATTAAAGTAGCAAAATTCACAGGCAGACTTAGTTTATAGCTAAGTATAGTAAAACCAGAATGTAGGTCAGAAATCCTGAAACATTTTTTATAAGACATTTTGGTCTTGTTTTAGAGGATGTTTTTCTTAACAGTGGAAACATTCCTGTATTTCTTATCTCTTACTGAAGTAAAAATCTGTTTTTCTAAGCTGAGAGCTATCAGCAAAATTTTTTTCAAATTGTAGTTATTAAACAAAAATATTGTGTGGGCAACATGGAGTGATGTGGTTACACCCCAGGAGAGGGAGATGAAAGGAGAGGATGTAAAAGTGGCTGGGAGTCCTTGGGTTTCATGAGCTGGTGCTGCTCCTGATCACTTCCACAATTTCCATGGGGAGCTGGTTCTGTGTGTTTTCGCCCAGGAGGGGGAGGCTCTGCTTCTCCCAGGGCTCATTCAGCCCATCGGTGCTGCCTGTAGCTGCTGTGGCAGCATCCCACTGATTGTGTTGTTTTCTGGGACAAGGAGTCCTCAGGGCCATCCCAGGAAGTGGCAGCATGTTGGGCTGGGGTCCCAACCCTGCAGCAGGTGAATGTCCCACCTCAGTCACCTCCATCTCCAGCCTTGGCTCCAAGAGATGCCTGAACCCAGCTGCCTGCTCTGCTGGGAGTGCTCTCCTGGCAGGTGCTCCTGAGGGCTCTTTGTCACCTTTTCCCCACGGGCTGGGCAGGCACCTGAGTTATGTGGGCTTTTGGTGTGATCCATGTTAGCTGTTCTGATGTTTTCATGCCAGAAGGTCTTTGGAGGACCCTCACAGATCCCATTCTGCAGAGGCAAAATGCGTTCCATGCTGGGATGCTGCTTTGTCATGCTGGTAGGTGAGTGATGGAAGTGAAGAGGGAATAATTAATACCATTATAACAGCTAGGGGTGTTTTTAGCATTAGCTGAAGTAGGAGGCATGAATATTTCTTCAGGCAGAAACACTCCCTGGATATGCAGCAGAACGATGCCAGGGCAGTGGTATCTGCTCAGGACAATGCAGGGTATGTCAGTTTGCTACAAACACAAATCATGTAGAGTCCTTCCCAGCTGAAACAGCAGCAAAGTTATTCAAAGCAAATATATGCAGTGGCTGAACTTCCTCTAGCACTTTGTGAATGGAGTTCAAGTGATGAGAGTTTGGCCTGCTTCCAGAAAGCCGGGCTTCTGTTTCCAGTGCTGGCAGGATAATGTTTGGGAAATAAGCTTGCATCTGAAATGTAAACATGTCCTTTAGTTCACCAGACTTCTGAAATCAGCCAAAGGGAGTTGAAACAATTAAATACCGTGGGGTGGAAATATGGTAGTTGGAGATACTGTAGAGAGAAGTGATTTGAAGTGTTCCTCTCTTTGGAGGAGAGGAGCTGCTTTTGTAGACAGAGGTAGGCTGTGTCTTTCTGAGGAGCCCACAAAACTCACTCCATAAAATTACCAATGGTTCTTGCTCTCAGTGTTAACAGAGCACAGTAAGTTAGTATGCGAACATTTGTATCTGGACAGGTTCATCATCTTTTCTCTCTTCTTCATGGTGAAAGATGGATGAAAGCCAAGGCAAATAGCAGCCATCTATTTGTAAGTTCTTTAGGGACCTTATTTATGAGGAATTGTTATGGGCCTTTTAGTCCAAATCTTACTCACATGGCAGCCAGAGGAAAACACTTTTGACCTGAATGGGAAATGAGTCAAGTTTCTGATATTTTTATAAGTTATATAAAATATTGCCTTTCCTCTTAGATATTTCTTTGAACAGGTGAGAAAAATAAAAAAGTGTTTCATTTCTGTCGTGCCTTCCAGCTGAAATCCTCAAAGTGCTTTAGAACTTGTGTGGATTTGGCCTCACAACATCCCTTTAATTCTGATAGCACTCATTTCAGCATTATGGATGGAGAGGTGAGAGAAGCTGCTTGATATTCTCAGGCCAGAGCTGCATGAGCACCAATCTCCTCCTCTGGCACCGTTCCCACAATGCTATTTTTTCTCCTTGGCTATAATGTGTCTATACGAGCAAGTTGGATTTTTTCCTCCAGTATATGAGCACTTGAAACAGCTGAATAAAGCATCTCAAAATCATAACTAGGCCTGAGCTGCACAGACTTCAGCACTACATGACCTTTAAGTGCTGTCAAGGAGTCTTGCAGAGAAAGCTGATCTCTTCACCTGCAAGGCCAGTGTGCAGCAGGAAATAAACCAGGTGCATTTTGGTGATTATGGGACATGCCACACTCTCCCCAAATTCCAGGGAGCACCCTACTGCACATTCATATTCAATCCATCATCTGCCTGGAAAATCCCTTTTCAGATAAAAAAATTCCTGCAGCTTAAAACATGGAACAGTATCTTTTACAGGTATAAGGTGAAAATCAAGCCTCCCATAACTAACACCTCCTTGATTTCAAACATTTCTTTTTATGTATCAGCAATCCTTCAAGTCTCCCATATTTTCATTGTCCTCTTGCTCTCCGGTTGGAATTGTTCTTTATTTAAACATGTAAGAAATAACTTTTAAGTCAGTTTATTTGGTGTCATTAGAGAATAGCCTGATGATAAACACTACATTGGTCGAGCTGAATCGTGGTCTTGCTTCAGTCACTGGAAACACAAATAACAGTGGTGATGGATTTGGTGGTATAGGAATATCTGGCTGAAAACTTGGGGTTTTAGGCTGTGAACCAGTTATGGGTGTGACTACCCACAGTAATGTCTAAAGCTGAATACTCACAAGTTGTTAATTGTCTTGTCTTACCTAAATTTATTCCATGAACTAATGAGGTTAATGGGCTCAAACGCCCCACCTTTCTCTTTTATTTGCCTGACAGGCTTCTGTCACCTCAGATTTTTGTTATCACTTCATCCTGATAGCAAAAGAGAAGTCCAGCTACATTTTGTATTAGAGTTAGCTGAAAAACTTCATGTGAAGTTGTCCCCCCCTGGGACTCCATTCCCTCTGAGATGGAGTTTCCAAACACTGCATTTTCATCCAATGTCAAAATATCAAACACTCTGTGAAGTGACATCGTCTTTTCCCTGTGTATTGCTGAGCAAACTCACTGAAGCAACACATGGGATCTGCAGTTTGAGAATAGAGGAGCTGAGATCACAGGGCAGAAAACAATAACCTTACAAAAGGACCAGTTTTATTAAAAGGTGAATGACATATGAAATGCATGATCATAGGCACTATAGCATTTAATTTCCTGAAAGGAGCTAGAATTTGATAACACATAATTGATTACAGCTTGTAAAAGACTGCTGGAGTTTACACTGGCTTCTTATTTTCTTTCTAAAGCTGGTGGCTAACTTGTTCATCAGTCATGGCTTTGTGATTTAACCTCTGTGTTCCATAGTCATGGGATTCTTGTAGAAAAACATTTTGGATGCTTGTCATCAAGACATTTCACTTGTGTTTAGGTCATGGAGAAGTCTATACACTTTATGCACCTTCTTAAACATACAGGAGATGAAGTGTTTCAGAGAGGATGAGAAACACCATAGTCAAGTTCTGGGAAAAATGCTGGCATCCTGGAAAACATGTTTTCTCTAAACAGGGGAAAACCCCCGCAACCTGGAGGTTTTGTTGTTGTTGTTCTTGAACTGAAAGTAGTGATGAAGCAATTGCTTCTGGTTAACTGAATGTTTCCATTTCCATTTCATATTGTTAAGTCTTGAGTTGGTTTTTTTTGTTTGGTTGTTTTTTTTTTTTGCTATAGACAATTTTCTAAATACATTTCATACCAAAAGAAAGGAACAAAGGAACTTTCAAATATGTCAGAATTACTACTGTCACATACTGAGCCACCTTGAGCTGAAGTTTCTTCAGCTGGAAATAGGCACATCTGTAAACAAACACTAAAGCCACATGAAAAGGGTTAAGTAGGAGGGAAAGAGAAGGAAATTGTGACTTGGCTCATGCTTGTGTAGTAGTGCAACACTGTGAAAAGTTTAAGTGCTCCAGCACGGACCTGTAAAGCCATACATCAAATTGATTTACATGCAGGGAGAGCTGCCTTTTGCATTGAGGAGATGAGCACGTGCGTCATAGCACAGGAGAAAGTGGGAGGATAACTGGCAAATTTAATTCCACTCCAAACCTGATCCTGCTGTGACACAAGGGGGGTGCCCTGTCCCTTGTCCTCCTGCTGAAAAATGAGAAGTCACACAGATGATGGGAGCAAAACCTCCGGAGCAGTGGATGGTGTAATTAGGTGTGCAAATGTGCTGTGGTTTAATCCAACAAAGAGCTAAACACAGCCTCTCACACACTCCCCCTTCCCCCAGTGGGATGGGAGACAGAACTGGGGAAAAAAACCTTAAAATTCATGGCTTGGGATACAGTTGAATAGCACCAAACCAGAAAGGAAGGTAACGCTAGAAATGATAAAAGAATTAGAACATACAAATCAAGTGATGCCTAGTGCAGCTGCTGACCCATCCTGGCCAGCTTTCCCCCAGTTTGGATGCAGGGCATGATACTGTGTGCCATCCATGAGGTCCCTTCCAACCCTGTGGTTCCATGGCTCTGTGCTGCCCCTCCCCAAGGCCACTGTGCCCAGCACATGGCACCAGCCCTGCTGTGACATCACCCCAAGCTCTGCTGTGCCTCCTCGTTCTTGGCACATGGGACACCTGAGGGTGAGTGGGAGCTCTGGGAGCTCCTCACTGGTGGGGTGGGGTGAGGAGCAAAGGCCTTGATGTAAGTGCTGCTCAGCAAGAACTAAATCATCGGTGTGCTGTTAGCCTTTTGCTCATCCTAAATACAAAACACAGCACTGTGCCTGATGCTAGGAAGAAAAGTCATTCTATCCCAGCTGAAAGTAGGACAAAATGTCCAGCAAAGTTTTGAAAAAGAAAAGGAGGAGGTATTGATTCAGTGCTGGGTACCTACAGTTCGCAGTGAAATTTTCCATAAAAAATATAACACCGTGGTGGCCTGTGGCTGCTCTGTTTTGCTGCCTCTGGTGAGGCAATGGGGTAAGGCAGAGAGATGGGTTTATATTTGTTTTATTTCTGTTAAAATGAGATTTCTCCTTAAGAAAAGACCTCGATACTAGATTAAAAGAGCATCTTGAAAATGATGAAAGTGGAGCAACTTGTGAGATAATCTTCAGCTCACTCTCTCAGAGGTGCGTTGCCATTACAGTTAAATTCAATCCCTTGGGAAGTTGTGTCCTTGTAGCAGTGTGTTTTAGCAACAGATTGCCCTGGGTTAGTAATGAAAATGTTTTCAGTACTACTCTGTTTGGGGAAAATTGTTTCAACAGTGTTACAGGAAATCCCCAGCCAGTCTCAGTGGTCTCCTGTGGCTGAGGTACACAGGTGTGATACACGCAGTGTTAGTCTAAGTTTGGTCTTTGGTGTGTCCTTAAGGAAATGAGATTACAGCCACACTGAGGGTGTGTGAGAGGCTGGCTAACACCTTGCCTCATAGGTTTTGAACCTAGGGATTGATTTAAGCCATATTAGATGGAAAGTGGACATGTCCAAAGAAGTTAAGTTCATCCATCATTCTGCAGGAGAGTGGATGCTGATGGGAGGGCAAGGCCTTTGAAGTACCCTTTGCATGCTCCCCAGTGACAGGAAATGGTTTGCTTGTAGGTTATTAAACATGCTTAAAATCCCCACAGAAAAAGGTGATCTAGATCACCTCCAGCCACCTGTATTTTTGCATGTGATTTGTTAGAAGTAAAAAATAAAAAAGAGTAGCTGTGATTTAAATATGGTATTCTATAGAACTAGATGAAAAAGAGTGAGAATGTTATCCAAACCCATCAAAACTATTTATCTGGTGTTCTTTTCTTTGAAATTCAAAATAGTAATAGGATATTGCAAGCCAGCCAGTTGTCATTATTTAAGTGATTAATTCAACTTGGCAAAGTTAAATCAGACCCTTTTTCCTTTATGAATCCATTTTTTGATTCTCCAGATTCATTGCTTGACAATGATCTCATACCATTGTATGAATAAGACAAACATATCATTTATGCAGGGCTGATCCCTGCCTAACCCTTTGCTCTGACTATTGATTTCTCCAGGTATTTTATTTCTGTGTCAGGTGATAAGATAGTGATCTGATTAGGGGGCGATGAGAAAGTGAAATACTTTTATACACAGTAAGTTCAAAACAACTTAATTGAGAAATAAAAGGAAAGTATAGAAGCCAGCTCTTCTCAACATTGACATATGAAGAGAAAAATACAGAAAATCTTTTAAATCCCTCCAAATCTTGTTAGCTAACAGAGGTCAGATTAGTCACTTTAGATGTAAGGTTGTACCTGCTTGACTTTTTTCCTGTTGCACTTTGAGGTTGCTGAAGGACCTGTTGGTAAGTGAAAGCAGTTGATTCATTGTTCTTTTTAAGTATACTCTGTATTTCTGAAGGAGTTTTCTTTAAAAATTACAATACTTTTTAAGTCTAGCTCTAAATATCTTTTAGGAAGCTACAGAATGTGCAATTCATTTTTGTGCCTGCATAAAAGTGTTGCTGAAGTGACAAGCAGGGTGACTCTTTCATGTGTTCAGGCTTCCTTAAACCTACTGGCGTCAGAAAGGTGCTGGTTAATAGCTCTGTCTTTAAAGCTTTAAATAATTAAATTCTTTGGGCTTCCAAACAACCTCCCTAAAACTTGGCAATGCTTGAACCTTTTAGCAAACCTGATATGGAAAGGACACTATCTAAATAGCTGAATCTGAACTTAACTCCTCATGGCTTGACAGGTGGTTCCGGTTAAAAAAATATGTCAAGCTAGAATATTTTCTCTGTTGTCAAGTGCTTGAATTTTTTGGATGTGCAATACCATTGCCAAGAAATAAAGCACAAAAAATAACCCTGAATCTTTGGGAAATGGTTAGAAAAACAAATCAGTTGCATTCCCCGCTCACATTAACAAATGTATTGCTGCCAAATCCTTGAGAGAGCAAACAGACCCCACTGAACAAGTCAAGGCACTGGGAAACCAGTGCTTGTCCATGTGATATGAGGAGGGTGTTTGGAGGAATATAAGGAGGTGTTTGAAGGAATACAACAGAGCCCATTAAACTGAGAACGATGTCCCAAGTCACTGAGAACCTGCTTAGATTTTTTTAGCAATCAAGTAGGCAGTGAATCTTCTAAGTAGAGAGATGCTCCTGGTTAGATTTGCAGGAGCAGAACATTTTCCTGTGTTTAATTATTTAAAGGAAGCTGTATAATGGGTCTTTGGAATTGTGTGACCTGCTCATCAATCCATCCACTTTTGCATAATGCATGTGGCATCAATGTTATTCCATTTCAAGATCACTTAGGAAAAGCTTTGCCAATCTGCTCATTGCTCCTTTGCAGTGCAAACACCAACACACGGCTTGCGATGTCATTTGCCTGCTGTGCTTGTTTAGAGCCAGCTGTAAATGTTCCCAACAATTAGCATTTAGAGGAGAAGCAAGAAGTCTGTAAATTCCTACATTTGGGTGAGATCACTCAAGGTGCCTGACCTTTGGACCTGGGGGAGGGCCCTTCCCAGTGCCAAGGAACATCCTTGCTGTGAGATCCTAAATGTGGGGGAAAGCTCATGAGCCTTGCCCTGCAGGGTGGCGCTGCTGTCCAGCTGGGGTTTGTCTCCCAAAACCTATTTTTCATTATGTGTCTGAAAAACAACCCTTTCAGACACCTGAGCTGGACCTGTTGGACTTATTCTTGCCTTTCAAATCCCCCACTGTAATCTTAAGGAAGGTGCTGCCCATACTTACTGCCTGTAACAGCCTAGCAGAGCTCAAACCCTCTTCTTTTCACCCTGAGGGAAGCACCTCATTCCACCTTCAGAAGGAGGAGGAAGCTTTGCTTTGGAAGGGCTGCACTGCATCTTGGACATGATGTTACTTTCCATAAACTCCAGGAAATTGTGTAGGGACTGAGAGGAGGATATGGAAAACATTAATTACAATAATAGCTCAATTAGATGCATTTAAATGCTTTATTTCTGTTTCTCTTAACTTGTTTTTATTGTATGTAAAGAAAGGAGGAGGTTGCCTCAGTCCATGACAGTCCTGCCAGACACAAAGGGCTGTAAATGTCCACTTCTAGGAGTATATGATTATTAAACATCATGTGGCCCTGCAGAGAGGGAGTCAAAAAGCTGTTTGTCCTATGGCTTCTCTGGAACTGCCTTGGTGAACCTCAGTATTGTCCCCTGAAAATTAAAGAAAATTATTCCCTCTAGTTAGAGCAATTTATAATTGGCTGATAAAACGTGCTGTATTTTAGCCAGACCTACTTTCCATAGAAGTGTGTCTAGGACTATTCAATTAATCCACATAATTGGATCCTTTACCTGTGATCCTTTCCTAAGTCTGGACTGGATAAACAGATTCAGACACCCTGCCCTGTGCTGTGGAGAAGAACACAAGAATTGCAAGAAGGTTTGTCATGCCAAGATGCCTATGCTGTGCCGTGGGTAGTCACACAACTGTTGGTCCTTTTTACAGCTGTAGTCACAACCATTATTAAGGAGCTGCTTCTCTTCAGAGCTTGAGGTATTTGAATGTATACTTTAATTGAAGATTATCTGTGCTGGGTAGGTTTTTAGGTAAAATCTTGGTCCTCACTGAAGAAGAAGTGGAGTTTTGTCATTGACTTTATAAGGACTAAGACTTTACCCATTGTATCTACTGGTAATGATAGGTGAGTGAACATGAGCTTTTTCACAAAAAATGCCCTGCAGTGCTTCTGAAATGCACAACACGCAGAGAAATATATTGTAGATTTAATGATTTATTCAATGAATGTAAAAGCTGGTTGCATAAAGGAGATTTAAGTCATTATTACCATCTGTCACTAGGTTTCACTGTGCTGCAATAAAAGTGTGTTTCAGATTATCAGCAGTTGAGTCATATAAAAACCCAGAAAGAGTAGTTTCTTGTGATGGCATTCCCCAGCTCTGCCCTTAGAATTGCCTCTCCAGATGGTGGGCATGTGAGGACAGAAATGCACAAAACATGGATGAAGCTCAGCTAAAAGCTTCCAGAGTGCAAACTGCAAAATTGTTCAGGGTGAAAGGGCTGGCCTGGATTTCAGACAGTGGGCACATTCCGTATCTAACTTCTACAGTTCCCTAATCCTCTTCCATCATGTAAAAATATAGGGACACATGTTTCCCTGTGTCCACCTTTGTTTCTTCTTTTGTTTTTTTTTGCATTACTTAACTTGGTTAGTTAGCAATACAGAAAGCTAGTATTTTGCTGTAAGCAAGGGATGAGGACATCAATCATGTTCTGTGTTTGTGCCCTGGGAAAACCAAAGGAGAAGAGTCTGATTTTGAATCTTACAAAAGATTATTAATGAGTAACTAACCAGAGAAACATGAAAAAAGGAAAACAAAAAAATGCTGTTACCGTTATAGAGTTTTTATCTGACTTTTACTGAATTCTGTTCTTGGTAATTTTTGACAATTTCGTAGAACTGAGCATTTGGTGTTTTCTCATTTTAGTAGTGCCTAATTATTGCTTTGTTCTGATGGCTGCTGCATTCCATGGATTTCTTTGTTTAGTGATTGTGAGGGACTTTAGGATTTTACAGGATGAAAGGATCAATATTATACATATAAATAATATTTACTATTTTTATTGTTCAGACACTGGTTTTTCAGCCACAACATGGGCTGATTCTTTGATGAGGTATTCAGCTCTACGTGTGCCTATGCCAGTCAATACTTTTTACCTGTAAGGTGTTTTATTGAGCCACTTTTTTTCCTTGTGTTTATGCTTTGCTCTCCTCACTGTCCCCACTCATCCCCCACTGTACTTCCTGAAGACAAAGACGCAGGAGAGATACACACAACATCTCATCATCTGTCTACATAAATGGAAGTACTGAATAACTCTTTGATACTCTAAAAAGAGATCCAGTTTGGATTCTGTTGTGAAAGCCTGGAACCCTGACCAAAGCTGTCAGTCAGTCTCTGAACAAAAACCTGATTGTCTCTGGTTTCAGATCAGCTCTTTGTGGTTCGCACACTGAACGTTGTTATCGAAAATTCTTCCCTTAGCTGTGGCTGTAAGTACTGGGCTTGGGCTGTTGTCACTCATTTCCTTTGATTAGTGCTGCAAGTAACAAATAGCTCACACCCACATGGTTTGATAGCCTGATTGGAAGGTCTTGATCCCACAAAGTTCTGAGAGCATCTTTTTGCTAAAGAGAATTTTTACAGCGGTAGGATTGAAATGCTTTGTGCTTTCCAAGGCTGCTGAGAGATGCTGTTGGCCTGAATTTAATGTCCAGACTCCCTCTCTCAAAAAGCTGCAGCAAATTATTGACAGCAGAATCAAATGCAAACCTTCACACTTTTGAAATATATTTTCACTTATCCTTTTAGAAATATCAGTGCAATGATGGTACTATTTCCTTGAACCAAAGGAAAGGAGTCAGAAAGTCTTGAAAAGGGGATGGGATATTTCTCACCAGCAGTGGTGCTGGGTAGTTATGTATTTGTGCTCATGAGGGTGTACTGGAAATGTGTTGATGAATGGATTTATCTGGACATACACTACTTCGTGCTTGTGTAGTACTGTACAAACTTCTGTACTTTTGACTTAGTTTGAAATAGTCAAAATCAAATCTAGAGTGTCTGAAATATAAAACAGATCTCACAAGCTAAATTTCCTTGACTTGGAAATATTCTTTTGAAAGGATTTAACGTCTTATAATCTCACGTTTCTGTGGATGGCTGTGTCCCTGCTGTAGCTCAGAGGGTGCTTAGGAACACTCTGAACTCCAGGCAGCTCCTGAGGCCAGGGATCTCAGCCCATTCTCACCAATTCTTGCAGCCTGTGGTAGCAGGGCATTGGCAACAGCATAGGAGACTTCTGCTCCTGTGAGTGCCTTGTCACGTAGTGAGGGTTTAAACCATCTCACAAACTCGTAGGTAGACAGGACTTTGCTGCTTTGTATGAGCCCTTGTGGGGATGGCCTGCTTCTGTTTGGAAGGACTGTATTTTGTCATTGCAACCTTTTTGGTCTGTGTTACAGTACCTGCATAGTATTGATAAAAATGCTATTCTCCCATTGTCTGTTTAGACCTCAGGTGCCTGAATTATATATTAATTAAGAGTAATACATTCTTGATGTATGCTAAGAGCTTGTTACTGCCAAAGTTTTCTGTGGTGGTCCTATACTAATAATAGCTCCTTTTATCAGACTGCATTTTTTTTAGTTGTTTGAGCAAATATATGCTCAAGAGTGGAAGGAAAAGGTAAAGAGGGGTGGAAACCAGAATCATCACCAGTAGGTGATGTGGGAGGGATGTGTGAGGGAACTTCACTTGGGACCTTGAATGTGTTATGGTAGAACATCCCCTGATGAAGTGAAGGGTTTGATCAAGTTCTAGCAGAGACCCAGCTGGACTTGGTGTGATTAGAAGTGACTGTAAAGATATTCTACATCCAATTTTACAGTCTTGTCTACACGGGCCAAGTCAACCTGCCCTCAGGCAAAAAAAGAACAGAAGAATTACTGTTTCCCTATTGACATTCCATTAATGTATTGTATTTTGTACATCTTTGTTCATGAAGAGGATAAGCAATATTCTAAAAATACACAGCAGGGGAAATGGTGAGCTGCATTTTTTGCTATTTGTGACAATATTTGTGCTGTAGTTTAGTAACTTTTCCATTGTGCTGCAAAATTTCCTCAATGGTGAGAGAGCACACACTGCAAAAGCGACTTGTTAGGAATATGCTTTGCTTATCCCCTACAGGAACAGCATTATTCTTCCAGATATAAGCTTCAAATGGCCTCTCATTTTGGGATATCTATTTAGGATTGGGCCCGAGATAGTTTTCTGTCAGCTCTATGAAATTAATACTTCTTTATGACAGTGTTTTATTGCTTGCTGTATGTAATAGTTTCTTTCATTGGCACTTATGTCCTTTGCAGGGAAAGAAATTTGCCTCTATGATAGTACACTTTGAGTGTCATTGGCTTTCATATTGTCTCTTAAAAAAGGTTATTGTGAGGAGAAGATCAGACCTCAATGAGGCCTTCTGAACTGAACACATTTCGAGGGGGGAAGCCAGAACTGTCAAGGCTTTGACTTTCTAATTCCTGAAGAGACGTTAATTCACTCGGCTGCCTGATCTACAGGGAGTAGAAATGAGACTCCACTTGCATGACCTCTGGTGTCAATCATTATGGGAGGCATCTGCATTTATATTGTCAATGCACAAACTTTCTTTACTTCCTGAAGCATGAAATCACCTTTCAGATGAAGAAAGAAATATAACCCTGCATTCTCGAGAGAGGTAGCATTTCCATCTAAGGCTTCTGTTGCACAGAGAAATGTTTAAACACAATATCCTGACTTCAACCTCAACCAGTCTCTTGGAAGTTGTCGTTTTTCAAGTGAAAGTTACACTGCATTTTTTAAAGAGATGTATTATTACTTCATATTATTTTAGGACTTCTAGTGCTCCATCTCTAAGCCAACAGGAGGTTTATCACTAACTTTGATACTGTCAGCAAAACTTGCCCAGAGTGTCTCACATTAAGTTATCATTTAAGCCTGTGTTCCTCTGGCACAGGAAAAAAGGAGGAAGTACATATTTTAATGAAGTTTTACAAAGATGAGATAACAGGGCTAGTTGGTAACCCGCAGCAGCAGGATATACAGCCTATGCCTGTGATATACAGTCCTTTAATGTCATTGAATTCACTGGGATATTTTATGGTGTTTGGCACCAGGTCTTTGTGA
The DNA here is from genome assembly GCF_000738735.6 of Corvus cornix cornix. NCBI lineage: Eukaryota > Metazoa > Chordata > Aves > Passeriformes > Corvidae > Corvus > Corvus cornix. The sequence continues at coordinate 2,751,108 of NC_046344.1, forward strand.
TCTCTGCTGACATTCATTTAATTGGGGATTCACACAGTCACTGGAGATGCAGCCAGCAAATTTGGGCCAGTGCATGCAGTAGATGCTGTAGCCTCAGTAAAAGGAAGGAGATCAGAAAACTTAGCAAGACCTTCACTGCAAAAAATGTTTCAGAACTTCACCCTCGGAAGGGTGTGCTGAAGAACAAGATTGGGCTGAGTTGTTTCCAATCAAAGACCTCTCTTGAGCCTGTTTAATACAGCTGCCACCTAGATCAGTGACAGAGCTCTCAAAACAGGCATCGAATGCGAGGAAATGTATAAGCTTTAAAAATGAACCTGTGATTTCAAAACCTGAAGTTTCTGTCAGGTCTCACAGGTGAGCTTGCTGTGCTTGTTGTTAAAATGTGGCTACGGAAAGAGAAATTATTTAAAAATGGTACCTCCTTTACTCAACAGAATGATGCTTCTTTGGGAATCAGTCAGGACTGTTTTAATGCCCAGGCCGTACTCTGCCTGATCTTAGTCCTTTGCTGCCATTGGAGTCTACAACACTCTTGTTCCCTCTTTCCTGCTCCTCTCTTGCCAGATTTCCTACGGGACACTCACAATCTTTTCCTGCAGGATGGCAATTGATAAAGTGGAGAAGGTCATGTTTCCATAACAGCAGCAGCAGCACAGCAGGGAGCATACAGCAAACAGCTGGACTGCAAACATCTGTACCCAGCTGGGATGTTTCCTTAATATCTCGAGTGTCCACAGTACCTGTGTCCAAAGAAAAGGATCCTGTGAGCATTCCTGCATAACATTCTTCAGGGAATAGCCCAGTGTGGATGGCAGCCTGGTCTGAAGGACTTTGGGAGGGTGCTGGAAGGGAATGACTTAGGATTCCCTGCCTGGATCATCCAAATAGATTCCACGGATTGTGTCTTGTGTCTCTGTGTCTTGATGAACCCTTCAGATGACAAGGTTGGCAATTAAACAGGGGAAAAAAAAAAGAAAGGAAAAAACAGTGATTTTTGGAAGTAAGGAGAGCCAGATTTTCTTACTCTCTTCTAGGTCATGACGCACTGGGATCACGAGTCAGCCAGGAACTGGGAGGATGATGGGATTTGAAAGCAGGTTGTTTTGTCTCTGTCAGCAGGCTGCAAGTTTGTTTATGAAAGGCACAAGTTGAACTGAAGATTAAATCTGCCTGATTTTTTTGATCTCCATCTGTTGATAAGAACTGAAATGAGCCCAGTAGCATTATGGCATGAAGCTCTTTATAAGGCCAACGTCTCAAAGGAGCCAGAATTTTTCTCTCGATCCCTAGAGTTTCTGTCTTCTAGAACCTAGAAAGAATAGGTATATATTTTTAGAAGTTGAAACCTTAAAAAAAATTTGTTCCTTATTCTTCAAACCAGAAACCAGTTGGCATGACCTACTTTCCTATTTCGGATATCAATAGGATATGAACATAGGTAAGCATGATCCTTTGTTTGCAAAGATAGCATGACAAAGTACAAGAGAAAAAAAAGAATCTACATTGCAGGATTGACTTCTTTTTTCCCTATCAATGTGGTTTCTTTCTGTGCCAGTTTTGTAGAGGGTTTGTCATATTGAAGGCAGTTCAAGGACCAGTTTCATACCTGGTGTAAGATGTCCTGCATCTCACATGACACCTGTTTTGGCAGCACTTGCCACATTTCTGTATTATAAGCACAACTTCTCTTGTCTCCTTGGCATAATGAAGATGCACTCTACCCAACAGTCCTTAGGTAACTCTGTATCTTAGCCTAACATCTGTCAAGTTTAGTGTGACTCCATGTTTTACATCTTTTTAAAAAAGACCTATTGTTCCTAGTCAAATAGTCTGGGTTCTATGCTTATTAGCACATTAAATAACCTGCTTAAAATGTCACCTGAAGCACTGCAGAAAATCATCAATACCGACTGTGAATTTAGCCCGGATGCTTTGAACTTGTATCTGATACGCCTCATGTCTAATATGTTCCACAGAAAAATTCAGGAAAACATCAAAGTAGCACTTTCCCATGAGCCTTCGCATCCTGCAGAGCCAAGGCAATGGAAAGCAGCCAAGGAAGTTCACACTGCAAAGCTGTAACTCACTTTTCATTGAGTGATGAGTCCGTCATCTCTCGCTACTTGCAGTTTTAAGAAGCAGGAATCCTTCAACCAGACCCCAGGAGTGCAAGCTAGTGACCCTGTTAATCTCTTCTCTACTTCAGTGGCATCTGTCCTTTTTTTTTTTACCTCTGTCTCTCTCCCTTTTTTTTTTAACCCATCTGTACATGGCCAGCAGAAAATCAAAAGAGCAAACGTAACCTGTCTTCTCAGTAAGTAGGGCACCTTCCACCATGTGAAACAAAGCAGGTTTTTTTAAAACTAGTGCCTGAACTGGAAACTTGAACACATCATGAAGAACCTGTATGTGTGGAAGGCTCTGTGCACAGCCCTTCTGATCACCCCAAATGTCCACCAAACTGTGAGAAAAGCTGCCCTTTGTGCTGGGGCTTGTTTTGGTGGAGGGGGCTGGGATAGAGAGGAGGAATAGAGTTGCACCTTCTGGGTTAGAAAAACTTAGAAATATATATGCTTAAATTAATATATGCCTGTAGTTATGTGCCTCCTCTTCTGTGTGCACACTGGGAAAAATGGGTCTGGCCCTTCAAAATTCCTCTTTTGTCTGGCATCTTTTGGTGGAAGATAAGGAAACCTCTAAGCCACCTCTGAGATGGTTTTGAGTGGTCCCAGATCTGTCTCTGCTGCACCTCTCTTTTGTAGTGCTGCTGCATCTAGGAGAGGGAACAAAGGTATCTCTGGGTCCACACCATGTTCAGCCCACTGTGATTTGGTGTTTTAAAGCTGGACCTTGGCTTGGAAGAGGCATTGCTCTGTAGCATGCTCCAGTGTTCTTACTGCCCTGAGGAGTAACTGTGTGAGCACACACTGTGTGTGATGTACGTGCATGGCTTTAGGAGGATCTGGATAAACAGAGAGTCTAAGCAGTGAGAAAATCCCAAGTGTTTTCAGAAACACTGTGAATTTTCTAATGTAAAAAGAACATGTGGTCCCTTTTGCTACCATGATTATGTTCCTTTGTTTTCTATTGAGTTTAGGAAGTCTGTCTTTTGGCATTTGGAAGGGACAAGAAACAAAAGCCAGCCTCTATAATTAGTGACTTCTAAACCCTGAATTTTCTGTAATAATCTCCCATATCAGTATAGAATACAGATTTGTGGTCTTCTGGTGCAGTCAGTTTCAGATTGACTTCTTGTGCCTGTATTATCTTTCCAGGCTGGAGAACCTGCTGATTAAAGACAGACTAAATATTAATTTCTTATTCAAACCTTTTGAGTTCAGATCACAGTCGAGCCAGTGACTTCTTTGGGACATGGAAAAATGGCTGTTCCAGCACAGGCTGTTTTAAAAATGCTTCAGCTGAAAAAATACAGAACTTTTGAGGCTCCTGGAGGTGCATATATTGTAGAGGAGATTAGGAAGCTGAATGGAAAGTAAATATTAAAGGTTTTTTGGCTAAGAGAGGAAACATTTGTCTAGGGAAGTTACGATAAGAAGCTTGTCTGGAAGAGCATGAAAGGTACTCATAAGCTTAGCATCAGCCAGAAGAGCAAAGATGCTGGCCTGATTCTTTGTGTACATTTTTATGAAGATGATTGCTCATACTGAAAGCTCTAAATGCAGCACACAAAGCATGTTTATGCAGGATTGTGTAGTTCTTGAAAGTCTGTTTCTGATCAGAAATTAAACATAAACCTTCAGCATTATTGGTGAAAACAGAAGCAAAACTTCCCACTCAGGTAAAAAAAAAAAGTGTGCCATTTTTCTTCCCTTTTAAATGAAAATGGAAAATAATTTGACAGTTTTTTAATTTTTAAAATTTTTTAACTTTTCAGTGCCTTTCTCTCTGGGTATCCTTTATGCAGAGAACAACAAACTCCTTTTGTCCTTGCGTTATTTAGAAATTGCAGGGATTGAGAATCTCAGAATGATGTCAGAATTTCCAATTGATTTTGTGCGGTTTTTGGCTTTCATAATGCCATGTAGAAGCTTCCTGAAACTGGCAATAAGACAAGAACTGGACAAGGACTGAATGCAGACTTCTTAGTGCTTATTGGCTTGGACCTGTTCTCGATACTGGATGTGAACACGGGAAATCAAAGTCCCTGTGGTCAGTCTCCTGTAGCCCCTGGGGTTTAAAGATGTGATTATGGAGATCACAATTATGAATGTTAAAGCATTTATGGGAAAAAATCCCTGGAGAGAGGGAGAATGCTTAGTTGTGGCTATTTTAATTAGCAGCCTATATTGCCTGTTTATAACAAAGTCTTACTGACAAAGCCAGAAACATTTCTTGAGCTCCAGATGGCTGCTTTTCTTTATGACTTGCTGTAGGGTACAGACTTTGATTTTATATATTTTGATAATCTATCCTGATTATTCTACTAATACTCATTGTTCTCCCTGTGCTGCAGCAATACCCTTTGAGAAACTGCAGCATATGGCTTGGTGAGGGAAATCTCAAGGTTAAGAAAATCTTTATTTATGTTTCTCATTGCTTTGTTTCCTTTTTCTTAGAGCTAGGACCTGTAATTTTGATAGTATCTCTTTGAATGTTTCCTAGAGACAAGATTCTCATTCTAGGAGGTTCCTGCAATGGATGGAAAGAGGTCTCAAAATATTTGCTCATCTTCAGAAGCCTCTTCTAAGGGCACACCATATGTGAGATAAAGTCCTAATCCAAACCAAGTTAACAGCAGCAATAACAACAGATTCTGATTTCATAAACCAATATTTGCTTGAGCTTTTTGCATCCCAAACTGGGATGCAGTTTTCCTAACTGTTTCAAAATGCAGCTGCTTCCCAGTAAAAGTCTTTCATTCTGCGGTGGGTTACAATGTTCAAATTGTTCCTTGATTAAAAGCACTGATCTCACCCTTAGCAAATTGGGAAAACCAGTGCCGTGTGGACAGAGATTCAGGAGAGAGCACTCAGCATAAATTTTTCACTAGTTTGTTTTCTTGAAAAATGAAATTGAGCCAAAAAAGAATCTGCAAAATATTTCTTTTCCTTAACCTCTGCAGTGTTGTTATCAAGTTTGCTATCAAATCAATCCAAAAATAATGATTATCATTAGCTGATGAAATGGGTCTGTGAGTTATGTGCCATATAAATATTTTGGCATTAGTTCTGTATTCATACCATGGAATAAACTTGTTGAACTTCTGCACTAGGACAAAAGTGAAAAGGAACATAAGGAAAGTTTTACATGGATATTGTTTTTCTTAGGGAAAAATACTTCATTTATATATTTATTTTAGATTTTCTACACGGTTCCTGGATAAATACAAGTGCCACTCCCTCCCAATTTAAAATACAGCATAAAGAAAAAAGTACAACTGTTTAAGAAAAATATTTTGCTTAACTAGACTCAAGGTATTGTCTTGGCCATGAGAAATCAATTGAGTTATTTACCATGGAGAGAGACATTCTTTGTTGTATGGGGCCTTACAAAGTTATTCTGCTCTGCTCAGCTACCATTTAATTGTGTAAACTTTTGCCAGCTGTCTGCAAATAGGAGAATTCGATTATAGAAGATGTGAATGTCACTGATCTGAGTACAATTTGGCCCAAAGAGACACAAATATTTGGGAAGCAATGCCATCCAAGAAAAGATGGATAAATGACAGGGCAAGCAAAGTTCAGTGGTGTAGGCACTATGTATTTATTGCGAATGTCTGTGTTGCTCACAAGTGAGCCAGCATGAGCTGTAGGACCCTTGAATATCTGGCACTTGGGAGGATGTTAAATCCCAGTGCAGGACCTGTATTCTCGAGGTAGCTTTGCCCTCAAGGGGCTTGGCACTGCAATGGTACCTTTAGAAGAGACAAAAAGCTCTCTGCCATCCATAATATTCATTGAGGGAACACAAAAGTGAATTTGATCAATCTTAACAAGTTCTGCTTAGTTCTTGAGTATTTTCTGCTGCACCCTGCAGTTGTGCCAACTATGAGAAAGCTGAACCCAAATATGCAGACTACGACTAAAATTGTTGACATTGCTGGTGTTGCTCTGTATTTACATTCCTGTGGGTGAAAGGACAAACTGTGTGTGATTCACAGACAGGGAACACTAAGTGTGGACTTATCCCAAACAGCTTCTTCAGAGACATCCATATAGTTCTGACTTCAGGAAGGAACTTATAAACAAAGTGTAAATGAGCATGCAGTTTACTTGACTGATCTATGTGTACAGCTTAATGCTGAGGTTTTTCAATTAGTATTCCCTTCACAAATGAGAGATGTAAAATGTTTAAATTTAATGAAGCAGAAAAAAAATTGATTCTCTTCTTTCCCTCCATCTTTCTTACTAAAAGTTTTTGGCTCTTTCACATTAGTGGCTGTGCTATATATTGGCATTTATGCTAATGAAGAGCCCATGATGTTTCCTAAATGTTCCACTACAAGGACCTTGTTAATAGCTTCCATTTATCCAGCAAAATAAAAGCTCCTTGCAATCTCCAACCCGTTGTGCAACAAGCCAAGGACATAGAAGGGACATGAAACTGGACTCTCCTTAACTGTGCCACCCTTTATTCCAGTAGGGCCAAGTAATTTGTTCAGGGAGCCAAAACCTGGGACTGCAGGTTAAAAGGAGCTTGCCCAGGGATGGGTATTTGTTCTTCCCCTGTGATAGAGAAACAAAAATTGAAATCTGAGTGTGACCCTGTGGTTGGTCTCCCATTGGTTACTGGGAATCTCGCTGATCCGTAGGGTACTGATAACTTACAAGGTTGGGGCACTGACATTGACAATTGCTTCCTTGCCTTGCCACTCGTCCTCATTCCAGAAACTGTGAACCACGGAATCTGTGGATTCCTAATCCTAATTCTCCTAATCTTGGAGGTTTTGATCCAGGTGATCTTGGGCGAATCCAGTCAGGCGGCAGCAGCATCGCCAAGGACAGAATTCACGTGTGGTTCATCTCCCAGCCTGTGCTCGAAGAGCTGTTCAACTGGAGAGTGAAGATTCTTTTCATACTCTAAATGTGATACTTAGTCACAAAGAATAAGAGTAATTATTTTATCTATCTTTTAACAATTAGTCTTGACACATCATAATGGGTTCTGTAGTCTTCATCTAATCAGCAACTTTAAAATGATTGTTTAAAGACTGTGAGTGATAAAGATTAATAATTACAAATACTAATAACTTCCAATGATTAAAAAAATCAATTGGATAGAAAACTAGTTTCATCTCAATGAAATTGCATTGTGTATGAGAAGTCATAAAGATATAAAAATGTAGAGTAATCAGTGCCAAAATTTAAAACATCTTAAGGGGACATTAATATTATTTTCATATATTTTGACTAATTTGCCTTTATTATCCTGCAGAATGCAGTCTTTTAAGATCCTCCAAATAATTTAAAGGTTTTCACAGAGGCTACTGTTTTATAAATATTTGTGCTTTCTCTTTGAAAGTAGAAGTACTTAGGAATTTGTGTTCTTCTTGGTTACTGTGTTAGCATCTATTTTCTTAAGAACTGGCAAAAATAATTAAACACTTTCTAGGCTGATTTTTTTTCGTTTTCTCTTCTGAACAAAACAAAGTTCAGAAAACAGATTCAGTTTTGGAGAGTGTTTTTTCTTGTTGTTTATTTCTCTCAACTTTATTAGAGTAGTAGGACAAACCTCTGTGAGTTCAAATTAGTCCTTCACAGAAAAGGAAAAACTCAGATATTCCACTGTGACTTCCACATCCCCTCTGGTTTTGATGGGCATCACTGTAAGGTGTGAAAGCACAGCAAGAATGTACAACTCCATTGTTTTAAACTGACCTGAGACAACCCTCTGGCTCTTTTTTATTAATCCACAGAAAATTCCATTTCCCTCTGTTTTGAACTTAAATGGAAGCCATGGAGCTCCTTGTAGACAGGGTTGGACTTTCCTGTGCTCAGGAGACAACTTTGGGATTGAGGAAAGGGATACTGGTTGCAATGTATTCAAAAAGTTTATTCATAGTAGTAATTAGCATAGAATTCTTTTACAATGAATCAGTAATGGAAATAAATCCTACAGTGCACTTAATACAGGAGAAAATGAGAAAACTGCTATATCATAGTTTAGAACAGCAGGAATGAGTTCTGGAAGCACTGCCAGGCATCCCCAAAGATTTCAGATACCTTTGCTAGATGCAAAGGCACTAATTTGAAAATGGAACTGATGCTTCCTGCATTCTCACTCTCGCTTTTGCAGAACCGTATGAAGGTTCCTGTTTTGCTATGTATCAAACATAACACAGCTCTGTTGAGGCTGTGGCACTGTTTTCTCAGATCTGCAGTCAGTGCTTCAGATAATTGAGATTAGTATAAGCTGAATGTTTGAACAGAGAATTCTCTGAAAGCAAATGGAACCCAAACGAAATGAAAGATGTCATGTCCTTGGATGTTTTCAGTGATTGACAATCAGCTTTTCTTTGGTCAAAAGTCTTGAAGAGCAAAAACCACGAGGACTTGCAGGGACAGCCTCTTCATTTTCTACCTGCAGGAACTCTTTAACATCAGCTTTGCTGGATTAGCTGTTCTTGAATGTTGCTCAAATCCTGCTGATGTAACAAATAGATAAAAAAAATATAAGGGAGATTGATACTGACTCAGTTGAATGCTTTCACAGGTTCCTTCAGCATCATCTTGGTCTCTTAGTGCAAGCAAAGCTCCATAAGCACTGCTGTCTAACAACACATTCCAGACTTGAGCTGTGTTAGGGAATTCACTCTAGGATATTGGCACTTTTTTTCCAAAGGCCTGATTGCCACCAGTTGTCCAAAATTTGTCTTGTAATCTAAGGAGTGTCTTCCTGTCCTGTGTCTGTACAAATGTAAGGAAACACTGCCCCTGTAGAGATATTTCCACACTTGAGCTTTGTTTCAAATGCTGGGTAGAAGGATCAATTATATTCAATGTAATATCTATAAAATTCCTTTCTTTGACCCAGTGAGACTCTGTGTTGGAATTAGGATACTTGTAAAATTTGCTATTCCAAAGTGTTTTCTTTGTGTTTCTGCTCTTTCTCTTCCACTCTCTTCAGATTTTCTGTTCACTGTTATTGGTGGCAGTTTGATTTCACTAATAGGTCACAGGAAAATAGTTTTACAACAGCACCCCCTTAAACTCACCAGATGTATTTCCATAAAGAATCTGAATAACTTCCTTGCTTTTGGTTTCCAAACATACCTGCTGTGGGAAAAGAATAGCTGTATTTCCAAAAAAAGTGCTCTGCAAGAAGAGCTACAGACCAGTCAGATATGAACAACAGGCTTGAAAATGAGTGGTGGCTGGAAGTCAGCACTAAACTGGAAAAACCTACCCAAGTGCATCAATTTCCTTCCTCAGGGTGACCCTGAGATTTTTGCAATTCCAAATGTAGGTGAAACTCAGCAAAAATGCAAGACAGGCTGGAGGTTCTGGGCTGTGCTGGGGCTGTATTTTTTGTACAGGCAATATTCTCCTGCTTTCAAGAAAATACTTTATTTGCACATCCTGCTGGCAGAATACAAATGTATTAATGCAAAATGAGCTGAAAGTAAATTTCGGCTGGAAGTAAATGAGCTGACTCCCTTTTGACCAAGTTATATCTAAATCAATCCTACATGAGCCCTAATTAGGTCAGATCTTGTCTGCTGGCTTTGGAGTTGCTGTTCCTGTTGGTTTGGTGCCAGGGTTAGATGTGGTACCCGTGGTGTTTGTTAGCAACTGCAAAGCCCAGGGTGAGCATGGGGCCTGTTGGGGCTAATGCACACCCTGATTATCTCAAATGCTCCTTTGCTAAGCTGATGGGCAAGGTTTAGTTATCAATTTAGTCGGCTTTCCTACAGTCTGACACTGCTTCTCAGACAGCCTCGAGCCACAGCTCTCTGGAAGTAACAGATGATTTATTTTTGCTGGAGGTAGCTGCTGAAGTTGCTCGTTAAGTGTTATTGATACTATAACACTTTTTGCTATAACAGACTTTCTTTTGATTATTAGATCTCTAGGAGTTTCAGGATTATTAGGGTTCTGAAGAGCTTACTCTTTTTTTTTTGGTGTCTCTAATGTTTGGTTTTTTTTTTTTTAATAATTTGTCCAATTTTTCTTTATTTACTAAAGTGTCTATTGGAATCAAAAGAACCTCTATCTCATTTTATCCTTCTGGGGAAGATTTTTTCAGAAATTCCAGTGACTCCCTGCAATAACTAGATATATGAGGTTCTGTGTGTGGTCTGCTTCCAGGATACCTACTTGAAAATCTCAAAATGCTTGAAAGTTGTTATAAGTCCTGTCCTCAAGTAAATCATGTGCAAATAACCTATGGGGATGAACCAAACCTATTGTGATAGAAAAAACTGACTTGGAAAACCAGGTTTGACTCCAAATCCTGAGATCTAAACCAAACTGATTTTAAAATTAAAACATGGCATCCAGCACAGCAGGTTTTCCCCACCAAGCTTTAAACTCATCCATAATAATTTTTATATTATTTTTATTTGTGCTTTATCTAACTTCTGATATTAAAAAAAGTCATTAGAATTTTTCGATTTGTTTAAATGGGAACAGGATTGGACTAATAGTGAGAGTTTTTAAAGTAAGTTTGCATGTCACTGATCCAGAGGAACTGTTAGTACTACATCTTATTCCAATTGTTTGCCTTGTTATTAAAAAATTTATAATTAAATGTTTTCAACGTTTTTTGTCCAAGAGCTTTGTTCTTTATAACTCTTAAAGTGCTTTTTTATAGCAAGGCATTTCTCTTGGGTTTGTCATTGTAAAAAGAAATCCCAAGCATGCCATTCTTTCCCCAAGTTTTCTGGAATTTGTGTTACTTCTCTCTATTGTATTTGCAGTGTATGAGGTGGGTTCTTTTCTCTTCCTTCAGGCTTCTTGGGTGAGGGGGAAATTTTTTATTTTCTGTTATTTAAAGAAAAGCAAAATAGACTTGAATTGGCTCCTTCCACTCATAAAACTGCCCAAAGTTTACTTGGCAAAAACGGGAGTGAAGAACTGACATGCCAGGAAGGAATATTTTTCTCTACATCCACCTAGATTTACCTCCCCACTCATTTTAAGAATCAGTCTTTGCCCTTCAGTGCAGATTAAAAGCAGGCATCAGGTTTTGTATCAGGAACAGAGAATTCTGATTAAATAAATCACATTGAGCAGTTTTATGCTTGGTCATTTCTAATTCAAAGCACACCCTGAGACTGTAGCAAAATCCAAGAGAATGCCCCAGCACGAGCTTGAGCAAGTTAAAGCTGGTGCTCATGTGGTCATCAGCAACTTGAGCACACAGCATTGTTGTCTTAAAACTTGTTACTGTATTTTCTCCTTTTGTATTTGGTTATGGATACATGTCTGTCCAAGTTATTCCAAACTTCTATCTCCATAGCCCATGAGATAAGAATATATTTTTGGGGAATGAATGTCTATACTACAGCCTGGGAGACTTGACACTGAAGTTTCTCAGGCTAAAGAGGAGAGATTTGTGTTCCAGGTTGCAATATGGTAGTGGCCAGATGTCTATTTACACACACACACAGTGTACACCTGGCCCATGGTAAAAGATTAATGGTCCCATACTTTTAGAAACTCTTTGAACTTGGTTCTCCTTTGTTTTGTACTTTGTATTTGTGAAATACAGCTGATTTAATCCAAAAAAACTGTTGATGCATCTGTTTATGGTAGAGCCTGACTGCGGATGACGGCTGGGAAGGGATTGCCAGGGTTCTGAAATCGTTAGGGTTTTTGTTTGTTTGCATATCCTCACAGCAGTGTGTAGTGGATACATGGAGGGACACGGAGCAGTGCATTGTTTTCACCACTCTGCAGATGCCTGACTTAGGTTTCCATTTGTGCCCTTCCAGTGGGTAGAACCGAGATTGCTTTAAGGTGTATTCACAACTATTCCAACCTATCCTAGCAGGAAAAGTCTGGTTTTTAGCCAGCCTGACAATGAGAAGACATAAAGAGGGCTTAAAAATACCTCTGCTCATCAGAGTCACTGTTTTACTGTGTACTCTCTGACTGGAGGTGAAAACTCAGCGCTTTTAATTCTATCAGACAGCAATCCCTCTTTTATTAATCAGACATAGGTGCTCTATCAGAGCATAATGATGGTCTGGGATCAATATTTGAAATCCTAATAAGACTGAGTGATTTCAACATTTCAGTATTTGAACAAGAGATCATATTGTTTTTTCCACGGAAACATTAAAAACTCTGTAAAGAATCCAGTGAAACTGTGTCACTCTAAGATCCTCTTGGACAATATTTCCCACTGCAATATTCCCACTACTTTCTTTTCATTTTTTTTTCCTAAAAGAAAGATTATCTTTCTTTTGAGCAAAAGATTTTTCTAAATGGAATTAGTCCATTACAAGAGCAGAGGGAAAGTTGTTTTTGTTTTTAAAGACTCTTAGAGGATTCAGTCTAATCCTTAAATCTCTCAGGTTGATAATAGGGTGTTTTTCCCAGAGAATTACTCAAACAGGGTTTGAAACAGGTGGATATTCTCTTCAATCTACACATTATCTGAATGTACATCTTCTTTAGGATTTAGCTTTTTTTTTAGCAGCAGTGATGCAGATAGGAATTGAAAACCCAATGCACCTCAAGGACTGATGTATCTGTCTGGACTCTGAAAATTACACCTTTAATGGCAAGACAAGGCCTGTCAGATGCAACTTTTGAGACAAGACTGGTTGTTTATTTCATGAAGAGCCTCTTTTTATTATTTCTATTCATTTCTGCCACCAGGGAAAGCTGCTGATCCTATGGTACTGTGAGCACGGTTTGACTTTCTGAGAACTGAACTTGGTTTGTGTGTCAAGCTTGTGACATATTTCTCTGAAATTTTTAGTGGGAACAAGTTGCTGGCTGACAACAAGTAGGTCTATAGCAGGGAGAAGATTACAACAGAATTGTTCTGCCTCATGGCCTGGGCTTTTAACTACCTCAGAAAGCAGCAATCTTCCCCTTTCTCTAAAGCTGTTATAAAAAGTCTTGGTGTTTTTTTTTTCCCCCACAGCTGTCAAAATGGTGCTTAGTCTGTTTATCCAACAGCCTGGGAACTGGAGGTGTAGTCACTGAGCCGATCCTGTTTCAATCATTGACCTTAAGTGGAAAGAAGGGAAAGATCAAACAAATATTTTTTTTCTGATTTTTGAAAAGCTGCCAAAACTAACGAAGTTGAATTCATCTGGGACAAAGGAGATGCTTTTGTTTTTCTACCTCTTTCAGCTTAGTTGTGTTTTGGATGGCACTCAGCTGTTGCAGCTGGAATACAAAACCACTGCATCAACCCCCTCTGAAAGCCAGGTCTGTCTTGTGTAACTGCAGTGCCACCCAGGAAACACTTGTTTGTGTATTCTCAGGGTGTATTCTTCTTATCTTCTTGGTAGATAGCCCAAATTCACACAGTGGGCTTGGTTTTGGTTTTGTTTTGTATTGGTTTTTTTACATGGGGGAAAGAATTGGAGAAATAATTTGTCTTTCCTGCACTTCTTTAGCCTTCCCACAAGAGATCAACCTAAATCAAGGGGCTGACCCAAATACACTTACTTTTTAAAATGACAGAAGTTAATTTTTAAGTATGAATCTCTTCTATTTTTGGTATCAGACAGACTGCTGACTTGAAAACCCCTGGAACTGTTACTTGTGTCCTTATGCTCAATGCTCTGAGGTACACCTGTTCCCAGTTCAGCAGCCTCATATCCACCCACATGGCACGGCCTGTCCATTTCCTGTGTTCTCCAGGTTCCATATGCTGGGAATAAACCTTAAAGCAAAACCATTTTTCTTAAGGTCATTAAAGCTTTCCAGAGGCAGAAACTGTTCAGTAAGGTTCATGCAGAGAGTGAAGTGGTGCCATGTTGGCCATGAATGTAAATTAAATAATGTGGGCTGGTCTTATATGGCCCAAGACAACCTGATCCCAATAGTGTCTGCTGCTGGGCTTTGCTGCAGCTTTGGTTCTGGCCGTGGGCTCCTGGCTCTTCTTGAGCTAAGATGATGTGTTATGGAGGTCATTGCTAAGACTGGGGGTGGACTGTTCATTATTGGAGAGGTCATTAACCTATTGTTTGTGCATGAGCCAGTATGACCCAGAATATTTTAGTCACTGAATTACAACTGAAACAAAGCCACAAGAACAAAACCAAGCTTGGCTGGACCAGCTTTTTTTCCTTAGGTGTATTACTCCTGGTCCTGTGATAGAATAATTTGCTTTAATGTGTAAGCATTTGCAGCATTAAATAAATAAATAAAACCAATATTAACACTTATACATGAAAAGCATATAACTCCCTGAAAGTTTCATGGATGTTAAACCAAACCATCCTACAGAGAACTTGGACTTTGGACAGTTAATTTTATTGTGGAAAGTTTACAGCAAGCTTTTTATTCCACCGACCCTCAGTACTGTGTTGAAGAATAAGATTAATACAGTTTTGAAATCAGTCACATCCACCTTGAAATGCAAGGGTGTTAGCCAGTATTTGATGCAGGAAACAATTTTCACTCACCAAGGATGGAACTCATACACAAAAAAGAAAAACTTGAAAAGACAATACTTCAGAAATATGATAAAAAGGGTATTTTCAACTGGAATTTGGGAAACTATTAGGTGCCTGCAAAATTTTTATGTTATGTAAGTTTTGCAAACAGGATTATTTTTCTTCTCTCTTCTGACCCCCTTCATTTTTATTTTTATCTCTCTGCATTGCACTTGAAGTCCAGACAGGCTATTGTTTTAACAGATTTTTTGAGAATTCAAAGACCTTTAAGTTGTGTTGAAACCAACATGTCTGGTTTATGGATATGTCTGTTCCTTTCAGTCATATTTTATCACTTATTCATCAAAAACTGAAGCTTGGAGGAAAACAAAAATTATTTCAAAATGGTTTTGTCTGAGTTGTATGGGGGAAAAGATTTTTAAAACCTTTAAGGCTTTTCATTAAAAGCAGCACTTCAGTTTTTTGCGGCTGTGAACTTTTTATTGAAACATGGCTCAAAGTTCCAGTATTTGTTGAAACAAAGGTCTAATTTTTACACACAGGTCTGTAGTCAGATTGTTTTCTTCCAATTGCTGATATTGGTTATTCTGAATCTTCCTTCTAGATACTCCTCTAATTTTCAGCCTAAATATTGCACTTTGTTCTTATAATTTCCCTACCTCTACCCAGAACTGATGTATTATTTTAGTTACAACCAACAAAATAGATTAGGATGCAACAGACTTGAGTATAAAACTCTTTGTAAAAACCTTGGCTCCTGTGAACTTGGCAAGACATTGCATTTCCTTTCAAATAATAACCCATCTCTGTCTTGTCTTTGTGCTCCCGAGCACCGGAGCTGCTGTGACCCTGTACAGCAGCAATCCAGTCCTGTCTGTCAAAAAGAGACAAAGATCTTAAGATCTGGCATGAGACAAAAAGGTTTCAGTTGCAATGGATTGTCAGTGTTCACTGTAAGGTTGTATTCCTTTGAAAATCCCAGCCACGGGCATCACCGTAATTTGAGATGAACACCGAAACGGAACAGTGGGATCGGATCAAGGGCTTCATAGCAACTGAGGAAATGATTTAGGAAAAGATTCTAAGAAATTTTAGTTCCTAATGTAGCCCCAGCTCTTTCATTTCCATTTCTTTGATAACAGGTCCAAGCTCCTTCGAGTCTGAATTTCAGCTCAGTTTTGTCCCTCTATGGGCTTATGGCAGATGTGCAACCTTTAACTATGTTAAGGTTGCAAAGTCTTGTGATTTTCAGATGAACTTCATCAGAATGAGTGGAAAATGATAGCCATTCATTAATGAGGATTTATGGTGTGTAAGTCCTCTGTGAAGGATTTTAGGTTAGAGATTCATTGTGTTTTTATTCCATTTGATATTTACTATGACTTCTACATGTTTTCCTGAAAATTTTTAATAAAATATTTTAGTGTACATCAGTATTAAAAAATCTTTGTTATAGGAAGGTAGGACAGTGTGGCCTATTTCTCAAACCAGGTATCCTTTTGCTCTACGTGGAATCTCATGCTTGCTGGGCTCTGGAGTGAGGAAATGGTTCCACACCACAGTCAAAGCTAACCCCAGATAAGTAAGTGCTTTTGTGTTTCAAATTGACGAGCAAGAGGTTATTTTTTTCCCTATCAAGGTAGCAAATGAATGGTGGGAAAGGGATGCAATGTCCTTAAAGTGTCATGGATGCACTGCTTTGGTCTTAATAAGGGCTGTGATAGGTTTGCCTCATTGCTATTCTCTGAGAGGTCATTCAGTACTACAGGAAAATCCAGACCATCTGTTAGAAATAGATCACATCCCCCCAGGCTTCCCTAGAGTGTGCCCTCCTTTCTGTGACATCACACACAGTACTTGTCTACCCCCTAATCACAAATACAGAGTTTGGATTCACCCTGACTTGTAGAGAGCTTGGAGAGCTTCTGTTCCTTCCACTGCACAGGTGCCCACTGACTTTACAGTGTCTGAGCCAGAGTCTGAGTGTGCCCCATCAGCTGGGCAGAGAAGGCATGAGTGAGATGGTATCATTTGAAAAAGTGCTTTTTATGATTGATTTCTGAGGAATGCAGGGAAAATTTTCAGTGTTTCTAGATGCTGAATTTTGAAAAACATATTGAAAACATTATGTGCTGTGCTTTCTGCCTTTATTTTCCCTTTAAAATGTCAGAATTCCATTGCAGTTTTGGTTTTTTTTTCTGCTCTTTTCTGAAACTAGTTAATATGAAGGATATCTGCACAGTACTTTGTTGGTCAAAGTCTCTGTGTTGAAAGCTTATCTCATGTTGCAGATTCCTCTGTTTGTACCAGTGGTGGTGTTTCCAACACTCTTCGTCTTTAATTATGGAGATTTTAGGACAAATAACCATGTCACAAGAAAGAGATTCTATATGAGTGCTGCTTTTTGGTATAAATTTCACTACAAGAGTCAAAGGATGGAAGCTGCCTTTGGATGTGTGTGCTCCAAAGGAATTGGGTTTGAATGAGGACTTAATTCAAGGTTTGATGGAAATTCTCTTAGGGCAGTAGGAAAGCTTCTACTGATTTCAGTGGATTGACAAAACCTCAGTGCAACAGGTAATTAAGTCAGGAACTAGACCTAAATTTTGTGGTATTTATTTGATGATCTTATTTGTAGCTTTCTTGCTGTGGATTCAGAAACACTCTGTTCGTTACTCTTCACTGAGTTTCCTTTCCTCAGGTCTATCTGGTTCTTTGCTTTTCAAAGTTGAAGGGCGAACAAGAAGATCAGGAATTTCATCATGAAAGCAGCACAATGTAAAAGAGCTGACACCTAGAAAAACAAGCAAAGTTAAACAGGATTTGACAGGTTGCAGAAAAGAGAGAGTGAACAAGATGGGAAAAATGAGCAGCAACTAATTATTATTTCACTGGTCACCACAACACTTTAAAAACTTCCAAAGGCTGTGAAATTAATTGCATGCAGAACAGCACTCAAGGTGCTTAATATTTTGTCTCTCTGGGACAATTTGCTAGAGACATCGTTTGAACTACAAATACAAAGCAGGGAAGATGGGCCTCTCTCTGGCTGTGTCATTCTTCATTTTAATGAGGAAAAAATGTCACACAGAGCAGTGTGAATTTGAAATATTATATTATGCTTCAGCTTTATGTCAGAGTAAGTATGTTTCTTAAAAGAGCCCTAATGATTCTAAATTCTAGACCTTGTTGATAAGACATCTGCTTACTTGGCCTGTGGTTTGTGTCTCATCTATAAGCTCATTAACATATATATTAAAAGAAACCTATTAAAATATTTGCATTTTTAAATGAATCATAACCCCCCACTTTCCCTCCTCCCCTGTCCTTTGGAAACTTGTTCTTTTGGCCTTGCAAAACATTCTACCAGGGAGACAGAAATATTTCAGTTATTTTCGAACCATTTAACATTTGGGTAATTCTTATAATTACTTTTCTCTTTAATTGTTAAAGCTGGAAGGCTTATATAATATTACTTTCAAAATTCATAGTTCAATGTAAATAATCTTTTCTGTACTCACAGACCTCTCAGCTGGATGCTGACTCGAACCCTAAGGGCGCTCATTCTTTCCTTTGGTCTTATTTATTATTTTCTGCTCTCCTCATCAGTTTTCTGTTATTGTCTTTCCTGCCTCTTCATCTGTCTAGAGGCACATGTATTGGGTGAAATGGCACTTGAAGCCATGCTGGTTGTTTATTTAAATAAATCATATTGAGATGAAAAGAGCAGCTGATTGCAAAGATATAACAAATTTGATCGAGAAGCTCGTCAGGCTCTTGAGAGGTCTTGTCATTTTAAGGAAATCTCCCACCTGGACTTGTGGCTCAGAGATCTTTCATGTCAGCAGTCCTGGTCTAGCACGGAGTGCAGGAAGTTCCTTTTGTGTTGCCTGTCTGGGTCTGGTGTTCTGAGTCTCCTGCTGTGGTAGGGCTGGCCAGTGTAAGAGAAGCAGCAGAATACAGCCACCAGTGCAGGGGCTGCCTGCTGCCCAGGCTGTGTCCTGTTTGCTAGAAAAACTCTGCACAAAGGATGCTACAAGTGCAACGGGCAAAGCACAGCTGAGAAGATTCAGCTGTTTTCTAGAACCTTCCCAGCCCAAAGAGGCATCTGCAGAACAAGGTGGTTTTCCCAGCACGCTCAGCTAGTGGAAAACAAGGAGATAGAAATATTGGCTTCATCTGGAAAACCACGAAGGTGATCTCCTCCAAAGGTGAGCAGGAGCTCCTGTCACCTCTGCTGGAAGGGGTGCCTGGCTTGGATGGCATCAGTCTTTCATGTGCTCACTGTGAGTAACACCCACTGTCACTATGCTGAGACTTTTGTTTCAGGAAATAGATCTCCCAGGAGGAAAATCTGCATCAAAGCTGGGATATATCTACTTTGGAGTACTACAGGTTACACTGGGAAGAGTGTTCCTTGGTGGCAAGACTAGCAAAGGACAATTTTGGCAGCTGAAGTTCTCATGCTTAACAAGGAGACATTTTTATTGCCAGATACTCCTCTTCCAGTTTCCTCTTCAAAATACTTTTATAGATATAGTTTCTTAAAAGATTCTTAGTGCCTTCTCAGGCTTTTAAACCATTTTCTTGCATACTGAAAACAGCTGTATGGGGAAAGGAAAGCTCCTGCTGCTTCTCTAAAGCAGTATGTGTAACATCACAGTGGGAAATAACATGTTTCATGAACTTGATTTATCCCCTCTGCTGTGTGGTATAAATCCTGCTTCCTCACTGCATGGCCTGCACAGGCATTTTTGAGGGCCTTATCCTGCCTGGTCCTGAAAAAAAAGTGCAGAGGAAGGATTTAATTAAAAGGAAATATTTATTTATGGGGAGCACTACCTCCTACACATACTCTGCTGCCTAGCAGGAGGAAGCACTAAGTAAAATCACGGGAAACAGTAAAAATATTTCCTATCCACCGGAATTATTAAGTATTTGCAGTACCTAATATATTATTTCAGAATCACAATTATAACCCAGGCAAAGCAGTGCAAGATAATGCTTTATTTAAGACAGCATGATCTGTTTGTTCTGTTTCACAACAAGTGGAGGACGAGCTGCCATGGCTTCCACTTTATGTTGTTTTTTTCCTCTTAGACAATGCCTTTTGATGCCAATTTTAACGAACTGCCAACTTTTTTCTTTTTTTTTTAATGGGCAGCTGCTCAATCTCTGTTCTTAGAATACCTGAGTCCCTTGCAGTCCTCAGCTTGATTTTTGTCTCCAGTTTTTGTGTTGGTAATTTTCACGGGTAGCTGAGGCAGAAAAAAACCCATAATATATGTGAGAATGTTAAATTATTAAAATCTGTGGGAGTTAAATGTTTTTAACTGAGTAAGTCACTTGCTGACATGCAGGACTAGAAGTAAGTAATCCCCAGATGTAGCAAAGTTCCTACCTCCTGGTCCAGGCTGCAATTTCAGTCCTACTGGTACTGCTGGTTGTCTTTGGATGTGATGCACTCCATTGAATATTAAAAGCCAGAGCAGCTATTTGTTGTTTCTCACCTTAGAAAATCTGGTTGTTGATTTAGATGTATAAACATCTAGTGCTGCAATGGACATTAAATATTGAATTACCAAACTCTGGGTATCTCTCTGTCCTGGTTGTGTGCAGTGTCATTGTGTTTATGGAGGCAGCACTCTGGCCATGATCAGAAGCCCATCATGGTTGTTACTGTACAAACCCAAAGCAAGATCCCTGTCCTGCAATTTGAAATCTCTTAGATATTAAAGAGGTCTAAAGCTCTGTTTGAACCTTGGGGAGCTGAAACACGCTCATTAAGTGTTTCCCCCATCACATGGGCAGTTTGTGGTGGGGCTGGGAAACACTTCTGTCTGCAGTCTTAGGCCTGTGTCTGAACAGCAAAACTCCTGCCAGCCCTGTGTACAAACCTTCTAGATTTATAGCCCAGTGACAGCCACTGATTAAAAAAAAAAAAGCTGTTATGCTTTATGAAGTGTTGGAGTATTTTATCTCTTTATGTCTGTTGTGGTGTCCTTCCCTCTCAGCGTGAGAGAGCAAGATCATCCACACAGCACTGTCCTTATTAATGAGAAGTACAGCCAAGCATGTGCTGGTTTTTCCGTCACTGTGCTGTGGTTATCTGCAGAACAGGAATAGAAAACGAGTATCTAATCCTTAAAAAGGGCTTTGGAAGATTACTTCAACCTTAACCCTGCCCCAGCTGAGCTCCACTTAAATCCTAAAGGGCTCTAAATACTTTGTGTTCCCAAGATGGACATTAGTGTACCATGCAAGTGGGAACTAGCTGGTGAGAGAGATTTTCACATAAAAGCAGAACTGGAGAGGGTTGCCTTTTCAACTCTCTCTTTTCTTCTTTTTTTTTTTTTTTGTTTGTTTCTTTTTCCTGATGAAGAAAAGTGGAACTGTGCATGTTGGAACAAACCAGTGTGAGCGAGTGAATGTCAGACAAGGAGGATTATTCCTTGAATATTAACCAGAAATGTTAATTCCTAATTCATTGTCAGCTGAATTCTTTCCCTATGTCATTGTGACTTCATGGACTCCAAAACAGTTACTTGTATCTTGATTTTCAGTGAAACTTTTAAGAAATTAAGAGTAAATAAACCTTTAGTGTCTGTGGGGATTCTTCTGCCTAGATCAGTGTCAGCCTTAATTAGTCCTGCTAGTGGAACATGTTCAATTCTGGTCTCCTAAGACAACCTTGTTCCTTCAAGAGTGTCCTGACAATATGACCTGACTTTAGGGCTGATGAGGATGAGATTGTATAACCCTGTGGCGCTGGCTTGCACATATTTGCTGGCACAGCATTTAAAGCGTGTAAGTTGCCCTCTGGGAGAGAGAAGATGTAAAAGGCCACGTTCCAGAAGAGAGTGAGTGCTTTCCTCTGCCATGGTGGGAAGAGAGCAGGCTAAACTTATGCAGTTGGAGGTTTATTCTTTAACCTCAAAGTCTGTTAGGAAAGAAACGGTTGATTTACAACCAAATTTATTAGATTGAATTTCGTTACTAATTTCCCTGTATGTTTCCTTCAGTCTGGGCTGTGCTGTCACACAGAGCAGCTACACCTTCCAGAACACACCCTCTGCCCTCACACAGCTGGAAGAACAATCCTGGAGCGGACTGTGCAGCCCTGGCCACTTGTAATGTTTCAGGATATTTCAGTGAGATTTATCTCAAGTGAACCCAAAGTGCCTCTGGCAGCTGCACTTCATCAGGGCTCTACCCACAGTCTGGGTGCTACTCTGAATGGCTCAGGCTTGATGTAACTGTACCAGAGGCTTGATTTGCTTTCATGTCTGTACTTTTGGATTCAAAGTGCTGTCTTTCCTCTTCCCCAAACAAAGGCAGAGCAGTGAAAATAACTGCAAGCTAGCGGGTGTACAGTGGAGATTGGGAATAGCTTCAGCAGCTCTCCCATCACACCCCTGCCCTTGGGACACGGGGACTGGGGAGTGCCTGCCATCACTCGCAGAGCCTGAGTGCTCCATAGCACCAGAGGAGTCAAAGACACTTAATTCTTTGCAGAAGGTGTTTATGGCATCAGTCCCTAGGGCAGTGTGTGAATTAGAAAAAGGATCATGTGTGTACCTGTCCTTGCTGTTAATTACCTTGCCATTGAATACAACAAAGCAACATAAAATGGCCTTAGGAAATATTTAGACTGGCTGGAACATAAGGTTAAAGGTTTCTAATCTGCTTTAGGATGGATGGTCCCAGCAGTGCTGAGGGGTGGGAAGCAGTTCTTTCTCTTTTTGGTTATAATATGGCTAGAAAATTGTCAGAGTGCAAACTTCCAGCACCTCCCCATCTGCAGTGCAGATCCAGTCCCTCTCCCTGATGTTTGCACAGCATTGCAACAGTCTCTTGCTGCTGGAGGAGCAGAGAAGCAGGACCATGTATTGTCCCTCTGAATGTTTTCCTGAGAAGTATAAACTGTGGCTGCTTTTTATCTTCACCCATCCATAAAGTTTAGCTATT
This sequence comes from Corvus cornix cornix, assembly GCF_000738735.6. Lineage (NCBI taxonomy): Eukaryota > Metazoa > Chordata > Aves > Passeriformes > Corvidae > Corvus > Corvus cornix. The sequence continues at coordinate 2,773,624 of NC_046344.1, forward strand.
CACAACCAATTTCACTCTAAAGAGTTCTCATGTATGTTTCAAAAATAGAACATATTTAAATGAAAGTGAAATCTCGTTTTTAATTTATACAAAGGTTAGTGCTTCTGCTCCTAAGAGTTGTCTTTGAATTGCTGTGAGAAGGTTACCTTGTACCTTCTAAAATGCACCTATATCTGACAGCTGGTCCCCCTCAAAGAAATTTTCCAGCTCAGTAATTTCAGTGTATAAATGGTATGCTATGAAAATATTGTCTTTTTCAAGACCTTTTTTAAAAAAAATATTGTGTCTTTATGTGAAGAAATTTTTGTATGCATAGACAAGAACTTCAGTCGTGGAATAATATTCCCCATCACATTTAACTTCTCCAGAGTCCTTGTACATCATAAAAATATAATTCCAAATTCTAAAACAGATCAGACATAACTATGCAAAGAACCAGGGCTGTGACTTTGAAAAATCTGAGGTCAAAGGGGAAGGGTCTTCTGAGTAATACAAGGCAGAATTTTGCTGCTCAGAACTGCTTGAACATTCACAGTGCAGAATGTCAGTCAACCCCTTTCCCTCCTCCACTCTTCTCTCTTTCTCTTTCTCCATCAGCAGCTTTTAACTAATAATGTTCAGAGCTCAGTGATTAAAAAGTCTTGTGAGCAGCACAAAGACACTACCATCCTTCACGTTACCCTGTGAACATCAGCAGTGATCATCTCTATAAAAATGTGCACGTTTTGTTAAATGCTGTCATTTATTTCAGTGCATTTATTGCCACAAAACTTTAATGACAGTTTAATTAAGAGCTTAAATATTTTATACCACAAAGTAGAAATATTTATGAAGGAGCTTGTCAGAGGCAAAATATTAAAAGAAAACAGGTGTTTTTGCAGAAACACAAATAAAATATCTAACAGTAAACATTCAAAAAATCAATTATTAATCATGGTGCTTTTCATTACTCTTGAATTGCCTTACTAAGAATTCGTGTCTGACAGAGTCAGTGGATCTGCAATATTGTCTTATCCCATCACTTTGCCTTCAGATTATTTTCTTCTTCAGGAAAACATCTTGGGACAAAACTAGGGTGAAGGCTGTAAACTCCTGGGGTCAAGTGTCTGAATTCCACCTTTGCTGCTTCGTTGGCATGTGCAAGTCTTCACTCCCAGTTGTTGGTATTTCATCACTGTTGATGACACCAGGTGCAGGAGCTTCCTTATGAACCCTTTGGGGGCCTGTAAAACACAATGATGTTCTCTGGCTTTGGCTCATATTTCCATTGTTAAAACAAAACCAGAAAAACCTCTCTGTCATCTGAGATACCTCAGGTTTCTCGTCCTGGCCAGTTAGGAGATATCTGGGAGACTGGAGTGGGAGGTGGGGCTCCAGGGTCATCCTTTGGTGAGGTGGATTCCACCTGGTGCTTTATCACTGCTGAAGCTGCATTCTCTCTTTCTTCTTTTCCTTTTGGCTGGAGGCAGATCCTACAATGATCAGCATGATATTTTTATGTCAACATCTAAGAGTTCCTAAGCCTTTGACTTCAGTCTGTAGGCTTCCTTCACCTCAGTTCCTTTTGATACTATCTTAAAATTTGCACTCTCCTGCCTATTTGAACATTGGGGTTTTATTACAGCAAGCTATAAATTACATATCATTTATGGCTTGCTCACATATATTATGGAAAAATGTTGCTATTGGCTCTACTGAAAGACAGACTGGGTCATTCATAACAGGAGTCATGCGAAAAAAATCTCTGCTGTGGGTTTTGGAGAGGAAAATTGTGTTCATCTCCCAGATTTCTGATTGTCACCACACTTTTGAGAACAGAGCCCACCTGTATGTAGCAGCACAGGGCCATCAGCTGTGCTGACATTGTCCCGTTCACAGTAGGTGGCAATAAGGGAGGAAGGTAATTAGCAGGAGTGATGGAGATGTTTTATTTCGTGTAGCTCTGAGAACACACTCGAGGAAAGTCTAAATTTTCCTTGGGCAAAAGAAATTTGTTGTATTGAGAAGAAACATATTGTTGAAACTTACATTTAGGGGTCATGCAGGGGCTGTTCCCCTTGTGCAGGGAGGGACTGAGAACCAGAAAGAGCCAACCAGACATGTGTCTTTACTGCTGTAGGTAAATCTGTGGATTTGGCAAGAGGTACTGAACTGCCATAAGACCTGGTACAACTGAAAAAGCCTTTCTGAGTAGGGAAATCTGCTTCACCTGGGCATGATCAACTGCTGATCACTGCTAGCTGGGAGAAGGTGAAGAGAAATGGTGCAACCCTGAGATTGTGCACATATGTGGTGGAGGCTAATCAGCAGAGTGGATTATAAACACCTGCTGTACAAGAGGTAAGGGGAAGAAAGGCAATGGGTTGCTTGGGAAGGAAGGGAGGAGGACATCTGTCTTTTTGTAAAGCTCTTCCCTGTTGCTTTGGATCAGAGGAAGCAGATTCGTGCTGCTGCTGGGAGTGGTTGTTCTACTAAAGGTAAGGGAATTGCTGCTGCCCTTGTGATAACACCCTCACCCTGCAAAAAGAAAGGGGATGAGGGCTGGTAGTTTGGCATTTTTAGGGACTGAGGCTGACCATTAGAGAAAGGGAAGTTTGCTCACACCTTGGTATGTGCTTGTGGAATGGTGCTTCCTTTGAGGATGCTCCTTGATTTTATCTGGAGTTGTTTTTTTGCCTTATGCCCTTTATATAAAGCTAAAAACACAAGGATGAAATGCTTATCTAAAGGCTTTACTCCCACAGTTAAGCTCTGACTTTTCCTGCCAAATGTTTTCTGAAACAGTAAGACTACGAAGGTAAACTAACCTTTACTGTACCTTCACACTGATGGCAGAGTTATTGTGCCAAAACTTCTCATGCCAGGTAAATGTTCTCTGTTTCACTGATGTGTCATCCTGTTCCACTGTAACCAACTGCCAAGTGACTTTGTTTTCTCACTCCAAACCCCTAAAGGAGCTATTAACATTTTTTCCAACAACTATTGTTGAACTCTGTGGGTGCACTTGGCTGGCAGAAATCCCATTGGCTGCAGTGGAGGCCAGATTCCACCTATTGCTGTTTCTCTGTTAATTAGTGGATTTATGTTTTTTCCCTTTCCAGCCTTCACAAACAATTGAAGGAGCTGCAGTGGGTGCTTCTCATGCTGTCTGTTGCTTAAGAGAGTGAGGGAAAGAATTAAACTGTTTAAAACACATTTATTCTTTGTGATGTAAATTCGATGACTTAATTCTAGGTACAAAACAACCAGGGAGCTGGTCTGCCAGCCTTGCCAATGTCTCAGTACATGGAATAACGAGTGCCTGAAATACAGAGGGTTCCAGTAACTGAAACAAGGCAGGTGTAGCTCATGATTAGAGGCTCAAAACTCTGTATCCAGTGCTGGCTGTAATATCAATCCTGTCTTAATCTCAAATTAACAAAGAAATTGGGGTATTGGTTAGGAATCTTGCTGTCTTGAGAATCAGAGCATGTTCCCCTCTTAATTCTTCCCTCAAGAGAAGTTTTACACCAGAGATGTAGATTTTTTTTTTTTCTTTTTGCTAAGCAGTCCTTAACTTTCAAAATACAGAAATACTAATCTTCCTCCTGCTTTAGTGTCCAAAATCTTTACTGCTGGAAGCCACAGAGAGTAAGTGGGCTGACTCAAAACAAAGGGCAAAGCTGTGGCTTCACTGGTGGGGGAAAGGAGGAGAAAAATAGCTCTTTGTCAGAGCAGCCACTGGTTGGTTAGAAATAAAATGCTGCATAGTTTCACCTGAAGAGTTCCTTCTTACAGCTATTTGTTTTAGTCATCTACTTTAAGACAGCCAGTAAAATAAGGTGGGAGAGTCATGTGCCAGTTCAGAATCGTTTATCCTGTGGATAATGTGCTCAAAACTCCCTCATGATGGTATTAGCCTTTGTATTGATTCAATCAAAGAGCCTCGTGTGACTCCCAAGCTGCTGTGTGCTCTAGGTGTGAAGGGAGTGCAGCTGAACATTATTCATCTGGCAGCAGTGTAATTAATTAGGCAATGCTTTAGTTAAGAGTAGTATAGCAAAGGTGCTCACTCACAGGTTATAGTTTTATAATTACAGTACTTTAGATTTTTCTTTCATCTTGCCTCTACCTTTCAAGCTCAGAAGCCATTAAATGTATACTTACTTCCCTCCCCAATTACCTGCTGTTTGAAATGCAGCTGTACTTTTAATTACCCATTAGTGCTTGCTTGACCAGCCTGAAAACGATTCTTTCTTGTGTTGATACGTTTTGGGTCATACCGTACTAAATAACCCAAGAAAGGAAAATCTGTTGAGCAATGGAAAGCGTTGAAGTCATTTTGCAGAACCCCAGCAGCAGAACGGTGGCGTTGGAGCAATGCTAGAGGGCGAGATGCTCACAAATCTGAACGGGAGGAGTGGGCTGACATCCGAAACTCATCAGTACCTACCTTTACAACGCTGCTGCTGCTCTTTCACACCTTCGTTTCCAATGCAAAAAGCTTTACTGGTTGCTTTAGGGTGTGGAGTGGAGCAGCTTCCTTTCAGAGCACTTCATGAAGGGGGGTTCCCTTCAAGTGCCTGGTTTGCAAGGGTGGGATATGGCCACCTGTGGGATATGTGCTGTGCCACAGATGAGCAGCTACCAGTCCCTACAAATCTGTCTCCTTGCTTGTCTCGGTTGTGAAGTAGTTTTTGTTTCTTTTTTTCTTTTCAGTCCCCATTGGTCTGCCTGTGTTCTTCTAAAACTGAAGCAAGTTCTTAGCCCTGGGAATATTTAGCTGTTGTCAGTAGAGTGTGTTCCTCACACTTGGTGGGTTTTTTAATGAGGACGTTTTAGAGAAAAAAACCCAAACCACCCTTACTATTGTGTGTGATTTATGGTGTCAGAGGAGCTAATTAAAAGTAATAGGGAGGAAACTGCCCAGAAGAATATAATTGGAATTGTATCCAAATGGAAATCTGTTTTGGTCTCTCTTGTACTTTCTCCTGAACTTTAGAGCTCTTATTTGAGCATTATGGAATGAAATTTATTTTATAATATACCTACACTAGAACAAAGAATCCAAAGTCATGTGAGCGTTAGTTAAATATAGAACTTTTGTGCCTTGTGTATCTGTATGCAACCTTTTCAATGTGTTTTTTTAACTCATTAAATATGTTTAATTACATACTTAAAGAATACAATTTTATAGCAGTTTATGTATTTTATAAGAATGGTTTAGATATTACCTTAGGAAAACTTTCTATTCCTATCTCATTAGCACTAGCTGCTCTTGACATTCCTTGTTGCAATTCCAGTATAATTTCACTGTTTGTTTTCATTGTAAGCCTCTTGTGTTCCTCCACATAAAGAGCAAACGAGTGCCTTGTGGGCTGGAAAGATGACAAAGTTCTACCCTCTTTACTTATATTTCTGAGAATCTATTTTAGATGTTTTATGAACAGAGAAAACTATATTTAACAATGCCAGTAAAACAAACTGAGAAGCTCCCAGGCACGTAGACAGTGTGCCACAGGTTATAAATATCTGCCTAAGACTTATTTCAGAAGAGGGAACAGTGTGGACTCCTTTGCAGTTAAGCAAGAAAATTCTTGTGGCCAGTGGTAATTGATCCAGCTGGCATTTGGATTAGCTCTATATGAGGAACTTGCATTCAAGGTTTTTATTGTCATTATACAAGCTGTCCGAGTGTTTATGCCACATCCCCATGGAAAACAAAAGATGATGTATATGCAATTTGGTTCTGGTGTTTTTTCTGCTACAATGAATGCATGTGCTGGCTTAAAATGAGGGAAAACCATCAAATGGTTAGGGCTTAAAAATGTTACCTAATAGAAATAACTTATTTTTAGCAGTAACCAATTTTATCAGGCTTTATCAGTATAGCACAAGGTGATAGAGGGTTTTATAGGCTGTGTGCAGTGTTGTGACAGCCCAGACTAATCCCCAAAAGGGGAAGATGTGCAGTTGAGTCCAGCTTGGGGCGTGGCTGGGCACACGGAGGGAACTCCCTCGTGCCTGCAGATGATGTGGATGAGTTGTTAGAAACCACAGCGCAGAATTTTTCCTCTGGTCGATTAAAGGGCTTTTGGGCATAAGTATCACAGACTGGCCTGCTTCCATGAGTCTTTGAGAGAGCCTGGAAAAGCCCTGCAGGTTCTGTTTCTGAGGAACTTGCAGGTTTTCTGCCGAGATGTCGGGTAGGACTCTGTGTGTGAGGCTGCTGTGCACAGCCACCGGCACAGAGCTGAATCCATTTTAGTGATAGCATTAGGAAATGGTTCCCTTGGACTTGATGTGTGGATGGCTCCAGGGGAACCGTCTCCTATGTGGGAAGATGAACAAGAGGGTTCAATTCCTAGCCTGTCACAAGATGATTCTTTATCAAGTGCTGCTGTACAGTCTGTAGGTGTGTGCCAGAACTGTATCAGTTACCTGTTCTAACCCTCTGCCACATCAGTGGGTGACTACCTTGTGGCAGTCACAACTATTGCACTTCTTTCCCCAAATATTTAGAAACATGAGGTTAAATACTGTCTTGGAGTAGTTTTTTGTGTTTTTCAGAACTGTGTATGAGCTGGTATATAAAAACTACTTTTTTTTTGTTTATTTGTTTTTAATAGCTCTGAAGTCTCCAGCAGTGTGTTCAGAATGCAAATTAATCAAGGGTCCTGAGGACAAAATATTGTGTGATCATCTAATTAGAACCATTCATATATACAGTGGGGCCAAATTGAAGTTGAATGGGCAGTTCTAATTCTGGCAATTCTTAATTTTGGAGTGCTTGGCTTAGCAATAAAATGCTGTTTTATTGTAGTTCTTGGATGTAATTGAAAATATACTGGGAGATGAACAAGTGAAGTAGGAAACAACACTGAAGATAATTACTAGCACATCTTCATTTCAAGCAGAGAAGTTAATCTTCCTTTGGACTCTTGGGTCTGTTTTAACAGGGTAATTAGCCATGGACCCTGTGGCTTTTGAGTCCCAGTCCCAGCTCAAACCTCTGTGTCCCAATAAATGAGGACACGCAGTTCTGTGGCTGGGAGAAGCTGTCAGAGGCACATGTATTATGCATGTTTGAACCATAGGGAGAGCAGAGGGAATGAGCTGGACTCTGCTTGCTTCAGCAAGGACATGTGTCCAACTGGTTTCAGTGAAGAGAAGAACCAGTGAAGCAATTTAATTCATGTGCATGGATGAACTATTTTGGCCCCTTTCCTGTCCTTTACACGGTCTTTTATTTGCAAAAGTATACAGTTATGGCTGAATTCAGCCTGGAAGAGCTGTAAACCAAATTAAGTTGGTTTCTACTTTACCTTTTCCCATGCTTTATTTTTGGGTCCTCATATCCAGCTTGTTTCCTTTTCTCTACTTCGACAGGCACTGCCAGAGGTGAGTCACACCTGGAAGTTCTTTTGTTATGAATCTGGTGCAAAGGATTATTTCTGCTCCCTCTCGTTCAAAAGCAGCTCCTGTCTTCTAGGTCAGGCCCTTGATGTTTCTTCATTTGTTCATTTCCTTTGCCTTTTCAGCCCCAAACACCAGCAGAGTTTCCTTCAGAAGATGTTTGGGAGGAGATGGGCTCTGTAGGAAGGGAGTCTGTGGATTTGCAGTGGGAGGGAAGAGTCCTTGTCTCTGACTGTAGCTTGCTAGCCCATTTCAGGTGATCAAATCTGGCCCTTTTAAGAACCAAATGGGCCTAACATTGTGAGGAGATTTAAGTGCAGTGGTCTTCAGCTAAATTGTATGAATAGTGGGCTTGATAGCTGCAGTCCCTGCTGACAAGCGTGGCCGGATCATTCTGCAAAATCTATCAACCTCATAGTCCTGGCTTTTATTTTTTTTCCCCTTTTTCTTTTCAATAATACTTACGATAGGAATGGGTAAAGATGGGGGGGGGGGGGGGGGGAGGTAAGGATAATTTGTGACATGTATTTCTCCCAGGAAAATGGGAAGGGAGGCTTTGCCCAAGCCAGAAAGATAACAGCGAAAACAAATTCTGAAAGTTGAAAGGGCAACCTAATAGGGTAGAAAAAATAAACATTACTCTCTGCTTCCTATGAATGTTAACATTTTTCTCAGGTTTACACAGTGATCAGTATTTAAGACTGGCTGATCCTTATTTTAAAACTGTTGACATGAGCAAGCGGTGTGGGGCTTACCATTAACGTCAGTGGGAACAGGATCAAACAGCCATCACTGCTCCAGCTTTGCACTGTTTCTTGGAGGGGGGAGAAGCCAATGTTAAAAGCCTCCCAATGGGGTTATTGAAGTGAAAACAAAGAGCTGCTAGTTCTATGGGAAGATTATTCCCTGTGGCAAAATGTGTGTGCTGAATAATCTACAATCCAGCCTTATTCTGTTTTCTGACGTACTTGCAGAGAACTCGCTGAGCTTTTACACTTTCCCTTTTGCATTCCATTTTGAGGGATGCTGCTCTCAGTCCTGCAGTCCTACAGCTAAACCAATGTGATATCAAAAGGTGATCAGCAGAAACACAGAAGCCAGTGCATCATCCTTCCCGCTCTCTCTCTGGGGAATTTTTTACCCTTCTGTTTCTTAGACATGTCAAATGTTCTGTTCTGTAGGTAGCAAACTTCAGCACGTTCTTTTCCTAAGCACATCCTTTTCCTAAGGAATCTGTGTGACGCAGCTCTATGCTCACTCTTTAGGGCTGCAGCAATACCTACTAATAGACACAGTTTGCAGCTAAAGAAATGTTAAGCTGCTTGGTTTTTCTTGTGTGTGTGTGCTGTAAATGGAGGAGGAAGGATTAAAACTTTACACAGGAGGTAGCTAAATCTACTAAATATTGTATGACTGTCTTTACCATCAATAATTCAAAGAACTTGAGTCCAAAAAGACAAAAATCTCCCTTGGACAGCTGTAGCTGCAGGCACAACAGAAAGGTTTTGAGCCAGTTGCAGACTTGGTGCTTTGTTGGGTATAAAGGTTGAAGAACACCTGATGTCCCTGCAGTCATTAAAAGAAGAGACGAGGGTAAAGTGGAGTATTGCTGCAGAAAAGGCAAAATGTGCTTTGGCACTTGCTACAATTTTACTGTTGGATGTGAGGGTGCTGAATATCTGCTGCAGCACAAGGAATGCTACCCTGAGACACCAGATTAATTCAGGAATGTACTGAGCCCAATTATATCCTTTTTGTGTAGTGAGATCACCTAGTCCCTGCTCTCCTTTAATCACTGGGCTGGATGCAGAGACAGGAAGGTAGAACATGGATTTGTGTCACCTGTAGGATGCAGGTATTGATCCATGTGCACACAGTGCCAGCAGGAGGATGGGAGGAGTGAGAGCTGTGACATTATTCCAGCGCTGCAGGACTGGCTCGGTGCTTGTGCAGCCGTGCTGGGCTGTGCTCTCCTCCCCAGCCTTTGCTGGGGGATGGAATGGTACAACATGACTGTCCCAACACCTGCAGACCTCAGCCTTGATGGCAAAGGTCTGCTGCATGTATCATCAGAGATGCAGCACTTGTTTGTGTACTCCATCTCACTGAGTAAAACTACTGCTGAGAGCTTGATAAAACACTGGGGAAATTGAATGAATGCTAGGAAGAGGAAGAAATTGCTAACAGGACATTACTAGCCAGGAAACATGGTGTTTTTCTGTTAAGAGCCTGATCAGGCTTCAGTCCTCCTTGGCTCAATGATTATTTAACTGAGAAAGCCAATTTCATGTTCTGAAACTTGGTTATTGACAGAGGCAAATTTAACTTCCATCTGGAATGGGTTCATGAGTCGGCCCTAAAAAATCCTGAGGTGATAAATCCAAGAATATCTTCCTTCTAAGTCCCCCTATTTCTAGAACTTCAAATCCTTGTGCCCAAAAGAGCAGAATAATGAGATTGCAGCTCTAGTCTTCATCATCAGAAATTGTTCTTGCAATATTTCTGGCGAAAATGAGCAGATCATAAAAGCCTCTTCTCATGAAATTTTCAGCCCAATTTTATGTTACTGCACAGCCTGGAGCAAAAATTTTTCTTTTCCAAAGTTCTTATCTGAACTTCATTGATAAAAGTTTGGATTTTTTTTACTGTCTACTAACTCACAAACCTCCAATGTATATGTGAGCAATTCCATTAAATTTAAACATCAATGAAATTACTCAAGTGAATAACTTGAAAAGATCACTCCCTTTAAAGTGTGCAGGTAAAATTCTGATCATTTTGCAGAGCTCTGTTTGAGCTCAATGACACTCCTGAGAGCAGAGAATGAAATCTTGCTTGAACATGATTGACATTTTGATGCCAAGTATTGTCTGACTTCCTCCAGTAGCTTCATAAAAAGCCCAGAGAAATAATGGGATCAACTCTTAAGTGAGTAGATCAAGCTCTCTCTCCACTTCAGGGTGAGAGTGGGTTCAAATTGTTCTCCTTCCTTGAGGTCCTGGCCCAAGTGCTGTGAAGTCCCTTGGAGTATAAGAAAGATGTGTTGTCTGTGAAAATCATAGAACATCCTGAGTTGGAAGGGACCCACAAAGACCATAGAGCCCAACTCCTGGCCCTGCACAGGCCCCCCAACAATCCCACCCTGTGCCTGAGAGCTTTGTCAGGCTGGTGCTGTGGCCATTCCCTGAGGAGCCTATTCCAGTGCCCAAACACCCTCTGGGTGGAGAACCTTTTCCTGATAGCCAGCCTGAGCTTCCCCTGGCACAGCTCCAGCTGTTCCCTCGGGTCCTGTCACAGGGAGCAGAGATTGGAGCTGCAGCCCCCAGAGAGGTCTGACCTCAGCCTGCTCCAGGCTGAACAGACCAAGAGTCCTCAGCTGTTCCTTGTCTGGCTTCCCCTCAAGGGAAGGATTTTGCCAGGATGACATCCAAAGTACCCTGAAGCCAGGGACTGACTCTGGAACAGGCCCTTGAAGGTTTTCATGTTGATTGAAAAGTAATATGTTTAAAGTTGTCAAAACTTCCTCTTTAATATACTTTAGATTAAAGCCTTTACTACTGCTGACATATTGCTGGCTTTTAAGTAAATCTGTGTTATGTGAGTAGCTGATGCAAAGAGCTGGCTTAATATGAAGCATTTTCCTTTAAGCAACATGGCTAAGGATATAAGCAGTATATTTCCTTTAATGGAGCTGCCTTATATATTTCACCTACATTTTAATACAATTATAGGTACAAATTGTTCACATTTGATTTTATGAAGACCTGAAAAGTTATGTCTTATGAGTCAACATGTAATTTCCTTCTGCACAAATTGCAGAATTATGCATTGAAGCTAAGTACATTGAATAATGGTAATTTACAATTGAATTCCTATGGATTTACATATTACAATCACATTAATGCTGAAGGCATCTGTAATATTGTCAAATAGGTTAATAATGGTTACTGTTAGCACTGAGAATACCAATAGAATTAATAATGATTAACCACTTACCTTAAATGTATGCAAAATTATGCAGCTACCTTGAAATTACAAAATGGCCAAAATGTCATGGAAAGCAAAAGCTGGAAAGTGAATTAAATGTGTGTTATAAAGGGTTACCCAAACACAACTCTGGGCTTCCCTAGGGAGTTCTGTTCACATCTGAAAACCACCAAAAATGTGACTCTCTTGAAACTGTAGGATTTTTCCTTCTTTCCAATTTATTTCTTGTAATTTAGAGTTGCAGTTCTGCTGTCTGCTCCAATCATCTTTCTCATGCCTTTCTTGCATTACCCAATGCCAGACTGGCAGAATTATGCTACTTATCCATGTGTACCATCCTAAAAATCCCTTTCCACCATTTCTTCACTGTTAAAACCACAAAGTCCGGTACAAGACTCCCAGTGGCTTTGAACTGGTTCATGAATAACCCATCTGTCTTTATTCTAATCTTTCCCAAAACAGTTTGTCCACGGGAAGCTTTTGAGATAAGCAACCAAAATAGATGTTGAGAAATTGGTGCTACTTGGAGATGAAACCTTAAATCTGGACACAATACCCTTTGTGCACTGTGGTGTCAGATGGGAACTCTCTGTGCTGGGGAACTCTCTGTGCTTTGGAGCTCTCTCTGCAGGCTCCTTTCAGGCATTGATAGAAATAGAATTTCCTTCTGAGGATTGGGCTGAGGCTGCAGATGTCTTCAAGCAGGAGTGGTGGAGCCTCAGTTCCACAATTAACGCTGTTAATCCAGCTGGTGCATGGATGTGTTCAGCCTTGTGCCACCTCGGAGGACAGTGAGGCTCTCTCCTTTGGGAGCTATGTCCAGGCAGAGCCTGAGCAAGGAACAGGGGTTCCCACATTTGGGGAGCTAACAGCAATGTGGGAATCTGCAGGTGTGTGCAGGCTCCTTTCACACTCCCTGGGGCAGTGCTGGCATTCAGCCCCTCGTGCCTGAGCGTTCATGTGCATGAACACAGTGTATGAAGCACACAAAGTGTACTTTGAACAAAGTGTATGAACACTGTATGTTCCTACACTGTGTATGTACACTGAACAAAGTGTATGAACACTCTCTGTGTAGAGATGTGAAAAACTGGGCTGTACTCACTCATTTAATGAGTTGGAGTGGAAAGCCTTACTTAGGTCTCCTCTAAGAGGAAAATGCAAATACATTCAGGAGAGCATGGAAGAGGGAGATAAATGGCGCTCCAAATGAATGAGGCCTGTTGTTTGTACAGGCATTAATACTTAACTGTCCTTTTTCACAGGCTATTACCACTTGAATTTGTTGGATGTCAAAGTTTTCCTGCTTTGGGTGAAACATAGACTTGATCCTGGCAGACTTTGAAAGGTGCTCAGATTTTATTTGCTGGATCACAATACATCCAGTGGGTTTGAGACCTGTTTAAAGCTGCAAAGCATCCAGCCCTGGGCCTTGGCAGCCTCGGCTCTGCATTTCATCCTGTTCATTAGCTGGGGAAAACAGCCTTGTACAAAAGGTGGGAGGGGATTTTGGTGTGCTTTTGTTTTACCCTCCTGCTCAGCATGAGCCAGTGGTATGTGAGGAGTTTCTATTAATTCTTCAGTCAAAGTGGGAAGTGATTTTTGCTGATTGTTTCAGCCCTTTTGAAGTGGATGACCCCATCCATAAAACAAGGAGGTTGAACAAAACACTGAAGCTTTCCTCCGCTTTTAAAAAGAGACAGGGAAAGGATGAAATAAGAAATTAATTTTTTCTTCCTCCTTCATTTGGAGTGAATGATTGCTGTCAGTAAAAAAGGGGGATATTAAGAATGCCTTATTGTCAACGATTGGTCTTAAAAAAAAAAAAAGGCACAAAAATCATGATTCTGTGTAAAAGAATTAATTCATGACACCACCTGGTCTCTGTATAAGCAAATGGCTAATAAGCCACTTCCAGAAAGCAGCTGGTTTGCTTTCTTTAGCAGAAAAACAAAAGCATACTTAAGCTTTGATTTAGGACAACCTTTTGGTGAACAGGAACAGTATAAGGAAAAAATATTCTTCTAGTCAATTTGCACATTTTATGTGGATCTGTCTAGAAGGTGGCTGTTACAGGAAGATAAGGATTCTAATTTTGTAATTGAGTGCACTCTGAAAAGACAATTAGGAGCTAACTTGATAAGTAATTGTAAATTATAACAGCAGAAGAAACCTGATTCACAGTTCTCTGTGGAAACTGTATTTGTGTATTCAAATGATGCATCTGTACTTTTATTTTCCCTGCATGTACATTTTATTTAATAAAGCTAGAAAAAGATTTCTGTACAGTTTGGTTTTAAAAACCAGGAATTAAAAAAATGCAGATGCATCTCAGTCAGCCTCATGCTAATCTCAGAGCAGAGCTTGAACTGTGCTAGGTAGGATTTGGCAGCTCTGCCACTTATGAAGAATTATATGGGTATGGTGCCTGCTGTCTGTAGTCTTAGGGGTTTTACAGGATTTTGATCTATGTCTCTTTGTCCAGGATAAATGCCCGAGCCAGGGGACAGCAGGAGGAAGTTTTAGTGCCTTTGTTATGGCGAGAGAAGCACCCTGGGGTGTGTCTGTGTAAATCCTTCTGGTCCAGGTTACAGGAAGAGCTCCAGCACGGCAGAGCTGAGGCTGCAGGCCAAGGGAAGATGGTTCTCTGGTTATGGTGCAGCCTTTTTGCCTGGCACAAACATGCAGCTCTGGGCTTTTGCCTTGCAGTAGACTTCCCACATGGTGTTGCTTCTATTTCTGATCATGAAAGTAGCGACAATAATTTTATGCCAGCAGGGAGCCACTGTGGGTTTTAGGGAGATAAGTATTCTGTGCCCATGGGCAAGGTGTCCCAGCTGCTCCAAAGCTGTTCTCCTCTAACTGGGTCTGCACTGGCACCCTGCAGATGGTTCTGCTGTAAAAAGGTGTTGGCAACACCTACCTCATTACACTTTCTGCTCCAGGCAGACTCAAAAACTTCCAGGGCCCCCTGTCAAACACAGGTGGAGCAGGCATTATTTGACATAAATATTTGTGAGACCTTTTCTGCACTCTGGATGTTGGTTTTTTTTTGTTTTTTTTTAACTCTGCTTGATTCTATAAATGAACTACTTGAACATCTTCTCCCAAGGGTTTTAGCATAAAGTAGTAAAATGGTTTCAAGGAGCTGAAAGTTTATTTTTTAAAAAAGTGAGGGTCCTGCTTTTTTACCCTCTTAAGCCTTCTCATGAGTCTGCTCCAAAGGTGCTGTGCTAAATGACTGTCTAAGGAATTATCTAGGAATATTTGGGTGGGAGTGAGGAGACAGTGTAATACCCAGCTGAACCAGGTTGCTGCTGCTGCTGCATGGGCTGAGCTGTGCTCCAGCAGCAGTGCCACCTGAGGCTGTCTGCAGCTGCAGAACATCTGCCCCCATCCAGGGTGGGAGTGCTGGTCCTGTACACGAAGGGTTTTTATGGGCAGCCCCCATGGTGATAACCCTGCTGGATAGACTTTGAACTCTTTTCTGCTAAAGTAGCTGTATGCAAGTTCTTAAAGCATTTTTCACTTCCTTAGGGCTCTTTTTCTAGGGATAATTCCTGGATCTTTGTTTATGGTGCTGCTAACCTCATTTAAGGGAAATTCAGCTTTTAAAATGAGTTTTTCAATGCTCTATTATGCTGATTTAATCAGTTCAATGTGGCTCCATTTTTCAATCATATCATTATTCAGGACTTTTTATTTTCTTGGAATTTATTCCAACTGAAGTGTTGATTTGAACTTCATGAAGTAAAGCTCTTGGATTTTTTTTAAAGTTTAGAAATGACATATTTTGAATTCTTGGTCTACAAGGACATTTTTGAAAACTTATACCCTGTTTTCCACATATTGCTGTGACTGCAGTTTGATGGAGTTTTTGTATGCAATCTGGTTATACATAGTTTGTTGAAATATCTTTTATCCTTATGATAAAAACGGTTCTCTAAGAATCTGGTGGCAGCAATAACTATTAAATTAATGAAAGTGTAACTTCTTTTCTTCTCTTTGTAAATGTCATGGCCTTTTTCAGGGCATATTAATAAAAACGCTTTCTGAAGTGTCTGATTTATGAAACTGCCACAACAATTAATAAATTTACTGAAAGGGAAAAAAACATGTAAACAAAATTAAATACTTGCATGAATGACCTGATGTTAGATTTAGGAAAGAGCCCATAAGAAATGATGCTTTACCACTGAAAAGAAACAAAGAGTAAAATTGCTCTGGAGTTCTCACATTTGCAGCCAAATTATAGCCTGAAAGTCATCTTAGAAAACAAAACCATTCTTGGGTAGGGAAGAGGGAAACTGTGATCATTTTATCACTGCTGAAATCAGCCTAGTGCTTAAATCAATCAAACCTGTCATATTACTGCTCTGAATTTCCCCAGTCTATAGACTCACATGTGCCTCAGATACAGCAGCGCCAATTTAGCAGGTGCTAAACCTACAGTAACTTCATGTCTCAGCATTTTTTTTCACTTGATAATAAAAACTTCCACACTAGTAGAAGCTGCTGGTACATGGAGACTTTAGTGCCACCATAAAAACAGCATTGTAGGAAAACTGCCTTAAGGTGAGAATGGATGAGTAGTTTCAAAGTTGTTATACAGTGCTTCTAAACAGAGCTAGCATGGGAGTTCTGAACAGAATCCCAAATGTTATCCTTCTCTTGAGTTTTGTTGATATAGTGGGAAGGACCACAGTGTGATGTAGTTGAAAATATGCTGCTGCATTGCAGTTTGTCATATAAAGTGAAACTTTCTGTTTATTGCATATAGTTCTCAGTTCAAAGCTCACTAACCTGGTATTTACTGGCAGTAACTGTCCTCAGAGCAGGCAGGGTTCTCTGAGCTTGCATGATTTGTCCTTGTTCCTCTGGGGTCTCTTCTGGTGAATATTCACTACAAGGAAAATAAGGTGAAGCAAGCCCAGGAGAGCTGCTTTTGCTAAAATTAATTTAAAATTACAGGCAGACTTGGCTACAAGAAATAGATGCTTAGGAAGGCTTCTGAACTCCATAAGTGATTTACCAAGCTGGGGACTGTTAACCTGGTTTTGGTTATTTCTTGAGCTGACCTCAGAATATTTCGAAGGTGACTAGCTTATATTATTATGTAGTCTGGCAGTCTTGTTCCTGTAACTCTTGATGGTCTATCCATACAGATAAGAATTCAGTAGGAACACTTTGCAGGCTGTCCCAAGTGTCTGGAAAAGAAAAAAATTCATGTATTCCAAAAGTGCAGTTAGCAGCATAGATATATGCAAAGCAGATAAAAAGCCATTGTCATCTTTTAAAGAGCAGTGATATTAAACAACATAAGTGCTGTATTGCTCTGGAAATCAGGTTTAAGTTTAGATTATTGAAATTGGAGTCTACTTTATTTCTGTACAAATGCTCAGATTTTTCTGTTGAATGTCACTGATTCCATCAAATATAAATCCAGACCTCAAACGACATCCAATCAGGCACTAAGTGCAGATGTGTTAACAGACATGAATCCATAGCAGCATTAAGGTCTTGCAGCTCCCCTTTAAAAACTAGGGACAGATTTGTGCCTATTAAATGATTCCTATCAAGTTAGCATAATGAAAATTACATGAGTCTTTTGGTGACAATTACTGAGTATCAAAGTACAAGTCAGAAAGACTCTTCTGTAGCTGAAGTCAGAATAAAAGAGTTTGCAAGGGTGTGCTGTTCATAAATACACACAGTAATGTTAATCAGAAGAATTTTTGATATATATCAATCTCATTTGAACTAGGCAGACAAAATAAATCCCAACAAAAACCAAATCTATCGAAATGTTGTTCATGAATATCATCCAAGTTGCTGCTGACGAGGAAATTGCCATGTGCACCTAAGCAATGGCCCCAGCTTTTTTCTCATGTGCTTTTCACTCACACTAGTTTATGAAGCTCATCAGGGAGCACTTTGCTATTAAAACCTGTGTTGATTGTAGTGATTTAATTACATTCAATTAAATATCTCTTGCTTAAAAGGAAAAAATTAATTGATGAGAAGAATTGCAAATCTCATCTAAAAGTGATGCTGAATCAGATTCCTCTGGGACCTTCATTCAGAGGAGCTCTCTGGGGTACAGGCACATTGTTTATTACACAATAGTAGCTCTATTAGTTCTTTTTCAAGCAGGTAAAGTCTTTTTGGCAGTTTTACACTGCTGAAATTCCTGTCACGTTCAGAACCTCTCACAGGAAACTAAAATGTCAGTATGAAATTAAGCATTAAAATTTAAAAGGTTTGTCAAGATACTGCACACTCAGATTCTTGTGAAAATAGATATATTATCACACTTGCTCTCACATATGTATATGTATTCAAAAGGAATGCCTAAATTCTCTTGTGAAGAGAGAAATATAGATGTATACATAGATAATAAAATAATCATGATTGGGAGTTCATTGATTCCCATATTTTTTTTTAATACTCAAATTCCTAAACCTGGCTGCCTAACTACTATGAAACTTCTATTCTTTTCTACAAAAATATTTGCTGGAAACTAACACTGAGGATATGAAGCAGCACAAATTATCTTCAGTCTTTGATGTAGTGTTTGTTTGGAGCTGGTGCTCACTAGAGGGATGTGATGCTGTGGGTAAGGCACAGATGAATTCCCCTCTGCAGAGCAGCTACCAGCTGCCTATCTTACAACTTTAAGAAACAATCATTCACTGCCAAGCCAAGAAAACTCATTAATATGTTCATTACCCAAACCAGGAGCTAACAAAGAAGGGGGTTGACTTCTGACTATGTAAAATTTCAACCCATTACCACCCTCCCCCTGAAAAAAACCCCCAACCCCAAAACACCCAACACCATCCGAACAAAAAACAACAACAAACAACCCAGAACCCAGACAAGGCTTTTTCCCTTAGAGAAGGGGTTTATGTTTCTCATAGCTTTAATTAAAAAGTTTCTCAATGTGTTTAACAGGTTCCATCAATCTCCCACTCAATAATTAGCTGTCTGCTATGCTTCAGATAGGACACTTCTTCTCGCTGTTCACCTGTTTTTAGTGTCACTGCAATTAAAACCAAAAGCCCATTTCACCCAACCAAGAGTCAGTTGTCACCAGATAAGAGCACCAGGCTACTGCTGAGGAGTTGGGTGTGAGTGTGTGGTGCTTTGTCCTGGCTAAAAATATTAATTTATGTATGTGTCATGATCCTGCTGTGAGAATAGAAAGCATATGTGTTAAATAATCCTGGCCAGTTTGAAAGCTGCTTATGGAAATCAATAATAGACAGTTTGGATGGATCTTTGACAATTAATCTCTTATGTCTGTCTTTTGTTTTATATTTCAAATTTCACTTGGAGAAAGCTTCTCTGGCTTTTGGTGGATGTCCTTAAAGAGAAATTTATTAAGCTAGTTATATTTCCTTTCAAAAACCTATTAACCTTTTTTAAAAAGTCAACATTTCATGTTATGGCACTGTAGTTGCTCATTCTGTACTTAAATATGCTTTTGCTTTGATACATATGTGAGCTCCTGATGTTGTGCTCCTCTATTTTATACCTGAAAACATAGGAATCCCATGAATAGAGCCCATTATCATAATTGTGATTCCCTTGAGGAGGGACCTATGAGCCCAGTCATTGCTGCCCTTGATTTATCTAAGCACAGTGCTCATCCTGAGAGCTGAAACAGCTTTAAAGGAGTGCAAACAATTTTTCCCTAAACTGTGAAAGACAAAGTGGTAAGATTTTTTATTTTTGTCTGTTTATTTCTTTTTAATAAAGCAAAAGAAACGAAATTTCTCTAGAAACTGTCATGAAAACACTCTATTGAGAGTGGTGAGTGATGTAGGTAAGAGTTAAATAATGAGATCAGGGCTGGTAGCACTTTATGGCCTGTGTATGGGTTGGAAGCAGGGTTTGACAGGAGAGCTCTCTAGCCTCTTACTTTTTAGGCCACACAGATAAAGTTTCGTGGAAAAATATTTTCCATGCTGTGTGAATTTCAGTGTTGTGTGATTCCCGTGACCACTGTGAGGGTTTCTGTGTACCTTGGCTCCAGCTGTTGTTTGACATGCTTTTCTGCTCACACTGAGCAAGGAGGAGAGTCACCAAGGGTCAGAACGAGATTGGGATGTAGCAGCCATGTCCCGGTGCCCCCTTGTCACTCATGAAATGATTACGTGGATATTTTCAGGCAAAGGTTTTTTCTGAGCCATCACTTGGGTGATAAGGGTCAGACTGAAAGTATGTCTGGGTAATGAAAGTATGAAACTGGTTGTGTTGGGGAAAAAAATAAATCACTTCTAGAGGTGCCAACAATACGACAGGATTTTCCCAAACAGTGACTCTGTTTGGTGCCTCAATTTTCAGAGCAGAGTAAAAAGCAGAGGGAAGTAGAAGGGGAACAGTGTTCTAGGTGACAACTGGTTATTCCCTGCTAACAACAGGTTTATGTTAACATATTTTAGTTTAATAGGGTTTTTAAATGCCAGCCAATTACTCCTTGGTATTATTAGTGTTTTAGCACTCCAAACATAAATTAGGGTGTATTAAAATCTGAAGCTCTTGTATGGCTATGCAGGTTATTTGTTCAGGGTTTCATGAGCATCAATTTGGTTCACACATCTAATTATAATCATCATATCAAGAGTGTATGGAACGTTCCAGCGCATGAATCTCTAATATTGAGTAATTCCTTATAAAAATGAGGCAGCCCATATGGGTGAACAGATGAAATGCTGATAAACACTGTGAAATAGAGCAGATGCATGAGTTATACCAAAGGTTCCTCACTCCTAATATTTACTGTCCATGAGGAGAGAGAATTAATTTATTGCACCTATTTAAAATTCTCTGGACTAAATACAGCAGTGGCATTACAAACCAGAGTTACCCAAGGTATTGCTATAGATGAGGATACTGTTTGAGGGCTGTGTTTGTGGGTGATGGTGTAGTGTTGGTTAGAACAATCACAAAGGCAGTGATGGATTGCCATGCTGGTGAATGCCATCTAAATAATGGAGTAGAATGTTACTTGGACAGTGCTCTCTGTAATGACTTTGTCTCTATTGTTCAAAATAATTGATGTAAATTGAACAATTTTGTCTCGTGTGTATTGCAGCTGGAGAAAGCCAGTTTCTTATTACAGCCTAAGCATATGCATTTTGGTGTTTATGGATGAATTTACTCATTTGTAATGAGATGCTTAAGGCAAATATAGCGGATGGATGCATAGACTCCCTTGGCTGGAAGGTTCATGTGTTTGAAGTGTTTGTAAAACTTAGGTTTTGCATGATTGGGTTTATGATAAGGCCCAGTACCTTGCAAGATGATACATAATTTCAAGAGATTTTTGGTGGCAGCAGCAGCATGATGTAGGAGCAGCTGTTGCTCCTTCTTCCCTGGCCCATGACTTTGCTGGGCTTTGGGATCTGCCACGCTGAGTGAATGTTTCTGTCCATTTGCAGTTGCTGCCTGTGCAGCCAGGGATGTACTGAGATGCACTTTAAGGCAAAGCAGAGCTGCATCTTTTATTCTTTGCTCCAATGAGAAAAGACTTATTTAGTGAAGCCCAGTACCTTTGTTTGGACCTTAATTGTCACACACCGAAGTCCATAGATAATTGCATATTGTTTTAAGGCTAGATTAAACTTCCATATATTTCCTTCTGACAACAAAACTGTAGTGTCTGATGGTTTGACACACGTAGGTGTTGAGACCACAGGTAACAGAGATGGAATCTGTGGCTAATTCTGCTCTTTTAGTCAGAGGAATCTCAGGCTGCCTTCCAGCAGCCAGACACAGACTTCTTAATGCAATAATCTGATTGACTGAATTCGATATTGTTCATGAAGGCTTCTTTGCCACAAAATTGGAAAGGGTGTTTTGGGATGTAGATATTAGAAGTGTCTCACAGCACACCCAGATAGTGTTTCTATAAGCATTAGAGTCAGCAAGATTTATTTCAAAGATACAGCTTATTGGAGAAAGGCAGCCTATTAAATGTCTGTTACCAGTGATGGCATTCTGGAAATGGAATTGGTTTTGCTCAGCAAAGAAATGAAACCTAGATTGTTATATACAGGCTACGATAGGCGCTGATTTCTGAGCATAAAGATTGCTTGGTTGCTCAGGATTTATTACTGTTTAGTTAAAATATGTTGAGTGAAAAGGTTGATCTGTCTAAATGATTTGCAAGGGAAAGAGATGAAAGTGTGTTTTATCAAAGTTAATGAAAAGCAATGGGGATATAACTTGTGAATAATTTATTCATGAAACTTCATTTTTGTTCATAAATTTCTTTCAAACAGGTGGCAATAGTCTCAAGCATTTGAATTTCTTTTTATAACTTATTTGACTAATTCTTCATCAGGGGCTTGCTGCTAAGTTGGATGAATTTTGTATAATGTGGGCAATATTGATCGGCTCACCTGAGTCGCCGCAGATCCTGTTCCCCGATGAGAGACACGGAACTCTTGGTGCAGAGCTCTCCCTTCAAACCCTGGCTCATTCCCTGTGGTATTTTCCCAACTCACTATATGGAGATTATACTTTTATCTGAGGGCCAGGCAGGGATCAGCAGAGCAGAAGTAATTAAATTGGATGTGCAGAAGAGGGAACATCTTTATTTCCAGGCTTTACAGCTTTCCCTCAAGGTGAGAGCAGGTGAGTGGCGCCAGGGCTCGGGCTCCCTGCCTGCCCTGCTGCCAGGGAAGCACCAAGGACCTTGTCTGTGTGTGAGAGATGGGGAGAGGGCCATGGAAAGGGTAGTGCCCCATCAATTTGTCACATTGCAGGGTCTCAGTGCCTTGCAAACCACAACGATCTGCAAATGCTGCTCCTGGTACACAGGTACCAGCTTCTCATGGTGTAAATCAGGGAGGGGGGCAGAAAGCTGCAGGTTTTTCCTCACACTCCGAATAGCAGAGTGGCTCCCAGTGCTGGGCTGGGAGAGGCAGCCCTCAGCTCCTCTCCCCTACCCCAGCCTGAAGGCAGTGGGACCTGGAAAGTGCTGCCTCACACAGAATGAAGGGCTGTAGACCAAACCACTGGCAACACTTGGATTTTTTTTTTTTTAATAAGCATTTCCCGATGCCCATTTTTTTTTTGCCTAATCTATACCCTGCAAAATAAAAACATAATCCAACTACATTGCTGCTCCTTGTGCCAATCAGTGCAAGGAGGAAAGATGGCAAAGTGCCTTTCCTAACCTGCTCAGGTGTGACAGCACCCTGCTCCATCACTGTGTGCCTTGCAGCCACTGAGCCCTGGGAATGTGTTAGCCATGCACTGGAGTGTGGGCTTAAATGCTTTGTAAGATCAGTGAGGCCAAGATTTTCATTAAGGGGGGGGGAGAAAAGAGCAGATGATGTCAGGATACTCCTTCAATTGGTTTGTTTCTGGCTTTTTTCCCCCTCTAGTAATGTGGGCACAATCTTTAATGTAGAGCACACTCTGTCACAGTAGGTTGTTTACAACTACTTCCATATAATATTTAATAACATCTCTGTCAATATTGCTGGAGAGATGTACGTTTTGTTTTCCTGGAGACATTTAAGAAGTGTTCAGAAGTAAGTAATATTTCCATAATCTAAATTCATGCTCTACCCAAGAGGGCTGTGTCTCAGGTGCACTGACTTATGTCTCACAAAATATGTTTATTGCTATAACTATCTTTTTTTATAGTTCAGTTGTTAAGCTAAGTAATGATGTATAGGTGCTTACACCAACATAATCACAATTCTTCCACATTCTTCATTCTTACAATCTCTTCTTCTCCCCCTTAAATATAATCATTGAGGGCTTTGTTAAATGAATTCTCAGTGACATATTGGTAACAGTTTCTCTTTTAAAACAAACAAAATCAAACCTAGACAAAACAACTCTCTAGTTACTGTGACTACTGCCAAAAGAGATGAGACAACATAAAACAAAAGCATCCCCTGAAAGGATTTTTCTTTTAAAATTCAGACCTTTAGAAAACAATACTGACATAGAAAGAAATAGTTTAGAATAGGACCCCAAAATAAAATGAGAATTAATTTCTACAAGAAACTTCACCTTTGAAACAGGACTATAGAAGAAATTGCTCAGTAATATTTCACTTTTTATTTTGGTGACAAATGTAAAACCTTGAGACCAGGTCTTCAGCTATCATAAAAGGGAACAGCCAGTACTTGACTTCTGCTGGTATAGCACTTCTGGATCATCCTGAGTGTAATAACTGCTAAGTTTCAGAAGTCACATGGGGAAACTCTTTCCCTTTTAATCAAGGAAAGACAATTGAGTGGTAAAAAGAAAAGGAGTACTTTCTACATTTAAAAAAAAAGAGAGAGCCTTCCTTGTCTGGCAGTCAGCATCTTTCTCACCAGTGGAGCTAAAGCAATTTTCAGATTATTTTTTCCTCTTTGATGAAGTCAGTGGCAATGGCACATATCAAGCAGCCTTGGTCATGATAGCCCAAGGGATTGGTTACTTTTTGATGCAATTGGGATCTTATGAGGTGTTTATGTGAATTTCCCTGTGTGTCCCAGCAGGAGGGTATGGCTGGTTGAGGATAGCTGAATTTCTATGCATATTTCTACCTTAGATACAGTTTCCTGAAGATTTATTTGGCATGAATATTATCTTAAGCTTTGCTACAGCTGTTGTGTGGCTGTGTGCTGGGTGGGGAGAAGGCAGATCAGAGCTGTGGCACCCTACCTTAGGTGTCCCAAGGTGTAGTAATTCATACTTTTGTGGCTCATTTGCACAGAAGGGTTGAAATCTGGGTTTTGAAATGTGCTCATGCTGCAGTGTGGTGCTCCTGTCTGCACTGGAGCTTGAGTGCCGAAGCCCAGACTGCAAACCACAACTGCCTCAGCACCAGTGCAGCTGCTGGTGCCTTCTCACACTTCTCACTTACCAGAGAACAGCTGTGATTTCCCCTTGTTTTACTGCTGCTGCTGTGAGGAGTGACCTCGTGCTCCTTCAGGTGTCCCAAACAGAGTGGCACCGAGGAGATGAGTTCTCAGCTGTTGATGCTTTCAGAATAGGGTGTGTGACAACAGAGATAAATATGCTCTCACTCCTGAGGCAGCTCGTGGAGATAGAAGAGCTTTAACTGACAGTGTTTTCAGTAGCTCAGGCCCCAGGGAGTCTCAGACAAAGGAAATATTCCATGAGACTTTAGGAAATAGAGTCCTATTCAATTATTCATATTTTCACTCGGTTTTTATTTCTTGAGAATTGCATAAATTGTTTGACACAGGCTTGGTTTAGTTTTGAGGATTTTTGTATGATTTCTTTTGTTTAAAGAATGTTAGAAACACTGTTTGAAATGGTAACTCTGCTGTGAATTTCAAAGGGGTTGGGGACTGCCTGGAAGTTAGATGGAGTTGGGAACTCAAACCCTCAGGCAAACTCTTAGTTCTCATGTCCATCATTAAAATTGACCTGTAAATAGCTTGAGGGAAAACAGAAGGCAATTTTTTTCTCTTATTTGTTGGAATATGCACATGTAATTCAGGAAAGTGATAAATAGACTGAAAAGGAGAAGCCAGGTAGCAGAGGATACTAAAATCTTTTAGGGAAAAAGAAGTGAGGGGGGAAGATCCAGTTATCAAACCACAGTCCTCTGATATAAATGCAAAGCACCCAGATTATTCCATCACCACCTATTTGTTTTGTAACTTTCTCGGTAGTTTTGACAAAACCACCAGTTTCATCCTGTTAAAATGACTTTTTCTTGGCTTTCTGGTGCTTGATGTCTGTATTTAAAAAGCATCATCCGTAACACAGAGCCATCATGCTTTTCTGGTTTGTGTTCTCGTTGTCAGAAGGAGAAAATTTTGGGGTTGACACATTTTAGCTTAGGCATGAAGAACAGGAATGGTTCTGGGACAACAGCGGTGGTGGCTGGTCACAACTAGGGAATACCTTGTTGGCCAGGGTAATGCTCCTTTGCTGTAGGAACATGTGACTTTACTTAAAGGGGGTTTCTTGAGAGACAGGATGGGAAAAGAGAGGAATGTTTGAGATGGCAAGGGCTTGTTGTGTAATAAAGAAAGGCCTCGAGTTTCCAGACTGACCTCCTGTTGAATTTATGCCACTTGTTTCCTTTAGAAGGAGAAAAACCTGAGCAGTCACAGCTGTGAAAGGGCTCAATCCCTCTTGTGTGGGAGATAGTTAAGAGGATTGTCTTGCCCAACACAAGGGAGTCCTGGAGGGAGCTGTCCTAGATGTGCACACACTTCCTAGGGCTGCCTGGAAAATTAAGGCTGCCTTGGCTATCCCCAGGAGACAGCAATCTCCAAGTAAGAGGCATATGTTAACGCTGTCTATTTTAATATTGTCTTTCTGTTATGTCTTGTTCCTACTGGGAGAATAAACTATTCTGAGTATGAGCAGATTCTTTGTTTATGACACGCAGCGGGAAGAGCAGCCTGTATCCAACAGTCCTGGAATAGACAGGGAACTTGTAGGGCATGGTGTGGGGTGCTGGAGGGATCAAATGTTGGCACAGCATAGCGGGAAGGGAGAGATAAGCACAGAGAAGAGCAAATAACTTTGAAAACAACAATTGCAACCCAAACTTGTTTGCATGTCCCAGTTCTGATGCCTCACAGGGGACTCCCCAGGTGAGATGGACTTTTTTATCCATGGAGGCAGCATGGAAACATGGGTGCCCTCTGCTCCCAACAGTTATGTAATTTTGGACTTGTTGATTTTGGCACTGGGTTTCTCTATTTTACGAAGGGTAAGTTTTAAAATAGGATGGGGCAAATGTATTTATTGTTGTAGAACAAATGCAAATATTGTGCCTTAAAGTGCTGCTGCTTGTGTTATGATCTAACTATTTAAGAAACTGCATCTAACTCTTATTGCAGCATGTTGAGGCTTCCTAGTGGAAGCCATAAACACTCTTATGATTCCCCCCTACATTTTTTTAACACAGAAATGTCTGTTCCTGAAGTAATTTGCAAGCTATTAGTTATTCCTGGAGTTTTTTCCTTTGCTTTCTGGTGGGTGGGAGGGCTGTGCAAGAATCATTCGAGCTTGCCTTGCCTTTTTTGTTTTGGTAGATTAGAATCCTGGTATTCCAGCCATGGCAGGACTAAAGATTTGAGACGGCTTAAGAAGTATTTTCACAGCAATATCTATTCATGTGTAATCTGATTACCTTGCAAAAGTAGTCCCATCCACTTTGGGCAAGAGCTATTTAGGTTAGGATTGGTTTAGTTCCTGTGGTCTGACATGAGTGCAGGATAAACCAGAAGACCCTTGGGTGTTGCAAACTGCACATCAAGACTTGCACAATGTAAATTTTTCCTGGATGATTTGGATGTTTTTCATAGGCCAACACAGGAGATATCTCCCACTAACCACATTGTTAAAGAAGGGGAATGAATAGCAATGAAAGAGGAGTTCCTATAATTCATATAAGAGCATTTGAGAAACAGATCATCTTGGGTTTTGGCTGAAATATTTGTGACTCCTCACAATTTAAACAGCATTCTATCCTGGTATGAAACTCAGCATTTCCAGCAGATAAGTATATGCCAGGAAAGGTGTGTTTGTATTCAGATAGGATTTGACTGTTGTGGAAACCGTGGAAACCATGGAAACAGGATATACATTTGCTCCTGTGTTATGGAACTTTAAATTGTGCTTCTTTGGGGTATTAACACTGGAGAGAGATTAGTAAATTAAACGTGAAATTTCTGTGCAAAGCAATGTGTAGATTTGTTATATTTCCAAGTTAGGGAGGTCTAAGGAGTGAGAAATCAGCTTACAGCAGCACAGAGGATCCTTAATGAAGCTGCAAGGGTCAACCTCAACACCCAGATTTCTAATGTCTGAATTGTTGTCAAAAGATTAGAGCAGGAAAAGAGGAAGGGAAGCCAAAGGACAGATGAAAAGGTGGCAGAAATGGGGGAAAAGAGAAGGATGAGGCTAAATAGAAAAGGTTGAGTAGTAGTAAAAATTTTCTAGGTGAACATCATGAGGTGTTGCTGAA
Source organism: Corvus cornix cornix (assembly GCF_000738735.6). Classification (NCBI taxonomy): domain Eukaryota; kingdom Metazoa; phylum Chordata; class Aves; order Passeriformes; family Corvidae; genus Corvus; species Corvus cornix. Next base: position 2,800,982 of record NC_046344.1, read on the forward strand.
AAACTAGTTAATAATTTATTGTGAAGTGCCTTCCTGAGAAGAATGGAAGCTGAAGAGTGTATGGTGTCCTGAATTAATGCTTGAGTATAGAGGCCATAATTAAATATGGAATCTGGCCCTCATCCAAAAGAGTTTGATACCTGTGCCCTAAGCACCAACATCAATGGAATTGATCAAATGCAGTGCCATTGTCATACTTCAGGCAGTGATGAGAAATTATGCATTGTTTTTGCTTGAGGTATGTGGTGCTTGTGTGACTGGTACTTACTTTTTACATACAGGCAGCATCATAATCAACTTTCATTAAGACTAATGCTGACTGTTGATTTACTACAAAGAGTATTTCGATTAAGTTTAGCATTTTGGATAGGACATGATAATTATCTGGTGTTGACATTCAATTTTGTAGGCCTGAAGTTTACAAACAAATCCCACATCTTTGTTAGGCATATTAGCAATTGAAATACCCTCCTAAATCACTGTCTGTATAAATGGCAAATCTCTGCAATCAATCCTTCTTTTCTTTGAAAATAATTTTTGGAGGAATTTGCATAATTGGCCATGCTTGATAAAAGTCTGATGTATAATGTTGTCTTTTAAATGCACTGCTACCTGAAATCATGATGAAGTATCAACATGCAGGAGGTAAATATAAAACAAGCATTTAGTAAAGGATGCAGCTGATCTCATTGGGTGAAAAATGGCATCTAGTGGTGTTATAATTTGAAGTGGCTTGATGTAGGCATTTTGCTGTGAAGGATGTCAGAGAAAAGGACAGGACTCAATCACACCAAGAAGCTTTGATTTGCACTGAACTTTGAAGTGAAATTTATGTTGAAAAGTGCTTTTAAAATACAGTGAGGGTGCAAATGAATGCCTTCACTTCTGATGCAAATGAAGAGCTCACTGTATAGAGACTGGGCTCATGCCTGGGTACAGGCCTGGCTTTCTCTGGAGCTTGGTGGTGTCCCAGCTGCTGCCCTGCCCTGCAACCTGCCTCAGCTGAGTCAGGCAGCAGGACTGTACCTGCTTGTCCTCTGGTAGGGTGTGCTGGAGTCATGTCCTGTTGCTATTTCCATTCTGTGGACCATGGCCACTGTTGTCCCCTCTTCAGCACGTGCTCTGAAGCTGTCACTGGCAGCTCTATGAGCTCACCCACACCACTGTGGCCAGTCCCACACTCCTCACCGTTGGCAGGCTTGAGACCAAAGCTTTTGTAAGGCAGCAAGGGCTAAGTGCTGCTTCTGTCATCTGATGTGTTTCACGCCAGGCAAACACCCACCATGACCCCACCCTGCTAGTGGGGAGAGGCATCCTGGGGATGCTGAGAGGCTGTGCCAAGGAACTGACCCAGAACTACAGCAGGAGAGATGGATGTGCCTGGTGCTTTCCCTGGGGGTTTGGAAATAGGTGTAATGAGGGAAATCTGCTTTCCAGTATCTTCGGTGCTCTGTGAGATGGATGTCTTATGACCTCACCTCTGCAGGTGCTATGGTGTGGTTCCTGTAATATGCCTTGGGCTTTTATGGTAAAAAACCTGTTGAAATGTTTAGGAACATGTATTTACCCTCTCTAAACAGTGACATCCACTACTGTGAATGCTGCTGTTATTCCAGCAGTTTCTTTTGAGAAGGTAACACGAGTATCTTCTAGCACCCTGGCTGTTTCTGAAGACATGACTCCTGGGTCAGAACTGACTAATGGCATGTGAGTATCTGTAATGTAATGCCCTCACCTGGGAATTGTTAAGGAAAGAAGCTCAAATAACACTGCAAGTGTGATTAGAAGTTTGATAATGCTGACAGTGTGCTGCATGTGGTATCAGTGTGGGGATCTTAAATTACTGAAGGAGCATGAAGCACTTAATTTCCATTCTTCTGTACTTGTCAGGGAATCTTTGACTTCTTGTGAAAGGTGTTCACACTGTGGACAGGCACTTCTCTACTGCATTAAAAAAAATTTAGAATTGCCTACTGGAACTTGGGAACTATCATACAGCATTATACACAGGCAGTGTTGAGATTTTTTTGTTATTTTATGTTTGAACCATGACTGCACCATTAAAGAGAAAATTCATCTTTTTTTATTTGAAAGAATTATCCTTGCCTGTTTCATATTCTACTTCCAGTTCTTTCTTTGTTTTCAATATGCTGGGGTTTGGATGTGCACAGCACGTCAAAGAATTGAGTTGCTGGGATTTCTGTCACTTTTCTAACATAATGCATTGCAAGACAAAAACTGTTTCTGCATTGTTTACAATATTTTGTAAAACATCATTTTCACCCTGCCATAGTAAAAGCTGACATATTGTTGTCACAGCATTGCACAGGTGTGTACAAACCCTATAGGATGCACTGGTGTGTTGGGGAGGAAGGACAGAAAATGTGGTGTTTGGGGAGATGGGGGACAAAGCCCACCAGAGCAACGACTGCTGTTTTTGGAGTGGCTTTCCACAGCCCACTCATATATGTGCACTGAATAATCAGGAAGGCTTGTGAGTCTTTGGGGATTCTCTAGAGCCTTAGCTAAGGATTTTTTTTTCCAAGCCCTTTCATTCTGTACCCATGAGAAAAAATGATCCCCAAGAAGTATACTAGTTTTTAAAGTACAATAGATGATTTTTCTTGTTTGTTTCTGTTGAGACCATAGGCAAAAACTTCTTGACTTGAATGCTGGCAGCTTATTTTCCTTTTATTTTTCTCTTAAAATCAGCAGCTGAGTAGACTGGCAATGTCAACAGGTTTAGCTGTGAGAGAGGTGGAGGTCAGCAGCACTGCTCTGCACAGTCTTGTGCTCTCAGGTTCGTTTTGCAGCTCTGTCACTTTGTCACCTGGGTGAGTAGGAGCAGAGTACAGAGAAGGGATGGGAGTTGGGGGGCAGACATTGTACAGTCTTATCGATCAGTAATTCCATTAGTTCTACAGATAGAAGTACTGATGGCCTCTCTGAGAATCTATTTCACTTTCTGTGGCTGCTAACATAATGGATTTGGGGGAAAGACTTATGGAAATGAGAAGTAATTGGTAGTATTGACAGAGATGCCAACTTTCACTATTTTTTTAACTCTCCTATTGACTCTGACTGGCTATCCAGGCTAACCTCCCAGTTACTGTTCTGCTTTTCCTGACCATTTCCCTGTTTCCATAGGCAGGCTGCAGGAATCTGCCTTCTCCTCTGGTGAAGGCAGGGTGTGTAAAGGAAGGCACACGAATATCTCTGAAACACTAATTGTGCTCTTCAAGATTTAAATGTATGGGTTGGGTTATGTGATTTCATGCCAGAAATATATTTTCTGTCATTGTGTGTGCAGTCAAAGCTGCAGAGGAAATCCATCATCTCCTCACAAGCAAAGTAGTGTTGAAAATTCCATGGGCTCTTACATGTCTATTCTATCCCTTGTTTACTTGGAAGCTTGAAATTTGTACAAGCAGAGACCTGTGCAAACAAGGAGGTGGTTTTTCCCTTTGTTTATTTATTTTGATAGCACAGCTGTTTTATCATCTGCGTTGGGGATAAACTGGACCAATAGAATCATGGAGTCCTTTAGGCTTGAAAAGACCATTGAGACCATCGAGCCTGACTTTTAATTCAGCACTGCCAAGTCAATCACCAAACCATGTCCCCAAGTGCCACAAATACACATTTTTTAAAATACTTTCAGAGATGGTGACTCCACTGCTGCCTTGGACAGGCTGTGCCAGTGCTTGACAACCCTCTCAGTGAAGAAACATTTCCTGTTATCCAAGTACCTCTCTGGGATAAACTGGCATTTCCTTGGCTGCACTGAAACGACTCTGATGCTTCTGAGCAGAAGCTCAAAAAGTTCCCTAAGTTCTCTTGTGGGTTTTGTGGAGTCTGAGCAGGGAAAGCAACTATTGGTGTGCGTTAATTTGCTGTGCTAAGACATGCTTTTCACGAAAATACTCTTTGGGAAGACTGGAATTTTATTTCATTTAAGATAATTAAAACAAAGAAGTACAATCAGGGATGACCAGTGCTCCCAGGCAGGGCTGGGCCAGGTGATCCTTGTAGAGGTGACAGTGGCAACATTTTCTAAAGAGGAGCAATAACTGGGAACTCCAGGGTTTTCCCTGACTAGTTTTAGGGTCTAAAGAGTGTAAGAAAGGAACATAATTTCCATTGCTGTGCTTTGACTGATGAACTTGAATAGTGTATAATATTCCGGTGTTCCTAATTATAGTCAATCAGAAATACTTCAATGGGCCTGTAAATAAGAGACACAAGAGGCAAAGCACCTTCTTAATGACCTCTGTGTGGTGGTGAGCTCTGTAAGATCAATGAACAGCTGAGCTGAGTGTCAGAATGCCACTGCATTGATTCTGGATTACAGCTAAACTGTAAGCAGTCTAATTTGGCTGCTCACTCTTCTTTTGGTATTGTGAGCACACAGCTTTTTAAGGAGATGTTTGCTGAACCTTTGAACTTTCCACACAATGTTTTTTGCTCCTTTACCCATCCATTTATATGAGTGTTGTGTATGTGGAAGGTGGAAAGAGTTCCTTCCTCAGTAGTTGCAGTGTACATACGCTGTGAACACATTTACTTTTCCGATAGTTTTATTTAAGTTTTTATGCTTCCTGATAGCTCTGGGATTGAGTACTTTTGTGTTTTTGTTATGAATGTACCCACAAGTATGTGTGCTGACTCCCACTGACTTCAAAGAAATTTCACCAGAACAGAGGAAACTTTCTGGACCAATCCCTTCTGAAGCTCAGTGATCCTTGCAACAGGTCAAAACAAGATGAAATGAAGCACATACTTTGGGGTGAATGACTTTGCATTCTTGGTCTCTTTTGAACCCGTACTAAATTCTGAGTTTAAGTGGCTAAAACCAATGTTCAAACCATATTTTGTGCAGAAAAATAATAACCAACGTGTGCTGGGGTTTAAAAGCGGGAACAATGACTTAAATTGTCATTAATTTTTAATATTCTTCGTGAATCACAGTCTTCTTGACTCAATCTCCTGACAGATTGCTTATGCCTCAGACTGCTCGAGTCTGATGACTTCTTTGTACACAACATTGTGTTCAAAGAATTTAATCCTCTGACTATGAAGTGACAACTTTAAAACCATATTAAGCTTTTCACAGCCAGAGACAGAACACTTATTCTTTTAATAATTTTAAGAATTGACTGAAGATGGATATTAATGCTTGGGGTTTTTTTCCCCCCTTGTGTTTGCGTGGAAAAATCAACAGTGGACTGATGATGTGAAGGCCAATCCCTTTCCAGTGGGAAATGAGCAGGGATGGGCAGCAGTTTTGGCCAGGGAATTATCTACTTAAGCTGCATAGATCTCTACACTACACGTTCTACCAAACCGCTCTTCAGAAACATCTAATGGGTGTGAGAGGGATTATTTAAATGAGGTCTGTCTACCAGATTGCTTCTCACTGTCAGGGCAGGTCCTAATGACTGCAGTGTGGTGACCATCACCTTGCTCAAGATGTTCTCCTGTATTATCCTATGTATCATTTATTATCCTGTGCCTTCATACCAAGCACGCCCCTTCTGCTTAAACTCTTTGGGTTCCTTTGAGATAATTTAGACTGAAAAGGCTGAATTCATCCCTGAATGCCACTCTGGCAGGTGGCATGTTGGGAGAATGGGTAGTTCTGGCTGTGCTAGTGTGGAGGTTGATTGCAGCTTGAGGTCTCAAAGTGGAATATCAGCATCACAGATAAAGGCTGAGTTAGAGCAGCTACACAAGCCCAGCAGGCTCCTGTTTGCTTTGCCATCTGCAGGAACCCTCCCTGCTCCTCCTGCCCATTTACTGTAGTGAGAACCAGGGGAAATTAGAGCTGTGTCTCAGTCATGTGGTGGCTCCCCAAAACTACCTGTGAAAAGCAGTGCAGAGACTTAATTTTTCTTCAGGTGATGTTTCATCTTAATGATCAATCTTACTGAATTCCAACAGATGCTGTGATGCTCACCTTCAGCCTTCTGCGTGGCAGCTATGGGCAGAAGGAACAGCCCTGTTTTGTCACTAACAGCTGTTTGAATGGCCTGTAGTGTGGCTGTTGAAGGGTTCCCATGCTCAGGGCTGCAAAGCCGAGAGAAGTCAGGGGTGTGCTCCTGCCAGGCTTGTCTGGGTATTGCACTGGAGGGTCACTGATGTGCAGCTCCAGTGCAGGAACTGGTGCCGCAGTGAGCTCTGGGGAGCTCCTGAAGGGGGCTTGGATGCTTTGGGGGTCCTGTGGGGACACTCAGCAGAGATGTCCAGCTTCACCAGGACCAGAGAGAGAAGTAGTAAAGTGTTGGTTAAAGTGGTTCTACTGTCTGTGTGACTGAGCTGTAAAAGGGTAATAATTCGCCTGGGTGTCGTTTGGGGGAAGTAAGAGGGGCCTCCAAGACTGGGACACTGCCTCAAACAGAGTAATGAGTTCTGTTGTAGTTAAAATGATCTTAATTGCAAGCAGTGACATTTAATGCCAACCAGCTGATCCTTCTTCAAGGGGATTCAGAAGCAGGGAAGAAAATGTCACTGAGTATTTTTCTAGGAACAAAGGGCACACTTCCAGTTCTGCTCTCAGTGGCCACCCCTAATGATTACCCTGAGGAGCCTTGTCTGTCAAAAACATGCCACTCATCACTGATCTCATTTAGGCTTTAATAAAGCATATGACCCAAAGTCTTTCAATCCAGTTATGATGCCCTATGCATTTAATTAGGGAGCTGAAAGCCACTAGTGTTTAATTCTCTAACCTAGCTTGTCCCCTGTCCCACCTCCCATCCTTCCCTTTAAAGATGGAGCTGTGGTTGCATTGTGGGGAAAGCAGACGGGCAAGATCATTGAAGGGCTGAGATGGGTGGTCCCAATGTATGTGTCTATGTTTTATATATTTATATATATATGGGGTTTTTTAAATGCAGCAGAGGAGGCTGAGCTTATAAGGCTCAGCCTAATCTGTGAGACATGGCAGATGTCTGGAAGTGGCACAGAAGAGTTGTGGAGTACTTGAAGACTAAAATAATTGAGAGGAATTTTAGTGGAGGATTGTGTGGTTTTTTTTGCAGGTCCATGATCCCAACTTTTTCACTGTCTAAGGAAAGATTATTTTAAAGTACAAAGTATAATTTGTTGAAACTGGAAAGTGTCAGAGTCTTGGAGAGAATCAGTTACCAACAATTAGTTGAAGTGATTGAAGTCAGAAGCAGCAATCTTTTCACAAGAAATGGAAAATAGGTGATTCTTTTTCAGAAGATTATGGGTAGTAAAAATTTCAGGAGCCTTGTGTTTACCAGCCAGGAAGAGTTTTGAACTGTATTTTTCCATATGTCTGGGGAAGATAAAATTATATGTATTAAAAGTGCTACTATAATCCTGTTTTGGTTTTTTTTTTCTTTTTTGACCATTGGAAAATTGTTCCCTGCAGTTTTTCTCTAATGCTTTTTTCCCAGTCCACCCTTAAATGATACAATTTATAGGTTCCCAAGACTGATTCAATGCCTGAACTGTAGGTACTAAATCTCCTTGAACTTCTGGCTGAGCAGCAGAATTGAGTCATGATTCTCATATATTAAAAATTAAAGGCCAGATTTCCTTTGCAATTTGCACCTCCAGAGTTTCTATCGAACTTATGCCTTCTTTTCTTTTCCTTTTATTTTTTTTCAGTATCAGACTGAGATTATTAATGGGTTTTGTATCAAGTTTATTATATTTTTATTGAAAGCTTTGCCTAAATCTTAAAGCCCAACATCTTAACTCTTAGAGAATCTTTAGTGGGCAAGAGGAATGTGAAGCAGCTGCTGGTAACAGCAGCACCAGCAAGCTGGCAAACATGAAGCACCTCAGTTCCTGCTTGCCAGACCTCATATAATGAACTGCTCATGGAGGTTTTGTCTTGAATAAAAATGCTGCTTTGCTGTTTTTCGGTCTTGGGGTTTTTTTGATTTGGGTTTGTTTTGCTTATTTGTTTGTTTTCCACAGAACTTCTCCTTTTAGTGGAGTTAGATATTGCTGAGTGAGTTGCATGCAAGTGCAGCTTCAGAATCAGTCTGCTGGCTTCTGCTGAGGTGCTGGGAAAAACTTTCCTGTTTAACTCTGGTTCTTCCTGTAAAGCAGATTATGAAGCTGTGCTACATGAGAGGGGAAATGTCTGTATAACTCAGGGTATGTTGAAAAGGGCAAATGCTCTCAAGATAAGCGAATAAGTTAGTTCCAGCCATGTCAAATACACGCGCTCTTCTGTTTTCCTTGTTAAAAACAAGAGGCTGCATTCCACAGAAAAGTATTAGTGCTGTCTCCCAGGAGATAGAGCTGCCACAGCTAAAAGGAGCGCAATTTCCAGTTCCTCTGCCACTGGATGATCAAAATATGATAAAGTACATGGTCACAGTCAGTAAATCTTACTGCCTTTTATCCATATGATGATCCTTGCTAGTGGAAATGAAAAAGGGATTGGGCAGGAGATGTTCTACACTATGCCTGAAATGCTCAAAGACTTTTTGCCTCTTGAGGGAGCCTCACCTCCCACAGCTGCTGTGTTATTGTGCTGACTTTCATAGTGGGGTTTGGAACTGATCCAAAATTTATTCCCATTATGGGAGGCTTTCTGTCACCTCAAGGTTGCTGCAAACAAAATGAGTGATAGTTCACAGGTGTGAGAAACCCACTATATTTTTGGATTTTTCATTTGATTACCTAATTGTATGGTTTTAATTTCACACACCAGAACTATCACTTGCAACCTTGAATTTTAGAAAATAACGTAGGAGCTCAACATTAGGAACCTTGATATTTCATATTTTTCATGATGAAATCTTTTTCCTTCAGTTAAAATGTATTTTTGATTCAGTATCCTATGCATATGTAATGTAGGGATTGCTTTTTTTATCAAGCATTATTTGAGGGGGGTACATTTGAATATAAAATACAAAATCAAAGGGATGACATTTTTATTCTAAATGTTGGCATCACTTATTTGCAACAATGTAGTTATCAGAGGTGTTATTTTCACTTTCACTAACGAGATGTTGGCATTTTGCACCATAGAGGTATGAGAAGTAAGTTGCTTGTATTGGAGACAGCTACAGAGCCCAGTGTGGCCATGAAATATAATAGAATAAGTGTAAAATTACCTTTACAGCCATTCAGCACTGAGAGAATAGAGAGCTGGCATGAATCCACCTCTCGTGAAGAGGAATAGCATCTTGAGAGTTGGTTGTTGGGAATCCCTTTGAGATTCTCTGTTCACAAAGCAAAAGACCAAATTGAGCCGTTGCTTGTGGGAGAGTAGAGAACCTTCAGTGTGATTAAATAGATATGAACTTCAGGGAACTGCAAAAGCAATCATTTAGTAAGCAAGGGGTGGGGAAGAAAAAGTAGCATGAATATTTTAGTCAAAGAAATGCTCTTCATCCAAGAGGGTCAAAGGGACTTGCAAAATTCAGGGCACGTGAAGATGGGCGCTCTGGCCTGAAGGTCATTGTGTGTACCAGGACAAAGAATGGACAGGGGCCACAGGAATGCTTAATTAGTCTGAAGATGCCAAGAAACACACAGAAAAGACAAGGGAAAACCAAGGGTATAATCACAACTTTCGAGGTAGCATTAGAAATTTAATAAGGAGTCAGGAACCAGGAGGAAATTTCACCCCAGGATCAGTCGCGGGTTTTAAACTATCTCGATTTCCAGGCCTCCAGGTATTTCTGGGGAGGGGTGCAAACCAAAATTAAACTGACTGGAGAACTGCTTTTGTTAATTTTCTGTTCTGGAGCACTTAAGAAGTAATTTGCAGACCTGCAGTGACCTGCAGTCTGACAGGCCCACCAGCCCCAGAATCTGGGACCTCCTGTGATCTCTGGGGTAGATGAGCTATCAGAATTGGAGAGAATGTTGACTGAAGTGCAAGAAGCTGGAGGTACTTGACCTCTTCAAAGTACAGCAGAACTGTGAAGTTCTTCTTTCCCCTCAAGGACAGAAAATATGATCCTTTGGAAAATGGATGCTCTTTTACAGCTGCTGCACCTGCTTAGTCTCTGCTGTGCAAAGGCCAGAGCAATAACAGTGAGCGAAAGGCCAAGGATCAAATAGCTTGTTATATTTTTCTCCTCCATCTCTCATCAATCAACGAACCAGGGGTGTAGATTTATGACTTTGCTCTTCCCAAAGTTCAGGGTTGGTTGGATGGAGCAGAGAGGACAAGGTACTGTTCTCTGGCACTTCTGAAGTAATTCTGTCGAGGGAATTTATCTGCCTGCAGGACTGGACTGCTGCTGCATCAGGTGCTCTGGAAATAATCACCCTGTGCTGGCCAGTTGCTGGTGAGCAGGGTCAGTGTGTCCAAAATCAGCCTCCAGTAAAGACAGGTTCATAAAGGAGATCAGAACTGGGGCCGTGTATTAGGAAATGCACTGGTATTTTATGCTTTATGGATAATCTGTACCCATTAGCCTATCAAAGTAAATAAGATGTGTGCTGCATTTTTGCTTTGAAAACAGCCTAAATAGAAAAAAATATTCCAGGGGCAAACAGAAAAAGCTCATGCTGAATTATGCTGAGTTTTCCCCTCACTTTATTGCCTTTATTCTGCTGCAGCTATAGAAAACTCATTTAAACTATGAAACTTCTTTGGCATGGATTCTTTATATTGATGAAACAGAGCTGACTTTCTCTGGAGAGCCAGAATGTTATTAAAGCACTTAACCTAGCACTGCTGTGGCTATCAATTATGCCCTTCATTTACACTATACAAGGCTGACTGCTTATTTGAAGTTCAAGAGGGTTTTTTAATGAGATGTTAATTGAGTACACCTGCAGTTGGCTAAAATTTTCATGGACGATTAAGTGTGATCTTTTGCCTTCCTAAATTCTTTGTTTTTCCTAGGTTTCAATCATGTATTTCAGCAAGTGTGTTTGGTGCAGAAATACGGACTTTTAGTATATAGCAACAACAACAATCAATGTTTGTGATTTATGATTAACCCTTTAAGCTTATTGCCTAAGCCACTGTGTGTGGTGGGTTGACCCTGGCTGGACACCAGGCGCCCACCAAAGCTGCTCTCTCACTCCCTTCCTCAGCTGGACAGGGAGAGAAAATATAACTCAAGGCTCATGGGTCAGACTAAGGAGAGGGAGAGATCCCTCACCCATTGCAGTCACAGGTAAAACAGACAACTTGGGAGAAATTAACTGAATTTATTACCAATCAAATCAGAGTAGGATAATGAGAATTAAACCCAAATCTTACAACATCTTCCACCTACCCTTCTCTTCAATTTGTGAGAAATTTTTGTTTCTGGACTTCCTCTGCAGTTCTGCAGTTCAGCGTATCTGACCTCGTTTGTGCTAAATTAACGGGTAAATTTAGGACAAGACTGTCTGTGGATAGGAGGAATTTTGGAGACAAGAAAGTTGATCTATCAGAACAAAATGAAATTCAAAAGCACTGCTTCTTAAAATACCAGCTTCAAACAAATGCTTTCATGCTGAACAGTAACAAAATAAAAGTTTGTTAGTATTTTAGCGTTGCATGAAGGAAATTTCAAGAATACTTAAGCCTGCAAGGTTATATGCACCTGCAAACTCTTCACATCTGCTTTCATTACCAACTCGGATTGAAAAAGTTTAGAAATATTATTGGCTTTGCCATTATTGCCTCACAGATCCAGTTTTCTACCCCTAGGTGTGAAGTGACCGTATGCAGTGCAAAGGATTATTAGCAATGTCCCCACTAGCTCCATATTAACAACGTAAATAATGAACCACAGAATGATGGAGGGTGGAAGACACTTGTAGAGGTCACTGGGTCCAGCTCTGGTTCAAGCAGGCCCATGTGATGCAGCAGATAACCACAGTGACATTGTAGTTTTGGAGGGTGAGGATTAAATTTCTTTCAAGATACTGTTAAGGAGATAACTGTGTGGTTATAACAATTGCATTGTCTGAGAGCTTGTGGAACCAGGGGCTAAAACATTCATTGATTTGGCTGATGGGTTCTGGGTGCCTCTACAGTGTCCTACTGCTCATCAACGCCTTGGGTGGTGTTTACAAATAAGGTCTTGGGTGTCCAGCACTGTTGAGCTTCAGATAAGCTAGAGCTGCAGAGCAAACCCTCCCTCTTCTTGTTGCTAAAAAGTTATCAATTTCTGCACTAGGATATCATGTTTCAGAAATGTATATGCTCCTTATTAGAGAGTAACATGAAATAGCAGGTAATTTAGAAAGGCCAAGAACAGGTCAAAATATGAGGAGGACATGACAGGACTAGGACCTCAAAGTAAAGAAGACTGAGTGAAACTAAAGACATTCAAATAATGAAGAAGATGCTGAAAGGGTGTGTTAAGCACTAGATCTTAAAGCCATGGTGAATAATTTTTAATCCTTAAAAATCTTTAAATAGAGACTAGATGGTTTTTTGGCTGGGTGGTGAGTGAGGAAAAATGTGATTTAGTTGGTGCTTTTTCACCCTGAAAAGTATTCAGTGGATGTCCCAGTTAAAAAAAAAAAAAAAAATTAAGCATATGCATTAAGTATGTTCTTAATTACTTCTGATTTTGGCTTCAAAGCATTGTCATGATCAGCATTATTTCCCTGAATTATGTTTGTAGGTCAAACAGTTTGTCCCTGCAGTATTCCAGCATGGGATTTTAGTAGCTGTCGTAAAAGGGGTCAGGCAGGGCTGTTGGTCATAGCAATTCCTGCTAAGCTCAAATTATAGTAATTGACACAGAGAATTTCTGGCACTTTGTAGTGATTAATCTGTAGCAGGGGAATAGCATTTTTTAAAGCAAAAGTCAAGTGATCTAGAAAGGGAAAAGGAGACTTTTAAATGATTTTCTTATGAATACTATGGTTTTGCATAACAAATGAGATTGTTTTACATTCATTTACCACTTCATACTGAGGAGTTGGAGACCACTTTGGTACATGTGATACTTAAAACACAACTGTACTGGGGAATAAGAAGTTGGTAATGGCATTGAGTGAGCTGCATGAGAGAGAAGTGGAAATAAAGCTGAACACTTGTTTTTGGCCAACATTGTTGGACTTTTTGACTTGAAGTTGCAAACATTAAGAGGAGAAAAATGTCATAAGGAGAAAACAATAAACATTTTAGACACTAAACATGGTAGTCTGATAAGTAGATTTCCTCAGCTCAGGGAAGGCCTTGTAAAGCTTGTGCAATTTCCCTCTGGAGACCTCAGCCATCCCACAGAACAATGGGTAAAGTGAGGGGAAGGGATGGCCATGGACACAGATCTTTTTGCAAGTGTCTAAAGCAACTGAGCATTGACTGGCCAAAAAGCAGAGGGCAGTGAGTTTCTAATGAGGCATTTAGGCTGCTTAGCTGGGCTGCAGTCGTGATGAATCCTTACCTCTCTGGTGGCAGGGTCCAGGTGGTCTTGGCAAAATACAAATATCCATTCCTGGGTTAATGTTTTGGCACCTGAGAACTGGGTGGTGCAGGAAGGGCACTGCTGGTTATGCTTTGCCAGACCTTTTTTTACATTAAGATTTTTTACTTGAGTGAAAAAATTTATTTGAGCCATAAAAACCTGAAAATTTTTTTAATGTTTGGTCTGGATGCCAACTGAAATTTGAGTAGTTTGTGGAGTCCTGTTTCCTGTATCATTAACTCTGGTAAGTGTGAACACTTGAGTGTAGCAAAAGGGAGGAAAAGTAGTAAATTTTCTGGGATGAGATTTTTTTATCTTTTGCTTTATGCAAGTAATTTTTGATCTGTGATCTGTGGACCTTCTGAGGTTTCTCTGTTATTTTGAAGGGGTTCAGGAAAAGCAAGTTTTCCCATTCTACAGAATATGAATCTCCTGTGCTTTCACTGGAACATTTTTTAGGGTCCATAACTCAAAAGATTGAAAACCCTTTCTTAAAGCATACTAAGTAGACAGTAATTTTCCACAAGAGAAGACTAAATTTCTTTGATACAATGCAAACTAATTTTAGCACCAGATTCTGTGGTGTGTTTCCTGCAGGCTCCCTGTGCCCCTGGAACCGCAGGTTCGCGGAGCAGAAACGTACACAGGGCTCCAGAGCAGAGTCTGCTCATTTATATTCACAAGCCTCTAAAACCACAGTGCATAACTTGATTGGGCTCCAGTCAGCGCTGCACCTCAGTGGTGTGTGGGCCAGCAAGCTCTGAGCCTGCCAGGAGGGAGCATTTCAAGCTCTGGCAGGAATTATTCACTAATAAATTGAAGGGAGGCTTTGAAAAGTCTCCAAAGAGGCAGGTGTTCAAACTAAAACATTTGCAGTGTTTTCACCTGAATGATTGCTCACCCTGAAATCTTATCTGCAGAGGAACACGGGGCTGGGTTCTGTGCTGGTGCAATAATGTGCCTCCACTATGGTGGTCCCTGTGTCTGAGCTGACACCAAGATCAAATAGAGACAATGATTTTATTTATTTATTTTTGCCTCTAGAAGAGAACAATTGCCTGTCTATTGATAAGTGCTTTTAAAATTAATTAAAGAACATTAGCTAATTCCACAGTTACACAAAAATGCAAAATTGCGTTTTATATTAGAGAGGATTTTTTTGAGAAGGGGGACATAAATAAAAAAAACACCCCAAACCAAAAAAAGTCTACACAAACACAAAAAAAGCCCCTAAAAACCAAACCAACTGAACAAAAACCAAATCAAACCAAAACGTCATGTACGTGTAAAGCATTTATTTTGTGGTTCTTGAAGGCATAGTGCTACAGCCACTATGATCAAGTGTAAGAGAAACAATTGTTTCAGATGTCTTTGCAGAACAGGAGAGGGTAAATGCAAGCTCCCTTTGAGGCCTGAGCTGAAGTCTGCAGAACTAAATGGGAAGGTTTCCCTAAGCCCAGTGGCCTTTAGATTGTGATTTTTGAGGTCAGTGGTTCTGTGATTTGGGAGGTACTCTGTGTCCACGTGGCCAAAGCCATGGGTAGTGTCTTCTGCCTCTGTTTTTTGCCAATAGCAAGATTTTCTGGATTTTAGCTAAGCTATCATTATATTCTTTGTGCATAGTGAATTGCTTATTAACATTTATAGCAATCTCTGACAATTAGAAGGTGACATTTTTGTTGTCTATCACCTTCAAACGATTTTCAGGTTTTTTCTGTAAATTACATTGGGTGTTGCCTAGATCCTACTGCTTGTACTCTTATTTTTTCCTTCTCTGTTGAGGGTCAGTATTCTCTATCCTGTAGTCAGTGAACCCTGTCACATCAAAAGGAAGCTAACTACTGGAACCAGCAAAAATTATGTGGAAGAATGACTCTCCTGACAAAGCCTGGTTTTTTTTTCTGGGCTTATAACAACCTCCAGGATATTCAGATCGTTACATTTCCTTTCTTTCACTTCATTTCTAGCTATGAATGTGACAGAACAAGTCATCACAAGGATGCTTCACTCTCGTCCCTGCCATTCTTGCAGTTTTACTAAATTCAGTCATTTGCAGAGTGAAGAGAAAAAAAATTGAAATCAGAACTCTGCAAAAATTTCACCAAGGAGAACAACTTAATAACTCAGTGTGGGTTCAGTGGAGGATGTTTGTGCCCTTTAATTGGAGAAACAGAGTTATCTTAATGTAGCCATTCTTCTAAATTAACTTTAAATTGCATTTGTATTAATGATGATCATTATGTATTAATGAGTAATCATTTGTTCCTTCAATATTTCCTAATTGTATCATGACTTCTATAGCTGCCAAAATGTTCTTGGTGGTGGTGATTACCAATTTGAAAAAAATTTTTATAAGAACAGATCATTTATTTAGTCTGACATAAAGGATAAAAGGAGAAATAGATCTTGCTCATTTGCTTGGTTGCAATCAGAACCATTGCACATTGAGATCTAAATGTCTTGTGCCATGTCAGTCTTCATTTCACGTGTGAGAGCCTATTTCACGTTGTCTTGGTCCATCACTCTCACACTGAGGGGCATAGCAGGCAGACAGCAGCAGAGACATGAACCTCCATTGTTGTGTTGTTAACTGCTTCTAAACAAAACTTTTATGGCACTGAAGAAAAAAAACATGCCAAGATGACTTAGCCTTAAAGCTATCTGGCTTCAACTCCAGACAAGCATTTGCTGGTGTCATAAAAAACCAAGAGGAGGATTTGCAATGTGTCCAAGCTTTTCCTAAGTGATGCCACCTGAGCTGGATATCTGGAGAATGGATGTTCAAAGCTAGCCAGTGTGGATTTGATCCAAAGGAAGCTAACTTTAAAACAAAGCTCCTGCTAGCTCCACTCAGCTTTGACTGAGACCCAGGAGGAGATTATGGAAGCTTCATTTTCAACTTCTTCTGAATGCAAAACCACATCTGCTGGTCAAAAGTTGGATTGGTTTTGGAGAACAGAGGTGTTTCTTACTTACTGGTTAATTCTGTGACCTTGTACACTGCTGAAGTTGAGATTGTCATCTAAAATTATTTATTAAATGGTACAGATATATCTGTGAAATTCTTGAAGGTACTTGCTTTCAGAAGTCAGAAGGGTGATGAAATTTTCTTTTTCCTTGCAGGAAAAGGCCCCTACAGGGCTTAAGTATATATGGAATATGTATATTGTGTGGGATGGGGTCAGATCCTTGTCACTGGCCACAGCCTTGGATGGGACAGCAATTTAGCTCTTATAGACAATATCTAGTAGCAAAATATCAGTAGGGGGTCTTGTGCTTTTCTAAACAGCCTAATTTTCCAGATATTTCAAACCTCTACTGAAATCCTCTGGAGACGAAGTTTTGCAGGCAGGGCTTCAACTCTTCTCCTGGGAACAGTTTCATCTTGTAAAAATGGATTGCTTCAAGTTTATTTTCTGGTTTTCCAGATAGGTTAATATTTAAAAATTTTTTTTTTCTTGTATCATTATTGAGGTCTTAAGACAGCTACCTATGGCTGAGCTTAAACATGGCTTAAACATGTTAGCTTTAAACATTTCCGTTAGCTGTGCCTCGTGGTCTTGCAGATCTCAGCCATTTGCTGTGCTAAATAATATTGCCTATATCCAAACTACCCAAATTCCTGTGTTCTGGATGGGCACTGCCCTGCAGGCATCAGGAAAGCTGCCCAATCCCTACAAGCTATGTCTTGTTTGAAACTGTTCCTTTAGGTGTTTTCTGGACACTGTGCCCAAGCTGCACAGTCAGATTGATGCATGAAAAGGAAATAAGTTGACTCCATTGATCCTGCTCCAGACCTTTTTCTGATTTTCCCAGTCTTACCCAGGTCCGTCTGAGTGCTCTGGCACACAGGGATACAAACCCAGCTGCCCTCTGGAGACTCCAGGTGCCGGCATCAGGAGCTGGCCTGGACTCTCCCAAGTGTGCTTTGGCTTCCATCCCACAGAAAGAAAGGTCAAGTGTTTTGATGATATGTAAAGAAATGGGGCAAACCAACCCAGCAAGGTCAACAAAGTAAAAACCCAATGTATTTGTGGAAGAACAACAACCCTTGTGCCTACTGGGAGAATTTGCTGAAAGCAGTCCTCTTGCCAGCCATGCTGAGTTTACATCATAATAGCAGTAAAGGTCTTGTGCCCCCCCCCCCCGGTGAAAAGTGCTTTAACTTGACTCGAGGCTTTAACCCTCTCTTTCTTTCTTTCTTTCTTTTTTTCTTTAGAAAATTTCTGAGCCCGTATGGCAGTTGCTTTTTCTGGTCTCAGCTATTAAAAATGTATCATTTTTATTGGTTGCATGGCAACATATAATCCCTTTGTTCTGTTTTTGTTTAAACAGATGCTGAGAACTCTGCCTGTCATAATAAGTAAAAGCACTGCCCTCAGGCTTCCTTTAAAACTGAAAAAGAGGGGAGCATACGGGGCTTGAATTAATGTTCCTTACAAAAGTAAAACTTTGGGTTGTAGCAAGCAGCAGACCTAAAATCCACTTAAATATTTATGCTTCAAACGTGCTCTGGTGTCATAACCTGATTGACTTTGCAAGGTTAACTCATAGAGACCAGGATGGAGGATTCCAAGTCAAAGGCCATGGCTCCTCTGACCAGAACACAGGCACTGTTCTGAGGCGAAGCAGTAAATTGAGACCAAAAATCTGTTGGAAAAATGAAGCATTTTTTCATTGACTTTCAGAGGCTCATTGATGTTTAAACTCACTGAGGTTTAGTGAGCCTGTTGGAGAGCAAAAAAGCTGTAAGTGGCATGATGAGGCCACAGTTCAGATTTGATTTCTCTTGGATTGATATGGTTTTATGGATGCCTGGGAAGTTTCTCCTGAATTCCTTCAGCTGCAGTTGAATAAGAAGCAGGTTGTAGCAGTTTCACAACATGAATGCTTCAGTGGCCAATATTACCCCTTATAAAAGGATGAGGGTGTCATTGTATCAGAGCTTTTCCTGATGAATGGGAGTGAAATGCAGCCCTCAAGACAAAAGTATGAGCTTTGCAGTGCATCTGTCGCAACAGAGCTGTTATAAACACTTAAGATGTTTGTCACCTCCAAACATTAACAGAAGCAATAAACCCCAACACTTGATTTTTTAAAAATAAAATGAGCACTAACATGGTGCAGCCAGGTGTCTAGGTTTTCTAAAGAGGGTAAATGAACCCATGGAAAGTTATTTAGACTTTATTGCTGCCTATATGAAGTGTAGACTTGGAAACCTATGAAGCAACTGTAACGTGTATGTGTGTTAGTCACAGACCCAAATTAGACTAGCAATGCTCCCAAGGGTTATTTTTAGGAGGACTGGGTTGCTGGGATGTTAGTGTGTCTTCAATAAAAATTCCCCCTAGCAACTTCTATGGGGCTGCTGCATTTGAGCTGAACCCTCAAAGGGGGGGAGACTCTTTTCTAGTTTACTTAGATCACAACATTGTCAAGAAGTTTTGGGGGATGAGAAAAATCTCACCTCCTCTGGGTTTACTCTCAACACTGGGAGATTTCTAGGGCAAATGAAGAAATAAATGGGTTATGAGAAGGTTGGTTCAGGCCAGTGACTCATTGACAGGCATGGCACAACATGGGGGTGTTTTTTAAAACTATCTAGTAAATAGCTCTTTAGGGAGGAGCAAAGTGTTCTGAGCAGCCTCTGCTGCTGAGGGACGTGAAGGGAGAAGATAAGGATGGTTCTCAGTGTATTTTTGAAGCTGCACACAGATCTGTGAACTCAGGCTTATTGGACAGGTATCTGTACACTCTCTCTGGCTTAAATGTTGGTCCTTTTCAATGTGAGATGAAAGTATGGAAGAATGAGACAAGGGCTCCAAAAATCCAATATTTGTTTTTCAAATGTAGCTTTTACCAGTCAGCTGTCCCTGCAGTTCTAATACTGCTTAACACTGGATCTAAAACTTGCCTTTTTGCTTCTGTATACCTCATCTATCATTGAGAAATGATGAAACCACTTCCATTTTCTTGTGAATAATAAGAAATCCTGCTGTGACTACTTGTTAACACTGTCTGGATTATGCCTGAGGAATAATGCTTTTCTCTTGTAACAGCTCCTACCTGGATGTTTTCCTGGTACTCAGATTTCATTCTGTCAGACCTTGACTTGGATGGCAATTAGTTGCCTTTTGATTATCTGTTCTGTTATCTAGAGCCACTGGTTAAGCTGCGTTTTGAAATGAGAATCTGAGTAGCAAATATCACAGTGCCTGTCCCAGCTGGTGTCAACACTGTGTGGAGAGAGGGAAAAGGCTCTGCCTCCTGGTATTGTCCTTTTTGCTGGGGGAAGGTAACACAGCTCAGGAGTGGATCTTGCATTCAGGAGTACAAAGAGGGAATGATTTTATTAACAACCCAAGTAATTCTGAGTTTGCACGGGCATAGGTGAGATCATTGTCTGACTAAAGCTCTTTGCAGAGGAAAATCTGCTGTTCCCTTTCTGGGGCGAGTAGAGAGGAGCACAGAAGTGTGGTTTCTTTTTTTTCCTCTGCTCTCTACCTCAGGCATCCTCAGCTGTTGTAAGTGGAAGTTCTGTTGGAGGGAAGCTTTATCCAGTTCTTCTGAGTGTAATTTTAAAAGAACACATTTTGTTGTCCATTCCGTTCAAAAACGTGCAGCAGTTTGTCATAAGGAGATGGTTCATACATCATCTTGGCTCTTTGTGCACCCCCCAGTGTTATTACATTATCTAATTTACCAGGTTTTATTTTCTTTGTCTGTGCTCTGGCACTTCTAATAAGTTGCTTTCTAATTCCTTTGTTACATAAGCCATATCTCTGAAGCTTCCCTAAACTCAGACTGGTTCAAACACCATCTGCACCTCCATTCCTCTGCCTATCAGCAGGAGTTTGGGGGTCTTGCTCTCAAACTGAGTCCATCCCTTGCACCTACCTAATGCTCTGGAAGAAATGATAAAGGAGCCCCCATGTCACAGTCATGAAATTGTCTGAAGACATCAGGTAAATAAAAAAAGAGCTGATTTATTCTGATGTGAAGGCATTGTTAATTAAGTCATACATGGTAATGAACACTAAACAAAGAATGCTACCTGACATCAGCAATTATTTTATTGATGCCTCCGCATCTCAATCAAATGCAACTCCTGACAGGTAGTGGTTAGCAATGATGGAAAAATGGTAGCTTTGGGAGGAGGGGAAGTGGGGGTCTCCAGTGAATGATGGATTAATTCCATTAGAATCAGGTTTTCTGGATATGGTTTTAGTTGCAAAACTGAGTTAACTCCACCTGGGTAGCTGCACGAGTTTATTGTAGAGGATGAGTTCTGAGCTGATGCAATCCCAGCTATTGATCAAACCCTCAGTAGGTTTCGTGCTCTATAATCATCACAGCAGCAGCTGCTTAGGCCACCAGGTTCTTCAGAACCCTTCGGCAGGAAAAGTGCTTATTTCAAAAACCAGTCTTTGATAAACAGACAGGAAAAGCTCAAATCCTCTATTCATGCATTTATCCATCTTCAGTATGAAAGGATTCCCAAAAACCTGACTGGTAACTTAAGGAGGAAGCTGAGAAAGGCTAATAACTTTCTGCTCTGGTCCCAACTATTGACTGCTCACTCTTACTGGAAGTTCTCACAACACTAGTTCATAAAGCCTTTGTTAGAGGCATGAGTAGAAAGAGAGGGAGGATGTTTTTCAAGGCATCCCATGACATTGAGAACAGAAGGACGTTCCCTCTTGTGTTAGTCTGGTGCTTCCTCATGTGTCTATGTTTATTTTTGAAAGCAGCAAGAGACAACCCTTGCCAAATTAGGCAGCTGGGTGTACCAGAAATATATAAGTATTTGCTGAGTTAGAGAGGAAATAAACTCTATTTAGATGATGTGAAAACCCTTTTGGTTTCATAACCAAATATCTCTGGTGGAGAATCAACAAAAGGCCAAGAGCAAGGAGGTGTTGATTTACACTTCTTTAAGTATGTCTAGAAAGTCTTCCCTGTGTAGTGTAAACTTTCAAAGAAACCTTTTCCCAACAATTACCAAAACCTCTAAGGCTGCTATTGTGGCTGGTAACTGCTAACACTCACTTGTTCATATCACTGTATTGAGCTCATTTTCTTCGCATACAGGCAATGTGTTTACTGGAAACATTTTCCTTTTCTGTGTTACTTTTGACCATTTGGTACTTCTGTCTTTGGAGGAAGGGTATCACTTTTCAGTTCCATTTTATTCTTATTATATCAAAATATTTCCTTCCATTGTCTCTTTTTTTCTTTTTTTAACACAGCTAAAAGGAGAAATCTATGGTTTTTCTGTATATTTTTGGCATTTTCTCTATGCTGACTTGCATTAAAAGTAAGAACTTTGCCTTTCATGCATTTGTTACACGTATGATTTATACCTGCTTCTGCTTCCCCATAAGCCAGCTTGGTTTTTAATAGTTACAGCTTTCTTTGACTCAGACTGTGGTTTTTCCTGGACATCTAGAAAAATGTTCTTAAGCTGTTCCCAATTATTGTAACATTTTTCTTATAAAATTCGTTCTTCCAACTGGTTTGGCTCTTTTGTTCCCTTTTTTCCTTTCCTAGCTTCATGAAATTGATCCTTTTAAAGCAGCAAGCCTGTATATTAGTAGTCTTGGCAAAGGAAAAAGTTTTTTGTTTGCACTTGAAAAATGCAATCAAGTAATGATCACTTCTTCTTTGGATAATACCTTTTTTTGTGATCAATTTACTCCTTATCACAGAGGTGAGCTCTAATACAGAATTATCTGTGTTGGATGCATTTTTTCTGAGTTAAGATTTTTGTCATCCGTAGATTCTTAGCAATAGCAAGGGCAATTTAACTCTGGCAGCATGAATTCTCTCTGCGTAAATCACAAATTGGAGCCTTATATTTTTTTCTTTTTTCCTTTGTATATGTTCTCATATTGATTTGTACTGTGATTTGCTCTCCTTTTTAGGGAGAGCGTCTTTTTAGTAATTACTTGTAAAGGGGATGACCTGACATGTTTTTACAATAAGACCATTTTTATTTTTAGCCCTGTGTTCAAAGCATAGACTTTATTACATTTGCATGGTACTGTGCTAAACCTAACTCCTGGCTACTGTCAGGAGTGTTGTCCTTGCACCTTTCCCAAAACACACCCCCTCTCCCTCCACCACCCCCCAAACCAGCTATTGTTGACTTCCTGGCTGCTGATACTTTCCAGAAATCAGATAAAACCACTCTGCAAATGGCATCTCTTCTCCTTTATGTGGGGAGCTGGCCATCCCTGATGAATTCCTGCGCTGATCCTGAAACAATGAGATTCTTGTTCTTTAGATACTTGGAGATTTTTAATTAAGTTGCTCTGAGAATGGAGAAATTTAACTCTGCCCAGGCTGTGTATTTTGCTTGGTGGAATAGTACCCCCGGCTATCTGAAAGAAACTGTAGTCACATCTGTGAGCACTTCTGGCCAACCCTTTGTGATTAGAAGCAGACTAGATCCTTCAGGATTTCTGCCTGGATCAGGGTGCCTCACTAATCTGTGTTTATTCTCAAAGACATTCCCCTGTCCCCTCAATAATTAGTTTTCTCTGCTCTTTAAAACATATTTCCTGGCAGTTATTAACATTGACATACACAGTAACATGAAGATTTGCATCCAAAAAAGAGTAGCTTGGGGTCGGATTCTAGACTAGAATTATTGCTTTGGTTATCATTTAGTGCATGGGTTAAAGTCATTCTTGCAGTCACCTGGGAGGCACACAATGCACTTCATGCATATGCCTGCCTTGGAGAATACAGAACCCCCATTGGAATTAAAATGCTTATTAAAATAAGGGTAGTTTGCATTAAATTTCTAAAGGGATTTATGAGAAGCTGTAACAAACCGTCTGAAGAATATGGATTGGGCTGTGAAAGAAGGAAGACCTGAAATTGACACAAAGGCTTTTATTCTTAGAAATGGTTTTATGTAATGGAGATCTGTGGTATTAGCATGTTTTTTTTTTTTCTTTCCTCAGGAAATAATTAAGCTCTCCCTTCTGATCACTTTATGGAATCAATACTCTTTCAGCAGCGTTAGCATTATTTGTCTTTGGGAAGTGCACTGTTATGGATGGTAATAATTTTTAAATAGCTGACATTAACTCTTTTCCCTTGGCAGAGAATGGCAGGAATGAAGGGTGTTAGTGTCTTAGCACAAGCTGCCTCTGCTGGGCGTGGGAGGGACAGAGGTCCTGGTCCCTGTTCAGTCTGCCTTTGATTTTGATTCAGGCAGGCACTTGTTCTGCTCCTTCCTCCAGAAGAGCAGGAGGGGCTGACCCTCAGCATCTCAAAAGAGTCATTTTTAACCTGTACAGTGTGAGCTTGGTGTCTGAAATGTCCTGGGAGCACTGAGTGGGACCTGAACAAAACTGGGCATGAATGTGGAGTGGAATAAACAGCTGGGAGCAAGGGGGATGAATACAAGTACCTGGGGGACTGCAGCAGAGGACGCAGTCTGGCAACATGGGGCAGGAATGAACAAACAGAACAGTTCTTCCCTTGGCTCTTGTCTGTTTCCTCCAAATTGCTCAGGAAGATATACAAGGGGCAAATTAGTTTCTTCCCACAGCTGTTTGCTTTGCCAGCTTTCCCCAGAACGTAAACAAATCGGGTGGGTAGGGCTGCAGAAAGATGGGATGACCGTGGTGCGTATGGGGGGATTTGTTTGAGCCCCACTGGCTGCTTCTGCGATTGCTCAGGAATGTCATCTGCTGCTGGCAGAGGGGAGAGCTGGCAGCACGAGGCTGGGAGGAACCCAGGGAAAGGGGCAGGGTGTGGGCGCAAATAACTGATGCGGTCTGGTGAACAGGTACCCTGTCGTTCTCCCACAGTTAAACCTTGTCTTTTCCTTACGGTGGTGAGCTAGAGCATTTTCAGTCGGCAGCTTGTCAACATTCCAGATATCCACCTCTAGGTGCAGAAGCCACCATGGCAGTGGCTTCTGCCTTCCTCTGGTGCACCTGCATGCAGTGAGGTAAGGCAAGAGTTTTGTTGCCATACCGACTGTCCTTTCCCTTTCCTGGGGTTTCATTCTCTTCAAAGCTTGTTAAAAGGGACCCCTAGACCTGTAACACAGATAACACTGATAATTATCTCTGTGTTTTGTAATACTTGTAAATGGAACTTAAGTACCAGCCAGTTGTTGGAATCTAACTATAGGAATTCACTTGAGATGCAAGTTTCTTTGAATTTAAAGTTGGAAGCGTAATAAAATAATAATCACTAACAAAGAATGGCTTCTGCTGAGAAGAAAGTCTGAGTGCTTCCCTCTCTGCCGTGTCTCCCATGCCTAGCATAAAGCCAATATGTCATTGGGATTTCAGATATTTTGCTAAACTCTTTGGAAGATCAAAAAGGGTACTGGAAATACCCTGTTGTTCTGGCTTGATTCCCTCCTCTGCACAGAGACTGCTTTAGGAGTCTGCTGAGAGTGAAAGTCTTTAACTCCCACGGTGTTAGAGTTCCCATTAATCATGAAAGCTTTTTTGTGCAGCTCTCTATTGTATGTGGAACATCCAGAGCCTCTCCTCAGAGCATTAACTCTGTGTCATGCCACTGAGAACACGCCCTGGAGCCTGAGTGGCCCGTGCTCACCTGTGCCAGGGCAGCTGCTGCAGCCAGGATTTGGGGAGGTGGAGTGAGAAGCAGTGAATTCCCCTCACTTTCATGTTTATGGGAGCTGAGCTGGGCTAGCAGATTGTGGCTATTTTCTGTTCTCATTATATGACATAAACCACGGTTTTTGTGTGCGTGTGTCTGTGTGACTGTGGAGAACAGCAGGGATTTTTAGAGCTTGGCTTTGAACAAGAAGGAAATAGCAAGATATGGAAAGGTATTTAAGTGCAGTAATGTGAAGACAAACCCAAGAAGGGAGAAGTTATGCCAGGAATACAGCACTGAGCATGTTTAAGAGCTGGTGTGAAGGGGAGGGAGGCTGAGCTTCATGATGCTCTTTAAGCTGCTCATCTGTAGCTGTATTGGAGATGTAACAGGGATACTGAGGTGGTATTACACCAGCAGAAGGAGGAGTAGAATGGAAAGTTTTATGTCCATAAGTGGTGCATAAACTAGTTGATGCTGTTTAAGAAAATTTCTGCCTCATTTTTCCCGGGCTGTGCTGTTAGCCTGGCACTGGCTACACGCCTCAGAGCCCCTGTGTGTGCTCAGCCACCTCAGAAGCACGCCACGTGGGGATTTCTGTATCCATGGAAGCTGCAGTGCTAAGCATGGCTGCCTCTGTCTCCCAGTGACCTGTTTCTTTTAGGATATATTGCTCTGCTAGTTCCTCAGACTGTGCATGGTGGAGTTGCTTTGTGTGGCTTTTCCACGCAATGTGGACCAACCCTGGGCTTCCTGGGCATGCATTTGTTCCCTACCAGTGCACTTAAACATTCCCTCAGGCTTAGCACAAATATGACATTCACACCTGCCAGAAGTAAAGCCTCTGCTGGGGGATGTGATTTCCCTAATCCCCTCAAATTGCAATAAAATAAAATATTAGCAGTTACTATGATCTCAGGAACCATTTCTCAGTCAGAATAGTCAGGCTCTACTGCAAGAAACAATTCCTCTGCTGGCTGCCACTGGATGCATTGCAGTGTTACAAGGTGCCCTGTCCACAGCAGCAATCCCCCAGAGAGGAGATTCATGCATATTTGATGACATGCACAAAGGAAGTGATACTGCAGTTAGTGTGTTTAGATAGCAGGTTTTTGATTATCAGTGAAACCTAAATGACATCCAAGCTAACTCTGTAATTCTTCTGAGGCCTGTGAACAGAACTGGCTGCTAAAATGTGGCATGACTTGCAGGCAAGATCTGTGGTGCTCGTCAAGAAATTTATCAAATAGTCATTTATGATTATGACTCAATATTATGAATACACTGGCACATAATCTTTCCATTTGCAAGAGAGCGCAAATTTACCTCCCTGCTGAAAAAACCCCTTCCAACTCAGAAAGTGTGTTGGCAGAAAGAGAGAAAAAGGCTGTTAAGTGAATTAATGGCTTAATGATGATTGTTTATTATCTGCCTTACAGTAGTGTTTAAATTGAGACTGGATCTTTTATGTGTTCAGTGTTACACAAAGGCTGATTGCACAAGTGGCTTCCCCAAAGAGCTAAATGGAGAACAGATATAAGACAGAAGAAAAATGGCTTCTCCTGGATCTAAGGAGTAGAGAAAGGAGCTGCCTTGCCTGGGGGAATGTAGCTAGTCTATGGCAGAGCTTGGATGTGAACCCAGATATATCAGTGCAACTCTTCTCACACAAATTGATGTGACATCTTGATTTTTATCTAGTATTGCATTAACTACTTAGTGTCACCCTGGTGAAAGTGTCTGTGCTTCTCTGCCTGAAAAAGGAAAGGTTTTTGTCTGTGTGTACATAGGTATAAAAAGCTAATATTCATGGTTGAAAACATCTTCAATCCCTTATTCTTGCATATGCACATTTGCTAAGAGAATGCAAGCAAGTGCAAATCTGGTTAGTATTGCTTGTTAGATGAATAATTCCTCTGTGTCTTGAGCCTTGGCCTGGAATTCAGGCCATCCATGTGCTAGCCTGGCTCCTGCCAGGTAGGCTTTGCTCTGGTGATGTCCTGCAGGGTGTGTTTTGGTTTATTGTTTTTCCTTTTTTATTGCATCTTTCAGCCTCACAGTGCTTATCAGCACCACAACCACCTCCCACAGTCGAACTGGGTCATCAACATCCTTCAGTCTTGACCTCAGCTGAGATGCAAGAGCCTGAATATCTCCTGTCTTGCTTGGTTCCTTGGAAATCAATTAACAGGGAGCTTGAAGAGCATGGCAACACCCTCCTGTGATGAAGTGTGCCCCAAGCAAGCCCTGAGCTTGCTGCTAAAAGCTGCAGTGATACTGTAGGGTCCTGCTGGGGGCACATCTTGAGGCAGGCAGCAGTGGGGATTTGGGAGAAAACTGAGAGAGGGTTTGGGTACAGCGTGGCCCCAAGGCAGCTCCTGGCACTTTTGGCACTATCCTGGTTGTGAGTGAGGAGATGAGGCACTTGCACAAGGCTGGGTTTTGCTCCAGAGTTTCCAGCACCTGGAAAAGAGCAACCTTCTCACCCCCACTGGCTCCCCAAAGCCTCTGCTCTAGCCCTCTGCCAAAGTCCAGCAAGTGAACTATTTTTTGGCTTTGTGTTGTTTCATTTATGGTATCTGAGGCTCTCGCTTGGGTTGGGCAGTAAGAGGGAATGAAGAGATCCTTTCATTAAGTGTTTCCTGGTGTTTGCTGCTACTTTGGCTCTGCACAGTTGGCACAGCAGTAATATCTGCTCCATGGTGTTCTCAGTCTCCCTTGCTGAAACAGGCATTTCGCTGACACTCCAGGGCTTGTGTTTTTGTTTTTTAAAAAGAGCTGGCTCATTTCCCAAGGCAGAAGTTGCTTTTAAGAAGGAGCTTCCTGCCGTGTACAGTATTTATTTTTTAATTAGTTGAGCTAATGTGCAATTAATGTTTATAATGCAAACCTGTCTGGGGCCATCTATTCACTTAATCAGGACACTTTTAATAGTTTAATTTTCTTCAGGATTTTTTCTTTGAGAACAAAATACTGTGGTTGCATAGCAGCATTTTTCTGAACCTTGCTGTACGCTTGGCTGTCCCTACAGCATCTTTTCCTCCAGAGGCCAACCTTGATGAACTTTTTGTTCTTTGCAGTCTAACAGGTTTGTAGCTCTTTCCCAGAACAAAATGAACCAGCAACAAAACATCTCGCAGTGACAGGAAAATTTTTAGTCTGTTTGATGCTCATTTTTATTTCCAGTCTAGAAGCAAAATTCTGTTGTGAATTCCTAAACCTTGCTTCAGATTCTAACTGGTTTGAATTAGGATTTTCTCTGGTAAATATATTTGCACAGATACATAAAAGGTTTTTCTGTGTTTTTAGTCATGTATTGCCCTGTGTCACCCCAGTATTTTGCAAGGTGTTGATGCAACAGCCTCAGGCTAGGGACAATTGCACAAGTTTGGACAAAAACACATGAAACTGTTTCATCCTAGATACTACTCAAGTTGTAGACATTTAGAAATGCAAGTGTCATATTCACTTGGTGTGACAGATGATCAGGGGCTGGAAAAATAGCAAAGAATTTATAATAGCTGCTGCATCCCTTGTGTATACGTGCTGATAGGTGTACATGCAGATTTGGTTAATGATGTGTTAGAATGACCAAAAGGACATTTTTCTGCCGTAGATGCACCACGTGTGCACGTGGCAATAGCAACTAAGAAATGGTTCCAAGTGTAGCTGGGACAGTGAGGGTTTCAGACTGGCTGGACTCTCACAGGTTACTTTATATTTGCCCTGACTGGCAAAGGTAACTCCTGTTTCAGCAGCACCAAGGATGGAAAAGCACCTGCTCCTTTTCCTGGCAGCAAATTGCTACCTGGCAGTGTGGTACTAAACTAATTCATTGTCTTTTCCAAATGCGCTGCTCCAAGGCAGTGCTGCTGGCAAGTTTGGCAGGTGTTTGAGTGCATCTGTAACCCCACACAGAGCAGAAGTGACCTTAACAACTGTACAGGTCTGTTTGTTTCTGTTTGTTGGGTTTTTTGAAGTAGCATCTGTCATCTACAGGTGGGAGAGGAAGTTACTACTGCCAGATATTTGCAGAGCCTCAGCTGTGACAGAGGCTGTGTACTCTGCCCTGGGATGCTGATCCCTCTCAGCTCTCTCAGCTGCAAGAAGGGGAACTTGAAGGTGTAACTACAGCTCAGACTCTTCCTTTGAGTTATCCTCTGGAGGGTCTGGCTTTTCTCGGAGGGTCTGGGGAGCTGATGGAGTATAGAGACTGTACTGTAATGATGCCTAAAGCTGTCTGCTATGAACAACACGATCTCTACCTGAGCAAAGTTAACCCTGCTTTAAAGATCAGGGAGACACAAGTCATATGGTGAAGGCACACTCAGCATTTGTGTTTTGTGACTCCCAACTCAGTGTCCTGAGCACACTGAGGTGGGCCCTATCTTCTACAGAGGATCTTTTTATGTGCTTCTAATTAAAAATGCACAGCAGCATCTCCCAGACATACCACCTGTTGTTATGCCCAGCTCTGTGCAGCGTCCACGTGTGCTGGAGGTGTGTGTGCTTGTGTGAACAATGCCAGCATCCTTCTGGCCCAGCACACTGAAGATTAACAATGTGTGTTTAATTGCATGTTCCTGGCAGCTGTCCTGAGCTGTCCACCCCTGCAGCAGGACGGCTCCAGTGAACACTGCAATTACCTTGTGCTGCAGAGGTCCCTCTGCTACCTCAGGGCTTCATATCACCATTGCAGCACTCTGTTCTTCCCTGCTCCAAGTTAGGCTTGTCAGGGGGATTATAGGGAACCTGGCTTCAGGGATTTATATTATTTAAATTATGAATGTCGTGCAAGAATAGGATTTGTAATGGAAGTCAGAGTTTTAATGTTTATACAGATAACACAATTTAAAATAATGAGTTTGTGGAGAGTGAGGTAACAAAAATTTAAAGGAATTAACACGTTTTACTACTTAGTGCTGCAGCTAAAAGGGTGAACTTTGCCAGCCTGTAGGAATTGGGATGGTTAATATAGGGTAGCAGTGTGACAGCTGTGTGCCTCACCCTGCTCTGGCTGCACAGGTTTGTTTTCAGCGTGTCAGAGCTTTCAGAGGCCCAAATAGTTGGGGAAAGCAGCATCTCCTCCTGTGAGTCCATCTGGTGACCCTCCTCTCTGGGTGTTGCCCTGGATTAGGTGGCCTGAGTTGTGGACTGGAAGGGGGGAGTGGGGAAAACCTTGTTCAAAGCCTGTCCTGTGAGGTAATTAAAGACTATCAAACTAATTTTAGTTCTTGAGAGTCCAGTAGGAAAACTTGGTACTGTTATAACTGTTCTGGGACCTCCCATATGTGCTACAGGGAGTGTACTCCTGGTCTGCTCATTTCCCAGGTGATCTGTACCTCTTACCCTTAATTTTGCTCACCTTCCCATCCCTCTGATCTCTTCATTGGCAATGCAATGCTTTTATGACTTCAGTATCTTTTCTTGGCCAAAAGTCTGTTAATATTGGGATTTGACTGGTATGAATTCACTGCCCTCAAAATACCGTCAAATTAAGGGAAAACCCCCACAATACCCAGGATATTTATTCCCCTTCAGTACAGAGAGGGAGCTAAATGGTTATTTGTCCCTTGATATGCTCCCCAGTTCTGTAATTCTAAAAAAGCCTCTCTGAAGCACTGGAGGACACAAATTGCAGCTAGCACTGAGTGGGGAAACAGTGGAGGTGTTTGAGGATATAATCATAAAAAGGACAGAAAATAAGAAGAATGCAGTGTGGCTGTAGCAGTCAGAAAGGTGACAGATATTAGGGATTTGAAACTTTCAAGGCATATTATTTGGTAATGCCACTTCCTATCTCAGACTTAATCCTGTTCAGTGCTGGGGTCTGGTGCTGTGTAAGTGAAAGGCAGGGAATCCTGCTGTGCATTAGTAAGACTCTTGTGTGGGATCAAATTCCTCTTCAGAAGCCCCAGCTACTAGGGCTTTCTTAATGTGCTGTGATCATGTCCCCTCTGTCTTGCTCTTACTGGTGAAAACACTGAGGAAAATGAGGGAATAGGAAAACTTGCTGTAGTTGTGTGGGTCTGGGTGCACATAACAGCAACTGAAACATGAAGGAGACTCCACGTGAGCTCTGGAGCATCACTGCTGGCTCACCTCTCTGTAAGGAGATTGTGGCTCATTTTGGGATTGTGGTACTGCCATGAAGTGAGGGCAGGTTTATGAAGTAGGGATTTGATTGTACAGCAATGAATCATGCTCATACTGTCAGTTTCTGGGCTTTTAATTGCAGTGAAGAGTTTCATGGTAGGAACTAAAGTAAAATCCAGTATGATGTTGATCAGCATGGAAGTAATTATATCCTTTTGATTTGGTCTGTGGTAAAAAAGGGCTCAATAAAGACTGTGATACTTCTTCCTTCTGAAATAAGGATGTTTCAAAATAATTAAAACTATCATCATCAGTGCTGTAATGGAGGAGTATCAAGAAAGAGACAAAGACCACTGGATAGGTCAATTTATAGGGCATTGAAATCAATACCCAATTATCAGACAGTGCTTTAAAAACACCAGTAAAAAAATTCAGAAGCAGTGACCTTAATGTGGAGTTAATTTATTAATTTGAGAAACATTTCTTCTCAACTGAGTTTCAGTGTGTGCATTTAGGGCATTTATTTCAGGCAGGGTGATGGGCTTTTCGAATATGCAGGCAAGGAGAAACTATGTTATGTTGCAAGGCATGACAGCCCTTGGAGCAGAGTTTGTGTGTTGTTCAGGGATAGACTGGACTTGTGCCTTGGAGAGATATTGCCACGTGGAGCAGGTGGTTCCCCAAGATGATAATACCAGAGACAAGTTGAGTCCTATTTTGAGGAAGGAACAGAGAAAGTGTAGCTATGCAGTGCTTCTTTCAATATATTCCGCTCCTGGTGTACATTCTTTCAGGAATGGCATCCAAAATGACTTAAAAGGACTTGCTATGCTTCAGAGAGAAGTGGAAAACCAAACAGAAGGTATGATATATTCAAGTGAAGGCTGTAGAGCATCAGATGGGTGCTGCCATAGCAGTGGTGCCTGTAGGGAGGAAAGGAGTGGAGCACTGAGGGCCAGCAGGGTCTGGAACAGCACCGAGAAGCTCGGGGCAGCACGGTTCCACGGTGGGTAAAACAGCTTCGTGTTTCCTTCCAACAACACCTGTGGGATTGAGGCAGAAAAAGGGAGAGGATGGTGAAAATGCAGCAGTGGTGGGAGCCCGTGGTAGGAGAGACCCTGACATCTGTGGCAGCTGCTTTGGTCACCTGGAATGCTGTGATGAGTTTGTAAAGCTCCTGCACTGGGGGCATTGAGGGACATCCCTGTTCAGAAGGCTTCCTGTAGATACTCCAAGGAGGTGTTGTACCTCTTTGAGGTGAAAGATATGACCACAAATGCTCTTGTTGCCCAGCATTTCTAGGAATCTGTCAATCACTGTTTCATTCCTCCCAGCAGGAGTATCTGGGATTCTTTATGGGCTTTGATGTATCAAATGAATGGAGTAAAGTGAGGTTCTCATGTGCGTTACGTGGGAGATGCTAAGAGACAAAGGGAGGAAGGAATTATAGTAATACAAAATAGGAAAATAAAATCTGTTCCATGTGCCAAAGCAAGAAGGAAAGAGTACAAACACTCCTGCCTACAGGCACGGAGCAGAGTCTGCTGTGAGATCCACCCTGAGTTGTGAGACACATCTGTGTCACAGCCACTTAGCTTGTGGTTTGTGCTCTCAGCACAAATGCACATTTCATTTCTTTTTTGGGTTTCTTCTAGTGCTGTTTCCTGAATTTCCAGGGAACAACTGTAGCAGGGGAAATACAATGATTGCTCCCATATTATCACTGCTTTAAAATGATCCCCAGATGTCTGTCAGCTTTAAGTTGTATATCTGAAATTAGTGTGGGCTGAAGAGCTGCGTACAAATCAGGGCCAGATCCTGAGCTGCTGTGGGGTGGAACACCTGCCCTCAGATCAGAAAGCTTCTGTTTCCTTATATTGGGTTGTAGCAGGAGTAGATATTTTGTATTAGCCAAATTTGGAAGCTATGCAGATTTTTAAGGTTTTTTTTTTTTTTAATTAATTAGCTTATGACTTAACACTTTCATTTATTTTTGCACACTTGTTCAAAAATTCCTTTTAGTGCTCAAATGAGTAATTTTTTTTTTGCAGGCTTTCTATGGTGTTTAATTAAAAAGACGAGGTTTGGAGCTTGAACTTGCTGATTAAATTAAATGTTGCTGTTTTAAACAGGTGTCATAATCAGAAAAAAACCCAAAACCATTAACCACTGAAACAAAGCTCATGTAAAAATTCTTGGATTAAACAATGATGACTAGGGTCCTGTCTAATTTTAATGCCAGGAACATCTTTTCAAAGCAATCATGCTTTCCCAAGACATTACCAATGACGAAGGATTAGTGCTACAAAATATTACACCTTGTTTAGATTTCCATAGAGGCAAAATGCTTGTTTGCTGTAAGAGTTGCTCACCTTTTATTGGTAACCATGACACTAAATCACAGCTGTCAGACTGAGATGAAACTCCCAGCTCTGACCTCTTGTTTTGACTCCTTTCTTCCAAATCATGGCTCCAAATCTGTTGGGGACAGGGACAAGATTAGAAGGACACTGCAGCTCTTCTCCCAGTGAAGAGTGTTGGTTGTAACCCAGTTTTGGAGTAAAAGCATTCAGAAAAAGCCCCGGCAGTGCGACATACTCGAGGCAGAGCTCTT
The DNA here is from genome assembly GCF_000738735.6 of Corvus cornix cornix. Lineage (NCBI taxonomy): Eukaryota > Metazoa > Chordata > Aves > Passeriformes > Corvidae > Corvus > Corvus cornix. Next base: position 2,834,651 of record NC_046344.1, read on the forward strand.
TAGCTTGTCTGCATCCAGTGTGGAGGGCCAGAACTGTGAGACTGATGGGGTTGTTACCCTTTACCTGGTAGCAAGCTGTGGAAATACAAACCAGCAAGGAGCCTTGCAAGCTTTTCACTGCCATTCCATTAAAGTTCAAGCAATTTCACTATTTGCAGCTCAGTTCAGGAGAAAGTCCCCTGTGCTGAGCACTCACAACTTCAACTGGCAGCACTGCTGAGGGGTGGCAGATCAGTGATTCTGTGACATGCAAGCGAATCAATTGAACCCTTGCAACATCTAATTAATTTGGAGTTGTTGTGAAGAATCTACAAGTGATCATTATTGGTAATGAAGCTATTGATCTAAAGTGTACAAACTAGGCAAAAAAAAAAGGTAAGATGTGAAGGCTCCACGTCAGATTCTCCGATAGCCACCACCAGTGCTTTAATGACCTCAGTGGGTCTTTGTTGAGTAACATCAGCTGAGAGCATGGCACATAAAATTTAATGTTCCTTGAACTGTTTTAGGATTCAGTAATAATGTAGCTTATGTACACACCTACGCTGAAATTTTCAAAGCTACCCAGGGGAACTAAATACTAATTGTAATGGAAATGGGCACTCAAAGCCCTTAAATGGCCTTCCAGATCTCAGTATGGAGTCATTCCTTGTACAGATCCTTTGCTCAGCTCCTCACTGCTTTTTATGTGTCTGTGGGCTTTGCTTTCAACCAGAAATCAGCACCTCTTTCCTTCTTTTAAAGAGTTTGAATTGTAATCCTCATGATACAAATTTTGGATGCTTTGCTGGCAAACCTGTGGTTTGCTATGAAAGGGCAGTGTGATAGAAATTTTCCAGTTTTCAGTTTTATCGTGACTTTGAAATTTAAAAGATAATTCAGGAGAGACACTTTGGGAAACTCACTGCTGTTTGTGGTCCCACTGCTCTTTCTTTTTGACTGTTCAGAATACAACCACTGTATGAGAAAGAGAATGTTATAATTTAGTTGTTGCCATGAATTAATCTATAGCACAATTCCATTAAAACTAATGCAATTATATCAGGATTAGTTTTGGCCCACTTTAACATTTTTAGACACTGGGAAAAAAACATTATGCTTGTCATGGGGTAAAACAAGTCTGACACTGTGTTCTCTGCATTCGTGCTTCATCCTTTATTGGTGTTAGAGGGTAATGATGTGCTGTATTACTTTTCTAGCAGCTCAAATATTATGCTATTTTAAGTGATTTTATTCAGTCCTCCAGGGACATTTGCTGCTTCCTGCAGCAAAACTGGATGGCATGTGCACATGGAAGTGTGTGATTGCACATGTGTAAACACGTGTATGTAGTTGTGTGTGAAAACAAAAGCCAAGGAAAGCTCTGCATAAGGGGGCTTTTTAAATTGCTTTGCAGGTAGGTATAAACCTTGGTGGTTTTCAACCTGCTTCTATTTATTAAATAAGTCTTACAATTAAGAGCAAAATAATATCTAAACAAGTTAAATCTTACTATTCATCAAGAAAGATGAATTCCTAATGTTTAGGCACTTAGCAGTGCTGCTACGTTTTGGATCTTGGGAGAATTTTTATTAAAATGCAAATAGTGTAGCTTCAACACCGTTCCCTGATTAAATGGAAAAAGCATCACTTAGTACTCATTGAAGTCAAATGTAATCAAGATGGAATTGATTTTATATTCTGTTCATGTAAACACTGCTTATTCCAGCTCTTAGAAAATCCATAAAATAACAGAAATGCCAGGTTTATTTTTCAAATGGATACAAGGTAAAGAGAGAACTGCTTATATGCATTATGCATTTATAATGGAAATGATGCTAGCCTAAGGTAAGTGCCAGAGTGATACTCCTCCACTACTATAAAATTATATTGAAGGTATGGTTGTGATGAAATTTTTGCAACCTGAGTAGAGACTTTTCAGCATATTTACAGCTTGAATTGAGTTCTCCATCCATATGTTACTTACCTGGGATTAGCTCTTCTTGCTTCATTCACAGCTATCTTGAATTACCTTGCAGGTACTGTGTGGTGGGGAGACAAACATTACTTGCAGTTTAAGCATTGCCTGTTGGCTTAGTCTTTCATTCTATACCCAGTTATTACTTGCAAATAACAGTACAGACCCAGAAAATACCTGGCTGCAGGTCTAAGTCTGGCTGAGCTGTCACACCCCTCGATCCAGACGTTGTCAGGGTCTGGCTGTTAGGGGGCACTGGAGTTCTGCAAGGAAACATTTGGCAGGTGCAATTAAGTTTAGAGAGTTTTAGGCTCAGTTAAACGAGCTTGCAGTTGTGCCCGTGGAGAAGTGCAGCTGTGGGAGGGGAGCTGTAGGTTGGTGAGTCTGAAGGTGTGCAGATGGCAGATGCTCAGGGACAATTGTCCCTGCAAACACAGGACACCACAGGAGGCACAGAGGTGCTGTGTTATAAATGACGGGCTCTGGGTGCCCATCAAAACCTCCCCCATGTGACATCTGAACTGCCCTGCTCTCTGCAACCAGCCCAGCACCCACTGCTCAGGGACCTGGGGTGTGTCGTTACGGGACTTGCTATTCCACATGCCCTCTCAGTGGCATGGGAAGAGAAATCCTAGTTGATTTTTCTATCTGAGAAAATGTTTGTGTTTCTCTGTGCAGGCACTGTCATGAAAGTCCAAAGGAAATCTTACAGTATGTACTAAAAAATTCATCTCTAGACATTTCTGTCTCTGCCTCTCCAGCTTTGGCTTTTAGGAGTCACTTTGTATTAAGAACAACAGTAGTGTGCTCGCTAAGCAATGTGGGTGTTTTGCTTACAAAGATGTAACTGCTAAAATCTCCCTTAAGTCATAATATCTGATGAGCATGTGAATGGAAGATAAAAGCTTCTATTGACATTGTGTTAATGCAAATCCAGGGAAATGTTTCTGAAGTTTTGAGTTCTCTGAAGCGTTAGTTGGGGTTTGTGAAGTTTGCTGTGTCGTGAGCAACATTTCAGCTCCCTTAACTGCTGAGGAGGAGCCATGGTGGAAGAGCACAGGTGGACGGTTTGTGTGTTCCCAGCTGACTATTGCACCACCAGGATGTGTGGGACATGTGGACACTGCAGGGGGTGAGAAACAGATGGGAAAATCTCCACAGCTGGTGTAGGTGGATGCTCTGAAGCCCATCTTTCAAGTGAATAACCGCCCATGAGCTCAATTTGCAGGCAGAAACTGCAGCAGGCTGTACCTCCCTCCCTGCTTTCTCTCTTCCTAGAATTCACTTTTTTCCCATATTGATCTAAGGACAGCAATTGAGCTTTAGTCGTTGCCCGGGGTTTTTCTAAGCTACAGTTTAGGTCCTGTGAAATACAAACATTAGTATTAATGCTATGATGGCCTTTTAGTAGCTAAAATTAGATTATCCATGAGGAAAATCAGATTTTGAATGACTGTGAATTCTTGTGGGTTTATGTATTTTGTGTTTTTCTCTAGACGACAACTCCTAATAACAGCCATTATGCACATTTCACAGACATTACACTGAATGATTTAGACTTGAAGAATTTCTTTTTTAGAAGCCAGCCTTTAAAAAGAGAGTTAGAGTGTTGGCCCATTTTAGCACAAATGGTAAAGTGCAAATGAAAATTAATTCAGTTTGCAAAATGTGTTTCAGGATGTGTTTAAGCAATCGAAAATCAACAAATCAAAGGTCAGTCTTAGAAGGTGCAGAAATGGGGAGTGAGTGCCTTGGAGCACATCTCCTAATTAAATCCCTGTAGAGCAAATCATGGTGAATTTAAAGACCAGAGTCATTGCATCTAGGACAGGTCTGCACATCTGTTATCAAGATGACTTTGACAGTCTTATTGGAAATGACTGTAGCAAAAGGTAAGGTAGCATATTTAGGAATAAGAAGAGATAATAAATTCATAATATCTATTGCTAATAACCTGTTTTACTCCGAATTCTGTATGCTTCCATTTAACATAGCATCCTATTTCCAAAGATAATATGTCTGCATACAAGTGTTATAAAAGAAATGTCATTATAAAAGAAGCATCATTAGCAAGGAAGGTGGGATCTCAGCAAATCCCATTAATTTCAGTTTTTACATGTCTCCTATCTCCTAAGGCAGCTTTTGTACCATGAACAGGTCTTCTCAAACCTCTTCCCCTCTAAGGAGGTCATCAAGTTAATGGTGCTCAAATTCTTCTGAAATCATGCCCTTTATTTGCAGACTGGACCCCCCCATCTTAATTTTTTTTTTTTTTAATTACTCAGTATTTGACTTGTGCTGTCTCCTTAGCAGAACAGGTTAAAATAGAATATAAATTTTTAAAATTAAAAAAAAACTCTCCAAAAAATTAAACTATGAAGACAATCATCTTCACCTTTGAATTTCAAACTTGAAATATTGACCTTGGGGAATGCAAAAAGCCTAGATTGTTTTTATAGTTTGGGTCAGGGTTTGTTTTGTTTTTAATCTCTTCAGGCTGACAACCTGTCACCACCTTATGTTTTTGGTGCTTTTTTGTAAGCAGGTCCATAGTACAGGTAACCTAAAATCCATGAAAGGACTGAAAATAAGAGAAGAGCATTAGCTGTTTCACAGGCTGAACAGAGACAGATATGATGAAATCATTCCAGAGGCAGAGAGGAAATGTGATTTTCATGCTATTTTACGATTTATATTTTCTGAGCTGTGCTACAAAGGACAGCAAAAAAAAGAAAGTTGAAATATCCTCTGGTGATACCTCAGTAATGCTACAGATTATGGAGGGATGGGAGTTGAAGGCTGCCAAGTTCTTCCAGGCGAGTCTGTGCAAAGGAGGTGCTGATGTTCCCTCCAGTCCAGCTCTGACAGAGCTTCTGTGCTCCAGTCAGGTCTGTGCAGGCTGTGTGCCACCTCTGTCCCAGGCTTCTCTTGCCCTCCCAGCCCTGCTGATAATTTCAAGGGTCAGGAGCACGATTGTGGTGAACTGGAAGCCCACAGCCCTTCACCTGTATTTTAGTGTTATCTGCTGGCCCAGGTAGGCTGAGCACAGTGCATTAGAGTTCAGCATGAAAAGGGTTTTAGTAAAACCCATGATCCCAGCAATGCTTCCTGCACTGGACTAGTGCACTTATTCTGGGCCTTGAAAATACACAAGATTTCAGACTCCTTTGAATTGGTCCCCTGTTTCTTCTTCTTCTTGCACTTGTGCATTTTTGCACTCCTCCTCCTAACTCAAGCCAATGAGGTATCTTTGATTTGCTGTATATTGTGAGTTGTTGAATGCAGCTGTAAAATTTAGCAAGCAGAACTCTTCCATTTCTTGTAGCTATAGGGCAATATGTTTGGAGAAATCTATTTAAAAGGTGCCACATTCAATTTTGTTGGGCTTTTAGAACAAGTGTTCATACTACAACTTCTGTGGGCTCCATACATGTTTTGTTCAAAGGAACTTTTCCAAAATTATGGGAGTTTTACTTTCAGTATTCATTTCAGTAGAATATGTCTAAATCCATTCAGTCTCATGGAACTTGTGACTAGTTAAATGAGAGTTAGATGCAAGCTGAATTGGAGCATTAAGGCTATTTCTGCAGTGATGTGTCTAAGATCAGAAGTTTGAGGAAGGGGACCATATTTTCAGTGGACCTTTGGAAGTCTCAGGTTCACAAATTTGACAGGATTGTCTATTATTGCCTGCTTTGCATAGCATATTCCTCAGATCTGGGCAAGGGGCTTTAAAATGTGAATTCTCTGATCCACTGAGATGTCAAGAGGGAATTTTTACTGGCAAGACTGAGTTCACCAGCAAAATTCAGATCTCCGGGGATAAAACCCTCTCATACATTTTCAACAATTTTGTTTTTCAGTCTTAGTATACTCAGGGTCACTGACAGACAGAATCGAGATAAAACTCTTACTCAGGTCATCTTTTCCAAGATTTTCCAACTGTTTTTTTTTTTAGACTTAACAAGTTTTCAATTCTTTCTGTCTTGCCTCAGGGGGCAAAATTTCCAGACTCACGTTCATCCTGACTGTTCTATGCTGGCATCCTTCCAAGCTGGTCTGCATCTCTGCCAAAGTGTGATGCTGCAAACTGGACACAGGATTGTCCCTGAAGCTGTGAGGAGTGAATGACTTCGTGTCTCACACATCCCTGCTTAAATGTCTCCTTATGATGCTCACTGAGCTGAAGAAATTTTACTCTGTCTAATCCCTTGTCCACAGCCTAACCAACACATTAAAACCCCGAATCATTCCCTAATGTGACTGCTCAACTTGTTTCATTGAAAAGATATCAGATATTTTTTCCCTTTCTTTCTGCTCTTGGAGGAAAAACCAATTTGAACCATCCCAGCTCGTTGTTGTTGTTGTAAGTGGAGGTCTCACGTTTGTTGTGTTGCTAGGGAATGTGTGCAGCTTTTGTTGCTTTTGAATTATAGCTGCTAGCACTTATCTTCTCCTCCAGCAAAAAGCGTTTATAGCGAGTTCTTTGAAAGGTTCTTTGAAAGCAGTGCAGTCATTTGTACTTAAGACAGAATTATGGCAGCAACAAACAGTTACAGGGAAGAATTTAGCCTGATGTTGCTTCTACACGCACGTAACTCTGCTTACATTGGTTATTCATTTTTATAAGAACAGTTTCCTTAACTTTCTGGAAGAGTGGGACAAGAGGTTTCTGCTAGTGCTGGCTAAACCAGAGAACTTCCCTTTGTCAAATATGCTTTCTGTTGAGCTGTAGTGTTTTGTGAAGACAGGTACCTCAATAATCCACTGAGGTGAGGATCTAGGGAGTAAAAGAAGGCTTGGGGAAGTTGTTTCACTGCCACACTGATCTGGGATGAGAAACAGGCTTGAATTTTCCGTATTGCTTCACAGCAGCTAAAATAGTCTTGGATCCTCTTTCCAGATGGAAAGGCATCTTTATTAAGGAAGTGGACATTTTTCCCCCCCTTTTTCTTTTTTTGGGTGGCAATATTTTAAAATGGATTATTTTTGCTCCAATGTTAAGCAGAAAGCATTTGGAAAATATTCTCCACGTTTTGTTGTGGTTACATTGAAAGTTCTTACAAAATGGAATTGTTGTTGTCTGGTTAACTGTAATTTGCTGGAATTCAGAAATTATACCAGACAATTGCACATCCTTGTTTCTGTTTTATGCACATCTTGTTTCATATTCTAGCAACATGTGTTTTATTCTGTAGTCAAGACAAGAATGGATTGAATGGGAAGAGAGATTTTTTTTTTTTTGTTCAAAGTTCCAAATGTCTGGTTATCCACTGGGTAGAGAAGTTGGCGCTAAAAATTTCCCTAGTGAGGAACAGATTAAGTTCTCATCTCTTCCTTCCTGTTAATATTTAAAGATTCTGGGACACAGGGAATATACCCAGCTTCACCCTGATGAAGAAGAGCTTTGTGTCAAAACAGCCCATGTGAAGCTGTGTGTTAAGTGAAAGGTTTATTGTTTGGGCTTTATATTCTTTCCAGCCATTTTTATTTTGAAATGTCAGTCACTGACTTTGCCTGTGAAAGTTGAAGAAATTAATGTTCTTTTCAGAGAACCATTCCAGCAAAGGTTGCTTCAAATATTTAACCCGTGTGGTGGGAATCAATGACAATGTAGGATTCTTTTTATTCTCTCTCCAAGTTATAACAAAACCAGATATCCTCTCCCCTTATTTAGCCTAATAAGTCAAAGGCCTGTAACAATAGACTGATGTCTGTGTGTTTTGGGGCTTGTTTTCTGTTGGATTTTTTCTTTATTTTTTTCCCCCAAACCATCATGACTTTGTGATGGGACTTAAGAAAAGCAGTCTCCCTCTATTGACCTGATCCATTTGGATGTGCATTCCAGAGGCATATATCTCCATTCATATTTACCTCATTCAGATCTAAATGGTAATGGTCATGATGTAATTTTGGAACTGGGAACCTTCAGGGGGGTGAAGATGAGTGTTCTCCATGTGTTTCTAAGTTTTAAAAGGACTTAAGAAGAAAACAGAGCAAAGAAATCCCTCTGAAGTGGAGGTGGGTTGGGTATTTTGGAACAAGGAGCAGTTCTGTGGCCAGTGGAATGATTTCTTTTGTAACAGAGTAAAAATAAATTGCAGGCAGTCAATGTATCTGGTATGTATTTTTCTCCTTTACTTATATCCTTAAGGAAATGAAGTAGAGAGTTCCTCATATAAATTAACTGATGTGCCAGAGGGGAAAAAACCAGGGAGGACTTGGGCAGTATGATATGTGATCAGAAAAATTAATCATGTCATCATCTTCCTGGTTTAATGACTCCTGATGCCACTTACATGATACTGAAAGGAGTTGCTCCATCCCCCTGACTCTAGAGGTAAATGATGCCCTTGAGCTTTTCTGCCTTCCAGCAGCCCCTGGGTGCATCACCCACAGCTGCTGAAGCATCTGCTCGAATTGCCAGGGAATTGACTTTGGCTTTGTGGGAGCTCTGCCACCTCCTCCTGCCCAGTGCAGGCTCCTGGACCTCTGGTGACAGAGAAGAGCCCGAGATTGCTGTAGGGAAATATTTCCAGAGTCACACCTCACTGTGAAAAGCACAATTCTTGCTCTGGCAAAATGCACTGATAAAACTTTTTGTCATTTTATGTGTAACTCCTGCTGTAATATGAGATTGGAAAATGAAACCAGCTTGAAGCCAGTGTGTAGTTCTCTGAATATGCAGGAAGTGAAATAAGCTTTCTAATTAAAGGTGTCTGTGGCTGCAGAAACTTTGCATATCAGTTCTTCTCTTTGAAATAAACTTTTCACCATTGTGGTTTCTTCTGAATATCTGTGGCTCTATTTTTCCTCTGTGCTGCTTAGAACTTGCAGTAATCTGGGGCAGATCCATATGGATTCTGCACAGCATATCTGTAGTTGATCCCCATTACCTCCATAATATTTTTATATCAGTTGCAAGTCTTGCTCTACAATTTTTACCTCATTTCCAGAGCTGAATGATGCTCTGGAGGAGAATGTGAACTTCCAGAGAAACTTGAGTTCTCCAGAACAGCAGTGCTGAAAAGATATTTTCATTTTCATGCTGAAGTGCTTATTTTTAGTCTCTGCTTGGTGAAAATATCTTTGGGAATATCTTAGATATAGAGACACTGAAATATCAGTTTTCATATATTTTTAATGATCTTTGAAATCTCTGTAGGGCATTCTGCACATGCAGTGTGTTACCTACAGCCACTGCTTTTCCCAGAGCATTTCACTGCAGCACAGTGTCTGCTTGGCTGATGTTTCTATTTACTGCTTCCATTCTGTTTCATATCATATACTGTTTGTGCATCCCTGCATTAAACTAGAGCTGCTGTTAGATGTTCTGAGCATCATTTTGATTGTGGCTCTCTGCCTAAAAATACAGGAGGAGTTTTTGCAACAAGAAGTGACTCTAGGAGAGAAAACTGTTAACGTGAAGATTAAACGCCCATTTAAATGGAAGTAAATATTTGGCTAGACAAAGGAGCACAAAGCATTCCTCATCTCACCTGATTTTCAGGTGTACAGAGGCTGCTAAAGGTGGGGATCAGGAAGGGTGGACTTGAAGTCTGCAAAGCAGAGGTGTCCCCAGCTGCTTTCAGAAGCTGCAGGGCCGTAAGCCTGTGCAGGTGGGGGAGAGGGAGGAAAGTGCCCTAAATTCTTTCCTTTCCTCCCCTTGGTATGGGAGTGAATTTAAGGGAACGGGAAGAGCCTTGCCTCGCCTCTGTCTGTGAGCAGGATGGGGTGTCCCAGTCCTCAGAGAGACAAGGGTGGATAGAAGAGGAGCAGTGAGCCAGCAGAGCTCCCACCACCACAATAAATACAAGGTCAGGGAAGGGTGAGTTGTGGCATTTGGCCCTTTGCTGCCTTCAGGGCAGTTCCTGGGGCACCTCACTGCTTATGGCAGCAAGAAAAAGGAGTTCAGGTTAAGTCATACATTAATCCCTAGAGCTGTCTCACCCTCTGGAAAAGGCAGCAGAGGCCTTTGTGTGTGGCTGAGGTGTGAGCCTGTGGCATCACTCATCGATGAGGATGTGCAGGCTGGTTGAAGTGGACCCATATTGTCATCTTATGTCATCATCATCACACGTTCTGGCATCTCAATTACTGCTCTAAAATAATGAAAGGAGTTGTCAGGTTGGGTAGGTTAGATGAATTACCCAGCTCAGTTACTCCCATCTAAAATAATCTGTATCACTTACTGAGCGTCAGCATGTTGCTTACTTGAAAAATTGCACTTTAACACTAGTTTCTCTGAGACATAAACAGCCATTAAAGAATTCTTTGGGGTATAGATACACACCAAAGAAAATGTCAAACCATTTCTCTAGAAAATATTTTAACACTGGAAAAAGATTTAGGGAAATAGCAGAGAAAAAACCTACTATGCAGAAAATAAACCTGCTCACAAAATAAGAATTTTAATGAGCGAGCATACTGATTTCTAAATTTACCTTTATTAATAAAAATAGATGACTATGCAGTTGCAAAAAAATGCAATGCAGATCCTGCACCAGGGAATCTAATCGCAGTAACACCATTATAGTTAATTTTCACAATTTATTGTGTTGGTAACTATCTAAATCTCTCCCAACAATGCTAAGCTTTGTATGGACAGGTGAGAAGACAATGTCCTCATAGGTCTGCCAAGCAGATATTTAGCAGAGCAAAGAGTGTTCACATAATGTCACTTGCAAGGTGAGGAACTAGGGTAAAAATTAAAAAAAGTAAATTGAAGAATTAAAAAAAAAAAAGGCAGAACAAATGGAGAAATTACAGATGAATGTTTCCTGAATTAGGTGAAAGTCTCATTTATATTTACTATTTCTTTTTTAGTTATGTTAATGAGAGTAGGAGCATCACTTTGTGTTGGTGCTATACAGACCCAGCGCATCCTCAGTGTGTCATACTGATAGAACACCTGAGAACTCTCTTCACCTTCAGCTGCAGCATGATTTGCCTGGAGATTGGTGCTGCAGAGATGTATGAGGCTAAACATCAGTTAGAGGTAGATGGGAATTTTTATCCATAATGGAGAAAGCAAAGAAAACGTTTTTTTTTTTGTTTTTTTTTTTTTTTCCTAAACCCATATTTTAGAAAATAAAAGAACCTAAGATTAAAAACTAATTCCACCTGGACTACTGTTGAACTCTTAATTAAAAAGAGTATAGCATGAAAGTATTTCTTTAAAAATAAAAATGTTTCTGGAAGGAAAAATCAGTTTTTCAGAGACCTCTCCCTAAATAAGAATTTCACCATACTTTATACTTTCCTAACAATGATGCTGATAATAATCTGATCTGTAACAATGGGCTGATATTTATTGATAAAGAAATGGTCCCCTAGAAGCTGGCTGTTCTTCTGTGGTCTGGGCCATTTTTATTTTCCCCTGCTTCAGAGATACCAGAGTTCAAACTCTGCACAAGCAGTGTGTGGGGGCTGGAGGATGGATTTAATCCCAACTTCCTTTCTAATAGGATGGAAGATGGATGTATGGAAACCAGCAGTCCCTTCCCTGCTGAGGGAACCCACAACCCTTCCCCGTGGTTTTTGTGCTAGAGCAGAGTGCTGGTTCAGTGACCCCACCTTCTCTTTCCTCCCACATGGAGGTCTAATGGATTTGAAAAAACCAACCAAACTTCTTTTTCCCTTTTTTTCCCCCCCATATATTGTAATCAATGAGTCAAGTGCTTGAGTTTCTCCACTGCCTCTGACAATTTTGCCTGCTTTGTGTATTCACATATTTGCTTCTGTATGATGCCCCACCAGAAAAGTTCCTAGGATGATTCTCCACTGCATCCTCCTCTTTGCTGTTTGGAAAAAAAATGGTTCTTGTTTAGTTCAGATCTTGGTGGCTGCGCTGACAGAAAACCCTGCCTGGGGATGGTGTGGTTTATCGCAGTTACCAAAGGGAACAAACCCAACAGCTGCTAATTATGGTTTTTCTGTCTCTGCTTGGGATTTGTGCTTTTGTTGGTGAGGCTCAAACATGCCCAGGTCTTAGTCTGGGGTATCCAAGAAGCAGAATAGCTCAACATGGCTTTGGGGAGAGAAGGAGAGGAATTAATACAGTCTAACAAAGTTGTGTATTTTTCTATTTCCAATTAGTGGTTTTCTACAATAAAGTTGCCTTTGTCTGCAGTCATAGTTAGGAGAAACTCAAATTAGAACAGATGAATCCTGAATATCAATAATGTTCTGAACTCTGTGGGATGCCTAGAAAATGAAAAACAGAGTAGATTAGTATTGGTCAAAGCATGGATGAGAGAAGAGCAATAAATTCCAAGAGCAAATGTAACCAGATAAAATGATACTTAAAATGAATCAATGTCAGTTCTTGACTAAAACAGTTTAGCATAGATAAATGAAGAATAATGGAGACTTTATGTGACTTTATTGCATGAGTCTTTAAACCACTTAAATAACTGAAGTAAAAGGGGCTAAGAGTCAACAAGGCAAGTTGGCATTTCATGTTATTGAGTGATTCAAAATAGAAAACCAGAAGGTAGGTTTTCATCTCCAGAATAATGACAGTTTTTTTAGTTCAGAGATTACTGCTTTGGTGGCCTTCAGGAAATATGAAAACATAAAATGTCAAAAGGTAACTAATTTGACAAAGCAGAAGGAAAACTCGTGTGTCAGGGACATCTTATGTGAGGGAAATGAACAGTAATGTCTGAAACGAGAAAAGCTGATTGAAACATGATGCAGATACACAAAAATAAGAAACCAATATCAGTAACTACCCCATCCTTGGTTCCATTTCCAAACCTGGATGCTAAAAGTTACCTGCTTGTTCTTCGTGACACAGTTGTCCTCAGTAAAATTCAAAACAAGGAAAAATGGACTTGCCCAAGGACACCCAAAAATCATGCCAGAAGCAGAATTCAGGCCCCCCAAGTCTGTTGCTGGACAGCCACACAAGCATGAAGGGGTTGTTTAAAGCACTGCTGATAAAGAGATTTGCTCACACACTGAGGCTTCAGGGTGGTTTTTCTGAAAAGCAGCAATTAACAGGTGAAGGGATTGTGGACCTTGGAGATGTGTGGTGTGCTTGTGGGCATTTCACTGGGCTAATGGGGGTGACACAATCACAACAAGCTTAGGAAAGCTCTTCTTATCCTGGGCTGGGTCTGAAGAAGGTAATTGGAGTGCTGCCTGCCTGACCTTCAAGGCCACAAAACAAAGACAATCAGTGTCTTGCTGTTCCTACTCTGCTAGCAGCACTATGAGGTGAAACATGAAAATATCCAATAATCCCAGTTTCTTCTCTCTGGCTGGGTGCAATGATTGTATGCTAGATTGTGGGGGAAAAACATATAGATTGGTGCTTCAAAATGAGCATAACGCTTGGCTGCACTGGTTGACAACCTTCCAAAGTGCTTTACCAATATTCCTTACTCAGTCTCAACACAGGCATGAGACAAAGATGCTCAGTGTGCACATTTCACAGTGGGGTGCACACAGACTGGGAGGGATGGCTCTGGTAACTGCCTCTGCTATATTCACTTGAGGTTTGCTTTGTTGTGCATTCATGACTCTTGCAATTATTGGTCTGGTTGAGATATATTTATACATATATAATATATATGTACACACACAGCCTACCTCACATTGGCACATGCCTAAGGAGGTTTTGTGTAAATCCAGTTCATCTGTAAGTGAAGCCAAGTCCCAGGAATATGCCCTGATGTGGCAGAGGACTGGCTGCACACTTCCCCTGGGCATCTCCAGTGTGGAGGTGAAAACCTTGTGTAGGGAAGCAAAGAACGTGGCTGGCTGGTGGCACAGCTGGAGCTGTGGCCTGATCTTGCCTGTCAGCACCTATGGGATGAGTCTGGAAGAACTGTCAGCAAAATTAATTTGGGCAGCTGTATGTATCCTGTCCCATAATAGCATGATGCCTCAAACCCTGGCATCCATGCTGATTGGTGAACAACATTTCAGCTGGTGTGGGAGGCAGCTCTCTGCTGGAGTTAAGTTGGTAGAAATGCTGCTTTCAGACATTTTCTGGGGAAAACCTCATTCCTCAAACACTAATTCAGTCCAAAAAACTTTGTCAATTAGCCCCATCATCTTATTTTTATCTCCAAATATGAAGAGCACACACATATGTGTGTCTGTCTGCCTGACAGCTGCAGACCACTAGGGAAAATCAGAAGACAAAAAACAGAGTTGGAATTTTGTTTGTTTGATCAGATGAGAATAATTTATATGTACAAGCTATTAATAGAAAGGCTGCAGCAAGCTAATTAATTGTTTATAGAGAGAAATTTAAGGAGCATAACCTGAGATCTGACATTCTGTGTGATAATTATAATTAGAGATGAGCTGGATTCAAAAGTCAGGATGTGAAAAGAGATACATTTTGGGAAAGTTCTGAATCTGATCCAGATCTCAACTGTGCAGCTTTTTGTTGCTGTTAGGGTAGGCCAGAACAAAATCCTGGGTTGGAATTTGGCCTTTTGTGTTTTGTTGAAGTGCAAAGCTGGATCCCAATTATGTGATGAGGGCCAGGTCCTAATTAGCCTCTGGCATACATAGGGAATAGAATTAAATGGGGTTGCTGTGCCTTTATTGGTACGTATTTGTTTGGTCATTTTTGTGGCTTTATTTTGTTTGTTTGCTTTTTAAAGTAACTCAGAAGAGCTCACTGAGTTACACATCAGGATCTTGGAAAGCTGGCATGGACATTGATAAGGTCATTGATGGACAAACCACCCTACCTTTGCTGGGCTAGTCCCTGAGCTGCATATCCTCCTCCAGGAGCTACAGCCTTAGGCAGCATCTTCCCTCATAAGGAATCTGCTCCATTCACATTCAGCACCAAAACCTTCTAGTTTGGACTAAAAGATGTTGTTTTCTCTCATACTTGTCACAGTTGACATTCTGTGTCTTGGGGCAGCTTCTCCAACACACAAACGTGTTTCTATGAAAACATTCTTCCACCATGGCGACTTAAAAGGGTGGTAGCTGGTTTTTGAATGCCAGCTGAAGTGCAGATGTGAACCACATCGCTGCAGAGCACTGCTGCTGTTTGAGGAACAATCCATCAGCCTTGTCCTCTTCAGTGAGCCTATGAGTCTGTTGGATAAGGACCCCACACATAATATTTATTTATGCAATGCTGTGTTTATCAGTGGGAGGTGAGACTTTGACCTTATTACACAAATTTTAGCATTCCCAAGACGTGTCAAGATCCGGTTTCCTCTTGCAGCTCAGCCTTTCCAAACCCTTTTGCATTTTCATTGCACTTTTCATTATGCAGCTAATTAAGCCGTGCTCATATATAAACACCATTATGCTGTTTAACAGCTAATGAAAAGTTCTCTGATATATGTGTGTATATATATATATATGTATACACACTGATATATAGTGTATGCAACATGGGAGTTTTTCCCTCAAGTAGGTCACAGTAGGTTCAAATCAAAATGACATTTTACTAATGGCATTGTAGGAAGACAGATTAATACAGTCTAACTGTGAGGTTTCTTCTCCCTCTGGTAACAAAATGAGAATAAATTAAAGCACACAGTACATTTGCTCTTTCTTGAGGCCTTCTGTGTCTAAAGCAAAATTTCAGAAAATACAAACCCGCCAATATTGAACTAGCATATAGAATTGCAACTATTGGATTTAGGTAGGAAAGCCAAACCATGAACATCTCATCCACATTCACAAATCAGCCCTGTCTTGGGATGACGTTATAAGATCTTGTTCTCCCTGTGCATGTGTGCCCTTTGCAGAACCTTTAAGGGCAGGTAGGAAATCTGTGCCCAAGGTGACTTGACATGCAGGCTTGCATCTTTCAGTTAAACCTGGGCTGTTTGCATCTGCTCCATCCTGGATCACATCACAACAGCCTTCTCTTCTCTTTCCTGTGAAATTTGAATTCAGAGATTTAAATTAATCTAACTTGACTCTTCCGGCAAGAGTCCAAACCGTGCAAAGAGAAAACCAGAATTTGGTTTACGAACACACTGGGAGCTGAAGCATGCAGGGTTTGTCTGGCTTTAGTTACCTGTTTCCAGGGATACTTGAATCTGCTTAAGTAAACCTCCATGTTTCTAATTTTCGCTCTTCTTAGCAAGAGAATTGTGCATGTTAGGTTTTTCTGCTGGCTACAAATACTGCCTGGGGGTGA
Source organism: Corvus cornix cornix (assembly GCF_000738735.6). Classification (NCBI taxonomy): domain Eukaryota; kingdom Metazoa; phylum Chordata; class Aves; order Passeriformes; family Corvidae; genus Corvus; species Corvus cornix. The sequence goes on from NC_046344.1 coordinate 2,850,745, forward strand.
ATGACATTGAAGCTCAGTTTCTGTTAAAGAATATGCCTTGCTAAAGTGTGTTTTGCTTGTTAATTGATTCCAAGTCATTTACCTAATTCATGAGGGTGCAAGGTAGAAGATACACATAGCTAAATGCTTCATTCCAAGGCCAAAATGCAGAGAATAGTCTGTTGGATTTGATGTGCTATAAATAAAGGTCACCAGATTTATCCATTATGGGAAGAAAAAGCATTGCAGGTAATTCCCAGGATAGAAGTACTACCTGAGGACATTATGTTGAACCATGGGGTGTTTACTCACGTGCACAGGGTACAAGTCACAGGCTGCAGGGCTGGGACACGTGCTATTCTGTGTTCTTATGCTGGTTGTGTAGTAGAATAATTCTTTCTCATCACTACATTCTCGTGGGTATTAATAAAATAAGCCCGCTAATTTAACAATACTCCACAACTTTGCCTCAAGTACATTTCTTGTTCTGCCATGTAAAAAAATAAACAAAGCACTCAGAACAATTTCTCATCACCACTGGGACTATATGCCAAGATGGTTTGTCAGAGCTCCTACATCTTCAGTGTCTTTCCACCTGTTTCTTACAACTTTCCCCCTTTCTTCTATTTTGCACTTTCAATTTATTGTTTTTAAATTCAATGAGATAACACTCCTAACTCAGGGGAGAAATTTTGCACCATTCCACAGTGAAAATGGAATTCTTAAAGTTATGCTGTTACTTCTCAGCTTTTAAGGAGCATATATACAAATCAGCATAATGAAAATCTGTAACCAGACTGAAGTTCCAAAATAGCCATGGGGCAAAGTCCTGGCTCAGGCCTCTGTCAGCTCCCCAACTCCCAAATGTATTTCATTACGAAATAAAGGGTTAGACTGTAATAGTTTTGCTTTAGACAGAAGTACCAGGAAGCTGTGAGAGATCTTAATTCCTGATTCTGAGTTTTACTTTCCTACATCTGTAGAAGATTGTCTCAGTCTGTTATTAAAGCTTTTGGCGTGGGAATCAACTTTGGTCAATGTTACCTTTTCATATAGGTGGGTGTTTTTTGTAGAAGATGTATGAAGAGCCAAAGAAGAAATTAATGTCATATGGAGAATTTATTTCTGGCAATTGTTCATAAATATGGAGAATTTAGGATTTCAGGAAAAATGGCAGGATTATGCTTGTTATCCTTCCTTCCAACATCAGATGAGGTAACACTTGGGGCAGTGGATTTCAGCACAGTTTTTTTGTTTCAGAGTGTAACTCTGTAACTTGGTTCTTGGAGAACCAAGAGACGTTGTCTTCACTGTGGAAGAATGCAGTAAGATATTCCTCAGTAGGGAGGGTAAAAAAAAGGGACCAAAAGCTGAGGTTCCTTTGAGGTATTTACAACAAAAACAAAGAAATAATTGTTGGTATTTTGGTGATTTTTAGATTTTGAGGGTAAATGCCTTGAGCAAAATACCAATATTTCATAGAAAAAACCCAATGGTTAGGGTAATTGTTGCAGCAGAACTTCCTGAAATTTTTCTTTTTGTTTAATTTTTTTGTTCGTTTGTTTGTTTTTTTGGTAGCAATCACATTCTGAACTTTTGTTTGGCCTGAAGCTTCATACAGCTGATCTCTATCAGAAGAAACCAAGTGTTTTTAGGTTTGCTATAATTTGATTATTTGTACAAATTCCTTCAACCCCTTATAAATTGTGTGAATATGGAAAACAAACATAAGCTCTTTGTTATAATCCTAATTGAGTTGTAATACTCTCCCACTGGGTACTCCTCTGTCCCTGAAGGAAATTAAATCCCTTAAAAAAAAAAAAAATCTAACCCCTAATCCACTTAATTTTCTTTTGAAAATCAAATTAGGCCGCCAAGCTGTACTTTTGGGTGCCTAAGTACCTTTGTAATCCAAACCCAGGTCATGTTCTGAAGTGAAGCTGCAATTGTATGTCCTGCTTAGCCCAGGTCTGAGCTGTTTCCTGCTTTGGGGCTGCCTCCTTTCTTCCTCCCTCCCTCCTCCTGAGGGCTCCCTGTTTCCTGTGCTGGTGAGAGCTACTGGAGGAAGAAAAGAGAGTTGTTTTCTCTGTGAATGATCTGACCCAGATCCCTGCTTTTCTTGTGATGTCACAACAATAATAGGGCTTTGGGGACAGTGATGGGCTAAGAGATGGAGATAAATTGAGTTTTACAGCTGTTGGTAAGGTAACATCTTTTGTTAGACAAAGTGCCCTAGCTGGAGCCTGTCGTGTGTTTGCAAAGTTGCCTGCTTTTGTTTGTCAAGCTACTGAAAGGTATTGCCTCTCCCTTTTAACCTGGTCCTACTTTCCTTAGAGCCAAACCAGCAGGGACAGTGGCGCTTAGAGCTGGTGTTTGAGCTCAGTTCCTTCTATTCGAGGATGTCCTTCTTTCCCTGCAGAGCAGCCAACCCCCTGAGCTGCAGTTGATGGGCAGTAACTCACTTAGCTCCCTGTTTTAGGTGGAGGAATTAAAGATTCAAGATTGCGAAGGAGGGAGGAAAGTTGTCTGGGGATGGGGTGACCTTGGCTGCCAGCCTGCAAGAGAGTCCTTGGAGTGAATACAACGTTGAGTGCTCTTGGATGTTTTTCTTTAGCTTTTACTATTTTGCATCTCTAATTGGGCACGGAACTAAATCCTGAAGAAGTTTGGAAGGCTGCACTGGGAGAGAGTTATGCTACAGTGGGAACAGGGTGGCTTTCAGTCTTGCTGGTTTCTGTTCTGCGACATCTCAATTAGAGACACCCTCCCCGAACCTGAGTTCAAGTGGAGAGAGGAGAGCATGCTTCCACTCATGTGTGATGCTCTCTTGTTGTGAAACCCCAGCCAGCCTTTTTCCAGCCAGGACGGCATGGATGGGTAGCTCTGTGGGTTGCCGAGTTGTCACTGCAAAGGTCAGTGATGTGAAAACAAACGAACAAAGCATTTCTCTTGGAGTTCTTGGATCAGTGCAAAACCTGTATGGAGCAGTTGCTAACTGCTCTGCATCTGAAGTGATGTCAGGGTATGAATCTGCCTGGGATCTCTTAGCAGGAACAGACCTTGTCTGACAGAAAGGTCAGAGTTGTATTTCCTTGTAAGAGTTCAAGTCCCCCAGCAGAAGAGGCCAAGGGACATCTGTATTTGGGCAGAGGAGGTCTGGTACATATCCAGATAGAGGGGCTTGCTGTGGCTGTGCCTCTGGGACGTGCAAGTCCCTTTCCAACTTACCAGCCTGTGTTTGGTAACCTGGCTGCAGATCTTTCTAATGGTGCCAAGGCTGAGCAAGCCCTTCATGACAAAAGGCAGATGTTTCTCTTCTATCACAAATCTCTGCCTTATGATCTCTTTCCATAGCCTTGTGATATTTGAGGTATTTGTCATTTACACTGGTGTTCTGAGGCACGAGGTGCTTTTTCACAGTTGGGCTGGGACTTGCCTGTAGCTGTCTGACGTGTCGAGTTGTTTGGCAGAAAGGTTTGCTGTAAGAAATGCTCTTCCAGAAAAAAAGCCCCAAACAAACCCTTCTGTCTGAAGGCAGAAGGGACAATCACCTTTTGGAAATACCTGCCTCTCAGTATGGACTGTAGGAGGAGTCTGTGCAATAAGATTAGACAAATGCCTTACACCTACTGTCTCAGGCCCTCTTGAGAATTAAAAGCATGAAGGTATCTTTAGAAACCTGGTCCTGTGTTATGTTCACAATGCCCCAAATGAAGCATATGGGAGAACAAGGAATTGTGGTGTTCTGTGTAGGAAGCACCGTAATGCTGAGCAGCCTGCACCCCGCTTTGCCTGCAGCTCACTTTGACTTTTAACCCACTTGAATTATTTCAATATTGTGACACTGCTTTAGTGAACCTTATTTATTTTCTTTACCTCTTAACTCTTTATAGTGGAAAGGAAAAAAAATCATAAAATATGGAGTTGTGCCCATGCAGTAATGAGGCCATTTGTGTCCCATCAAAGTGCTGGTTTTGTCTTTGTGTTGAAAAGATGTTTATTCTATTACTGGCTGTGGTCTTATAGGCTTCTGTTTGTCTAACCACATGTTTAACATAAATTACCAACCTCAGAAGGGATATGATGGCCTGTTTTCAACTGCACTAAGCAGTGTTTCATGTTTAATGGAAAAAGTATGAATTTTGGCAGACTTAAACAAAAAAATTTTTTTGTTTAAAAAATTTGCATTTCAATATAAAAGTACTCTTATTGGCCCTGAGTCATTCTGGTATTTACATATGCATTTGCACCTCCAGGAGCAGTGGTTCCAGTCATGACAGGGGTAGTTAGCATGAAGAGCTATGATTTAGCTGAGTCACCTCCAGCCATTAGAATTTCTGTGGTCAAAACTCACACTTGAGCCCAGTGTAGAAACTTCACGCAGGATTTCACCCCCCACAGGAATTCAGGGTTTAGGCAGTACCCTGTGTACTCTGGAAAATGTTGTGCCAGTGGTGGAAGTGCAGTCCCGATGGACGATGGGCAGTTCCTCCTTATTCACCAGCCTCATGCAGCAGGGTGTGTCCTGGTTTCATGCCACCTGCAGGGTCCCTGCTTTGGAGAAACCAGCCCATAAACAGTGGGATAATGTTTCTGCAAAGCTTTTCTGCACCTGGCCTGCTTCCCTTCAGCCCCACCAATGTTTCCATCGTGCCCTGCGTGCGACAGCTCTGCTGATAAAGTGCCAGGCAATCTGGATCATTTACTCACACAAGCTTTCATTACTTTCTCCTAATTATGACTGTAATTTTTCTTTTTTTTTTTTTTAATCTGCAGAGATTATTGCAATTGTATTGAGAATCTTTGTCTCCTCTGTGCATACTTATCCTTTGATGATCTATGTATAGTATGAGCTACCTCTCCTCTAATTACATCTGCCCAATTCTTCAGCAAATCTTTTAAGGCAACATTAATCAAGTGTACTTGGAACAGAGAGTACCTGAAGTGTCTCACGCAAACCCTCGGACTGAATTTAAATTGTGCTCTTAGAAATAAAAGGCAATATCCAAAAGATTTTTTAAAAATATATTTAACTTCAAAGCCTCCTGAGTATATTTTATTTTGATAGATCTCAAAAAAAAAAAAAGGAACCTTTTTTTTTATTGCCAATATATTCTGCTCTTAGATATATTCAGTTTACACCAGTAAGACAGAAAAGAATCACTACTCCATCAAACAACATTTGAGGAGTTTTCAGTAGCCACTTGGGAACAATAAATAAGCTTCAAGTTTGTTGCAAGAGCATGTATTTTATATATCCATAAAGAAAAGATCTTTCCTGGCTAAAGGGGGTTGTGTGTTTCAGTACCTATTGATGATCTGTTTTTTTTTTTGTTTTGGTGACTTTTTTTTGGGCCAAGTTAGGCACTTTTCTTGCAAAACTCAAGTTATTTTGCACTGCAAAAGAGGCAGCATAGAGATTCACTTTACATTTTGACAGCTGTTTCTCAGAAAGTTTGCAACAAAAGCCTCATGTGAGAATTCATTACAAATTCCAAACTCAGTAAAAAATTGCAGTCAGGTGCTTCTGAACCATCACAAAATTCAAGAGAAGGTGCCCTTTAAGTGTGATGTTAAACCTGGCATGTATCCTAGGGTTTTTTTACTTAGAAATGATGAGTTCATGACTCTCCTGCATTAGGTTCACATAAACTGTGTAAATGAAGCATTAATTCTTCTGCACTTCTATCATCTGTGTGCCAATGGATCTAGAAACGAGTGGCAGAGGAAACTCATGTAAATCTGCCTGACACAGTTTGTCCCCCCCCCTCTTCTTTCTCTGTTTTCTTTGGTTTATTTTCTTCACTCAAGAATGCATTAGAGCTCTCAAAATAAAAAAACCCAAACACTTTTATAATGACTTCCAGGGCCTTGGTGTTTACTTTTCACTATATACTTTTCAAAGGAGTGCTCACCCCATGCTTTCAGCACCCTTGGTAATTTTTTGAAAGTGTAGCAGTAAAATTGCAATTTCGGAGCTGTGTGGGCTATGTCTGCTCCAGTGACTTGCATCTACTATGTGAAATGGAAGAACAGGGTGTTGGGGAGCTGAGCTGGGACCTAAGCTCAGGGAGTGCACACCCAAAGATTAGGAGAATTGTGCCCAGGGTATTAGAAATGTATTGATGTTTTCAGAAATAATTCATAGTGCTATTTGTGCTATTTAATGGCCCATGAAGCCAATGGATATGTTAGAGCTGGCACAGCTTCTGTGTGCTTCAGTAGCTTTAGATTAGAGTATGTTCTATTTGGTTTTGGAAAAATAGAGATTTTCACATTTTGATAGCACTATTACAATAATTTGTGTTTGTTACGCCTTTACTGCTTTGCCTCAAGATGATGTGGATTGTGCTGAGAACGTGGCATGGGTGAGCTATGCTAAATACTGAAGTCTTACATTGAAACCCCAGCTTCTTGTTAGACATCACACGAGGGGGTGAAAAATGTTCTCAGCATTCTCTGTGCACCTTTTCATAGAAGGAATATGTGAGAAATGCAGGTTAAATTTCCCTCATGCTCACATCAGCACTTTGGCAAGCCCCACTTGAATTCCTGTGTGAATCAGGCTTGTGAATGGCCGTGTTGGACTCAGGGTAACACCCAGTTATTTGTAAGCTCCTGGAATACAGGATTGCTGCTGTATTCCTGCCCTGCACACAAAACACGCCTGCACGGTGCAAGTCAGCAGTTTTGTTTGTAAAGATGCTTTTCTAAGCCCTGTGTAGGATCTTGACCTGAGAAGAAAAGACTTTTACTCTAAGAAATACTGAAGGCTTTCTGCGCACTGCCTACTACCAGCTGACACCACGTAGAAAAGGACATCAGCGTAGAAAAGAATCCCACAGCCACAGATGCGTGCATGTTTTTGTATGTAGTAAAACAATAACTTTTTCACTGTAAACTCTCTGTCCTTTGGGATTGGGGAGCTCATGTAAGAGCCTTGACTTGAGTGGTCCCAGATGTGGGGCAGGAGCTGAGCCCCGGGGCATACACGCTGAAGTGCAGCCTGCTCTCCCTTCAGTGCTGCACTTTGTCAGCTTGAAATGTGTTTACTCCAAATTCACATGTTTATGCAGAGATGTTTCATGAATTCTGCATGCCAGGTCACACTATCTCTGCCCATCCCCACTGTAAAGTGCAGTTATGTGAGTTGGTGAAAGGAATCAGATTTTTTAGGACCGTGTCCAAGATTTGTTTATTTCCATGTTTTTCTTTATTGTTTTTTTCCATTTCTTTTGTAAAAACCAGGAAAGAAGCCAATTTAAGCTATGCTCGTATTGTGTCTGGCATCACAGAAATAAATCAGCAGCATTTTACTGAGACAATATGTAAATACAGCTCAACCTTCCTCACACTGATCACTTGATTGCCAATTTGGCCTCTGTGCAAATACAGTGTGGCTGAAATGATACTTCTTTAAAACTCACATGCTACCACCATTCAGCTCTCCATATATAGAGCATTTTTCTGTTTTTAATTAGCAGCTTTGATATTAAGCCAACTGGCAAATATTTATTTGATGGAGATTCTCCATTCATTAGCAAAATGAGAAAAAATGAATCTATAATAACATATAACTGCCCCATTAAGCAGCATTAGCTATCCATTTGAGAGATAATAATGTAAAATACAATTTTCCGACCACCAGATGCTGATGAATAAACTGGTGATAAATTGGTGGCACAAAAGCAATAAATGGGTCAGAGGTCAATTAGTTCCACCAGAAAGAAGCAACCCACTGGGAGAGTGGCAGACACGCCCTGATGGATGCTTTCGGGGGTTACTGGCTAGTGTTTTATTCAGAATTATGAGCAGGCAGCTGAGAGAGACTGAGATTCAGGACAAATTGAGGTTTACCTTTATGGATTACTGCTTCTCTTGCAGCAAAAGCCAGGAGATCCCAGCCAGGCCTGGGGGCTGTGGCAGTGCTGGCCCCTCCCCAGGAAGCTGATGGTACTGGATGACAATTTTGGCCCCACTGGAAGCAATGGCTGAAAAAATTCCCCTCAGCTTCACTGAGACTGAGTCTCATCCTGTGCAGATATCTGGGTATTGTTCAGCCTTGACATGCTCAAGTGAAAGCCACTGTGCCTCTCCTTGGGGGCCAGTCTATGAAAAGCAGATTTACTCTAACATGTAATCCCATCCTTCTAGAGGAAAACCCCCCAGAACATGCTGAGCTTTGCTTTCGGGTGGCTGGAACAAAGGAAGATGAGGGCTCCAAGATGAGACAGCTGAGTTGGAGGACCCAGCACGGGTGTGTAGGATGAGAGCTGAAATGAGGGCCCACATTAGAGAAATCACTGACTGCTCCTGAGCTTTGTAGGAGTAATGCACAGTGGAGCAGGGAGGATCACAGCCCCAGCATTGTTCCTTTTGCCTTGTTGTAATTAAGATATTCGCAAGGAGTGAGTCGAGTCTTGCGTTCCAATAGATCTTTTTGAAATAGTGCCACAGAAATTAATCAACTTTTTTTTAATCATCCATTTTATTCTGACCTATCACCTTCTCTTACAGCACTGGCATGTAAATCTTATGCACACTGCGTTAAACTATGTTAATATATTCCACAAATCGCTCCCAAGGTTTGCTGCATTCTGTTGAGCAAAAATGTGATGTGACAGATAATAGAGAGGAGAGAAAACATGCACATTTTTAGGGACACTCTCCAACTCTAATTAAGAGCAAGTGTTGGGAAACACTCAGTCTCTACAAAAAGTGCTATAGTCCTTATGTTGGTCATTATCTCAATTTTTGACTCTCCCCTACAAAGTCCTGTTATCTTAAGACAGTGCTGGAAAACAGACTTGAGGGACAAGAAGGAGTAAATATCCATCACGGACTGCAAACTGTAACTGGTGGTGAGCTGGAAGTGTTCTGTGCGTGTTATCTGGCAGAGGGGAGATGTCAGTGATCCACTGCTCTTTTTGTGCTGCAGATCATCTTTGTTATATTCAGATGTTCCATTCTCTGGAATAATAGATCACTGTTGTTCTGGCTGAATAGCTATTTCATCCTCCTTGTATACAACACAAAAGCAATCGCTTAAATGTAAAAGCTTCTCATCAAATCTCTGCAGGATGTTCTTTGCCCAAATCTGCACTTTAAAGACACTTTTTGCAGTGCAATATCTGAATTACATCAGATATATGGCATCTCTCTCTTTTTTTTTTTCTCCTGAAATTAGCAGCTCTGAGCAGAATTTAGAGTTGGAGTGGACAAAAATCTGCTGGAAGTAGCTAAGTAGAAAATGTTGTGGAGTTTTCTAAGTAAAACTATGTGGGTTTTTTTTCCTTGATTTGTTTTTGTGGTGTTTTTTTTTAATTCAAATGTCTAAAAAGTCTATGTAATGTATTTTTTCTCCCCTTGAAATTAAAGCTGTACTTCCAGAAAATTCCACTGGGTGCAATTAGTAGAGATGGTAGAAATGCTCATAGTGAAAGCTGAATCTGTTTAAAATCCAGAGGGGTTTAGATCTGAATTATTGCCATGATCCTTCACACTCTTATACCTCTGCTTAGCTTTAAACGCATGGAAATCAATCAACCCAGCTGAAAAACCCCAAACTGTTTGTGATTGCAGTGGTATAAATGAGAGATTTGTAAGATGTGGCTGGTGACAAAAGGCTTCCCTCCAGCTGTGCCCTGAGGTGCAGCTTGGGGACACCCTGGGGACCCTGAGCTGGGGTTTCCACCTGCCCAGCACTGCCCTGACCTGCCTTGGCTCCCCTGGGGCTGAGCTGGAGCTGTCCTGTGTGTCCCCAGCACAGGAGGGCTCCCACAGCTCCCGAGTGCAGAGGAGTTTGCTGTGCTGTGCTGTCACCATGTGAGGATGAGTGTGTGAGGATGACAGAGGACATGCTGGGTTATGTGGAAGAGGAGGAGGCTGCTAATGATGTAGTCATGGTTTAGCTCCTGATTTGTGCTGTCTGTGCTGGAGGTGAGGGGTTTCTCCCAGCAGGTGCTCAGGGAGCCCCAGGACTGGGCTCTGCCTGTGCGTGCCCAGGGCTGTGCTTCCCCCCGAGCTCCTCTGCACAACAGGGTGAGACCCAGCCCAGGGCTGTGTCACCACGGGGCCAGGGGGTGTTTAGGACTCTGGAAAGCTGGGCTGGAAGGTGCTGTACCTCTGGAGACACCTGATGGCAGGGCTGTAGGGCTGGGTGTGCAGGGAGCGCTCCTTAACCTGCATGGGACACAACACACTCAAATGGTGCCTGGAGTCTCTTTCTTTTTTTTTTTTTTTTTTTTCCCTTTCTTTTTAACTTTACTGAAGAAAATCACTTTCAGAATCTTTGTTTGAACATTCTTTTCCTTTTCTGTCCTATTATTTTCTCTCTACTGTGATTTACAGAAAAAGCCATGTAAATATTTTATGATAGACCAAATTTTATTCTCTCTTCTCTCCCCTTAAAGAAAGCACCAATAAATGTTGCTTTGTTTTTGATTCATCCTCTGTAATAGCTTTCTCCCAAGCCCAGAAAAATCCTATACAGAGACAGATACACACTTTATTTCTTTCACAGAAGAGATATATTGACTTCTTAGTGTAGAGAATAGTCTTTTTTCTCCTAATAGCATAGTCTTGTATTGTTGTCCTGATATTAGCATCTGGATATATCTTCTTCAGACAGATGGGCTTGTTATTTTGAGCCAAACCCAATGTGAATGATCAAGAAATTAATTTAAAACAAAGAATTAAGATAGTTATTAATTTACAGTTCCATTTTCTTCCTTTCCATTTTAAATCTGTCTCTGGGTGCTAATGCATATATACACACACGTATGTGCACATACACAGAAGGTGTACCCACTGTAATTTTAGCCAGTATGTCTCAGCAGATGCACACACAGAAGAAAATAAATGAATAATTTGCTGATGCAGAGTTACAAGTCGATGTTTGTTTCTGAGAGCTGAAGAACTTGTAAATGTCAGCCCAGATCCTGTGGCTTCGTCTCCTGTCAGCTTTCACACTCAGCTTTGCTGGGACACGCAGCAAGCAAACCTTTCAGAAAATCCAGCCTTCAGCTAGGGTGCATGTTTGAGATGAGTTGTAAGAATTACTGTGCCCTGTTTTGCATGGGGAGTGCACTGACAGAGAGCCAGCAGTGCTGTGCTGCGTCTTCTGGCGTGTGCCCCAGAGCCCAGAGCTTCAGCAAGGACCCAAGTGAGCCCTGGCAGCTCCTTGGACTGTCCTGTCAGCTCACATATGTCACAGGAGCTCTTCTAAAGGAATGGCTGGTCAGAGCTACCTCTTGGCTGTGACATCTTTTGCAATCTCCTTGAACTCTGATGCTGAAAATTCAGGCTGTTCACCTGCCCCTCGCTCCATTATTGATGTGGTAGCAGCAGAGGGAAGGGGGAGAAGTTATAAAAAGTATGTGCTTATTCTTCTCTGTCATTTTTTTTTTCATTGTTTCAAATTTCTGAAATGCAAGTTCAAAGAAAGGGTAATTACTTTCTGCAAGGGGCATTCATCTAATGGGAGAGTCATTTGCAATGAAAATATTTTAAGACCTAGGTGAAATGCTGCTAATGATTTGCTTTGTCAGGTCGTTAGGTAGCTTTCAGGCTTCACTGGAGGTAGCAGAAGTTTGTTCTCAGCATGACCACTGAGGAAGCATTGCCCTAATTTCTGATCCTATCACACTTGCTTTTTATAGTATCAATTTATAACCCTAATCTCCTCTCTTTGTGGGGGATAGGGATGGGGAGAAGGGGCTGGAGAGCTGGCACTGGAGGCAGGCATGGGCCATGTCACTGCAGGTGCACCTGGAGCAGGCGCTCTCACTCCTGGAGCTGCTCAAGCCTTCTCCTTGGTACATTAATGGGCTGACATCATAGCCCAGAGATCTTTTTTTTTGTCTGTTCCTTTTTCTTTTTCAGTATTTTTGTTGTCGTTGTTGTTGAACTGTTGTAGCTCAGCAGGCTCTGGCTGCTTTTGTGCCGGGGGGCTGATTATACCAGAGCTGCTTCCCACAGGGTGCAATTCTGTGTCAGGTTGACATTCTTACTGAGCGCTGCTGAGGCCTCTGACAGACAATTGATTTCAAGGAACACATTTCAGTATAAGAATCTCAGATTTGGAACATCTACAAGGTACAAGGGTCTCTGTGCCTTTGTGAAAGAGTTGGTTACAAGGAGAAAGAATCCGGGCAGTCGGAAGCAACACCTCACCTGTACCTCTGCAGTTCCACAAACAGCCCAAAACCACTGGCAGTGTAAGAAATCTTCATTCTTTCATTTATTTTTTTAAACATCTTTCTTCCTAAAGCACAGTGAAATCAGGTTTCCAAACTACCCAAAGATAGCTTAGAATACAATAATCGTTTTTCACTCAACAGCTTTGGCCAGGCTTCCTGAGAGGGATCTGTGAGAGGGTGCTCAATGTCACCTAGATATTTATCTTGTGATATTGGACTTGCACAAGCAGAAATTAACAACAATTAACACAGACACATTTTGATGATAAACTTGCAATTTTGCCATGGGAACTTGAAAGATCTCAATTTTTTCATGGGAGGAAAATCTTTCTTCCATTCCACCTCCCTCAAACTTTCTCACTCCTCCCTGCTACCTCCCCCTTTTGCTTGTTATTCAGGTATTTAAGTCTGCCTAGGATAAGGGACTAAAGAAATAATAGAGCTGAGAAATATTACAGGTAAAATACAGTATTAATGTAAGTAGAGTATGCTACTAATATTTTACAATTATTTTCTATAGGAACATCCATTAGACTGTTCCCAAACAACTGCATTTAGGTGTTTCAGACACTGAGTACACAACTGCCCTTAGACATATCAGGAAATCTCACTTTAGCTTATTTAATCTTGTTAGACACCTTGTCCTATCATCATTATAGTCTGCTTCTTTCTGGTTGGATCAGGTTTCAGTATGAAGAAATGAGTGCATTTTTACAAGACAAAATTCACACAGAAAAAAAGAGCGTTTGGAGCCATACAAGGAAGCACCAGATTCCTTGGCCTGTTTTCTTTTACTTCCTTCTGTTTCCAAATGAACTTGCAGATCAGGTTGGGTACAATGTAATTTAACTCCTAAACTCGCTTATTTAATCTCTTGTCAAAGTTGTACTTTAGTGCCTATCCCCAGCCCTGGTAGAATTAAAAACAGTGTTGTCAGATCCGGAAATGTAGTTATTTCACTTGTCATTTCTTGTTAGTCCTTTCCTTCACCCATGATCACTGAGTGGATAAAATATTTAAAAGAATGTGCTGTGTTCTATCAAAAGCAGTTGAGATGAGCAACAGGGGCTGTCAGCAGAAGAGGTCATCAGGCAATTTCACTCTCTGCTGTCTGTTGGGGCCTTTGTAAGCCAAGTGTTATGAAAATAGGCCAGTGACACTGAGGGATCTGTGGTTTAATACATAGTATGTGTTTTCAATAAGAGAATTTGGCTTGGATCCCACGGACTAGGAGGATTTATTTCTTATGTGCAGTACTTCAGGTTTCTGGGAAATTGGAAGAGCATAAAAGTTCATTTCTCTGTGACCCAAGTGGTAATTTAAGAATGGATTCAGATCTTTTGTGATGCAGGGGTGTAGTGCCCCTACACTAACTAGGGCATCTGTACCTACAAGTGGGTGACAGTGGGAGCCAGTGCTCTGAAAGGCTCTGGGTAGATACAGCCACTTTAGGATGGTTTAGGTCTGATTCACAGAGAACCTGAAGACTTGTTATTTCAGTGTTCAAACATGTTCAGAGCTGAGTTGCTTCAGCATGAAAAGTCATCAATAACCGGGTTCCTGGGGTGATGTTACGTTCTTCACCAGATGCTGTACGTTGGTGGACCTTTGCTGTGCCAAGCCAACACTTCACACACCTCTTCTTGACCTGCCTTTGAGCAAAGCTGTGGTCCTCCTTAGTGAACTGCAAAGATTTTTGCATATCTGACTGAACCTGTGCGTCTCATCTGTGTAAAGAAGTCACATATGCCGTAGAGTCTGCTACTCATCACAGGCACAGAAGGGTGAAGCAAGCCTGGTGTGATCTGCTCTGCAAAAGAGGTGTGGGTGAACTCTCTGCCTTAAGGACCTTTGACAGGAATCCCACCAAGGTCAAGTCCAGTGATCTTGGCTTGTGTCAGGATTGACACAACTCCACAGTGCTAATAGCAGGTCAGGGTGCTAAGTTGTGTTTTATCTCAGCCGGTCTCCCTCTGCCTCATAAATAAATGTTTTCATGGGCATCAGCATTATTTTAATAGTGTTGCAACCTGAATGTTTTTGGTTTTTAAATAGTGTTCTGAGAGCTCCCAGCAGTACCACAGTTGTTGACAGCATCATTTCCATTCACTCGTTTCTAATGCCTTGGGATGTTTTTAGGGCTTTTTTTTGGTTTTTTGGGTTTTTTTTTTTTTTCTTCAATCAATGGGAAACTTATCCCAGCTGAATTCTCCCATTTTTCAGAGACAAACATAAATCCCTTTTTCCTCTCTTCTCTTCCCACCCACCCTGCCTCCCTGAAGGTCATGCCTACCTTTATGAAACAAACCCCAGCTTTTGTTTGTAATGCTGTGTGAACAGAACTCACGACAGCACTGGGACACCCAAGTGACTACAGCATCCCAGCCTGCTGGCTGATGTTCAAATACACGATGACAGATGTCAATCTAAGTGCAGAGGCAGTAAGAGAAATAAAGTTTGTGAAGTAATTAACATTGTAATCAAGTAATCAATTCCTTGCCAGAAATAAAACTTGGACCTTTTCTTAGGTTTCTTTGCCTGTTTCTTTCTCCAAGAAAATAAAGCACCAGTAATGTGAAGAATTTTCTATCCATTTCTCTCCCTCTGAGTACTTAAGCACAATTTTTGTTTCATTTTTCCTAATAGATTTCCCCCACAAAGCAAAGTAATTATTGATAATATTCTGCATTTTCAATCAGTCTTCTGCAGATTTTAGAAGTTTAGTAAGCAGACTCAGTTTAACCTTTGAGTTGTCCTGCTTCCAGCATAGAGATGATACTGCTGGATGGACAGAGTTATTCTGCACTTATTACAGGTACCTTTAAAGACCCATTCTCATGGCAGAAGGGATCACTGTCCAGACTTCGAGTGGAAGGGTCACCTGGATGCTAGATAAATTATATTTATCTCTAAATATTAATAATGGGAAATCAAGGGAATAGTTCTAGGTGTGTTATACCTATAAATATGTGTCCTGCCTGCCCTAAGAACTTTCTCTGTTCTTCAGGATTTACTTGAATGTTGCAATTATACAATTAGCATATTTACCCTACGCACATAATTATACATAGTTACTGTAATCATGATAGGAAAAGAAAAAGCCTGTGTTTAATAAGTCCCAGTGAAATTCAGATGAGAAGCTCAGCATTAAAAGAACATTAGGTACTTGATACAACACCAAAATGATTCATATTCAAATGCCATGGAAGAATATGGGATTGCCAGAGATCTGCTGGATTTAAGCATTCAGATACTCATTTTCCAGTGTGAATTTCCTTGGCTGAGTGCAGTTCATGGCAAATTTCTTTTGGAAAATAAACTCACGTGCAGTGACTAACAAATTTGTATGCGTATTACAGGAATTGTACAGAAGAGGGTGTGTTCAGGTGTTCTGAAAGTGGTGTTTTTAACTCTGAGGAGGCCTCAGCATGGCTGGGTGAAACAACTCAGAGCTGTTGCTTTAGTACGAAGCGAAAGAAGGAGCAAACTTCCTCAGTTAGCACTGTACCCTTGAAATAAATAATAAATAGCCTAGGATGCCTCTTAACAGCATAATTATCTTTCCTAAGCTAGAAGCCATCATCGACATTGAATTCTTCTTAGGAGTGGTTCTTCCAAACTTCTGCATATTAGGAAAAACACTGTTGTAACAAAGGTCACATATAGTTACTCCAAGGTACAATGGGGACAGAATCATTTAACTGGAAAATCTGGGTGAGTCTCTGGGGAATTCATAGGAACAGAAACCAGCTGGGAAGCTTTTGCCAACATTCGCCTTTTTTTTTTTTTTTTTTTTCTCAAAGATGAACTGCTATGGTTTGGAGTCTTCCCACTGCCTGAGGAGCCCTCAGTGGACTACTGGGAAGACAGTAGATACAACACAGGTGTTCTGGAAAGAACATCTGTGAGAAAGAATTTATGCTAAACTTGTGGTTTGCAGCTGAAATGCTTTATTTCGAGGTTATGGTTGAGTTTCTTTTTCAGGAAATAATAATAGGGCAAGAGGGAACACTGAGAGGTCCCATAGCCTGAGTCTGCCCCAGGGCAGACTCAACTAAAGCTGAATAGGGCATGACACAAAGTGTACAGCCTGTTCTTGAAAACCTTCAGTGACACAGATCCAGCAGTTTCTGTAAATAATCAATTTCTGGGCTCCATCAAACTTGGTATTAGAAAGATATCCTTACGATCCAACAAAACCATGCCATTGCCATTTAAACTTGGCATTTCTTGTCCTATATTTTTGTAGCTGCCTCAAAGACATTCATCATGTCTCCCCTAAGGTTGGAAGGTAGAAAGCAAGCAGCAGCTTGGAAGGAGCTGTAATGGTAGTGCTTAAAGAACTAATTCCAGATACTGGTTAGGATTAGGCTTGAGAGACTCAAAGAGCTCCAGGAACACTGGGGCTGGAAAAGCCATGCCAACATGATCCTGTGGAAGCCCCAACCTTGCTGCTCCTACATCTTTCTAATCAGGATCACCCCTGGTGATTTATGCCTTCTCCTTTTTTTTTTTTTCCTTCCTCTTTTCCTTTATTGCCTCATTTATCTCAAATTTCTGCTTCTATATGGTGCTGTGAATGAACAGGTTTATGCAGAGGTGAGAAGGGCCTTCTTTTGGCACTTAAGCCACTTTTTACAACTCTGAATTAGTGGAAATACTTGTGGAAATTCAAAATACTGGTTCTTCAATATATCAGTTTGGAGATAGGCAAGGCATGCTTCTCTCTCACTGAAGGAATTCAGCGAGAAGAGGAAAGTGCTCCATGAATCATTCCTTGCAGAGGGACTGAATCTCAATGGTGTAGCCAGATTACTGTCACTCAGATTTATGGGAATATATCTAAGGTGAAGACGGATACGAGAATTTCCCTTAGAAATGCTTCCCAGAGGTGACTTGCATCAACATGCATATGCCAAGTGGACTTTAATCTCCCAGAATTCACATATGACTACAGGTTTAAGACTCCCCTCAAATGTAGGGCATAGCTGTAACTAACTTTTACAAGATTTACATGATTTACATCATATTCTGCGTGGCAGATACCTGACATAAGCTGTTGACAGATCTTCTGGGTGTTGAAAGCAGCGTATGGGATGCTCTAGGCAGATCATGGGAGTTTTATGGTGACTGCTTTTTGTTGATGCACTGATGAGCAGAAAGCAGCCAGCTCTTTCAAAATCTTCCTTTAGGGATTTGTACTTTTACTGTGGAAGTGTTAAACTGGATTCCATGCTTGTGTCCCAAGCAAGCTGGCTCAGATGTAAATACATACCGTGCCAGTGTTTTGGTTTTTTATTATAGATCAGTATCCCATGACGAGAGACTACTCTGAAATAATGTAAAGTCCTGACTACCACTTTTTTTGCAGCTTATGACTTGTCTCCAAAGCACTGTAGCATCTCGAGGCTATTCCCAAACAAAATGTTACAAGCTGGTAGCAGCCCCAGTTCAGAAAACAGAAACACAGCCATTAAATGAAAAGCAGTAGCTTTGTACATTTAATTGGTAATTAAAAATTATACTTTGTGTTCTGTGACCTCAAGGCCAAGCATTCAAGTGCTAAAATGTCACTTCTATTTGACCGGTACTGTTCTGATGTCACCTGTGTTACAGAGGTGTAATTTTAATTGGTCACTAGCAGTTGCAGTGGCATAAAATAAATATTTCATGATTCTCATTCACTGACTAATGTCCGTTACATTATTAATTTGTGTGTAAATGTGTTGTCTTGTTTGTGTTTGAGAGATTTAGGTGCCCACAATGGCACTTTGCCTATTATCTCACTGCACAGCACTTTTGTCAGCTACGTCTATGTTTCAGTGTTTCACCACTGTGAAAAATGCTGCCTGTTTTAAGTGATGTATAAGGGATCCTATATTTTCAGAGAGGAACCCAGAACTTTAGAGAGGAGAGTGTTGTGTGACAGGTTATATGATCAGCCCTAATTTGGACTGGAGTTTAAAACAATAAGAGGTGCTATCCCAGAATCTTAATGAAAGAATGGGAGCAACATCTTCAGCTCTCATAAATTTGTACAACCCTGTAGTTGATTTCAGTGCTCTCCTATGTTAGCTAAAGAGCTGAATATTGACTGGTGAGGAGGAAGAGAAGGAGTTCTCAAGGAATTGCTGAGGAGCAGGTGGATGTTTTTCGCCAGGCTGCCCAGCGCTCTGAGCAGTCACTTGGGAAAGAGCTCTAAAAATGTACTCCTGCAAGTCTCCAGGAAGACTTCAAGCAGAGGGAGAGAGTGCACGTGGTTCAGCAGCCAAGCAGAAAAATATATTTAAAAATCACTATTCTGTTTACTGATCACCTCTGGGAACTCAGAAGAAGTGACACAGATTACAGAATAATCAGCAAAAAAGTTCTGTGGTCTCAGGCAGTTTTGCTGAGTTGATACAATCCTAGAGAAGGTGTTCTTCAGTGCAGGTTTCTTAGATTCCCTGTAGGAAGAGAAAGAAAAGAGTCTGAAATCCCTCCTGACCGGATTTTCTGATTTTTAGTATTTCCCCCCGTCCCTAGATTTGGGACCTGACGAGTCAGCTTCTTGCTGCAGCAGCTTTCTTGTCAGGAGCGAAGCTGAACGTGGAGCATGGTGTAACTGCATGTTTCTGTGGCAGCCTTGAAAAGAAAATAAGAAATGCTTTAGGTGAAATTTTTACTTTGCTTGCATTTTAAAGGAGCAAAGCTCAAAACAGAGTCAAATGCAGAGCATTTTCACCCAGATCCAGGTAACTTCTGAGTGATAGTTTCTGTGGTTGTGAGATGAAAGGTCAAAATGAGCAAAAAAGTCAGTTTGTTAAGAAGTGGCTTCTTGAAAAGTTAAGCCTGTCTGCCTCCCTATATGCTTATCATGTAGCTTAGTGCCTACATAAAGTGTCCTTAACATATTCCCTTTCACTTCTCTCTTTCTAGGGAAGGTTATAGAGGACCAGACCAGGATCTGGGGTTTCTCAGTAAAAGCAGGTGAATCATCCTCCTCTCTGCAGCTTGCTTTTCCCCATGTGTCAAGGCAGGTTAACAACGTTTATTTGACAAAGAGCCTCAGGGCTTAAGTTATTATCTCAAATGTTTTGTAACTGGAAACATCTTACCAGTTATATTTTCATTTTTACTGCTAGAAATGCCAAAAAAAAAGAAAGGGAGCGGTAATCAGGCAGCTGGCATTCACCTTCAGCAGTGCTTCGTGCCTGACTCTTCGAGCCTTCTCATTTACAAACACGAGAAATGAGGGAACCTATATCCAGTGATTCCTCATCTTTGTGGCTTTGGACTCCAGCTGCCAGTGGGGCTCAGTGGTTCTGCAACACAGGCAACAAGAGATGAGAAGTGACCTGTTGACTTCAAAAAAAGGCAAAAGAGAAAAGATGTGTTGTAGGAAGGGAGAAAACTGTTTTCTTTCTCGCCACTCTTAAGTCACAGTGATTTGTGTGAGGCAGAAACAGGAGAGAAAGCAGGAGGTGACTTCTGTGTCGTGGCCAGATTAAACTCGAGTTTGAAGAACTGTTGAAATATTTCTATTCTAGGAATGCATTTTGGGTGTTTCATGTCATAATTGTTCTGAAATATCATCTGAGACTCCCACGTGCACAAGGAAAGCTCTCCTGATCAACGTCAATAGGTTGCTTGTCCCTTTCTTCCGGGAGCTGAATTCACTGGGCAGAAAAGTCTCTGTAGCCTGTTTTTCTACTGAGCCAGGGTGTGCTCTCAGCTGGGAAGGGCCGTGCATTTACATGTGTTAAAAGTCCAGCATGAGAGCCAGAAAAGTACTTTTAAAAACTATAATTGCGAAAGAGCTGGTCCTCTGAATATTTGTTTCTGCTTTGTTATTGTTTATAAACTTTTTTATTCCATGTGAGAGAGAACACTGGAAAAGAAAAAAAAGAGAGATTTGGAATAGCTCAGAATAATTTTGTCAAAAATACTTTATCAATTACAAAGCCATTGTCTCCAATATTTGGAAAATCAATTTTGATGACATTTCTTTTTGTTAAAAAAGCTCAAGGGATTAAGTGCTTTGATTGTGCCAGAAGCCTATTTCAATTTCTGTTGTAGGAGCACTTCTAAAAACCCCAGATGAACATTTTAGCAACGAAGTACAAACATAAATACGTTCTTATGAGCTGAAAAAAATCTGAAAAGCTGAAAAAAAGCTGAAAACCATCCCCCAGCATACTGACAGATCTCAAGCCAAAGTGAAAAAAATAAAAAAAAAATACCCAGAAAATGAATTACTGACATTGTCATTATTGCCACGGGTAAATATATGGTGCTGGTTTTCAAGGACTAAACATCTTTTGTTTTGAACTTGCTGTCATTGACTGATCAGCACAAATACTGAGCACACAGAAGGTTTCTGTGTCAGACACAGCCTTAGGCTGCTGCGTGGCTTGGAAGCACGAGGGATGTGTGGGACAGACTCTGTGAGCACGGCTCCTGCCACGTCTCCTTTCACCAAATGCATTTTAGATGTGCACCAAGAGCAAACCCTGTAACTGGCTGTGCTAAATCCTGCAGTCAGGGATTCCTCTGGGACACCCGTCTCATTAAGGTTACCAGGAGGAGAAACCAAATCTCTCTGGTCCATGGCATGAAGAAAAGAGAGAGAGTCTTTGTTGCTGACGGTCTCTCACGCTGCCCTGCTGCTGCCTGCCCACTCCCCAGGTCCCATGCATCCCAGGGCTGGGCTGTGGGGCCCCAAGGGTGCAGGTCTGTGCCCCAGCCCGAGGCTCCTGCTGTGTCCAGCCACCTTCCTGCCTTTGCTGGCACTGTCCCTTGGCAGGTTGTGGATGGTGGAACAGATTTGTGCAGTAGCACACAAATGTGATCGGGGTTTGTGGAGCAGATGCTGCCTGGCACGGGCTGGCAGAATTTTGGTGAAGTCCTGCCTAAGGGGGGGGAATCTCCCCTGTGGTTTTGTTTTCCTCCTGCAGTCGGTCTTTCCTGTGCTGCAGAATTCTGAGGCTTCCTTCCAGTGCTGCAGACCTGCTGATTGCTGCAAATTGCTTGTTTTTAGTATAGACTATGCTTCACTCTTCATCCTTCCCCTCCCCATGACACTTTTTCCTTGGGAAGCAGCCCCAGCTGGGCCCCACAGTCTGGTTTTGTCCATTCCTGCATATACTGGGAAGTTTCCCAGTGTGAAGCCCTTCTTACCTCTGTTGGCAGCTGTGATAATTTTTCATTGCAGTTTGTTTTGTGGATACAACCCTTCTGCCATGCCTTCATCTGAGAAAGAGAACCTGCAACTTTCACACAATAAAAGTCTTGTTGCTGCGAAATCTTACCAAAAGCAGAGAGTGGTTGTGTAGCAGTTGCACCTTGGATGCAGGGAAGACAAATTCTTGTCCATGGGATCACTAACAACTCCATGTGTCTCCCAGCCATGTCCTTGGCTTCCACAAATGAGGTTTGCATGCCATGGAATGCAGCAATTTATGGCTGAACGTTTCAGTTAACAAGTGGTCTTGTCTGCAATGGCTGCTTAAGCAGTTAGGGCTCTGATAATTATCTCAGAGTCCCAGTGATGGATCCTAGGATATTTGTAAGAAATGGCTAGAAGTGCCTGAGGTGTTTAAGCCTCATCTCTACAACCTACATCAGGAAACAAGCCTTTTCCAAGCTACCTCAATGTTTGTGGCCATGCTGTTCCAGAGCATCACCTTTTCTCTTTCAGTGTCCTCAGGAACAAAGGCCTCTACCCCCCAAAAAAGAAATTTTATTTCTCCATGGATTTATTCTGGAACAATCATGTCCATTAATATCCCAAATGAGAGCCTGATTTTTACAGAAAGCCCAAATATTGCTGAATGTTAATATTTGTAAATGCTTTGGAAAATCTCACCTTTATTTTCTGGATCTTACTGACTTGGCTGGAATGTTGTGTATCAGTAAACAGCTGAGGACAGCGTGGGGAAGTAGGCTGAGTTTGTACTTTTCTGCCCTTCAGAGGTTGTACTTAAAAGGCAGAAAAATCAGACCCACTTCTCAGTCTAACCTGACCTGTACTAAATCATTAACCACGTTAGTCTCATCCCCTCGGTTTAAATATGAGTGGATGCTTACTCATTTCTTAATATAGTTTTGCTCTTAAATGATTCATATTCTGTTTTTTCATTTTCCTAGCACTTTATAGAGACTTGGCAGAGGCCTGGGGGACCTTTACTCTCTCCAGCTTGTCACTCCAGATGGCTTTGCATTTCTACAGCAGATGAGATGCTCTGGTCATGGCAGTGCAGTTGCCTGCATTTACTAATCCGCTTTGCCAGCCTCCCAGACCCTTGCAGGACGCCTCTGTGCACCACATTTGAAGAGCTTGCATTTAAATTGGCTGTTGAAATTCATGTTTCATTTTCTTATTTTAATTACTGTCTCTGTGCACTCCTAGAGAGTTATATACTCTGCTGGAATACTTGGGGACTGTAGAGGTTTCTTGTGATTTTGGTAATAAATTTAGACCTGACGTTGTGGCTGCTATACCAGGATCTGAATAACTTGTGACTCCATATTTTTCTGAGTAACAAAAAAACATCTATAGTAAAAGTAGGCAAAAGAATAGAGTCTTCATTTTACTCTTGGTGAACAGAATTTCTGAATGATAAACTGATTTTCTTCAAGCTGCTCAAGGGACTGTCCCAGAATCTGCGGCCTCTGTTCTTTGGGGCTTGTATGACTTCTGGCTTAGAAATTCATGAAACCTTGTGGGATCAGATGCACAGCAGCAGCTTGAGGAGCTAATCTTATGCCTGAGAGTCAGTAAAATGAGATTCCTCACAAGTGCAGTTTCACTTACACAGGGGATAAATGTTTCAGATTATTAATTTACTTTTTGTCTTCACGAATATATTTGAGTCAAAAGTGGTATGAAATATAGGTCATTTGTAACTGAATTGGAGTTTGTGCATTGTCTGGGTCAGCCAGGAGAGCTGCACTCAGCACACTGAGCCAGTGCATTTCAGAAACCCCCCTCAAGGCTGTTACTGGGTAGCAAACAGGCTTCATATTCAACAAGTGTTGTTTTTCTGGAAAACAGTTCTATTATGTCACTCTGAAATCTACTTAATGCTATGGTCCTACTGTGTTTCTATGAGTCTGTCTTTGGGTAATCCTCCAGCTTTTGCCTCAGGCCTTGGTATATGACAAGAGAAACCATGCTGTGACACTGGTGGTGTCAATTTACTACTCCTGTTTTGTACTCCGAGTAAAGATAACAAATTGATCCATGCTCTGTTTAGTGGCTTTGCTACTTCTGAAGCGCTCCTGTACCTCAGCAGATTGCATCTCCTTCCCCTTTGCCTGGTCCCTACAAAGGGTTTAACATCACATGCAGGGGTGTGTGCACATTGCTCTGCTTTGACCTCTCTGGGGTTGTTCAGGGCACTGCTCAAGCCAGTGAAAAGGGAGGAGAGGACTCCTGAATTCATACTTCTGCAGGATAAGTCTTGCACAGTCAGTGCTCTGGGCTTGTGAGGGCAGCAGAGCCCTGGTGAGTGGTGTAAGCAGATCCAGTGAGCTCTGTGTGTGTGTGTGTCTGAGCTCCACAGCTCCCAGCAGCAGCACGGGAGGCAGAGCTGAGGGAGTGGACATTGCTGAGAAGCTGTAATAAAGAAGAGACTTTGGTGGTTGAAGTTTTCAGTTATCCTGAAGGCTGGGTTTAGGCTGTTGTGGTGTTTAGAAAGGGGGAATGTGGGGTGTTGGGTTTTATAATGTTTGTGCAAAACTCTGTGGGGCCAGTTGGGACCAGCTGTTGTGATCTGCAGTGATTCACGTTTTAAAAAATGGATATTTAGAAATTGGATGTGAGTAAGGCTTCTGCAGGGCTGAGCTACTGCTTGGCCACTTGGCTCTGACTTTTTGTAGGTCCTTGATGGTGCATTTTGAGTTTAAATGTAGTGCTAGAATGAATTATTCACCACTGAAGTCAAAAGAAGAATTTTCAGCTCAAAGTTGCAGGATGTTTTCCCTAGCCCTCTCCCAGTTAGAGGGAGCACTCGTTAGATAGATATTTAGAAATGCTCTGGTTTTGGTTGAATTAATTTATAATTAACCTGAGAACAAAAAAAAAAAAAAAAAAAAGGAAATCTGAATGTCTCTGAGAAAGGATAAATTGGTGGGTGTCTCAGACCACTTTTTCAATCCTTTTTTTGGGTACTACGGAACTTTTTGGAGGATTTCAACCTTTATTTTGCCTATCAGGTGATTCTAAGTAGAGATAATTTATTTGGCAATCTCCAAAATCCTCATTCCTCATCCCTCCTTCGCTCCCTGTGACACGTGAACCTGCCAGGAGACGACAAGTTAAGTGCCTATGGAAAGGAGAAGAGCTGTAGCCAAGCAGTTCCATGTTTCTGTGGCTGTGATCTCCAGCAATGCTGTTACTGTCGGCTCTGAGATCGGGGCTTAGCCTAGCCCTGGAGTTTTGCACTTAGAAAGTCACAGCCTGTCAGAATAGCATTAGTGCCAACCCCAGCACCTCACCCACCCTCTGCCACCTCAGATCATGCCTGAAATATTAACTCGTGTGCTCCCTTGTAGTGCTGAAGGGAGGATGATCAGCCTTTCAGTCTGAGCTTCTACCTTGCTCATGAATTATACCCGCATTAGCTAAAACAAAGTAGGTGCTTTTTCTCATGTTTCTCATCTATTTTCCCTTTGGAGAGAAATCCAAGATGACACATCCATGCTCCAAGCTCAGAGGTGCTGCAGAGCAGATTGCAGGAAGCCTCTGGGTTTGGGGGGGTGGCTGCTCACCAGTCTGTGCCGTGGCTCTCGACCTTGTGCGTGTTCAGGGATGACATCCACAGTGCCACCATTCTTAGAAGAGGATGCATCTCCGTGTAACTCAGCTCTGGGTATTTCTCAGCAGTCCTGCTAATTGCTAATGACAGGGACCTTGGAAGTCTCTGAAAGATCACAGTGTTTTAATTTGCCTTTTTCTCTAAGGAGCGAGGCTCACAGTGAGCGAGCACTCCACTCTCTCCAGACACCTCTGTCTGCCTCTCCAGTAAAACATCCAAAGCACTCAAATTTCAGTCAGGATATTGTTTGTTGTATACTTTATGTCTGAGATAAAAGCAAGCAAGCTAATTTTAAAATTCTATCCCTGGGGGAAGATAAGGATACCAGGAGTATTGGTTACAAGGAAATCCCTCAGCCACTTGAGCAGTTAAAGGAACCTGAGAGTAATTGTAAAACCAAATCTCTGTCAGGTGCCTGTGTACAACTTTTTAGCTAAAAAAAGACTTGAAAAGGAATCCTTCTAAGCAGCACAGACAATAAATAACACACCATTAAAGCCTGGAAAATGTGGATGTGTCGCTGTGTCAGGGCTTGTGCTTTTGTAGGTATTTTCTGAATTAAACCAGAGTGTGCATCTCAGCATCCCACAGGGAGCCAGGATGTCAGGGCACTGCTCTCTCTTCTGGCAGCAGGTAGCTCAGAGCTGGAACACCTCTAAAATGTGCTGGGACTCTGGGGAGTGGTAACAGTGGTTCATAAGCTGGTTTTACTCTTCTTGATTAGTTTGGTGTCAATTACCTAGTGATTCTTTTTTAAACAGATCTAGACTATTGCCTATTTGGAGAAAGTTTATAGAACTTTGCTTTAATTCCATGGTCTGTTAGCAAAATAGAGAACAAAATTCTTTTGGTCAAGTTTCATCAGACTAATCAGCGTTTCTGTTTAGTTTGAGACCACAGTGGTGGTTGGTACCATCTCAGATCCTGGCCTACTTAGCAACTAAAAAAAAGGAAAAATAAAATCTTTTATCACAATGAGTTGAATCCCTAGT
This sequence comes from Corvus cornix cornix, assembly GCF_000738735.6. Taxonomy (NCBI): domain Eukaryota; kingdom Metazoa; phylum Chordata; class Aves; order Passeriformes; family Corvidae; genus Corvus; species Corvus cornix. The sequence goes on from NC_046344.1 coordinate 2,876,716, forward strand.
CCCAGCAGCTTTTGTGTGAAAGAAAAAAATAGTCTGCTCTGACACAGCCAGTCAAGAGATTTCTGATGAAACTGGAGCTGTTTCAACCTCATCACTTCTGTCTTTGTGATACTAAGCTTTTTCAAATAACTTTATGCTTTATTTTGATTTAACTTCCTTTGCTTTAGAAATTTTCACCTAAGTGAAAATGGTAGCACTCCTGATTGTTCCACACTAATTTGCAGTGTGATTATAGAATCAATTAAAGGGTATTAATGAGAGATATCTCCTGTACTATCTGCTTCATTTTATGGTTATTAGGGAGCAACTTATGGAACAGTTACCATAGTCACAAACTAAAAAGATAGGGGCAGTCACAAAGCTTGTGAGCTAAAATCCTGTACTGCTACATGCATGAAATCATAGATAAGTGTGACAGGAGTTGACATCTCAGATACAGCTTGACTTACCAATGAGGGACAAAGCTACGATAAGACACGCTGCCTGTGGAGGGGAAAGAAAGATTCACTGTGGCAATCGTTTTGATTTTTGAAAGAAATCACAGCGCTTCAGAATGATTGTGCTCTAACGGTTGTGACATCAAAAGCAAGGATAAACTCCTGGAAAACGACATTTGCAGTATTTCCATTTAACCATTTAACAGAGTCATGGAATGAGTGAGTGGATAAAATACAGGAACTGCCCACAGTAGTGACCCCTCTTTCAACACACACCCTTTACTCCTGTTCTCCGTGTGGTTTATAGGGCTGGGGGGATTTCATCCACAGCTTCCCCCTCTGAGACCTGCCATCTCCCAGTAACCCCAACTCTTATAATTGTTGTCATGGTCTTCTCAAGCCCCTTGCAGTAAACGCCATGTACAAAACCTGCTGCACAGAGCAGGCAGAGAAATACGTGCCTGAGAGAGAGCGAGGCTGTTGGGCTTTTTGTGCAATGGCAGCAGTGTTAGTGCTGTCCCTTGTGTCCATGTCCCCTCTGCACACTCTGCATGACCGCTGAGACCAGGGTGTCTGTGATCTGGCCCCTTTGCCTTTCTGATTTGCCGCACCAAGTCTTCATTGTAAAAGTGCTAAAGGTTGCAGTGCCATATTCATGTGTATCGGCTATGGAGCGAAAAAAAAATCCAAAGAAAAGGCAGCTTGTGAGATTATTGCAATTTTGGTGTTAAAACTGGTGGGTGACTGATACACATAGAAGGATTTGACCCAGTGATCTTGCTGCAGCCTCTGGAGCAGGATCAGTCTGAGCACGGGCAGGCTGATACCTGTGAATACTGCTCAGAAAGCCAAATTAGCAAGTGCTTTTGCATGATCTGTCTTCTGCTGCCTGGGCATTTTCCCACAGTGCTTGGAGCTCTGATTAAGGCAGTCAACCATAAATCACTAAGGCACATGTCAATGGAGCCCTTACGATGCCACTGGGGATAGAGGAATCATATCCTCTTATTGCTTTAATCGTGAGGCTGGAGTCCATTAAAAATCCATTTAAATCTATGAACTGGTGCTAGTTTTAAACTGGTAATTTATGTCCAGTAGATACTAGCAGAATTTTCTCCCCCTGTATCTGAACTGTTGCCAACGGCTGCTCTAACTAACCAATGCTATTCATGTTCAGGCTTATACAACATAATCTTCACTCTCTGGGTCTGTATCAGCAGGCAGCAGTAATGGGTATTGTCTGAATCAAAGCCTCTTACAGAAATGTTGCAAACCAGAATGAAAAGACTGGAATAGCACACCATCAGTATGTGGAAAGTGTTCCAAAGTGGGAAATGATCAGTGGATTTTCTGCTGTCATCTTTCGAACTGCATTTTGGAAGGACTCAGAACAAGCTCAGTGGAACGTACCTGATGCCCAACATCCACCTACTAGCATGAGCTGTACCATAACAATTAAACAGATGTTTTTAGCAAACAAGGGTACATTCAGTCTAGTTCATTACTTTGTTGATTTTGGAGCCTGAGTATTTCAGAGGCTTTCTGTCCTTGTACTCATCTGATTTGCAAAGTGAGATGTTCTGCAGGGGAAGAACTCACACAGTACGAGTTCTTCCCCTCCGGTGCTGTTGCCTGGTGGCCTTTGAAGATAGGCAGGAATTCTCCCACTTCTGACTGACCAAAATCAGATTCTGCTGAAGGAGTCCAGTTGAAACAGAGCAGAACCTGTGTGTATTGTACTGTTAATATAACAAGAAACACTGCAGATCAAAAGCAACAGCAATGGACAGCTGGGACCTACATTATTGCATGTACAACTTAACAATGTAGAAGCAAAGACTACTTGGGCAGGTGTATCCTGAGGCTGGGATGGTTCTGGCAGCATTTGGACAGGGTCATGACCCATTTAAAGTAATCTGACTTCTCTCCTCTACACTGTTAAAAACCACTAACTCTTCTATGGCAGTTCCCATTTTGGTTTTCTTGCAGAAGTGAACTTTGGATCACAGAGGTCAGTGTTTTCTCATTTACTCATGGTATTAAACGTTTTTGGAATTAAAGCAATGCAAAATCCTGTGCTCTACTCTTAAAGGACGTTCCCCAGCCCTGAGGACTGTGGATAGTTCAGGTATCAGTCAGCACAGGGCCTTTTCCACCCCGCACCCCAGGTCACTGCACTTCCCTTGCCTTGCTCTGAGGTTCACTGCCCACCTCCCCGTGGTTCCAGCCTCAGAGCTGCCAGCAAAGCACAGATGTCCCCCAGCCAGTGCCACAGGGGCACGGCGGGGCAGAGGGGAGGGTGACGTATGAACAGGGCATCTGTCTCCAGCTATGCTGTCCATCTGTTACAGCTCTTGCTCTTAGCAGGTGAGCACCTACACCAGGAGTACTGCAAGAGCAGGAAGGAACTGGCATCTGAAGGGTGATGAGATCAGCAGAATGTTGGATGTAAGTGTGTGGATCGCAGTTGGAGATCCACAAAGGGATGTAGGAGCAAATGTCGGAAGTTGTGGCAAGGGATTTGTGCTCTGCTTGTGGAAATGATCATCAGAGTGCAGTGGGACTGGCCTGATCAGCCAAAGGCAGGCAAAAAGTAGCCAAAAGAAAATAGGCAAAGGCTCAAATATTTCTAAGCCAAGGTGCTGGTCCTTTTTTTTTTTTTTCCAAAGGAAATTAATTAATTTCTTCTGGAACTCTACCAAATTATTTACTTTTACTTCTGGTAGCAGCAGCCACAGAGGTAACCAAAAATTGCTAGGTAGTGCAGGTGTTTGCTAGCAAGAGCAGCTGTTACTGTTAGAAAAAACCCAAAAGGTTCCTTTCAGTTTCAGCTTCATAACCCAGATGACAAGTTCTGAAATGAATTAAAAAAAATATCTCCAACAAACACTTCATCAAAACCTGGCTCCTTGCTTGGCTTTGCTTGCAGCTGTTTTGCTCCTTTTGGGGCTTGGCACGGGATAGCTGTTGTGGGAGCTGTGTTCATCCTTCTGCACGTCCTTTTTTTGACTCACCATTCATTCAGAAGCCAGTTTCTTTTTTTCTTCATTTTTTTTTTTTGCTCATTAGTGCAAAAGAAGCAACTATGCTGCTGCCTCAGCCAGACAAAAGTCAGCTTCCTTAGGCCAGGTGGAAGGTGTTTTGTATTGGGAGCTCACTTGGGACAGAGAGTAAACAACAAAAGTAACCTGTTTCCCCCCAAAACATCTTTGTTAATTTTCTCATCCAAAAGTTCTTTCAAAGGGACACAGCTCATTGACGGGACCTGGAGCTATCCATATAGTGCCTCAAAAGACAAAGTTATACTGATGTCAGCAACATTAGGGAAAGTTAAACTTGTGGATATAGGCAATCCAAACTAAGCCAGGAAGCTTCTGTTTGATTCAGACAGCGTAGAGCTGGCTATCACTGAAGTTTGCATTTGACAGCTGCAGAACTATCTCCCTTTGATTTTTCATGTACAAAGTCCTGCAGCAGTTCAGAAGAGAGGAGCAGGGTTTCATGCATATGACTGAGTGGAGAGAGTCAGAAGCATTTGGAAATTATTCAGTGCAAGTTACGATTTGTTCTTACTGCTTTTCTTTTTAGCACCAGAAATCGGTGCTGATGTCATTCCCTTGTTAGTTGCTTAGTTTAGTGAGAATAAAGGACAGCTAAATTGGGACCCTGCAAAATGCAACACCCAGATGGCTGAAAAGGCAAGTGAACAAGGTGCTGAAATGAGAGGCTTTTGTCTTGGGTTTGAAAAAACAAATAAAAACAATCAAGCAGCATACAAGTAATACACATGACCACAAATGGGAGGGAAGTTCATTTGGAGCCTGAATTTTGCATTCCTTCACATCAAATCAGGCAGTTCTGCTGTACTCGTGGGTTAAAAACAGAAATAAAACCAACAGCAAAGCAAGGCAGAAAGAATCAGACCAAACCCCAGCCTCTTAGGCAGTATTTTGGTACTCAGGGCTGGTAAAGTGCATTTCCCAGACTCTTTGTTGTCAGGGACATCCACTGTTAGTGTGATCCCATGTAATGACCTCCCAGGCAGGTGCTCAAGGACGATTCCAAGCTTATTCCTATCCCAGATCCTGGATATTGCTTTGAATACATTTCAACCCCTTGACATCACAAGGTTGTCACTGCAGGGTGGCAGCAGCCTTGGCCAGTTCACTGGGATCTTAGTGCTGATGTCGCAGCAGAGGCCAGAGCAGCACCTACAAATTGGAGGGCCATTAATCTAATAATTATCAGGCAATTACACAGCCCCATGAGCCAGGTATGGCTGCTTTAGAAACGCCCCAGGAGGAAATGAAGTGGAGAGGGAATTATTCTAACATACGGCAATTTATCAGTTGCTAACACCGGTGAGATTTTGTCAAAAGATTCCCTCAGGGTTCCCTGTGACAATGTCATGGATTTATGATTGGTGATGAACGTCTCTCTGAGTACTGCAAAACAATGGAAAGGATTACAGGCTTCTGGGTATTTTCTGATCTGGGATACAGGTGAAACGATTTCCACCATAGTGGGTATCTTGTGACAGAGGCAAAACCCTCGCTGGTGGTCAGTGTGATTGGTAAAGCATAATGTTATTTGCTTGGATCGTTTCACATATGAGCTAGAGAGAGAGTTGGTAGCCAAAGAACTCAGAAGAAATTTGCTTAGTTTGCCTTAAAAGATACTTTTTTTGTCTGATTTTTCTCTATTTTTCCAGCAGCACTGGTTATATCAGACATAGCAGCATAACACATAGGTGCTAAAATTAACAATGCTGTGCTGTAAAATCCTCTTTTAAAAAATGGTGACTGGTGGGAACTGCTCATGAATAAAACTGAAAAAGAAGAAGGAGCGAAGCATCATGGAAATGTTGGCAGAACTGTGCTTTCAAAATTTAAAATGTGAAAATTCGTTGACAAGCCCTATAGATTGCTTTAGGTAGGGCAGGGATCACGTACACATTATGTGGCTCTTGAGAGAAGAGCAAGATACGAGGTACATGTGCCCTCAGCCTGGGTTAATGTGAAGGGGTGGTGGGTTCTTGATGGTTTTGGTGAGGGGTTACACTGCAGGGTGGGGAAGGAGGAGGCCCCCAGGCTCATCCTGCCTCTGTTCTGGGAAGAAACCTGCCTTTCCTTTGACAGGATCATGGCAATGAGGGCAGGGAAGGAGAGTGGTGCTCACCTGTGCTAGGAGAGCAGGGTTGCTGCCCACTCTGTAACTGTAGTGATCTTCCTTGCCTGCTGCAGAATTTCATTTCTCTTTTTCTTGAGAAAAGAGATTCTTTGTTGGGTTTCTCTCTGTGTGCACTGGAGTGGGTGAACTGATTGGATATGACAGAATAGCTACAATTGCAGGAAAACCAGGAAGAATGGCATATTTTTTTTTGAGATACTCTGTCCTGTTCTATGATTTATTTGGCATGTTGAAGTATTAATGCTTCATGTGCTGCAGTAACTGACTTTTTCATAGAGAGGTTTTGCTAGGAAAAGCATTGTGGGGTATAGGGTGCCAGCAGGAGTTTGGAAAAGAAGTGGAGAAATTGTCTTTTTAACAAAAACTAGTAAATTCCATCAGTGGAACCTAAACACCAGCTGGGCCAACAGAGTAAAGGGCAGAATTAATTTCCAGATACCATCTGATGGTGATGGAAACATTGAGGGTGTGACATTCATTTGTGCCCTGAAGAGCCACCTTGTAGAAGGACACAAGCTCATCCAAGCTGGGGTTGGGGAACTGTTTTCCAGCAGGTTTCTCAGTACCATGCATGTGACACTTCACATGCTTTTTGTAAGGGTGGATTTTTCCAGCCTTTCAGAGTATATTACCTTTAGGGGGTCAAAAGACTTTGATCTCTGGTTGCTGGTGTGCAAACATGCAAAGGAAAAAGGGTAGGGGAAATTAATACAGCCAAGTGTTTCTAAGCCTTTGGTTGTGCTCTGGGTTGTTGATCAGACTTTTCTTGTATTTGTATTTAAACTTTACAATGAGTGAAGCTAATTAGACTTGGTTAAGCTGATAACACCACTGCAAGGACCCAAAAGCTGAGCCCTCCTTGTCTCTGTCAAAGAAAATCAATATTTTCATTCTTCCATAACCTCATTGCTCTGTTAAGCAACACCAAGCTTGCATTATGCTGGAATTTATGCGCATAATTAGAGCTTTGGGAATTTGGAGGTATTTTATCTGTAATTAAAGTGAAAGTGTTTAAGAGTAGGGATTTACTTTCTATGGTTTTTTGCATTCTTAATTAAAAAAAAAAAAAAAAAACAAACCCAAAAGAACCCCAAAAACATAAGGTAAAAAATTGACTCAGGATCTCGAAAGACTCCTCTGGGAGCTGTCCCTGCCCCACATCAGTCAGGCCCTTGTGCCTTCATTTCTGACCTTTCTTTGCATGGAAGGCCATGGAAATGCTTCAGTTTTGCTGACGAAAAGGAGGCACCAAAAGGGGAAGATTCTTTCCAAGATAGCACTTCCAGTAAATACTTCACAAACACTCATAGTGGAATCAGGGCCACATCTCCTGGAGAAGAGAAGGGAAATATCCCCCTTAGAAGGGAATTATAAGCTGCATTTTGCACACTGAGCTGTGTTTAATTGCTGGCCCACTTGAGGGAACTGCTATTGGGGGTAGCAGCTCTGTGATGTTCCCTGATGTCTGATAAGGGAATGTTGGGAAAGGTGTTTTTCTCGTACAGTGCAGCATCTCCCACTGTATTTTGGGACAGGAACTGGCTGAAGTTTTTAGGGCTTTGGAAGCTATAGAAATCCTGTCCTGGTTTTGGGTAATTCCTAGGGAAGATGGCAAAATATGTCCCTCCCTGGACAGACAGCAGCAGGGAAGAGAGATCAGAGCAGCACAGAACCATACCTGGAGCTGTGTTTTCGGTAAAAATACTGGCAAGAGGTAGAACTAAGCAATTTGACTTGTCCAAATAAAATATTCCTAGTGCTATTCAGAACTATGCACAATCTCCAGTCGTGTTTGCATTGTAAACCCAAATCTCTTGATTTTTAGTAAAAGCAACATTGTCTGAATGTTGCTAGAATATTGACAGTGAAAAAGTTATTTGGAAAAACAGTAAGAAAACCTGGTGTAACTTAACAGCTTTTACTACAGGTATGCATAGTGCAGAGAATGGAATGATGAACATATTCCCCAGTTTAAGCAGCCGCCTTCTGTGCTGCCAGTGTGAGCAAACAACTCAGGAAGAATTGTAGGGAGCTGCATCCTTGGAAGGAAAGTACCAAAGACAAAACTCCCATCAACAGCAAAAGTAGGTAAAAGTATTCCTAAGTGCTTGGGAACAAAGGAGTTTTTAGGGAAAGCTTCAAGCAAAGAGGGTTTACATCTTATCTATATTCATCCTTGGTTCTGTTTGCTTGCAGTGTTCTCTGTCTTACAAAGGAGATCAGCTTTTGTGGGGACAGCTGGGACTGGGATGGCTCATTTTCAAGTCTCAAATGCCAATGACTAGTGCTGATTTACATGCAGATTGCCTCTCAGGTTTATTTTATTTGGTTATTTATTTATTTCCCAGAAATTCAGTCATTTGCCTCTGAGGAAGAAATCAATGAGAGGACAATAAGGATGAAATCTTATTGCCGATTCAGGAAAAAAATAAAAATATAGAAATAAAAAAGAGGACAAGAGAAGTATTTCAGCAAATGTAGAGCTGCTGGTAGTTTTTCCATTCAGCTGTTTGCCAGATGTCAGTCTGTGTGGGAAGAAGGCACGTTGCTCTAGGTCCAGAGCTGCTGTTGTGCCCAGGCTCTGTGTTTAGTCTCTGCTGTTTGAGTTAGCCTTTGAGTTCTTCACTGGTGGTATGAAACAAATCCCTTACCATTAGCTCTGTTTTCTGACAGCCAAAAATGTGAAATCCTGTAGCTCTCACCATCTGGCTGTGAGCTGGAAAGGTGTGGTTTTTTTCCAACTGAAATCTCTTCTTTCCAGGGTGTTCCAAATTACAGCTCCATGCCTTATTGACAAAATTAATCTCTTGTAGCCCGCACATCCCCTGGATTCAGTGCTGTAATTTGGTTTTTTATTTCCCCTCTTCTCTCCAGTCCGTCCCCATCACCTGCTCTCTGGTGCTGGATGCTCTGAGGGGGAGGAATCAGCTTTGCTCTGTATCTTTGCAGTGACTTTGCAATCCTTTCTTCCACCCTGAAAAATGTTTATTGCTGGTGATTATTTATAATCAGAAAGAAATGGGCCTAATATTTTTACAGATTTCTTGTTGAACTTGGCAAGTTAGCATTTGGGAAGATTCAGACCTACTAGCAGTGAGAAAGCTGGAGGCACAGCCATTGGAATTGAAATGTCACACACTACCAGATTTATTTTGCTTGGTAGTTTCCAAAATCCAATTGCAATGTCATCAGTCCATGTTCATGCTCAACTTCCACTGACTTCAATGAGAATTTGGTCCCCAAACCATTCAGAAGTGGCAAGCTGTGGGCCAGAAGTGAATGGGTTTGCACAAAAAAGGCAGTAGGTTTGATTTTGGAAGAGCTGGGTTCAGTTTTGGGCATGCTGACAAGCTCCAGCTTCGGATCCAGCTGCACCTCAGCCAGGAAGGATGAGCAGACACATCCAAGCCTCAGGTCCACCTTGCTGAGCTCAGCCCTGGGAGGGCGTGTGCACCTGTGGAATGGTGCTAGGAACAAGATAGTCACACTTGGAGTTATCCCAACACAAAAAAAGGGGACATAAAAAGCCTGGTTAGGCTGGGTAAGTGCTTCTCTCTCAGGATTTATTGTAGTCACTTACTCCATGCACAGCCCTCATGAGGACCCAGGAGGTTTATAAATAAGGAGTTGGGACTAGCAGATAAAGCCACTATGACACAACCCAGCTCTTGGGGATTTATAGCTAAACTGCATTGATTTTTAGTCCTTTTATTCTTTTCGATTTGAGTGTCTAAGGACATAAGAAATGATCACAAGTTGATGGTGACCCTGAAAATCACTTTCTGATTGTGATGAAAATATCTTATTAAAGATTTATGTGGAGCAAGGAACCAGGTGACAACTGTTTCTGGTGCTGAGTAAATGTGCTTCAGAATATGCAAACATTACTGATGGGATCTTTCTTGAGAATTTTTAATGATTAGAGAATTTTCTTAATTATAGTCAGATATCTAACCACTAATTACTCTGTTAAAGTGTGTTCTGGTAGCAGGAGAAATGCAAAACAAATTTACTTACCTATTAAAATCTTTATGTGTCTGTTACTGCCACCAGTCTGTGGCTCCTCAGAAATATAGACTTATTGATGGGATCCCAGATGCTAACTAGAATTTAATTTAGTTAAATGGTTTGTAATACAGTTTGTATTTCTCCATGGATACACACCAACAGAACAAGATAAAACTGTTACCAATTACTCAGCCTTTTTTTTTTTTAACCTTCTTGTGCCCTTCCTTCTTGAATTGTAAATATAAAATATTTACAACGATTTATGTAAAATACTACTTTCTTTGAGTCAGAAAATCTGCTGCCTATGCTATAAAGTTGCTTTCAAGGCTGTCATTCCAGTTGCAACTGTCCAGCAGTTTATTAGACACTACATCTGGCTCTACTTATCTTTTTAGTAGATTACACTAAAGTGAATCCTTAAGGCTAAACCCTCTAATTTACTAAAACACATGCACATAAAATTACAGCTGTCTCACCAAGACTTTCATTGATTTGAACAGAATGGGATTCATTTAAATGGTTCTAAAACTTAGATAAGCAAACTTCTTTCAAATCCCTAGGAAAAAAAGCCCCACAAGTAAAGTACCAAAACACCCCCAACCTGCCAAACAACCCTAATCACTGGTTTATTGATTGGCTCATCAGTGCTTTATTCTTTATCTCTGTGTCTGCTGACACAATCTCTCCCAGATCCCTTGGCTCCAGTGGCAGCTAGGTGTGCTTCCCACACTGAGGGACCATCTTGCCAGGAATTAGGGTGTTTCCTGTGGTTAAAGCACAGTACCACTCTTCAAAGTAACTATATTATGCATTGTGTGAGATTCACCCCTCTGAAACTTAGCAGTCTAAAAATTAAACATTTAACTTAAGCTGAAGGCAGGGCAGTCACTAACTGTAAAGTACAAAGAGAGCATAGATGGAGGCCTTAAGACACATTCAACAGTTTTTATGCATCTAAAGTTACGGTTAAGGAGGTTGCTGCCTCCCTGGCAGCTTTTCTGCTGTTAAAAGACCCCACTCTGACTTTCTGCACATGGTTTGGAGTATTTCCCCTGAACAGTAGATGGGAATATATCGCAGGAGATGTAGGAGCACCTCCTCTGGGCACTGGTGTACATCAACTCCACACGTCCTCGCTTCATGGAAGTGCCAAGAGTTTTACACCAGATGTGGAACCCCGTCAGCATCGTGGATCATAGCTCATAGAGGCATGGGGCTCAGGAGGAAAGATGGAAAACACTCCATTTGCCATGGAGCAAAAGGGAAGTGAGTTTTCTCTGAAGGCTCAGTCAGAGGCTGTTCAATTCCCTTCCCAGGATCTAATGCCCCCATTTTGCATTGTAATTCTCATTACCCAGTGCTGTCACCCAGCTCGGTGCTGCAAAGTGTTCAGGCACTGCTGCTGCTGAATGCTAGGGGAAACACCAGAATCCAATTAAAAATCCCCTCAGCATTATTAGAAACCAAGGATTGGCTTTAAGGAGTAGTTACAGCAGTTTGCCTGGAAATGTGCTGTATTTCCCACTGCCAGCCTTCTCCCTGCTGACAGGCCCTGTTTGCGTTTCCAAACGATATCTGCTGCAGTTACAAATATGATGCAAGAATTCATGGAAAAAAACTTTCCAGCTCATGTGATAAACAACCCCAGATGATCAAAATCCATAACCAAACCCTCTCTACTCTCACTTTTCCCTTGGGAGAGTGGCTATGAGAGCAGCACATGGCAGATGTTGCTTTGCTTAATGCAGTGCTTCCCATGCCTCGGTACACTCCTGTGCATGGCTGGCTGGTGCAGGAGTCTGCCTGCTGCTAATTCTTTCCTGTGTTTCCACTGATAGCACTGGAAAGAGCTGATTATTTCAGAGAAAGTGGTTGAGAAGACGTTCTACAGTGGGTGGCTGTGGCATTATGTACTGCTGCGCTGGCAGAAAGCAGAGCTTGTCCAAGGCTTCCCAGCAGCACTGCTCCTTACCCAGAGTTGAATTCTCCATCACCAGCGTGGTCAGGTGTGCTTGCCCTGCCTGTCATGGAAAGTGAAATCAGAGAAAAATGAAGAGACAGGGAGATGTATTGCCACTGTTTTTGCTCTTGGACAGGAGGGCTCGAGGAAACTGCTGGGTTTGAGACAAGGCACCCTGCAGTCTTTCTTCAGCATTACCCAGTGCCCATCCAGCCTTTCTTTCCCTCAGCCAGGGCCCTATCACCCTCCCAGAAGGAATTTCCTTCTAATACCTAATCTAAATCTTCTGTCCTTCAGCTTAAAGCCATTCTTTCTTGTCCTGTCACCCCACCCCTTGCCAGCAGCTCCCTCTTGGTTTGTGTGGACCTGTGGGCTGCTGGCAGCAGCTCTTTGCAAATGCATCTGGTGTGTGCCACAGGAACACAGTTCTGGGCACACAGGGTCTCATCTGCAGCCTGGGACCTTCTCCCCTACCCCTCCAGGACTCCAGGGGGGAAAGCTGAACTCCCACCTGGGCAGGAGAGACCTGTCCCTTTCATGCCTCTCTTATTGGGAGCTCCGTTTTTCTCTCCTGTTGCCTCTGTCATTTCTCCTTTGACACAGGATGAAAGCTAAAATAGGAACCAAATGTTATTTTCAGGCTAAGCTAGGTGCTGTGGTCCTGCCTGGCTTCCTAAATCTTGTTGAAAATGCCATGGAAAAGTTCAGGAGCAGGACTGGTAATCTTGCAATGGTACTTCAAGCCCTGCTTCAGCAAAAAAACATTTGAGGATTTATTTAGGTGTTGTGCAGTTAAGCGTGTATTTAAGTGTTTTGCTGAACCAGATCATTTTTAGCTTTAGAACATTTAGTTTTATTGTATTTTTTAAAGTAAATTTCAATAATTTCATCTATGTCTCTTCTGGACAGCTTGAGGTGTTTTAAAATAGCTGGAAGGATTTTGGTTTAAAGTTTGCTATCAGAAACGTTTGAGAAAGCTACTGAAATCATAGAGAGAAAATGGACCTAATAATTTGCTAAAGAGATGGTAACTTGTTGGCAGAAGGTGGTGCTGTTACCTGATATCGGAGCAGATAACTGACTCCCATGTCAGTGAACTTCTGCTAAACCAAGTCCCTGAGTAGCAAAGAGATTTTCTCTCCCCCTTCCCCAGCCACAGATGTGACAGTGAGGAGATACAGATGAGGTTTCCTGGTCTCTGAGCTACAATAATCTTCTTAATTAGAAGGCAGATGGCCATGCCATCGTTTCTCCCAACATAAAGTAGAATATCAGGTGAACTTGGCTCTCTAGAGAAATAAATGCAGCCACACTGTGCTCTTCACATGGAGAGGCTGATTTCACTGACACAGACATGTGGCCTGAACTTAACAAAAGCAAAAAGTGATTAATGTAAGGGACAGCTGAAAGATTTTAAAGTGGGGTGGTTTCTTCTTCATGAGCAGCATGCTGTCACGCTTGATAATATCAGATGCCAGGAGAGAAAAATCTGAAAATCCAAAGGGAGGATTTGGTTGGGAAAAGCTCTTTTAAGTCCTGCCTCGTGTGTTGATAAAATGGTTGGTACATGAGCTGACAGGTGATGCATTGCAGCGTGCTGGGTGCATGGAGCAATGCACAGGTGCAACACATAAATCACTCCTGGCTCTTCAGAATGACTTCAAGCCTCCAAAAATATCTAACATCTTGTAGGAAAAAAAAGGATGAAACGTAGGAAATTATATAATAGATAACAATTCTCATTTCAGAAGCTTCAGAATATATAGAGATCATATTTTCAAGCTTTACATCATAATTAGAAGAGTTTGAAACTTCTTTTATGTTTAAAAAAAGGATTATTTTTTTTTTTCACCTAACCCTATGCCTGTGGGACTTATGGCAATGGAGCAAGACAGAGGAGGAAATACAAATTGTTATTGCATGTTTTCTCATAAAAGATATTAGTTAAGGGGCTAAAACCTGTGAAAATTGAATGTTTTACCTACTTCTGGATTAGAATAGTGAGAAATTATTGTATCTTTACTCCACGTACAGTTCCTAATTTAGAAAATATTAGGACATGAGAAAGGCTGTTCCTGAAATAGCTCACTGGAAACTGGTGGCAGAAATTGCAATCTGTGTTCTAAATTATTTTGATAAATTTTCACATTCAAGCAATTTGGAGAATTTAGATATGGACCCAACTTTTTCTCCTGAAGGAAGACCAAATTTCAAACCTTCAAAAATCTCTTTGCTAATCCTTCAGTGATCTAAGATAATTTTAAATACAAGCCTCCATAAAAGAGAAAAAAACCTGCACATGTGCTAGGGAAGAAAATTGAACAGCGAAAAAGAAAGTCCAAATCATGCAATAAATCTTTCAGGACTCATGCTGTCAGCTAATCTGAATCAACAAGGAAAGCACGGGTGGATTAGGAAGGGTGAGAAATATTTTTTCTCCTATGGAATAAAGCCCCTTTTGGTCTGGCAGCTGTAGACAGGGGCTCGTGATGCCATCAGTGGCCAGAGCTGAGAAGCCCTGAGGGGCTGCATGGACTCAACATTTCAGAGATGAATTTGTACACTTGCCATGTGCATTTTGGGTCATATTTTCAAAATCCCCAAAGCTTGTCTTTGATCCCTCTGTTAGAAGAACTCCATGGATGTAGAAATATCCAATAAATACCTGGAATTTCAGGGTGTGTGTGCTGGGCTTTCAAAGTGTGGCTCTTTGGAGCCAAGGCACTTTGCCACACCTTCAGAGAAGAGAAACACGACTGCTCAGATGCCACTTAAGATACAGCTGAGCCTGACACTGGAAGGCCCTTGCAGGATTTTCAGACTTTGAGCATAAGGCTGCTTTTTTTTCTTTTTTTTTCCCCCCCAATTGGATTTCATGGTTGAAACTGGGTGTAAGAACCCTGAGACTAGAGAGCAAATAGCTTTTTATGGAGATCTGAATTACATTTTACACTTGAAAAATCAGCCCAAGCAGAGAGCGAAATGGCCTGGTGTTGTGTCTCTGTGCCAGTCCCCTGCTGCTCTCTCCCTGCAGGTCACACTCCCGAGGCAGCTGGAGAGCTGTGTGGCTGTGGCAGGGCAGGCTAAGGTGCTAAATGGAAAGAAAGCATTTAGAGCTTTCTCCTCTAAATCAGCATTTAGGTGCTGACTCCCCCTTTGAAGGCCTCCTTTAAATCAGTTTTAAAAGCTTGTGGGAGCTTCAGCTCTCTTTTGCCCTGTCTTGGTCAAGTGACCCAGCAGAGATGTGGGCTTGCTCACATGTAGGTTACTGGCGGGACGGATGGAGACGGAGAGATCTCTATAGGCAGGTCTTGGGACACAGTCGGTTTATTGTAAAAAGCTTGGGTATTGGGGCACTGCTCAGAGCTGCCAGACTCAGCTCTGAGCAGGCCCAAGAGAGTAAGCAGGTGAGAGAGAGAGAGAGGGTGTAAGAGCAAGAGTGGAAGTAAGGAAGGAAAGGAATGAAGTGGAAGTGAATAGAAGTGGAAGTCTCTGAAGTCCTGGTTACAATACAATAAATCATCTTCTGTACTGAATATTCTAATTGTCACTAACCAATCTAATACAAGATACAAATCCTATAGCATTTACATACAGCCTATAAGAGTTCTTATATTACCATAGAGTGTTACATCTTAACTTCTAAAAACTACTCTTTGGACCCCTTCTGCTGAGCTAGTAGGGTCTGCTCTGACCCTTGGACCGCTTGCAAGCAGAGGGTGTTGTTCCATCCAGGGGGGATTATCTTCAGTGGCCATACCATTGTTTTCTAGTTGTTCAGTAACTAAGACCTGGTATTTCAAAAGTGGCTTTCATTTCGATGTTGCCTGTAGTTTTCATATTCCCAAAATCTTTTGTCAGGCAATCATATTTACAATGCTTTTCTGTTTCATCTTCCCCAACACTCACAGGTTTCTGCTGCTGCCAGGTTCTCAGTGTGGCATCACCCAGCACCTTTCCCTGCAGCTGCTGCCTCCTCTGCTCACAAACATCCTCACTCTGGGGGACTGTTTGAAGTTTGGGTCATGGGCTGTGTCCCTTCTGTATGTGAGCATCCAGCAGCTTTCCATGGAAACAAGTGGAGGGGATTTCAGGTGGTCCTGAATTAGCCTGCAGTGCCCAGTGCTTATGTTGGAATAAATCACTCTGGATTCATTATGGTGTCCCCCTGTGTCTGCTAAGAGATGTATCTTTGCTTGATTTCACTTTTGGTGGTTTTCATCTACTGCAGACATTAGCAAACTTATCTCCCAGTCTGTTTATAAATGTTCCTAAGGTTGACAGGTATTTCCTAATTTTTTGTGAATTTTGATGCATCTCTGGACAAATGGATGACTTTACTGTTATTTTCCCTGGGAGCACAACACCAGTTAGGGACCCCAGATGAAAATTTATAAACACAGAACTCCAAAACCTCAATTCTCACTTGTCAATGGGGGAGAAAAAATATCAGCCTAATGGTGGCACAATCTAGCCCTGTAAGTAACACCTACTCAGGTCCTGCTCCTCTGGAACACAGTTATATGTCAGCTATGATCATCTGTTTTCTCATTTTTTTGTGTGTGTGAGTTGCTGAAAAGCAAACCTTTCCCACAACTAATTGTATTTGCTAATTACCTGTGAAAAAGCAATTATCTGCAAGTGATACAACTCTTTGAAAAGGCTCTTTTAATTGGCAAAGACGGGGAAAAATGCTCTTCTGTGGATGCTGTTTTCAGAAGAATCTTCCCAAATATTGTACCTGATGTATCACATTAGACACATCAGATTGGGTTGCATCAGCAATGTTGCATTACATCACATCACCAAGGTAATGTGCTGTGACAGACTTGCAATGCAATGTGTCAGCTGGAAAATGGGGAAAGATGTGATTTCCTGAGCAAAATGCTTCTTAAGCTTTATGGTATTTTCTCCTCCTCTAACTGAGCAAGTGGCTGTTTGTGTGTTGGGGTATCTCTTAAAAGACTCAGTTGCCTGTTGAAGAATTCTGGACATTTTCCATGTTTCCTGCCTCTCCATTGACTATTAACAGGTCTAAAAAGAAAGGTATTTTTTACAGTTTGCACTTCCATACCCAGATTACAATATATTTGTTCCCCCAAAGTTTCAGTAAACTGAGAAAGCCCTTTCTAGGAGGAATGTTCTTGCCATTTGTATAGCTCTGTGCAGGGCCTGAGCTTTCCCCTTGGCTCGTGGAGCGTGCCTCTTGTGGGGAATGCTGAGGGGTGAGTTCTGCACAAGCCAGGCCCAGAATCACAGCCCTGAGGGAGAAAGTGTGGCTGCAGTTCCTGTGCACTCAGAGGTGAGAAGCAGATTTTCTAATGCATGAGTTATTTATGGTGCACACCTTCTGCAAGGACAGCACTGCAGTACCTTGCTTTGCCTCCCTTGATGGCTGACCTTCTCCACAGGGGTGGCAGCAGGAGGACACTGCAGCCTGTCATCCCTCAGGGATGTCTAGGAAAAATTTGCACTGGCCAAGGTATTTTTCCAGGCCTGAGTAAAGATGACTTGGCTTGCCCAGGAGAGAGGACAGAGCAGTGGTCACTGTGGTCACCTGGAGCGGCGTGTGCCCAGCCAACCTCACCAAACTCACACTGGCCATCAGCACCTGCTCTTCAAATGAGTTTCTAGTCAAATTGAGTTGCTGGCAGTTGGGTGTCTTTGACAGAAGACTTGGTTATGTCTCAGAACAGAGCAGAGAAGCTGGGAATAGGTGCACTTCAGTGGAGCTGTGGAGGTAGGGGATGTAGAGATGAAAATGGAGTGCAGATGAAGGAGAAAAACCCAAAAATGTTAAGCTCTTTAGAAAAGGAGGAGCAATGAAATCCACGCAAAAGCAAAAATCAAAATATTTTTAATGTGCTTTTATAATCTGCATTGTCAGCAATAATGTAACAATTTGCTTCCTTTCCTAGTTATTTTTTAAAAAATTGTCCACTTTTTTGTGAGCTACTTAGCATTGTCTGATACTGAGCATCCTCTCAGGTATACGTTATGTTCAGTGCAACACCGAAACCAATCAACAGAGAATTTCTGAAGAGGGAACTGCTATACAATAATGATGAACATATTGTCCTCAAGCTGTGGAGGTTAACAGCCCCAAATTGCTTTGCTATTTGTACATATTGAAATAAGAAGAATTTATATGTTTGCTCTCATTTCAGTGGGCTCTTGTGATTCATTATATTGGCACTTCAGAGTTCAGAATAGTCACTTGTCTCATGCAAAGCAGCACCCTTAACTGTGTTACTATTTGGTTGCTCATTATTGTCCCACTTCTTTCTTTTTTATTGCTGCACAAATACACTTTGGTTTCACAGCAGCTTCTCTAATGCTGATTTCTGTAGCGCTCATTGTCAGAAAGATCAGGGTCCTGGTGCACTCAGAAAGAAATCAGCTAAGTAAGTCTATCATAGCTTTGCTGTTTAAACAATGCCTTGGATCATTAAAACGAAAACAAACAAAAAAGAATTTTAAAAATTGGTTTTGTACCTATGGATACCTTTCATTTTTCTTCAATAGGGTTTTTAATGAAATAGCAGCAGTCATGTAGAAAACATTTACTTACCTTTTTGCTTACTTGATTTAGTCTTTCAGGACAATACAGTCATTTTACAGTCTGTCCTGGGTTAGGGAAAGAGCATAATTGCTGAGAAATGAATTGTGAGTTGAAAGTGTCTAATCTTTGCCTGCCAACCTGCACTCCTGCTTGCTCTAAGTGGGTATTGAGGAAAGGTATTCAGGTGCCTAAAGATGAAAATAGGTTCGCAAAGTTTTTTGCTTTGCTTTTGTTGCTTGTTTGGGTGGTTTTTTGGTGTGCTTTGTTGTTGTTTTCTCCCCAGAAATGAACACTAGATCCCTCCAGCCCTCTGCAAAACTGCTATTTGCCCTATTGTACCCACAAATTCCTCCAGTACTTCTACAGACCTGGATGCTACTGTCTCACTCAAACCCTGGCTCCATACCCAGGCAGTGCCCAGGCATGTGAGGCCATCCCATATCACCCAGATGAGTGTTTGGCTGTAGATACCCACACTGGAGCCAGGCCCCCAGCTCTGCTCTGTAGGAGGTGAGATGCATCCTGAGGGGTCTGTTTGGTCTCTGAACTGTAGGAGAATTCATTTGGGACAAGCACAGAAATGGATATTTTCAGTCTGATAGCCGTATTTGCTCAGGAGACCCGTACTTTACACAAAGGGTCAGCCTTGGTGTTTCTGTCGCTCCTTTTCATCAAAATGTTTATTTTCTATTTATCAGAGGTATAAGCCATTCAGATCAATAGCAAACACTCCTAATCTTATCTTTTAACCAAATATTAGCCATGCTTTCTATTTACAAGCTGACATTAAGTCACACTAACCCCTTTTCTGCATACAGAGCTCCTATTCTAAGCCTTTTCTTTAACCCTGTTATTAATTCTGCCTTTTATGTCTGAACCCGGTACAGCAGCACAATTAACTGCTTTACTTAACATGCCAGTTTATAAGTGATCTCCATGATACCACTGACACGAGGAAAGTAAGTGGGGTTGAACTGACTCTCATTACAAGCTGATCTTTGTGCAGTCTTTGGTTGGTAGAACTGGCAGCAGACGTGTATTGCAGAATTAAAATTAAGAGTTATGAGAACCATCACTACATAACGGTGAGATCAGATGAGAATGGGAGAATCCACACAAGTCTTTAATCTCCATCAAGCCAAGATATTGTTTGTGCTTTGTTCTGCAGTTTAAAATGAATCCTTAATGACAGTGTCATCATCTCATTTTGTGGTCTTCATTTCCCCCTGATTATAAATAAGGATCAGGTTTCCCTTTAGCAGGACTGGGAAGCAGGGGAGTTCAAGCTCTTCTCTTCACAGTGAGCAAGAGCTGCTTTTCCCACTGCAGAGTTTCAGATCTTTAGCTCCCTGGACTGAAACTGCTTTGATGGTGAGTTCATAAAGACACTGACTGTTCAGAGGTTGTGTCACATTAGGCAGAAGTGTTCCTTGATGAGGCCGAGGGAGAAGTCCTCCCACGGCTTTGCAATCAGGGAACAGGCTGGGGATACGTGCTGGTGAGTGACTGAAATGGTGACTTCCCCCCGCCCAACAAAACACATCTTTGTCAAAGCGGAGCAGATAAACAGGTAAGTGAGCTAATCCTGTGCTTCACTCTGTGAAGAGCAGGAGTTTAATACGATTTTAAAAGTAGTAGCGGTGGCTGAGACCGCAAGTGACTAATGCATGACTAAGGTTTCTACAGAAGCTGTAAGGTGAAGGTAATGCTCAGTTCTGCTCAGATTTATGAAGGCTGTGATCAGCAGGTATGCCAAAATGGAGCAATGAGTTTCAAAAAGCTTGAGAATAAGGCTGAATTCCAGGGCTGCAGGGCAGATACCATATCTGAGTGAGATTTGTAATAGCAATGCCAAGGACGTGACAGAAAAAAAACCCACTTGAACCACCCACTCCCCTTCAGGAAGATTCCTGCTTTTGAAACTCTATCTAAAAGGCACCCAGGCAAGGTCTGAAAGAATTCAGCACATGGAATGGCTGCTGAGGAAGCTGCAAGAAAGCACCTTTAAAGAAGCAAGACTGAAAGCAGTGAAATCTCTGTGTGGGGATGGCAGGATGAAGAGATTAGAGGAAAATGAAAAGTTTCCACCCGGTTTGTAAATATTGATGTGAAGAACTCAGCACAGCAGTGTCTTGTGAGCGCCGTCTTTAGCACCCTCTTTTCAGTAGGTTGCTGGAGATTTGCATTGCTAATGTGCTTGCATGAAAGTTCTCCCGGGCTTCCAGGGAAAAGAGGCAGATGTAATCTTTCAGGGCAAGGCAATAAGGTGCTTGAGTAATTTTACCTCTGCATCCTAAACTGTGGATGTACTGGATGTGAAGCCTTGGGGTTTCTGGATGGAAAACACCTGAATTTAGGATTCATTAAAGAGAGCTGGTTTCTAACCACTGTGTCCTCGATAAGTAGCACATCGGTAGGAGGGCAAAATAACAATTGCTCTAGGCTTGGAGAAGCTTTTGCATTACTGCTACTCCAATTATTTCCCTTTTCACACGTGTTCAGCAGTCTCTCGCCTCTGTAATTACCACACTGAACACTTTAGCTATTAGATACAGCTACTAGACTTTTAACAAGCCGTCATTACTTGCACTTTCCATCTTACAATTTAACAAGAGACCAGTGTAACAGACTCACAGACCTGTGTATGGACTCATGAATATAAAAGCTGGTTGCAGGCTTAGATTTTGCTAAAAAACAGAAAAGAAGCCAAGGGTAGGGCAGCAGGACGTGGAAGCTGATGCACGCTACGGCCCTGGTTTGAATATTCTAGTTAAAAGTTATTTTTAGTATCTGCATTGGGCTAATTTTTCGTTTCATTGTAAAATGGTGGCTGAGGATGAGAATGGCCAAATTAGAAAGCATGAGGAAAGCCTGAAAGCCTCTGAGGTTTTATGGGATGTCAGATGTGAGGGCAGCTGTGTATCAGCTGACCTTAAACACCTAAGGAACAGGGGAAGGCAGGTTGAGAAGGTTTGCCTTTACCCAGCTTTCCCTCTGTTTGGCATTTCTTTCCTATGCTCCGTGCTCTTGTGGTGGTGCAGAATTCTAAAAAGAGGTACTTTTTGTATGCCCAGGCAAGCAGCAGTGTGGTGGGCCAGGTTACCTGATTAGCTGGTGGATTTTCTGGGCTAACCCCAGGTGGCCAGGCAGAGCAGGCATTTAAAACCTCATCCATCTCTTGTCTTACTGTCTTTGAATTTGCATAATTAAAAGTGAATTACTTGCTGTATTTTTAATAAATGCAGTGAAAATGCATGAAAAGCTGAAAAATTACAGCAATCTGGTAATTCATGTCATGTCCCATTCGGAATTACAGCTTTCCAGTCCCAGCTCAAACACCGAGGATTTCCTGCTACCATAAAGCTGTAATTGCTGAATTAATAACAGTGGGTTTTGAAGAGTGACTGCACAGACTCTCTGACCCAGGTAATAGAAATACTCATGTTAAAGTGAATTTGATACATGTGACTTAATCTATTTCATATTAGGCTCAAGTAGTGAAAATCATTGCTTTCTTTGCCACAGGATGTTACGAGAACCACAGCGAGGTGTTTAGCTTAAGGCAGCTGTGTTGCTAAGCCAGTGGGGACTAGAAATCAAATTTCAGGGACAAGCCAGGCTAGTTGTCCTTCTTCTACCAGGGAACTAGTACTCCAAATTTGTTAGTCTGCTCAGCACTTCTGGGAGGTGGAATTTTCCACCCAGCTGCAAAAGCATGGAGAAACAGGATGCAAAGGTAGATGGTGAAATGCTGCTGCTAGTGTTTCATTACTCCAGGACTTTATTATCGACTACTAAAAAAACCTCAACTTCCTCCTCACCTTCCAGTTTGGAAACAAATTCTGCAGTTGCTGCTCTTTGTAAAATGTGATGTCTCCTGTCTCTCACAGCTGTGACACTCATAAGGGCTGGGATGAAGGGACTCATGTCTCTAAACAGAATCATCTGAATGAAAGGCTCCTTTTTTACCCCTTTTGTCATTGTTGCTGTGGTTTGTTTTTTTTTTAAGGGTTACTTAGGTGTTGGTGGAAGCTGGTGATCAATCTGCTGTGAATTCCTCAGGCTGAGACCCTGATGCAGCAGTCATTTGAACCTAAGTGACTTTACATTTATTTCAGTAGGTTTTGTGATTCTTGGTCACTGTTGTAATCTGATTCAAGCTGTTAGAGATCAATTGGCCCATGTCAAAGGATCTGCTTGTACTACGGGATTGATTTAGTGAACAACTATTCATGCTGCAATGTTCAGCTGCAGCAAAAGACGAGGTGCATGAGCAATCAGACACTGAACTTCTCAGCTCAGGATAATGTCCTGTGCTGGGGATCTTTGAAATAGTCTCACTGAGATTGTATTGACATCGTGGATAAAATGAACTGGCAGTTTCCAGGGCTGGCAATCTGGTTCCTTTTGTAAGAAATACCATCATTAATTAAAATCTCTTTTTCTGTCTAATTATTTCAGCTCTAATTCTCTTGCAGGTTCATAAATAGTAACATTCCACTGTCCTGGAAAAAAGTTCATTTTTCTCCTTTTCATTCTCTTTGTCACTGCCCTCAATTCTCTGCCCTCTCATGGCTTAAGGTAATTAAACTTCCAAAGTCTGGTCATCTCTCTGAAATATTTAAATATAATCAAAGACATGTTCATGTTTCTTTTGTGGGCAAAACCCCATGAGAGTTTTGAACAAAAAGAGTGTGCTTTTACCTTCTGCAAATATCAGGAGGTGAGGGGCCAGGGACCCCAGGTTTTTTCCTATCTGGCTCACTATCACCCAGACCCTGTGCTACCAAGTTACAATTCAAAGGGCAAACGTTTTAAGCCTTATAGCTTGTAGGGATTGTGAAAGGTGTATTTAACCTGATCTTTGTAATTGCCTCCTTGCCATTTAACACTGAGATTACAGCATTTACTGCTGGATGTTGAGAATTCTCTCAGCTGAACTTTTGCATCCAGCAAATGATTTTTTGCAGAATACTCCTGTGGAAGATACTCACTGAAATTTGCATGAATGCATGCACACAGAGTAGCTTGGGCTCACTGCCATTAATGGAGAGGAGAAAAATCTCCCCAAAGGCAGGTATGTACAGCACTATTACCCTAAAGACCTGAGGGTTTTGAGAGGGAATCAGCACAAACAGTGGTGTTAAGGGAAAAGATCCTGCTTTGGGCAGCTTGAGGTTGAATTAGGGAGGATCTTTCCAGGCTGTCAGCAAAGGGATGGTTTTTATCAGTTCATTATGAGATCTGCCCTTCCTGTGGATGTTTAGCTTGCTGGCTGATGTTTTCTTGAATTTTTCTTTTTGAAGTGTCCAGTTTTGGTATAAGAAAATATCAAGCACAGCTAAAGGTCAAAGTAAATCATGAATGAAATTCCACAAACTGATATTCAGCAAAGGGCAAAAAGTAATGTCAGAGTCTAGTTCTAGTTTCCATAAATGCTCTCCCTAGGTCAGAGACCATCCATGCCCTGCACAGGAGCCCCTTTGCTTCCCTCTTGGAGATGCAGATCTACCAGCCAAGACAAGAAGTTTAGAACATGATGGGGATGCCCACTAATTTCACCACTAAAGCAGAAGGTGGTACCTGAATCACTGCAAGGATTTGGAAAGCTTCTCTGAATGCTTTTATTTTAAGAAAAAAAAAAATCCAACTCCTTCCTCCAAAAATGCAGAGATGCCAGTGATACCAGGTATCTGTGGAGGTTTCTGTCCAGCAGCAGCTTGGCTGACACCAGAGAACAAGCAGTACACAAAGACTGGTGCTGCAGCTGGTTGGTTTTTGTCTGTTAGGTTACATGATGAAGGAACAAACAATCAGGGTCTATTGCCTGTTTTAAGCACAGAGGAGAAGTTCCATCTGTGGAACAGCTCAGAGGCTGGGAGGGTCTGTCAGACCTGCCCTTCTGACCAGCAGTTCATGCCAGTATTGAATTGCTGCTTGGTCCAGAGTGCAAAGTCTTTGTGGTTTCACAGTCAATGCAGTCTTGGCTGTTCATGGTCTGTTTACAAGCAGGACTTTCAGTAGCAACACTTTTAATGGCAGTGAGGCCCTGAATCAATGGTATCTATCAAAGCAGCTGAATTCTGCTTAGAAGAAATTAGTTCTGTGAGCTGCAAAGACAACAGGATTTCCACAGCCCGTGTCCTGCATCTACCTCTGGCGAAATTGAGAGCTCATTTGTCTACTTACCAAGGTGCCTATTTCACAAAATTTGTAGGAATGTTAATACCTTGACTACACACAGTTATACTCCTTCAGAGAGGCTTTGTGATCACATAAAACTTAAGAAAGCATAAAAGGAATCAGTTTTCTTGGATATTTGCAGTGCTGTCTGTATCAGAAAGGAGGGGCAGAGCTGGAGTGAAGGAAAAATGCATGTCCACAGATCACAGACAGAAAAGTAGGTGTTTTGAAATACTTTGATGGTAACAAGAATGTTGTCTCCTCTCCAGTGTCGGGGGTTTTGAGCTCACTAGGCAGCAAAATGAAATGTTTTACAGCTCTATCAAGCGCAGCACAGCCACTGATATTATACTTGCAATTTCATGACCTGGTAAACAGATACTTTTGTGCTTAAGGGTCTAAGTGTCAGCGGTGTAGAAAACTGACGATTATTCTGCTTTGTGAAATAGGAGCTCCTTCATGGGAAAGGTATCGTACCTGAAACAGCATCACTTGATATTTGTCCTTGTAAAGCACGACCCTGTGCTCTCAGTGAGATAAGGAGTGAAGGGAGCTGGTGGGACAGCTGAGCTGGAGATACATTTATCTCCTGCAGCATGGGCTGTATGGAATGTGTTGCTTCTTTGAATGCAGTGATTCAGCCTCACATGCCAGTTCTGGATTCTTGTCTTGGTCCAGTGTAGAAACTTTCTGGGTGTCAATACAATTTCAGCCAAAGCCTGCCATTTTTCTGTAAGAAAGACTTTCAGGAAGAGCTCTCTTCGAGGCTGTTGGCTCTGAAGTGATGGTGTCTATCAAACCAATTGATGAGGTTTCTTGATGGCTGCATCAAACCATGTGCAAGTCCTGTAGACCTGGTGTAGCTAATTTTATATGTTAATCAGGGATAAGAGAATGTGGCTGTGGGAGAAGGGAGCTCCTGGCTGTGAGTTTCCACAGAAATCCTTTTGCTTTCAGCGGGGAATGGTGGCTTTATGCTATTCTCACAGTTTCTTATCTAATGTGTTATTGACACCATTGCATTTGCTTTCAAACACAGTCATTAGAACATTTAATTTGCAGCAGCTGTAATTTATATTTGTAATTTCGTCTAAGATCAATAAAGGAAACTGAAGAGATTTATAGTCCTAGTTTCAACTAAGATAAATTGGAACAGACTCTCTGTCCCTGAAAAGCTGTATTTAACCAGCATTTTAAAAGAACAAAATGAATTAGATATTTGCATACAAGCATGGGTAAATAATCCCTTGTGTCTGAAAGAAATATTGGAAAGAGTGAACATGGTCAGTGTGTTCTTCTCTGAAATACAAATAAACTCATGGGAAATGTTACCTTAGTGTAGGATCTAATGGGAGTCAAGGAAGCATTTCAAAATGCTTCTTAGCAGCAGCAGTCAATAAATATCCTTGAGATCTGTTGTATTAATACTGCATAATAAGCCTGTAGCTGCATGTTTTAAATAATGTCAGGATCAGTCTGAGAGTGGAAAGCGAGACCCTGAAAGCACAGCTCTGCCTTATTTTACAGCAATCCTTGAATATGGATTGCAGAAATCTGTTAATAATTTTTGAAAAGTCTGTATTCATTTATGAAATATTCATGTTCCAAGCATGGCCTCATGCCTGGGAAGAGGTGCCTCTCCCATACAGCAATTAGCTGAGGGATTATGCTGAGCAGAAGAGACGTGAGCAGTGTCAGGGCTGTAGTAGTTTCAAGAAGAGTCTGACAGAGGGAAGGCAGAAATTCCTAATGAGCCTTTCTCCTTCTGCACAGCAGCAGGACAGGATACTGGAGCAGTGCCTGAGAGATCTGAAGGCCGGGGCCGGGGGATATCTCTGCATCTGGCCCAGGACAGGGCACAGTTTAGCAGCTGGTGGCTGTGCTCACCCCTTTTGCTCTGAAGCCTTTGAGATGTGCCCTGGGGGAAGGCAGTATATTCTTTCTCCACCCTCTGTTAATTTGGTTTATGCCTAATCCAGCTGCCTGTTGCCAATAGACTGCTGGTAGTGCTGTGCCAGGGCACGTGTTCCTCTGCTCTGCTGTGCAGCCAGGCTTGAAATTTCTGTCGTTTTGCAGAAAGCTTCACTTCATACTGTCACATGATCACATCATACTGAAGGAAAAGATCATCTGTGGCATGAAGGAGAAAGTTCCACAATAAGGCCCTGATTTCCTCCACTGGGAAGTTGGGGGGGGGTTGCATAGGTTTTTCAACATTATGGTGTTTTGACTTGGAGTTTTGCCAAATTGCTGCACCCTCTCTGTGTGTCATTCATATGCTCGAGCCCTCGCATCTCAGAGCCCCTAGATGCCTGGTGTTCATGGATGCAGCTCACCTTTCCCCTGTCAGTCTGGAAGGATGTGTTTCCAGCTGACACATTCTGCACGCATTCATCCCTGAGGGGAGCAATCCAGGCTGGAAAGTGGTGAAACTAATCTGTGCTATTCTTAGATTGCTAAAGTGGGTGAGGGTAGAAGAGGAAAAGTCCCCTTTTTCTACACTCCCACTTGTCTGCTCCCATAAAGGTTACAGAGAAAGCCAGAGAAGGACCTGCCCCATCTGTGTGTGTGTGCTGCACTTCATGAGGAGGATTCGTCTTTAAATGCCAACTGTAAAGGCAGCTCCACACCGTTCTCCTTTCTGTTCTTGGGGCTGGTTGTTTGAATCTAATTAATTTAATATGTTTTTAATAATGCAGTGCTGCCATCTCTACAGTACCTTGTAAACAACAATTTTTGCTGTAAGCAGACAACCAGCACCCTGTGTCTACTCATCATGGGGGTTGAATGTCACCATTATGATGTTGGACTTAGTGTGACTAATGTCTGAACTGCACCAAAGTGTTATATGGGCCACGAGATTGTAAAATGCAAAATGATTTCTATTCTTATAACTGCTATCAGTAATAGCTGTATACATGTTAAGAGAATTGCTAGATATGCCATCAAGGGATTGCAGTGCTAGGGCCAGAACAGAGATAGAGCATCTATGGAGGAAGACAGACCTTCTTCTGAGGTCATTCTCTCGCAAATGAGTAACACAGAAGCAAATGCATCAAGGGAAAAAGAAGCTGGGAGTCAAGGCTCAGCATCACATGGTGAATTTAATAGAAGAACTGAGTGGTAGCCTGTAATCTTGGACCACTGCTAGGCTTACATCATTATCCTGTTCACCCAAACAAAGCTGTGGCACACTGAAGCCCCAGGTGCTTTATTTATTGTCTGCAATCAGTCCAACTTGTCATTTCACTTACACTTTCTATGACCCAGTGTTTTCCTTAGAAGCTTCTAACAAACGATTCAGGTGAAAGATTTCTTGAAATGAATAGCTATTTGTGGGTCAGTGCATGGTATTGGATTTCACCTGCCGTGGGTTTTGGAAGAGAGAAATTTAGAAGGAGCAGTAGATAGATTTAAATGACTCCTGGGTTAGTTTGAGGACTCTCCAGTCGCAGGTAATGGCCCCGTATCTTGTTGGCAGCCTGCTCTGGGCTCCAGCCTACATGGAGGCAGGATGGTCTGTACTCTTGTCACCACAACGAGACTGGGGGAGTCGATCTCCTTCCCATATTTTATGGCTGTCTATCCTTAGTATCTGTGCTCTCCTATGTGGGAGTGCAAGGAGGGACGGACGATCTGGAGCTGCAACAGGAGGGATCTTCTGCTAAGGAGGGTTGGTTTCTATGAGAGGGTTCTTCTACCAAGCTTCAGAAGAGAAGCTTTTAGCCCACACTGCAGCACAGCCAAAGCCTCTGTACTGTCTTCTCTGCTGCATTGCACCTCTGAATTTGGGGGTTGTGGGATGGGTATGACCGAGGAAAACGTCCCCAAATTTAACACCTCGCTAAGATGGGTTGGTTTTTTTCCTAAGGGCTTTCCCTGGTGGGTGAACACAAGGCTGACCTGAGGCTTAGAACCCACCAGTTCAACCCTCCAAACACCAGTGCTGGGAGTCACGGCTGCAGCCTGGAGATTGACAGTCCCCCCGACTTTCACACACCTCTCCAGTGGGCAGGGTGGGATAGGGAGAGTGGAGATCCAACTCCATGCCTAGGGTCCCTGGGGTGAAGAAATGAGAGAAAGGGATGTTTTAAGAGGTGTGTGCCATTAAGCCAGCATTTCAACTTGCTACATAAAAGGCAGCATCGTGAAGCTCCTCCAGGGAGAAAGCTTCTGGTGGTGGATCTCTCTGTGCCTCCCTGCTGTGAGTCATTGTGAACTCAAGTTCAGAGGAATTGGTGCCAAGGAAAAAGCATTGAGATAATAACCTTGAAAAATCAGAGGAGAGAAGGGGAGGAGGAAAAAGGTATTCAGTGAAAGGAGCAGAACTGCCCCACCCTAAAAGCATTCTGTAAATCACAGAATCAGGCTTCCCAGCTATCTGCCTTTATCAAAGGCATCATCCTCTAAGGGCGGAGAGACGTGTGCTTTGGGATTTAAGGACGGTCCATATGGTGTCACGCAGCCTAAGCCAGTGGCTGGTGTGCTGCCAGTTTGCAAACCAACTCATCAAGGCAATGAAAAGGTTTTTGAATCTTATGCTTGCAGTTATAAGGAACAATAGTTTGTAGGGCCTCGGGAGAAATAGTGTGCTGTGATTGCCTCTCTCTAAGCGTGCGGGTCTCTGGTGTTAAGAGCACCGACATCTATTCAAGCATGTTTTACCTTTCTAAGAGCCATAGACAATGCCACCTTGTGTGGGAATTTTGTGGTGTTTGCTAGCTGCTGGGCCTTCTTTTCCTGGAGATAAACACACATTTTGTTATTAAGAAAGAACCTTCAAGTTGCTGTTCTGATTTATATTCCCTTCTACACTGGTGCATGCATTTATTGTTTGTTAAGGGCTGACAGCCCTGGAAACCTAAGCTCTCTATTTATCCACAGAGTGAAATTCCTCTCACTGTAGAGGGGATGCCAAAGGCACTAATTGTCAAGGATGCTGTTGCACACACAAAAATCCTTTCTTTATTTTCCAGCCAGAATAATTTTACTGTGTGAAGGAGAACTCCTGAAATGGAAGCTGATTTGGAGAATATGCCTGACAAACACAGTGGGGCTTCAGCTTGGGAACCTAGAGAAGCCCGAGAGAAGGTGAGGAAAAGCATGGTGTGCTGTCAGATAGATTAGTTCACATGGCTCATTGTTTGCATCCTTACACAGTCAAAAGTGATGTTAGCCTATTGCTATTATTCCAGGGACACAAAGAAAGAGGGGGAGGGAGATTTTGTAAGAGTAAAAGATGCTTTTCTCACCTTGCATGTTGATTTTAAATGTGGTCTTGACATAAAAGCATCACAACTTGCAAGAACGAGAATTCAGAGAAGCGACCCACTGCCAGCCTCTAAAGGATAAATAATGCTGAAAGGCTTTTTTATTTACTCCTTTCCTTCTGCAAAAAGAAGGTGGTGCTAGGGAGAAAAATGAAATTTAACAAAAAGCTGAATTTTTATCTCTTCTGTTGCATTCCTTTAACAAAGTAGGCTGCATCTTCCAGCCTTAGAAATCTCTGAAATCCCAGAGAGCAGGAAGCTCCCATTTAATCTGAGGAAAGATAGCTTTGGCCCAGTGTTTGTTTTGCAAGGCATCTACTTCAGGAACATACAAGCAAATTTATTTTAATTATATCAATTTATGTTCATTAAAAAGTCTTCTCCATAACTAACCCTGATATTGAATTGTTGTATCTCTTCCTAATTTGCTCACACAATGTTTATTCACTTTAATTGACAGTAAGGGTGAATTTATAGGACTATAATTCACACTTCTGGTGAAAGGGAAAAACAAGGTGGAACTATATTATTTGCTGCAAAAATGAAGTGGGGAGATTCATCAGAGCAAAGTGTATATTCAATTTTAATAGTTTTCCCTCATCAGGGTCTCTTAATAGGGTTTCTTTTGCAATTACTTTAGGGCATTTGAAACTGCTTATTGTGAGAAGTTGCCAAAAAACACTGAAATAAATCCAAATATTAGAGGAGTTTTTAAGAGTGTAACCTATTCATTTCTTTCTTTTTTTGATACTGCTTCCTCTGGAATAAAAAATACCGAATTTCCACAAGACCTCCATTTGCTGGAGAACCTCTCCGGGTCACAAGTAAGGAAGGTGCCTCCAGCTAAGCTGTTGATAATTCTTGCTTAGCTTTTCTAGGCATGGGTCTGTGGAAAAAATCTTCAGATAACTTGATATCAAAGGGCAAAACTCCACCACCCTTCCTGTCTGTGGAGTGTTTGGTGTGTGAAGGTGACACATCCCAGCGATGAGGGGAGGCTGGTTTTGCCAGACGCCACATCACAGAGTTCCTCTGAGAAGCCCCATAAGGCTGAAATCAAAGTGGGTCTGATCTTTCCAAGGGGAGAGCAACCAACTGCAGCCACGTCCTGGCAGTTCGTGGGCTTCTGAGCAGAAGGGATTTCTGTGGGAAGTGAATTCCAGTAAGGAGTAAAGTGGGATCTGACCACACAACCTGTGCCCGTGGGGAAGCAGTCTGTGTTTGAGGTCTGGGGTTTTAAAAAACTCCTGTGTTGCCAGCTGGGTGTAGTACCTTTGAAATGACAAGATTTTTTTTCTTGTGCTATAGTAAATAAAGGTAATATGATGCTAAGAATTAATAAGTGGAGTTTATTTGTCCAGGCAATCACCCAGCAGTATAAAAATCAAAGGCACTGATGAACTATGGCATCACTGTGTGAAGATTTTACAATATCATGATTACTATCAGATCTCAATAACCCCCAGTAATGTGTAAGTAGCATCAACAATTGCTATCACACAATTTCATTGGGCTTTCAGATAAGTATCTCGAAGTAGAACCAGGTTTTAGAGGTATAAAGAATGCAATTACCATTTTAATATCTCTGCAGAGGGAACAGGAAGATTAATTTTTGTAGGTCTATTTTTGTGATTTTTTTTTTTTCACTGGTTGGTAGAGATATGTATAAAGCTGGCAACAATACCCTAGAAATAAATTAAGTGCTGCTGATAGCTAATTAAAGCAGCACAACTAGATAGCAGAATTACTGGAAAAATCAAAATCTCTCGTGCCTTAAAATCATGCTGTACTTGTGATTGGGTTTTCAAGAAGAAAGAGGAGAAATTTTGATATTGTTGGCTCTTGTTTCTTAATGAATTCTAAATCAATATTTTCAAAGCAGGGCTATGTCTCAGAAGTCCAGACAAAAGAAAAAACTAAGAAATCTTTCCTCCCCTTTAGGCTGTACTTGTTGGTGTAACACTTGTGAAGGTGTTTATGGTTACCTGTCAGTTCCTGTATTGTAATGTGTGGATACAGTGTATTTCATGGCTTAATTTTGGGCTCATTCACTGCTTCCTGACAAAACTTTTAGAGTTGGTCCAACAGCAAATGCCCTGAGTTTCTAAACAGTGCGGATCCGTGACAACTTTATTGAGCTCCAGTTTAAGAAAAGAGGTGTAAGCTGGTAGATCTACCAGGGAGCTGGATGACTGCTGGGGAGAAGCAGTAATGTTTTGGCACAGAATCAGCAGATTTGCTGTAAGCCACTGGTGACCTTCTGTTTTCCTTCACAACTCGATCTGAGCTGAGCAGTAGTAGCTGAGCTACGTCTGGGGGGGCACAGGGGGGATGATGTATGGTCCCCAGCCTGCACAGGGGTGTGCAGCATCGTGTACAAATCAAGATGGACTTGATAACTCTGATTAGGATGATACCCCTGCAGCGAGCTGCTGGTGCTGAGATGCTGCGTGGGGCGGTGAGGTGGCGAAACAACAAATGGGATCGGCAGGGGGAGCGCGCACAAACCCCGTACAGGGCACGTTCCGCCTTTATCCCCTACCTCTGAAGCATTAGAGATATTGAGCTTATATTTTAGACTGGAGATAAGGTATGGAAAATCCATGATTTTTAGATCTTGCTACAAATTACTCCATTCACCAGGCAGAAGGTTTTAAAGCAGGTTCAGTCTCGAGGCATCACATGGATCTCTGCAAGTGAGAGCAGAGTCGCAGCACGCCGTGCCTCTGACAGCTCCCTGCAACAGCAACAGGCAGGTGGCAAATTGTAATGGCTCATTAATGTACCTGGCCACATTTCTATAAGTGCAAGGAACATTGGTGTCTTCTGCAGCATATTTCTGTGGGGTTTAGTGCCAGAGGTGTTGAGGTTGCTATGAGTATTGTGTAGAATTTTCTGGTTTGGGTGATGTGGGGTGGGAGGGAAGAAGTGTGAAAAATACATATACTTGGGGAACTCTAGAATGTATAGCTGTGTTGGCCTATACTGGGCTTGTCCAGGGATGATATGAAGGGCATCAACTTCTTGCCACAGTAACCTTAAAACTATAAAATCACACAGCTGGATGAAGTACTTTAATACATTGGCACACAAAACCTCTTGATTTAAACCAGCCTTGCTCAACTGACTGCCTTCAAGGAGTCAGATTTATGGTCACTCCATTGACATCTGTTTTAAAGTATAATTTAATGAAATAAAATTAGTTTTTAGCTAGTGAAAGAAAGTAAGAAAGTTTTTCCCTCTGTTTTCCTGTTAGTGAAGAGGATAGCACCAGCTTCCTCTTTCCTAGGGATTCTGACCTATGACTAGAAATGGTATTTCTTGGCTCCCTTTCCCTGCTGCTGCTTTTCCCCTAAGCATCAATATTAGATGCTCAAGAAGAAAACCATTTCAACAACACAAGGTTTTCTAGAACAGGGAAAAGGTGTGGGTTCTTTTCTCCCAAGTACTGCTGATGATGCTTCAGAAACATAATTTATTTGAAATGCGCGTATCTGAGCTTTGCAGTTTATTCCAGAGCAGGTGCACCCAGGGGTTAGGAGACACTGTGAGAGAGCCACAGAGTCCAGAATTACAACACACATCATTTCTAGGCAGCACCTGAGTGCTCACCCACCCACACCCCCATCACCACGGGGATTGTCCCAGCTCCTCTGGTGTCACATCTGTTGGGAGCCTGGGCCCTGCCCTGGCTGTGCCAGTGAGCAGCGTGTTTGCAGTCAAACCACCGGGATAACTGTGTGGGATGTGTTCTCCATGAAACGTCCTGACTCTGCAGAGACAACTCTGCCTGTCGGTTGTCATCCTGCCTTGACACTTTGAAGTGTTTTAGCTCTGCAGTCTCACAGTGAATTCTCCTCTCTGCTGGCGCTGTTGACGAGCTGCTTTCTGCACAACTCTGCACCTCCACGAATCTTTTTGGGAGTTGGATTTTAGTGATCAGTAACAACTCCCTGCTGGATTGACAGCCACTGGCTCCTTGCAGAGCCCACATTTACCTGTGCACTGGGGTTAGGAGCTGCCCCAACCCTACAAGGCAAGGCGGGGCTGGCCAGAACCACGGACTTTGGTGTGACTTTGGGTAAGTCCCTGGCCAGCCTTCCCTGTCACCTGGAAAACAGAAATAATTCCCTCCTCCAGCCCTACAGAGGGTTGCTGATAAATGTCTCTTCCTTTTGCAGAGCACT
This sequence comes from Corvus cornix cornix, assembly GCF_000738735.6. Taxonomy (NCBI): domain Eukaryota; kingdom Metazoa; phylum Chordata; class Aves; order Passeriformes; family Corvidae; genus Corvus; species Corvus cornix. The sequence continues at coordinate 2,910,513 of NC_046344.1, forward strand.
TGGATTTCACTTAGTCTTATTAACACAATTAGCTAAAGTGCCTAGTCAGAAGCTGATGGGTATCCCTTGCTCTAGTAGAATTATGTGGCTTGTGGGTGCTGAGCGCTCTGCAGCCCACTCCAGTCATTTGCACAGAATAAAAAGAGCTGATTTTAACTGCTTAAACCACAGCTAGAGAAACAGATACTGGGTATACTCAGAAAGTCTTCACTGTTTTAAAAAATGGCGCAAGGAAAACCACAAATGCAAGAGAAATATATTTGTACTTCCTATTTAATTTCAACAGACCTTTGAATCCCAATATCCATCACTGGTTATGGAGTTTTTAATCGTGACATGGATCAGCATTGTCACTGGGGATTTCCAACTGACACATTGGAGATACAAATGAAAAATTCTCTTGCCAACTGTGTTTTACTTTTTATCTTCATATGAGGTTGTGCTTTAAAGAGAACTTTGACTTTCTACAATACCAGAAAATTTTTTAATTAAAAGCAAAAACAAAAGAAAGGGAGAGGGGGAAAAACGCTTAGAAAACTCTTTCACAACGAAAAATGACTTTTTCTGTGACTGTTTCTGTGGGCCTCTTTCATGTCCATGTTGTCTGGATGTCTCAGCAGAGTATGAGGCTGGCAAGGAGGATGGGAGAGCAGTTGATGTTTCTGCCCCACCTTGCACAGAGCTGTGCTGGAACCACGTGTGAGTGAGGCTGGCCAGGTCCATCTCTGGGCTAATCAGAAGGGAGAAATGCCACACATCTGAGATGAATCAGCAGGGAAGAGCAAATTTTGACAGTTATGCCAAAGTAATTTGAATTAGACAAAGCTTTGATGACTACAAAGTGGGACTTGGTCTCCTGATAGGAGCAGATTTTCCTGTTATACCTTCATTTAATTTTTTTTTTTTACTCTGGGCAGAAATAAGGAAAAAATGGCTTTTTGACAGACTCATATGCTTGATTCTGAATTCCCAAGGAATGCAGAGAAGTAGCCAGGCAAAATCCTGAAGAAGAAGTAGCACCAAACTGGGACTTTTATTCTTTGATTACTTCTTTATTACTTAGGTAATAAAGAAGTCTGTTTGTGTGGAGAAGGTTAATTTTTGAAAAGTAATTCCGAGTCCTTACTCATGTTGCAATCTGTAATAAACATGACTTATAAAATGAGGGGCAAATCTTCAAATGATGCAAGGGATTTGTTGCACTGAATGTGTGGAGGTTCTGCCTCAGGTAGATGTAAGTGCAGTAATAATTTGTAAGGAAGGTCAACACTGTGGAGGCAAAGTACATTTTTAATTTACACACCTGTGTGCTCGTGGCAGGTGTTAAAACTGGCATCATTGGTTTCAGAAGGGAAAACACAGGGGAAGATGTCTGGCACGATCAGTTTTAAGGCATGCACTTGAAAATGATACAATGTGAAGTGCAGAGTTTTAATGCTGAGAATTTTATACTTCAGCAAGAATGCTCCAACCCTGCTGATGAGCTGACATTTGCGGTCAGTTATTTCCCAAAGGTACTGGCAGTTTTATAATTAGGCCCTCAGTTAGCAATGCCTTTCTGCTCCTGCCTCACCCCACACAGATCTGCAGTGGGGAGGTTTTCAGGTGTGGGTGTGATGTTTGACTCGCGCTGACCAGAAGTAACCCGAGGAGAGGAAGAACTGGGATCAGTGTGAGCCTGTTTGTTTAGCACTGAGGATTTTTGAATCATGCTTCCACTTCAGCGAGTTCCTCAGGGTCATGAAGTGTTCACTAGATGAGTGGGAAGATGTATGTTTGCAATAAGTCTTTTGTCACCCTGGGATAAAGCAGGGCCCTGTTTCCTGGGGACGGAACAGGAATGGCCTCCCTGATTCCCACTGTGCCAAGAGCGCTCAGGGGAGCAGCCAGAGCTGCTGGCCAAGAAATGTTCTCATCACCTAACATTTTCATTACTTCAGATATTTTCCTGAAATCAAATGACTTGTATGGAGTGAAAGCTTCCATTCCAGTGTCACAAAACAGAACTGTGCTGTGAGATCCAAAGTGCAGATCTGTTGGCACTGTGTTGCTCCTCTCCAACACAGAGAGCAAGTAATGACCATATAACCTGGAGGTGACCTCATCAAGGTGGCTTTTCCCTCTGCTCATCCTTAAAAATGCTGTTTCCTGCCAGAGTCCCATTCTCAGTATCTTCTTCAATGAAAATATGAAGTGAAGTTTTCTCACAGATATTTCTTACTCTGCTTTAATAAGAATTTCACCTCAGTGGGATATGGGAGACCTGGGCTTTACTGTCACCATCAGAGATCAGTTCTTATATACAGGATCAGAAAGTGCCACCTTGGTAAAGCTTATGATAAGCAGAAAGAAGAAGAAAAAAAAGGGAATAGTGAATTATTTCCAATGTTTTCATACCATAGTAAGTTTTCAGAAATACTCAAACAAAATACGTGTTTTGGTTTTTTTTCTCAAATGGCTTGTCATGTTACGGTAAATTGTGACCATGCAGAGATAAATTATTGGAACGTTTTGTCTGCATTTGCATGCACAGATACACACACACGTTTGTAAATGGGTGTATAAGTGTATGTGTGCACAGGCAAGCAGATAAACAATGTACATGCATGTGTTTGTGTGGCTGTATACATGCACACATAAGTGTGTTCATGCCTACACCCAAGAAAGTAATTTTCCATAGCCTTTCTGTTGTTTAACAATACTGAAATGCTGGCATTCAACAATCTAAATCCTCAAACATGTTGGAGAAACGTAGATTTTAATGGTGTTAAATGAACCATTTAGCACAGAGGGCCTCTCACCTTCAGTGGCACACTCTCAAAATGAAACCCAATGCTCAGATACAATAACAAAAAGAAGAAAAACAATATTACCTGTTTAAAGAGAATATAAAAATCCAATTAAGTTCTGAATTTTAATTTGCTTGCAAGCATGGGTTTGTTGCTCTGTGAAAAGAATGAAAACGTAAATGACATTTCTGTGCGTTATCTACGTAATCCAGAGGCTAAAATATCCTGTCGAGCTTATTTTGTCTAGTGAGGATAAAACTAAACAGTTTTAACTGAATTTCCTGTAAATGGGCAACTAATCAAAAATGAACATCTTTATATTCTGATCTTTCATTAATTTGTGTATAAACGCTGCTGTGAAGAGATTAGCTTCTGCAAAAGCGATTGAATTGTGCCTGGCAGCTGACAGCAGTGATGGGCTGTGGCACTTGGAGTGCTGTGGGTGGGAGAAGCTGGAGCCACCACTCCCTGCTGAGCTCTGAACTCAGCCAAAGACTCAGGGGCAGCTCTGAGCCCTGGAGCCCGCGTGGCACCAGCCACAGCCACACAGAACATTGTGCCCAAGCGTCACCACCCTCTCCCGACCCCTCTTGGTGCTGGGGGCCGTGGATCACTCGTGGCCATTTGCTAAGTGGTGTCTGATAGGGCACATATTGAGGGTGGCAGGATGAAAAGGTGGTGGCCTGAGGGTGCAGGAGACACTCAGTGTGGCAGGACACTGCTGGAGTGAATCTGTTCCAGCCGTGCCTGGGGCAATAATCTCAGGGCAGTGAACTCTGCTTCCCATTGCAACTGAATATTCCTGCCTTTCCTTCTTCCTTTAGATTTGCTTTATTTGGACTAAACAACATGAAAGAAGAATCCGTGCCTGGACTGTAAGTATCTAAATCAGCAATTAAATTTGTGTCTACATAAGGCTGTCACTCACTAGCCTTGCCCAGCAAAGAGAATGTCCTAGGGGGGAAAAATTAACGAAATATACCTTAATGCCACTGTGCCTCTGCAGGCTGGGGTCATCCAGCCATGCCACACCCTGTATCCATGCTCTTGCTCTCCAAGGAACATTGCCTCCTCTGGAATAAATCAGCACAGCTTCAGACACTGAGAACGCAGAGAAGAGAGATAGTTTGAGTTCTTCGTGTTGATATCTAATATATTATTAGGGAGGGGTATTTGACAAATTGCTAATTGAGTAGCACAGAACAAAGCTGTGCAAGTGGTACCTGCAGAGGAGTAGGTGCTGCATCCAGGCTGGTGTAAGTCAGGTTATTCTAAGGCAGTAACTCTTTGGGTGATTTATAAAGATAATTTAAAACAGGCAAAAGGTGAAATGTCCAAACCCACGTTATTTGAACAGACTTTTGTGCCTAATGGTGGAATTAAAGATTCAAACAAAGGAGTCTGTTGGGTGCTGATCAAGACTGAAAATTCTTGGTGTCTGAGTTTTTAAATACCAGTCTCTGCAATGGTGGGTGCCCAGTCTGAAGGGTATCCAGCCCTCCAGCGCTGGGAAATCTGCTCCTTCTGAAATAGTCAGAGAGGCTGTTTATAGGATATCAGGTCCAGAATAAATTATTAAATTGCTCTTGTGAGTTAAAATTGTACAAAAAACCAGGGCTGTAAAGCAGCCAGATCCAACTGGTGATAGGAAGCAGCTTTGTCTGTTTTTTCTCTTTTTTACAAGTTGTATGTGCTGCTCCTGGCCTTTAATCTCACTACAGATTCTGACACCTTTGAACTGTTCATTATATTGCAGCTCTGTGGCAGAGATGGGAACCATCACCTGAACCCAGATCCTTTTGTCCTTCACAAAGTTATGCACCCATTCTGCATTTCTCCCAAGTTCAGAAAGGTGGCAACTTTTATGGCTCTTTGTGTCCTGTAACATGATTAAAGGACAGCCAGGTAAGTTTTAGATGGAAGTATAAACTAATCTTGTCTTTATTTTTCTGTATAGAGGATTTTATTTGTATTATTTATATTGTTTCTACTGTGGACCTAGAGCATGTCTGTTCCAAGTTGTGTTTGTGAAAATGAGAAGAAGAATTATAAGTGTATGCAGAGACAGAAAACACATTTAACATGACAAAGCTAACACCGCATGGTTTTAACCTTGTTTCATTTAAAATCTCAAAACCATCTCAGGGCCTCATTCAGTTTCTTACAGGTGATCTACTATGCAAGAAACATCACCTTCAGCATCTTGTATGAAACCACCAGGTGTTGTTCAGCCCTTCCACGTTAAACTCCCTCATCACTCTTCAAAGGCAGCACGTGAAAATTATTCACACGTGTTTGTAAACATACTATAAACGTGTTTTCATATTCATAAAAATAAAATTACAAAAATCTGAAAAGCTGTGGCGATGCAGACAGAATTTTCCCCAGCACTTGGGTGTTTTTGCTGCTGCACACACTCCCCAGGAGTGATGCATGGCAGCGAACCCCAGCAGGTGCAGTCAGCAAAGCTGCTTTGCAAGCACTTCGCTCGCTGCTCGTGCTCCTGGAATTTAAGAACTTGAGCATGCCCTTGTTTTAAAAGCCAAACATTAAAGTCAATAAGCAAAAGATTAAGCAGTGCCAGTGCATTCTGATACAGCTAAGAAAGAAAAATCATCTCATATGAGTTATTGGTGTTTGAATATTGAGTCCCAGAGCAGGGTGGTAGCTCTTTGTCATAGCTCTGTGGAGATGGAGCCCATGGTTCTGAACAGCACAGTGGTAGAGCAGGACTGATTACTAAGCTCCATTCCATTCAAACCAACTCAGTTTGCCAAAAAGTCACGCAGTGGGACTTGTCCATGTACCCAGCTACTTTTAAACACTTGCACAGGAACCAGCAGGTCTGGAAGGATTTCAGAAGAGCTGATCTCCGTGTGCTGCCCACACGCTGCTTTCACCACAGACTGCAAGTCCCTCTGCGCTGCTGGCGACACAGTTTGTACAAATGGCATCTCACCCTGCTCTGCAGTCCTAGTGGTCCTTTCCAAGAAGGAGCTCTAACAGTTCACTGGAATTGTGTTTGGTCTGCAGGGCCCCTGGAGCTGTTCCGAGCTCAATTAGTGGCTGGGCTTGGCAAAGAAACGCAGAGCACTCTGTGCTGTGTGGACTCAAAACATCACAGTGGCTCTGTCTGGGCTGGGCTGTTACTCCTGCAGGAGGTTTGGGGCATGCCACAGGTGCACAGCATGGCTTTTGGCATGACTTGAGGTCCTGCAGGAAGGACAGGCCTGCGATGTGTCTGCTGGAGAAAAACCCAGGAGACCGACGGCAGCAAACAGTGCTGGAAACGGGCTCCACTGGGAACTTGTGGGTAAGGGGTTCTGAAAGCCACAGGGGAGCTCTGTGGTCAAAACCAGCTCATGGCACTGTGCTGGCTCTGTTCATTTGCTGGTTCTGGCTGGTCCATTCCTTGATGGCTCCTGGACCCACATCTCTGCCCACAGGGACAGAGGTTGCTCTTGTCTCTGTATGTACTTGCAGAGATAAAGACCTGGGGGTGAGACAGACCTACTGCCACCTCGGCCCTCCTGTCAGAACAGGTCTGAGTGAGCTACCTGGGGTGTCTCTGTAATGATCTCTGTTTTGTCCTGACCTCAGACCCTCAACCCCTGCAGCTGAAGTGTGAGTTCACTGCTGAGGGAGAAGATGTCAGTGTCCTGCATTTTGATGTCATGCTGGGCAGTAAATGCAGGGCTCTTGACAAACTGTGAGTATTCTCAGCCAGTAAAGCCTGATTCCAATCACAAATTTTCCTGATAATACACAATAAACTCTAGAGCAAATAGATATGAAAATCTATATTTGATCTTGCAGAACCTCTCAAGTGCTTGAGACAGTTTCAGGCCCAGTGGATGAAGTTAAGCTAAATTAAGCACTGTTGAAATGTAAAGTAGGCAGGGAACAGCTTCCCTTTTGCAGTCCTGGCAGTGCAGCTGCCTGTGCAAGGGGAAATCCTTTTCAATGTCAGAGAAATTGTTGGTTTTGAAATCTCCATCATCTGTGTTATCCCCTTTTAATCTATCCATCCAATCCTTTAGAAACGGAGTTTCAGTGTCACAGTACACCCTCCCAGCCAGTTCAGGTGTCAATTTTCAATATCACTTTCTGAGTTCTGGTAATCTTTTAGCTGCCTTTTTTTTTTTTTTAAATGAAGCTGCTTTTTTTTTTTTTTTTTTTTTAGATTCATGTATACTTCAAAGCATTCATATACAGATCACAAATGACCTGTCTCTAATCCTGGTACTGCTTTTGATATGATAACATAGAGGTAGCTGTAATATTGATACAGCTGAAGAAATCGGAGGTTATTGGTGCTCTTCAGATTTGTACCATTTCAGGATTAAATGCTGTGAGCATCTGTTTATATGAAGACAGAGGGTGATTACAGAAAAAGTCTTTTCCACATAAGTACATATGTTTTTATGTCACTCCAATCTATTTTCAGCTTAACTATATCATTTTACTATATAAGCAGAACTTCTGGAGTTTATTTTAAGAGTCTTGTAACTACCTGATCCTAATGTACCTAAAAATGTGTTTGCAACTTTCAGCTTAACACTGTGTGACTTCAATCCTAGCATTAAGCTCACCTGCTTCAGAGCTCAGCATCTCCCGAGGTGAGTGCAAGCTGACACAGTTTTATCTTTTGTGAAGAACCCTTATTTTTCCTTACCCAATAGAGAGTGAGAGGCAGGCTGCCCACAGAAGCTGTGATCAGAAATGGATGTGTCAGCTGTTATCACCGGACTAGCACGGTTGTAATCATAGCTGCTTCTATGTGCCAGAAGGAATTGGAATGTTTACAGCTTTTCAGTGCAGCAGGAAGGAAACAATCACAAGTGAAATACAAACATACAGCCACGTGTAAAAATGCACAGGAAGAGCACAGGAGTGTGCACAGACCTGTGTGTTCACACTCAGACAAAGAGGATGCCAAAGTGAACAAGCAGAAAATGTGCTTGCGGGTAGAAAATGTGACTGAAGGGGTGGAATGTAAAACCACATGGAAGCAGAGGATAAGGTGAGTCTCTGCAGAGCAGAAGGGATGGTAGCAGCCTTTCTGTTCTAGGGCTGAGCACAAGGATGTGAGGGTGAGTCCACCCCAACACTTCTGGGTCTGGGCTGGGGGAAGCTGCACACACCCTGTGTGCTGTGCACTCTTATTGTCGAGACAGATAAAGCCAGGAGGAAGGTTTTCTGTTGATGGAGAAACACTCCACAGTATTTTCAAAGTCTGACAGGAGCAAGCTACTCAGAAACACTGCTCTGTTCAGTGAAATTGATGCTGCAAGCAGGATGAAAGGCCCTAAATGGAGACAGAAATTTTCTAAGGGGTAATACCAGGTGTGGGGGTGATCTCTGGGGTTTGTGTCTCCCTGCCACTACCTTTGAGCCAGTTCACTTATCCCCTTCTCTCTTTTTATTCCTGAAATTGTGCAACCTCCTGTGCATCCCCACGTGGTCTGACCAAGTCCTATCCCCTCGTGTGCACAGTAAGTTCCTGCATTTCTTCTGACAATGAGGGTAGTCTGAATTGTTTAGTTTTATTCCTGCTAGAGGTTTTTTTTTGTCTATATGCTTCTTGGGAAATCAATGCTCAAAGGAGCAACCTGTCTATCTCTGGCTTACATGCAGTTACAGCACTGGGCTTCCAGCAGAAGGATTGAAAGAACAAAGAAAAAGGTTAATTTAATTTTCCTTGAGGGATAGTTCATTTTTCAAATAGAGACAATTTGAAAAACACAAAGTGCTATGCCAATATCCTTAGTCACTCTCAAAAACAAAATTAAGTCTTTCTTGGTAGGAAAATAAATGTCAATGCTATGTACATTTGCATCCAGCAGCAATTCTGAAACTAATTTCGTTGTAATTGATATGCTGCTATATTGCTTTATTATGAGCATTGAAACTTTAAATATTCCTGTCCAGGCCACACTTGGCCTAACACCAAAGTGGTCATTGGCCAGGTATCCTGCAGGCTGTACCCAGCAGGCTGACCAGTGCACAACAGTAATCAGAGCTGGCACAGAGCTTAGGCATTGATGTTCACTGGTGGCCGAATAATATTCAGAATATTATGGGCCAAAAATCCTAACTTACCCAGGGCTGCTGAATGAAACTAAGAACTCACCTGGACAATATGAAACTATCCGTCAGATTAGAAAAGAAGCTGCCCTTCAAGCAAGAGGCCATTAAGTAGCTGATAAATGGATGTTTCTATGAGTGGGATTTCAGGATGCTAAATTTAAACCAATATCATCTTTTTTAAGTGATGCTGATAAGTATCTTTATTATGTATGAAAGTGACTGTGAGAATAGCCTTCTGAGAGAGGTGCATAGTGGTTTATCTGTCTGTTAGAAGGCTGTGTCTAGGTAGGCTTCATTCAGGCACATGTGATAACTTATTTTTAAAGGCAGAACCCCCATCAGCTGGGGTGTAGTGGGTTATTTTCATTGTCTGTTCTCCCAGGACACAGCCACTGACCATGGCTGGTGCTGCAGGGATGCACAGCAGGCTCTGTGTGCTCAGTGCCTGATTGTGCAATTCGATCTGTGCCTGCAGTACTGCTCTGCCTGCTTAGGGCTCCTGTGAGGCAATTCACCTGTTTACTCCTGCTCCTTCTGCTGGGAATTTCTACCAGGGGCTAATTGCTACCAGAGGCTCTCTCTATTCTTTCTATAGCCCATCAGCTGGACATCCCAGACTCCACACCAGTGAAGCCTCCTGCTGATGAACTCATCCTTCTCTGTTAACGAGGGGGCTTCAGAGGGAGACTCCTACTGCAGTGACCATGACAGCCTTGGCACGCTTAGGGCTGGGGTGGAAACAGCCCTGGGCCACTTGCTGCAGTCTTTGCTTGAGAAAGCCCAAAATGAAGCATAGAGAGGATTTTTCCTTGCAGGACACAGAAGGACATGTGTGTTTTGGGCACTGCTTGGCTCCATCTGGGCTCTGTGAAGGGGCTTTGCCAGATGCCACTCAAAGCACTTCCACTTGGCTCCTGCTCTGAACACCAGGAGGAGGCTGTTTCTCCCTGTGGGCTCCAGGTGAGGCTTTGGGAACCCTCCTGGTCACATCTGACTTCAGCAACAGGGACTTTGTAGCTAAAATTTACGTCCATGAAGCCCTGCCTGCAACCTGGACCAGCATAAGGATGGCCCACGGGATTTTGTCGCATTAGTGAAGCGCTCTTCACCAATTCACACAGTTTCCCTTTGACTTAGCAGATCTTCTTCAGCTTTCTGCAGCAAGCAGGTGTTTCTCCATATTTACAGTCTGTGAACTTCAAGAAATACTAAAATAATTTGTCATTTTATAAATAAGTTATACAAGCTGTCACCACAAATCTGTCACCACACAGACAGATGCAAACATGCGCAGTATGCAGTGATACTGAGATCAGAATAAAGGCCACCTAAAAGCAATTACACTTCCAGGTATTAGGCAAACACAATTATTTTAATTGCTAGTCAAAAACCGTTGATAAAATAGATAATTAAAAAAGATTGACCTAAAGCTGATTTTAAATTATTCTGCAATGTGCACATAACTTATATAATTGCTCTCTCATGACCCATCCTCCATTAAAAGGAAATTTCACCTAGGAAAAAAATTAGATATGCAGTGCACGGTGATTAAAATAAATACTTATTCTCTTGAATGTTGGAAATTATGTGAGGAACTGTATAAAAAGTAGGAACAAATTAGCCCTGCATTGAAGACTGGAGTGTGGTGTGTCATTTTAATAAATCACACTCAGTGTTACTGAAATAGAACATATGACAATGCATTAGCCCACAGAAATAGTAGATGACCTAACGTATGTAGATATATAAAAATTAATCTGGAAAAAGACTGAATAAGATCATGGAATCTTTTAGTAAAAGACCCTTAAGATTATGGAGCTCAACCACTAAGCCAGCACTGCCAAATAGATGCTGAGATAATGGGGGACTTTGCTTTTCTTATTCAGAGTAAAGGAGCTCCTAAATGATCCTTCTTAATAGGGTCCTACCCTGCCATGAGCACAGACCTCGGGGGGCTGCTGTGGAGGGAGGGATTGCATTTACACTGCACTCGATAGAAAAGAGGCAAAGAGGAGCAAGAGCTGCTGCAAAGGCAGGTTAAAGGCCAGCTTTCCAAACATATTTAGTGCATCTTGATGAGGGAGATGGAAACCTTGGAGGAGTCTCAGATGCCCTTTGTGACCTGCTGGGGTCACACAAAGATGACACGAAGATGAAAAGCAAGTGTGTAGGCCCGAGGCCAAATTCATGTCCTTAGTGCTGGGAGGGTGGTGGACGTGTGGCCACCTGACTGAGCTGGCCACAGTTGGGGTCAGCAGTAATTGCTGGAGAAGAAAAGCAGCTCCTTGGCTCACTTTGCACTAAGCACCCCTCTCTGCCTCACGTGCCATGGGAGTGGCTCACAAGCACGGTTGGTTTGTGCAATGCTCTCATAAAAGAAGAAAATCTTACACTGTCTCTGCTGTAAGATGATGCTTCTGAGTTAGCTTTTAATGTGTGGATGCTTAGCTGGAGCAAAGAAACTCTTGAGACAGTGAAACCACAGCACTTTACCCAGTTCTAATGCTTTTGATCTTCATCTTGGTTGATGCTTTTGGCACCTATGGCCAAATATAAGCAATGACAACAATACCATCAAAGGAAAAACAAGTGAATTTTGACCTATGTCTACAAATTGCAGAACCTGTTTGAAGACAGGACCAGCACCAAAGAACATTTCTTGAGGAAAATCCTTTAAGACTCCAGTTTTAATAGCATGTAGCTCTGCCAGTCTCATTGCAGGAATTGAGAGCTTTCAATTTAAAATGCTCTCCTGCACACGAAGTACTTCTCCAAACCTGTCACTTCTCAGGAGGCTCCTTCTCAGGCAGTCTGCATTTTAAATCGAGCAGTTATGACAGTTTTCACTGCAAAAGGGGACAAATTAGTGAAAGCAGAATATACAGAAATTCAGTTATGGTAAAAGCTAAACAACAGTAACCAGCTCCTGGGAAATAACTGGCTTGGATTTTTGCAGTGACCATCCACAGGAAGAAAAGAAAGTCATGTAGGACTAAACAAGCTCACCAGCTTTGTGCCTAAAGTAACGAGTTACAAAATGGCACAAGCTGAGATCATTAATCCTGAATTTATTGACAAGTTTGAAAGCCCTGGGTAGACATTTGTTAGAAATTCAGCTGACAGTGCAGCCTGCTCCTTTGTCTATGGTATTTTGAAGCCCTCTGCAATTTTAGATATGTTTGTTTTCCTGTGATATCTTTGAGACAGGCTGATGTGGGTCCCGTTTTTGGGATGGGATATCGAAGTTCACAGGCAGGTATGCTGAAAAATGACTTGAAGCCAAATTTTCACCAGCTCACCTCCATGCTCCTTCCTCCCCCTTTGCAGACAGCTGCACTTGCAGAGTGAACACAGCTAATTTCATATTGCAGGTTTTTTACGTGAATTCAAGGTTCAGTCTGTGACTTACTGAGTACCACTAGAATGGAATGGTTAGGAAGGAGCTTTTTTACTAATCTGCTTTTAGAGTCAAATTTTCACATCTGAGTCTTATGATAGAAGATCAAAGTCCCTCATTAAGGGACTGAATCCAATATTTAATACACCTAATGCCACTTCATATACTCACAAGATAGTCTGATTTCTGCATAAAACAACAGCCCAGCTCCTTGTGACACACGATGACGGGACAGAAGGAGTGTTTTTAAGCCCTCATTTTCCATGCTGTTACATGGTGGTGGAGCAGGACTGACTTCAGTAGTTAGACTGTCATACAAGCAGCCTGTCAACAGCAGGATCAGTCTCCTCTGCTTTCCATGAGGGGATACAGAAGTATCCTTATTAATGCATCTGTCTTTCAAAAACTGCACTGTGATATCCTGCACTAACATCTTTGAAACATCCTGGACTTGGGGAATGTCAAAACTTAGGATTTGAGTGCACACTCTTGCCCTGTAAGTTGTATTGGAGCTGATTAACCTATCAATCTCTATTATTCAGCTACAGGAAACGAGACACATACTTCTCCTGGGGATTTACCTGGAGTGAGACCAAAAGGAAACTGCTTTCTCCCTTCCCTGCATAAAGGCTCAAAATTTGTTTTGACTGGTGATGTTGAAAATAAATAAATATATCGAGTGACCTGAATAACTTGAGCGATTCCCTTGTGATTAAGGCGGGAAACGCTTGAAACATGAAAAGTTGCACCCGTGTTCAAATGAGAGAGGTCCTGGTTAATTATTTAGAGCAGCCGAAAGCTCATCAAAAATTTAACCAAGATATATTTCTCTATGATTGTGCAGGCACCACAGTGGGCAGAAATGGAGGCTTTAACTCTGTTAAATGAAACCCTTGAGTTTTCACCTCCCAGCTTTCCATTGCTGGCTCGGGGCGGGGGGGGGGAGGGGGGGAATACATCCTTTTCTCCCATCTCCCCTCTTCCCCAAGCTCCTGCAGAAAATTGCCTTTGGCAGCAGCGATGCACATTAGTAAGGTGGATTTAAACAGCATACCCTGGCAAATAAATAGCTTAAAGCATTGGAACTGCTGCTGGAGGGCGTCGCCTGGGCCCACAGCAGAATGTAGCTGCAGCTTTCCAAGGCTAGGACCATTCCCCCTTGGTAGACAATGTCAAATACAAGCCAGGCTGCAGCAGAGCCCCATTCCTCTCCCATCTGTGGTGTGGTTGCTAGTTCTGAACTTGGCAGAGCCTGCGGAAGGGAGGGAAGGCATGGACTGCCTTCCCAGTGCCCTGTAGAGCAGTTAGTGTCCATATTCCCTCCCCCTGTAGCATTGGTGGGAATATAAATGTTCTTGGTGAAGGTGAGGAGGGGATTTTACAGGCTCAGAATAATCTCCAGGGACAGGTGCTGCAGAGAATGGCATCTCCTTTTCTGTTTCTCTTCTTTGGACTGTTTTTTTTTGTTTGATTTTTGTTTCTCCCATTGACTCTCAATTTGCACACATGAGAAGCCAAAGACTTAAAATTCCCTCCTGCTGAAGCTTCCCTGTCCAGAGGTGAGTGCAGCTGCAGGAGCAGCTCTGCAGATGTGTCTCTGCCACCCCAGAGAGCAGCAGGTACCCAAAGACCTCGAGCCTGTGCTCCCTTAAATAGCCAGTGCTGCAAACTGGAAGCTGTTTTTAGGCAATTGAGTTCAGATCTCGCTGATTTCGTGTACACTGCCTCAGAGCTAGGTTTGGGCCATTGCCCTTTTCTTTGAAGTCCATTGCATTTGTGATTTTTCTTTGATCATCGCTGTGGAAATGATGGAAATGTTTTTCTCACAGGTTTCTATGCACACAGGCATAAGAGGGCTGAGAACTTCAGTGAAGGTGAAATATCTGACCTTATCTTGACTTGGTTAAGACTAAAGTAACATTAAATAGGCCAAAATTGTGTACTAAGAGCCTTGAGAGACTGATGAGGAGGGAGCAAGAGTATTCTACTTCTATCAATATACTCAATACTTTAAAGAGCTTTGCCACTAAGCTTAGTGAGTTTTGAGGATTTAAAAATGCCAGAGAGTACCTTAGGATTTCTAGGGCATCTTGTTACACTGAGCTTCCAATGATGGCTCTCGATATCTGATATCCCTAAAGGGACAAAAGGCCCCTGAAAAAGAAAGAAAGAAAAAGAAAGAAAGAAAAAAATCTATTCTTCTACTTTTCACTTTATCTCTGATCAGAAAGGTCACAAAAACCAACAGCTGGGGTTTCCTGGAGAAGTCCTGGTCTTGCTCTATTCTCCCAGATTTCTGATGCTTCCCAGAAGTGCTTTGTGCACTGAGCCACGGGAGACAAAGAAAGGACTCTGCCCCACCTGCCTCTTCTGATTTGGTTGATTTCTTAGTTCACACAGCTTTGTTATAAAAACTTATTTAGGAGAAAGATCTCTGAGTCCTTGTGTATGGTTCCTGCAAAAGCCATTCAAAGATGAGAGGTGATCAACCAAGGGAACAGTGATGGGAATAATGTGGAAAGTGCCAGAGAAGAAAATAATGGCATTTCTTGTTACAATTCTATCAGTCTGTGGTGGACCAGCTCACAAACCCCACTTGTGATCATCTTCTCTGGAAAAGATGAGACAGGAACAAGAAAGGATGGAGAGCAAGAAAATAAGGTGGGTCTGGAAGGAAGAAATGATCCGTACAAGAATGAACATCAGACCCTCTGGACTTCAAATGGTGAAAGATATTGAGAATATTGACAAGGAATAATTGTTCATCCTTTCTCATAATACATGAAATACCTTTTACACAGAAAAGATTTTTGGTGAATAGCTAAAATAAACCCCCAAAATCAAGAGGAATATTTTGATGCTTCGCAAGTGGTAACTAGGGAAAGAATCTGTACGAGAGTTGAATTTTCATTTGAAGTATTCCTGTGTATTTTGATTCCTTTGTCTCAGTTCATGATATAATGGAGCATAACTGATATAACTTGGCTTGATGTGTCTCCTTGTCACACACACTGGAGCAATATCTGCAGAAACATTTGAAATTACACATTTTTACAGACATCTATTTTAAGGATCAGTAGCTTCAAACAAGCAGAGCACTTAGGCACACTTTAAAGGCTTATTTCCTGCAATCATGCATGGGTCATGGCTTAATCCTCATCAGAAAGCACACTTCGGGATCCTGATTACAGGAGGGGGCAGTGAAGGAAGGACATAGAAAAGCAAAATTAGCATAGTTTTCAAAAAGAGCTGAGAGATCTTGTACCCAACCAGCAAATCTTTGATGCTAATTTAGAAGAGAGCTGATTTTTTAGAATTCTGAAGGAGGGAACCCAAGAGGCAAAACAAAGTTGATGATTCAAAGTATCTGTGAGGAGAATGAACGTCAGTGCTCAGCAGTGTGTGACCATATGTGACACAAAGGACAGGCTTTGGAAAAGTCTGCTGTCCTGGCAGGGAACAGACAGTCTAATGGGAGAAGCTGCTAAATCCAGTATTTCTTGCTAAATTACTGAATTCCCCTAGTGCTTTTTAATATGGTTTTTAAGAAAAAGGCAGGTCTATGAATTATTTTTGAGTGAAAAATTGTAGGGTGGCTTTGCTTGACCGTGTTCTTCTGTCAAATGAGATGGGGTGTGGAAGGATCCAGGTGTTTTACCTGAGAGAGGTGGGAATCCAACAGCTTTCTGCAGCAGATAAGAACTCGATTCTGTGCCACTTTAAATAAGTTAAACAAGTAATTACCTGTGAATAAATTACTCGGGGAGAAAAATGCTAAATATAATAACACCTACATATGTTTTTTGCACTTTTTAACAGAAGGTTCATTGTGGTACACAGCTACATTCAAGAACTCCCCAGTCACACACATTTCCTGCATATACTCTGTGCAGTCACCACTTAATAGAATACTCATTTAGTGGATATTTTAAAAACTTACAACCCTTCCTTCGAGGTCTGTGAATAGACAGCAGAAATCTGTTTATTCCTTTTGAATACACCTAGCTGAAGTGTCAAATATCCAAATTTCTTAAGTAATTTAGCTCATGAAAAATGGGTATTTGACAGTCCTGGGCTGCTCTGGCTGCTCCTCCAGACTACCCAAACTGTCCCTGATTAATTCCTGGTGCAAGGTTTTGTGTCCCACGATGCCACGACTATGGCAGGGGCATTTCTGCTGCAAATCCTGTAGGAAATGCTTGAGATCATTTGTCTCAGAGCATCACTCTTGGATTTGCCTGCATTAGGCAAGGTGCAAGGCTGTGCCTGGGTGCTGTTAAGGTGCTGTGTTCTGAACTCCAGGAGTGTTGATCGAGTCTTGTCTCACTGAGCAGCCAGCAATTGTCAAGGGTGTTTAGAAGCCTTTCATAAGTGGAGAAAAAGCCAAAAAAGGCCAGGGTGCACATTTTATAGTACTGGTTTGTCAATTCCACATTCAAATATTTTGATTTTTGAGATTGAGTTTAATCTCACTCCTGTGAAAAGCCTATTTCTCCCTACCTGTTACACTCAGGAGCACTTCTTACACTTCTGCAGATGAAAACCAACTTCCCATCCTGCAGCCTCCCACAGACATCTGCACACACATTATGTCCCATGTTTAATTGCCATTCAAAACTGTCTTATCTTGGCACAAACTTGCCTTTGGTTTATCTCTGCTCAGGATAAATGCATAGCTAATCTCATTACTGGATGCACTCAGAGCAGACAATCTCATTAATAGCCACCCTAAAGGGATTTTTATCCATGGATCAATTTCATAATTGGAACACAGCTACATAAAATATAAATATGTCCCTTCAATGGCACAGCCGTTCTCAGGCTGTTTAGTCTTGCACATATCATGAGGGAAAAAAAAAAAAGGAAAAGAATCCAGGAAGAAAGAATGTATTTTTAAAACAGAGATTCTTCTTGGAAGCTTGTTAGGTTTTCAGATCACACCACAGGCTTACAAGCTTGATTTGTCAGGTTCACGATTGTTAGTGGATATGGGAGTTCTATCATTTTTAGCCTGGATAGTCACTAAGAACAGTTTTCCTTATTCTTAGTGGCATTGCATTGCATTCTGTATGCTGTTTGCTGTAGCATATAGAGTTCTATAATGGGAAAAACCTATCGTGTTAGCTACATATAATTTCCAAAAGCAGCAGGAGCTATACAGCTTTTAAGAATTAAATTATGTTCATTTATTCAGTGACTGCAAAATACCCTACTAAGAGTGTAATAGTTTAAAGGCTTCCTAATCAACTTTACTTCATCATTAAATAATTATGCTTTGTGTATCTAAGCTACACTTTTGTCACATCTCATGTATAGGCTAGTTAGTGAATGTGAGTCATTACCAGGGCTGAGTGAACCATTCATAATTAAACCTGAGCCAAGCAAAGCTGCCTGGTTTCGAGTTGTGTGAAGCTTTCAGCATGTCTGGGCTAATTTTCCAACAAACTTCCATTCAATTATATCCAAGCCCCAGCAAGATAAAACATATATTTACTGCAGAGACCCAAACCTCAGCAAGAATTATTGTTTGGTGGATTTTGCTCTCACCCCTGTCCTTCTGTCAGGATCGTTACAGCTCTGATCCAGAGGGATTAATTTTATTTCTTCCTCCCACTCTGTAGGCACATGGTGAGGATGGGCATCACTGTGGCTCTTGGAATGCAAACACAAGAAATTAGTGAGCAAGTGTTACAAAGTTTTACCTATCTGTAGCTGCAAGTCATGCAACTGTACACAAGGTTTTCCACAATCACACCACTGGGCATTGTGAGCCAGCTGGCCGAAGTGGGAGAGAAATTACTGCTATAATTCAAAAAGGGAGTAGTGATATCAGTGATAAAGATGATAATTAAAAAAAAAATAGCAAGAAGTGTACATTCATATGTGTGGCTATGAGCAGATCCCAGGTCACCCAGAAAATCAAATGTGGTGGCCCACAGTCAACTTCTGATGTTATCAGCAGCAAATCGTCCTGTCCCTGCTGGTGTGGTGGCAAACAGGCTGCCATGAAGGCAGAGGCATTTGTGGATGTGTTTTCTTGCAGTCAATGTGGGGCTTTGCTGCTGCAGGGGTGAGGACAGGCTGTGCTGTGCTCACTCGAGAGGCAGGGCTCTGAATCCCCATCTCAGGAGATAAAACGGCCCCATACCAGCAGTAAGACACCCAGTTTAAATTGTGATGACACCTTACCATCAGACTGTCGTCCTCAGGGACAGGATGGAATATCTGCTGCTTGCTGTCTGCAAATCAAATCAAAACAAGAGCCACATTTCAAATCAAATCACTACCTGAAGCACACGGGAAAGATGAAAGTGTTGGGAGGACAATTGATTGATAGGGAGATATCTTTGGAGTGCACCATTCAATTGCATCATTTATATTTCATTAAGCATGAAATTATGTTTATAATTGTATTAGACAACTCTGTGAGAGATATTAGCTCATAAGCCCAGACTGAATTAAAACAATTATTAATTATTACTCAGTTTTTTCATTTTTAATGAAATTATGCTTCTGAATTCAGAGCACTAGTGAAGGTGTCTTACTTTAATTCATAAAAAGATCACTTTGACTGTTTATTGTGTAACTGAGAAAATAGGAATGGGTGTTATTTAATACAAGCACTATTTCATCCAAGGATGCACTTTGTGTAATCTATATGGAGAATGGAGATTCCCTGCTCCAAAATGGACAAATGGTCAACGGCAGGGAGATTGTGCAGCCTCAATAAAAGGGTGGCCAAGCAGTGTGCCCAGAAACCAGTGATGAGGGACCAAAAACACAGGAGGAGTTTATAAAAAAATTATAATATAAAAGAAAAAAACCCCAAACCCTGCCAAAAATTATGGGAAGCAGAAAACAATCTGCAGCCACATGAGGTGTGAGAAATTAGCAGGAAGCACCATGCAGGGAGGCAGAGGGCAGGTATCACCTGGTAGCTGGAATCTGTGTGTCTGTGCTGGGGGGGAGCCTCAAGCCCATTGCAGCACCTCCCTGCTTTGCTGTGCCTTCAGCCAGCACCACCAGGCCTCGTGATGATGTGCCATGCTGCCAAAAGTGACATAAATGGCCAGCTGGCAGCCAGCCCTTCTTGCTGGGATCATCCACAAACCCCTGTGTGGTGGAGAGGAAGTGAGGGCTTGCAGCAAAATGGGACCTTCTCTGTAGTTTGTCCAGAAATCAGGGTTGAGAGGTTTTATTTCATCTAAAATCTACCAAGATAATGGCTCCCTGTTACACTTTTCTACTTCGTCCACTGACATTAATACATATGCAAAAAAACCCCCTAGGACTTCAAAAGGCCAAACTCACCTGGTGTAAGAGCTGCAGGATGTTTCCTGAGGTGTGGCAGATGTGGATGACTTACATAAAAAAATACTCAAATCTTTACGCCAGTGTTGTGGCACACATTTCTTCAGTTCACCTTCATTTATTTTTCTGTAGCTTTCCAGCTCTCACATGTATTCTGCTAATGATTAAGCATCTCAAGCACTTCAAAACAAAGCTTTCCACCTTTAGCTATTTCTTCCCTCTGTATGAGAAGGACAGATTCTTTGCTGGCATTTATCTTCCAACGTGCTCTCTGGCACCCTGACCAAAAATATATTGAAACACGTTCCTTTTCATCTGGGAGCTTTGTAAGTGCCAGGCAACCCACTTTTTTTTATTTAAAGGCTGATTTTGGTTTTTTTTGTTGGTGGTGTTGTGTTTTTTTTTTTTTTTTTGCTTCTCCTTTTCTACTTTCTTCTCCTCTTTGTGCAGCTGACCACATGGTTTTGTTCACTGAAAGAGCCGACTGCAGAATTAGACAAACACTTTGACTTTGCCGCTGGCTTTCATGGTTGCTGTACGTCTGAAGACTCCATTCACCTCTAATTACATGTCCATCGAAATCCTGCAGAGAAGGAACAGTGTAAGTCATTAAGCCCTCCTAAATGAATGTGCAGCTGAGTAGCTAACAAAGGGATTAGCTCTTGACAGGGGAAGCATTGCATGCTGAAGGGGAGGGTCAGGGGGTGACTGCCTATTACACAGAAATAATTGCCACCCAGTGCTGGGGGAAGCGGGGTCTGCAGGCTGCGTTTGCTGCAGAGAAGCATTTTTTCTCTCAACTCTTGCCTCTCTGCCTAATCTGCCTTTGCACAAATCAAGGAGAGGATCTGTTAGTAGGCAGGGGAGCTGAGAGCTGCGGTGTGGACTGGCTGGGGAGCGTGGAAATGGGCGGTGGAAATGCAAGGTGATTTGGAGGCCAAGAACCTTCCTGTTGGACAGAGGGCTTCCACCCCTAAATAAAACCTGTACTTAGTTTTTAATAATACTGCTTTGCTTAATCCTCCACTGCCTTAATATGGCAATGTTTTTTGTTTGTTTGTTTTGAGATTGGGAGTTTTTTTTAGATTTTTAACAAAAAGAATATAAAGACATAGTTGCTCGACCTAACCTTTTCTTAATTAAAAGCACTTTATGATTCAGGACAATATTCACACTGCAACGAGCCCTCCATAGATTAAGCTGTCCCCAGACAACTAATTTACCTTTTTAGGAATGCAGTTCTTATTCGTGGAGTTTAACAGATCTGTTAATTCTGTGGCCACTAAGGAGGAGCACCTATGGATGATTTCAAAATGCAGTTAACAATTATTAGGTGCAATGGGTGGCTGAGTTAGGGGATCGTGGTCATCGCTGCCACTGTGGTGCTGTGGACAAATTGTACTTGCTGGAAACATGCCACTACATTAGCATAATGTGGCATGGAATATCCTGCTTAGCAGTAAGAGGGATCTTGCAGTTAGGAAAGATTCTGGGCAGGACTTCCTGCTGGAATAAATGCTCATCACTCGCCATCGCAGCTGCTGCGATTCAAATGCGCTGAGATTCGTTCTCTTGTCTTGAAGAAGCCAAGGACAAAAAACCAGCTAAAATGATTGGGGAGCATTCAGCACATGTTTGGAGTTGAGCAGAAAGGGGCTTTATGTTCCATTCCTGAGTAGGATGACTTTTCTTTTGTGCTCTACCTTGAACTGCTTGCTGAGACAACACAGAGGATTTCCAGGTGAGCAGGTGCTGGGTCTGGAGTCTGCTTAGTTGTTCTAACCTCACCAACAATACAGAGTGGAAAATCTTTTGGCCTATTTTGCAATAAAAGATGCCACTTTACAGCAGGTTAGCTCAGTCAAAATAATTTAACTGGACTATATATAATTAACTTTGATGCCTTTAGCCCAATTTAAAGACAGTGAATTTTAGTGCACGCATTTTAAGTTATCAAATCAGCCCCAAGAAGAAAATACCTTAAAGATACATAGGTTAGTCTGAGAAAAGACACAAGAGCAATAGGGTAATATCGTGCAGTGTGAAAATGTTGTTTACATCCAAACATCACACGCACAGTTGAGCATGAATTCGCATTAAACCAACTTGAGCCTCAAACATATATTTATTAGATATGGGTAGAAAGAACTATTTTTCACTCATGGAGTCCTAATATCACAAAGGTTTTAATCCAGTGAAATATATTACTTCTGAAAACCTGAACATGACTAATGTTTCCAAAGGCTTGTTGAACAAAAACATCTGAGCACAGGGCTGATGCCTGGTTGCTGTTATTGTGAATCCCTTTTGTGGCTTCATTTCTTTCTGTATCTGCAGTGGTTTGTCAGTTTTGCCCTGACAAGCCCCGTAGAGGTTTGGAATGACTGGAGCTGAAGACATGAATCCACATTTTTGCCTCCTGACATTTTAATGCTTCACTGTGGTGCACCTGCAGAGCAGGTGAGGTGAGGCATCACCTGTACACAGCCATCACCTCCTCAGGGCACGTGGCCACTGGCCCAGCTGAGCCACAAATACACAAATGGGAGTCATCTATTCATGCTGCTCATGAGCAAAGGCTGGGGAAAGACCACAGAAAAAGCGATTATGGGAATAAAAACAAATTTTTGCATGAGCCAATGGGCATCCCACAGACTGTCTTCCATTTGCCACAGAATACTCCTTCCTCTTGTCTGATAAAGTGACATCTGGTTAGTATATTTGCCTGATTGTTCAGTTCTCTGCATCACTGGGAGCAAAGTAATCTCTCTAATTGGTACAGAGAATGTTTTCTAGTATGGTTAAAACAGCAGATTCTGTGTTGAGATTCCTTCATGGCTGTTATTGCTATCAGCTTCAGAAATCATGGAAAAGGAACCTAATTTTGTGTTTATTTGTTCACAGAGTTAACAGATTTCCAGCCTTAGTGTATAGGTCTACTTATGCAGGAAATAAAATGCCCTAATTAATTTTCTGCATCACTGAAATGGATCTTCAGTCAAATGGGGAAGGCACACATTGTGGATGTCAGAGAGCTGTCCTAGGACCAAGCCTCCAGCACTATTTGGGAGCAAAAGGTAAAATGAGACAGTAGATGAGATGAAAATGCTAATTAGAAGAGAGTTTTGGATGAGATAGGCAAATCTCCTTGTAATCTCAAATAAATCTGAAGTTTTCTTGCTGTGTTCTCATCCCATCCCGAGTTTGTTTTGCATTTTGTTCCTGAAAACAACCCTCGGTCTATTTGGATCCTTCAGGCAGTAACAGTCTGGTTGAAACAACTATTCCTTTTCCTTACTTGTTAAACCCCTAAAGGTTATTTCCTAGAGATAAATAAGAGGGTGGTTGCTGTCTTTACAGTGGCACAGGTTTTCTTTAATATAAACAGGCCTGATCTATTTGGTCTGGAGTGATTTTCAAAGGCCAGGCAGTAATCATCCCCTCAAAGGTGTCTGTGTCTTTCAGAGCTGGATTACATATCCATCACTTGGCTGGAAAACCTCTTGGTCAGGAACACGCTCCCAAAAGGAAGACCTGGAGACAGAGTAATAATGCAAACCTGCTTGAGGTAAAATGAGCAGGATTGTGCATTTTGGGCTGTTTTCCTTTTTTTGCTATGAGCAGCTGTGTTGAAGTATGGAAACTACTGGTAAAAGTGGTGTTTCTCAACAGACTGTATTTGCAATTTTTTGTACTCTGTTTAAAATTCCCTCAGGAGGCTTTTATCCCAGCATGTCTGAACATTTTAGCAACATTCATTAGGCAGAATGATGTCCCAGTTACTAAGAGAGTTTGTGATGCCCCCTTCCCAGAAGCGGCCATCCAGAAATACATTCAGTCAGTGAGAAAGGGACAGAAAGGGCTAAAGCACCCCTGGTTCCAGGAGAGCAACAGGCATTACAAAGAATTTTAAAAAAAAGTTCCTTTTCGCAAGGATGACACTGAAAATGGTGAATTTGTAGAGCTTTGAAATAAAAAGACGTGATAATGGTCTTCTAATTCTCAACAAGTCTGCAAAGAAGGTGCTTCTGAAATGCTGCCTTGGTCACCAAAGGGGCAAAAAAGGTTCCTGGCTCCACATAGAGCAAAATTTTAAATCAGAGGTTTGGAAAAAGCTTCCTAATGAAGGATATTTAAACAGTGAACCTGGCTGCTAAGGGAAGCTGTAAAATCTAAGTTAGAAGAGACCAATTAGACTAACACCTGTCTGGAATGGGCACAGCAGGATTCTGCCTCTGCACAGTGAAAATGGACTCAAAGCCTCTATCACGCTATGGTGCTGTTTTTTATCCTCCAGAACCCCACTCAGGTCCTGTGATTCATTTTTGCTACACACATATATCTCCCTGGACTGTCTGTAAGTCCTCCAAGCTCAGCTGTGAGGGCTTTCAATCTGTCTCACTTCTGTAGCCCTAGCCTGTCTGGGAAAAAAGCCCCATAAAGCTGAATTATGTGAGATCAAAGTCTTCTCACGAAGTCATGAGGATTAAAATTAATTTCATTACTGTGGGTAGAGCAGCTTTCCCTAGGGAAAAAGGTGTCTGTTTGGCTCTGTTGTGTTGGTACCTCAGCTGACCTCAGTCAGGAAAAAATTCCACCCCACCACCATCTTTTAGAGGGGGTGAAGGGTGAGGATCCTCAAGGAGAGGGGATATTTCCCTACAGTCCTCAGTGAGGTGTGCATTCTCTTGGTTTCCCACAGACGTGGTGAATACATTAACTGTGAACAGTTCCCTTCCTGGCACACTGCACGAGAAGTGTGCACATGTCACCCACCACTCATGATTCCCCTCTGGAAACTGGGATCCTTCATGCCACAGCCATTCTTGGATTTAATCTTAGCTACGAGATGCAAGCATGATGCCCAGCACTGTAAGTCAGCAGGATCCCCCAAATAAGTTGATAAAGCAGCTGTGTTGGCTCTAGAACAGCTTAACTTTAGGCTTCTGAGTATGATGAATTATTGTTTAAGGAGATGTATTCATAATTCTGTTCCTTCCAAGCAGGTGGTTGATATTTTGAGATCCCTGCTGTATCAGCACTATGTATATTTGGCACAGAAACTGCATGAATATTATAAATTCTATATTTAATTGAGTCTCATAAAGAAATCCTGTAAATCATAGTCATCCCATCAAACAAACCAGGAAACTGATGTGGTGAGGCATTCAATAACACAGCTTCTTTTTGTCCCTAAGGGATAGACAAAACCTTGTTGTTTCCCTTAGAAGAAAAAGAATGATGATAGTCAGGTATCTTTGATGTAGTTCTGTTTATCTGAAAATAACATAAAATCCTAATTCTTAGAATAGAAATCAAGTAATATGAGAAAATACATTTATATCCAACACCAAGCCTCCATGAGCCAGCATTCAGCCAAAAAGGCTTTCTGTTTAGGCTTTAGGCAAGACCACAGTGCTACTATTTAGTCAGGTTCTGTCCTAAGCTTTCTCACTTCTTTATATCTTCCTTGAAATATTTCTTTGTGTCTCTCTGTCTCACATATGGTGGCAGAAAATACCACAGCATCCTTTGCTATGCAGTAGATGGTGAAACTCCTTTGCTGACGTCTGTGGATGCTTGGTGATATTGTACATGCTGGGGGGTGAGAATTAACGTCATGCCAACCTACTGGGACTGCTAAAACCCCAAAATCCAACCGTGTCCTGCTTTTCCTGAATGAGAAAGAGTCTAATAGATCTTTCCATAAGATAGACTCTGGGGCTTTGGCAAATGATCTAAATCACAATAAATTAGAGAGGGACAGTTAAAACAAGCATGAGTCTTACCTAATAACAAGGGTAAAGTACACATAGCAATGCAAGCTAAAGGAAATTTATACCCAGCTTCCTCTGGTGGGTTTGAATCTGTACAGAGCTAAAATTGCCTTCATTGTTAGTGTGTTGTTTCAAGTTCTCCGTGCCATTGACTCACAATGAAGCACTATTTGCACCTGTTTTATCTGTAGTACATCTATTACATCAACTCGACAGGAGGTGAGAGAGGCTGGTACTAAATGAATGCAGTTCATTATTTAGCTGTATCTGGCAAAGTGAACAAAGGCAGCGGGGGTTGATTTTGGCACCTGACCTGCTCTGGCATTTTTTTCTCCTGCAGAGCCCTCGTCCTGGGAGAGAACAGTTTGCTCCAAGGAGCAGCAGACAGGCCAGTGAGCCCTCGGAACACGCTCTGGAACGCATGCACGGCCACGTTTTCCTGACAGGCTGCTTCAAGTGCTCTCCAGAGCTATTTGATCAGGTCCTCCAAACCCTCTTCACAGTGCTTCTCTTCGCTGCTCTTACTGTGGCATTCATCACAGGCTATTTTATCTGGGCGAGAGCTGAGCACACACTTGGGTTTAAGTCCACGCAGTGCATCTACAAATAGGCTGCTAGACAGGTCCCTAGCCTCGCTTATCAGAGTGATAAGCTCTCCTTGATAGGCCAAGGTGATCCTGGGGCATCACAGCCAGGCAATAGGGGATGTGTGCCCTCGCTTGTCACAGGGCAGGGACAGGCCCGGCCTGAGATTGTTGGCAGATCTGTGCTGAAAAGCCTTTGTGATAGGAGTGGATTGTCCAGGGGTGGCAGGAAGGGTCCTTGTGATAACATTTGGACATGGCAGCTGCGTGGCACAGCACAACAGTGGTGCTGAGGAAAAGCCTCTCACGTTCACAGCTCCTGTGCTGAGTGTGAGGGGAACATCAGAGAGAAGGGTGATCCTCACTGCGCCTGCCAAGGCCAATACTTGTCACTGCCCCTCTTCTCATCATCCACCACAAATGAAAGCCAGTGACAAGGTTGCAGTTCTGTCTTTTTGAGGTGTCTATTTTGGCCTTGTTCAGCAGCAAAGTGCACCCTCTACCCATAAATTTACAGAAATTTTAGAGAGGCAGAAAGCAATTATGGAAGATCAAAATGAAGCTGGTGAGAGAGCATGGGAAATGGTGTCTGCTGCTGGTTTCCAGTTTGCTCAGAGAAGTGGAATGGATAGCACAGTCCAAGAAATTGCCATGGTTCTATTAAGTAACAGACATGATTTACTGTATTTTCCCTCCTATCTAAAATCATCCACAAGAATTGGCCTTTGCAGGAGCAGGAGTATTGTCATAAGTACCATGGGGTTCACTGAAAGTAAAAATAATTCTAGAATTAAGTAACTGTGAATAAGATCCTTTGAGCAACCAGGATTTCATGAACATAGCCGAAGGAGGCCTGAAATGCATTGGAAAGTTACTGTGTTCAACTGCAATTTTCACATTTTCCTATTACACAAAATAAAAAATACTTTGCCCACCAGAAAAGGCCCTGAGCTTTGCTGTAATAGAAGCTGAGAAGTGACTCTGCTGAAGTCATTGGTGTGAGCTAGTGAGCTGTGAATATACTTTAATATGTGAAGCAATACCTGGCCAAGGTTTCCTGTTGATTTCAGAGGGACTATTTGTACAGCCAGTTACTGCTCTGTACAAGCCTATGAGCATGTGGGTTTCTGCTAAAATAAGATTACATGTCTATTAGACTATCCAGAAGCTACAACACTGCAATATATAGTATTAGCATGCACTGAAGATAGGTCCTTGGGAAATTATTCAATAGAAATATGTAGGAGACCAATTTCCTCAGTAACAGCAAATCTTTCAAGCACTGCAGTTTAGGTGACGATTCAGCTCTTGCAGTAGAATCCATTTAACTCTGGATTTGGAAAGGACAGTGCTGGAAGTTAGGGAGCAGCAGATTTATGTGTCACTGGATTACAGTGGTGAGGCTATTTTGCAAACAACCTGCCCTCTGAAACTGCTGACTGTAAGATGCTTTTGGAATATTGACATTTTGCCACAAGTACAGAAAGCTCACACTCAACTCATATCATCACACGACTTAACAACACATTTCCCTTGCATAAATGAAACAATCCCTGTGTCCTTATAACAATTATAAAACCATCTTTCAGTTATTATGCTGCCCTGCAGCAAGGAGGGGGTATTGATCCAAGCCTATGCTTCATCTACAAAAATGGGGAGAAAACAGAGGATATGAAATTGCTCTAAAACAAAGCAAATGGCTTCATCTCAAAGAAGAAACATCCTTTGAACAAAAGTAAAATGCTCAAAGTATCTTAAGAACAAAGAAACACAAGCACCCAGGTCTATGAACTGCTCTGGAGTAAACTATTTCTTACCGCAGCCATAACGGGGCTCAAGCACGGGGAAATCTTCCGTAACAAACCAAACCAAAATCGTGGGAGGTCACTGCAGAGAGTTTTATGTGGTTTATGCATGGCGAACTGAATAGAGACAGGCTGCATTTTTTTCCCTGTGAATCACAGGGCCCTTGCTGGCGTTGAGAACTGACTCAAGAATTCCACAGTCTCTATCCAGTCCTGCCATCCCTGCTTCAAAACCTGGGCCTGACAGGGGGTCTGTGATGACAACACAGTTTCCATAGACGTGCTTTGGTAACTTTTCCAGTGCTCTACAGCATTCACTCCTGACTTTGCCTTGTTGAAGGCAGGAGGACAGCAAACAGGCAGTGCATGTGCCCTGAGACACCGTCCTCTCGATTCTCTTTTCAGCCTCACTCCTTCTTGTAGCCAATTCTTTTGGTATTGGATAAGAAAAACTGGCCATAAGCAGGGACAATGCTGCTGCAGGTGCATTTAAAGCAGGAAAAAGTTGAGTTTCACAGCTGACAGCGCTGCTGAGAAACCTGAGATCTGTCACTACTCACGCAGAAGACCTGACACCAATGTCCTTTTGAAATACTGCAAATTGTGCCCTGCCTGCAGCACCGGTTCCATCCACAGCACGTGGGCAGCCGTGAGAGCACAAGGAAGTGCTGCCTGCCTCTTCTCAAGGGGTGATTTGCTTCCCCTAATCCAGAATGTTTCAGTATTTTTATACTTGCTTTCTGTGCTGTCTTTTCAGGTGTGCAGCTCTTGAGGAGCAATCTGGACTCCTCAGAGATGTGTCAGTGTCATTCTCCTTATCACTGAATTCTAAAAATCACAGTTTCAGTTGCTACAGCTTTTATTGCATCCATCTTTCCTCTTTTTCTGAGGCTGAGTTGTTTAATTTCCTGAAACTCACTAACAAAATCAACACAGAAGGCCAGAGCTTTTCCTTGTGTTCTAAATACATATGCAAAAACTCTCAGCTAATTAGTGCTAAATTAAAATTCAAGAGGAATATCCTTTATTTTTAGGTTATATGGATAAATCACGTACTTCCTTTACTGTTTCTGAAGAAAGATCAGCCACTGCATGCTGTTAGTGCCACTGAGAATAATAAAAACTCATCACAAAATGATATCTTGATAAAACACAACGACCTTTAAAGCCGAAGCTGTGGGAGCAAACCAGATAAAAAATGTTTTCAGAACACATACAAAAAGGTCTGCAATGAAAGGAAAACTGATTATTCTCACATTCTTAATTATTTTAAAAGATCGATGCAATTAAATTAGGTATTATTTTAAAACAGTGGGATTTCATACCATGCTGGCTACATTATTCATTTTTGAATGAACTTTCCTATTTTCTATTTACGAAGCAAGGCTGATTTTTATACGCACGCTTTTCATTTCTCCACACATGCTGTAAAACAAGGACAAAAATTTTCACAGCAGGAATTGATTCCTAACTGGTCACTTTAAGCCATGTGGTCTTCCTCCCTTGTAATTACTGACTATGTCCTTATCCATTCAAAAGGTTTCTAGCAGCATACAGCAGCTGGGGTCATTCTTACTGCTCCTGAGTAATCTCGTTTGGTACAAATACCTGAATTCACAAAGGAGCCAGCCACTGTCTCAAGGTTTCTGTGTGCAGAATCTCTCATGCAGGGGGGGAAAAAAAAAAAAAAATTAAACCTCAAAGATCTTTGCTAGCATTATTTCATTTTCTTCTCTTCAGATTCTTGTCCTGATTTTTAAATTACACACAAGTGGTCTCAGAGTGCTTGAGCGAAGGTCAAATTTTTTCTATGTTTTTGCATAATGCCTTAAAAAATGAATTTCTAATCTCTTATTCTGACTGGGTAGTTCATCTGCCCTAAATATAACAAATAATATTAAATTTCAGGCTTTAGTGATGTTGAAATTAAATGAGAGACTGTGAGGATGAGCAGGGCTGAGGGGGTGCATGGGTGACCTTTTTCAGTAATCCCAGTTTGAATCTATAGATTAAATCTATTCTCTTTGAAGAAATACATTACCAGAAAACCCCCAAATCGGCCAGGAAATACACAGCACCAGCACCACAGGGTTAAAACTTGAATTAGGTTGTGGAACCAAGTCAGTGGGAGGGGGTCTATTCTTAATTGAAGTGAAATCCTGCTCACAGCGAGGAGGAAGCGTGTGAAACACCCAGCTAGGTTTTAAATGTTAGTCACATTCCACAAGGCTTTGCTGACTCTTGTGGATTGAGAAGGCAGGGGAAGGGTAATGAAGGACTGAAATGTGAAGTTAAGACCCACATGTGTTGAAAACTGCAGAATTCCTGTGGCCAAGGAGCTGAAGGACAAAAAGCTATCATGGCAAGAAACAAGTACGGTTTCATGTGCACTCCACATTAATTACTTTTGAAAGAGTCTGGAATTGAGTCACAAGTAAATAAATAGCCAGTCAAATATATTGGTGCATCCTACCTTGAAGTTCCATGCTGCTGGCATGAAGACTTTCCTGGAAAAAATTTCATTTTTGTGTCCTTCAGATGAGCTGCTACAGAACTCAATCACCATCTGTTTTCTGGATTCAGGGAGCCCTTGGATGAAATCCTGTTGCTTGCTTTCTATTTCCTGGAAGGATTTCTTGCACTTTTCCTCCCTCTGAGCCCCATGGTACACCTTGAACTCCTTGTTTGGCCAAATGAAGCTCACCAATGGGATTGCAGGAAGGAGAAAGATGGGTTGTTTATCTATTAAAAAATACCTGTGAAAAGAGTAGGAAATTCTCCATTCCAGGGCAATAAGGAGAGAAAATTAGATTTTTTTTTTTTTCCCCATAAAACTGAACAGAAGTTTTCTTCTTGCCTGGATGGGAGCAGAATCTTGGTCTTTGTAGTCTCTGTTCCTGCTGGGCTTTCTCAGGGCCACGTGCAAAATTCTTTCCTTGCCTGTCCCAGGAAAATGAAGGCTGAAACAAACTTCTCATGCAAGGGATCTGCATATGATGCCATCTCTTTTCCTGGTAAAGGGAATTTGAGCTTTCTAGCCCCAAAGTCTCAGTGATTCCCACAGACCTTTGAATGTGGAACAGTTGGCAGGCTTGCAGCTAAACAAAATTTAATCTTCCTTGAAAGGCCAAACCTTCCAACTTGGATTGCTTTCTTTGCCCCTACTCTACTTCTGTCTGTGTTTAATAGCAAAGTGAAAACAAAGAGAGGGAGTTATCTGAAGAATTTGAAATTGGGGCATTTTTACTGTCTTCAGCTTATTCCAGATAAAGATGCCAATGTCAAAACAGGGGAAAATCTTTGATGAGGGATTTCCAAAGCAAATGTCTGAAGTGCAATTGCAGATTTTTACTCAGGGTCAGATTTTGAGCGGTATGGCAAGTGCTCCATATCCCTTTCCAATTCCAGTTTAAAGTGAAGGAGTCTAATGAACAACACTGAGGTAAGTTAACTTATTGATGTTAAAACCCTGATTAGCTCTTCTTGTCCACAGAAGTGGAAGCTGAGAGCAGCTGAAAGGGAAAACGGAGAGATCAAGATTTGCATTAGTTTTGGAGGAACTCCCTTGGGATTTGGTTGGATGGGACCAGTTTAAAGGGTCCCGGTTTGCTTCCCTCTCTTTCTTATCCCTTTGTACAATTTCCTAAGGAAGGGACAAGTCTCAGCTGATCCTGCTGGTTTGTGCAGCAGGACCTCAAATCCCAGAGCAGTTTGTCACAAAGTGCAAGGCACTCACAGACACCTGCAGAAAAGACACTTGTTACATCGAGCCAAAGGCAGATTCTGTAGATAATCTCGCCAGAAGCAAAACTCTCGTTAATTCTCCTATTTCACTCCACATGTTATTAAACACAAAATATCAGTGCAGTACAAAGCTCACAAGAGAACAACACAGAGACATTTCTAAGATGCTGGGAAAAACAGACTTTAGGTTCACTTAAGTAATTGCTGAATTCCTGAAGGAGAGGCAGCATATTTTCTACATATTTATTATTTCTTTCTCCTCTGCTCTTGTTGAGCTATTCAAACAAGGTAGGAAAAGGTTCGTCTGAAAAGACAGAAGTTTTTTATCCAAATTTTTCTTCAATATAAATTTGTGAGAAAGTGTCTTTGAACACACCCAGTTGCTTGGGTTTATTTTTTTTTTAGAAAACATTGATGCTGTCCTTTCTTCATCTTCTCTGCAACAGCTGGCAGTACTACTGCCAGATGCCACCAAAGTCTACTGAGTATTAAAAGCAAGCCAGCCCTAACCCTGGGCTTGAAAGAGTGATGATGTCTCAGCAGCCAGAGGACACAGAGGAGATGAGTGAGACAGAAGGAGCTTGTCAGAGAGCTACAACGTCAAACTAACAAAATAACAGACCCGAAATTCAAAATGCAGCTTGGTAGCTCCAACAACAGGCAGATGTACTCACACATTTACTATTTTTTTTGTCCTTTGGTGGAAATTAGTTTTCTTAAGCAATTGTTGGACTTCACATGTGACTTCAGAATACATCTGAATTTTACAGGTAAGAAAAAAATTGGATCTGGAGTTGCCGTGAACAGAAAAATCCAAGCACAGCCTTCTTCCTTGCTGATGGCCAAGGCAAAGGTATGATATGTAGATGAGGAATGCAGTCTGGCAGATGGCCATTCCCACTCTGGACAACTCTCACCTGTCTGGTGAGGTTAAACCATCCTGGTGCTGCAGTCAATGACATCCAACGTGACACAAACCCACGGGTTTGTCCTCTCTTTGTGGAATCAATGGAAAGACAGCCTTCAGCATGAGTTCAGAGTGCTAAACCCCCTCCACATCTGTGCATCCTGATGTCTGCTCTGCTCCATCAGGAACTGCTGTGCTTACACCTATCAGTGGCAGCCATATGATAGGGCAATGTGATTTTCCAGCAGCTGATTTGCATTGAAGATTCATTTTCACTTCCAGAGGTTTCTGGAAGCTTCCAAAGGGGCAGAGTTGCCCCTTTTAATCCTCTCTCTCTGAGTTGTATCTTGTGGTGCACTGTTGAAGCCAAGTAGCCTGAAATATAGCAGGGGATGATTTCCAGGGTGTTGGCCATTCCCTGAGAGTTAGAGCTGAGGCAGTGGCTACTGAGGAGCCAACTGGAATTACCGATGGTAAGGAGCTGAAGCCAAAGCAACCCAAGCCAACAGAATCATTGGAAGCCAGCGAGACCTGTCTCTGGGGCCTGTCCTACTGAACATATGTTTGGAACTTGAGAAAGGAAAGGAGCATCTCAAGGGACGTGAATCAGACCAGTTGAGCAACACTGGAAACTTGAACATTACTACAAAGCCAAAATGTCTTTGTTCTAGCATATCCAAAATTTATTAAAGCAAAATACTGCAAAATAGCAGAGAAACAAAACCTGATCCAAATCAATATTTGCAAGAAAACGTTGACAAAGAGCATAATCTATATGCCAAGTGTTCCCTCAGGAGCAGGCTAATTTTGCACAGACATTCCTGAGTGGGAGATACATTCATAAAAACATCTTGGCACTGGGTTTCAGTGCAGCATGGGAACTCCTCACTGAATTAGTTTCCAGCCATGACTCCATCCCCTGCTTTCTCTCCTTCTCCTGCTATGACCAGCCACTCCCCCTTGGTCTCTCCACAGGGGTTAATTAATTCTTCTGTGTTATGCAGCCACTGGGACTGCCCTGAGAGTTTCCAAGGTAGAAAGAGAAAGTAGAAGTACAATACAGCTCCCTGCATGATTTGTGAAACATGCAAAATACAATAGTAGTAAAAATAGTAATGAGCTCATTATAATAGAAATGGTCTCATTAGCAGTGCAAATGCCAATCATATACGTGGCCAGGTTCCTGATGGTGCAGGGAGTCCTTTAAACACTGTCCTTTTCTGCTCCAGAAGCATAAATCCTATTTAAAAACATCCAATTTGCCTGATTCTTGGGCTGCTGTCTCTCGCTTTGCTCCCCAAGAGGTCACTGCAGTGTGTAATGCCTGGACATGTGGGATGGGGGGGTGAGATGCCCATCCCTGTGCCCTGCCAGTGCCTGCCCTTCCCCTCCAGGCTGCTACTGCCACAAGAGCAGGGAGAAGATAACTCCATTTGATGGCAAGAAATGTCTTGAGCATACAGTGGGAAAACATATTTGGCAATATTTTGATTAGAAGGAAAACACTTTTCCATCAACATGCTGGTAATGAATTTAGGGCATTTGCAGATGCGCAGTAAGAAGGGGGATAAACACATGGCTTCAGGTATTTTGGGCCAGTTGGAGTGCAGTACTCACGGCTGTGCATGTCCTGCTGCTCCAAACATTCCTCCCAGGAAGCTGCAGGGCAGGATGACGGCATCTGCCTGTGGCTGGAGCATGGTTCATCCCTCCCCTCCACTCCAGACAGGTGGTGTGGCTTCTTCCCTTCCAAAGTTTCAGGCAGAAATATCACCTTGGCTGACAACATGTTGGCCATTGGTCATTCTGGGGGAAGAAACTGCCAACCAGCACACCCTGTAGACAAAAATCTTGTTTTCATTTGTAAACTAGGCTACCAGAAATGTAGAACTTCATCATGATCTGCCAGGTAATAATGAGTCACGCTCTTCAAAAGTGTACTTAAAATTGAAAGTGATTAAAGATGCTCCAGCCTGCAATTGCCTATTACTCACTTGTGCTCTAAACGTGACACAAACCTTTCACATCATTCCAGGAAGCTGTAACTTCTTAAAGCGATGCTCCTGGTAATTAGGGGAGAGCATTCTCTGTGCTGCAGCAGTGTCAGGAGTGCTGCCTTCTGCAGCCGACAGAGCAAGTGTGGCAATGTGGCAGAGAGGCAGCACCTGGTCCCACTGCTCAGCATCTCATTGCCCAGGAAGTGGCCACTCACCGGGACTTCAGCTTCATCAGAGAAATGCTGGACTTGGGGAGGCTTAACCTGGCCTGGTCTGAGCTTCTGAGATCAGTTTTGGACTCAGAACAAGGGAGCTCCTGGTACAGATCAGCAACATAGCACCTACCTGTAGTCTGAGCAAAATTCCTGCCTCTCTGAAGGTGGCCTAGGGATAAGAAAAGGCTTTTAGTAATTTATTTTTAGGCTCTCTACTTTTTAATTTTGAAGCATAGTTAAAGTAGCTTCAAGAGACAGACACATCCTGCCACTAAACCTCAACACTCTGCCTTTGCCTTCACGGCCTTTATTCTGTACACGTTTTTGATTTACCCATTTTACTTTTCAGACAAAGTTAAATGAGACCTGGGGGGTTTTCCTGTTGTAAAAGTAATGCCACTTTGGTCGATAAAGGTATCAGAGAGATACCACAATGCTTAAATAGAGTAGAAATATAAATAAATAAATAAATTTTAAAATCCCAGGCATTTGAGACAAGCACTCCATACCAGACACAGTAACTGCAGGACCAAGTGCTGTGGTTATCCTGGCTGCCTCCATGCACAACCCAGGGCACTGAATGAACCCTAATAATGGCTCAAATAGTTTGTGACAGTGAAGAACATAAGTGTTATATGTATGGGCTCCTCTGGTTGGAAGCTGCCTCCCTGCAGAGATGCATCTACAATACACAAAGAGCATTGTTTTACGTGTGCTGCAGGCTGTTCTTACCTCTGTTTCCCATTTTGCTGCTCAGGTTGCCACCAGGGCATCCTCACCCCACCTCTCCTCAGGTTGCTGTCAACTATGGCATTTCGGGATGGTGCCAAACCTCCTGAAAAGAGGTGTGAATTTTACTGTAATAAAATAAGAGCAATAATTTTTACCTGTTTGGAAAGAACTGTGCACACACAACAGTGTATAAACAGCAAGTGGCAATATTACCAATAATTACCTGTGTTATTAATGACAGGAATTTATCTCAATACTAATAAGAATAAGATTGTTCAAAATGACTTAATCTCATTTAATCTCAAGGATTTATCCCAATAATAAGGACAAATAGAAGTATAAAGAGGAAGATGTACGTAAAGACTACAGAGAAACCGTGTCATAACTGTGGTGGACAAAATAAACGCGCCTTCTTACCCTGGGATGTGTGATTAAAAACACCCCAAACCTAAAGTTATACAGGATGTATTTATGCAAGGAAAAAAGTGAGGAAGGTGAGCATATTCCTGGGCTTTACAGGAAAACTGAGCTCCCCAGCTGGAGGCTGCAACATGGCACAACAGCAAAGGGGACACGGCTGTGAGCTTGGGCAAGGCACAACTTTTCAGTTCTGAAATGCCATCCGACAGCAGGAGCTGATTTCCTGGTGAGGAGTTTGTGGTGGCTGGAGCTGCCCCACATCCCAGGCGCAGCTAAACCTCCCCAGGACCAGCAGGTGTCCTTTCCCACACAGAGCCTGGAGCTGCCTGTCGCTGCTGCCCATGCAGGTCAGGCAGAGAGATGTGTGCCTCAGAGCAGAGGAGGACAGCTGAGAACACGAGCTAGCAGAAGGAAATGAAAGAACAGCAACTACCAGATGATTAATAGCACTGATATGAACCCTGCTGACAGCACAGAGCCTGGGCACCTCTGTGGAGACAGATTAACTTTGTCTCTTGGAACATGGGAACTAAAGGAAGAGAAGCTACCCACTGGGAAACGTCTGAATCCATAGAAGAGTAATGAGAATGTTTGGGCTGAAAGAATTGGCTGGAGAAAATTTTTGGCAACGTCTGCCCCTCTTTATCTGAGTGCTTAACATCCACTCAGCTCAGCATGCAGATTTTGGGTTACCAGTACCACGTCTCCTGGCTGCAAAGTCAAAAGGCAGTAGCACAGGAATTGATCTTCATTTTTTCTGAAGTAGTTTGAAAACCTTCCTGAGTTGTGTTTTTCCACCCTGACCTATATTTCTGTGATGATTCATTTTTCTGGGTTTTTTTTCCAAAGGATGGCAGAGAGCACAAGCTTAGCTGGGCTTTCCCACCCTCTATGCCCATCTCTGCATGGTAAAACCATGGCCACACTTGGGGGCAAATCCCTCCTGGACCACCAGCCTCCCATCTCCCTTGCAGGATCAGAGGATGCTCTGGAAACTTCAAAGGCAGAAAGAAAAGTCAAATACACATTGAAATACTTGGTGCCTGAGCACATCTCTGTGTGAGACATGACGAGTTTTCCATCAGGGATTTATGGAGTATTTATTCATGTCACAAAAAAAGCTGCTCAGTGGCAAGCAGAAGTCACTTGTGGGTTAGTACTGGCATGAAATTTCCACAAAGAGTAAATAAGAGCTTTTCCCAGGCCTTGGGGTTATGACAGGGATCTGCCTCCTCCTCTTCCTGAGAGTGCTGGAGTTGCATTTTCAAGGGATGTGAAATACAGGTCTGCACTCTGGAGGACATGGAATTACCTGTCTGGGCCATAGCACAACGTGCACTTTCTAAACAGGGGCCTGGTTTTGCTTTATGTGGCCGGGGCACTTGCACCCAAGCAAAGCAACAGAATATAAATGTTATTACTTACCACATTTCCTTCCCTCGTTACCCTCCGGCTTCACTCTGCTGAAGAAGTTACAAAACTTTAGTATTGTGTCAAAACACAGGAGACCAGCAGGATTTTAAGGCCTGATTCATAACTCAAAGAACATCAAAGGAAAAGTCCCAGTTTCTTTTTCTCATCTCTGCGTTTGGGGTCTGGCCACAGCTGATTTTTTGATATGCAGAATAAGCACAGCCCAAGCTGTCCGACTTTGGTGGCATCCTATTGGGCTGAGGCAGGAAAAGCCTTGCACAACATCTTCTAATGATTCATATTCTGGGAGGAGGAACATCACCTCTAGGAATTCAGCTTTATTGGGTACTGTAATCCAGAAGAGATAAAAGCACTTACTAATTACTGCTGGGTTTTGTTTCTTTGAAGAATTGGGTTAAATCTCTTTTGAAAGAAGATGTCTGTTTGTGCTCATTAGATGTATAATTTAATTTGTTTAGGATTTTTTCCTTTTCTAGGGTTTTGTCCTAATGATATCTGTGCTTTTCCTTCTCTTCTTTCCCGCTTTTTTCTCCCCAAAGGTATGAACTTTTGATACACTTTAGATTTATTTTCTTAATATAACTATCCTCATCTCCAAGTTGATGCATCTTCTTTGGGGCCTCATTTTTTCCTCTTTTTTCCCTGTTGAAAATTTATTCCCTTAAAAAAAAAAAAAAAAAAAAAGGGTGCTGCTCCTGCTTGCCTGTTCAATAATTCTGAGATTTGTTTATTTTTGGACCTTTCCTGACTGAAACCTGTATTTGTGCTACATTGAAGAGAGAACTCAAAGTATATACTTTAAAAAAGAAAAAAAAATTGCAATATTATAATTTATCTGTTAACCACTACTATGCAATACTGCAGAAGCAGAGAAAATTGGGCTGAAAGAGAACTTGGGGCTTCGTTTAATTCATAATTCTTCCCCAAGCCAAGACCAACTCTGCCTACATCATTCTTGACAGATGTTTTTCTAACCTGTTCTTAACAGCCTCCAGTGGCACTGGGTACACAACCTCCCACAGCAATTTCTATTAATATGCAACGGCCCTCACTGTTAGAAAGTTTTTCCTAATGTTTAACCTGAATTTCCTGAGCAGCAGTTGAAACCTGTGAGTCCTCATCCTGTTCACATGTATTTGATCTTGTTAAGTCAATCCAGATGAGGGAAGTGGTTTAGCACAGCTCCCAGGAGCTTTCTGCACTTGTGTTCCTTTGCAATTTTAGACACATTTTGAAAAACCCACCCACGGAGAGCTACACCCAAAGTGCAAATAGAGATCAGCTGTTTGCCCTGCCCATGTCTGACATCTCTTGAGATTTTGTTGTGTCCTGGGGGGAAGAAGAAAAAAGAAAAACCCTGCACTAGGTTACACACTTGGGTTACAACCTTTGAGTGCTCACCAGGTTTGAGGTTCTGCGCTGACCACATTAGGATTTGCATGACTTATTGTAAATTAACTCTTTCCCCTTCCCCCCACCCTGAAAACACCACCCAAAAATAAGTAACACTCAAAAATAGGTAACACTTCTAGCTTGCTGTACAAATAAACACTTTGATGGACCATCCTATTTCTTATCTATAGGATGGGAATATGGACACTGCTATCAACTCCTGGATGCTATCATGGCTCGATAAATGAAGACTAACGTTGCAGTCAGCTTTGCCTGGTAGAATCATTTGGGTCAGAAAAATAACCCTTCCTTTACCCAGCTTCCTGTGTTAAAGGGAATTATTAAAACCCTCCAATTTATTTGCAAAATGCTCCAAGATGTAAGTCTGAGGCATGCCCTGTTTTGCTGTTCTCAGATTTAGGGATTATCAGGGGAGTTGATAAAACTCCTGGGTGCAAAACACTGCATGAGGGGAAGCAGCTCAAAGGCTTCACACAAGAGTTTCTGACCCCCCTAAGGTGAGAGGACTGGGAGGGATCTGGCAGCCACTGGTGCCCCCCAGCCTTTTCTCTTTCTCTCTGAAGCAGCAGCATGAGCTTTCCAGGGCTTTTCCACAGGCAAAGGAGACATCTGCTAGCCAGGGCACAGAACAGCTGGGTCACAGCTCTTTTGCTGCTCCTGGCAGTGATTTTTGCCTGCCCCTGGCACTGGCCCTGTCTGGCTATTAGTATTTGTTTTCATCATTATTATTTTTACTACTCCAATTCTGAATAACAATGGAATAAATTCCTTCTCAGAAGTGATTTTTTTTTTTTTTTTAATTACTGCAGCCTGAAGCAATGGAAAGTTAAATATTCTTATTGTATTTGGGTGTGATTCCTTCATGCTGCATGGGGGGAAGGGGAACTATGGTTAGAACAAAGTGGGTGTTGGGATCAGACAGGACAGGAAGGGGTGCCTCAGGCTTCTCCAGTTCTAGAGCCTCGGAGGCACAAACCCTGAAAATGTGGAGGTCCCACAGTGTGACAGACCAAACTGGTAGGAAAGCAGGGAGGATCTATCAGACCACAAATGAGCAAAGAATTGAAAGCATTTTTTTCTTGATTGATGCCAAATGATTGTGTTGCTGGCCTCAGGAAAATGAAATACTGAACAACAAAACACCATCATTTGGGGCTAATCAAAGATTTCTTGCTTAGCCTCAAGCTGAAACACTGTTGGTTTGTTTGATCCAGGAAAAAAAATGATAAAAATATCATGGACACATTTAAAAATCAGATATTTTGGACTGGAAAAAAAAAAAAAAGGACTAAATTACTTTGTTTTCTTTTCCAAGTTTTGACCAGCTTTCCTGTGTGAAACTGTTTCACAAATTTGCCTCAAATAGTTTTTGTCCAAGAAAAAAAAAATACAATCACAACATCTCATGTTTCAACTTTTTTCCCTTTGGCAGGGCACCTTAAATACATCCCAAGGACTGCATTTCCACTGCCCTGAGGTATCCCAAGGTGATGTGTCAGGTCCCCCTGTGCAGATCGAGGTCCTGCCATGCCCAGAGTCACGGACAAGTAACAAATCCCAAACCTACGGAGCTCACATTTTGTTTTTATTGCCTGCTGAAAAGAGCTATGAGATTTGGCCTGCAAACCCTGAGACTCTTCAGAAAGACGTTTGACTTTCACCTCTCTGCAGAAAATGGGACTGCAGCAGATGCCGTGCTGAGGCTACAGACACAGAGACCTCGGCCAGCCAGAAGGATGGCTTATCACTCCCCTCCTCAGTGACAAATCAATAAAGCCTCTTCAAAGCCAAGCCCCATAGGTCACACTGCAGCAACAAGTCTGCAAGCACAGGCATGGCTCAGTCTCACAGGTGGGAGCAGGGGCCCAGTGCTGCAACATAATAGCCACAGAAGCACAGGGTTGTGAGAAAGCAGTATAAAACCAAGAGATGCACACTAATTTCCACAGAAACTGCCCTGGCTGCAGCACACCCCTGAAGCATGAAGGTGCCAGGTGGAAAACGATTTCTAGAAGGTACCAGGTGCTGGCCTGGACTGCCCAGCTGCCCACAGCATGGGCAGGACACAGTGACTGGCTAAAGGACATGTTCGGAAACAAGATGCTTTTGCAAATGGAGGACCTTAGGCTGGGCCTGAACTTTGAGCAGTCAGAACAACATTTAAGAAGCTGATTTACTACCCTCAAGCAGACTGAGAAAGTCCCAGGTACAGCCCTGAGCCAGGCTCTTCACTCCCACCCACAGGGCAACACCCCACTTGTGGCATCACCCCAAGTGAGGTGGCTCTCCTGGCTTTCTTGAAATTATAGTGTTTAGCAGTCTCTTGTAAATACTGAAATAGATCTAATTATTCATTTAATCAGGGGAAAGGAATCTCCTGCTGTTTTCCAAAACCAGGCAAAATGGCCAATTGCAGCGATGCAGGCAAGAAAGGCACGTGGCAGCCCAATCCCATTTGGAGCACGTGCAGGAAGGCTCTCCCTCACTCTGCAGGCATCTGCCAGCCCTGCACCTCTCATCAGAAATGTTTGTGCAGCACAGCAGAAAAATCAAGGATTTTTTTTTTTTGCTACTCAATAAAACACACGAGCCCCAAACAGTGAATTCTCCAAATCCAAATGGTACCGACGCAGAGCAACCCAGCCATAACCTCTTCCATCAGCTGCCTTAGAGGAGGGTAAATCTCAGCTGTCACGAGGTGCCCAGACAGCCTGGTTGCTGTGTCCTCCTCGTGCATTGCTTTGCTCCTCTGTGGCTCATGGAGCAGAAAATAGGAGCGACAGCAGCATGAGTGGCATTGCTTTGTGCTCCGTGGCTTCCCGACAGCTCACCGAGGCAGTAATGAATGGGAAGTGAAAGCTCCTTGGGCTGACAGCCCCAAACAGCAGCTGAGGAGTTGCAGGTTTCTCATACACCTGTTAGAGGACACAGGACAGAGTGCAAAGACAATGCTTTTAATCACCTTGTGTGTTATCAGATCCCCTCGTCTCGCACGGATAAGACGGATGTCTTTGGGTCACTGGCTCCTGACAGCACTGCCATCATTCCTCCTCTTTGAGCTTCCTTTCTCAGTTTTGGTTTTTTAAATGTCACTTTCTTTCTCTTTTCTTCCTGCAGCCGTTTTGCCCAGGTGTGTTGTCCCCCCAGCATGCAGGGACAAGCTCTTTGCTCCACAGAGCCCTTTCCCAAGGGAGCAGTGTGTCTGTGCCCACTGGAAACCCCTTCCCACCTGCTGAGGGGCGATTCAGAAAACCAAATTGTTTTCTTTTCCCTGTCGTTAATGAACTATCATTTCCAGCCCTTGCATGGCCCAGGATGTTGAACACCCCCTCGTTTTGCTTTGCTCTTCCCTGTGTGTGGCTGAGTGCCCAGAGATGCTCCCATGCCATCCCTGCCTGCACATCCCGGGCTGCTCCCTGGGTCAGGCAGAGCAGGGGGAAGAGAAAGCACGAAGCCCAAAACCTGCCATCCACCAGGATCAGGAGGCAGAAGGGAACTCCCTGAGCAGCTCACAGGAGTTAAACTGAGGTGGGAGGCAACACAGATGGGAAACTCTCCTTTTCCAGATAGAGCAGGAGTCGGCTCTGTCCTATCAAGGGACAAGGAATGGTTCCAGCAGCAGAAAGCACAAACAGTGGAGTTGCCTCTGTAGTAATTGCATTAACTCCTTTATGGACTGTTTTCCAGCCCAGAAATAATCAATAGAAGCCACAGAACATACTAAATTATGCTTTGCCTATTTTTCTAATATTATGAACAACTTTATGCCCTTGTTGTCAACACCTACTGCCAGAAAGGCAAGCTAGCAGACTCTGTAATCTCTGCTTTAAGAGTCTGACCATTCCCAAATTTCTTTCAAAGCCATGAATATTTTAAAACTAACATAGCCTGTGGTTCCTTTAATTTGATTTTTTCTTATTATTTCTCAATTTCTCAGCCACCCATATATCCCTGCACCACGATTTTAGACTTTTCTCTGCAACCACAAGCTGTTTTATAATTACAACTTTTAGTGTGTTCCAGAAACGGGTGCTGTCCGTCAATATTTGAAAGTTCACAGTAGGTTTGTGACAGAGCAATCCTGAATCATCTCAGTTTATGCAGGCATTCAGGCTGTGTTTGTTTTACTTCCATCCAGCAAAGCAGATATTGTTATGAGTGTGGCCAGCTGAAGGCACAGCTGATGGGTCAGCTCAGCTCTTGAGTCAGGGCTCGATGTCTTGCTGGTTACCAGCCTGGGCTGGTATTTCATGGCCAGCCTCAGGTCAGCTCTGTGCTGTTGCAATTCACAAATGCACAAATATTTGTTCTGGTTTGGATCAGAGTCAAGTCTCAGCCAGCATCAGTTGCAGGGTGGTAAAAGCCTTTTCCTGTTGCACAAGGGAACATGCACAGGAAGAGAAGTTGGTGCTGTGGCCCTGCGAAAATCAGCTCTTGAAGTTAAGACTTTGCTCCAGTGATGACTAATCTCTTTGCATAATTCCCCTCTGGATGTTTTGGATACAAACATGTTGTTTCTCCTGTAGTGCCAGATTTCAGAGGGTCTTTCTTACTATTCATGTCAAATCTAGTTGGGCTGCAAGTCTGTCTCAATAAAATGAAAAAATTGCTCATATTTGGAGACTTAGACATATAAATGTTTTCAGAAGAGCCACTCTCCCATTTTAAAACATATGTTTCCTCCTTTGTTTTGTCTTTGGGTTTTTTTGCAGGCTTCTTAGGAAATGTGTTGGCATGAACAATATGTTTCAACCAAAGACAGCAAATACTTTCAGAAAAGAAAGCTTTTAAAAGTCATAATGTTTGATTCATCATGGTAAACATCTGATTTATTTACTGTCCCTCCAGGAAGAGCATCATAGTATTGCCCAAGACTGAAAGGCCCAATAAAAACAGTTACAGTCTTGAACAGCAAACGCTGTAAATTATCTGTATCATATACTCCAGCCCAAAAGCTGTTCACAGAAGGGTTTGCTAGGATGACTCATTTCCAGGGAAGCTGTCTTCTGCTCAGTAGAATTTTAGGTGGCCAAAGGGAAGAAAAGATGTAAAATTAACTAAATAATAATTCCTAAGTATTCACCCTCTTCTGACATCCACAGAGGTGACCCATTGGCTGGATACACCCCACTGATTCTCTGCAGGGCAGAAGAGGAGAGGTTAAAGCAGAATAAGACTTCTCTGTTCCTTTGGAGCAGCATTTGTACTTCCCCAAAGCATCCACCTGCCAGCGTGATAGTCACTCATTTCCTAGACTTTCCACCTAAAAGCAGATGCACTTCAGGAAATGGGGGGTGAACAGAGTAGCTCATCATCACAGGAGTGAACAGAGATTTCTGAGCCTGTTCTGCAGAGGATGCTGCTCCAGTCCCTAGGATGGTTGAGGTTGGAAGGGACCTGTGGAGGTCATCTGGTCCATCCCTCCTGCTCAAGCAGTCACCCGGAGTCAGTGGCCAGGACTGTTTCCAGATGACTTTTGAATATTTCCAAGGATGGAGAGCCCAAAACCTCCTCGGGCAGCCCATGCCAGTGCTCAGTCACCCTCACCGTTGTGCTGCCCATAGCTCAGATTTGCATCAGCCACGAAAAGCCTGAGACAGAGACAGGATTGCCAGAGAAATTAAATTCACACCTTCAGCCCCACCTTCCCAGGCTAACACAGGAGCTGAAACAGCCCAGGGGCTTTGGTCAATAAGTAAGCAACCATGAATTTAGTGGGTTTAGTGGATTCCTCTTCTGCAGATTCAAGCCCACTTGGGAGATTTGTTGTTATCCAGGAAATGCCTCTAGGAATCTTTTCTTTAAAATCCTTACAGATTATATCTGACATGGTTCAACAAGCCAGAACATGGTCTCTGCTCTCGAAATTCACTAAAAACTTTGAAAAATTAGCTTTGTGTTCTAACCTAAGCTGATCTTTTGTATGGGACAAAGTTTCCCTCTAAAGTAATTTGTACAGGTCCAACCCAACACGTGTGACCTT
Organism: Corvus cornix cornix; assembly: GCF_000738735.6. Taxonomy (NCBI): domain Eukaryota; kingdom Metazoa; phylum Chordata; class Aves; order Passeriformes; family Corvidae; genus Corvus; species Corvus cornix. Next base: position 2,955,111 of record NC_046344.1, read on the forward strand.
TTCCAGTTTATATCCCTGCTCCCTGTGCTCTGGATCACAGAGGTTGTGGGCTCAGTGAGCTGCAGAGATGTTCTCTGTACACCATTCCCTTGTGCAGAACACCTCAGCCCTGATAGGAACAACTCTGCCATCATTTGTTTTATTTCCACTGTCTGCTCCCGAGCACCTTCATCAGAGGCTTCGAGTTAGGAGTTTAATTAAACTTACAGCGCTGCTTCGCTGCAATTCAGTGCAAAACAATTGAACTTTTATCTGATCCAGTTTCTCAGAAGTGAAACCAGGCAGTGGCTGGTGAGAGAGTGAGATCTGGAAAACACAGTCACGGGTCAGTGGGGTTGTGCTCCCTTTGTATCACTGCACCCAAACCACCGAGCGCATCAATAACAGGAGCGTGGCTGTGCTGGGTGATGGGCAGTTTGACACGGAGGTGGTGATGGCAAAGGGTCAGGGAGAGTGAGGAGGTATAAATGGGGGAATTCACTTGAGACTTGACCTGGGAAAGTCCTGTTCAAGAGAGTTATTTGAGCTCTTAACTAGAATCAGGGAGAAAGGCCAGTTCAAATGTTCGTGAGGTGTTGGGTTTTTTTAACAAACTGTTTAAAATCACAGAAGCCAACATCCCTGGTTAATACTTTTTGCTTATGAAAAAAAAAATCCTTAAATTACACCTTAGAGCCACAGCTCAGATACTCAGGAATTATCTGTTGCCAGCTAACACGGGCATGTCATTGTTGTTGTAAAATCACAGCTTGACTGAGCATGGCGGGGTCACTGTGCTTCACTCACAGCCTCTGTGTCTGGGGCTCTGGCAGGATGCCTTTGAAGTGAACTTGTATTTTGACTCAGTGGTGAGTCAAAGTGAGCTGACACTTGTTTCTCAAAGAATGGAGTGACATGAAAACCTTATCATCATATTGAGATAATAGCCAGACTTGGGCAGGATATGGTTTTGCTGTCAAAGTGAAGATGCAATTTTATAATGTCAACTCACTTTATCTGAAAAACAACAAAAGAAATCTTGGTCCATCTCTATCGAGACATTCATACATAAAATGTGCTTCACTTGAATTTCAACTTTTAAAAAACCCAAATAAATCACTGTCCCTTTTTCCTTGCATTTGCTTACATGCATCTGAAATTTTACTTACAAAACTTAAAAAGAGAGGAGAGCTTTTCAGGTCAAGAGATCTAGCAGAGAACAGCCTTCTTTGTCAACAAATTGTGTGGGGCAAGAGAAGTTTTTCAAACAGTGCCAGCAACTATGAGTAATTGTTAATACCAATGGTTGTTAAAGCACCAGCAATCAGTGTGATCAAACACAGCTCTAACACAGTCTTGGGAAACAATTCTCTGTAATTTTCGCTGAACAAAGCTGTAACAACAATCACAGATTTTTAACTCTGTTGGGTAAACAACCTCTCTTGGCCACGAACAATGCAAACACCCAGCAGCAAGAGGTCAGGTTTTTATGGCCACCTGGTTAGCCCAGAAGTGCTGCAGTTGTGCTCATTTAGCTCTTGGGTTGTGACCTACCCACGGAGACACCTCAGCCACCACGGCCCTGGGTTATTTACCACGTCTGTGTGGGATGCACACTCTCATACCTGAAACCCAGAGAGGAAACCCACACTGTGTTAATGTGTGAACACTCTTTTATGTTGTTTAACCATTGTCCAACTTGCCTCTATCAATCTATTCTTCCACCCTTTTTGCAGCTGTAAAAACAAACTATTTAAGGGATGCTTAAGGCTTCCAACTTCTTTTATTTTTTGCTTTATTAAGGTCACATTTTTTCCATATTTTACTCATAAGGACTTTCCACTGCGCTGTTCCCTACGTCTTCTGACTAATTATCATTTTTCCATGGTAAAAGATGAGTGGGGAGGACAAAAACATGATGTCTTAGCCTATTGATATAAGACAGTATGAATAGATAAGCTCTATTTTTATGCTGTGCAGGACCCAAGCTGAACAGTCCATAAAGGTAAAGGTACCTTTTCTACTACAGTTACTAACATACAGTTACTAAACAAATAACTGCAGACTAAGATAACAGGGGCATAAATAATGACTGTGAAGGAAATAGCATAAAAGAATGGCAGATTTCTACGTTTCCAATACCATTTTTACATGACTAGCTCATCCAGCACTAAAAATGCTAAGTTATTTTCTTCCTACGAGAGGATTTTCCACCACATTGCTCTACAAACGACATGTCTTTTTCCCTAATACAGCACTCAAATTGTATTAACTATTCATATTAAGTACCTGTACAGTCAAGTAACAAATCACTGCACTGGCAAACTGCTGAAAAAATACTTTGTTATTGGGTTATAAGCAAGGATTTGAGATGCAAATCAGGATTTTCAACCTGACCTCTAGAACATTACAATAAAGGCTCTACCAAGATCATAATGCAGCAAACACAGCCACTCCTCTGAGATGAGGCTCTTAAAACACCTGGCTGTTTGGTTGCAGTGTTTCCCCACATGAAATTCTCCATATAAAAATCCCTTTGAAGTTATTTTAAGAAGCAGTCAAAGAGATCAGGGTATTTTCTCTAATTGTGCTAGCAAGGGAAGGCTTGGGTTAGAGCCGTGCTCTAGCTGGGCTGGTGAGACTTGCTGGGAGAGAGTGACTTCAGCTGTGTCACTTTGCTGAATCAGGGCCTCAGAGCTGGTGAAAATGAGTAATTTGAGAAGTACAAGCTCAGTTTGTACTTCTGCTAATTGTCACAACACTCTTCTTGCTTAATATGGAAAGCCATGAGCCAGGAGATCTCTTCCCTTCTCCATCTTAAACCCAACAGGGATGGCTATTCTTGTGTGGCCTCCATGAACCAGTTACATGGATTTGGATAATCATTTCCAGACCTTTTCTTGTACTTCCTCACACAGACTTTCCTACAGATGACCTTTGGGAGCTGGAAACTCTGAGCGTTGTGGAGAGAACATGATTTCCTGGCTGCTACTGTAAGTGAACCTTGAAACAGCAGTCCTGCACCATAGCCCAGCAAAAGAAAAAAGAGAATAGCAAGAATGAACAAGGAATTATGGTAAAACAAATAAAGTAACTATCATCAAGGGAAGCTGGGGAGTTGGATCCTTTAAGACAGGAGGAACTGGTGCTCTTTTTCAGACTCCATTTTTGTTTTTGAAAGCAGAATTTCAAGCACTTTCAAATCAAGATTAGTAAAAATGGGGAGAGACTGTCTCAGGCAAGGGGAAAAAAAGCAAAACTGCAGAAGTCTTTTCCACTGCACTAGAACAGATAATTTTTAAGGTATCTTTTATCACTCATCACAAAGCACTTGGGTCCAGATGAGGGAGATCCCAGCATTTCATACAGCATTTATGCAGAAAATGGGAGAAATAGGAAGTCCTATGGGGAAAAGCTTTCTATTTCAGTTGAAAGAGGTATTAAAAAGTGGAAGGCAGCGTGTGCCCCTTCCCATAACAGTGACACTCAGCTGCAAACACGCTAGCAGAAAGCTCAGGGAGGGAAAGGGACTCCCACGAAGGAGAGGATTAAGCGTGCTGAGGACAGGATGATTTCAATTAAGGAACAGAGCTGATCCAGGCGTGCATGAAAGTACCTGTAGCAGAGAGGAAAAGCCTTGGAAATTTCCCAGCACATCTTCTCCTATCCAGGCAGAGGCTCTGGTGTTCAGCCTCACTCCTGGGCACGTGGGCTGGGGCAAAAGCCCGAGCAGAAAAACTGATGCTTTGTTAGTGCTGCACAGCCCAAGTTGTCCTTCTCTTGATCTCTGAGAGTGGTGATGACACAAAGAAGAGAGGAGGCTGAGCTAAAAACCTCTGAAAGACATAGGAGGCAAACGGGTAAAGAAAAATCAGCCTCTGTCTTTGTGCTAATGGGTTTTTGCCACTGAACTAAATGAGAAGTACAGTCAGCCTTCAGAAGTGTGATCAGCATAGCAGGGCAGCAACAGGCAAGCACGAAGGAGGGAGAAATGCTCATGTCTGCTGAGATGCCTGACTGCACAGGGAGGGTTTTCACTCCCTCTCCTTGAAGCCTCTGTCTTTGAGCACCACAATGGGAATTTCTGCCCCTTTGAAAGGCTGCTTTGAAGAGCTGTACTTGAATAAAGATATCCGATATGTAGCACAGATAACTTGCTACAAGTACCTCCTCCCAAAACCTCCAGTGTGCTCTCCTAATGAAAGAAATGTATTTTTTCCACACATGTATTTCCAGAGATGCACATCAGGAGTATTTAGACACACGGAATCCTGAGCACACAAGTCAGCTGGGAGACCTGACACACAGCACCAGAGGTTGCACTCTGCTCCTCAGCACTGGCACCAGCAGCTTTTCTGCTTAACCCAAGGCAGCTCTGTGTGCCTCTGGGAGAAGAGAAAAAAAGAGTGACCAAAAAAACCCATAAATCTCTTTGTCACCATCAGCAGAAAACAATGGTAGACAAATTCATCTGTCTCACAAGATTCCTGTCATCATCTTCTCTACAGCTTTGTTTTTTCCCCCTTCTCCACAACAAGTGTGTAGAGAACAGCAGAATGATGAAAGATGAAATAAGAATGACTTGATTGACAAATTCAGTAGATATTATATAGTGAACACGTTCTTCAGAATTGTTTAGCAACAAGATTTATCTTGTATAAATAGGATGGAGGGTTTCAGCATGGCATGGAACCATTTCTGCCCATCTGGCTTTGCAAGGAAATTATGTGGGGAAAGTGGAATTACACTTCAAGCAGTAAAAAAAGAACCACTGAAATGATATCAGTAAGATTAAAACAAACAAACAAAAGAGAATCCTGACTAACGCTATTTAAAAATATGGAGCTGTTCTAGAAAGTATAAAAAGAAGTGAGAACTGATGGAAATGAAGAACTAAGCTTTGGATTTAGTAAACGATGCTTACTTGATTACACCCATATGCAATCACTGATGAGCTCTTGAGCACAACTGATGAAAAATTGGATTGTTTACGTGCATCAAACCAAGCAAATGGGAATCTGAACTCAATGTGCCAAAAAACCTTGAGAATAAAAATGCTAGCAATAATTGCTACATTTTATGTGTCAATGGCATGCCAGCAAGGATTCTGCATCAAACTCTGGCCAATGGAAAAAGCCTGGGTATGTGAAACTGTAATATCACTTATCTACCAAGCAGGCCACCTGATGACTGACAACTTTAATTTCAGCGTGAAATTGGCTGACTGGCTGTTGAAACATCCATCCCTTCTGACAGGGATGGTAGTCTCTGGATATATACTACTAGAACCTTCCAAGAGTTGTCCTCCTGCTCTACTCATCTTCATTTCAAGCAGCAAAGAGAGCGGCCTTGACCCAAATCACAGCTCTCCACGGAGGAGTGGGGCAGCGATGGCTTCTCACGGTCTCGATGTCACATTGTTCCTGCCTCTATGGAAAGGTCCCTGTGCTCATGAGAAAATATAAGTACTGGGGGGTTGTGTACCCTGAGAACAAAGTGAGGTCTTTGAAGTAGGTGTGGGAGTAAAAATCAAAGAGATTTTATTTTATATGGAATGAATATGTGGACCAGGAGTGCAGATTTTGGACCAGAGTCCTTTTTGTTTTCTTCATAGGCAAAGAATAGGCCCACCAGAAGAAAAAAGCCTGACAGCCAGTATGTGCATGACCTTGCATGAGAAAGAGATGATCTTGTATTGGGTTACTAGCACACATTACCTCACAGCACCTGCACAGAATGCTATGATCCGTTTTTTCAAAATAAATACTAATTGGAAGAGAGAATGGTCAAAATAACCATGACTCCTGCACACTTACTGTATTACTACATGCTGAGTAGTAATGTAGTGATATTACTACTTCTGCCTAGACAGAAGAGATATTTAAATATCTGTTTGTTATCTATGATTTGGGGAGCTGGAAGAAAAGTGTATCTCATTTTTAAGCCGCAGTCTCATAGATAGCAAGGCCTGATGTGGTCCTGAAGCCAGCTGCTTTGAATGACTTTTGCTTATTTAGGATCTTCATTGGGACTTGCAATCTTTTAATTATTCTGATTTTGATATTTGCCATGCAGTCGGGGTTGAGGGAATGTTTACAGCTAAACAACAATTAAAACAGAAGCCAGAGAGCAGATTCCCAAATCCTTCCAAATCAGCTTTGAATTGTGAGCTCCTGCCTCCAGGGCAGATTTCTGCCACAGGAACCACCAACAATTCCAGGGGCTTTGCCACAGTACCACGTGCATACTTTGCTTGCCCTCCAGTGCTGTATTTAATCATACTGAGAGCTCTCCAGAGCAGTCCAGGCTCTCCTAAAATATTTGGCTTCACAGTGAAAAAGGTCCATAGAAGATATTCCTCCATTAACTGCAACGAGGGATATTCCATCAGCCTATACCTGAGAGTCCAAGACAGCCATTCCTTGGAAAGAGGTGATTAAATAAACCCCAAACTAGAAAACATATCTGCCTAAAGAAAAACCTTTCTTATGATTTTCTGGCTATTAGGATTCTATTTGCCACTGTGCTTCTGCTGTTTTGGTCGCCTGGTGCCCCAGAGTAGCTGTAAACCTTACCCACAGCAGCTCTGGAGTGACTTTGCTATGCCAGAGCAGGACACAGGCTACTGATGGTGTTTAACTTTCCTAAAAATACCATCTCAATGAGGGCCTGAGGGAATGGTAACGTGCATATGAAGCCTGAATGCTGCATTGACTTTTGGACTGCAACAGAAGGCTTCCACAAAATTGAAGGATTACTGCTAATTTTTGTTCAAAAAGGAAGAAATAGAACTGATGAGGATAACTCGTGCACATAGAGCATGCTGAACACTGCACCAGCCCAGAGACTATTAGCACATAATTAATTGAAATGGCTTGGCACTTGGGCTTATGCTACTGACACTATGAGAGTTAATGTTGGCCCACTTTCCATGCTCATTACAATCCATGTCAGTAGGATGGACACATTTGAAACCATTTCCTTCTCTTTGTTGCAGTATTTGCCAATAGCAGGAGAAATTGATGATGTAGAAGTGAGGAAACATCTCCAGCATTGCAATGGAGGAATAAATTATTCTCTGGTGCACATTATAATTGCAGCATAATCTGGTCAGAAAAAATTAACTCCTTCTTCTGATTTGGTCCAGGGAATTGTTTTGTGTAAAAGGATGCTTTGATTTGTGGTGCTAAGTAATCACGAACAGCCTTGGCTCTCATAAACACATGTTTGGGGGAGCTTGAGGGGCTGTCTCTCCCTAAGCCTCTAAGTTTGTAAATTTGTGAAGTCATCTCTCAGCAAGAAACTTATCCCCTTTTCCAGAATCAGATCTGCAGAGCAAAACTTTCATTTCATCTTTCAATTTTTTCTTTTTTTTTTCATTTAATTTTTTCTTAAGGAAAATGGGTCTTTTCTTAAGGATGGGTCTTAAAATTCTTGAAAATCTATTCCTGAAAAAAAGCTTCAAAAAACCCAGGTGTGCAGTCAGCCCTCAGTGCCTGGTTAATAGCAGAGAGTGGTGGTGAGTACACCAGAGAACTGCCAGAACTTTTTGCCAGAATATCCCACCAAGATCAGCCTTGCACAGAGCTGTCTCTTGCTTTGGAAAACGAAGCAGGAAAGGTAGATGTGTGAAAAAATGAAACAAGGAATTAAATAAATACAGTCAGGTTTTTTTGATCTTCACAAGATACTGTTTCAACTTCTATTCTGGGGTGAAAATTTAGCCCCTTTCAAAATTAGCCTTTCTTTGCCAAAAAATATTTTCTTCCCCACTACTGTAGTCAAAGACTGTGGGAAACAGCAAAGGGCTGTTGCTTCTCAGGCTTAAGGCCAAGGACTGGCTCTGACATTGCAGGCAAGGGCAGACTGTCAGTGCGGGTCCTCTGAACCCAGAGGGGCTGTGCTGCTACCCCAGCCCAGGCTCCATCCCCAGCAGCACCATCCCGCCAGCACTGAGGCCTGTGTGCCTGCTCATCACATTAAATGCAGCTCCTGAGGGTTTATTAATGTTGCAGTGTCACCGAGAGCTGCTTAATTATCAAGGATTTCTGCGTAGCACCTAGAGGGAGGGGAGCTTTGAAGAACAGCACTGTCCACGCCAGCCGTGCAGCAGACACTAATTATTTCTGCCTGTGTCATCGTTGCTGCCATCAGAGGGGACAGCTGGCACTTCTCCAGCTCCTCGTACCCCTGCTAATAATGAAGAGTGTCTCAGCATGCTGCATGTTAGAAGGAGATTTAATGTGCTGGCTGAATATTGTATTGAGTTCCTGATTTGTGTGAGCAAGGCCTGCTAATTCATAAGAAGTGTCATCAGAACTTATTTCCCATACTTTTAGACACAGGTAAATTACTCTGGAGGAAGCTTGGCTGTAGCCATCACTTGCTGCAGATCTTGGCTGACTTGAAATGTTGCCAAGGGATCCACTGAGGTACAGACAGACCTCAGAGTGCAGCAGCCTGCTCAAACACACCTCTCTAGGATACCTGATGGTGTCCTCGAGGAAAGCTCATGAATCTTATTCTTGCTGTGCCTGCTTGCAGAGAAACCTCCTAAGATTCTATCCCTACCAGCCTGTGCTTCGCACTCCTGTGGTCTCTGCACAGACTCCTGCTTCTCCAGCATCCCTGGACCGCCCAGCAGCTTTGCTGATCCCATGGTGCCACTGGGAGCAGTCTCAAATGGCTTTTGCATCTCCCTTCACCTCTCCTGTTGGGTATTGTAAAACAAACCCCACATTCCTCACCTAAAAATCATTCACAGAATATGGAGGAACTCCACCGAGACAAAATACTGTGTTCCTATTTACCACCAAAAAGGAAAACTACTGAAACCTGATGTGAGGTGATGCAGTTGGGTTCCCTCGTGCACTGGGGGATGGAGGGACCCCTCTGCTCTGTGCTGCAGCTGTGATGGGCACTGAGGGTCAGACAGAGGGGAGTGAGTGCTCCTGTGGCTCCGTGCTGGAGTCTCCAAGGCTGCAACGTGTATTTTGATACCACAAAATCCCAGAACCCCTCATAAAATATTCATCGCTTTTTTAATGCCACGTCTTCTAATTTTAAAATTCAGCCCCTAAATAATTTAGCAGACTTGTGAAAAAAAAAAAAAAAAAAAAAAAAAAGAAAAAATAAACAAGTCTCCAACAAACAAAACCCCCATCTAGGTTGTGGCACAGTTACTAAACTTGTCAAATGTTCCCAACGTGTTATTTCTTGTGAGGGGTTTTTGGCTGTGCCCACTATCTCCATGTACTGAGACTTTGTGCTGCCTGAAATCCAGAAGTTAGTAGCAACGGTCTGATCCTGCCTAAGGCAGGGTTGTGCTTAGGGGAGGTACAACATCACATTTCCAGGTTTGGGAAAAAGCAGCTGGTGAGACCCTGCCATCAGCTTTGCCCCACATCCCACCTTCTCCAGCTGCTACAAACTGCAGTTTGTGCCATAAATCTTAAAATACTCCTCACTGGATGCCCCATATCCCTCCCATCCCACACATGTCCTGGTCACAGTCCCACAGTCTGGGCTCTGTGTAACAGACCTGAGGCCACTGAGAGATGGAGAATCCAGGCCCTTCCTCAGCACTCGGTCGCGTAATTAAATCACCTAAGTTGGTCTGAATCTGTTTCTCTGAGCTAAATTAAAGGCCACTGAACCCCAAACTTTCTGTTTTTCCTTGTGCAGGAAATTCTGTCACACTACCCCAAGTGGCCTTCTTGTACCTATTTATCAATGCAAAAAGAGACTCAGTAGTCTTAAAGATGACATAAAGCTATAAGCCTCACTGGCCACGTAGCTGTTTTTCAATAACCAGATTCTGCCCCTGTGGTTTGTTGCTGTTGAGGGCTGACTTTGGACAGGTTGCTCTTCTGAATGCAAACCCAACTCACCTCTCACTGCAAAAATACAGCTTGGCCCCTGAAATGGTAAATATGCCAGCTAGCTTTCCCAATTTAATTAAATTTTCCCCAATGGCCTTCCTTAAATAGACTTCAAAGTTCAAAGGGAAAAAAAAAAAAAAAGAAGAATTACATTTTAATAACACTCTTGACAAAAATGGGGAGAAAGTTTTCATTATTCAGTGTTGAAGTCATGGAAACTCCTGTGCCTAGCGGCTGTTTTGCCTTTTATCACATCAATAATTTAACAGTTAATTGTTGTGCATTATTTGGTTAAAGCAGATTATAACCCTAACATTTGCATGTATTTTTCAGTAATGGTGAGATAGCTCTTCCTCAGTAAGAATATATTTGGACATTCATTTACCCTGCAAACAAAATCAGAGAGTGGCTCATCTCTAATGCTACTATTTAACCGCTGAGAAATGAGGCCTCTCTCTGCTGGTGCATGATGAGAGGTGCCTGTTTATTACCAAGCCATTTTGATGGCTTTTCTGCAGTGCACTTTCAAACCATTTAAACCCCATATTTTTAGGGTAAACTCTGGGATTAACAACCTCATTATATTGTGTTTAAGCCAAGAGAAATTTCTTGGTGTATCTTCAAAGGGCAGGAGACGTTTCTTAATGCCTTTCATTTATCAGACGAAATTAAACCCGCTGGAGCAGTCTGGATGCAAAGGACAGCCCTGTCATCCCTCAGGACAGCAATGGCACCCTGTCACTTGTCACATCTTAGAGGACTGTACAGACTTCAAGGCTTAGCACTGCTTTCCCTTTGAATCAAGGACCACACAGAACCCACAGGCTTCATTTCAGATTGGTGAAGGGCAGGGTAAAAAACTATTGAGCACCTTGAGACCTTTCCAGGGCTGAGAGAATATCCACCATGAACCTAAAAATCCCAGGGGAGACTCCCTTGTGCTTCACAGCTGCCCTGCCCCAGGAGGTTTGCTCTGGGAGCTTCTGCTCTCCCCTCTGCCCATCACACTGACCTGCTGTGATGGACAGCCCTGCACCAGGACAGTTTCCCCTGATCCTCTCAGCTCTTAAGATTACAGGTGAAAATCCCATCCACCATTAATTATGGGGGATTTCAGTGTATTCACCTCAGAAGAATGAAGGCTTGACTTTTCAAAAATACCCCCTGCAGTCCTGCAAAGTCCTGCAAAAGTGGGAACTACTGAATGCTCACTTGATGCTTAGATCACCATTGCAGCAGCAGGAACGATAGCAGAGATCCAAGAGGGAGAAAGGGTATTTCAGGATTAGAAAGCAAAGTGTGAACTCTGCTGGGATTAAGTGGCACAGAAAATTCACCTGCTGTTTTAAACCCAACAATCTTGTAACTTAGAGCAGTCTTGAGAGCCTAATCAGAGCAAATCACTTTCAACTGTTGATTTAAAAAAAAAAGACTGTTATACCCATATACTTCTTTTACCAAGATGTAAAAAAAGGAAAAAAATCCCAGAGAAGGTTGGAGGTAGAGATTTCAAAGAAAGCAATTTTGCTGCTCAAATCCTATGGACCCTTTCTGTATTCTACCCTTTTGAACATACCCTGATGCAGAGAGGCAAGAACTCAGGACCATGACCCCGGTGTACAGACAGGTAAATTAGGAAAAGTTAATAGCTTTGAAAAGTTTACAGGTTCAAGAGGAGCACTGGTTCTGTGACACATTTGATAAGGTTTGAACCTGCGAGCGTTTGCACACGGAGCATAACATTTCCACGGCCACACTAACACAAATCTGTGCTTTGCAGAACTCCAATGAATTCAGCTCTGACAGCAATTAGTCTCACCTCCTTATCATACACCACAAAAAGTCAAGTCACATTGAATACAAAACTAAAGGTTGGATTTTCTGAGGTTCCTAATGCCTGCTCAGGCATCTGTGCAGATTTTTAAAATGTGCATTAATGAGACTCCACGGAACACTGAAGCTACTGCAGAAAAATTGACTCCCTGAACTGCAGGTTATGATCCTACTGGGAACGAATTTGTTTGTGTGTCTTGGGTGGTAGGTACACTGCCTGCTCTCTGGAAATAAGCAGCCTGAGCAAACTGTGCTACTCGCTGAGCTGGAAGATAACACTGCAGGTTGATTACAAGCATCCGTAATAAAAAACTAGAAATCCTCAGGAACAATAAATACCCATAATACGACCTGAATCCCCTTCAGCGATAAGAATAAGCAATGACCTTCTGAACACCTCACGTTAGAAATGTGTGCAAGGTGGCAATCAGTCTGCATGCAGCTGGCTGAGATGTGATTAACAGGGACTCCGTGTCAGCCTGTGAGCTCCATTTTGGATGGGGACCTCTCCTGCTGTCTTTTTACCTCTGCAGAGTGATGATACCTGCAGAAGTGTCAGGAGACAATCTTCCCCCTGGCACAGAGCTAACAAGGATCATTAAACTCCGATGAACATCCGTTTAAATTGATCTTCTTTAGTCAAAAACCTGGCTTCTGTCCAAGGCAGCTGCTTCTGAACGAGTGGCTACACTGGTCGGAGGGGGCTGGGAAGGCAGGGTGAGTCAGGCTAAAACCACACAGGAGGCCTGTGTCCAGCAGATATTCCATGGCAAAGGCAGTGCCATGGCCACTGCAGCCAGTGCAGGAGTGATGCTCCCCAGACAGAGCACGGCAGCACCAAAGCTCAGCCTCTCCGAGGAAAAGGCTTCTGCTCTGCAGTCCTCAGAAGGGGTGGGCTGGTAACAGAGAGATACAGGCTATTAACAGGAGTTGCTGTGTTAGAGATGGAGAACTGGCAGGAATCCATGGCTCTGACCTCAGAGCAGTGCAGAAGCCCACACAGAAAGAGGGATTCCATCTGTGTAAGTCCGTGGAAGGTGTTGCTGAGGGCCTTGTGGAGAGCAAACCCACATTTTGCTCAGTGCTTGCTGTGCTTTTCCTGTGTCTGCTTGGTAGTGACACTGTGGTCCCTGAACATTGGCATTCAACAGATCTCAGGGAAGTGCTACAAAGCAGCTCTGTTCAGATGTTTCAGCCCTGAAAACAGGAAATACTAAATAAGAATCCAGTAAGCCAGTTGGCATTCCCCTGCATATTGGGTGTCTATAAAAGTACTTGCATGTGTTCAGCAAAGCATTTAATTAAGTGGAGCTGGGTAGCAATATTTACTCAGCTAATGCCTCTTTATTGGCAATTGCTTTCACTCGTACAATGGTCCTGTCCTTTGTTTCTAAAGGCCTGTGTTTTTGTCACCACAACTTGCTCTTAGAAAGAATCCAGAATCTTTTGAAAATGACTGGTATTCCAAAACCTAGGGGAAAATTACCTGCTTTCTAGATAACCAGTGCTATTTTCCTGGTTGCAAAGAATACAGACTGCCCTAGAATCACAGCCAGTCTATAATCTGCTGTACTTTATCTTATATTTAAATTCTGAATTTTCACCATCACTCTCGCCTGGTCATTCATGGAGGAACATTTTACCACTCATTACTACTAGCACAAATTACAGCTGCAAGTGGAACGTTATCTAATTATTGTTTTAGGGAAAGCAAACCAGTAAAAAACCCCCTTGAAATCCCAAAAGGTGATTTGTGGGCAGATTTAAAGGGAGAGAATGCTTCAAGCTATCTATTATTAATGCTCAGCTATGCTGACCTTTGACAAATAATCTTAAGTCACACACAAAGAACACAGAAAGACCTGAAAGACCTGACCCAAATGTCATTGAAAAAGCTTACACTGGGTTTTAGTAGGATCTAGATCAAGCTCAGCACTAAATTAATTTCTGGGTTGTTATAATCTTTATACTTGACTATCTTTCATGTGGTACCATATGGTTATCAAAACGTATTGCATTTCCATCTGGGTGTATGCATGAGCTGTACATTAACTCTCAGAACTGAATCTTCATTATGAGAAGAGAGAGGGTGATTTAATAGCTAAAAAGGTCTAAAGGTACAGATTCACCACGCAGTGAAATGTTCGCCTTGGTCTGTTTTACAAATGGTTGCGTTTCCTGATTTTTCTCCTCATTTTATTTCATGCCTCGTACTACTGGATAATGTTTACTCTGTGCCACTGTGCACCCTGTAAAACGCAAGGATAGTTCTGCTGAGAGAAAAAGAAAAGAAAAAACCCCAAACCACGAAGCTCCCGACCAACCCAAGGCAGCCTCGTGCCCCTGTCACACACACAGGGGCTGGCTGGAGGCTGCAGAGCTCGTGGAGGGGATTAGCACTTCCCCCTCCACAGGTACTCATTTGGGAAACTCTCCTTTTCCTTTGGCAGTTTCCTGTTCAGATGGCATGCTCCTCTGAGAGGGAGGATCTAAGCTCACAAGCAAGATTTTGTTACGCTCTGGCTTCACAAACAGGAGCCTAAAACATCAACAGAGCCTTTTTATGTATGGAGTAAACAGAAGTGCCGTGAAGGAGCTTCTTGTCTGCTGTAGATTCATGAAGTGAGAATGGGCATGATTTTCCAGCAGATAGGAAGTAATTCACTGCCTTCAAAGTTTCTGGCTCCACAAAGATCAGAGATCCAGATGGGAATACAAACTGGGAATTGTGGAAACGCAAGAAATCTTTCTATGCAGAAGTCGAGTCCTACTCTGACAAACTCTGGAGCACACGATCCTCAGTGCTGTAGATTTTTCTGACTGAGGGTTGGAAGGGAAGAGAGAAAGTGTAAGATGTGCAAGAAATTTCATTTATTTATAATTCTGCTTTAGTTTAGAACCCACTCAATTTATACTAAAAGCCCTTGGCTCAGAAACACCGTGTCTTTTGCATAATACACAAGTACTCATAGAAAAATGTAGCATACAAAAAAAAGTGGCCAACATTTGTTAAAGTGACTAATGATTTTTGAGTGTTTAAATATAAATAACTTTAAAGGGAACATCATTTTCATAACCCTTGAATAAACCCTTTCAGCTCTTCTTAAAGTAGATACTACACTGCACCGTGGAAATACCCTTAGAAATTTGGGACAGCTTCTCCTTTTAGAATTCATTATTTTAAAATTATGAGGTTTTTTCTCCTCCATGAGGACTGTCAAGATGCTGTCCATATGCAATATAAATCCCTTTGAGGTTTCTTCAAATAGCTTACAAAGGCATGGCATTTTCTTAACATAATGTCCCAACCACTCTATTAAACAGCCAGGACATTTAAAAGCGGTTTTTTTTTTCCATTTTGCTTTGTTCTTTTTCTTAAAAAATAAAACCAAGTGGATATGAAAAAAGTGTTCTGTAGAGAGCTGTTTGTGTCATTTTCCAAGTGCATCTTCTTTTGATAAAATGCCCGATTATATCTTCTAATCTTCATCCTCCATTTTCTACATTCCACATTTTTGTGCCAATTCATGCATTTACCATTTTTCCTTCTTACATCTTCATTTATTCTGCCCACTACTGATTTTGGTCCCAAATATTCTTCTTCTGTTGGTCACCTGACTGTGCTGTTCCCATGTCTCTGATACCCCCTCTTACCCCATGTCCTTCCAACTTTTCTCCTTTCCAATCCTGCTAATTTAAATTCTACTTCTACTGCTCAGATGAGTTCTGACTTTCAGCATCTTCCGCTGCAACTCTTCCTCTTCTCCAGCCCTGTCTAACCAATTACCTTCCCATACCATCTTCCCTCACAACTTTTCAAAATAATCCTTAGTTGGTAAGTATTTCCATGCTCTCATGTGTGTGACAATCCCAAAATAAGCCACCTTGCTCAGCTCTTAGTCCAGTCCCTCAGCGCTGTTCCCTTACCAACTCACCCTATGCCATCCTCTTTGCTGTCAATCAGCTTTTATGGGTGTGAACAGCCTGAATTTCCTCTTTGTTTTACATTGCATCACAATCCTCACTCCCAGTTACTTCAGCATCCCCTTGCTGCTCACAGCTTTTCCCTCACAGCCTGGCTCCTAACCCACCTCTCAGCATTCCCAACGTATATTCCAGCTCACACTGGAATTAGAGTTTCAGTATTCATACCAAAGGTAGCAAGCAACCAGTCCAAGATAAAAATAGGGCACGAATTCAGGGGATGGCTTGTGAAGCATGCAGCTCTTAGCAATCAGGGGTAACCACATTTTGAGGCTGCTCTGCTCAACCAAAAGGCCGGAGGCATCTCCCCGGGGATGGTAATTGAGGAACTAATGCTGTCTTGCCAGCAGACTCTCTTTCCTCGTCTCTGCCCAACAGACATACCTTGGATATTATCCTTCCTGAGTGCCTTGAAATGTGGCCATACAAAGCAGTTATTTTCCCTCTTGCTCAGGTTCTAATCGCACCTCCGTGGCTGCAGCAGGTGGTGATGCTGGAGCCTCACACGCGGGAGGTGCGCACTGCTGTTCTCCCAGTGTCCCGTATTGCTGTCCAGCAGCAGCTGCTCAGTAACACTCATATTTGCCCCCCTCGTTTTAAGTGCACAGCTGGCAATGCTACCCTTGCACTCTGCCACCTGCATTTCCTCATTTTTTTGTTTAATCCTGCCTCGCCGAATTTGCCACTCCTCTATGTCCTCCCAAACTCGCACCTAAGTTTGTACAGGTTTGTTCCTGATGCCCCTTCCAGCCACTGACACTTGCACAGAACAATTCCCATGTGAAAGGAGCACATGGCGAGGATAGGGACAAGGAAAATGAGGAGTTTCAGTGTCTCATTTATCTTTTCTTCTAAGCAGGCAGGTGATGATGGGCTGAAAGTTCAGTTACATTGCTGTAGCTGTTGGCTTGGTTTGCAAAGAGTGAAAGAGCAGCGGAATAAAAGAAATGAGGATGACACCTGATGACAAATCTGTGGAATTGGAAATCTTCCCAAACCAATTTCTACAGATGTACTGCACTCTGCAGTAATTATTTTTTCATTAACAGTTTGGAGCCTTCCCCTCCATGTCCCTCATCAAAACAGCTTCTCCAGGCTGCAGCCCTGCTGAAAAAACACATTTTTCCTGAGCACTAGAAGAGTTGCTCATGCAAATCCCCTGCAGGAACTGTGTAAAGAGCTGGATTTGAGTGCCTGCACAGGCCAGAAGAGTTGACACAGCCAACAGGGAGAACAGTCAGAGCTGTCCTAAGGTGGTGTGTGAGAGGGACCCCCACCTCACCCTGCCAGTTGTGAGAGGCAGGTCCTGCTTAAAGGAAACAGCAAAAGGAATGACAACAGCCACGTTGGAAGCGTGGCTAAAGCTGGGAAAGCTGTTACAGTGGTCCTCACTTACTTTGCAGACCTGCTGCTTGAGCATCTTTTTTGTGTTGGCTTATCCAAACATGGAGATGGATCTCCTTTATTCTGTTGCTTATTTCTTTGTATCTTGGTTGTAGATTTGCATAAATTAATTTCCCCAACCAGTTTTGTAGGGAGAGGAAAAATTACATGAGTCCAGTCAACAAATTGCAGCAAAGTAACATGTTATGCCATGGAAAAATTGTTCTTCCTTTGCTGAAAGTATTAAGTGTATATACATATGGTGTGCACTTCCAGAGTTTAAAACTGGAACGGAATTTTCTGGTATTCCTGGCAGGGCAAAAGATTTGTACCTTTTACCTCTGCCAAGTCAACACAGCAGAAAGAAAGAGAAAGAGAGGGGTTTTGCAGTGCCTCTCTCAGCCACGAGGTCCATTGGCTTGATTTTGAAATTTCCCAGTTTGATTAGAAGTGCTGGCAGTTGGGGAAAAATTGTCCTTGGACTAATAAACAGAAAATTTGATAAGAGAACAACAGAAAGACACTTGCTGCACTGCCTCACAAATATCACTTCCAGAGAAGATGATATTGTTTGTTTCAGCCCCCACAATAATATGTGAAATATGATTAATCTTTAGTTCCTTATGATGGCACTGGGAACCTGGACTGTCTGGAATAACTGAGCCTCTGAAGCATGGATGTGAATTTTCTTTTGGTTAACCCATTTTGAGTAGGTTTTTTTTAGGGGGATGAGGTGCGTTCTGTTAGCTGCTTATTTTTTTCTTTGAAAAAAAAGATTGATAAGCACATAACCTTGGGGACAGCAATATAAATTCTGTGTCTTGGCTCAATAACTGCTGTGCCAGGAGACAGGGAAGTCAGTGGGAGACCTGAGCATGGTCTGAGGGCACTATATAGCCCATGGATATTTTTTGACTGCCCCTTTCTTCTCCCTGCCTGCATGACTGCTGTTGAAATGAAAAGTGAAACCAGCCCCAAATACAGTCCTTACATTTACATTTTTTGAAAATGTTCCAGCACTTGGTTCCATCTGTGCAAATCAAAAGCCGTGGCTGAATAACACACAAAGCCTTATTAAAAAATACTGAGCAGAATTATATGCAAATTAGGGTTTCATTGTCTTTCATCTCATAAAGGCTAATAACACTACAGAGGGCAACCTTCTTATCAAAAATAGTTTCTAACACAAATTGCCTTTGACTATGTTTACAATGTCACTTTTAATCAAGCAAATTGTCAGGCTACTGCACTTCTGCCATCTACATGACACAAAAATATAACGAAGAGGGAAGTGGGTACAAGTGCTTTCAGCTTTAACTGGCTGCCCACTTCATACCAATTACTACCTATTTAGTAAGCTTGCTCTTCTGTTCTTAGAAAAACACTAGAATAAATGTATGAGCTCCTCTGAAGGAGACACCATGCAGAAAAAAAGCTTATTCCACTTACCAAGAACATTTGTCTTTGTAATTACACCTACTTTTCCTACTCCTATGCAATTAGTAAATACAAGCTAAAAATAGCCACTTCAATGCCAATGTGGTCCCTGACTGTTTCTCTATTATGTCACTTTTAGGTTAGTTCAATATTCCATTTGTTTGCAAGTTAACAGCTCTATTCACATGGTTTTACTCCTGCAGGTGCATTTTCACTCAGAGCACATACTCTCGTCTCCACATGCAATTCCCACAAAGACTCAGGTACAACCAGCTGTGCTGTGCCCTGCTCTCAGCATTCAGCTGCCATCCTGCAGCTCAGCCACACTCTGGCACGTTCCCTGGGCTTTCTCCCTGTGCAGAATATGACACGTTTTTAAATACAGATGGAACTATTTCCACATTTTGTGGTTTTTTTTTTTTTTGTGTTGGTGATGCTGTTTTCTCTTTTAAGCTCTACACAGAAACAACAAGCATTTAAAAGCAGAGACTGAGTTTCTCCAAGGAAGATGATGCCCATCAGCTCACCTCAGCTGCCTGCTCTGGCTCAGGATGCCTTTCAGAGATTTCACTGTCCAAACCTTCTCTCTGCAGATGTTGCTATCATCACCTTGCACAGCACAGAGAGGACAGGAGCTCCCTTCAAGGATGGAAAGAGTTCCACTCCCAGCCAAAAGGGGAAAGCACTGAGCACGTTGCACCCCTACATAGGCACTGGAGATACTCCAGTGTTTTCTCTCACTGCTCTTTTGGGTAGAAGTAGAGGGAAATCACTGGATAATATTTGCTGCCCACCACAATGGTGTGCTGGGATCCTCAGCTGGTGAACAACCATGTATTTTCACCGGGAGGAAAGGAGGTGGGTTGATTTACACAACTGTGGAGCAGAAAATTCAGGAATAATGAGTCCAGACCTTCACTGGCATTGTTTAACAGAAGAAATAGTTCTGAGAGCAATGGAGTTAAAGTTCTAGTTGCCATACATGGATCCTCCGATATCTAGAAAAAGTGAACTTATTAACCATTTCCTCTCTTGTAAATTAATAGAGGTTCTCCACTGAGGCCAGCTGTCTACTTTCACAAAAGGTACAAGAACTTAACATAATTCCATTGCCAAAGGCAGGTGAAATATTGGGTTTAAATGCATTACTGAAGAACTGACAGACAGTGTGGATAGGCACATCTGAGAAGCTTGTCTGAAAAAAAGCCTAAAATGTTTCAAGTCATAAAAAGCATTTTTCTTTCTTCTTTGTTCATTCTTCTTTGCTCAAAAGACAGGTTTCTGCCATCAGAACAAAATTATTTCAGCTGGAGAACAAATACTCTCAAATTTAAGCCTGTGCATAAAAAGCCTCAGAGCCTGATGGATTATTAGGCTGTGGAAAAGAGCACAGCATAAATGCAAAGAATGAGAACAGGAGCCGAAACCTGAGGAAATCAGGGGCTAATCTCACTTGGTTCATATGGATCAGGGGTCTCATTCCCAGGTTTTGAATCTCCAGCCTAATTTTCAGAGATGTCTGTTAAAAGCTCCATCCACTTCTGACTTCTCAAAGCTGGGCATATTGAAGAAGTTGGCTTTAATCTGGAATTTTGCCTTGAAATCAGTGTCAGGTAATGCTGTTCTTTCATACCTCCATGAGTTTTTGGTAAGGGCAGAGAGCAGAAGTCAAGTGGCCAAAGTCTGCAAAGAGCCCTTGAAATGTGAAGGGAAGGCCTGGCATTCGCAGACAGGGTCATAAGGGTCTTGCAAAGGGCCTGGTTTCTGATCCTTTCCATCAAGCCTAGATGCCCACTTCAGCAATTTTTAGATATTTTTTGCATGTGAACAAGTGGACTTAGAAGGAACTAGTGGAGAAAGTTTCACCAAGAGTTGAACAGTGTCACTAGCTGGCTTCTTGGTCCAGTTGCTGCATCAAGGCAGTAGGAGAGGTCCACTGTAGATTTTGGACTGACCTAAAGCCAATCAAACTTTTCCACAAGACCTTTCATGCTGAACCAAAACTGAAGCTTAATTTCTGGGGGGGATTTTTTATCTGATGTTGTTTTACTTTCCTCTCAATATTTCCTCAAAAGGAAAGTTCCAAGGGCGTTGTTTTGAACTGAACCATCATTCATCCGTGTTTTCTCCTGGCTGAAGCTTTTCTGTTTAATTCAGCACAAGGCTGAGTATAAGCCAAGCCCACTCAGAACTTGTATTTTGGGGGGGAAAACTGATCTGCTTGGCTGTAGTTTTGAATCATGTGTGACTTTAGTCCAACAGAAAGAAGCAACACAAATCTGCAGGAAACCAAACCTCTCTAAGTGCCAGAGGCAGCGATCAGAGGACTGCTGACAGTCCTGCTCCTGCCACGAAGGGGTGCCAGTCCCTCAATGCCCACTCACTCCCCTGCTGTCCTGGGGTGAGACAGGCTGGAGAAAAACAAGCTGCTAAGTACTAACCTGGCACTAAGGAAAAGATCCCCATTACAAAACATTACTGATCAGAGAACATCCTCCCTCCTTCCAAGGAGTGGAAAAGGGGAATTTCTTCCATACCTTCCAAAGGCAAACTTTCAAAGCCAGGTTTGCAAAGGTCACTTCATGTGCAGAGCTGCCATCCTCCACCTGACAGCTCTGGTCATAAATCCAGAGCTCCAAAACGAGGAAATAAAAGTTTTGATTATATGCACTAAATTTCTATGATACTTTTCATCTCTTTCCTATCACTGGGAACTGTTTCCTGAAAACTGCCTTGTAAAAATAGTAGTCCTATCAAGTCTGGTGTATTATCTCCATGCCATGCTCATTGGGCTCAATACCTTTTGGGTGCCAGGGCCTGCAGCAACCCCTGAGTCCAGTGCCCTGGCTCTGTCCTGCCTCAGGCCACCCCACTGTCATGTCAAACAGCCAAGCTCTTCTCTAGCAGGTCATGTCCTTTATATTCAGGGCCAGTTCTCCTCCAGTAACAGCCCCTCTGTCCCTGGAGGTACCCACAGTCACTCTTATCTCCTTCAGCACTCATAATGTTGAAGGCATCCACAAAAAGCTTTTAGAGTCTGGCTATGGGACATGTCACCATCTTTGTGTTCACCTTGAAGAGGTTTTTGTTGCTTTGTTAAGGTCAGTAATTCTCTTGGCCCCCTTAACCTCTCTACCAAGGGCTGTTGCACTGCTTAACTGCCCTTCCTCACTCCTCCTCACCTTCCAGAGATCTCAGCCCAAGAAAATAAAGCACATTGGGGTACCCTGGGAGAAAGGTTCCTCCAGCTCCTGCTCTCTGAGGAAGCAAATACAAGAATTGTTTACACACTGCGCTGCTCCTGATGGTTGCTGCTCACCCCTGCAGCACAGCCATCAGTTCTGGCCCCAGCAAAACTTGCTCTAAGTCTCAACTTTAGGGCAAGTCCTTTATTTTGCCAGTGTCTCTTCTTGTTGACAGCTGAGTGAGGATAAAAATTGCTTTTCCCACTCCCTTTCCATGCAGATTTAACTCCCCAGGACCACTGCACACAGAGATGCCTCAGCCAGGGGCAGCAGCCCAGAAGCTCTGGGAGCACTTGCATCCCATTCCTGCAAAGCCAAGTGCTGTATTCCCATATTCTCTATATAATAAACAACAAAAGGCACCTGAATGAGCTAAAAAACACACACTGGAGAGGAATAACATCTTCAAAACCCACAGTCCTAAAATTCCCTCTTATGTTTGACCAGTCCAACACTCAGGAATCTGAACCTTTGCCCTTTTTAGGGAATAGTTTTATCAGACAATAAATCTGAAAAAAAAGTTTGCAGGTACCAATACTAAGTAATAACTTCATTAGAATGTTAAAACATAGCTCCTACAGAAAAATACACACATGTGCACACCTCCACGTGCCACACATGAGAAGGTTTTTCATACAAGTCTGTTCTGTGTTAGTTCTGATGCTTTTTATAGAACAATTAATTTTATATATAAGTAACCAGCTTTGCTTCTTGAGAAAATAGTCTGCAGAACAAAGAATATGCATTAAAATTCTATAAAATGGGAAATAAAGTATCAGTTTAATGGTCAGATTGCAGCATTTCTTTTCCTAAATACAAAGAATTTAGAACACTGAGAGGAAAGGACAAAAGGATGAAGTTAATATATCTAATATTCCTTTTCTTCAGGAGAAAAAATACTGCAGGACTAATTTTCTCAAATCCCAAAAGAGTGAAAGCTCCTTTCCCCCCCACTCCCCTTTCTCAGCGCAATTTTCATTCTTTTGTTAAATTAGAAAGGCTTTAATTTACTTTTTCGTTATAGTTTGACTTATAAACACGAGCAGAAGTTCCTGGGGATTACATGTTACACAGAAAGGCACACAAACCACACATGGCAACTCCAAAGTGCCCCTGCCCAGCGAGAGGGGACAGCAGGGCAGCTGCAGGGCTTGGCCAGTGGCCCCAACAGCCACGGCCTCCTCCTGCCCGGGGCTCACTGGGCTCAGCATCCTTCAGGTGTGATTTCTCAGGCTGGGGAACAAGTGGCACTGCCTCCTCTCAGAGCTGCCATCCTTTGTGAGCTCTGCCTGTGGGAGCCTTCCCACGCTCACCCACTCCTCCAGCCCTGCACGCTGGAATTCTGCCCCTGCAGTGCTCTGGTTTCTGTCACTGCACTGAGTTCACAGCCCTGGTCCTGTGCAGTGGGAAAGTTTCCCCTCCTTGAGCACATTAAATTAGACCTTTTTACCCTCAAAAGTTTCTAAAGCCTTGAAACCAGGTCTGGAACTACCATGCTGCAGTTTTCTTTTTGCCAAATTATAACTGCTGGCTGTAATAGTGGGCCTGACCCTCACCATATCAAAACCCTCATTAGTTTTGTATTATACCACAAAAAACCCCAGTAGGAGTAACAGCAGAAACGTGCTGACTTCTTCAGGAGCAAAGCTACCAGCTTTCTCTTGAGTTAGGTTTCTGCCTACAGGTCAAACCCTCAGGATTTGTCTCGTGGGCACTTTGACCAAAGGAGAGGTCTCCAGGGTGCTGTGAGCCCTGTCCAACCTGATCCTGGAGCACTGGCAGGGGTGGGGCAGCCACAGCTTCAGTGGCCTCACAGGAGGGTGGAGGAAAGCTCCCTAAGCACTTTCACTGACACCTATCACTGCCCACATCTGCCATCTCTAAGAGGTCCTGCACTTCACACTTTTATAAACACTGCCAAGAAAAAAACCACCTTTTTTAGCACCAGAACACTCATGCTTTCCAATATTCTTTCCCTATTTGCAAGGCAAGAGATCAATTTGTGCTTCTCCTGCCTCCATTCAGCTGCCAGAAAGGTCACCTTAGGATGAAGTGTGCCAAACAAAAGAGAATGTTTTGGAGGAGAAAAGCGATGTGACTACAGAAATAGTCATGTGTGCTTGCCCTCCTTGAGCCTTTTAACTTACAAAAATCTAATTAAGGAAGACTTAATGTACAGCATGTATGAGGATGCCAAAACTTCTAACAAAATATGCTCAGTACCATTTTCTTCACGCTTCATTAATAAGGAACAAAATGTCTCTAGACTTTCTGTAACATATGCACAGAGTGATTTCAAACCAGACTGAAATTCTTTTCAAATGAGGGTTATAATATACTCAAGCGATAACAATGCCTTTTTTTTTTTTTTTTTATTGCTTTGCTTGTAAAGTTGTTTCCATGTTCTGTGAGGACAAAGTTATTTGTCATTTTTGCAAAAATATAACTTGTTACTTTGATGGTTTTTAGGACCTTTCTATTTCAGCTGTGGATTCAAGGTTGAGTGTAGCCTACAGCAGAGCTGAGCTTGGGGAATCAGAGTGCAGGAGCAAGACTTGGACTTTTCTACAGGAATTATATCTTTTCATACAAATTAGAGACACTGGAAAACAAAGCTTTGATTCATCTTCTAAATCATATATAAAGCATAGGGCTTTGTGCCATCAGATCACAGGGCAGCAAAAGAGATTTCAAGCTCTTCCTCATTTGCTTATCTTGCTCAGACTGCGAACAGAAGAATTTACTCATTGGATAGATTCTGGAACAAAGAACCTCCAAGAAACAAATGCGACCTTTAAGATTTCTGCCAAGGACTGTAGCAAAAAACCCAACACTGAGTCCTGTTTTGTCTTCTGAGGCAAAAATGCCACTTTCTTCCTCAGCTCTCTGCATTGGAGGCAGGGCTGTAGCAATTTGGGCAAAAGACAAGTCTGCCCTGATGCTGCTAAATGGGTAGGTGTATCTGCACTGTCAAAATTTTTCTCTTCACATCTACTTCCAGAAGGAATCAGATAGAGGCAACTCCCTGTGTGATCTTTCCCTGAACAGGATCTTTCCCTGTGCAGGCAAAGGGAATCAAAGTGATCTCATGGGTATAAAATATTTGATAGTAAGACAACATGGGGGAGAATATTTGCCCAGGAGATTTAAAAAAAATATTCAACTATCTTTGACTATGTGTGTATGCTCCTACAACGAGGTGTTAAATTGCATTGTAACTATTGAGACATCAACATCTACCAACGTTTGCAATTCAAATATAAGCACAGAGTGAAACTATTTAGAGTTGTCAGGGTATGGATCTGTAAGCAGAAGTTTGTACATCATTTGATAGCTATTTATTTCCTGTTAATGTTTATGTAATGTTATGATGTTTATGATGGCCTGACTTTCCATGTGGTGGGGATCATTTCTGATGGGTAACTGGCATCAAATCACTGTTTTGCAAATACAGAATATTTTCATATTTGGCTGGTGAAACAAAAAGATTTCCTAGTGTGAGTATGCTATTAAAATGCTAATAGACCCTATTTGAGAAAGCTTACTCAAACCTCAGCAGGAAACATATACAACATTTACAAAGATTTAGATATGTGTTTTTAACATAAAAGGGTCTCCCTTCCCATGGAACTGTAAGGACCTTTAGACAAGAGTGAGGATAAAGTGATAAGCCAGGCAGATGAAGAAGAAAGAAAAATATATGGAGGGCCAGTGAACTTAATTATGGTGAAATACAGATATAATTGTGAGCATGAGGTATGGGCAGATATTGCAATAGCGACCTTTTATATTTAATGTCCTAAACCAAAATCTAAATGTGAAGATTGCTGACTTTACCTTTTTTTTTTTTTTCCCCCAAGTTACTTTTGGCTGTTTCTGCAGACCAGCCCTTTGAATTATTCCATGCTCAGGTGCTGGTGGGGATTTTCCCCATGACCTGCCACACTCTGATGAGAGCAGGGAAAGGCACAAAGGGATGTGCTTGCTCTCTATTGCACTTTGAGTGATGAGTAGCACCTTCCAGACACCAGGATGTGTGTGTCAGAACTGCTGGGAGCTGTTACACAAAGCCCAGAATGTGAAAATAAAAAGGAAAATCTTGTTTTACCACTGTGTCCCTGGTGAATCGAGGAGCAGAGCTGGCACTGGCTTCAGCAGGGCTGACTGGGTTTGTTCTGTATCGAATTATTGAACTGAATCGAAGCTGCAGGGTCAAAGTAAGCAGAGAATTTGAGAAGCCTATGAAAACAGAGCCCAGATTTGCTGGAGAGCTGTAACCTTCCAGAAATGTAATTAAACAAACAAGCAAGGAGAGCTTGGGATTGAAAGCTCTGTTTAAACATCCGCTGTTGCTTTATTTGAATATCAGAGTGGAAGATAGAGTTCACATGTTAAAAAGGCCAGAAGGCTCCTTTTGTCTTCTTTTTTGTCTTTTATTTTTTTTTTATGGTCCCCCACTGAAACTGAATGTGGAGTAAACTTGAAATTAATGTCTGATGGTCAGTAGGGTGACAGGATTTGAATTCTTGCATTAGGAAACAAATTCCTCATCAAAACCAAATTCTTTTAGTCTGGCTCAATGCAAATATAATGCACAAACTGAACTCACTGACAAATGGCCTGGATATTCAAAGTTATCTATGTTTCAGAAACATCTAATAAGCAATTTGGATTACTTTTTTTAAGTTTTGGCTCCACTTTTACCCTGAAATGAATGTACATAAATTAGTTTATGCAAATGTCATTACATTTCATTGCCATCAGCTTAACATATTTCCTCCAAATGGTTGAACTCCCTTCCATTGTAGGGAAAGCACAAGGCTTAAGACTTCTCCCAAGCACTTAAAAAAAACAATAAATGGAAGAGAAAATGAGAGATTATTTATCTCATGGATTTGTTTTGCTTTCCTAAAACAAAATAATTCTGGATTCTACTTACTGGAAATCTGCTTGGTTAAGAAATATTTAAATGAAAGCAGCACAAGACTGATTTGTTTTGTTTTGTTGGCCTTTTGTTGTTTAGGATTTTTGGAAAGGTTTACAGTGGAACTATAAAACCAAAATGGAACAGAAGGTTAGCATTTTGCAGAATCACACAGAAGACATCCTGATTAAGAAGGTTAATCCCAAACCCAAAGTGTATCAGGAACTTTATGATGAGCAGTTGACTGCTAGAAAATGCCAGTTGCCCATTAAAATGTCTTTTTCTAGATACAGAGTGGTAATGAGCAGTTTTTATGAGAAATGTCCTCCCACATAACCACCCTCTGGAGGACTCCCAGGACTGGTGGCTGCAGACCTGGGCCCCCAGCCCCAAGCTTAGACCAAGGGGAACAAAGCATTCCAGAGACATCACCAAACATCCACACAACCCTTGGAGATACCAGGTTGCTTCTGGGAGCCCACCAAGTCAGGTGTCAGCTACTGAATTTGGAAAAGGGGGAGAGCATCTCTGTGAATCCAGAGTGGAGGTCTGGAACGGAAAAGCCTAAATCTCATTTAGTACTGGCTCAGAGCAGAGCCCCAGATGATTTCCCTGGTGCAGACCTGCAAGCCAAGCCCAGCTTGGCCACACTCACAAACTTCCCCAGCTCTTATGGTCCTGCTGAACTGGTGGCCAAGTGTCCATCCCATAATCTCCATTCCTTATCCTGACACCATCTCCACAGGATGTTTTTTCCATCTCCATATATACTTTATTCTTCCTGCCCTTTTGGTGGGACTATTTATCTTTAGGGAGAAAGATAATAATAGGAATAATAATAATAATAATAATAATAATAATAATAATAATAATAAATAGTACTACTATTAGTATATTTCTCTTTTGTGGCCCCTGCAGAGACAAACATAATGGAGCCCTGATCTTGTCTGAGGCCTTCAGGCAAATGCTCCTTTAATGCCACTATCTCTTAGAAAATACACAACAAATAGACCAGAGAAAAACTAATTTTCTGCCTTCTTTCTGTTTAAATATACTGCCAATTCAACAGACAGGATCCTTTCATCATCTAAATGTCTCTCCCATGTACCTCCTTCCAGTGATTAAAGGCAGGAAAAAGCTGAAGTTGGGCAGTGGTTTCAGCAACTGCAGTTTGTGCTCTCAGTGAGCCAGTCAGTGGTTCTGGAAATCAAAGCAAATGGCTACAAAATTTTCCCAGAACCTGGAAATCACACAGTTTCCAAGATTCAGATGTGTGTGCTGCTGGCTGGCACGGTTAGCTCATACACGTGTGTGTTATGCAAAATTGGCCAGTCTGAATGACAGTAAATAGAATTATTCCCCCATTCTGCAGTATTAGTTTATCTAATAAACTGAATAACCTAGAAACATTGACTGGTAAAAGCCACACGCTGATCTCAGATCTCAGTAGGATCAGCAGGTTTGGTGATTTTTTTTTAAAAGGCCCATATCATACTGCATGATGAGGGTGCACATTTCCCTTCTATCAGCATCACAGTACCTTGAATATTACAATTTTAGTTATAGCAGTACTGAACACAGAAAATATGAAGCACATCATATTAACCAGGAGGCATTCCTCTAATTCAGATATTTGTTCTATAGAGAGAATCACTTAAGAAATAGATCCAATTAACTGTGTTGCTAGGATGTCAGTACAATCTGCTACATACACCTAGCAAATGTGAGTAAGTCTCAGTTTATACCTTCTGGGCTTTTCTGGAATGTGTAGAATCACAGCAATTAATTGCTGCTGTTCAAAGAATACGTTGAAAACCTATTTTGACACATACTCTGGGTGGTTGGGAGTTAAACACACAGAAGAGAATAAGCAGTGGGTGGGAGTTTCAGATGACTGGTAAATAACAGAAGTGTAGTGATTTGCAGTCTTTTAACAATCAGAGGACAGATTATTGACTTGCATAAGAGATGCCAAGGGAAAAGGAGGAGAATGAACCTAATACTGCATGACACAATCAGTTAAGAGCTGATTTAGTAAAATAATGCTGACTTCTTGTAGATAAGCTACCCTCCTCCTTGCATCCAAATGACAATTAAAAAAACCCTCTAATTCCAGTGCTGCCTTTGTGTAAATGCAACTCTTGTACATGCCTTTTTTCCCCCTCTTTATAACACAGGCTACCAGATAAGTCAAAAAGGAGATAAGCTTCCAGTGGGATCCAGATGCTGCCTAGAAGATGTCACAATTGTGAGCAGCACACAAACAACCCATCACTGGGTGCTGCTGAGACCCAGATGGCTCTGTTATCCTTGTGTTCATCCTGAGGAAAGTCTGAGACAAACTGGCTCTTACCCCTGCTCAGAAATGTGGGAAAACAAAGTGCACAGCCTGGGTTCTCTCAGTGTAATAATACCTCAGTAGCTACTCTAAATTCACTGTTTTGAAAACAGCTTGGTCTGAGCTTTGTTTTTTTTTTTAATGAGTTTCCAGTTTGTAATGGCGTTACCCTTTAGAAGAGAATTTGCTTTTCTTGTCCTTTCACACATTCCTCATTCAAGAAACACATAGTCCAAGAAAACAAATATTTAATCTCAGTCATAACTGATCCCAGTCTACCTGAATCAGTACTTCATGTGTCACCAGTAGATACAGCATGGGTCAGAGAAAAAGCCATTTGCTAACACAGTACAACTTAATCCTCATTTTATAAAGGAGTGCAGAGGCAACTTCAAACCACACCAGAAAAATTATGTACTTACAACAAGAGCTGTGTAATTTTTCTCTTGTGTTAAAACCAATTTTCATGTGGCCTGTTCTTGCTAGTAGGGTCCAGATGTCTTCAGCCCTTTCCTAAGCAGACATAAAACAAAACCACTGATTTCAGTAAATTATTTATATTTTTTCAGGCAGTTCACTGGTGACCTGCTCAGCTGTCACACCGAGTGGCCCAACAGCATCCCTCTGCCAGGCTCAAATCTCAGATCCCCTCCCCATATTTCAGGATACATGCATGCACACACATACATTCATATGGATTTATAGAGGACAATTTCAGTTAGAGCTGCAAAGAGAAGTGCTAACTTTAAACAATTACTGGTTTTGTTAACCTACTTTGCTCTATGTGAATTTATTACTATTTTTTTTTAACTGCAGTTAGTATTTCAAGATGAAATCATAACAACCACTAATCACTGCCAACCAGGTTGTGTTCACAAAGGAAAATAAAAGCTTCAGAATACATATGAGCTTCTGGGCTACAATGTTTACAGAGCCTCCAGGATTTTGATCTGTGCACGTCCCTAACGTACCAAATGTTGAAAATCCAAAACAACTGCCAAAATTCACATTTGGCCCTGATTATTTCCTTGTTTATCATGGTTAGCATTCCCCGGATAAGAGATAATGTTGCAAGTTCAATAACCACAGAAAGTTGTGAAGACATACTTAAAGAGGAATATCATTATAATTTTTTAGTGTAAATCTTGGTAGATTTTAATTGAACAGTGCACAGCAATGTTCAGGTCTCCCTTGTGAAAAATTCTAGGTAACAAGATAGATGAAAAACTGGAATTTTTCTGTCAAATATGCATTTGTCTTTCATCTACTAAAACTGCTTTTTTTATCAGCTTTTTCAGCTGCTTTTTAATGTATTGCTGTGAAACAATCCCTGAAATTCCACCAGAAGATCATTTTGCCATGGAGTCACAAAGATCTCAGTAATGGAAGTTTCTCGTCCATTTGCTCCTAAATCTAGGTTATGGATATAAAAATAGCAATTATTGTATTGCTGTTTCAAGACACAAACATGGAACTTACTGTCACAAGCCCTCATTAGGCTGAAGCTCAGCTTCTAACAGATTACTTTTTGGTTTGCTCAACAGGAATTTGCAGAGATAAGCACAAATTTTATAGTTTTTTGAGAAAAAGAACCAGCATCCTTCACCCCAGGACAGCACCACACAGCTGGGACTTAGAAGGAAATTACGAAGCAAGGACAGAGTCATAAGGGTCCATTGCAAGGTTTTTTCTCCTTTAAAACATTTTTCCCAAGCCCTTGCTAGCTCTTGGATGGATTAGATGGTTGATTGCTCTGCACAAAGAGAGCAATCTCCAGATTTGTGGAGAGCCTTATTGTTCCCCATCACTCTTGGCAGGGTGCATCTGGCACGTCTGCTCTTGGGTAGCACTCAATAAACAGGTGAACCAGGCATGTGAAAAGCTAATATTCTGCTGTTTTGACAGTATAATTGTCTCTAATAATAAAGGAAAGCAGCTGCTTCAAAGAGTCTTTCACTTAGAAATTGTTTGGATCCTTATACTTTGACTTTTATGTGGTTTATGGTTCTGTGAAATGGTAACATCTCATTTTATGAATGACAGACAGATGGAGTTTGCTGCAAGGTTTATTGATAGTAAAGCACATAATATCATTCGAGATACTTAACTGCAAGAAATACTGGAGATAACAAAATACTGCTTTCTCTCACTTTTTAAGACTCCTGTTATTTATTTTCATCAGCTCCAAGTTTTCTCTTTTTTTTTTGTGAGTTTTCAGTGCTATCACCTGGTAAGTCTAAAACTTCATGATCTTTTGTCTGAGTGCACAGGGAGAGAGGAGCAGCTGTTTCACAATTAATTGAAAGCCAGCAGAGATGTTGTCCAGATTTCAGAGTAAGGTCTGTTTGCAGCAGAGCCGTGTGCCATCCATCTCTTTCTCTCCCCATCTCCCTCCCACCCCCCACATTCATCTAATTGGATTTTCATGTCCAAATCCCATTCTCTTAATCATAAGGCAAAGAAAATCAATCTTCTGGTATCCCAAAATTTGAGTAAAGCATTTAGTCCAAAAGCACTGAGAGACTTACTCTGAAAAGCTGTCAGACCCAGATTACTAAATTGGTTAACCCTTGTCATTAAAACCATGGTAATAATCCATGAAATCTGATGGTCTAAGGTTGCTCTTTGTTGTTTTAGGAAAGGTTTTATTTTTCCAAACCTTTGCAAAAATCCATAAAATTTATAGGGGACAAACTGATTGTTTTGGGGTTTTTTTTGGTTTGTTTGGTTTTTTATGTTGTTTTTTGCAATATTTGTTACCAAAACATAACATTTTGGAAACAGATACTTCCAACACGTGGTGGCATTATGCAACATTTGACCTGGAAAGAAAAGCACCTGCAATGCATTTTTATGAATTGCTACATATTTACTCTGGCACACTAAATCCTGGAAAACAGAAATCCAGCTCTGCTGCCCATCTTTCCCTGTAGAGATTTCTGTCTCAGGACACAGAGATGCTGGATACTTCATGCATTGCTTTTTCTGGGCTGCATCCTTCCAGCAGTGCAGAGATGCTGCACCTCTGGTCCAGGACCCTCCAGAGGGATGCAGAAGATGTGCACAGCTGGGCCCTGTGACTTCCAGATAGGAAAGTCTGGGATGATAGTTGAAACCCCAAATCTCATCTGCCAGCCCAGCTTTCTGAGTCTGGGAGTCTGGAAGGGAGGGTCCCCAAATCCATCAGCCACAAGAAAAGACACAAAGCTTCCCCTTGCCCCGTGCCTTCTGTATGCCAGGCAGGACATTCAGTGCAGAGTGTTTACCCCATAGCTGAGGTGGTTTGAGAGAATAAATTTGTAAATCAAAGCTTTGGGCTGGTGGACACACTTTTTCATGGGAATGCTTCCCTATGCCTCCTATTTGACATAACAAACAAAAGTTGGCACAGGGCAGGCCTTTAAAAAAACAGGGAGAAAATCAAGTGGCTATAAGACACAATTCATCAGGCCTGCTAAATTCTGTGATAGCTGAAAAATAGCTCAATTTCACAATTCTATTGCTGCATTAAAAATCTGCATACCCATACTATGAGCTACGTCTGTGCTGAAAAGGAAATAATGAGAGATTGTGCTATCCCCAGTGATGCTTAGTCAAAACGGTATATTGAATTTTAATATCAACGATTTCATGAGAATTATTCCACAGGAAAGTAATCAGGCATGTATACCATTGCTGTTTTACTGAAATGTGTACCAGCAGCATGGAAAGTATGTTGTAATTTCCCCTTTCATTTTTATGTGGAAAGAAACAAGCTTCTTTTCTGCTCATCCAAATCTATGAATATTCAAGCTGCTTAACTGAAAATGCATGGAAGGAACAGAGAGAAAAGAAAATTATATTGTATAGGTCTTTTAACAGGAGGGCTTGGAAGAACGCAAAGTTAATTTTTCAGCACCTTACCAGCACCTAATTTAGAGAGAAATGTTTGTCTGCAACATCAGTGCTTCTGTTCTTCTCAAAAGGGACAAAGTCAGGAGCACAAACAGTGAAGGCTACAATTTCCCTTGTCTCCTGCCATCAACACAGAGCATGAGCTCTGTCCCACGCTCTTCCATTACTATGCAGGTAAGAATTTGAAAATTGCACAGTTCAAAGAATATAGCCATGTGGGCACAGAAACAATCCAACTTGGGGACTGCAGTTAGCTCCGGATTGCAAATCTTTATTGAAACCTCTCCAGTCAGTGCTGCAGCCTTGCAACGTCTCACAGCTGCTCAAACAAGGGCCTCCAGCAGAAAAGATGAAAGAAACCCCTAAAATCATACCTTTATATGGTTATCTTACAACAGGATCCCCTTGTAATTGAGAGCCACCGGTGCTGCTGATCCTAGAACCTCTCTAGTTAGGCTCTGCTTTCCTTGGGATGTCTCTGAGTCATCCTGAGGCTCTATTGCCATCTGAGCAATGAAGAAAATAATCTCTTTGCACATATTTTTGGTTGCTTTCTGACAGTGGCTGCCCACATGGTGCCTTGCTCAGCTTTCTCACTGAAAGGATCCCCAAAAGGAAGACCCCTCCAATATTCGCTCCCTCTCGAAGGAGTGGCCACCTGACGTTCAACCTCCCCAGGACTCAGCCCAAACCAGGGCACAGCTACACTGAACTGGGCTGGAGATCCCTTTTTGTATTCTCCATCTAGGTCCAGCCCCAGACAACCTAACCAGGAACCTCAGAGTCATAAAAAGCACTTTTATGTTTATCTGTCTCACAAGAAAGAGTTTTTAAAGACACCACAGTGTTCCCGGCTTGTGCACTCCAGTTGTGGTGAGGTCACAACTTACTGCCAGGACCGAGAGGAGACCTCTGGTCCTGGAGAGAAACCTCCAACGAAGACCCATCCAAGCAATTTAGAGCTCCCTGTCTCAGGTTTTTCAGTGGGTCATGGGACAGTCTGCTGGAGGAAAAGCAAAGAAAATGACCTTTAAAAAGGAAGAGAGGAAAGATGTGGATTGCTTATGTCTCATGATAGACACATAAAGTAGCTGTATCAGGTGTCAGTGTTGACTGCTGGTTGCAGTTCAACATTAAAAGATAAATTCCCAGCTGACAAAACACAACTCAATCCCCAAGCAATTGTTTCACAATAATATTTGCTGGGAAGTTGCTGCACAGCTTTGGGAACCCTGTAAAAATTCCTCCAGGGAAGAATTTCCCTCATGCTGCAGCGAAGCCAGTGTTTCTACCAGCATTTATCACACACCTAGCAGCTTTATAACCTTTTAAAATGTGCAGTAGCTGGGCTTGTGACAAACTTCCTGATCTTTTACAGGAGACACGCAATATTTCCCATCCATTATGCAAATCCAGATTTCACAAGAGGTTCTCCAGGGATTGCCTGAATAAATCCAGCAAAGCGAGTCCTGAAGCACTTAAAGACAACAGACCAGGTCAATAAGGACAGGGTTGGCCTAATCTGTGAGGTAATTAAAAACATAAGTAGGAGATTTGAATGTTTATTTATCCAGTTATGAATTCCTCAGTGGGGAGGTGTGGGGTTGGACCTGAAGAAGGAAAAATGAGCAGAGATGCAAAATCTCTGGTGTATTTGATTGCCTCTCTGATTATTTCTATTAAATGATGGAAGACGGGTCAACAGATTGTCTTGTTGTTTTTGCCTCCTGCATGTGGCAAACCTGGGGGGCTCCTGTGCTCAGGGCAGAGCCAACACTTGTGGGAGCAGAGCTGGAACAGCTGCTGGAAATATTTAAGTTCAGAAGCGAGGGAGGCAGGACATGCAGTAACTTGCAGTACTGGAAAATGCAGCTCAGCATAAAGAGCAACAGAAATTGAAAGCCCCATCTGAACAGGAGCCAGTAGCTCATGGATCTTCCTCTTTGGCAACTCCTCTGCATACTCCAGAGTGGAAAAACATTTATTATACCACAGCAATCCATGTCTTCCAAAAGACAAAGTCTGTGCTGCTTTCCCATGCCACCGTCAGGCATCACCCCTGTCCTGCAGGCATCGCTATATCAAAAACCACGTCTTGCATTCCAGCTGCAGCTGATGGAAACACCACCCTCACATGGAACACAGCCCAGCAGCCCCTTGAGAAAGGAAAGGAGACAACTGCAGACCTCTGCTCAATCTTCTGACTCCCACCAGGTCCTCTGCACCCCAGCCTCTCACACTAACCCCAAGATGAAACAAGGTGATACCATCTTCCCGGTTTGTGCCAGACCCTGTGTGAGCCTTGTGGCTTTGCAGGATGAATTGAGCACTTCAGACTCTGAAGATGTGAAAACAAACCCTACTGCAAATATTATTCAGAGTTCAGTGATCCATGTTCTCCTAAGGGCAATCACCAGCTTTCTGCTCGTGCCAGCATTGCCCCTGACAATTTCTCAATAAAAATTTCCTCCAAGCAGTTGTTCAAATGGAAAAAATGCAGGTAAAACAGAAATCTTAAAAACCACCATATAGACTCTGCTGATGAACTTTATCATCTAGCTTTAAGTCACTGGAAAAGAAGTAGGAGGGGAAAAGACAAGTTCAAATGGTCTGAGTTAGGAGTGGAGCTAGTTATCCATATCCTGGCTGAAATACATTCATAGGACTACCGGAGAAGATGTATTTTTAAAATGTAATATGCAAAAGCAAATGTAAAGTGTTGGTGGCTTGAAAGCATGTCTGAAGTGTGAAAGATGAAAGACTCGGAGACACTTCCATTCAGCTGTCCAACAATTTCAGGGGCTGCTGTCTACAGAATGAGCCCTGATGTAGCCAGGCATAAATGAGATTCAAAAATTGACAGCTGTGAATAAGTCTTCTCTTAAAATAAAAATACAAGGGGTAACCTGCATGCAAAACTGAGCACCTCTTGCTGGCTCTCCCCTCCAAACACATCCAGTTTTATTTACACTCAGTAGGAAGATTTGTGTCAATTTCTCATTTGGCATAAGCAACATCTGCCTGGTGATAAGATGCACTGGCACTCATGATCTCAAATGTTTACATCCACAAACTGTTCTACAAGAACTTAATATATTGGCCTTATTTTTCACCAGCCTTGACCCATTTTACAGGGGCATAAATCAGAACAAATTACATTTAGGTGGCAGTAAAACCAGAGCAGTTTCAGTGGACATTAACTTTTAAGGCTTTTGCAGCTGACAATGGGGAAGAGTGCACAGGAACAACTCTACCTCTTGGACACCTCATACAACACTCTGAAAACTGCTGCAGCTTTAAATTGCTGCACAAGCACAGAAAGAATAAATGAAATTGGAGGGAGATTTCAATTCCACATGAGCTCACTTACTGTTCCAAATGCAGCTTAAAGGTCTCTGTGTAAAAACAGACCTCACTCAAGACATTCCCCAGATGAAGACACATATTTGCAGCTTTCATTGATAAGTTGTGAGATTTTTTTGTTCTCATTTGGATGGTTTTAGAAGGTTGCCTTATTATCAGGGTTGAGCATCCCCTATCTTACAAATATGGCATTTGCTGCAGCAAAAATTTTTAATTTGCAAAAAAATTGGATTAATTCAAAAGAAATAGAGAAAAAAATAATAATGGAGTTGATGAAAACTATAAAGGAAATTATTATTAGCTGCTTCTGGGAAAAAAATGTAGTGCAATGTTATTCTGATACTTGTTTCTAGGAATCAAAAATCCTTTCAGTAAATTGTATCAACCAAGTGTCAAACTATGGATTGATTTCTCTGCCTCAGCATTCCCAGTCTTGACAATTTGCTGATGCTTTTTCACCCAGTCTTTGCTTACATTCCCAACACTACTTTTGAGGTATATTGTACAATATCTCCTGAACATACACTGATGCTGAAATTCCCACAAAGTTACAGGAGGGCCTTAGAGGATTCAGTGATGTCTGCAGTGTTCTAACATAGACACAGCCAAAACCAATCCTTTACAAGGTATTGGGACTGAAACAGATAACATAGCACATTGTGCAAATATAGAGATTAATTATTGAAAAAATTAAGTGGTTTGTCCAAGGTCACACATAAAATTGTTTGCTTGAGAGCTACTCCTACACCTTAGGAAAAGTCCAAGGGAAGAAATCAGCCAGTGTTTATGTACCCAAAGATGTGATGAAGTGACAACTCACTATAAACCACTATTTCCCTCCATTTCCCACTTCTTCACAAACACATGTGGCAGAGCAGGGCAGAGATTCGTGTGCTGGACCCTGTACACTCAGCTGCCTCCCCAGCTGCAAGGGCTGGAGAGCAGAGGGCAAAATGGGCAGAAATAGGGGGCAAAATTGTGTTTAGAGCTTTGCAAGAGGCTTGTGAACAAGGTTTAAAAGTGCCAAGAGAGAGGGTGGTGTAGCATGGGCTGAAGGAAGAGACCAGTCTGATAGAGACAATTAAAAAATCAGGGTGCAGGATTAGAGACTGAGAGGAACACGTAGAAATTTTATGATAGTAAAAGCACATACAGCATGGAGGAGGAGTAATGTTGAAGCACACAGCAATATTTCATACACTTTAGTTATTAAAAATCCTCTCTCAGAAATAACTATCTGCCTTCACAGCAACTGCTCTTCTCCAGAGAACAAATGTGGTCTATTAGTTTCCCTTTATACAGCCTGCATTGTTGCAATATTGAGCAATGTTTGAATCTAATTCTTCTGACACAGTTATGAAAAATGTAACTTTTAAACCTTAAAATATTTACACAGCTAGTGAGACTTACACAATTAGAGCCTGAATCAAATTGTCATTTGTATGTGGTATACAATGAAACATTCCTTAAATTCAATCAGTTAAAATAAAAGCAGCAATAAAGCATCACCAGACAAGAGGAACCCATTTTTGCCTGCTGTTTGTTTATTTATGTATTCATCAGCTTAATAAATTTCCACCAGCCTTGCAAGTATGCGCATTTTAATGACGATTTTGGAGAAGCAAGGGATGGGATTGGGGTGAGGAGGACACAAGTTTTCTTCTCAGCCAGGAAAATGAAGTATCAACACCTGCCCTTGTAAAACGCCATTCACGAGTGGATTCTGTGCCATGAGTGAAGTTCATGAGAATTTGGGATCAGTTTTAGGAATACTATTATTTATCACTAGTAATAGTTTGCCAAACTAATTGATTTTGCTTTTCTCACTGTGATTGGTGTTTATTGCTTGTAGGAGCTCCTGTTAGACACAATCAAGCAAAGAGGCTAGAGTGCCTGCCTGCACCTAATCTTGTCCAGCAATTTCTTTTCATTAGTGGGATAAAGGCACTCTGCTGCATTCAGAGCTCCACTTTGTGCTCTTGGAGTATGCAGCTTAACCCTTTTAACATGATTAAAACAAACAAAGATCAACACAGCCAGCACTTCTCAGAATTGCACAGACAAGCCTAATTGCTATTGAAACTTCATAAAGGATACAAAAAAGCTAAAACTTTTCCCCTTTTTACTTTAAGTAGGGTGGAAAAAATCTAATTGATTGTGATCAGTAAAGTCAATAGTTTGAGAAGTTGTCAGGGTTACTGGATTTATTGTCCTTTTTCAGCAGTCTTGGCCATTACTTAACTATTGGATTAATTGTATGCAGAACAAATCATCTGCCATTTCATTTTATGACTCATTAAGCAAGTATAGCAGATAACCATTACTGCTTTTTGGTGTAAGAAGATTTGAAAACTTAGGCACTGTTAATGATGCTAGAATTAGGAAAAGCAAATACCTTGCTGTGTGCAAAGGTCAGAGTAAGCACTAATGGAATGCTTATCTGTCCCAAAAGTGAAATAAATGAATTTCCTGAGCCTTGGGAGAGGTATAAAGCTGAGACAGGAGGCTGCAGGGTGAGGAAATTGCAGTTCAGTTGCAGGTGGCTCTCAGTGGCACTGTAATGTAGAGCACTGCTACCCACAGAACCCTGAATATCTGCAGGAGACTGCTCCCCTGGAAGGAGAGATCTGCCTTGGACAGAGCTGGGGCCAGCCAGGAACATGCCTGGATTTTGGGGAGACTGAGGTATAATGAAAGAGGCTTTACAGAGGGTCACACTCGTGGCACACTTTGGAAGGACAAAAAAAGAGGGGAAGGGGCTGATCTTGCCAGCATGGGAAGAGAACAAGTCTACACTGTGATGAGTTTTCTGGAGGTGTCTCAAGCTCTTTCACTCTCAGCCTGTGCTCTCCCCCAAAGCCCATCACCATCTGTAAAATCTCCTGAGGTACAACACCTCCCTCTGCTCCTCTAACAGGGAGAGCTTTGCAATCTGCTTATGAAGCATCCCATAGGATGTGCTGATCACACACTGCAGTGCCTCCTGCAGCTCCAGAGGGAAACGGGGGAAAAAAGCAGAGCATGCAGTGAAAAAAGTGGGAAATGATTGTTTGTTTACTAATAAAACTCTTGTTTCTTTGTAAGCAGAGTATGAATTTGTGCACTTTCAGGTGCAGAACACAAGACTAATTAAACTAAATTGCAGATGTGTCATCTTTCTGTTCGGGATTTCTCTCTCTTTTTTTTTTTTAACCCTGGAGATTAAGTGCTTATACTCTTCTTTTTCAAGAAACTAATAATAAGAAGAACAGCAGTAATCTCTCACCAGTGCCATTAAAAGTATCTTTTATTTTAATACTCATCCCATATATTTGTTGCAATCTGACCTTTAAAGCTGTGAATAACGTCAATCAAAGCACAGTCATTTATCCTCATCATTTTAATTACTGTTCTCAATAGTGATCCCATTTTACCCATTTTCTACACTTACTGTATTAAAAAATATAAAATTTACTTCCCCTCTCATTCTTAAAATATTAAAAGCATGGGAAGCTAAATCCTGGTGAAACCTGCTGTCAGAGATAAAATGTTTTTAGGAGATGGAAAGAGACAAGCAAGAGATGTGAGAAGTCAGCACAAAGCCCTCTAAGTCTTGCTGAGTTAGGAAAAGTCTGTGCACGTGGGCTGATTTCCCCCAGGTTGAAATCTGGAAAAGGGGAGGGGACACCTAAAGCGTTCACTAAGAAAAATCAAGGTGTGCCTGTGGAACCTGCAATAGACGGCCTGTGGCAAGGAAACCCACATTACAAAGGCATCACAAATTGCCAGGAGAATGGAAGGGACTCTTTTGGGCTGGGAATAGGAAGGAGAAACGCAGAAACTGGCACTCAGTTCCTCGGTGACTGGGTTGCTGCCCCACCTCTCTGCTAACTGAGAGACCCACAGCATCGGAGCAGGAGGGGAGTTAAAAACACTGTGATCCTCTTCTTTGAAACGACTCTCAGTTCTTATCTCCTCCCTGCCTGGAGTTGTCATTTCTGATGGAAAATCCTGGTGATCAAACAGCAGGGAGGCACCGGGCTCGTGTGGCACCAAGGTAACCCCAGGACTGAACAGATGAAGTCTTTGAAATGACTTACTGGCAGTGGTTACAGCATGTTCTAAGCACTTGCATGATGTTTGTGAGTCGTTTGGCTTAATCCTCTCCCTGATGAATGAGTTTTCATAGATCCAGGACAAACTCCTCATTTTTCTTTTCCTTTTAATAGAACTCCACCATGCAGCTCCTCTAGAGCTGGCACCTTGTAGGGCTGTTTTGTCATTACCCAAGTTGCTGCAATGTTCTCCTTTGAGTGAATGCTAAATTTTCTTCCCCCCTCCAATTTGCTTTTCTCCCATCATTCCATGTAACTGCATTAGAAAGGAAAGATGTCTCAGATGTTTAGCAAGAGAAAGGTTTGCTTTGTTGTACTTAGGAATAGAAACATTTCCTTGTCCTGCCGGCTTTCTTCACTTAAAACTACAAGAAAGCAAATAACTGCGGACAGTCTGATGGTCTCAGAGCAAGTTGTCCCCACAGAACAGCAGTCCAAACCTTTACAGCTTCATCAGCTACTGCTCACAAAATGCAACTGAAAAAATCCCCAATATTGCTTTTATTACTATTAATTTAATATTATATGTATATTTGTCCATAAAATGCATTTCTCTGCCTTAATACCACAGACTCATTCATCACATCAGAGCTTCTCACCCTTCCTTTGTTTGATACTGTCCAAGGAGCACCATGGAGAGCACTATTATTTCCTCTGATAACTTTTTTTATTTCCCCTTTCCTATTTCACCTCATTTAACATACTAAGTACATGCTAGGAGTGCAAAAAGAATTGCCATACATTACCATCTGAATGCAATGAGAACCCATTTTATGCTGCCTTAACTTTGGATTTCTAGTGCTTTGAATGCAACTGGGGTAAGCATTTTGCTTAACAATGGGGTGCTATTATTAAGAAAATAGCAGTTAATGGCCATATCTTCCTGCTCTAAGAACTCTCAGCTGCATTGAAACATGAGGCAAATCCACTATTTTGCTGTTCTAAATGAAAGCACCACTATAGGTGAGATGTTTAGATTCTGCTGCCAAGCACTTTCCTTTGAGCAAAATTTAAGCTTCTCTAGTAATTTAACTGATAATAAAAATATCTACAATAATATTATGCATTGTTTGCAGACAATTATAGCTAATCAAATAGAAGGTTGCTAAACTTTCTATTTAACTCCTTTAGTCTCGCAGGTCATTTTAATTGACCTCATGAACATCTCAGGTGCCCAGTGACACATCTGTTCCTGAAATTACAGCATCCCAGGGGCTAACCAGGGGCTGGAATTCAGGCAGAGCAGTTGCAAGTGGACCGGAATGGCTGTGACAGGCGGTGGGGACCGGGGAGGGTGGCAGGAGCTCTGCGCAGGTGAGCAAGCGCGAGGCGCCAGTCACGGCTGCTGGTAACAAGAGATGTGGGAGCAGCACTGCCACAGCCCCAGCTCTGGATTTCCATCATCATGATCCTGTGACAACTGAAAAATCTCCCAGGTGGCCAGAGTTGTTATAAAACACACAGGCATTCATAAATTCACGAGAGCTTGCGCCTTGCTTGCTGAATTCATCTACCCTGGCGGTTCCACGGGCGGGGAAAGGCACACCAAGTTAGCACTCAGCAGAGCGGGGCAAAGGGCTCCCAGTGCTCACCCTAAAAAGATCTGGCATTAAACAGGCCAAATGAGGCTTCTCAGCAGGGAATGAACATGGATTGTCTATCAATCTGTCATGGCAAAAACGAGCTCCAAGCAGAGGCATTATTGCTCTTCTGGACAAGGATGCACGGAGCTGCCTGGGAAGTGGGCTGTGAGAAATGTGTTAAATAAAATGACATGGGAGCAGCAAGAGCAGGGAGAGATGGAAATGAGAGCAGAGATGTTATTAAGGCAGACAACCGAGATAGCCTTGGAGCTACCAGCATATGTGTCAAATAGCTGGTTGGTCAAAGAGTTTTAGTCACTGTTCTCACAGTTCCTCATCAGCAGACCCTGACGACAGTGGCTGAATTAATTCCTTTCAACATCTCCATGAGTTACTTTTAGAAATGCAACTTTCGTTCCTCTCCCTGTCTCCACTTTACCAGCAAAGTTTAAAACAATCCACAGAAGTTTTCAAGGGGTTAAAATATATGGCCCCTCTAATCTATTTCTAACCATGTGGGGTAAAGTTTCACATTCCTGACATATTAAGTGAAAATAATTCTTTTGTATTTTGAACTACTTCCAATGCCATCTGGAGCATTTTAACAGTAGATGACTCGCTAGCAAACAGTATAAAATCCAAAGTGCTTATAAGAAAGATACATGGCTACAAGTTACCCTATTAATATTCAGTGGTTTATTTTATAACTTTTGAAGATACCAGGCTCTAATCTGCACGCAACTCCAATTAATGTTAATGGGAATTATGCGAACATCCAGAGCAGTTATATGGCCCTTAAACTCTTGGTACAACGACACTCATTGTCTACTACTCTAAATTTGCATAAGCAATTAATGTCTCATTAGGAACTCATATGGTGTGAGGGAGGAAAGAGCATAAGTGCCTCTATGGAAACTGCATTAGGTCACATAAAAATGACTTTACTGGTTTAATCTTGTTTCGTATTTGTACATGCAGAAGAAAGACAAAATTGCAGAGAGGAACAGTTTGGCAGAGATCAGTGTGGCTGCTGTGGGGTAAGGCAGACCTGCAGTTGCAGGAGATGTTTCCAGTTGGACACAAGGCATTTAGACAGGAACCAAAAGAGGCCGCTGGGCTCCTCTGACAGCAGAGCAAGCTCAAACCATGCGCTTTAGTGTCTGGGATTTGGTAATTCCCGTACTTCAAACAATGGAGTAGCCCCACTGAAGTCAAGCAAAGACCTTTACTTTGCTGGCCTGTAGCCATCACCCCTTCATCCTTAGAGAAATCCAAACCGTTTTGGTTTGAGGTTGCTTTGCCACATTCAGTGAATGTAAAAACTGAACCCAGGATTTGAGGCACGGCCTCACCAGGGCCCAGTACAGGGGGTGGTCACTGCCCTTGTCCTGCTGGCCACACTGTGGATAACACAAGCCAGGACACTATGAAAATCCCAAATCATCTTCAATATTCCATGATGTTGAGAAGCTCTGCTGCAGCTGCTGCAGGGAGGGTTTTAAGGACCAGCATCTGAAGGAGTGTGTGAATGACTGATCTATTAAAGAGGGTCACTCAAAAACCACTCTGGAGCTCGATGGAGACTCCACACCAAGCACACACTGAAAAAGTTGATGTTGCCTGAGAGAACCCATTCCTTTCCCAAGGAAATCTAATGGGATTCATACTCTGAAGTCAAAGAAAATCCTGACTATTAACTGAAAATACAACTAAATGTTCTTGGTGTGTTCAAAAACCCTGAGAGAGCACATCCAGCACTCAGCTCCTGGTAGCTGTTACTTGTACCTTCAGCATCCTTTGGGGCTGCTCCAGCCAGTACAGCTGTAAAGAGCAGCACATTTCTTTGGGAGAATCCCAAAGGGACTCAGGAGTTCTAACCGGGCTGTGCTCTCATAGGTGCAATGCTGTTTCTTACCACGATATTCCAGCTGAAGTGGGAGGAATTTCAGTGGTGTGTCTTTAGTTCAGTGGGGTTAGACAGCTCATCTGAGCACTGGCTCCCAATCAGTCACAGAGTCTTGGGCCAAAACTGGCACACAAAAGAGAGCTCCACCAAGTGCTGTAATTTTCAGTGGAAAGGGAGATGGAAGAATTGAAACAAGGACAGTGCAGTCCGAAATGGACACGAGCAGTTAATCAGGAGAGCGAGCA
This sequence comes from Corvus cornix cornix, assembly GCF_000738735.6. Lineage (NCBI taxonomy): Eukaryota > Metazoa > Chordata > Aves > Passeriformes > Corvidae > Corvus > Corvus cornix. The sequence continues at coordinate 2,999,200 of NC_046344.1, forward strand.
CGGTGCTCACGCGGTAATTTATGGCAAGAGTATTTTTTCTGGATGAGCTGTTTGTTATGCAAGTACACGGAGTTAATCCAGTGCTGATTTGTCAGGACATGGACCATAGCACCTGAAGAATACTCCTGGCAAATATTTCAGATCCAGCTACCCTGAACTGTACCTCTGATACCTCTCAAAGCTGCTAGAACTGATGTTATCTGGACTGAAGGAACACATGAAATGAAAAAGACTTTAACCTGGAAAATGGTGAAGATCTGGGAAACTGAACTGGTTAGAAATGGTTGGATCTGGTTCTAGCTGCTTTAAACCAGTTTGAGCCAGTTGGGTCTGGTTGGATCCAAACAGAAGGAACACCGCAGAAAAATTAATACTTCTAAGCTGTGTTTTCAAAAACATTTGAATCTTCGAGTTTGACCCATTTTCACCTGCTGTAAACAGGGGCAGTTTCTCACATGGCTGGAAGTCAAAGCTAGTGTAACATTTTTCCCTTCAGATAATCACCAACTCAGAGCATGGTGCTTGCCATAAACGTGTGAAGCACTGCTTTTCTACTAAATCGGGGCAGATTTAACATATTTTCACTCCGTATTCGGGGTCAGAGTACCAGCACACTTAGCCTTAACTGTCTTTAAATACACTGCCAGGGGAAGGAAAACAGCACCACCACAGAAATTACGAAGAGTCACCTCCTATAATTCAAAGCCCTGGCTTCAGTGGGGCTCAGCTTCTCTGGCTGTGAGTAATGTGAGTGTTCCCACCAGCCTGCTGCCTGCCAAGCTCATGGTTTGCATACTTCAGTAGAAATAACAGACGAAACATTAACAGTGTTTATCTCCACATTTTTGTTCTGCCCTTTTGTAAGAATTGAGGCACTAATCAATATTTCCAGAAGTGAACGTGGTGTTAAAAAATACTTTTGATTAAACAGTTGTACTGCTAGTGTTTTTTTTTTAAAACAGAGATTTAAATGTTACAGACAATCTGTTAAGTTTTAGTAGTGAGTGTGCTTTATTAGGCTATAGGAGTCACTTTGGACTTCACAAGTAAAATTTTCCATCACCTTTTAATTAAAAGTCTTTCTGCAAGAGTATAATTTATCTCCAGTTGAGGCAACAGTCTATGTGAGTAGAGCCTGCCTCCATCTCAATAGATCAGCCCAAAGCGCCAGATGTTTTCTGTGAGGAATAAAAGCCTTTTGGCTTGGGGATTTTTTTCTGTTCTTAGTTGCAGTCCCCAGGCTAACACAGCCATGTTGACACTGAACAGATCAATTGGATGGTTAATAATGATGATTTCTTTGGGCTTTGACTTGCTCAAGAGAATGATCAGAAAAACATTTGCAAAATGGGGGTGAGTAATTATATTCTCCAGCATGGTTTTAATAAGAAAACCAAGGGAAGAGAAATAAGCACAATCCTGAGATGCTGATGAACAGGACTGTGTGAAAACATTAAACATAAGAAAAATTGTTTGGTCTACATGCTCTGCAGGCAGACCCTTCTTGAAAACCCCTTGACACTGTGCTCAGCTCAGGCTGTGAATCCCAGGCTCTCAGCAAGGCCCAGCCACCACAACTGCACCTCAACACTGTGATCACAGGCTGCTGGGTCAGAGCAGCTTTGTGCTGGACAAACCCAGGCATCCCCAGGCCCAGCAGGTTTAGCCCTGTCTTTGCCAGCCCTGCAGTGGCAGCTGGGCTGTGACACCCATCACTGATCACACCTGAGAGCTGGCTGCCAGCCCTCCTGGAGGCAGCAGTGGTGGCTCCAAAGAGCTTTCCTACAGGAGCTGGAAAACTGGCAGCACATCTGCTTCTTGGGCTCAGCACTTGCACTGCCAGCATGAGCTGAAAGCAGCAACAATTTAATTCAACAGGAGGGACTGGACAAAAGTGCCTGGCAGGGGACACCCTGCTCCCTTTGTCACTTGTGCAGCTGAAGCAGTGTCAGCCCTCAGTCCAGGGTCAAAGGACAGAGGGGATACAAGGCAGAGCCCTCAGTCTTCTCCTTGTATCCTTAACTGTTCTCAGACTGAGATCGCAGTCCCACAACTGTCTCACTTGCTCCCAGTTGGACACTCAACCATAAAGCAAACACGTGTGCTGCTCGTGCTGACAGACTTGGCTCTCAGGGTTCAACAGTTCACCTTAAAATAGGAAAACTTTCTTTCGCCAAAAATTTAGACCATCTGCATAAGCACACTTACTGGCAGGAGTTCTCTCCCACATTCTTTCTCTCCTTTCTGCTTAAAAAATTTTCTTATTAGTGGTAGACTGTGTAAAAAAGATTCAGCATTCAGACCCTTGAGTATAAAACACCGTAAATAAGCAACAAAAGAAAGGGAGAATACTGCTGTGTCCCGAGGTATGCTGAGGCTCATAGGAATGGTACAAATTTCTAACATCCTGTTTGTTTTTCTGGTATTATGGAAAAGCATGTGTGCAATACAATTTTCCATGTTTCACTTCTCGATGCCTTGTTAGCAACAATTGCAGTTCCCGGGAGGACTGAGCAGTGGAGTCTCTTGTACTAACTCCATATAGAGTGAATCTTTGGGGAATTTCATACTTCACAGTACAAGCTATCAATACAAAAAATCATAACTGCTTCTGGTTGAACAAATATTGCTGCAGTTACTGTAGAGGCAGGGCTGTTAACTCTTTAAAACCCCTTTATCTGATGTTCACATTTCAAACCACATCACTCCCAGTGTCTGAGGTTTAGCCAGTCTTGTCTGTCAGACTCTAATTACTTTCCTTCCACCCTTCTCCCCAGTACATATAAATAAAGGCTTTTACATCTTACCTCCCAAGCTACAATGAAATGCCTTTGTTTTTGAACACAGTGGAACAAAATCAATGTTGTATTATTCAGTAGTCGTGGGAAATAGTTCTTTATTTGGATGCAATTAAACTTAAATGGTTAGTTCTGCTTTTTATCAAAAGCCTCTATGAAATATGTATAAACACAGCAATCTTTGCCTGCTCATTTATTCACTTTGAATAAACTATGCAGAATTAAATTGAGCTTTATTTCATTTTTGCTCTTAATAAGGTGGATAACTAGCTAGTAAGTTCTCAGGACATGGTACATGCTGTATTGATCTTGTTTCTTTAATCTACTTCCAGAAAAAATAGGGGCAGCATCCTTGATGCTTCAAATGCCAGTATTTTTCCCTTACTGAAAGTGTAGCTCTGTGCAGCAGCTGAAACTGGTGGATTTGGGCCCATTTATTTCTCATTAAGTCAATGGGCATCTTCTCATTGATGGTGACATCTGAGAGCATGTGGCTGAGTGTCATGGCACAAATCCACAAAGCTTTGGAATTTACAATTTAATACATGACATTTCTTAAGATTTCTGCCCAAGTTTTTGGAAGCAGGAGGAGTTCTAGCTGGAGTTTTCTGAGAAGTGTTACTGCAAGGAAGTTTTAGGGAAAACAGAGGGCAGCTTCCATAAGAGACAGCCAGTTTGCTCCAAAATCAGCATCCACAGGTGCAAAATGCTCAGGCTGCTCTGAGGTAGAAGCAGAGCTTGCACAGTCCAGCCATGTGGCTCCAAATATTTGGGGCTCCCCCAGGCACAGAAGAAAATTCTGAACTGCCCAATCCAGTTAAAGATCACTTCCATCAGCATTTTGCTTTCTTAACCTCTAAAATTTGATCGTTTTCCTCCCAAAGGAAAACCAAGTTCATTTCCATCATAATTGTGAATGAAAACTTGTTCACAACAAGGGGAGCTCCTGCAGGATGGAAACATTGACGATTTCACAGGTTTGCCTACTGGAACCATCAGATGGCTGAAGCCATAAAGTTATGAAGAAGATCAGGTTGCCTGGGCAACAATTTTTCCAGAGTCAGCAGATCAGTCTTGCAATTTATTTTTAGCTTTTCTCAAGAAGAGAAATGCCATTGCAGAAACAGAAATACCATTGCTGGGGACAAAAAACCAAACGCACTGATCCTAGAAGCAGTAAAAATATTAGCTTGATTATATTGGTATGAGAGAAAATACAACCTAGACTTCTGCAAAACAGCCAAAATCACAAGCTTTTAACGTGAGAAGTCAGGTTATGCATGGCAAACACTCTGATTTTGTACCTGATTTGCATGAGCACAAAGCCAGCTACTTACACGCAGAAATGTCTAGTTATACACCTAAGGGATAAACACCTTTCCTTGCACAGAGCCCAAAATCTGTTGCTACATCCTACAAAGCAGCTATAATCTTTTATTTAGCATGTCCCTGAAATTTATATTCACATTACGTGCATTTCAATGTTTGAGTAGTGTAAATATATTTCAGAATTTGCCACACTTCTCAGCTGTCGTGAATTTTATTTTTGAGCTTGCTTATGTAAAATGACATTATAAAAGAAGTGAAACAAAGGAGATAAAAACATGTACAATTAGTTATGGTGTTCTGAGATAGCTTTTATTACCATTTATGCCTGTGAGCAGCAACACGTGCTCAGGAATTCAAGAGTCGCTCGGGCTCTAGCACTGCATTTTGCTCACCAACGTGATGCTGTCTCTACAGAAACAGTTCAGATATTTCAGGGCCAAGCAATGGTCAGAAAGAATTTGCTGAAGAACCTGAATCTCTTTTTGAAGAGGTGGGATTTCTACCTCCATGATAGTGAAACTTCCCAAAGATCAGTGAACCAAGTCTACAGACGCTCTGGAAGCAGCACTCATCCCACTTTCATGGATTATGCCATGTTTCGAAGTACACTTGAAACTCATTTTTTAAGAAGAAATTCTCTCTGACAGCCACTTTCCACAATCAGCTGCAATTGCTACCTCTCCAACTCGCAGAAGTTTAATTTCCTAGCTCGGTACAAACTTCTACTCAGGGTTACACGTGGAGAGGATACTCAGGTATGTATTTTATTCCTTGTTAAGCTACTAAGTACAGTTCTAAGGAGATTTCTTGTAAGTGCAAGTCCAAGCATTCTCTCAGACATGCATGAGTGCTTTACACAATTAAACAGTCTCATGCTTCCCAGGCAGCTGCCAAAGGCTTCTGTTTTTCTGGACCTGTTCTGACTTGCTTGTGCTCAGGCCCTGGAGAGAAAGGATGCAGGAGGCCAACAGAAATAGAGTTTCAACTGAAATTCCCTGTTTGGAGAACTTCCTGTCTTTGGAGCTGCAGAGACAGAATGCTCTGGGTTCAGGTGGGTGCCAGTCACTGTCTGGGTCCCTCTGTTTTTCAGCTGTGCTCTAAATGAGGGTAACACATCTCCTGTACAGAAGATGCATCCAAGATAAGCAGATAAATGGGAGCAGGGGGAAAGAAACACCAAGTATCAAGCAGCTGCCCTTGGCCAAAACACACGACGTCACTTGTAGCATCTGTGCAAATTGCCCCACTTTGGGAAACTTCCGCAGCTCCCTTGCATAATTCGAGTACAACATTCATTAATAACTAATGTGCAGTTAAACTCCCTTTGTACCCAGATGTTGGTATGACCCCTAGCTAGTCACTCCTGTCTAGGTCGATACATCATCTGCACACTTCGGCAGCTTGCCTCTGCTCAGAAACTCAGAATCTCAGGAGTACAGAGCATCTACTCTCTCAAAGCATGAATCCCTGAGTATTTTTTGCATCCAGCTCCTATCTGCTATTTCTCCCTAACTGGGACACACAGTGACTTATACCCCCTTACCTGTCACCCTTAATTTGGATCTGAATATATGAGATTCAGCTGTGTATTTCAGATGCTACCGGCATCTCAAAACCTGGTGCAATATGAAGGTTTCCTTAGCAACAGTCACCATAGGAAGTCCTTTAAAGATGCCTTTTCTGACTCTTGTAATTCAGCTTTTCAGAGATTTATACAGGTAAATCAAATATAAAGTTTTGACGTGAACTTACAAAATAGTGGCAGAAAAAAAGTGTATTGAGTTTGAATGCAAATAACTTCTTCCTGAATATGCTTTGGAAACATATTTCCCACTTAAGCTCACGGTATTACACCCAGCAACTTGCACAAAAGCAAGCAGAAGGGATAACTTCTTTAGAAAAAGTAGTCAAAAATTACTCCCCTCTACCGAGGAAGCTTGCTTGTGTGATCCCCTTTGATAGGAATAAGCCACACTATATATTTATTATCTGTCACATTAGGATAATTGCACAGCTGGTTTATGAACCATTGAACTAGTGTGTTAGCTGATGATGCTGTAGGTTCAGTTGCAATTTGCACCCAGCCCATCTTTCATAATGATCTAATAATGAGACATCAATTAATTATCACAGGTTTGAAAGGAGAGTGTGGAAAATGCCATCGCTTCAGTAATGTCTCAAGTAATATTTTATTTTCCCTTTAATTATATCCCAAAAGCAAATCCAGCCAATATAGCAGCAGTGAAGTTACCACTTATAAATGGCAGCCTAGCAGACCATTAATCAACAGGCTCTCTGTAAGGAGATGCCTCTCCTGCGCTGAGCAAAACATGAGTCTGATTTTACAGGAGGCATAAGCAATAAAATACCCACTGCTAAAGTCTAATGTGATGATTCCCTTTTACTTGTGCACCTGACACTGTGAAATATTACTGAAATAAGCTGTTTTCAACAAGGATGCTTTCAGCATCAGTAAATCAGCATTTCACTCGCAAGGAAAAAAAAAATCCTTATTTTTGCAAGACCCCTTGCAGAAATATGCTATTTCTGGAAGAGGCAGACATCATAAAATGTTTTCTCAGAAAACATAGCTGTTGTCCATGATAAAGAATTATTCATATCTCAAAGCAAGGCAGAAGCATGGAGGGTGAAGAATTTGAAGAGAAGCTTTCAAAGCTTTGTTAAGGCAGGGACCTCGTTATAACTCTGCTCTCTTTGCTTGGGAGGCTGGCAAGCTGCTCCTGCTGCTGTGAAGAAGGGTTTATATTCCCCAGCAGCCCGTGGATAGTGCTCTCTCCAAGCCCTTCTCTTGGCACATTTGCATGTGAGCCATTTAATAAATAAAAATTTATTGTTGATGGGACTGTACCAGTGGTAAAGCCAAGGCTGCAGACCAGAGGAGGCATAAACTGAAAGCCTTTTTATGGGAACAGGTGCAGTGGAATGCTGGTGCTGAAGGAAGACAGTCCAAGAGACACTGGGGGAATTGGGAAGCACAATCAGAAATGTTGTTAATATTTTTTGCACTGGGCAGTGCCAATCCATCGTGCTTGCTGCCCATTTGCCCAGCAGAAATAAAATTTGGTGCTGTAAAGCTTGTGTCCCTAACTGGAGCCAAAATACTGGTTAAGAGCCAGTGGCCTGGAAGAAGCTATCATTTTGGAAGAATTTGTTTTTCTGTGTCTTGTAGAAAAACCAGAGGCACACAGGCAAAAAAGTCTGTCCCCCTGCAGACCTGTCCCACTTCCAGGGGCAGCAGCTCCTTTCCCTCCTTCCACAGCTCCTGAGCTCTGCTCTCCCTTTCCAACACCTCCTCCCATCCACTTCTGGGGGTTGGGGGAGCATCCAGACAGGGCTGCCACTAGGACCAGGTGACTTGAAGAAGGTCAGCCCAGGCATTTATTCCCCTCCCTACAGCTGCTGTGGGGCACCAACAACTGCCTGGATAAATAGAAATGTTTAAACCCCCTCAAAAGCCTTTAAGAAGCCTTCAGGTATGATCAAAGATTATTCAGAAACATTCAGAATTTTTTTCAAAACTGCTTAGCAAATTTAGTTTTCAAGAAAAAGTGTTGTTTGGGACAGGGAGCAATGGTCTAGGAGCAGGAAGAGCAGGGCTTTGCCATACTTTCATCACCCATGCCAGTGAATGTCAGCTTCTGCACAGGACAGCCACGCTACTCCCCAGTGAAACCTGCCCACTGATAAAGAGGCTGTGCCAAAGGCCAGCTCTCTGCTGCTGTTTACATACCCTTTTTAAAGGCCACTTATCAAGAAACGCAACTGGATTATACAGATTCACTTTTTCAAAGTGGCTGGAGTAAAGGCCTGCGAGTTTTGAAAGGTCAGTCATGGTTATTGACTGCTTCATAACAGAACTAAAATCCTTTTCATAGCAGAAGCACTTGATCACTGAAAAAATATCGAATCAGGCACCAGAAAATACAACTATGTGGGGACATGAAGAATATTGCAGAGCAGAAGCACATAAACACACAGAAAAACAATTTGCAAAAGCTGTTCACAGTTGGCTTTCAAGGATTATTATGATGTTTAATTTTTTTAACTGCTAGCTAGAGAAACCAGCTCCATTATGTTGATTTTAAGGAGAAATTTAAAAATATTCTCCATGTGCTCTCCCCTCTTTGACTTTTCCTGTCTTGTGGCACTTGTGGTATTTATGCCCAGAGAGGTGACTTCTCTCCTAAATGACACCTAATTTCTGAGACTTCTGCATCACCTCCAAGGCATTTGGGCACACAATGGGATGAACTGGAAAAAATGGGACAGCACCTTTCAGCAGAACATGTCCTGTTGTGCTCGGTCACTGTTTGTTGCAAGAAGTATTTCATGAATACATTTCAGGTGATCATACTTGGGACCAAGGGGATGAAGGTAAATCCCACAAAATCTACTGCAACTGAAGAAAACTCTGCAAGCCCCAGATGTCAGGGGGTTTCTTGAGTCTGCCAACAGACACAGGGCTGCTTCAAAAAGGGGACATTTAAATGTAGTTTTGGACAACTGCATGAACAGACAGTGCCAAGTTGTCCCTCAGGGGAAAGCTCACAGAGCTCACAACCGCAATGTTAACGTGGAATGTCATCCCAGAGATACACAGGATGTTTAATCCAGGATTAAGGGATTACAACTCCTTCTCCCAGGTTTCCAACATGTGGCACAGACAGGTTTCTAAAGCTCAGATGGCAAACAAGGACAATTGAAGTCATGGCTAAGGACAATTGAAGTCATGCCTCCTTTAATTCTATGCCATAAACAGAAGATAACTTGTCCCAGTATCGTGAGGCATCTTCTGGGGTTAAACCTTAGAAGAGGGAACTAGTTTGCCTCAAACAACATCACAGTCAAACAGATCACACAGTTATGCACAGCAATATGTATCTACCTCTGCCTGGATTTTTGTTCTGGTTTTGGAATAAAGGCATAGATTGATTGATCCAAGCCTTTAAGCACCCCTTGTTGTAAAGCCATTAGCGGAATATAAACTGTGTGCATGCAGGGCTCTCAAGGTAGATGGGCTGGGACAAGGGGGACCAAGGGGCATTGCAAACTCAGTATTTCTCTCTTGAAAAGTCTATGAGAAACACAAGAAAAAAAAGGTGGAGAAAGAAAAAAAGGCAAATTAGCTGATGTCTACAGAAACCAAATTCACCTCCTCTTGGCTCACACGCATTAACACCTAGAGAACATCCCTGCAGGGAATGTGTTAAGTAAAGGATAAGATACAGGGTTTGTGCTGCATTACAGAGAAATTTCCATTAACCTGAGAGTAAATGTGGACAACATGCTTTATGAATTTCTTAGTGGGCACTTTAAGTGAGCTTTAAAATACAGCAGCGTGAGATCACTTCAGATCATGCCATTACCAGGATGCAGATCATCGCATTAGAACTGAGCTGTGGTGACAGCTGTGAGTACCTGGAGTCAGCTCCTTCCAAAGCTTCAGCGTAAGAAATACCACAAGAAACATAATTAGGACTTTGAAAAATGTAGCTTATGATGCTGAATAAAGCATGAACTTGGCTGGTGTTTGCTTTGAAGCTTGAATAACACCTTATGTTTCAGTATTTGTTACACAAGGTGTACCTTGATCAATACCAAACTAAGATGTCTTTCCCCACACAATGTTATTTCTGCACGTGCTGCTGGTGTCCATCAACAAATGCTACTCAAAATCTTCTTCACTAAGCAAAAAACATGAATTTGGGAATGCACATTGCATCGGTGTTCAGAATTCAGGTGTATTTGCCAGACAAACTCTTGGTTTCATTCCCTAATCAAAACAACACTTCCCAGGGTCTGACAGGCAGTAGAACTGTTTACTACCAATGAAACATTCACTCGGTGTTGTTGAAAAATAATCTCTGGGAGTGCAGCTCAGCTGATTACTGTCACACACAGCCCCCTTACGCTGCTGCAAGAGGCCGTTCAGGTTTCAGCCACCAGGGCTACGATTCACCAAAGCCAGAGGCTGCCCCTGCAGCCCACCTCCACTGACCCCCACTGGAATGACACAAAATCCCCTCTTACAGAGCAGCAAAGCCCCTTTTCCCAGCCACAATTGTGTCTATTGGGACTGGGTGCTTCTGAAAATGCTCAAATACACTCTCAGAGCATCACTACAAAGGACACGTCTGTTACTGATGGCAACACGAGCAGAAGGAATTTTAAATGCCAAGTTATCATCAGACCATTCAGGAATCAAAAGATCCCTTAAATCAACACCTAAATCCCAATGCACTCGGTGCTATACTAAAATTATATATATATATATATGTTAGTGCAGTCTTTGAGACCAGACAATCTAGGAGCTTTTTTTTTTAATGTACTTGTTTTGCTATTCTACTTCTTCCATTACTGCTGTTCCTTGTTTGCCCTTTCTCTACTCAGCCTCACAAATTGGGACAATAAAGACCAAGAAAAATGTCTTTATGCTGCAAGGGTTTAATTTCTTGAAGAGATGATCTTGTATTTAATGCACTTCAGGAAAGGCAGTTTCTCTGTCAGGTTTCACCCTTGCTGGTGAAGGAGAAAGACATGTCTGAAGTTATTTACCTCTGGCCAAAACTCCCTTGCTGTGCATGTGGGAACAGAACCCTGCTTTTTCCATCCAGAGGCAGGTAACCCACCTGGCACACACGCTTCTAGATATTATCTATTTACATGAATGTAACGAAGATTTATTCCAAGCCTCTGGGTACAAAGGTGAATAAAGGGAACCACTTTAGAGGGATTTCGGAGAGGACTGAAATCATGGCTTCACAGATACCCTTGCCAATTATTCCCACTTATGGGAAGAGGCAAAGTTTTAAATCCCAGCAAACAAGCTTTCACCACCAAAACAAGACAACTTTTCATTTCCCATCTCGCACACACAGAAATAATTTGAGGACCGCTTGTGTATGGAAAATGCATTTTTCACACGAGATAGCAAATATGTTCTTCTGAAAACTCAAACCATACTCTGTGGCAATGTTTGCTCCATGTCCATTAGAGGAAGATTAATCATAAGGGAGTAACTTTTGAAGATGAGCTGTGTAGCACTTGGTTTGCACATTATTGTACTGAGCATATGTTTTCTGCTACAGTTGACAGGTGGTACACTTTTTTATTCAAAACAATTAACATCAGGGTTAAAATGGTTGGATATTTTACTTTTCTGTTCCAGGTCTGGAAAAATGTAATTAAAAATAATAGACAGGTGCTTGCTTTTATATTTTAACTGTGTGCATAAATGGCAGTTAAACTGGAAGGAAGTTACAGTATTGATGCCTCGAAAAGTGAATCTGCACATGGGAGCTGGAAAGCACTTTTCCCTCTCAAGTGGCACAAGATAATAGATATCATGCCTGGAAGTGTTAAAAAAACCCCAACACCCCCCAGGCAGATGCAAGACTTCACAAGATGGTTTAATTGCCATGGAGGCACTCGGTCAGAAGTTGGGCTTTAAGACCTTGGAGGTCTTTTCCAACCTTAATGATTCTGTGACTCGGTGATATATAGAAATTCATTAGTATGTTTTAGCAGCTTGGGGGGAACTGACTTGTCTCCTAGGCAGAAGAGGCTCATTTCCCAGGGGTGCCTTAGCAAAAGCTTCCCTCTGGTAACTCCTGCATTTCTGTGACTGGTGTTTACTTGACCACTTACAGAGCAATAAGGGAGATTATAACCCCTATTTAACTTTGTTTCTTTTCTTCTCCAGCAAATACTTAAGAAGTAAGCACAGAATTCTATTTTTTTTCCTGTTCTAAACCCTCCTCAAGAATTCTGTGGCTTCTAAAATCCCAGGTGACATTCCTTTTGAAAATCTTCCCCGGATTTTGCCAAGTCCTAGTGCCCTTTGCTTATAGAGAACAGAGCACAACCCCTGTCAGCAGGTGCCCCCAGTTTGCCTGTCACTTGTATAAATAAATAAATAAATGTGTATAAACACATACCTTTCAAGATTCCAAATCATAGGAAGTTTGAAAAGCTGAAAGGTCTGCTCTTTCAAAAAAAGGGGTTTTGCCTGCTTTCTCCTAAAAGGCTCTGTATTTTTGTCATTTTTTATTTTCTGCAGTCAACAAGGATAAAAAGAAGAGATGAAAAGGAAAAAATGCTCAAACAAAGCCATTGTGGAAATGAGCAATAAGGGTAGTTCTAGAAGAATATTTTAAGTGGATTTTTATTTACAAGGATACTTATATTCTTCAGTTTACTAAAATGAAGCCTTTAAACTAACAGCTAAGTAGAAAGTTAGTAAATACTCAGTTAATTACAGATTATTCTCCAGTCTAAAGCACTTGTAGACTAAATTGAACCAGTGTTTTAAGTGCACTTCTGTCATCTAGTGCAGACAGAAATGAGTTTAAAGTTCCCATCAAACTAAAAACCTACCCAGTTCATTCAAGCTTATTTACTTCATTGGGAAAAATTTTTAGCCACTACAGAGAAAACCAGAACATGAAACTAATCTAAGAGAATAAATCTCTAAGCAAAGCTGGTCATTGAACTGCCATATTATTATCATTCCAACCAAAATGAATTTTAAGTCGTGCTGATTTTTGCACTGAATTACCTAAAACCAGAATAAAGGCTACTGCCTTAATGATGCACATTGCTAGAGATATGAGAAAATAAACATCAGTGTAATATTTAGCATGAAACCTCTATTAATGCAGCTATTAGAACTATTAATTATCTCCACAGCTATGTGATTTCTTAACCAGTTTCAGTACAGTTTGGCTATTACCATTGTTCAGATTTATTTCCTGGCTTAATGTCCTATTTTAAATTTTAATTTCAAGCCATTTTGAACTCAGCATATAAACTGTCAGTTCAGAAAGCATGTTCATTACATTATAGAAATGATCAGAAATTTTGTCATTATCTGAGCTACAATCCAGCTTTTCAACCACACACCCTGATTTTCCCATTATTTAAGAAAAGCACATAAATGAAAAAAAAATAGAAAAAGCCTCTGGAGTTTACTTAAAGGTAATTTTTTTCACAGGGATTGTTTGCCTTATTTAAGTTGATATTATTAATTTTGGCTATTACAAGCTCCAGGGTATTCTCCATAGATGAATATTAAATATAAGTGTCTGGTGTTCTCAGTCACTGATGGCTGAGCATGACTTGGCTGATGACTCAGGGAAAAGAAGACTCAAAATATCCTGAGCTGGAAGGGACCCACAAGGAACTCCCAAGTCCAACTCTTGGCCGTTCTCAGGACACCCCAAGAACCCCACCAGGGCTGAGGACACTGTCACAGACCCTCACAGACACCTTCCCCTGCTCATGCTTCAAACTCAGCAATGGCACTTGCAGTTGTACCCAGGCTGAAGTTACTCCCAGTGAGTCTTCAGGACCTGTTCCCCCAGTTTCAAAGTCACCTCTCAAAGGAATTCCTACTTCTTGCTGTGAGAGGCCAATGTGGCAATGAGAAAACCCACCCCGATGGGCAGTTTTGGAATGACCAATTCCTTCTGCTCGCAGCAGCCAATGCCACGCACAGAGCGCTTTGTCTCTGCTGGTTTACAGCACCCAAACCACCCGGATTTTTTTTCCAAACTCAAATGCATGCGGTGAAAGATAATTTTTAAGAATCCCCAAAGTAAAGGCAAACATTTTGTTTCAAGTAAGGCACAGGAGTTATGGCTGAGATAAAGTCTTTCACTTTTGTGGGAGCTCAGAGCTCACCAGCACACTGCAGTGTGAGGGAACTGTGGGAACACAAATCTGGGATAAATCACTGTGATCTGTCTCTCACCAGGCAGCTCTCCCTCACCCAGCACAAAATAACACAGCAGACATTTCTTTTTTATTCCCCAGGACATTTTGAAGCCAACCAACCTGTTGCACAGATTAATGAGAGGTGAAGCAACATCCTGACAGGTAGAAAACCTGAAACAATGATTTTGCTGTATCTTTGTATTTTAAATGCAAGGAGTGAACATACAGTGTTGAGAAAAATTTTATTGATAAAAGCAAACTTTTAGATGAATAATGACTGAATCCAGAATCCCTGGTGTGATGGCACATTGCACTTGAGCATACACAGCTAAAATGCACTCCTGCTAGTAAGACTCTCGAAAGCCAAGTTTTTCTCACCTACTCACACTGTGCTTGCAAAAATCTGATTGTTTCATGATACCACCTCTGTTGATGCGACCTCAGCAGCTTGTAGTAGCTCATACATTATGATTTAAGCAGTAACACATCAGATTAGGAATCTGATCAATGATTCTTGCTTTGGAACACCCACCAGCAGGAGGAAGGACATCTCAGACCCATTGGTCTCAATGGACTTGATACATTTTACCTGTTTGAATGAGTGCTTTTACAGATCATAGGATGGTATCCAAGATATTTTTTGCTGGTGCTCACTGAAATGAAGTGCTCTCTTAGTTTTGCAATTGCCTTGGGGCTCCAGGAAAACAGTTTGGAGTAATTTTCTTTCAAATGGGGCTCTGTGTGTGTGCACGTGTGTGTGTGTGTGTGTCAAAACTTCATTTTCCACCTCTTATATAACAGAAGGCCACAATCTAGCCCAAAAGAGACAGGAAACCTCAACGTTTCCTGTAAAACTAGGAAAAGTAATTCTCCTACCACTCAGCAGCTCATAGGAGCCTTACATTGCATTTTTGGACCTTTTACATAGTGGGTGAGAGTTTTCTCTGAAGTGGTCAAGCTGGCTGTAGGGACAGCAAACTCCACCTCCAAAGCTTGTCACCCACCAGACTCCTAATTCACAGAAATGAAAGGAACAGCCATGCTAAAAAATACATTGCTTGAATACTTTCACTTGGTGCAGAAGAATCTCCATTATTTTTCCCAAATTTAAATCCTGATTTGTCTCTTGCCAACTATTTCAAAGCAAGCTCCTTATTGCAAAAAATCAGCAACTGTGAAAAAGATTTCATAGTAACTTATCCTGCCTATCCAAAACAGCTCAAGTAATTGAACTATTTTCTTCCTAGAATCTTCCAAGGCAAATAGTCTGTACCATAGGATAATGATTCACATTTCAGACTGGAATGAAACTGAGATGGGAGTAGAAAAGAGAGAAAATGGATACAGTCCTATTATTATAGCTCTTAAGAAGAGGAACAAATAAGCATGATATTATATTTGCATCATTAAATATGCTTTAATGTAGAAAACCATGTTTTAAGAGGATCCTCTGGTCACACCTATGTAACATAAGCCATCAAACTTCACTTTGAATTCTTGCTTATGATTCTAATGAAGCGCTCTGATTTTAAGGGCACAACCTGTGCTAGGATAAAACCTTTTTGGCTCTGTTTTGACTGGAAGCCACAGAATTCTATTGTTTCACTTGAAAGCTCGTTATCAAGGATATTCCAACTCAGATTGAAAGTGTGCTTTCTTCTTAGCATTTGCCTGATCCCATCTTTCAGCTACTGCCTCCTGCAAACCCCACTGCTTCGTTTTGCCACAGAATAAAATAGAGACAGAAAAAAATGGAAAAAGAATTCTGTAATTCATGAATAAAATGCACATCCCCTGACCATGTCAGAAAAAGCTTTGCTCAGTAACTCTCTCCCAGCCTGTAAACTCCTTCTGGAGCCTTTGATGCCGTCCACAGCCAAACCCCAGCCTTTTACTCCCCAGCAGAGCAGGCATGGCTGTCAGCCCCTGTAAAGCAGCATCATGACAGTGCTTGTTTTATCCACACAGAAGTACACAATGCAGCCTCAGTGAAGTGCAGCATTATGTAAGAAGGAGATTACAAGAGTCTTGAAGAGGGCACGCACCTCTCTGAGCAGGGGGCAGGGAAAACAAAGAGACCTGAAGGGTAGTCTGGGCTCCAAAACACAGTTTTCCACACAAAATGCAGCTCAAAGACCACAGCTCTACATGGAATAAGGAATTCAAAGCCTTCTGCAATCACTGCACCCCAGGCTAGCAGGGAGCAAAAGCCCAGCTCCCCAAAATGCAGGCTCTGGCAAGGAGGATCCGGACTGGGCTGCTCTGCTCCCTTCCTCCTGCAAGGGAGACAGCACTCGGGGCTTTCTGTGGGCAGAGAGCAGCTCTCCTGCTCTGTTCCAGCCCTAATCCCACTGGAACACAGGAGCTGTGGGCTTCCCCCTGTGCCAGCCTGCCCTGCCCATCTCCTCTGACAGCCCTGGCCAGGCTCGCAGGCTGCAGCCTCGCTGTGACCATAAAAAACCCCTCTTCTGCCCTCCCCTCGCCTTTCCACAATAATCTCTCCTCTTCTGCCACACTCTGCAAGTGTTACTGCAAACAAAATTCACACAAAGACACTCCCCAACCCCATCGAGCCCCCTTAAACTCTCATTCTAATGTTTTACACAAAAAATGCTCTTTGGCCCAAGAATGCCACAAATCAATAAGCACTGTTTGCACTGGGTATCTGTAGTGTTTCACGTAGGCTGTAGCAACTTAAAACTGTAAAGAATGAGCTGGGGCTCTTTTGTCACCATTTATTATGTTGATTGTGTATTTATTCCTTGAAGCAGGATTCTGCTTAATGTTCTGTGCTTTGAAAAAGCCTGGCAGCTGGCGTAAATGAGTTATAGACCCATTTACCACCAAATCAAAGCCCAGAGCCAGATCAAAGCCAGATAAAAAAAAAAAAAAAAATCATTTTTCTGTCACAGACTGGATGGCTTCTTCTCTGCCCTGTAAATAAAATTGATATTATTTCATCCAACTTCTATTTTCTCCTGATCAAAATATGATTATGTCTAATGCTATCCTGTCCAGGGCACTGAAGTTATACGAGATGTGAAAGCTTATTGATGTATTCAATTACTGGATGCTGCTCCATTGTCTGCTGAGCAGAGATGCTCAGTTATCGGTTCTTTAGAGCTGTACATTTCTGCCTAACAAAGTCATAACTCCCACAATTACCTGCCTGATGGATGGAAAACAGAAATATCTCATGAGTCCAATGCCGTTATCAGCTCTTCTCCATCTCTAAAATTGCTTTATATTAATGAGATTAGGGCTGTGAAAGAGGTGGCACAGGATTTAATTATTTATATTTTTCCTCCCGTGATAGCAACACGCTCATGTTTCTTGATCTGCATAATGATCTTTCTATAGTACAGCATTTCCCCAGTAAGAACTAGATGAAATGTGAAAAGCAATGAAACATAACCTTTCTAAAGGCTTATGTAACTAAAGCTTGCATCTGTGTTTATCCACCATCTAGACATCTAACCCTTACACCACAGTACTTGTCACAAGACTCCTTAGCAGAACCTCCACTGAAAATATAAAAAAAACAGCATTGCATTTAATTAGGCTGAAACACACAGAGTAATTCTCAGGAGCTGGGTACATCAACTGCAGGTAGTCACACTGTTTATAAACACCCTGAATATCAGTGATGCTTTTCTCCCGGTAGCTTTCCAGCAACAAACTGTCCATGCTTTACAACAGTACTGAGTAATGAGCTGGCATATGCAAAATCCTGCTCTCCAAATGCCAGTGCACTCTCACCTATACTTTTTCCCCAGAAAATCTAGTTGGAGTCTATGCAACTGCTGGTAGTGTATTTTTACCTCTTCCTTAGGCTTGCAAGATATTTTTTCATCAAATAGAGACACATTCTCTTACTACAATTTACTGTGATGAGAGACAAGGAGAGGTATTTTCCACAGGGTTGTTCTGGGATGTTATCCCTGCAGTAAGCACTCAGATTTTAATATAAACAATATAGCTGTGATACAGTACAACTGCCCTAAAGGCTGTTGAGGCTGGTTTTGTGTTTATTATTTGTGCTACACAAAAAAGCATTTCAGCTTTATCATTGCTAAACACAGCAAGTTTCAATCCCACAAGGAAGAAGGTACTGTGAGAATCAAGCATGTGAAGATGACTCTGTATGTATAGCAACCAGGAATAATTCTGGTCCAAACTAGGCTGTTTAGAAATGCTGATGCTCCCTGAAGCATCCAGCAAAATATTTGACCAAGTAAGAGATTAAATTTTCCCTCCTACACATTTAGCAAGAGGTGATCTCGACATGGTCCAGCCCAGGGTGCAGTTTGGTGCTCAGGCTCCCTTGGCACCTTGAGAGTGATTAGCTCATTTAGCAGCTCTTTTTGGCCCTCCTGACTGCCTATTCATGCAATTGGTGACATTTAATTCATCATCCTCAGCTCCCAGGAGGTGGAATTATGGAGCTCTTCAGAAGTGACCGCACAGCCCTGAGTCCCTCCCACCCTCTTGTCTCCATCTCCAGCGGGGCATCTTTCAGACAAAAAGGGTTAAAGTGTCACTGTCACACAGATGATTTCCAGCAGTATCTCTCCCTCCCAGCTCATCATTCTGCAGCAGCCTGGCTGCTGTCACCCTCCTTTATTATATATAGCAGATGACAGGAGTAATCTTCAGTTCAGAGATGACAGTTTGTTTTCTAAAAATCTGAGAATGATGTAAGCAGTATTACTTGACATCACTGGCACACAGCTTGAGGTAACTCATACCACTGCCAGTGAGAAATACACCTTCCCTTCAGACCCTACATTTATTTGGGGTATCATTTATTGTAATACAGCATTTTTGCCAGTGTTCAGTCTGTTGCACGTTTAAAGAGGGAGATGTGTTACGCTTAAAAATCTATACTGCATTTCATCCTGCAAGGCAAATAGACATTTTTCAGATCAGTTTAAGCAGTATAGATAAAACCCTGGGATGACAGCTTTGAACACCAGACATCTGCATTTATTTACTGATTAATCTCTTTACACTTACACTTTTCTCCATATCTTAAATATTGTTTCCTTCTTTACTCAGGAACCTGTAACTCTACTGTAAGAAACTGAGAACCAAGATAACTCATTAGTATTTGTTTGGAAAGCATATGTTAGCATGTGAAGTGGAACTACTTATGACATTTTCAAAAAGCTATGAATAATCGCATATCATTAGAAGTGTTGATTGAGATAGTGCTCTGCCATGACATTTTTAATCTGTGGCATAAGTAAATGCAGAATCTCCCTAGCAAAAGGGAAAAAATCAGAGTATCAATACCCCAAAGTTTTCTGTCTACCGTGTCCTAGATGTAAAATAAAGAAAAGGAAGGAGTTGCTGGCAAATCCAATAGCAAAACTTCCATTGATTTCAGTGGGATCAGGTTTACTGCAGCTGTGGTAATTTCCTAAAAAAAAAAAAGGTAGTATGTATTGCCCTTGGAAGGGAGATCAAGGCTTCCTTTCCGTTCACATATGGAATCTTGGGGTAGCTCTACACTCTTCACATTAAAAAGCTGCTTTATCTGCTAAATTCAGAACATTGGCCTACTCTTTGTTGAGAAAGCAAAACAGTAGTTTCATGCAATGTATATGCTGGGAATAAGTCCACTTGTTTAGAGAAATTGTTAAGACCCAAAGGTATGAGAAATACAAAGAATAAAATTTAGCCAGCACAATGCAGGGGAGAACTGGAGCACCAGAAGATGGAGCAAGCTCCTCGTACCCCATGTGGTGGGAGGTGATGGATTTACCACCTCTGCAGACATCATACACCATGGATGAACTCATTATTCTGAGCTGCCATTTCAAACAGACCTCATGGACACCAAGATCCTGCCTATTTCCAAATATGTCTGCTTCAAATAGGAAACCACTACCTGGGAAGAGGCAGTGATTTCTGAGCTGTTTCCTTAGGGACCAACAGGAATGAAATAAAATACATTGTACAGAACAGTGTTTCATATCCTGAACACCAGGCAGCAGTACTTCAAGAGAGTTTAATTCCTGTGAAGCTAAACTGACTGTTTCAAAATTAATAACTGCTAACAGGGATGCTGCATGTGCTGCTGAAAGTAATAATATGCTAAAGCATATTCCACCAGATTTTAATCTAGTTGGAAGTACTTTAGGCTGGATTTTATTGCTGAAGCTCATGTACTCCACCACCACACTCAAAGAAATGGCCAGAAATCCCTGTCCTATCCTCCTAGGTCTGAAAATATTTATGGTAGGACCACACCCCCTTATTCTCCATGAGACCACAGCATCACTGGAATGAGGACACAATACTGGTCAAACGAAAGGGCTCCACCAGACCTTCATAGGAGCATTCAGTTTGGACTTTTAGAAAAAACGCTGCTTCTCACTGGGATTTCTGGGTAACTTCCACAGGAAACTTTAATCCAGGAAGACAACTTATTACCTTTCTCCAGCTAGAGAAGTCTGCCAAAATCTCAAGCAACTGAAAACAGGGTGCACAGTACTCTTTGTGGCTGACCAAGGTCACTCATCCCATCCTGCCTAGGATGCTAATTTATGTATTTTAAGAAACCCCCTCTAAATATTTCTCAGTATTATGCATTTACCCATCTGATGATTCAGGCAAAAGTGCCCCAAAACAGGCACTGCTATTAAGAAGCAGCCTTTCCATATTAAATTCTGTACTCTAAATTTCTGAGTAATTTGACTTCTTGGTTATATTTGAAAGCCAGTAGCACAGTTACAGATGTGCCTGGTTCTGAGAAGGTGCAAGATATCACAATAACTTGAGGTGAATAAGAAATGAGAAATGCACACACTGAAATAGATTTTCGCCAATGCTTTCTATGTGCCATTTATTTCTCCTAATGCAAAACTCACAGAATTCATAAGAATTGTATTCATTATATTTGAATAAAGCAATTATTCATGAAACATGCTTCTGCATCTGAGCATGCTCTGATTAAACACAAAAATACATCCACATCTCACAAGGAACAAAGAGTCAAAGCAAACAATTTACAAGCTTTATTTACAAGATCTATGCAGTCAACACCAAAGAGTATATAATCCCTGTGCTGCAATCAGGGTCAACTCACACATCAGAGGGACAGAAAACTAAGACAAAATTGGGAGTGAATAAATTTTCATTGCATGGTTTAGCCAGAAACTGGCTGGACAGAAGTTTGTTTGCTTAGGTTTATTTTATGGCACTGCAGGAAATAAGTAGGTTTTGGACAGGGGAATCTGAGCTTTAAAAAGCTGTTCCATCTCCATTTCTTCCCTTCTCACAAAAATTCCTTTTTTTTCCCCCCAGAACATTGCTAAAAGGAAAACACAGCAGAGCTTCCACTTTGACACCTGGAAGCATAGAAAGAACATAAACCCCAAATAAACAGCAATGTTATATAAAACAGCATCCAGAGGGCTGCAAGCAACCAGTGCCCAGCACTGGCAGCAAAGAATCACACTGCCTTGCCCTGCCATGTCCAAAATGGCTGGTAATTGCCTCCCACAAAAGCATTTTAATTCCATAGAAATGCTCTCCCAAGCCACTGAGGGGATGTGGGAGTGTGGCTGCCTGGAGCTGGAACCCCCACACGGACCCTCTCCTTTCCTCACACACTTTATGGGGTCGTTCTCCATGGGCAGCTGCTTTTCAGAGCTTCAGGCTTTTGTGAGTTTTGAGCATAGTCATTAAAAACTTGGACTAAAGCTACTGCCCTTCTGCCAAGCAGATCTGTGTGTGAGGGTAGGGTCACTGGGGGAGGCGGTTGTTTTGAAAAACCAACCTTTCAAGCTTTTATTGCACAGGGACTTAGTCAAACATCAGATATCAAATAGTTCAACAGAATACAGGTGGAACTTTATTCCTATTTACACTAGTGCTACTCCTCTTGTAGCTTAAGCCAGAGGTGAAATCTGAGACTTCTGGATTTGTTTACTGGCTGAAATGAACATTTAGGTGTTGGTTTTATCCCTAGAAAATAGTCAGATAAAATGGTTGAATAAACATCTTGATACCTTCATTCTTACATAACTCCACAAAGCAGCATGAATACCTGGCTTATTCAGATTAATTTTTGAAGTGTAAAGTTTTATTTCTGCAATAGCATACAATGTAATATTGTTTAATGTTGTAAAATAGCATTACCAGGATGGTGAATTATTATCAACTACACCTTTTGCAAATTTAACCTAACTTGCTCTAGAAATTTCACTGAGAGGCAAAACTCAAAAGCAATTAAATATTGTCCCAGAAGTAATTATCAATATTAATGATAACAAAACCAAGTGCAGTTATACTTTCTGGAAGTCCAGTCTGCACCAATAAAAATATGCCATAGAAATAGAATATGGCAAATTGCTGGTTTGCAGAAATAGCTGAAGAGATTTGTTAACACAATAACAACATTTATTTTAATGCCTTTAAAATAAAATAAAAGCTGCAGCATTTTTCAAAAACAGAGTTCGACAGCAGCACCTGCCAGTGCACTTCACTTCTGTATGCCAAATTCTTAGGCAGGAAATCTTTAAACTCATTTAATGTCACAATTTTAACAAAATAAGGGCTGAACTCATGCCAGACCTGAAAAAAAACATCTAAATCTGGTTCAAGTTCAGAGAAACAATCACATTTGATTTGTTTGCACTGAAATATTGCCTTTGACTCAACTCTCTCGTGCTGCAGATAGTCATAAATTTTAAGCCTCAGGAGGTTTTTACAGTGTCATCCTTTTTAAACACTGATATTCTGCTTTGCAATACTTTACCCCAAAATCTCACAAGCCATAATATCCCTGGCCACAGACTCAGCTCGAGGGGATGCCGTTCTTAAAATGAGCCCCTATTAAAATTCCTTGCAACTGGATCACAGTATTTGGCAGTATCAGCAATAACCATTAAACCCAGCCCAAAACATTCTGACAGAAATCTGGGGTTTTGACCAGAGCAAATATTTATGAGACGTGTGCAGTTTTCTTTTAAAGGAGCTTTCCTTGCAGAGAGAACTTTTCCTGATTGCTTTTCGTTTACAAAAACAAGAAGTTGACATTTTCTGCAGGAAGTACAGCATTTTCTGATTAGCTCTAATAGCCACTTTTGGGAGCTGCTGCAATTTATCCCAGCATTTGAAGTAGCTGAGTGTCATTAATTGCTATTCACCAGGGTATTCAAGGCACTTGGTACCTGGTAAAGATGGGAGCTAGAAATCAAACTGCAGGCCAGGGCTGAGCAAAACACTTCAGCACATGAATGAGGGCTGAGCTGAACACAAATTCTGCAAACTGTTGACCTGGAATTGTGTTTTAGAAACTCTGGAAGATATGTCAGACCAAGTGCTAGTTTAAGCATCTGGTAGCAAAATATGTGCCCATTATTTGATTTTCTAGTTTCAAAAGCAAGGAGACTTCTTCATACATAAAGCTTCCTGCTGTAAACTTTTCCATTTTTTTTTTTGCCTGTATCACTGTCTTTTCCCTCTTCATGTTTCTCAAAAATTCTCCCTCTGAACTAAATATATCTCAGTCTTATATTAAAAACACATGATCTTGTTATACTGATAAACCAGATCTTGATAATGCCAAAGCTACAGTAATATGTAATTCTTGTCAAAAGAGTCACTTATTTCATTTCCCTTCCTCCGAGGTGTGCTCTCTAAGTCAGTTTCTGATGGAAACAAATGAAGGCAATGATTTGTCTTGAATAATAAAGCACCTGCAGCTGTTTGCAGCATTTAGAATGACGGCTTATCATTAGCAGAAACCCTTAGATATTCTGAGCACCCTACATGCCTCACAGGTAGGACAGCAGGGTCTGTGTCATTTACCTCCCTTTCTCATCATTTTCCAATAACAAGAACATCAAGGATGCAGCACATACATCACCTGCCTAGGAGTCTGGATTTGCTTTAGACAGGGACCTCTGAGTAACTCCCCTCTACCCCCAAATGTCAATAGGAAAGATTTTCTTAGACTTGAATCATGTAGAATCCATAGAGCAGGTCCTCCTTCTGGGTCTGTGGTGGGAGCTGCTCTGTGGCTGGGTAGAGGTAAATGGTAAATGCTAAACCCAGCAAGGATTTTAAAGGCAATTATACACTCAGGTATTCCCCAAGCTGGCACAGCTTTGAAGACCAACTGTCAGGTTTGTCTTTGTTGTTAACAATCCCAGGGAGGTAAAACCTACACACCAATTCCTGTGCAGCCTGCGCACGAAGCAGCAATAACGCTGTGGAAATGGCTGTGGGGCTGTGCCAGCCAGCTGATATGGGACCTGGAAGCAGCTTTTACAGCATAGTCATACAGCAAGCAACTCAACTTCATTCAAAATAGATTAACTCATTACAGAGAGCAGGAGAATAAATTGCACAGGAATGAGTGGGGGATTTTCAAGGGAGTTAATGCACTCTAAACCACCACGACACGAAACTCCTGTATAACTAGAAAGGATGAATTTGTAGCAGTATAATTTACAGTTTAGGAAGTTCAAATAATTACACATGAATTGCTAAAATATTCATTATGGGAAAATCCCTTTGCTTTATAGAGTAGCTTTAGTTTTTCAGCTGTTCCACAAACACAGCCAGGTGAAACAGTTACTTGTCACCACTATTCAAATCACTGGTGATCTCAAGAAATAAAAACCCCGTCCAGTTATTAGTGTTTTGCATGGTTGTGATTTTGAGTCAGCATTTTCTCTAGCTACAAACTCCCAAGTTACAGCTCCAATGCAAAGTTAATAGTAGATCAGTTACTGTAATTAACAAGGTCAATAATAGGCTAAGAATAACGCATTTTTCCTCCTGGGATAAACTGTGCTGCATTCACAGAGCCCTAAGCTCCAAGAGAACCACAGCTGAACACAGCAACACTAACATCCAGATGACTCGGGGCACCAGGGCAAGCACAGAAGATCTTTTCTGCCAATACTTGCAGGATTCCATTTCCCATCCCAGTCTGACATCCCAGTTTCGCTTAGGATGGACCATTTATCAAAGCATGAAAGCTAACAGGGCCCATTGTCCCTGCCTCCCTGTGGTCTCACACAGCCATGCCCTGGTCTCTGAAGTGCCACCAGCCCATCCCAGCACACATCCAGAAGGGGCTGTACCTGCTGCTGGTTTCAGCAGGATGGTAACTACACCTGGTTCTCATGTCCCTGGGCATCCTGCACAGCTTTCACTTGCCCTGTCCTCCGTTTATTTTGGCTAAGACACTGCTGCCTTTAATTTCCTCACACCCATGAAAGGATATTCCTAATTCCTCTGCTCCCACTTCATTCACCCTTCCAAGCCTCTGCTCCTTCCTAGCAGCAGGACTCTCGCAGACATCTCGGAGGACATCTGACTGCTCCACCAGCCCCACGACCTGTTCCACCTGTCTGGAGGCTCCTCGAGCCAGTTTTACATTTGCTGCAGGCTGTATACTGTGCATCATCACCTGAGTCTGCATCTGAGCTGCTCTCTCGCAGAAGAGCTGGGGAATGAAGGGGGGCAGCTGCCCAACCTCCTCTTTGGCAGGGAGAGGATCTGCTGAGGAGGAGAGGAGCAGTTCTGGACAAACACAACCAGTTTTGCCAGAGAGACCAGGGTGATTGGGGAAGTGCCAGCAGACACAAAGGAGCAACAATGTGCAGACAGCATGACACGGCTCTCCCTTGGTGAAAGGCTGACTTTGGTAATCAGGAGATTGCTTGGATTTATTTGCACCTTCAGTCGGGGCATGGGAGAAAAGCTGGGAGCTGATGTGCAAGAGGAGCAGAGAGAATGGATTCTCTCCCTTGCACAGTGATTGGAACACTCAGTCATACAAGAAGGTGAGAGAAACCTATTTACACCACCCACACCACTGTCCTTCCTTTGTTCCCCTCTGAAGGAGCAAGAAATCCTGGAACACTAGTGCTTGAGAAGTCACCCAATACATGTCCTCAATGCCCAAATCAACATCACATCTATTCCTAGCAGATGTTTCTCTAACCCAGCCTTTAAAAGCTCTGAGGGTGGAAGCATTTACCATCCTTCTTGGTTAGGCTATACATAAAAGTTTAGAGATTTTAAGTAGCAGCATGCAAGCTGCTACAGCAAGTGTTGCAAGCCTGTGCATTCCAGTAATCATATTCCAGTAATATTGGCCTTCACTTTTGCTCTGGGTTGCTGAACTAATATGAAATTCTGATTGAATATGTGCTGCCAGTGGAAAAGCTGCAAATCAGTAAACATACTAAGAGCAGTCTGTCTCTGCAAGAGCACCAGGCAAAAGACTGCCATAGGGAAAGAGAGAAAGGCTTGAGGAAAAGCACCAGGGTGAACAAGCTCTGCTAAGCCCTCTGGAATTGCTGTGGGAAAGTCTGCCATTCCTCACGGGGATCCCTGCAGTAGTTTGAAGCCAGTGGCTAACATATCACCTAATAGCTATTGAAATGAGAGCAGAAAGGACAAGAAAGGCAGAGAGGAAGAGAGAATTTCAGCAGCTTTGCTCTCAGTAACAAGGGTTTTCTCCTTTATGGAAAGTATCGCATCATCTCGGGTTTCTTACACAACTGGAGCTTCCTACACAACCTTTCAGACTGCAGTTTGGGTTTACTCCCGTGCAGTTTCACGTCTTTGACATGACCCCGAGGACTGTCATTCTGCAGCAGCCTAGTTTTGGGAATTGGCTTGGCTGAAGTTCACCATCTGCAAGGCGTTTCTCAATTTCCTTCCACAAGCCTCCCTCAGACTGTGTGCTGAGGTTAGTTACCAAACACACCAAGTTTTACAGTCCTCACATAGTTGCCTTGGCCCCCCCAAAGGCCTTTTCTCCTGCATTAGAGCTCTTTCTGAGAATGCTTTCCATGGTCTGAGATGGAAAAGCACCACTTTGAAGAGGGAAAACAAGAGCCCAGGGGTCATGCCCAGAGGCTGTGCTACCCCATCCCTGGGCAGCCACACAGGCTGTGCCAAGTGCATCAGCACTAATTGTTAGACAACAGCGATGGCTCTGCTCTCAGCCAGGGCAGAACACCCCAACCTGTGTTCAGTTTATCCTGACAGAGAGCACCCTTCAAAGCAGTGCTGCAGACACGAATCATGCATCCCTTTCCAGTCCTTCCCCAGTGCCTTCAATTGGGTGTTTCATCCAAGCACAGCCGCATCCCATAGGATTGTCTGTTAAAAACCCCTCACTTTTCTGAACCAATGCAACTACAATCAGACAGAAGGAGCAGGGTGGAGAACAGTCCTGTACTTGTCTCACTGCAGCCACGGCACAGCAGGGGAGAATTCCATCCTTTAAAGACAATACAACCATTATGTGGGCAGGAGTTCAGGATA
Source organism: Corvus cornix cornix (assembly GCF_000738735.6). Lineage (NCBI taxonomy): Eukaryota > Metazoa > Chordata > Aves > Passeriformes > Corvidae > Corvus > Corvus cornix. Next base: position 3,026,367 of record NC_046344.1, read on the forward strand.
TACTGGAAAATAACCACATGGGAAAAACACAGTTCAAGGGCTACATTTGTCAACATTTTCTGGCATCTAGAACCCAGTCAAACCTCATCATAATTCATGCAGTCACGCCAGAAGCTAATCATCACCCTCACTATTATTTTTAGTGGATCCCAAGTGATGACTGTGCATGAGCAACATAGAAATAAAGTTCTGAATTATTTATGGTGCTCAAAACACCTCAACAAAAATGCTGGCCCTTCTTGTGTTCATGCAGAGTCCTGGATTAGGGGCAAAGAGTGGAAATTAGGATTAGGAGCAGCAAGTGGAAAAAGTCAGGACAGAGGTTACAATCCAATTTTCTTTTTTAGCAGCCCCCTTGGCTTTGAATTATGTTTTTTTTTTCACACATCAAGATTCACACACCAGGCTTCAGGAGATCTGCACTCAATTTCCAGTTCTTCTGCAAATCTGATACAGCTGTGACCAGGACATTTTATTTCTCTATGACTCAGTTTGCCACATATGAGAAGGAAGCTAATTTTCAAGATATATAACTAAAAATAAATGAATAACATTTTAATTGCCTGGATATTATTGAGCTGGTCTGCGTAAGCAGAAAAATAGCTCAAGACAGTGTTCACGTAGAAAAGGGTGTAAGACAAACCAGCTTTCTAGATCAAAACAAGCAAATCTAATTTCAAATCAGAAATGGCTTTTATATTTATTTCATTATCTTGCCATCAATGCTTTAACTATTTTTTTTTTCCCCAGAGGGAGGATGTTCAGCTTCCTGGAGTGATTCTACAGATGCCTCTTTAAGCCTTAATTTCTCTGAACGAAGGAGCCAATTTCAGGACTAAATAATATGGTTACAATTGTCATTCATTCAGAAAAGCAATTTAATTTTGATCAGGACCTACCCCTCAGCTTTGAATTCAAATTAAGATAGGCCACAGATTCTGAATGTAGTTACTGCTAAAATGGAAGAGATCCTGCTGCCCACAAGAGACATGTGGACTCTCACCATGCCAAAAATTTGTGTCAGATAGATAGTACTTGAAACACAATTCTCATTAAAATGGATTGTAGCATTCATGTTCTGGAAACACAAAGAATAGAGACTAATGGATTAATCCATGGAGAGTGCCACAATGATCTTTACCTTGTTCTTGGTAGAACAGCCTTCCCACAATCCTCCTTCCTTCATTCAACTTCAACAAACAAGATGCTCTAGCTGAAAAGAATTCACTGAAATCAAAGCATCCAAAAATCCTAAACATGTTTCCATCCAGCAGTATGGTGTGACATAGGTAATGACGCCTTTGCTCCAGTAAATCCAAAACTGCCTCATCTTTTAATACCTTCCTGTAAGAAAATCTACATCTGAAAAATGCATTTCCAATATCTATATTAGGTATATTTTAATAAAAGTACACCATAAAAATAAAAAGCCTGCACCGATGAAAAGCCTCACTTGCATAATATTAAACATCTGTGATTAGGTGGAATCAAATTTCATTCTTTCCAACTGTAGTGATTTTTAAAAAAATAATTTCAAGTGATAGCATTTATCATCATGCACCTTTCTGAAGGGAGAATACACTGACTGGTTCACTGTATTTTAAAGCTCCTGTGATAAAGCCAGGAATGAGACATTTGCATGTGAAAAGTTCTGCAGAGGAATACTCTTACTTATGCCAGTAATTCTGTGATTGCCAGCCCAGTGACCTCTGAATAGGCATTATACACATCTCTACTACCTCAACAACCATCTGCCTTAAATATATCCATCACAGACACTAACTATATTTAGAGATCAACTCTATAAAGATCACAAAAGGGATTAAATAACCCAGCTTTTCAACAGCAGGTGACATGACACATTGATGTAGGGGATCACTTTTGGTCCAGTGCTCCATATTTCATTGCCCCTGACCTTGGAGGTAAAAGTCAATATTGGAGCTGCTCTAAAACTGGTATTTCATCCACGTTTCTGCTTCACTGCTGGAACACAGAATTATAGGACCATAAGGAACGTGGAGAGGTCACAGGGGTTGTACAGATACCGCATCAATCACAGGTGTCATCTGTGATCTAATGTTAACCATTTCCAAGGAGAGAGGCTCCACAACTTCACTCAGGACTTCCCCTGGCAAGCCCTCCCTGCACGGGATGCTTTTCTTTTGCCTAATCTTGCTCTAATCACTTGTAATAGCTCCATGCTTATTCATTCCTTTCTCCTTAACAACAGCTCTGTGTAACCAGAGGTCTACTGGGGCAAAGCAGTACCTTTATTGCAACAAAAACTGCAGTTTTCAAACAAATATTCTGATTTCTTTTGCCCAGAAAAATAGAGAGCTAAAGTAATTAATTTTCAAAATACTTAGGGCAATGGAGAACTGTTCAAAGATTCCAGCACTACAAAGGGAACAGGACCTTCCAGTGCTTTGTCTGGCAGGAGAAATACAGAATTTATCTCAGCAAATGCATCTTCAAAAGTAGAACTAAGCCCATAAAGTCCTGTTGACTTGTCTGTAGAGGTGGAATTAATTAATTGCATCAAAAGGAATTGGAGTTCCTGCCCCTCTTTCCTTGCCAGTCATGACTTTCAAGAAGCAGCCAGGCAGGAATAGTCAGCTGGGTGTGACACCACACAAATCCTCCCAACCCTTGCATCATTGCTGCTGCTGCCACCAGTGACCAGTGCTCTGCTGGGTGATAATACAGCACTTGGTTTTGAGGGTGTAGTTGTGGGGGAGGAGGGCTCTGCTCCACCATAGCATGAAGTTAAAAGGAATCTCAGTTCCTGAAGACTGAAGGTCCATCCAAACAACCCAACAAGATTTTTCCAGGAGGCTTTTTATTACACTGCTCACACCTTTCCACATAGACGATAAATAAGATTTTACTGTGTGAGGCACCTAACATTACACCATTGCTCAAAAGCAGACACTGGATTGAAAAGAGATATTCTAGCCCACCCTCTTGTATTTATTTTTGAGAGAGTGAATTTTAGTTGAAGTTACTTCTGTGTGCAGCACAAGACAAGGAATCACAGCCCCAATTAGGGGTTTTATAATTTAGAACTGTTCCACATGGCTGCCCATTCAATACATATAATTCATTATCAAATCTCAGCCCCTCTTGCTCACTTTTTCCTTGTATGGGTTGGATTTAATTTGAAATTTTATTTAAATGGTCATGAGCAGCATTTAAATATGAATCTACAGAAGCTTGGTTATGCAAAGTTCAATTAATAGTCCACATGTCTGTGTAATCTGAAGGCCCAATTCCATCCCAACACCTGTTTTGTATTTAACAGCAGGTCACAGCCACAAAGGTTGATGTAATACCAGCATAAAACAAAATACTGTGTGAATATTCTCCCTCCATTGAGCTACTAGCAGATGAACTATTAATCCCATGATGAAATTAATGGGGCACTTCTATAATTTTACCAAAACCCCCCTCCAAATGGCCTTTTCTTTATGTCCAGAATTTGCTTTCTTTTACATTTCATTAACAGTGCAGAATTATTTTGTGTCTTGACTTGATCTGATACTACTCAACCCCCAAACAACCTTTGTAACATCTGGACCATTTATTCCCTTCATAGTGAATTTTCCTGAAAAAAAGTTTCCACTAGAGTTTTATAGATCTCATGGAAATTGCCATATAAACTTGGAGAGCCAACACCAGAGCACATTAAAGAATGGGGAAAATTAATTTGGTTTCTGGTTGCTTTAGTCACTCATTAACTCAAGGACAGGAGAATGACTTAGTCTTGACTAACCCTCCAGAGTGAGTGTCCTGGTGTGTGAGAGGAGGACACTGTAGAGTTTTTTGTCCTGGCAGGTACTGGAACCCAAAGGATCAACCTAACCTTGAGATTTGACACATCTTGCAGCCCCTCACTCTTCTGACACTCTGAGAAATGCTGAATCCAAGTGATTGGAAATAATCACCCCCTCAATGGAATGATAAATTCACAGACAAAACGATGCATTGTATTTAGAAATTGTTATTGTATTTATCTGTATACATATAAATGAAATTATAATCCACCACACCAGAGGAAGAACATCTAAAACAAAAACCTGATGACATTTCCCCAACTTCTGTCCCTGTTAGTTTCTGTTACTTATGCTGGAGCTGACACATGGAATGTTTGTCCATACTTAGATATATACCAGCACTTATCTTAAAAAATAATGCAAGAAGTGGATAAAACTTAACCTCAACAAAGCACCTCATCAAAACAGTGAATTTCAATTTAAATTGAAATAGCCAATCCAGTTAAAACACACAAGAAGATCAAATTGTCATGCAAACACAATACCTGTAAAGACTGTAGATGGATGGATGGATGGATGGATGGATGGATAGATAGATATGGCAAAGTCAGAAAGAATAAAGCCAAGGTTCTTCTGAAATGAAAATTGAGAGAACTGGTGTAACTCTGAGGCAAGTTTTTGCCAATTTCTGTCCATCTGTGGAATTCATTATGGGCAAAACCCCCTGTGTGATGGGATGAAGAAGGTATTCTGGAGCAGCAGCTCCTTAGCATGTCTGCATCACTGAACAATGAAGTGAAGGCTGTTTAGTTTCAAGGCATCTTACTTATTTTGGGGTACACCTGGAAACACAGGAATCACCTGACAAAAGCATTGTCTTCAGGGATGTAAAACATCAGAGTAACAGGAACTCAGGCTGGCAACTAGCTGGATTTGCTCAGTGTTCAGAACAATAGGGTGGAAATAAAAGGAATTAAGAGCCTGGAATTGCCTTGATTGTTATTTTCCAAATAGAGCATGAAAAAATAACACAAAAGAGAAAAATCCACTGGGAAAGATGCAACATTATCAGTTTTGGATCAAAGTCGTAGTATGGCTAAAACTAAATATATTATTTCAAACTCATGGTCAATGAAAAGAGCTCAAACACCCTTTTTGTTGTAGGTTCTCTTCTCAGGTTTTTGTTCAGTAAAATTGTACAGGTTCAGTGAGGATTTTCTAATAACCTTATTGAGGGGTTTTGCAAAAGTAACATCAAAGGGGTAACCTGACATCTAAATCAAAAAGATTTTGGAATATGGAAAAATAAAAGTTTTTTTGACAGCTTCTGTTTTGACAGACAAAAAGAAGTCAAATACCCCATATCACTCATGCCCTGCAGTCTGAAGTTTAAGGCTTAAGCTTCAGCCTTCACCCTGCCTTGCTCACACAGCCAGGTGTGTCCCAGCAGCTCCCTTTGAATTCAGCCAGGCTCAGCCTGGAGGTTTGGGGTTTAGTGCATGCACAGCCCATTCTGGCTCATCCCAGCACAGCAGATTGCCAGTGGATCATGGCAGTCAGAACTGGAGCCTTTACAGCAAGTTTTTAACTGCTCCTTTTAATTCTATTTTTAACCTTTTTTTTTTTTTTTTTAAATTCTTTCCACTGCAGATGGGAAGCAATTTGCACTTTTCATCAGACATCCTGGATTACCAGCTGCTTTGGTGCTCGTCCCATACCCCAATCCCTCCTGTCCAGCCACACACACAATCCCAGCACTCACTGGGGCAGTTGTGTAAAATTCAGGTGTTCAGCCTTCCTCTCTCTGCTAGAAACCCTCTTTTCTGCTGTAATGACACCATAATGCACCTAGACTGGGGGAAAACCATTGGGAAAGGAGCTGCAGGGCTGCTCAGACATTGCTCCTGCCTTTTTCACTTTTCAAGTGGAAGCACTTCCTTTGTGGGGATGGGCAGCCCACTGCAAAATTATCCCAGTCCCAGTCTCTTTACCAGTTACAGCCAGCTTGCTCAGATGGGAATGCACAATGCTCCCAGTACTCCTCAAGATCAGGGAAAAAAGCTCTCCTTTCCCCCTCAAAAAATACCAAGACAACAACAAAAACCAACAACAACAACAACAACAACAAAAAAACCCCAAAAAAACAAACCACCACCAAGGAAAGGATACAGAATCTCACATAGGAACACAGGAGATAAACTTCGAGTTACAGCTTGAGCTGGCAAAGAGAAATCACAGCTCTAGAGCAGAATGGGAGAGCTGAACACAAGAGTTACTGTCTCAACTACACAAGGTTATAAAAGGCAACTGGCCTTTCCATTCCTTCATAAACAATATCAACAAATATTTAGTCTTTTTAAAAACTTGGTTGGTGCCCAGCAGGAAAGCAAAAGGCAGCAGCACACAGGTTAAGGGGCTGATTTAGAGCTGATACAGCTGCACCACTTCAGTATCTATTGCTGTCCAGTTCATGCAACCTTCTCAGGCCATACTGGCCATCATCACACATGGATAGGAAGATAAACTCTTTATTCCACAAGATGAGCTCTTTATTCCACTCATTTATTCAATTTCAGACACCAAAATGCAAGGCAATGAAAGCATTTCCAAAGGAAAGGAAGACATCAAGTATTTGAACTGCAGTGGTCTTGTATCATTGAGAAAGGGGGTTTTTGTTAAGTGATAGAACAATATGACAACAGCAGAGCCAATCTGAATCTTTGCAGATCTGTAAGTAGGCAGCTATAAATTGCAATATCTCCTGACATTCTTTACCAAGTACAACATTAAGGAGACAAATTATACTAATACAGTATGATTTCAAGGTGTACCCACATTTGCAGCATGTGTAAATTTCTCAAATAGAATCCGATGTTTGCTAATACAGTACGATCTAAGTTAATAAGATCAAATTATGTCTGATCATACTACATTAGTAAATGTCACATCAAATTAGTCATTTTCAGAATTATAATGAAGCGCAGAAAGCAACCAAAAATAACTTTTCCAACACAAGTAAGCAGTGCTGAAATTGAGAACTGAGCTAAATACCAAGCCCTCAGAAAATGCTTTTTGAATGCAAGATTTGCCAATTTTTCCTCTCAGTCTTATCCCAGAGAGCTCTCATACAAGATGTAAATCATGGTCACAGTAGAGTCCTGTCCTGAGGTCACAGGTAGGACCTGGAGATAAGGTCATGAACTAGGAAAAGATGGCACCCCCACTGAAGGGCTTTTACTTCAGGGGTAGTCAACTTTCAGTGGTCCCAAGTAGGAAAATCCATGAAAATCCACTGAACAGAAATTTTGAAAGAGAAAGCACCTTGAACAAGAAGTTGCTTAAACAGTTATTAAACTTTCCTCTTTTGAAGTGTATTATCTGAACTACCATAATTAACCAGACCTTGTAAGCCTTTATTTTTCTTCTCTGTTACTGAAACCTGTCAGATGCACCTGTGGTATAACCTCATTTACTTGTAAACATACAGGGTTTGGTTTCTCTGAACACAGCCAGAAAAACAAACAACTTCTTGGCTCAGGAATCCCAGAGCCTGCCCTCAGCACGTTCCTCAGCCCACAGTCCCTGGCCATATGCTGGATTCCAGCACCACAGTCATTTTTTCCCATGTTCTTCCGCCAGCTTGGAAAGCTTCCCACAGATTTCCTCCCCGTCCCTTCGTCTAAAGGTAGAGAATATTTCTTGAAATGCCCACATTAAAGATGACCTGTCTTGTGGCAAAGGCAACCCAAGTAGGATGCCCAAAGTCTTGAAGCCTACCCTAAAAATAGAAGGCTGAAGTCAGTCCTGTTGAATTTCCAGAACATCTCACACACAACCTTTCCCAGAACGTTTAACAGGGATAAAAACCTGGCAAGTGGCAGAAGCAGAAACACCAGAAATTTTAAGTAACATCCAATGTTACCATATTCACTGGGAACACGTGGAACCTCAGTCTCCATAGGCCCCCATCATCTATTTAAGTGTGAGAGTACAAGGAAAAGAAGAAAAAAAACCAAAAGGACCCACCCCACAGCAAAAATCCCCAAACAGCCCCTCCAAAACCAAACAAAAAAACCCGATGGAGAAGGAATTTTCTCCCTATGTCAACAGTTAAAGCAGAGTCCAAGATTTCCCCAGGTGATTGTGTCAGCTCCAAGACACAACATTTTTGTCCCTTTTGATGAACTAAAAGACGCTGGAAGGGGAAAAAATACTTGAGAAATTTCATTTCTATCCTTACTGAGTTAAAATATTACCCACGTAACCACAGCTATCCAAATCTTCTGGGTAAACCACCTTTATTCCCAGCTGAACAAATTAGTGCCAGCTGCAAGCTCCAAGCCAGAACCGTTACTCTGTACAGTGCTATGAAAAGTCAAGGCCAAAGTAGTGGTGAACACCTCAGTTATCAGTTCAGGGTTGGGTTTTTTAAGACTAAAAAACACACTAAAAAAGATGCCCACTGTTGGAAGGAGGATTTCTAGATACTTTATCAGAAGGTGGAACATATGTTCAATATTGTGACCTGTAGTGTTTAATATTAATTTTCTTGATTTAGTATACACTGGCATATGTTTCAAAGAGCACTTTTTCCCACAATGACTTTACCAGCCCCTGTTGCTCATGACTTTTGTTTATTTGCTTGATATTTGTTTCTTTTTAATCCGAGCTGTCTGCATGAATTTTAACAGAATTATGGGTGTTTACATAAGGCAGTCTGTTCAGGGACAAAGTTGTTGATCCCTAGAGAAAGCATTGTTCCTATCCTGTCTGCATTTCAGCAGATTAGGTTTAAACCAGACCTATCATCAAAATACACTCACCAGCACACAAGCTTTACATGTGTTTTAGTTTGAATGGAATAGCCATAATAGAGCAGCCTTTTGTTATTAGTAATTATGACTACTTCTGTTGGATTCTGGTATGTCAGTGGCCTAGGAACCCTTTGTTGCCTTTAAACTAATATCTACATTATTCTGCATTTTCTTCTTCTAATCCTTCCTCTATCCTAGAGGATTTTAGCAACGTTTTACTGTCATTCTGTTATGAAACTTGTTTTCCCTTGAGCATGTGGCAATTTCATTAGGTACCTGAGGATTGTGTAAAAATCAAATAACAGAAGTTAAGCCAAAGTAAAAAAAAAAAAAACAACAAAAAAACCAAACAAAAAAACCAAACCAGCATTTCTACTTAGCTCAAGACAAAAATAAAAGCACATGGGAGGAGGAGGGGAAAGGAGAGAATAAGGGCAGCATTATTTTTTGCATTGTGTTTAACTCCTTGCTGGCTATTTTGTGGTGGATCTCAGAGGGTGACGTGCAGCAGCCAGGCAGCTCAGTCATGTGGTGGTTCCTGAGCCCTTCTCCAGCCCAGGAGCAGCCCCTGGCCACTTACCCTGCTCTAGAACTGGCAACAAGGAGTGTAACTTTCAGGGGAAAACTGGTATTTTTGTATGGAGACCAGCTACATCCTACAGTGATATCTTTAACCCAACCTGCTCTACCTTTCTCACCCCCTCCTCTCAAAAATCTTCCTTCAGGCTCAACTCAGCTTTAAAGGAGAGTATTGCAGAAAGTGAAGTGAAATTGCACCAAACAGAACCTGATGACCCAGAATACTCTCTAGGATCTTCTTCCAGGGTCATCATCTCAGCTACTCCCAGGAAAAAACACATCAGAGTTGCATGTGACACACTGTCCTATAAACTTCTCTCTCTGACCAAATTAGGCCACCTAGGACAGCAGAGCCACTTTGATGGGACAGGAAGACTGTTCACCATTTTAGCAGGACAAATAACTCTCCTGCTCAGTATAGCACATCAAACAAGGCGTTCCTTCTCCTTGGGACCTGTTAACTACATGCTTGAGCATTTCCTGAAAAACTATTTGGTGGTTCATGAATATGACTGCTGAGTGTTGTTCTATTGACCACTGAGCCACTCCTGTTACCAACTGGTTCACATTTGAATTAATCACTCAGAAACCCAAGGGCTTGGACATGCAGTGCTTGCATTTCCCAGAGAAGTGATCTGAATCCAGCTAGAAAAGGGTATAAATTCAGTACGGGCTCGAGCCGTTCTGCAGAACGCCACCGTGCAATCAGAAGTTTGCACGTACGTAGGAGTTCAGCTAATTAAGCACAGCTCAGTGACACCAGCACAGTGAGCAGCACTGCAAAGCTGGCAGCAAGAAGTGGCTTGGCAGAGGAGCCATGTGTGCTAACGCTGCACAAACAGCATTTTAATCAAAGCCACAAGTCACAAGCTTCAGTCTCTTGGCTTTGGCTTAAATCTTGGGTCATTTTCTCATTACACCCAAACCCATCTCTTGGATATAATACTGCTGTGATTTTACACAGAAACGCACACACCCCCCTGGAGAAAAGTAACATTAGTAAACAGCAACATCAATAAAACAAGCTTTTCACACGGTAATTTATGCCCACAATGCACAGACAGCACCACAATGGCCTTTGCTGGGCACGGAAAGATGGGACGTAAATTGGTCATGGTGTGTGTCAGTACAACAGCTGTGATAGATCAAAAAGGAGACTTTGAAGATGAAAATGGCTTATATAAAATTGGCTGAAAATTTATTAGTGCCAAATTAAACTAAATATTTTCTAATTTTTTTTAAATAGGGTGAAAAGACAGCAGTAACAGTTTTCCTTTGTGTTTAAGGAATCAGATTTTCAAAGCTAAAGGGATTTAATTGGTCAGTGCCTGTTATCCCTGAGTGCTGGGCAAGTCCTTGAATTGCCTTTGCTAATTGCACTTTAAGACTTAGAAGTAGAAATAAGCTTTCTCCTCTTGTTTATAAAAATGAGTCATGTTTATGAGCAAGAAAATTAAAATAGGTCTTTGTTCATGGCAGGAGAGTTCAGATATACTTGAAAAGGGAAACATGCCAAACCTTTGCTTTTAATTTCTCCAGGGTTATCCACCCTGAGTGCTTGTCCTGCCTAACATTTCTGAGAAGAAAATCCCATCTAAAGTTATTTACACCCCCTTGGACATGAGAGGTGTCTGCTTGCAGATAGACACACCAAGGAACAGAGCAGCACTCAGGGACCAGCTGAACTTACTGAAGCTCCCAGGGAATTACAGAGTTTTCTTCCCTGTGAGCACAGTTGAAGCTCTGCACTGGTCTGTGTCCCCTGACCAGCCCAGGCAGACACTATGAAATCTCAACTTTATTATCTCCACCACTATCGAACAATCGATTCCAGTCTCATCTACTGCCCTTGAATTAAGAGATGCAACAGCACTTTCATCTTTGCTGCCTAATGAGCAGCCCTCAGCCACCTCCATGGACCGAGGCTGCCTGAGTGTGTAATTCTTTGTCTGAGCACATTACACAACCCACCAGGACAGAGCAGACTGGTTCTACTGCTGCCCTGACAGTTCCAGGGTCCCCAGCAGCACGCCAGTGTTTGCTTGATGATAGGCTGCTGATTTTAAAACTCTGCAGCCACCAAAGTACCTTCCCATTTTATCATTGAATGAAATGTAAGGCAAGGGTGGTCTTGGAATTAAAAGGCCATCCAAAGCCCAATTATCCTTCTATTTCTTTGGCAAGGCTAATCCACATCTGGCCTGTGCCTACAGCACTCCAGACAGAGAGACAGACACAAGGCTCAGCCCATTCCTCGGGCATCTGCCCCAGAGTGATTAAACAGACACATCCAGCATCTGTTTCCTTCTGTAGAGCTGTTCTGCACAGGGTGAGGAGTCTCCCTATTTCCCTCTTACACGTGTGCATCAATAATTAATGAGCCCTATACAGTCAACTGCTCCTTCCAAGAGACAGAGAACCCACGATCACTCACTCTTCATTCACACTGTGCAGTGTTTTCAAGGCAGAGACCACATCCGGCCAGAGGAGTTAAAATAAAGCCCTTCTCCCAGCAATTCAGAGGATTTATCCATACCTTATAAAGCTCTGTGATTCCAGGATACTGTTGAAAATCCTCTCTCTGCTTGCAGAAATAAACAGCCAGGTGACATCAGCCTCGTTCCCTGCAGGACAGATAAAGCACAGAAGGGTTGCAGTGGATTCCCACTACCAGGACTGAGTCTGCTCTGGGGAAAGTAACTCTGTGCTTAAAGGTTTAGATACCAACAAGGACCGCTTGCTCAAATACAGAAATCTGGGGACATTTTGGTAGAAATCTTTGTATTAAGACATCTTAACTTATCTCAGATCTATTGTGTTGTTTCATCAGTATTTGTTTCTTTCCTTCCTATTCCCTTCTTTGGTTTAATTTCCTGAGACATCTCCTCCCCATTTGATATTTTTCTTCCATAGAAAAGGCACAGACGGAGTAAGAAAACAGCTTCACAGAATCCGCATCCAAACAGTACCCACCCCCCAAAAAAATCCTAGGTTTAGAGCACTGCAGAAAAGCCAGCTTTCAAAAACTCTGCTATTCAACCCAACAACCTGCATAAGAGAAAAATAAACAGGAGAGGAAGAAAGCACAATTTTCACCCTACCCCAAACCTGCACAAACTCCAACCTCCACACAGACCGAATTCAGTCAAGCAAGTTTGCTGGAGCAAATTAATTTCACATGTGAGGGAATCCCTTCACTCAGGACAGCTGTCCCTGCCCTGGCACCCCATGCACTCGGGGCACACAGCTGAGGCCTCTCTTCTGCTAAAGAGCAACACTTAACCCCTTCCCTGCCAACCCAAAATGAAGGCTACAGAGCCGACAGAAGGGGAATGCGACTGATGGCTCTTGATGAAGCCTTGTACAGGTGATAACTATCAACTTTACAGCTGAAACAAATTAATTTTCCAAACAGAAACAGCTGCCTCACTTTGCTCCTCCCCTGCACCCTGACCGCACCACATGCCATTCTGGTTCCCCCTTTTGATTTCTAATTTCTTCTTTTCTGGGATTTCAGCACCTGGCAATGAAACAGTCTCCAGAGGTTCCTGAATGACTCTGAGCTCAGAGGATCTGCACCACACAGAGCAGAGACAGCAGATGGTGATTTTGCATCAGTGTGATAGTTCAAATTACAGAGACACTTTAAGGCCAATGTCCCAAAGGGCCCCAGATTTGGTTCACCCCACAGGGAGCAGTAGGGGCTTGTGAATTGGATTGCTTGGGTAACTTTAGAAGTATACTCTGTATGCCAGAGGAAAACATCACCTAACAGCAGGAGTATTGCCAGTAATCACAGAAACCTGGGGGTAGAGGAAGAGGGGATAGGTATGGATGTGGAATGGACCATGCTCTTTGATCAGATTAACATGCAGGCTGGAAGATGGAAAGGGGATTTGTCCATGAATGTGTATTCCTCATCTTCTGTGAAAGCATTTTGCTCCCTCAGCCTCAATATTTCCCACACCCGTGTTCACTTCTAAGCCTCCTGGCCTGAATCCTTTAAGAACCATGTCTCATTCTGCACCACACCCCTGGACATGGGAGGGATTCACTGGTTTGCAGTGGTTTTACTGAAAGGACAAAGAGGCCCATGTGGAATTACAGAAGAAGGATACTGAAAAAAACCCAACATTCTTACAAAAGCATGGGGCCCGGCCTGCTGCTCACTGCAGCCTCTGTGAACCAGGGGCAACTTGGTCAACAAGCAAAGTTCAATGGACAGTCAGAGCAGAGAAGAAATCAGACATTTTATCCTCAAAGACCAGTATGTGCTTGTGGATTTCTCCAAAGGCATTAAGGAGGGGGGTCTAGCACCCCATCAGTGCCCCCAGCTGCCACACACTCACTTCATGTGGCCTCAGGACTCCTCCACTCTCCCACCAAGACAGAGCTGCTCCTGCCATTGGCACGTTCCAGATCTGAGCCTGGACTCTGGTTTGCCCTGCAAGCTCCTGCATGCCATTTGACAAGGGTTTATGTCATTATACACAATTAATCCGTGGCCTTCTCCCTTTGGGCTGGGAAGAACAAGCTACAATTCCACTCAGCACACACCCTCCCTGGGCTGCAGCTTTTACCCTACATCTGGATCTGCTCACTAAGGAAGCCAAGAGCTGTAAATATATTTTAAAAAACACCAAGACTTGTAAACACTGCAAGAAATGATTACTATCTCTCGATGATCAAGAAGAAATATGTCTTTTCATAAATGTGAACCATCTGACCCCCAAAAAAAAAAAAAAAAAAGAAGAAACGAGGGAAAGAAACTGCTATTGCTTAGAGTTGGCTTGATCCTCACTGTGCTACAGAGGCCTGGCCCATCAGGGTGGTGTTGAGGGTCACAGCCTGCTGACCCCACTTAGAGATGTAAGACATGGATGATCCCTTCAAATTTTCAACACCTGGACTTGCATGGTCTTAAATACTGTAGCCAGGTGGGTGACAGTCCTAGAGACTGCCTGGTACGTGACTGCATGAGAATGGTTACTTTAATTAATTTCTGGGTCATTATAGGGATCAGTTGTGGTGTTGTGGCCCATTAAGCAATTTGGTTTGTCCCAAAGCACTTGGTCATTATTAGCTCAGAGCCAATAAGCCACATCACACAACCATAATCAATAGATGAAAAAGAATTTTGAAGGAAAAGAAAGAAAAAGCATGGATTTTGATCTCACTTAGATCAATAATCTCCCAGAAATTGGTGGAATTCCCTGATATAAAATCAATGTGAGCAAGTTCGAAATTGAGTTGTTTTGCTTTGTCAAGAAGATAAAATGGAGAGCTTGGGCTGTGCCTTTAAGGAGAGACATTTATAGATTAGATTTTATTTGCAATATCTTCCTCTCCAGAGATTTTCTCCCCATTTATAACCTTGAAATATCTGTGTTTGGAGCCAGGGGAGGGGGGCAGAGAATAGAGGGATTTTGCACATCTGCCTGAAAGGAACCTTTGATAGCACTTCAGGCCACTCATCATTCACAAACATATTTATCCTCTGTCCTCACCTAAGACAGGGAAACTGATGCTCCATTTAAACCCAGTACTTTCACTGGACACACCACTGAAGGGGTCTGACCTTTATTGCCCTTGGTTTCAGCATTAACCTAAGGTGTATCCTGGCTAAATAAATTAAATAAATTTAAATATCACCCACAGGGATGTGAATACCTTCAAGTGGGCAGCTCTGCTGCCGCTTTGCCCCATGCATTTTGTGCAATTACCAGTGCAGGGGCACTTCTGAGTGCCATTAGCATCACCCTATCCCACTCTGGGTTATAATAATCCACAGGGATAAATCCCAGCATGACAGAGCTGCTGGCAGACTCCAGGGACCCCTTGAGAGAAAAGCTGTTTAAGGATATCTAGATGGATCAAATCCATAAAGCAGACATTTCGAAATCACAGACTAACATATGTACATAGATAAAACAAGCTTTTTTGCTAGTGATCCTTTGAAAGGGTTCCAAGATGGTTTTAGGTTACTCAGTGGCAAATACCGAAGCACATTTCACACAGGACTCCAAAATATGTGTAAAAATACATGCAGCAGGTAAATGCATGATCTGCTCAAGCTATGCACAAGCAGAAAGGGATTCCCTTACACCTGCAAGTTAGGGAGTTATAGAAAGCTCTTCTTTCAAGTCCAAGCACAACAGGGGACTGGAGAGACCAGGTTCCACCACTACTTTGAACTTGTGCTTGTGCACTCATCCAAGGAAGGCACGAGTGACTCACTTGGTCTCACACTCGTGAATGCAACAAAACCCCCGAATGCTACAAAGTGGTGATGTACACGTTGATGTCACCATCCGCCTCTGCTTAAAATTTCACAGGAAGTTTTTGGTGAAAGAATAAGATGTGCTCACTGCAGGCTCTGGGAGCTCTGTGTACTGCTGAGCCCCTGTGCCTGTGCAGCAGTCGGAGCCTGGGATCTTCAAAGGGTGTGGGCAGGGGTTACTGAGGGATTACCCTCAGCATGAACCTCTGGGCCCTCGATTATTTGACAGTAATTGCCTGTTTCTAGCTGCTACAGCATTTCCTGCATACAAGAAAGCTCACTTCTTAACTGAGGCTTTGCTCTCTTACTGGGTAGCTGGGAAGGAGCAGCTCTTAGGGGCACTCAAAGAGCTGCAACTTCAGTGCTTCATTCCCCCTGCAGTGACTTGTTAAACTCCTCCTTGTTCTGTGAGAAAGTTACAGCTCCAACAGAATTTGTCACCACTGATAACTGCTAATGGTGCTCCTCTGAGTCTCTCTGAAAATCCCAGCCAAAAAAAGTCATCTCCTTTGGCTATCAGCTACTCCATGTATATACAATGTAAGCCCAGAAGATGGTAACACTAAAAAAGGGGGTTTTGGTTTCTTTTTTTTTGCTGTAAAATATTATATCTGTGCCTGCAGCAGTTCACTTTAGAAGCCTTCAGAAGCCCCAAGTGTTCACTAGCAGCACAAGCCAAATGCTCAACAAGGGAATTGACAGTGTGACTCTGAACCCACCTCTTCAGCTAAATCTTGGCTTGGAGGGGAAAAATGTGAAATTTTTCTTCTTAGAAAAGATGCAGATAGAAACTTCACACCCATCCTGCCCACCCAGCTGAATACATGCCCCTGTCCCTGTTTCAACTCCTCTGCAGTTAATGGTTGCTTTTTAATGAATGCTGACTGTTAGGATAGGAAGCACTGTCAGCATGGAATAAAGGGCATGATTAAGAGCACAGATTTGTTTCCGAATTATCTGTAAAAAACACTGGAGCATCATTACAAACCCCCAAGGGCTTTGGGCAATTCAATCTCCAACACCATTTACAGGCTATTGTGCTACAGCTGCCCAGAGGAGGACAGTGGCAGCAAGATGTGATGGCAGATTCTGCTCTGTGGACACTCGGGTGGGATTCTTCACCTCCACCTTTCCCCATCTGAGGAGGGTGAGATTATCACAGTCAAGGCTGCAACAGAAAGGTGAAATGAGTCCTGCTTTGAAGGAGGAGACAAAGTTCAGGCCCGGGCACATTCAGGACTTTCTCTCAGCTATTTGAAAGTGCCAAGCAACGCCTGAAACCAAACTCTGCCATGAAGCAGGGCAGCAGTTCTGTGGTCTTGCAGGTCCATCTGTGACTGATGTAACACATACCTGCACTTCCCAACAGTCCTGTGAATGGGTACTGTGTGTGTTTAAATGTTTTGCTTGTTCTCCTTCCCTCCAAGAGAATAATTATGGCCTTACCTTCTCTCATTCATTAAATCAAACCTCGTTCTCCACAGTGAAGAGCATTCCCCACTGGATACACTCACTCTTGTGCTGAGACCTTGTCAGCTCGGTTACAGCCTAAAGCAAAATTTTCTGGCTGGGTTTATAAGCTCTCCTATACAAAGGGATTATAATGGAAACTGCAATTTTTCCACTACTCTGCCAACCTGCCTACCCTACAACGGGACTCTCAGTACCCACCGGCCTCTCCCACATGCCCTGGGGCAGTGTGAAGTGACCATTTCCCTGTCTGACAGCCAAACCTCATGACTCAGTACAGCTGTGTGCTATGTTGCTCCACTGATTTGTTTTTATAGAAGAATAATTAATTCACAGTGACTGACATTGTTTTATTTCCAGCCCATCACTGACATCTTGTCTGAGTTACATCATATCCCTCAAATTGCCTTTTTTGGCTGCTAGTGCTCTTTATTCCTTCTTCTTTAGTATGATACTCATTATAATCTGCTCTCTTATACTAAGGCCAAGACTCCTGCTGAGTTTCCAGGTAACGTACTCTTTTACTGAGTGATTCATTGGGGAGGAGAGAGGAAAGAGAGAAGGAAAAGCCTTGAGATGAAAAATATCCAAGTTTCATGATTTCTGAGTCTCTGAAACAGTTCCAAAATTCCTTGGTGTTCTGGAGGCCTTTCCCTGCACGATGAAAGCATTGAGCTTTTGTATTGTTTGCTTTATTTTGCAGTATTTTATAATTCTCATATATTCTGAATTGTGTTGATTTGTGACTAGTTTTTCATCATTACCCAAGGAGGAAATTTCTCTGGAAACACAAGCAAGAAACAACACCCTGAAGTGAGACAGTGCAAATGAGCAGCTGCCATCAGACGATGGATTCTGTTATTTACCCCGTTCGTGCAGAATGCTGCATCTGATCACCTCCAAAAATGATGATGGGAAAACAAAAACATCCTTCTCCCCTTCCTTCCCCTTTGCCTCCTGCAGGCTACTACACAGTGAGGAAGAGCCACAGTCTTCCTCAGCTGGGGAAGTGGGCTCTGTGATTAAAGAGGTAACCATGAATGCAAAACATGTCAGCTCAGTTCCATCCTCCAACACTTATATTCTTGAAAAAAACCTGCCTGCTACAGAGCATCTAAAGTCCCCTGATTTGTAGTGAAACCAACAGAAATTATATATTTAAATCTTGTTACGGATCTAGGCTCCAGTCTCTCTCTGTCTCAGTGCAGTCTGTGCAATGAGGATATCAGCACCTCCCCAGCTCACAGGCAGCAATTGATCCACGTAGATATAGAAACACTCAGATTCTGAGGCCATGGGAGCTGTCGAAATATCTAAGAATGATGACTCCATCTCCTTTCTCTGCAGTTATTCTTGATTTACAGAAATATAAATGAGACCAATTTCTCACCATTCATATTTAAGAGCACCTCCACAAAAACAGTGATTTCCTTGAGCACTAGAATTCAGGGACCTAATTTCCTGTGGATTTGCATCTGCATGCTGGGAGTCCCTCTGGATCCTCTAATAGGCACTGAATTCATGATACAGCCATTCTCTTAACTGGGCACTAATAGGATTTCTCCTCTTTACCCAGACGCCTGCATTCATGAAATGTGCTGAATTTATTCTCCCTACCTGTCTGTCTAAGCAGCCACCAAGGCTCATTTCCACTAAGAAACTGCCCTCTCACTAATTTAAAACATTCATATCCTCAGCTGCTCTAGCAGAAAGGGTATAAAGCCTAATACAATTAGTTTCAAGCCAGCTTTACTTACATTGGAAAAAAAAACTACACTGCTTTCAGTTCTCATCTCCCAAAGGGCTTTCATCATTTCAAATTCTGTTTGTATATCCCTGGAAGTACACTGACATCAAATCAGCATAAGTTAAGTGAGAATCAGTTAATGGAAATTTAATCTATATCATTTAAATTTTGTTTATCAAAATCTTGGCTTCACTCCAGCATAAAGGGTAGATGCTGAGTGTTCTCCCTACAGCTGGTAGAACTACTCCCCATGTGCTCATGGGACTGAAAGCAAATCTGCAAATGCATCCATATCTAGGGAAAGTGGGCAAAAGCCTGGTGCCAACACCGTGGTTGTATGCGCAGGGCAAAAACTCCACCTTGACTTTTCTCTGGAGCAGGAAAGAATGATTCCAGCAGCTTAGAGGGGTTTTTTCATGACCCACATTCTTCCACAAAGGGAAATGAAACCAGCAAAAGCTAATTTTCATGGAACTGGCTTGACTGGTTTATAAAGGCTCTTAAAAAAGAAGCACCAACTTCCAAACCTATTTACAAGCCCACTCCTGAACAAGTTTCTGGGCACTCTGCATTTTTTTACCCATTCTTTTGCTTCAAAAGCAAATGGGCCTTTTCTGGAGTGTATATATGGAATAATGTCCTTTGGACAGCTTTCACATTAGGTGTCATTTTAGGAAGCTGAGTTTCTTATTCTTGGCTACTCACACTGAAGCTGCCATTCTTATGAGACCATTTTAATGCAGCAATTAATATTCAGAACAAAGAACCTATGGTTATCCCATCATCAGAAATCCTTATGAGCTTGATTTTTTACTGTTTCCATTGTGTGGGAATATGGCTGCCATAGAAAAATAAAACAAAGTTTTCCTTTTTTTTTTTTTCCCCCCCCCTTCTTTCCTCATGCAATTTACTTTTGGAATAGCAAATCTTTGTGTTTTGGGCTGTGGGGTTTTTTTTTCAACCAACAAGCATTTGTTGTGTATTATAAATTGGAATGGAACATGCCTTTTCCCACAAATGTGTTAACCTGCTGGCCAGATGTGTACTTTGGCACACTGAGTGCTGGTTCTCTCATGTAAAGACCCAGAGATCAGACACTTTGGGTCTGTTCCCTGTTATCAAGTAGGGCAAAAATCTTGCAATATCAACAAGTACCAGATAAGGACTCCTTTCCTCTATGCTTTTTCTCAGAGCATTCAGAAAACCCTTTAAACTCTAAATGATTTATGTGCAAGCATTGAGGTGCCTATTAAAGATGCTCTAGTAGGGAAATTTTCTCTAGTGTGAGGTAGCCAAAAAAGAATAATCTGATTCTTCTCACCAATACTCAGAGATCTGCTACTTACTCACAAGGAAATGACACGTCAGTGTTGTTCCATTTGCCAGAATATATTTGTGTTTATCAAGGCAGCATGAGCCTGTAACTCCCAAGGCAAATTTTTTTTTCCAATTAAAACTGCAAAAAGGCACCATCTCCGCCGCCTTCAGAAATTGTATTTTCTTTAGAAAAAAGGATCTTGATGGAAAATTCCAACTCAGCTCTTCCTAGCTCATAGGAGCAGAAAGAGCAGCGTGAATTCTGTCATGGTGGGTGATAACATCCCTCGAGGGCAGAACCTCCTTCTGCAGCGTCTCTTGCACAGAGCTGCACCAACCCCTGGGGACTGCACACCAGCAGACAGCTCCATGTGTGTCATCTCTTTGCAGAATCAAGGCCTCACCTGGTATTTTTGAGTTTTCATTTACATCTTGTGAAAGAACATGATCTAAGCATTTTGCTCCATTGAGGCCCATAACATCAACTGAGGAGCAGAGAGAATTTATGCCAAGATAGAAAGGAGGTGGTTTTACAAATGCCTCTGTCCATCAACTTAAATTTGTCTTTTTGTTGCCTTCTAAACCATAATTCCTTTGCACAGCAAACTCCTTAGGCAATGCCTTCAGATCTTAAGTATTTGGGTGTAGTGAGCACTCTGAATTTTTACAGGGTGTTCCACCTCTTTCCTGGATTCTTCCCATGGCTTTGCAAGTCGAAAGAGATGAGAATGGACCTGGGAGTCAATCCAGATGCCTATTTGATATCAGGTAATGCAGGAGAGATTTCACCCTGAGCCTATACCCCTCACTGACTCTGCTCAGGAAAGAGAGAATTTGCTGTACCTATGGGGAAAAAATGCACAATACAGAAAGCTGGAGGGCTGAGAAAGATTCCTGAACCCCACCCATAACCTATTTTAGGAGGACTAGCACTCCAGCTCTTAAAAAAACCCCCAAACTACTCAAAGGTATCAAGGATCCTCAGGTCTATTTTCCAGAGTGTGTTTGCTTTGGCTGCTTTCAAATCCCAGGGCTTGCTTTCCTCGCTGTGTCTCACTCTGTTAATCCTTTAGTCACTTAAACTGAGTTTGCAAGAAGCTTTTTGAATGATGCCACCTAGGAAAAGTCTACATGCTGTCTAGAAGCAGTTCATTGGGAATTTATCCATCACTGATAGCAGAAACAGACACTCACAGCATTCAATCCAAGCATGTGACACTGCAGGAGAGAGCAATGGATGTTGAGTATTTGTATTTATTAGGAAATAAAAATGGAGAAAAGCTGAGCTTTTGGCTTCTGTCCACTACTTTCCTTCACTTTAAATGTCTGCCCAGGCTTTGCTGTACCTCTGCATATTGTATTACCCTGGATTGCAGAGCTCTGTTTTCAATATTAACCTAGAGAGGAATTATTGGAAGGTTCTGGTGTGCTGTGTATCACATAAACCCTCACAGGGCTGCCATGGCAATAGGCTGGACACCAGCACTCATTTTTAAATGCTCTGGGGAATGGACTGGTACTTTCACAGAGACTAAATAAGTTGTCCCAAACAAAGTTACTTAGAGCTCAATATAATTACATTTTTCCCTGCAGAGGTGGCAGCAAAAGACTAAACTGTGTTCTCAGCTTCACATTCAGTAACATCCACTTTTCTGCAAAAAACAAAATCAGCTTCATTGTTTATCCTCATTTAGGATTATGAAAGATGTTCAGGGTCCTGTGCAAGATGATTAATGTCTTCAGCTGCCCGTGAGGCAAACGGGAGTCAGAGATGCTCAGGTTCTCACTTTAGTTAAATGGATTTCTGCCTGGACACAGCCTCTGGGCTGTAATATCCATTCCTGGGGGACACCAGTGGCTGAGGTCGCTGTGCAATTAAGGAAAAGCTCCTGAAAAGAGCCAGACTGCACTAGAACAGCATACCAGGAGTACCTGTTCCCAGCAATGCTCATCAAAAGATGCTCAGGAAAAAGCTAAAAATGAGGATCTGTGCAGACCCACCCGCCTCAGATACACGTTCACTGCCATCCAGAGCTCTGCTTCTGCTTTCTGAAGGTGATGCTATTCCCTCAAATTTCCAGCCATGGGACAATGGCATCTCCCCACAGACAAAGGATAACACTGACCTTTGTTAGAGTTGTCCCTCTAACCTGCACTGCCATTTGGACCCAGTCCCACACACTCCAAAATCCGTCCCCAGCACCATCAGCAAAGACAAATAGCATTTCCAGCCTTCCAAGAGAAAGGGAATGAAGGACAAAAATGTCCCTTCATTTTTCTTTTGCATGCTGGGCCTTACTGCAGATTTATTAATGTCTGGGCAAAATAATTAGCATTCTTTAAAAAGTCTAACTCTCCAGCCAAAACTAAAATTAATTTGATAAATTCTCTTTGACTCTCAAGTTATTAGGTGAGCGCAGAAAATGTTCATAAACATGAAGGACCTTGACATTGCATTCTGAAAATTGCCCTCATAATAAATTAAACATTACTAATATAATTTCTCATTGCACATTTTGCCCTGCTCCTTCTACCAAAGAAGGTTTTTGTATATATTTCAAGCTCCCTCACTCCACCACAGTTGCAAGAACTTTTATGTGACTGAGCTGTGTATTTTGAAATCTAATCTTTGCCAAATAGTTCTAACAGCAAATGTGAAATAACAACATGAGCAGTACTGCTCAGCATCACTTCAAGACTTCACAGCGTGCTGCAGTTTGGTTTGGATGTTCACAAAGATATTCTAATTAAAAATCCCAGTGGATTTGCTTTCTAAGGAAACTACCATTTCCATGATAATGTTTTATGTCTCAGCAAGAAACTGCAAATAGGCACTGAAAAGAGAAAGAAAGAAAAAATGCCAGTGCTGCAAGGACATTAATACATGAAAACTGGGTCAGAAATAATTTACAAAGATTACAACTATTATAAATACTGTGTTTTCAGCTGGAAAATTTGGCTTATCAAACTGCTTTTTAATTTTGATGATCTGATTGGAAATCTGACATTGTGACCTGTGAACAGCATCCTTCGGTCCTTCCATTTCCATGCAAATGAGAAGAGAATTTAGCACCATGAGAATGATGAGAGTTTGTCTTAACAAGAAATGGAAGTTGTGGCACAACATGAGACAGATCTGAGGGAGGAAAGCAGCACCTTGCTGGGCACAGGTATGAGATGTTGTCACCAATATCATCCTGAGAGGTATTTTCCTGAATTTAAAACTGCAGAACCAAACTCTACTGTGCAGCCACATGCATTTTACTAGATTATGCCAAAATCCCTCTAAGTGGCATTTATTTTTTTGTCTCCCTCTCTTTATATTATCCTTGGTGACAGCATCTATATGGCTCAATTGTAAGATAATTTTGCATACATTATTTTGTCTTTTCATAAATATTTACATTCTCTCATTGAGCTGTTTCTTTTCTGTAAGGCACACGGGCTCTGGCTCACTGTTGATCACACTTCCACTGCTTGTCAAACTGTACAACATTTTCACACACAGGGTGAAAGGGATAAAATGCCCCTTTTGCTGGTGTGGAGCATATTAATTCAAGATTTTTTCCCCCCAGATTTTAACAGCTAATACACATCTATTTTTCTTTAAAGGAACTAAACATTTTGCTTTCTCTGACAGAGTGCTCAGGCTCAGTGCTACCCTTAATTACCACAAACCATCTGAGATCTACTGACTTAGGTAGAGCTCCACCATTCTAACAGCAGAAGACCTGCCCTCTAATGTGCTGTGAAAATCAAGTTTTCCTGGCAATGCAGTACAAAGAACTTAAAAGCTAAACAGGGAAAATATGATCTTTCACTGCCTTTTTTACTGCACAGGCCATGCACAGGGCTCCCAACGTCATGGTGACCCTCACTCTTCATGTGGCTGACTTAGCAGCTGACAAAGACACTCCAGGAAAAAGGCTTAAACTGTCAACTTGGACATCTATCATATAGTTTCACTATATTTCAATATTTTTTCCACTCTAAAACAAAATTGAAAAACTGATAGAGACAGAAGTTCAACGTATACATATATATATGAGAAAATTATTCTTTCTCCAGGCTCTGCAGTCTTCAAAGGGCCTGAATTAGTTTAGTTGAAGTGGCCAGAAATACCTTTCCAGGCACACAGAGAGCCTGTGCAGCAGTGGGTGAAGTTTTGAGCAATGGCAGAAAGGGACTGGGACAAAAGTTGTTAAAACCCCTCTGTGCTGGTGCTCCCACTGGGATGAGACCCCAAACCCCACATCTCCCTTGCTCCAGCAGTTCTTTCAAATATGCAAGAGAACTTAGAAACCAAGTAGAAAAAATGAGTCTGGTGACCTACAGTAGGATTGATCATCCCGGGAAGGCAGTCATGATTACAGGGCTTTCATCTCAGGTGACAGCAATTAGGATTTTCATCTTCTGTACGAATTTGTGATCCCAGAGCAAAGTCACTGCAATAGCACTGGAGAGGCCACATGTAAAGCCCCTCTCTATCATCACCAACCAAGCCTTAAAATCTATTAATCAAATATATGGTTTATTGAAATAAGGCACTGCCTCAGTTTATGCACTGTCTAAAGCCCAAGGGGGGTTCAAAGGAGCCCTTCTGAGACTGGGATGGGTCCACTCTGCCTGCACATCCAGAGGTCTGGAGAGCACAGGGAGTCAAATTGGTTACCCCAGTCGTGTGTATCAGGCTACTAATGCAGGAAAACAAGAAGATAGGAGGGAGAAGTAAAGCATGGGAAGGCACAGGGGAGAAAATAAAAAATAAACCGGACTATAACTGCTTAGTAAACATAATTTTTTCTCACCCTGGGAAAAAACTGTTTTTCTGAATGTATTCTACATCATAACGGCACATGGAACAAATTAACTTGCAGCCATGACCTACATTAGGATGAGAAAAAGACTGTTCTGAAACAAAGTTGTGAGTTGATGTTGTCAAAATACTGAGCTGTTGTTTTCTTACAGCCTTTAGGATGATCCCCTGCAGCAAAAGGCTTCAGTGTATTCAACAGCAAAGCACGTCTCTTAATAGCTTTCAACCATTTAAGTTCTCAAATCCCTGGGAAGCATGGTTATCCCTCAGTCATTAGCCTCATTTGATCTAAGGACAAGCACAAACAAGAGCAAAAACCAGGAACTGCAGGAGTGGAAACAACATTTCCCAGAAACATTCAGTAGGTGTGAAATATTTGGAGTCCCCAGCACGACCACATCAAGCCAGTGAGATGTATATGTACTTGGCACACCCGTACTAGCTTTGAAATTGCTTTAGCCCTTTTGGATCACATCCAAAGTGGGGGAAAGCCAGCAGAGCCTACTCTTCTGCAGAAGAGGCAAAGCAATGCTTGTTTGTTCAAGCAGCCCGTGCTCATAATGAGCAAAGCACACAGAATTTGCTGGCAGAAGGGCTGGATCCTGGCTTTGGAGCCATACTTTTTGTGACCTGAAGAAGGCAGAGATGGGTTTCAACCAGGGCACTGAGTTCCAAGCCCACGAGCAAGCACAGAATCTTCCCCTTCCCTCTGGCTGTTTTTAGTCTGTTTCCAGCAGTCTGCTTCCTGCCTTCGCTCACATTCCCCGTGTCCCAAATTCAGGCTACACCCTGCATGTGGAAACGAGTCCCTTGCGAAGGGCTCTGCAGAGCTCTCCCCTGACAAAAAGCTCCAGTGTCGCTCCACTCTCCGAGGCTTTGGAAGCATAGGCTGACCCATAAGCAACCCTTGCCAATGAACTTAAATATCAAGTTGCAATTAGGAGTCTGCAGTTGACGATGCGTGACACAGGTAAGGATGACAAGGCTGACAAGGCTGAAGGAGAGCCACAAAATGTCACCAGACATTATCAACCACCGTGGGGCCTGGAGCTCTCCTGGGGAAGGCTGCCAAGGAGGCAAGAGAGCACCATGGCTGCAACTCGGTGGCAAGTGGCCTCAGACAGTGTAAGAGACCCATATAAATCTCTGAAGGGTGGTGGAAAACAGCTCATGCAAGCAAGGGAAGCAGCAGGGAGTCTAGAGCTCTGAAGGCAAATGTTGGAGCATCACCGAACCATATGCAACCCTACAAAGCTAATGGCCCCAAATTACCCCTCACTAGCCTTAGTCTATTAAGACTTTGATAGAGCTCTACTGGTGGCACTGGAAGCCTGCTCAGGGAGCCAAGTGGACTCTGGATCAGGCCCTAGGACTGGAAAATATAT
Source organism: Corvus cornix cornix (assembly GCF_000738735.6). NCBI lineage: Eukaryota > Metazoa > Chordata > Aves > Passeriformes > Corvidae > Corvus > Corvus cornix. The sequence goes on from NC_046344.1 coordinate 3,052,548, forward strand.
TAGGTCATAAAGTACTGTTACATATTTTATAAGGGAGCAGCTATCAATGTCTGCTCCACCCGGAGAATATACAAAAACCAGCTGGAAGCACAAACAGCTGTGCATATCCCAGCCTCTCTTCAGCTGCAGCTTCTTTCAGATGCTCCTAAACTCATGTTAGGAAGACATTTCCACATCTCCTTATCTCTAAAAGGACTCTTAAAACACTGAGAAAACCATTATGTTTGGTGACATATGTGAGTGAAGATAATTATAGCATAAATACGATATGCTTGGCATTATTGTCAGTTATTTGAGCTAACCTCTGGGTATGCAAAATGGGGATGATGAGAGATATATTTGCAGGCAGCTTTAACAAGTGCTTCTTATATCACAACTTTTCTGTCAAGATTTGGGCATTTGTTAGCCAGATTTGAAACGATTCTGTGAATACAGCCCAAATCAGAGCACCCATTGCTTGTGCATGAGATTCTTCCCAGAACAACGGGTGGCAGGGATGTGTAGTGGTGGGAGGCACTGCTAATGAGACTGCTACTTATTGCTGAGGCAGAGATTTTTAAACCTGTACTAAATTACCAGATTCTTTGGCAGAATTCTTCACTCTCGCTCACAAATCTGGTTTTGATCACACATTCTGTGCTACAGATCCATTTGCAATTCTACTACAGTGCCACTGGCACTTCCAAGAAGGAAGAGAATCTGTTGATGGGTGGTTCCATGGTGAATCTGGACAATTTTGCATTTAGTTTCTTTTCCATCATGTCCAGGGTTTGGACCTAAATGGTTCTTCTGTCATGGTTTTCCTTCTCCCTTAGTCAAAGGAACTAAAATATGTGTTTCATTGATACGTCTTCTTGATCACTGACTCTAAATACCCAACAACTGATGAGAAGATTGGTTTACTTTTCTGGCATTATCCCCCTGGCTTCCTGAGAGTAACAGATGGGTATTTAATTGTTATAAGGACTTCTATTTATTTTCCTAGAGATAAATGATAAAAAAAGAACACCGTACTTCACAGAGTGCCCTTAAAATATAATGTCTCTGAGTGGAAAACTTGCCCAGAGTTTTCCATAACACACCAAATTAAATAGAAGCTCTGTTTGAAAGACTCACAGAGCGCCTGAGGCTGTTTTTAGCGCTGCTCACATGGAAACGTCACAGCACAAGTCTCCACTGCAGCCCACACAAGGCCGATATTGCTCCCCAGGAACAAAGTCATGGCCTGTGCTGGTGGAGAAATGGATGCAAGCCTGCATGGATCATTGGGAGATTCCTGGTGGCTGAGCTCTCTGGGGTAATGCTAGCTTCAGTATGGGACAGATTCAAGTGATTCACTGCCTCTGACTATGGCAGAGCTACAGAAATCTGTACACAAGAGAAGACTTCTGGAGACTGGTGGTTGCTAAAGCTCATATATCTCACATATCTGTCCTGAAGTTTTAGGTGAAATGCTTCTACCATCTCATTTTATCCACACAGTAAGAAGCAGAACTAAAACAATTGCCCAGTAATGACAGAAAAGCCCAGACGTGATAACATCTGCCAATTTAACGTGGAAGCTGCCATGACATAGAGCAATTCCTGGGTGACAGTCTGTGATGAGAGTTCCTGCTCCAACACTTATTAGGAAAGCTATTGCCTCTGGAGAGGAAGGGCACAGAGAATACCAGTGACATGAAGTGTCTGAGCCACAAAGACTGAGCCTGCTGAAACTGGTTTTTAATAAATATGCTAACACAGAGGGAGTTCCTGAAAAGTGGACGACAGCTCGTGTGGTGCCAAGAGTCAAGTGGAGCTCAAGTTTGAGCCAGCTGGCCGAGGCAAAGCTGATAAAAACACCAATTAATAAAGATAATTAATTAAAATAATCAAGTATAGAAATATAATTAACGCTGGTAATCATGGTTTTATGGCAAGCAGGCTTCATCACACAAATCCGATGTCACTCTCTGATGAGATTACAAATTTGCTTGATAAAGACGACCGCAGAGATGCAACACACGGAGTTTGGTGAGTCACAGGACTCAGCAGAACACAACATGCTGGTAATAAAAACATTATGAAACATCTGTAGAAGAGAGGTTGTTTGTAGCATGATACGGTTGCAAAGCAACCGCAGCCAATGGTTACAAAGCCTCAGTAATCTGACAGGCAGGACCAACTTCAGAAAATAAGGGGTTAATCGTGGAGATCAATATGCATTCTTTAGCAATTTTGGGCACTGAAAGCAAGGTGTGTTTAATTCAACCAAATCCAAAGTTTCACAGCTATCAGTGAGGAATGTAGGTCATACAGACAGCAAGGAGGACTACATGAAGCAGAGGGTTGGGAAAGAGTTAAGCAGCTGAATATGAGCCCTCATTCTAGGAAAGAATAAAAAAAAAAGGCAAATAAGCAAATTTGACCTTTGGATATTCTAAAAGAAGAGAATTGGGGGTGGATTCTTACCTCTGCACACAGCACCAGCAAAACTGTCCTGTTTTAGCACTTACATTTTTTTAAGACTGTTGAAATCTTGAATAAGGAGCAAGTCTAAAATAATTTAGTAAAATGTCTTATATATATTTCTATGGAATTCAATCAATCTGGCCAAGCAGCAAAACAACGGAAAGGTAACTACAGTGTGTTTATACACACAAAAGGAGAAAACATTGGAGGACCTTTCATCTAAAGCAGCAAAGCATGACAAGAAGCAAGGTCTGAAATGTGAAGACACAGTTTTAAGGGAGCAATCAAGAACACATTTGAATTGGGAAAGTTATAAATTGCTTGCAGAAAATACAGGAGAAATGGTGGGTTCTGCAGTCCTCAGTATATACAAGTCAAAACTAGATGCTATTTGCATTTCTGGAAAAAAAAGTTAGCCAAATATAAGTTTTCAGGCTAAATATAGGAGTAACTAGCCTTCATTAAACAAAATGCCAGAGTAAATGATCTAAAGGGTCCTTCTGGCCCTAAGCCAAATGAATCTGAAGAAACAGAGACTGCTTTTTCTTAAAAAAAAAAAAATCACATGGTGACTTCTGGTTTTCAGCCAGTTGACAACATGCTCTAAATTTTTCAGAGTTTTGACTGTTTTTTCCATTCTGCCTTTAGTATTTCAAGCAGAGCAGCATAAATATTGATAAAACATTTCCCACCAAAAAGGAGACTGTTCAGTCAATAATTTCCATTGGCATTCGTATATTCCTATATGTTTATGACTGGCTTTACAAAGTGCTGGATTCCTCTCAGCATTTCTTGGTGCAAAACAGAACATTTTGTCATTTAAACATGCACACAATTTTGGTTTGTACTATTTTTCTTTCCTACTGGCCATCATTCTTCCAACTATTCTCTTTCTAGCTCTACAGTCACAAAGCAAAAAATAATTAATATTTTGTGAGTAATCAACGAAGTGAATGAACTTGACATGTGACGTTGTTGTTTATTCCTATCTTTGCAGCTGAGTTACATCAGTGCCATCTGGTAAAGTTTTTCATTTCTGTAGCACATGATAGGATCATGTTAAAGTGGAGCAGTTTCTCACTGCAGTCCTGTGTGTGGTGGGACATTATTTGCACACCTCCATTGCTGCACGATACATTGGATTCGCAGACATTAACAAATCCATTGCCCATGGATTTGTGCAAACTTTGGATCCAAAAATAACAGAAAACACAGAACTTTAATTGACCTAATGGGATGTGACCTCCAGGCCCAGCTTTTCCTGGCATTTCTCATGGTGTGTCCTACTTTTTCCCACTGTTTTCCTACCATGCTGGGAAGGCCCCCCTGTGCTGCTGGACCTCATGCTGCTGATTCACTTGGTCCAAAAGGTTCAGCATAGCTCCCACCCACACATCAAAAAGCTGAAGAAACAACATCCTTTTGTCTCACCAGCAAGATCGAGGCTGGTTATTTATTTTTTTTTAAGTGATACAGCCAAATACGAGTTGGTTTATCTCATTGGGGAATTCCACTTTGGGAAAACAAAGGATGAAGTGGAGAGTCCTAATGAAAAGCATACACTGCTGCAACCTACAGGCCACAGCCAGAATGCATCTGCCAAGAAACACCTCCTTTTGGGTGGGAAGACATTTTTCACTCTGTTTTCCTCTCAGCGTTGTACTGATTGTCATGGAGTTATCCCTAAATTGTACGATATCAATGAAAGGAGAATTAGAACTCTGTTTCCAGAACTGGTCTCTAACAAGTACCAACATGTCTTCCATCCATCTCCAACCCATGCCAGATGTTTACAGCTATTCCCCTTATCTTCCCAGCACTATAGTCACAAAGCAAAAAAATTAAATCCTGCTGCACACATTTAAGGTATATTTGAAGCAAGCACATGGCAGTCTCAGTCAGAGCTGCACACTGCACACCAGCCTTCCTCCAAGTGAAGTGGAGGACTCAGGTGGGCTCAGTTTGGAGTAAACTTGGGCACCTTCCCTAGATTTTCCACAACTACCAACTTTGAGACCATAGTTTGTCAAATAGCTACATCTAATTCAACCCCTTTGCTACAGGCATGTGAACAAGCACTGAAAACACCTGGAAACATCTCCTCCTCCACCCATGGGGAGCTCACGGCACCTTGGTTCTGCTGATGACAGTCAAAATTCCTTCCACATTCCTGACCAAAGCATCAGTTATAGTTATGGGGAAGATCAATCTGGGACCCCAAGGAGCAAGATGCAGGCTTTGCCTGGCTGGTGGTGGTTGGACTCACCATCTGCTCTTCCCTTCACATCATTTTCCTGCTGTAACCATCAAATCACAAAGTCAAAAGCAAGGTGGCTGATTACACTCCACAAATAGTAAATAATCAAGTCCCCTGAAAGGTTTTACATTTAGGACATGGAAGCTGAGCTTTTCCAGTCTTTCAGTGTTTGTTTGTCACTCGTGTAGCACCTCTGTGCTTTAGAACATCTCCCTTTGTACGGGAACACTTTGTGTGCTGTCAATGATTTGCTTGAATTATACACATTTCCAAATAACTACAAGGTCCAGAAACTAATGGTACGCTCAGAAACCAGCAGCAGTTTGTAAATCATTCACAGATCAACCAGGGAACAGAGCCTTGAAAGTACTATTCAAACAGCTATAATGTACTTAATAATATTGCAATAAAATTTTGACACTTGGAAATCAATAGGGTCTGACAGACTAAGTATAACTCTGTGGTCACAAACAGGAGTTTAACTAACTTCAGAAATATGGCTTAGGCTGGATGAAGATGAAAATTGGCCTTTCCCTTTACTGAGGGAAGAAAACAAGGCTTTCCTATGCCGTGATCATGTAGAGATTTCAACTCCCTGCTGCCGTGCTGCTCTCCTGATAAGAAGCTGTTTAATCTCCCTGACCCAGGAAACACCAATTCTGCTGATTCTCCAAAGGAAGAAGGATGTACAATGTGCCTTCATCTCATCTCAGACGTGTCTGGGGCCCTGAATGAGCAGCATGACAGGACATGCACCAGAGCTGCAGCGAGCCATGAGTCAGCCTCCTCCGGCCACAAACCCGAGTCATTGCAAAACTCCCTCCCATTTATCCCATCTGATCCTCTCCCCTGATTAATTTGGCAATGCTGCAGTTTTAAAAGCACAGCTATGCTCCCTGAAGAAGGTACAGAGTCTCTGGGGAGTCTTGGAGCAGTGTTGCCAACTCACATGATTTTTATCTTGAATCTTATGATTTCTGAGTGTTCTCCAGCCTTGGCTGCCAGAAGCGTGCAATGACATGAGAAACTCCGCGAGCTCCTCTCTTAATTCTTATTAACAGTAATTTTCTAGACTTTATGGTTATACCCTAAAGACCCAGAAATCAGAACACAAAATGAAAAAGGGACCAATTTAGTCATTTTAACTGTGATTTTTAAGATTACTGTGTAATTCATGAAAACCTGACTCAATATATTTTTCTATTGAAGTTGTCAGCACTATTTGCTTTTCATCCTTTCTAAACTGCCCTTTAATATTATTCTAATTTAACTGTCTAGATTATTAAAGAAATTGGGAATACAAACTCTCTGTATCTGGAGGCAGAACAGCAACCTGAGTAATTTTTTTCAGGTGGAAAAGACTTGTTGGCACTGAATGAGAAAGAGCCAAGGGGATGGTAGGGAGAAGAGGGGAAGGAGATAGGTCCTAACTGGAAAGGCAGAGAAGAGAAAGAAGAGTTTTCTTTCCTTAAGGAAATTCCCCTCCATGGAGCCTCCCAGAGGCAGAACAGCATCTTTGGCTGCTCTTCTCAGGATGAGATAGGCTGCAAGAAGCAAGGACATCTTCTGCAAAGCATGTCCCAAAGCACATAGCTCATCTGCTTCTCCTCTGGTTTCCACAAGACAGCAGAGCCAGCTCTGAGCCAAGGAAATGCTGTTTTGGGGCAAAGAGCAGCCTGTATTTAACCAGCTTTGAACCCAGAGGGGCAAGTTAAACATACATATGATGCAATTCTTGCAGTTGCCCAGCTCCCAAGCTGGGCTTCTCCTCTGCCCGTCCAGGTGCCAGGGGCCGTGCACGCAGTGGGTGCATCCACAGTGTCACTGCTCTTCAAAGCATCCAGGCTTGCCAATGAAGAGAGAGCTCCCATTCCCTCCTCAAGCATTCAGAAAGGGTTTGCTGAAGTCTGCTGTGGCCAAGTGATGCTGCTGACAGTGCCAAGATCTCTCTGTTGCTCATACAGCAGCCAAGCTCCCATAAAGGGGCTCTTTGTTAGGGCCAACTGTTGTGACGCTGAGGAGGCACATGACCATCAGCGCCGCCGTGTTTCGGGGGCAGGCAGGAGGTTGTGCACAAGTTGTCTGTGCCTCTCTAAGAAGAGCTGCTTTGACAGCAGTCAGACAATGGCTATCACTGCTCATGGAGGAAGTGCCTCTGCCCAAAAGCATCGTGGCAGATAGGCTGTGGGTGTGTGCTCCCTCGCTGAGCCGTGGCGTGGTCACGCACTGGCGGCCACAACAGCACTCCTGTGAAGCTTGGCATCTTTATAAAAGTGTTACCTACTGGAAGCATTTAATTAACTGATAATTTTAACCATCAAAACAAACAAAACAGAACACAACTGTTTAGCTCTGATGACTTTGGAGAAAACCTCAAAAACATAACCTGGGCATTCCCTGTAGGCACCAAAGGCAAGTGGAAAGGTTGCCAGACTTTGCATTTTGCTTTCAGATACTGTGGTTGTAAAGTCAACCTCCTACTTTTAGAGAGCCTGACATAAGTTTTGCATGGGAGGAGGCATTAATAGCTTCTCTGGGCATTATCTTTGCGAGAAAAATCATTTAGCAGATATTAACTATCTCTGGATAGTAATGGGCCAGTGAAGAAAAATGTGTTTTGCTTAAGTGTTCACTACCACTGCAAGTTTCACTTCCTTTGGAACAACTTGCATATTAAGTAGCAGTAATGTAAGCCTCATTAGGGGCTTCCCATATGTCTGGCAGTGAAAGGATACATAGCCCTGGTACTGTGAAAAAATCAAAGCTATTCCCAGCCTCTGGCAATCCCACCCTGCCACACTCCTGCTCCTGGGCTGACCTGCAGTCATTCCTCCTCCCCTTTATGAATAGCTACTCACACATCTTCCCATCTGTTAAGAACTGCATTACTCTCTAAGTGCAAAATAGATGACTGGAATGTCCATTACTCGACTGGGCTGCTGGTGAAATAAAGTGATATTCAATGAAGATGAGCAAATGTATCAAAATGCAGCACTAAGGAAGCATTCATCCCACCTCAAATGGAGAATTATGCTCAGCTGCACTGAGCTTTGCCCCAGAGAGAGAAGGAAAGGGACCCGAAGCACTGAGCCTGATAATATATATGTTAATATAAATGGGAGAAGAGTTCTGACAAATTGAACGTTTAAATATGCAAATATGCATTTGTAAATTTGCAAATGTAAATTTGTACACAAAGATGTAGATTTCCAAGTGCACTGAATATTTTGGAAATGTGGACATTTGACTCTGAGTAAAAAAAAAAATTTAAAAATCAAGATTTAGTGTACTAATAGTCAGACTCAAACCAATAATGGAAGAATTTCACCCAAAACTTAGATAGCTTGTATTTTTAATCCATAACACAAAATAACTTTGAGTTCTTTGAAGCGTGCTTCTTTATGGAGTTAGAGGAATAAAAATTCTGACCTTGAAATGCAATCATATTTATAGTAACAAACGACAAAATACGTACACTCCAGTTTATCACTGAACCTCAGCGAGATGAGATTAGCTAATCAGGCAGTTTATTTTCCAAACACCCATATGCTGCTATTGTTTGTTTGTTTGTAGTTCTGGCAGACAGGCTTTACAAGGATGCACAACATGACTAAGGATTTATTTACATTTTCTTTAACTATCAGCAGCATTATATTATAAATGACACTTCTAATCACCCACCCAATTCTGTGTTGATAATGCCCATAAATTCAGAGCACTGATTTGGTCGTTTTTGACAAAACTTTGCTGCTTTTATGTACAGACCTCTGGAGCCTGATCTACCCCTCATTAAAGAATCAATGGCTCTCACAGACATCTGGGCATTCAACCAGGTCCCATCAGTACTTTTTCAATCACTGGCAAGAACACAAGAGCAACAGAGAACTTACAGCTTCACCTCAAAATATAAAGTCTGTGGTTTAAAGCCAGTCCTTGGAGAGGCAGAGGTGAATACACTCGCTTTTACAAAGAGCAGATCTCCTCTTGTGGGTGGCTTTTTAGCAGTAGCTCTGAAATCTATGCGTATTTTATCCCTAAATTTCAGACAGGCGAATACAGCGTGCAGTTACATGGTGGATGTGAGCAGATCCACTGGCTGCCATTGGAAAATGTGGGAACTCTGCTCCCTCCTCCCCTCAGCCCCTGCCTGCACTGCTCCCACCTCCTCCCTTATGGGACATCCCACTGGGCCACTTCAACCCACTAATCCAGCAGAAAACGGTCCACATTTTCCACCCAGTTAGCAAGTTTGCCACAGTTACCTTAAACCCTCACTTCTGCACCCCCAAAGCCAATTTACTGCCAAGGACTGCCACGATATTACCACAACATAATGTAAAATTATCTGCATCAAATGCCTTGAGCCTGATCTTAACCCAACAGAAATCAAGAGGAACCACGCTGAAGCATGGAAAGAGCTGAAAGTGAGGGGAGATTCAAGGCTTCAGGATCCCTGGGTACCCCAAATTTCTCCTGCCTTTGTGGGCTGCACCCAGGCTGTCCACTCAGCACCTTGGATGCTGCCTCTGAGAGGGGAGGGAAAAAGATCAAAGGCTGAGAACAAAGAAGGTCATTCAGCAGCTGTTTCAATCCTATATTTTAACCACACCCCCAGGAACTAAGAGCCAGAAAGACTGAGTAGGTCACCCCAGTCAACTCTCCGTAGTGTTTTCTTGAGGGCTTTTATCCAGTTTATATTTAAATGATTCAAGTAATGGGGATTCCACAAGCGACTGGACTTTGCTGTTTGGAAAAACACACTGACAGCCAGCTTACATTTCCTTCTGCTCATTTTTCCTGCCATTCCTACTCCTTCTACCAACCAACACAAATTTTTCCTGTGCTTGCCCTGTCCCTGCCATGCTGCACTCAGGATGGGATGAAGTGAAGGGAAAGGCTGACTCGTGTGAAACACAGCTTTAGGCACAAATTTATCCTCAAGATCTTAGGAATATTTGCTCCTTGGCTGCTGGCATAAAGCACAGCTATCCTGGGAATGTCCTGAGAGACTTAAAGCGCAAACTGGTGATCTTAAACTAGATACCCTGCTCTGCTGGGTGTCTCCAGTGTCACTATTGATATCTGAATTACACCCCTCCCCCGAGCTTTTATTTAAGCCATTCAGAGTTCCTTTGAGCATCCTTCCATGTAAAGCCCTCCCGCCCCCACTGACATCCTTCCAATCCGTCCAAGGGAGCCTTTGTTCTCCCGACCCACTCCAGAGAAACAAGGCCCTTTACAAATTGCAGACCATCCTTTCAATTATATTTCTATAGTAGTGCTGGCACATTAGTTCCACTTATCCTTGGTTAATAGTTCAGCTTATATTCAAAAAGCCATTAACATAAAATCAACACAGCAATTTTGTATGAATTCTCATATCATTAATCCATTTAAAGTGGATACACAGTTCACACTCCAAATTCACTTAATTATTGACTTAATAACATTTAAAGAGACCGTGGTCTTTGGCTCCACTGGAATGCAATATAGTTTTTATTCCTCTCTCCCTATTTTTATAGGTTTCCTGCAGAAGTTAGTTCTGCAAGGTTTGGGTAATGCTTGGAGGTGTGTCACCTAACCTCCCCTCTCTGTGAGAGCTCCCCCTGCAATCACAGAGATGTTCAATCTCATGAGGAAGAGCCTGCTGGCTGGTTTGCTGGGGGAAGAGGGACAATCTCCGTGATGGGCTGCACAAAATGGGCTCTGTTTGCCCAAAGCCCTCTCAGACGGCAGCCCTGGGCACCCCAGCCTGGAGCATCCTGGGGGAACTCCTGTCAACCTTCTCCATTGGCATGGACTGCAGGAAGCCCTCACGTCTCCCTGCTCCAGTGGCAGCCACGAGCCCTGCTGAAGAAGGGAAGAGAATTCCTGCATCCTCTGTAATTGTTATAAGGAGCTTTCTAGCTCTAGCATGGGCAGTGGATATATCACGATAATTTTTAAACATACACGCAAAATTAATGGTTTCATCAAAACTGTCCATGAAGAAGCTGGTTTTCCTCCATAATTTGATTCAATACTACTTTTTTTCCTCACTTCTTCCCCATTCCTCTCTTTTCTCTCCTTGTCATCATTCACGGCAAATGATGTTTGCGCTTCAGCTGCTGTTACAGGCCAGAAGCAATCAGCGAGCGGCAGGTCCTGCATTTCACTTTGAAAAATGTCAGGTTAGGACTTGTTTGAATCCTCACATAATTTGTGTCACTGTTGGAGGCCTTTCCCTAAGACTTGTTTTCCTCTGGTGGCTCCAGCAGGATTTTGGAGCATGAACAATGATCTGGGGAGGATCAGAAAAACATCTGAGAGCCGGGGGGAAAACATGTTCATGGCTGGCACGGACCATTGACCCTTCCAGCCTATCCATGTGGCACTTCTCTGGGTGCCTCTGGTGCAGAGGAAGGTCCCAGCACCACACTGTGCCCCAGCTGGATTTCACCTTGCTGTCACACACAGCCATAGGTACAGTAGTCCATACTGGACATGCTGTTTGCCAAAAGTCCTTGAAAACTTCTTTGAGCCATCCCTATGAGTACAGCAACTCATTTCATTACCTTAAAGCCACTTCTGTTTGCCCTGGCCATGTGGGAAGCTGCATCCCACAGCACAGACACATCCTGAACACCCTTTGTCCTCTTTCCAAGTCAGCAGGACAAGCCAGGCATTCCCACTGCCCATAGTACATTCCCAGCACAATATTGGCAGGAAAATTTCACTATAACAGACTCAAGTAGAGCCTAATTGCATCAGGTTTTGTGCTGGAAATGGTCATTGGAGCCTATGAGGCTACTCTGCTTCTCCCTGCCTTTCATAGAGAAGTGAATGCTTGGAAGATCACACCAGTGGCAAGGAGCCAAACTTTACTAATATACTCTTGCCACAGACATCAGCAAGAGCAGAATCAGATGCACAGTGCTGCAGGTCAGCACAAACATTTTAATCTGGATAGTGCAGTAAAAAAAAGGGCAGAACCTCTCAGCACAGACAATAACCATAGCATGTGGTTTCTCCTTCTCAAATGGGCCTCAGGGTGTTTCCCACATCTTCACCATATTTAACTCTGTTTCCTCTTAATTCAGGCACATGGGAATTCCCAGGTAGCATTTTCTTGGGATTGCCTTTAAAAGGCTGCATTGGTACTTGATAAAACTAAGTGCAACTTTGCACCCATAGCACTTGCTTAATTATAGCTCTGAGAATGAATATTGTTTCCTCTTTGAGATCCAAGACATATCTGCACCAGTAAAATCCATCTGTCCTTTGTTTAATATCTACTGATGCATCTATTTATTTCATAAACTAACACTGTAACCCTGCTTCTACTACAAAATGAAATAACACCATTGAAAGGAGTCGTAAAACTGCCCCTGAAACTGTGACATTTCACAGACCCTGGCAGACATCTCCATGATGCTCTGCCTAATTTTGCCACAGATTTTCTAAGCACTGTGTTCAGCAAACACAGCCCTCCAAAACTTCTCTGAACAAGATCCAGAGCCTGGTTCTGGGCGTTGTGCAGATCAGTGCTCTCCCTGCAGGCACCGACGTGTTCCTTGGGATCACGGCTGCCCCTGGGATTGCTGGGGAGATGAAGCAACTCAGCCCTTGCCTGTCCCTACCTGCGCCGCCAGCAGCGATCACCACTCCTGGCAGTTTGAAGGCTACGACAGCACAGTAGGAATCTACTAAAGGAGCTCCTGAAGAGCTGGATTCAGGCTGGAATGTCCCTTCTCTCAGCCAGGTGGTGCAGAGCAGTGTGTGACCACAGCAGGGGCTGGACCCCGCAGCTCAGCTGAGCCACCTGCCTGTGGCACATGGGACACCTGGGAGAGCCACGGGCTTTGAGCCATAACAGCCCTACTGCCACACAGCATTTCTGAGAGAAAAAGACCCTAACAGACTCATGGTGTTTGGGTACAGCACACAAACAGGTCAGGGTGCAGAGGGCACCCACAACAGGCACCAGGCCAGTCCCTGTGGTGACAGAAGGGTCAGCGCCCCCACTGCAGGCACAGGCTGCCCTGCCAGCACTGAGGGGCTCCCTGTGCTGCTGCTCACACTCAAACACCCAGTGTGGGATGTGTCTGGACTAACAGGGCTGCTGAGCTCTCGCCTCGAGCCAGCACGGGCTCGGCAGCAGGAGTGGAAAAATACCTCTTGCCCATGTGTACCTATTCAGCCTCCCAGCTGCTGCCCCCTGTTCCACTGCATGGTACACACAAGTTAATCTAAACCACCTTGGAGGGCTGCCCTGCTGTGGAGATTCACATCATGCTTCCTGTTGGGCACCTCGCCACCCTCATAAATATGTACTGAAACGATGGTCCTTGTTCCTAGAATAGATCACATCATAATCAAATCTGGAACAATGTGGTTAAATATTATCTCTCGCTTACTGGGTCCAGATATTTGCTGTGGAAAATCACCACTGGAAGGGACAACTTAAGGCTAGAAGATCACAAGTTTAACACACACACCTTTTCATGAAGGAACTTCAGAGAAAGAAAGGAACTGAGGCACTGCTGGGCTCCTCTGGGGCATGTGCCAGCAGTGCTCAGCTGGAGGGATGTACCTGTGGATGTCTCAGCTGGAGCCAACTCCCAGACACAGCTTCCCTCTTCCAAGGAGGGCAGAGATGCTCAAAAACACTGGTCTCAGAAAGAAAGCAAATTTCCAGCTGTCTGCATTCCCATTGACTTGGGGGGTGAAGGATCAGAGCCCAGTTGTGGGCCTGGAGATCACACACAGCTCTAAATCAGGGAATAAACACCAGGAATTGCCTTTACCTGTGGAAGTGATGCAGACACTTCACACACTTGCCAAGAGCATTTGAACATGGCAGGCACTACACAGAAGATCTTACAGCAGGGTCTGCTTTTTCTTACTTGCAGAAACAGGACAGAGAAGAGCAGTACTTTGTTTAATTTCCATACTTGTATGAAAATAACATAATCCTGATTGCTGTATATGCTGGTTGAAGGGCAGGATGCATCTCTGCTTGCATCTTTTTTCAATGCAGATGAAAGAAAAATAAGAAGACGTGTTCATACCAATCAACAAGGCAGATTAGGATTTTATTCAGCGTATGTTTTAGACAGATGGGCTTTTCTTAGTGCTGTGCACTTTCCCCCTCTCCACAATTTTTGCAGTTGAGATAAAGACACCCAGAAGACTATTGAATATTTTGCTATCTGTGCTGAGCCACAAACCCCAAATCCCACGTCCAGCCTTGCTTCCCAGAGCAGAGAATTCACCCTACTTCTTGTAGAGTTTTGTTTCATTGGCAATTCGGCCCTACCTGAAATCTTTAGATCCTCTCATGATTTTCATCTACAGCTCTATGATCTGCAGAGTCCTGACAATTTCTGCATAGATATGAGGTGCAGAAAGACTGAACTATTTAAATATAACATAAAGCCTATGATAATAAAACGATTTAAGGCCACATCCACTAAATCCTTGATGGTGCTCAGACCACTGGAATTTTATCAGTAAGAGCATTTCATTGCAGCCCTGGGTCACAACTGGACATCCTGTTTCATGGAGGATATGTTCAGATGAATTTCTCTCCCACTTTAGGCCAACATTTCAAAATTCCTGGCGAGAGAAATTTTTTGAGGAAATATTTGCTTTGCATGTATCAAAACATTTGGTTTCTGCATGAATTACTTCTTATTTTTGACAGTTTCTATGACAGTAGGAAAAACATAATTTTAAATTCCCCAAAGGGAAATTGGAGTTTCTCATTTTACTAATGTAGACATAGACCATACCCATGCTGCTGTAATTTCCTTGTCCTCCCCCCCCCCCCCCCCCCCCTTTTCTTGTTTTCGCTACAGCAACAGCAACAACAAAAGCACTAAACGTGATTTCACAAACAGTTTTGGTTCTGGTAAAATTCCATCCCCAACAGAAAGAGACTCAATGAACACCCCTATGAACAGTTCATTCGTGTTGTCAGAGGTACCAGCCAACACCTGCAGCTGAACAAGCAGGTTTTGCTCTGCCCTTTTTGCTTGCAGATGTGCCTGTACTGCCCCAGCACAGCCTTTTCCCCACTTTTTTTTTTCCCTCCTTCCTTTGCTCCATCAACACAACCTTTCTGCAGCAGGGTGGGATGCCCAGTTTGAGTCGGCCAAGCTGCAGCTCACCACAGGACTCCAGAAGTGCTGGAGTTCCTCTCATCCTGAACAAGGATTTCAAATGAGAGATATTTGCTGTCACATGAGGCAGACATAGTTTAAATTGACTTTTTGGAGATGAGCAGGAACTTCACCTCTTCAGGAATAAAGGCCCTTCTAAATTGTAACATCAGTTGTGCAAGGGGGTTTCACAGAACTCATGAACCACCTTGGGGAGGGTGGGGTGATTTTTTTTGCTCTGCCTCAAGTACAAATTGCTGTTCATGTGGGGTTTTGCTTTAGGCTGCTACATATTTTGCTATTGTCTCTTCCTTCCCCCAAAGACACTGAGAATTCCTCTGCTTCATGTTTTATTTACAAGTTTTTGTGGTTTTGTGCTTTATCATCTTGAGTGGGTGGGATAAGCTCAGTTTTATGGATTTTTAATAGAAAAGTAGAGAATAGCTCACCTCAAAATCTTACACTAATGGTTTGTAATGTGTCAGGAACTATCCTACTTTCTGGAAGAGAGAATATGTATTTCTCTGGTTTGGGTCCTGAACTGAAACAAACTTTCCTCTGAGGAGGCTCAAGTCTGAACACCACACAAAACAAAAGAGCAGTGCAGTTCTGGGCCCACAGTAATTTGAGGCTGACAGCTTGTTTGCCACTGCTGGTTTTGCTGTATTTACTGGATCAGGGTAAAGCTCCTCCTGTCTTACTCAGGCATCAAAGATGGGAGGGAGATTTCTACCCTCAGAGGATCAGGACCCAAGGAAACAACAACTACATGAAAAAAAATTGCACGTGAAGGGCTTAGAAAACACAGGAGTGTGCAGAACTCTTCCCTTTCTCTGGGGGAAAGATCATATATATGATGATTATTTCCTTTCTTGGTCCAACCCTTTTTATCAGAGGCCATGGCTCCACCTCAGCCCATGGCACACCAGGATTTCTGAGTGATTCTTCCAAGATCCTGGCATGGAACAGCCCTCCCTCTTCAACTCATGGAACAAAGCAGCTGTTTGACCCCTCAGGGGCTGGGAACAAGCAACACTCAGGACAGAAGCATTCACCTCTTGGAGCTAACAAGGGGAAGGGGTCTGCATGAAATATTCTGTTTGTGCAGGTGGAAAAAAAAAAAAAAAGCCTTGCCCTAGCTGAGAAACCACACATTTTTTCAGCTGCATTCAATACAATTTTATAATCGCATTTAAATCAGCACCCTTGGAGCAGGGTGGAGCCCAGGTTTGAAAGCCAAGAGTCATTTGAAAACATCTTTCTCTGTGAGCCAAAAGCTTTTCTTATTTGATACGGCCAGAAGGATGGGAAAAGCTTTAAAGGGGCCTCGAGAGGTGCTCGTTGTGGAGTTTCCTGAGAGCCAGAGCTCACACACAGCTACCCCTGCTCAACACCCTCTGCCTCTCTGCGTGTCCTCCCCAGCAGAAGGGTCCCTGTGCCTGTGCAGCTTCTTCCCCCAAGCCTGGGACTGGCTTGCATTAGCAAGGATGTGCTGGTACTACTTGACTACACACACCCCTAAGGGAAAAGCAGCTCACACCCATATAAAAGAATTCATTTGTCAGGATTGCTCGGGCTGGCTCTCTGAGCAAACCAGCTCTTACAGCAAAAGGATGTTGCTGCTGTGTAAGCATGTCTCCATTAAGGCTTTTCTCCAAAAGTAAAACAAAAGGATGTGTAGAAAAACCATACTTCTGTGAAGTGCTAAAGTGAGGGGCAGCATTTGGAAAAAAAGACTGGTTTTGCAAAAGCAAAGGTCTATAATCCTGGTCATTTTTCAATTCATTGAAAGAAATCATGGGTGGATACTATGAAACAGGTTTAAAGACAGGTCACAAAAAGGTGATGGAAATTGGCTATTTAGAATTAGAGAGAAAACCTCATGGTTTTAAGCACAGTGCAATTTTACTCAAGCAACTAAGATGAGTGATAAATATTAAATAAATCATAATATCATTTTATTATTTATAATGCTTACTGCAAATATGAGGATTTGAAATAGAAAATTGAGCCAATTTCATAATCACTAGTGATAAAATGCTTTAACCTCTGCATTAGCTGCTACCCATATTGTATCTTTGATTCCACTAATCGATCTTAATTGATTAAATGAAAGCACTTCATCTTTGGATCTTCTTGCCAGCATATTCTGCCACTTTCTATTACAATCCATTTTGGAAGATACCTGATCATACCCAAATACCCTTCTCTTTTCTTCTAACTTTCATCCTCTCATTAATTATCTGCTGCCAGCCCAGCTTTCTTGCAGCAAGGGACTCCAGCACACAGACACACCTAAAACACTGCACATCCCACACCACCAAGAGCAAATAATCCTTTCTGCTCGAGTCTCTGCCTCAGCCAAGCACTGCCCAGCACAGAAGACCCCTTTGGTTCACGTGCTCTTTTCCCTTAAAGGTTCTTTGGGCATTTTTTAACAAGGACTCAATAAAGAGCTGCTTAATAGAGAGTTTTGTATGTGCTCCAACAGTCTGTTTAAATCTAGCTAATATGAAGATGTTTTTCCTCTGAAGTTTGCCCCAGGTTTCAGGGTACAATTCCCCTGTAGAGAACCTGCAGTGCACCTAAATGAAGGTGAGAGAGGTAGAGAAAACCCCACAAACTTGGATAGCATGAAAATTGTAGCTGCATTTTTCAAGCTAAGGAATTTATTCACCTAGAAGGGAAATAGTCCCTGAGAAAGCAGACAGTGGACCACCTAAATTATATTTTGCATATTTTTAATCACAAAGGGATAGGTACTCAAGCACTCACATATTGAACAGTGCACTACAACCAAGTTACTAGAGGAATACAGGCCTGTATGTGGGTAATTTGTCCCTAGGTGCTTCAGTCAGAGCTCATCATGCAGACTCAGAATGCAATACATAATCTGACCCATATATGTTATTAGAGCACTGCACAGAGCACTGGGAAAGCGCAGAGCAAGGGGAAATGTGTTAGCGCAATCCCTGGAATCTTTATTCATGAGAGCCAGTGAGGTAGATAATGTGCTGCTGTGGTTTAACCCCAGACAGAAACGCATCCCCAAGCAGCTGCTCACTCACTCTCCCCCCTTGTGGGATGGAGAGAGAAGCAGAAGAGTAAAATTGAACAAAACCAACCTCAGACACTTAATAGGTAAAGCAAAGTTCACACCCACAAGAAAAGCAAAACAAGGAATCTGTTCACCCCTTCCCACGGGCAGGCAGCTTCAGCCACCCCAGGGGAGCAGAGCTCCATCACCTGTAACAGTGACCTGGGAAGGCAAACACCATTCTGAGTGGGTCTCCCCTTTCTTTATTTCTTCTGCCAGCTTTAAACATGGAGCATGAAGCTCTGTGGTCTGGGATATCCCTTGGTCAGTTGGGGTCACCTGTCCTGGCTGTGTCCCTTCCCAACTCCTTGTGCATCCCCATCCTCCTGTTTGGTGTGTGGGGTGAGGAGCAGGAAAGGCCTTGACTCTGTGTGAGCTCTGCTCAGCAAGAACTAAAACACCCCTGACTTACCAACACTGATTCCAGCACAAATCCAAAACACAGCCTCAGACCAGCCACTGTGATGAAAATTAACTCTACCCCAGCCAAAACCAGCACACAGGCAGAAACCAGTGGTGCAGATAATTAAGAGAAAATGGAAATAAGTTCTTCAAGGGGAAAAAAAAAAAAAAAAATGGACAATTCCTCTTGCTCTGCCACAGCTTTGAAAAGTCAGTGCTCCCAGGAAAGAATAACCCCTGCTTGGTTTTGAGTTCTCCTAATGGCTGGGAATGCTGCCACCACAGTGACTGGGAAAGGCTCAGGAACGATAGACCTGTAAAAGTCTTTTTGACTTCACTATAAGAGGAAAACTCAAGAAATACTCCCACATAAGACACAAGCCTTGCAGCCTGCTAAGGTCAGCAGTTTTCTAAAATGATTGCCACACATGTTAACATGGCATGAAGGCTGTCTCAGAGCAAACAACTGAACTTCCCCAGCTCCAAAAGCTCCAGAGGGGAGAACTGCAACCTGCAGATGATGCCTTGGTTACCATCCAATCTCCAACAGGAAACACACTGAGCCAACAACTGGCCTTTGCTTTTACTAGAACACAGCACAAATCCATACCTATTTTATTTTTTATAAACTGATGCCTGCTAAGCTTTTTTTCTCCTAGAAAATGGCTCTTCCAAGTTCCTGCTGCACTTAAGTTTTATCTCGTATATAGATCTTTATCTTATCTACTGCATGAGTCAAGTAGGGAAGAAGGCTTTCTTATCTATCTTAGCCAACAGGGAAGAGCTTAATGAAAAAACCCTATTGTTCTCCAGTAACAATCTGCTCCCAGCCAGGCACTGATACCCGATGGAGATACACTGATACCCATCACACTGCTACAAACATTCCTTTAGATCCAAATAACGTGTCTGAGTTATTCTACAAGAGTCCAGACAGCATTTCACCACACTTCCCCCCCCTCCTTCTTCTGGACTTCTGAGCATGCAGGTGTTATTGGATTCTTTAGCTGGAAAGATGTTTCATAAATGTTTCAGATTGTTGAATGTGATAAAGTTCACCATGTTTACACGTGGAAGGTGATTCAGACTAAAACAACGGTCTGTAATGGTTGTTTCTCACTAACTCCCTGTGCAGACAGCTGTCATTCCAAAACATCATCTCCAGGGCAGATCTTTATTTGGGGAATGCATTAATTCAGAAGTTAGTATCTCTGCTGTTTCAGGAGAACTTGGAGACCACTTAATCTTTCTAAAGAGATGCATTAACGAGTGCAACACCTAAAGGAGAACCCACAGAGGTCTCTCCTGCTGAAGCATCAGGAAGTATTTTGACTTTGCTAATTTATTCCTGCAAGGGAAGGCAAATAAACTCACCCAGCATATGTTAGTTTCTATGTTTTTAGAAGTTTCATGCAGGGATTAATGCAGATATAAGTTTCTCTTACACTGAGTTGGGAACACCAGAGACTCAATTCATCAGGTGTACAAAGGGCCAAAGCCCTGACTGGTTTTGTTTTTCCTTACCAAAATGCAATTAAAATATAAATTCCATCTTCTCCTTGCATAAAATTTGTGAAAAGGAGCCATTTTCTTGTAATAAATTCCTAAAGATTTTACTCCATGAGCAGCAGAGCATAGTAGAAGTACATAATAAATCAGTCCAAATTCTAGCTGTGTCTAAAAGGTTTATAGAAAGCTCTCTATCCGTTTTTCACACTCCAAAATCTGAATTATAATTAATTTCAAGAATCAACCAACCTACCCCTTACTTTAAAAATGTCAAGCTGAGGAGTGCATTATGTGAGATTACAATTAATCAGAAGTGGAGGCACACACACACACATCTTCCCACTTAAATTCTTTGGCCAAAAAAAAATATTACAGCAGCCTTGACAGATACTAAATGATCTTTTCAAATAATACTCCCTGGTGATGAATGTTGCAGTTCCACAGCCTTGTGCTAATACAGAGCTTTTCGGCAGCAAACAGGCATCATTTGACAACTCCTGCAGTAACTCTAATGACATGCTGATGGCCCTGACACTCCTCGCTCTCTTGGATGCACTACCCCATCTGGAAAGAACTCCAGGGATAGAAGAGCCCAGCATGCTAAATTATATAAAAAGAATTATCAACATTCGCAAAACATTAATGAAACATTAAGCATAAGTGTTTCGTAGGACAATGCTGTTATTTACTCATTTTCTTGCACAGATTAAAGGAGTTATTTACAGCTGCTGTCTTCGGCCCTAATAGTGCCTTCTAGTCTAATGTTGTCCCTCTGAAAGGCAAGGGGGCTTTCTCTGCCTAATACACTTTAAACATTGGGTAACCTGGGCTGCAGTCACAGCATCCTCAGAAAACCCCACTGCACCTTTAGAGCAGAGCACCGGTGCCTTTTTACACCCACAGCACAAGGGAGGGGCTGGGTGGGCACCCCCCTCTCTGGCAGGGTCCTTCCCATGCCCTGCCTGTGCCCTGCAGTGGCTGACCAGCACTGGGAGAGAGGACATGCAGGTCATGAACACCACCCAGAGCCAAAGCAAACCAAAACATGAGCTTTCCTCCCCTCCTCTGCAGCAGTACCTGACCTTCCCTCCTCTCCTGCCCAACAGCCCCACCAAGGGAAGGCATCTCCTTTCCCTGCCTCAGCTCCTGAGGTGCTAATGAAAAGGCTGGACAGAGCCTGTGCAAAGCAATAGCCCAAAAATATCATTTTGCTTCACTGTCGGCTGCAAGCAGTGCGGAACAGAAATAACAGCTCCCTAATTTAATGTGGGCTTCAAATAAAAGCACTTCCATTTCCACTTATCTACCTGTGGAGCTATTTTTGTCCAGTTCACTGGGAGAACTGCTATGTTCTGTTATGCCTAAAATATTTTGCTTCTTTAATCACTGCACAGGGTTCCTACCTGCAGTAAGTGGACTGAGCAGACAAGAGAAATTTACTACAGCCACCAGCCAGAGATCAAATTCACCTCTCATCAATTATTTGGGACACTACTGTTTCCAGCAGTTTCTCCTCTTAATAAAACTGATCACAGCTGAATGTTTGGCTGCTTCTGTAGAAAATGCCAAGACTTGTTATTTCATTATACATGTATTCTTTCTACCTGTATATTCTCTGGAAGGATTTTATATATAAGTGATGAGCATTGTCTGGTTGACAAAGTGGGACTAAAGTACAAGCCAAAGAGCTGGAAGATAAATCCATCCTTGCAGTGCTGCAGCTGATTTTCTATGCAACAATTAATAAAAAGCGCTTTTCCTTTGCCCGTCTATCAGAGGCAGAGCTGGCAGTTTGGTGTTTCGGGGAGAGGAAAAATAATCACACAGAAAAAATCTGGGCAGAGCCATCCCCTAATCCAGCACTGAAAGGATGACAACTTTTGTACATCCCTCCAGGGCAGGGCTGACAGGGCACAGGAGGGCCTTGTCCCTAAGAAAGCCCTTCCATACACTGGGAACCAAATGCAGGCATCAAGTGATACAGACTTAGAGTCTACATTGCTTTTTCCCTCTCTTGTAGGGCACAGGATAAGGCCTCTTCCAAAAATAAAAAAAAAAATCTCTTTGCAAATCCCAGCCCCACCTCTACAACAGCTCCAGGGGATGGGAAAGCAGAGTCAAAGAGCAAAGAGCAGAGACCAAGAGTGGTACAAGACGAACCTGGGAAGGACTGGAAACATGGCAAGGTCTTCTCTCAGCTCAGGAGGGGCAGCAAACCCCATCAGGAGCCAGAGCTCTGCAGTGACATGACCCACATGGGCTGGGGAGGACCAAAGTGCAGGCAACCCTCCCCAGCCCCAGGAGGGGCTCTGGCACAGGGCACTGTGTGGAGAGGGACTCTGCCACCCCAAGGAGCAGCCAGCCCATTCCCAGCACCCGCCAGCCACTGGAAGGCAAGGATGGATCCCAGGATTTATCACTGGAAACACAGATGATTCTCTTGGAGGAGCCATCCTGACGGCCTCCCAGAAACAGGAGATCACAGAGGCACACAGGGGCATGAGCAAGGCCTCCCTGCCACCATGAGCTTGGCACTGGTGGAAAGGCAGCAGCGAGGGAGCTGCTGGGAACAGGCCTATTTCCATCTGTCTCTGATTGAGCACTGCCTCAGGAGGGATTAGAGTGAGAAGTCAGGGCTCCTCCCCAGACTCACAGGAGCTCAGCATTTCATAAAAGAGACACTGGCAGCTTTGAGCACCCTTGGCACACAGGTCCAAAGCAAAAACGCTTCTTGTCCTTGGATAAAGGGCTTTTGGCTGCTGCTGTGCACACAGGCAGGATGCTCCTGCTGGAGGACTAAAACCACGCTCTCATTCCCCAGCATGAGAAAACAATGAGAAGGAACTGAGAGCCCACAGCAGCACTGGAGTACAGAGCACGTATCCTGAGGATTTTAAGCCTTCATGTTAGTGAAAGTACCATGAGCAATCCCTGTGAGGGATGGGCAGAGTGTAAGTGAAATGAGGAGAGAGGGGCCTGGTTGCATCTCAAGGACTTTCCTCATTCAGCCTTTGAGGATGTATCCACTGAGTCTCCTTTGCTCTGATGCAGACCAGCTCCAAAACCACTGAAGTGAGTGGAGTCCTGCCATTCACGACAAGTGATGCCATGAAGATTTTTTGCCTTTTCTTTTATACCCCTGTTATACCTTTTTACAACTTGTGTATTCCTAGTGCTTTTTGCCTACATTGTTGGACTTGTTTGTCAAGCTGAGAGACTCAACATTTTAGAAGCTTCGTAGCCAGGGATCAGTGTGGCCCAGACCCCAAGGTCCTCTCCAGAACACATTCTGTAAACTAAGATAGAACCATCCAGGGGAAGGTTCCTTGGGGAGGGGGGCTCACTTGAGCCTCTCATTGGGGAATCTTTGATAGATGTGCTAATTAGTAACACCTATAATGTTATACCTGATCTTTGGACTCTCAGCAGAGTGCATCTCGATGCACATGACCTGGATGTGTGCACCTAAGGATCCTTAAAATAAATACTAAGGTAAAATCCCTTTTCCCCTTCTAACCCTGTATGATTCTTGATTTTAAGACCAGGAAAAGGCATCATGAGGGTTTTTGGATTGCCTCTTTTACCTTGCACAAGTCATGTCACCTTCCTTTTCACTCACCTCATCACTTGGGAAAGCAAGAATAAATAAATTCCTCTACTTCACTGAGTTACCTTAGAGATCTCCCAGTGGGGATTGCCAGGCTGTGTTATTACAGCCAGAGGAGTCTATGACCAGCACTGGGCAAGGCACAAGAGAAGACCTCAGGCTTGGAGGTCTAATTAGAGCTCCATGTTCTAGTGGGAACATGGTGCTTACTCTAGAATAAGAAGAAATTGTCTTGATTCTACTAAAAAAATTGATTAAAGAGATAGATGAAAAATTAAATGGTATAATTACAAAGGTTAGCAAACTCAAGGGAGTCATTAGACAAACTGTAGGAAGATCATCAGTTTTTAAAAAGAGCAGAATCAAAGATAATGGAATTCAACTGTTTCAACTCAGTTTTTCTCATTTTCCTCAGCTGAGAAAACATCATAAACCCATGTCAAACACAAGTGTTAAATGGTAATTTCTACAGCATTTCTCTTTGAGCATTAGGTTTAGATGAGGCTTTATAAGGTAAAGGCTGGTGACTATTTAACCTGCTGTAGTGGAAAAGTATTTAAGTATTAAGCATGATTTAAAATTACTGTTATAACCCATCATTTTCTAATCCCTTATCTCTTTGGGAAAATTTAAAATAAATTATATAAGCTCTAGTAAGCAAATAAATATACCATTATAGGAAACTAAAGCTGAAGAAGATTACCTGGGAAGGAGACAGACACACTGCACATGTGGTTCAAGGGAGAGATTGCCAAAGTATCTCGATGAATTAAGAGCCTAATTTGTATTTATGGAAAAACTTAGGGCTATGATAAAGGACAGATTTTCTCCAGCAAAATTTTAAACTAAAAATATGTGACAGAAGTACTTACTTTATGATTTTTATGACAACAAAAATACGCAGTGCCAAAAGGCTCCTGGAGCTCCTGATTGCTTTCATTTCATTTCTCACCACAAAAGTGAAACAAGAGAACGAAGGGGAGATTATATTGCCAGCTTTCTCATTATTAATGGCAAAGGAAATAGCTGCCTTAATGCAGTTGATTACATCTTAATAATCACAGTCACCCAGTTCCTTTTTAAACGCGCCAGATTCTGTAACAGAAAAATATCTTTACAACAACCACAAACCGTTCAGCCCCAACCACTGACAAGTTGTGACAACTGCACTGAGCCTGCTGGGAGAGTGTAAATATAACTGGCTTTGCACCCACGTGAGTATCATCTGTCACCACAGGAGCACTATCAGAGCTCAGGGAAGGCAGGGCTGGGTGCTGCACAAGTTTCCTGAGGTTCTTTGGGAATCATAAAAAGGAGCAGCACATCAGCACAGGGAAGGAAGGGCTGCTCAGTAGGCATGTGCAATGCAAGAGCTACCCTCCGAATTCCTGATGTTTACAGGCTGTCCTCAGGGATATTCCTGGGGAAAAAGCCCCCAAAAAACCGTTTAATACTGGTAGAGCTGTCTGAGGAAAAATTCTGCACCTAAAGTGTGCCCAAATGCTGAGATAGGGTTATCAAGTGTGCCAAGGTGTTAAGGAAACCTGATCTTCAGCAGAGAATAAAAGTCAATCACTGGAACGTCACAAACTTCCCAAGCCTGAAATGGTCTTTCTTGGATTTGAGCTAAAGAAGTGCAGAAAGCTTTCAGGAGTTGCCTGACTTTTTTTTCCTCTTTCACACCTCCCCTCAAGTTCTTGGTCTAAGAGCTGACCAGCCAAAGTCTGCAAAAATTGCAGCATGGCTCATGAACTGCACCAGCCTTGGCCTTTTTTCTGGTGCCCAACAGAACCAAAAGTCAGAACTGAGCCTCCTTTGGGAGGAGGGAGCCAGCAGTCACCCAGAAAGAGCAGGAATGCAACTCCACCACCCAGCTTCCCAGGGAAAACAGACCTGGCAGTGACAGCTGCCTCTGCCCACAGCTTTGTGTTGTCCTTCACTTACTGTGAAGTGAAAGAAATTACGAGTTTGATAATCAGCTGTTTCTCTAATAAAAAAAAAAGCCATCTAAATAAAGTCACATGCACCAGATCATACAGTGGGACTCCGCACTCAGATATGCTGAGATCCAACGAAAGGCAGAGATGCACAATTTTTTCTAGCCACCAGACTTTCCTGTTGCCTAAAACCCCAGGAGCAAAGTCTCAGCTCCTTTCTTAGTCCCTCACAGGTGGTTGTCCAGAGCAAGATCCTAGAGGGATGGAAATGAGAGAAGTGTGAAAATGGAAAAAAAGAAGCAATCAGGAAGAATCACAGGAGGAGCAGTAGTTCAGCACTGCCCTGAGACTGCTGTAAAAGGATGCTGCATATGGGAAGGGAATAATCTATTCTTCATGTGCGTGGTAGGTTAGACAAGGAATAATGAGAAAATTACAGCTAGGGAAATTCAATTCAGACATCAGGAAATACTTTCTAATGGTAAAGACTGTTATGTCCTGAAACAGATAGCTTAGGGACACTGGGGAATAGGTGGTGGTGGTGGTTTAAAGAGGCAGATGAACTAAGTGAACTCCTCGGGTCTCTTCCAAGCCCATTTTCTTTAAGTTAGGGTAAATCAGCTCAAATTTCTCCATACAGTCTTGCACCTGTACGACCTCTAAGTCTCCAGACTTCATGGATGTGCTTAATTCTGAATTAACAGTGCCTTGGGATTTATTCTTAAGAACAGCATATAAACCTTGTGATTATAATTGCAGTATTTTATGATATACTTTTATCACAATTATACACGGACTACAGCTCCATTTAATCCAAGAAAGTCATTAGACATCTGGCTACGTGGCCGTCACTCTGTCAACAACATCAGACATTTCAAATAATGGCCTTCAACTGCTCCCAAAAAAACATTCACTGGTTACAAGGCATCAGGTTTCTGGACTTAACTACCTCAAGCACTTCAGTGCTGTTCACTGGAATGGCTCAGTTTAGCAGTACTCTGGCTGGAGAGCTTCTGATAGGGTGCATTGTAAAAATTCTGTGAGAGAAGCACTTTTTGGGGGTGATTTATTTAGTGTTGCCACTTATTTTTATCAAAATCACAACCTAGAAAGCTGACCTAAAGAGGCAATAAATGAAACTTTACAGTTCCCCTGCATGCAAAAACCAAAGCAAGGCTGTGGTGGTGGTCACTAAAAATCTGATCTTGCCACCCATTGCACACACTGGCATCAACCCAGCAAAGCACTTAAGTGCATGCTTAATTTTAAGCATACAGGTAGAGCCATTTAAACTAATGGAATCATTTAAGTGCTTTGCTGGATCAGGGCCAGCCTCCTCAGCATCTTGCAGTGTCAAGTACGCAGAGCAAGGGCTTCATCTAATTGCATCAGGCTTTAATTGACAAAAATCAAAGTAATGCAGCATTCAGACTGAGCCCATCTCTCTCGGGCTGCTATTCTAATCACAGTGAGTAGCACAGAGTTTGTTCATGCTCTCCCAGTGCCTCAAGTGTCCTGCTGGATTTGATCCACCATGCCTTGTCTCTGGCATAAGCTCCTTCCCAGCAACTCTTGTCTAAGTTTTCCA
Organism: Corvus cornix cornix; assembly: GCF_000738735.6. Taxonomy (NCBI): domain Eukaryota; kingdom Metazoa; phylum Chordata; class Aves; order Passeriformes; family Corvidae; genus Corvus; species Corvus cornix. The sequence continues at coordinate 3,079,538 of NC_046344.1, forward strand.
TCCAGCACACTCTCATCGAAACACCCCATTCGTTCACCTGCCCCAGTGATCACACCACATAATTATGTGGTCTTTCATACCAAATGTGTTCTATCACTTGCTCTTTTCTCCTCCTGAGATGCATTCAAGCTTAGCCTGTGCACTCTTTTAGAAAGTGATTTTACTTACTTTTTGCAATTTTTCATGCAACTGTAGAAGTACAAAAAAAAATTAATTGGGAGAATTGCTTTGATGCTGCAAGCAACCAAAGAGAGCAGACCTCACACTGGACAAGCCTAAAATCTCCATGCCCTGAACCATCCCCCTCCTCAGACAGATAACTTATTATTCAACTGCCAAGCAAAGGAATGCTGCACCCACAGTGACACAGGAGTCTCACCTCTAGATAAGCTCCTACTTTGCAGTTCTGAAACAGAACATGTGAGGGGGCAGGAAAAAAAGCAAACCAACACAACTAATTTAGCATGGATGCAGAATTAACTTCTCACCACAGTGTGTTCCTATAAACACAGTGATGAAAGGGGGAAAATAATGACACGTCTGGGAATTTGTCAGACTACTGCATTGAGTTAATGCAATTACTGAAGAAGGGTGATTGAGAGCTGTGAGAGGAGTGTGGGCAGAGTACAGCAACAGTGAACTGAGAGTGCTCTGCATCTGCACAGCCCATCTCACATGAGCAAGGCCTTTGCCTTAGCTGCTTTTATCCAAGCATGAAACAGAACATACAGCAAACAAAACAGCAACTAGAAAGGAGGGGAAGAAGTTTCCAGAATTGTAAGGGGAGTTTGTAACATCTTGTGTTGTTATATTTTTCCATGCTCACTGTTGGAAAATAATTTTTAATCTACAATTTATGAGCAGGCCTAGGTCAAAAAGGTAAATTTCCCTGGCAAACAGGGAAATAGGAAGAAATACTAAAGAAATATTAAGAGGGAGGTGGGAAGGGTCATGTAGCTGAACCTTGCAATGGCAGAATTTCTGCAGTAGCTCTCTGAAACGTAACTGTGCCTTCAGAAATGCAACCACATTTTCCTGTGCCTTCTGCAGGAAGCAAAATTCTGCAGTTAATTGCTCAGGAAACAGCTTTTTGCAGCACTTAAAAATGAAGTGCCACTGAACAGTGACCATCCTCCCAGCAGCTGACGGAGGGAAAATCCCCCAGATCTGTTTCTCCCATCTCTCTGTGCTCTGGTAAAACCTGTGCTGCAACCCTCCCATGACAGACAGGGAGGCAGGAATAATTCAAACACAGATAATATTTAACATATCAACACATTTTAGCTTGCAAACAGGATTCATCATCTTGCAGTCTGAAGAAACATAAATATTGTGGAAGTTGTGTTGAGTTTCTAAGCCCTTACTTTCAAAAGGAGTCTAGAGTGTGTAAATCACATGCAGCAACTTGAATGATGCAAAACTTCAAAACCAACCTGAAATGGGTCTTTCTGAAGAAAGACTTCATCTGTCAGCAACCCTGTAAATCTTTGTCTTCTGTGATGCCCTTTTAGAATCTGAGCCTTTGTTCACACTTCTAAAACAGGTAAAAACTAGTGAGCTTCAATGCAGACACTGCACTGCACGTGAATTTGGATACAGCAGCAATTTTGAATCTCTAGATTGCAGGGTACACCTTCATATCTCACTGATAACACAGAAAGGCATCAGCACACTTCTGGATTGAGTTATTCCTGGGGGAGAACCCTGAACGAACACACGAGGTTTCCAGTTGCCCTTTGCAGCTACCTCACATGTAAGGCTCACTTTCTAAAATGACAAACATGAAGACATAAAAGTCAAATAAAGGAAAAACTAATTTTAAAATGTCAACAAGACCATCTCTTAGCATTTACCCAGCTCTCATATCAAGCCCTACAACTCCATAGTGGCTGTCTCTACCAGGGCGTTTTCCCTAAAAAAACCCCCCACATTTTAGCTGCAAAAGAAATAAAACACCTTTTCCTTTTTTCCCTTTTTTTTTTTTTTGTTTTGTTAGGCTGCCCCACAGAGAAGGACTTTTAGTCATTAACTGGAAATTTAGCCTTTAATCATATCTGCTCAGGAGAGGGCTGGAGCTGTGATGCAATGCACAGCTTTCCTGCACAGCATATGGTATTCAAAAAGCGAGTAGAGGGGGAAAACGACAGACAGGAAAAGGTTCAGACTTCTGTAGCCTTGGTTTTGCACTGCGTGGTAATTATGCTGAAGAATTCATGACTCACTTTGGTGCACTACTGTGCGCTGCTAAATTAGAAGTTTGGCAAGGACAGCAGACAAATGATGAAATATATAATATTGGTTTCTCTAGCATAGCGCATCACTATAGTCTCATGGTGTTTCAAAGGGCTTTTTTTAGCACTCTGGGAAAACAAGGTCTTTTTTAAACAAGAAAAACATATTGAATCAAAAATGTGCTGTACGGAAGTTCAGCAGAAATAGGTAAAATTCCTCTTTAAAAAAAAAAAATCAGCCTTTCAGGTAGTTTGGGTAATTGCTCTCTAAAACTTATTTCTGAGTCTACACAGAACATCTGACACAGACTACTAAAAGCTGCTGTGCATTAAAGCATCAGTGTGATGTGGAGAGGAAGCTCTTCCACTATATAACATTCATAAGAAAATGTTTTCTTTACACCAGCTTACAAATGTGTATTATCAAAATGATTTACATAAAGGCTCCCCAGTCATTTGACAACTGCAATGAGGCCAAGCACACTGGAAGATGCACACATTGGGATAACACTTTAGTTAACTCTTAAAGACAAATCCTTTTCTCCCAAGGACTGCAGTCAGTCTGGAGTTAAGCAGCACATTGGAATTATTCCAGTTTTGTCAGATGAACCTCCCATGTAATGTTGCACTAGTTATTCTGATTGGTAATGAGAAAGAAGTGGCACCAGTCATGAGAAAGAGGCACCAGCATTAAAAATATTTTGCTGTGTGACCCAGAATTAACATCTCAATTTATCCAGATACAAACCAAATAAAAATACCCAGCTCCCCAGTAGGGCAGGGATGGAAACCAACTTCTACTGGGGCTTTCCATATCTTTTCACAAATTTACTGCAACATGCATAAAGAGTTTCACAGCAGTCAGAGGGTTTGACCATGGAGAGAGTTAAGATGTTAGCAGAAATCCTGCCTATGAAACTTGCCATTAACTTCAAGACCTCCCTGCATAAACCTGGCACAGTCTCAGAAATATCAGATGTTAAAGCCTCCATATGCTAAACCACCACTGCTCTGTATCATGTATTTTGTTTAAAGGCAAGCACAGAGATAGCAAACAGCTATTTTTAACTCTTTTCAGCGTACAGTACATCTGTTGTGTTTCTGATTTCCATTAGAAATGAGAGTCATTTACTGATCTGGCTGTCATCCAGATTTCTACATGAAACACATGGGCTAAGCACAAAATAACACTGTTTTATGTGCATGGGTGCATGTATTGTATTTATTATCTACTACAAGGATCAGAAACACAGTTAAAAATTCTGTGGGGACTTTGAAGGAACAGACTATCACACTTATTGCCTCAAAGCCCCTGGACTCAAAAACATCAAGAACAAGGCCGTGAAACCTTTCTTTATGTTTACATGCTGCTCCTGGGACATAAAATCCCATTGACTTTGCTCACTGGAGAAGAGGATCCTGAGGCTGGGGACACAGCTTGGGGTGTACCAGACACCTTCAGCACAGCTGCAGAGAACACCCATCGAGAAAAGCCTCCAACAATAGCAAGCTACTGAAGGATCTGCCAACATGGACCTCAGCCAGTAAAGTCAAGCAAATGAAAAGCTGCAATCCCTTCTCCGACAATTCTCCAGCAAAACTTGTCCCAAGCTTTGCTTCCCTGGTAAAAAAACAGAAGATGATCAGCATGCACGAAGGGTCAGGAGGTTCACACTATCTGAGACCAGCAAAGGGAGGAAATTAAGACACAGAGGGCACTACAGAGTGCCCTGCCAGCAGCCTTTTACAAGTACACTCCAAAGCCTGCTGAAGTCAACTGGACTCTCTTTGTAGATGCCACCAGCTTTAGGTCACATCTCGTTGCAGGGCTCCACTGCCCTTCTCTCTGCTGATTTCAAAGGCAGCAATGCAGCATTAGAGAAAAGAGGGACTCTTTCAAATAAGCACCAAGTTAGGGCTAGAGAGGTCACACACCTCAGCACTGCTCTTATGGAAACTTTAAGTGGAGAAAATATAAAAATATTCACTCAAATTTGAAAATTATTTCCAAGGTCACTGTCTGGGCAACCTTTCAGCATTTGTTTTCCATGCTTGCATGCACAGAAAACCTATTTCTAACCAGGACACCTATGAAATCAGCAGGCCTAAAATGTGAGCAGCCAGATGTTCAGAAAAAGGTGAAATCCAAATGGTATATTTGATTTCTGATGTGATTACATAACCTGTCCTGGAGGAGAGAAGCCGATACCCCGAGCTTACATGAGTGACCCAGATGGAGCTTTGCTCGTAGGGCAGTTCCTGTTATTATTAGCAGAGGCACATCTGGCTGGCCCAGGCACAGCCAGCCCCCAGCACTCACAGGTCCCAGACCATCACCATTACAGAACTGGCAGCACTGGGGCAGCTGCAGGGCTCATCTACCTTCTGTGGCAGATCACAGCAGAGATGCCACTGGGCAGGGCAAGCACTCACCACGTGCCCACTCACCCATCAGGCAAATGGCAAAGTGCAGTTGCTTCAGATGCACACATGCCCAAAGTTCTCCTCTTTAAGGACAATGTGGTCTTCTCTCACTGTGATTTATTCCCCTGGCCTTTATGTGCTGGCTACATATGGTACTAATTTCACAGCCATTTTCAGATGATGCAATGAGATTAAATGACATGGCCGTAGTCACAAAGGGATGGCAACATTAATGCAGACTCTGGGAAAAGCTCCTTGTTTTCAGTTCTAAAGATGGGTGTACCATTTCTTTCATATTGTGTTACTCCTCCATGGCTGCCAGACTTGCCAGACTGACAATAGCATCTTGTGTTACAAAATCCACAGTTTAATTTAACTTCAGTGTCCTTCAGAGGTTAAATTTCCATGGGAAATTACTTCTAGAGAAATATGGCTTGCATATGTTTGTGCCAAAAAGCCACTTCTGCTGCTTTTCTTCACAACTGTGATCCGTGCATATTTTATTTTTTGAATCATGACTCAGACTAAATAAAAGTTCAGCTTGGGTTTCAAGAATGCAAATGTGAATATTCAGCATCCAGGCTAAGTTTTCCCAGTATTGGCATTAGCCAATATTGGCACTTCTGCAGGATCCAGCTGGCAGCAGTCAGAGTTGCCCCTGCCCTTTGAACACTGGGGCCTGGAGAGCAAAGCAAAGGGGAAAATGATTTTCCACAGACCTTTCTATTAAAAGACTTCAGAAGCGACTGCCACTGCTGTGTCTCTCACCTCTTGAGGCTCAGTCCTTTTTTCTCTCCTCACTCTCCTTTACTGCAGGTCTTTCCTCAGCCCTTCTTGGCTGTCAGGTGCCAGCAAGCGAAGAACAAAATTACTTCTGATGGCACTCCCTGTGGGGTACACCAGGAGCACATTTGCAGTCCTCACCCATTTCCTGCTGCCACGGCAGGAGCAGATGAGCTGCTGCACCAGAGCACGGCCTCGATAAATTTAATGGTGGAAAAGAGACTCCAGGGCACACGAACTGCCAACATTTCCCTCTGCAGTAGGGTTATATATTCAGCTTGCATGGCAAAGTTTGGCTAGTGGCGGGGCATCTCTGGGATAAACATGTTTAAGAAGGGAAATAACCCCATAAAACTTCACAACCGCAGCCAGGAGAGAAGAAGCTGTGCTAGAGCAACAGCCCTGCAGACACCCAGGTCAGGGAGGGAGGGGGTAAGGGGTGCTCCAAATGTCAGAGCAGACACTTCCCTGCAGTCCATGGTGAAGGACCCACACCCTGTCCCCCTGTGCCACTTTGGGGGCAGCAGGGAGAAAAAACACAAGTGAAGTTGAGCCTGGGAAGAAAGGAAGCAAAAGAAGGCATTTTTAAGTTTTGATTTTATTTCTCACTATCCTCCTCTGATTTGATTGGCAAAAAATTAAACTTGTTTACCCAAGCTGAGACTACTTTGCCTGTAACAGTGATTGTTGAGTGATCTCTCCCTGCCCTTACCTCAACCCTCAAGACTTTTGTTCTATTTTGCCTCCCCCATCCAGCTGAGGAGGGGAGCAATAGAGCAGTTTTGGTGGGTACCTGGCATGCATCCAGGGTCAATTCACCACAGACGATTTGTATTTTAGTGCCTTCCAACATCCTTACACCTCCTGAACTGTTTTGCAGCAATGCCAATGTCTCCCTTCTGAGAATAAACCAAAATACCAGACCAGGTGTGGAGGGGAAGGTTCCCTTACCAGGAAAATGGTTTGGGTCTGGCTGGACCCATGAGATACATTGGCCACTTCACTCCCATTTTGCCAAAGGTTTGTAATACCAAACAGGTGGAAAATAGAGTGATTAAGCTCTGTGACTTTTGTGTTGCCTCTATAATGGGATCACCCTGGAGTGTGCTTGGGCATCTGCTACACCCTCAGCCCTCACCCAGTGCTGCTGTGCCCTGAGCACCAGTGCAGGGGGGCATGTGAGGACCTTCTGACCCTAATTTCTATGCCAACCTCCACATGGAGTTTTCAACTAACAGCTACAAGACAAGACTCTGGAAAATGGCATCTTCCTTGGTGCATAAAGTACCCTGTGGACTGCAGAGGTACTTCATGTTTCTGTGCATCTCTCCATAGGCAGCAGATGGGACCAGTCACACATTGTCAGACCTCCATCAAAGACTCCTCCCCATCCTCCATAAGCCTTCACCCGACTGTCAGGAACACCCCCAAGTCCCACCCAAACTCCAGCACTTTCCATGCTCTGCCCTTTGCCATCTGCAGCCCCCACCCACTTCTGCCAGGGGCACACAGCAAAGCATCCAAGCAGGTCTTGACCACCCCCAGCGCTATTTCTGCGAGATCCTAGAGGCAGAAGGCACAGCCTACCTGCAATCATTATGAGAAGGAACTTCTCTTTTCTGGGTTGAGAAACAATAAAAGAAAAGAAAAATCAGAATGATAAAGGAAGTGTTCATACTGCACTACGAACACCTACACAAATGATACTCAAAGCTGCATGTCACTATTTGTTATTCCCTTATTTCATTATTTTTCTGAGTCCTTCATTTTCAGCCCTTCTGTATAAGACATTTTGCTCTTTTGTTTCATAATTTTGTCCTTTAATTTATTTGTCCCTATTTCCTTTTGCTCTTCCTTTGATCTTTATCCTTTTAACTTTGGATTTTTTTCAAAAGCTTTTTTTGTAAACTCTGCCAGTTTCAATGTGCTGTCTTTGATGCATTTTTGAATTGGCTGCTACTTTGCTCTTTATGCAACTTTTATTTTTCTTGCTGGCTTGCTTGTTATCTGTGGGGCAGAAGCAATCAGATGCCAGGAGCCTTACTGCATCACTGCACACTAACTACTAAATTTAATTTTCACTTTATTACCTCTGGAACTTGACTTGCCCACCTCAACTCCATTTGTAGGCCGGAATTCTAAAGTGGGCCCTATGGATAACAAGCAAAACATCTGTGGCCTTACATGAAGCTCTCCAGTATCATTAATTTGAGTCTTGCAGAACTTAGTCCAGCAAAGTGGTGATCACCAGTGAGTTGGGCAGGAACTCTGCTCACATTTATGGTGTTATTCACTACGAGCTGAGCAGGACCTCTGCTCCTGGTGATGGAATTATGTGCAAGGGCTTCACCAGCCTCTCCCTTCAATCTGTTCAGTCCAGGAATATCAAACTTCTGTTGATTTCAGTGAGCAAACAAGGAGGCCAGGCAGTTTTTGCTGGCTCACTTCAAGCTGAGGGAATCAGGTTCAACTGAAAAAGCCTCTTCCCATCACATCAAGGCAAAAAGCTTTGAGCCACGGCACTACCCTTTCAGGGATCTCAAGCATTAACCCTTTCTCAGAGCTACACCAGTGCTGAATGGAGTAACACCTACACAAAAAGCACAGGAAAGTCCCATCCCTGTGCCCTGGCTAACCTGCCAGAAGGGTACAATCTATATTTGAAGACAGCTGGAAAGAAAGGGAGCTGCATGCCTTTGCACCACAAAATATGAGCACAGCAGAGCTTTGCAGCCAGTGTCACTACAAAGCCCACGTGCTCTTGAAATTATTAGCTCCAGTACCAACAGCAGATATGCCTCCTGAAGGAGGATTCATAAATATGAGTCAACACATGAGCATTTGTATCCACGGCAGTCCTGTCTAAAGGGGTCCAGATGAGATCTGGGCCATCCTAGCCGTGCTCGAACTGGCTGTGCTTGGGCACCCTGTAAAATATTCCGTAAAACAGCCATTGCATTGGCTTTTACCTCTTCTGCATGCTTTCCTATGAGAAAGGACAGAAATCAGAGCAGACAGCCATGTACAGCGCGCTAATCCAAAAGATAATGGGAAGAAACTTTGCAAGGAGAGAATTCAATTCACTTTATAACAAGAAGATACTCATTTCTCACAGTGACATCCAGAATGAGCAATGCTGGGTTCCTGCCGGCTCAGCTCTTTGTATAAAGGTTGTGATATTTTGTCAGCAAGGAAAACAAAGGTGCTGAGATTGGCTGGTCAATAATTGACTGAGCCTTGTTACTCACTGCAATCACTATCTTGTCACCATGTCTCTGTCTCAAAGTTTCCGTTAAAACTACTGAATCACCACAGTAAAAAAAGACTTCTTACCTTGGAAAAAAAAAAAAAAAAAAAAGGAAATTACCATCACTGACAACAACAGCAAAAGACTTCCTATCTGGCTTTGTCAAAGGTCACTCAGCAGTTAAGTCCATTTACACTGTGACTTCTACCAGCTGTGAAGAACACAGAACAAAGCGAACACCAATATTCACTCCACTTTTCCACAGAAACCTTCCCCCCCCACCCCTTCTTTTTAAGTTACCTCAATCTTCAAAGAACCCAACAAGGACAAAGCCTGCACTTGAAACCACTTTCACTTTGCATGTCTGACATTCGTGTTTCCAGCCCACCTGAGAGTCATAACCTTGGCACATTTCTTGGCAACTGCCTGGAGTTTTATCTTCCAGCAGTGAAGGTAAGCGAGCAACTCCTTTCACCACTGGGTTACAGGTGCTGTGTGTGGATATTATCCCCACCCTCCTTCTAACCTGTACTTCACCTGAGGACACAGCTCACTTGTTGTAGGCTCTGTACAAACTCAGAGCACAGGGGACACCCTGCCTCAAAGCACCCCTCTCTGAAGAGACAGAGCAGATAAATCAAATCTTATTACTCCAACCTATATGTGTAAAACCATCTTGGTCTCTCAACTAAATGACAAACCCAAAGGCAATTAGGTCTGATTTACAAGGGAGCCTGTGGCAATTATGCCTCCAGCTCAGGCACCTAAATTGTCTCAAGTGTTTTTGAGCCCACGCCTTGGAGAAGCCCACGGCCTGACAAGAAAAATTGGATACAGAAAACAAACTTGCCCCCAGCACCCTGACACATTCCCAAACTCATAGATCATCCTTCCCCCATAACAGCAGAGCTGCTTTACCACAGGGGCTGTGCACCTCCAGCCTTCAACTGCAAACACGAAATAGCCACACCTGACCACTCAAATTTACTATTGCAACGTATCAAAAAGAACAATCCAGAAAGCAAGACAGTATTAAAAAAAAGCCCTTAGGGAAACAAAAACAAATGTAGGACTAGAAGAGCAGAAATCACTGGCAACAAAAGAGTGCCAGGAAAGCCCATCCCGCTGATGGGAAGGGAGGGAGAGACCCCAAGACCTCACCACCTCCCTTGGCAGAATAACAACAGACTCCCCCCATTTTCATCGAGGCCAAGCCAGCCCTGGGCCTGCCTTAATTCAGGCTAGAACTGGTTAATTCTGATCTCAGGGCTGCGTAGCAGGAACTGCACAGGCTGGGACTGGAGCAGCTGCCTCAGCAGGGTTACAGCAGCACTGGAGTGCCCCATTAAGGGGGCACAGAGAGGCCCAAACCACAGGGCAAGTGGCAATTCATCAGAAAGGAAGCTCCCATCAAGCCAAGAAATAAGGAGCTGCTAAGCTTAAGAGGTTTCATGACTCAAGGACTAAGTCCCAGTGTTTCAGACCTCCCTATAAAGAATATTTTTAGGATTCTGAATTTCTCGTGGGGTTGAAGTCAGGAATATGAACTATTCTCCAAAGAAGCAGGACCTAAAATACCACCATTTCCCTCCTGTAGTGGCTTTTATTAATAGATCTCAAAAAGCTCCCAGGGTATCCTTCCCATCAGACAAGGAGACAGAACTGAAGCAACTCCTCAGAATCACACTGGTAAGGAGCATCCAAGCTGGGGAGAATCCTGGTGTCTCCCAGGGGCAGGGAGTTGTAAATCTCTCTTAGTTGTAAGACTCTCCCATGAGGGTTTCTATTAGTATTTTAATTTCTATTTCAGGCTGGCACATGCTTAAAATGTCTTGTGGTTTGCTCTCTTAGTTTCTCAGGTGTTTTTTTTTAATTATCTGATTGAAAAATTATCTAACCAAGAAGAAAAAAGCTCAAGTTGAGATGTCAAAACATCCATAGAAATCAAAATTAGACTAAAAAAATAAAAGAATTCACAGAAGAGATTCTTCAGTATACAACTGAGCTGTTCATAGTTCTGTATGCACTCAAATGGGTCCATGTGTGACTGCACACTGCAGTAGGCAGAAGCTACCTGCGTGCACGTGTAGCTACATCTCATTTTAGCATCAGGATGCGTTTTTTCCTGGCATAAATCAGGTAGCTTCCTCAATTTCACTGAAACTGCAAAGTTATTTTATATGTAATTTACCAAGCCATCTTTTCTACACTTTACAAAGATTCATGCACTAACCCAGAAAGTCCACAAGGAACACAGGCTAATTTGATCACAATTACTTTTTGAGGAATCAGTTGCTATAGGAAGATGAAATTATGATAACTCAAGCAGTGCATGCTCTTATGTCATGCACATCAAGATAATTAGTTTTGACTTGGTCTCAGTGATAATTTTTAGATAAGAACACAACTTGCTAACAACTCATTTCTTTGTGACATCCTACCATTTAGGAAGGCAATTTCTCAGCCCCTCTGTAATGCAGCTATATGCAAGATCACTACCCCACTTGAATGCCTCCAGTAAATGTGATCCCTCCACAGGCCCAACCCCACTGCTCCAGCAACAAGAAGAATTTTGTTCTTGCATGGCCAGGCAGCTCTTTGCTCCAAACAGTGGAAGAATTAAGCATTGTGGACCGGATCCTCAGCTGATCTAATGAGATGGCATTTCATTGAAACCAGGGCCAGCTGATTCCAGCTGAGGAGCCAACCCTTGATCTGCAGCAGCAACAGCTGAGGAGTAACAAACAGGGAAAAAACACCTCCTATTCCATAAGGACAACGAGCTCAGTGCTTTCAACAGGTTGATCAAGAAACCCCTGGGGGTTTAGGTCATCCAGAATATTGTATCCCAAATTAAAGAACGGGAACACTCAAAGCAAAAGGCTGGAGCTGGCAGCTTTGGCTTTCTGAAATCAGTTGAGGCTGCTGATGCATTTCCACAGAGAGCCCCCCTTTGCCCAGCCCTGATGATCTGACAGGACCAGCCCATCAGTCCCTCCTTCCAGCACTATTTAGCTCCAGCTCGCAGCTCAGTGCCCCTTCAGGCAACCTTAGCAAAGCCACCATGGGGAGGAGCGGGCGACCACACTGCCTCTGTGATTTGTGGGTGGAGACTTGGGTCAAGATTCATTCAAAAAAAACCACCAAATACCTAACAAAACCCTGGGCTGGAAAGCAGCCAAAACTTAGTATGCATTATTAAAAAACATCAGCACACCACTTGAAATGTGTGCTGCTGATGCTTCATACACAGAAGTTGACAGTGAAATCAAGCTCATGGAATCACCTCCTGTTCAGTACCAAGTGTATTCCACAGCAATGAAAGTGATTTTGGCAGTGTGGGAGGTTAATATGCAGTACCCATTAGATTGCCAGTGTGATCTGTGTTTATAAGGCAAAGCACCAATAAATCAGGTCAGCACATCAATCTTCAGAGGGAGGAAGGAGAGGGAGAGCAGGAAGGGCACCCTGGGCAGCATGGCCACAGGGGCAGGCAAGGCATGTGATGCCCTCAGGACTTCCAGCATCATAGATGGAGGCTCTCAGAAAGGAAAATCCATTTTTCCATTAGAAGTAACAATAAAAATATTACACTGATTCAAAATGTGCAATCAGGCCTGACTTACAGCTTGCCCTGCTGCATTCAGGCTTTACATCAGAAGGCTGTAAACTGTTATAACAGAAAATAATAGCTGGGTATGTTTACTCACCCAAAACCATGCTTCATTTATTTACCTGAATACACTATCACGTACACTGACCATTGTCCCTGCTCAGTGAGGCAGACAGACAAAAATGGGGAGAATAAACATCTACAAAGATTTCAGCAGCAGATAAGCTATTAATTCATGCACAAAACAATGAAGAAATGCCAGGATATACAACAGTAACCCCTCCCAAATTCTTGATTGTGTTATTTAATAAAAGCAAAGGTAGAACATGCAAAGAAGTGCTGAGTGCCAATCTGTAATACCAAATTAAAAAGCTTGTTAGATCCAAAGCAATCCTGGCTCATGACTGTAGCAATTCAATGTGAAACTCCCAATAACTTTCAAGTACTTCCATAAAAGAGAGGAAAGATTTTAATTCAGTGACCAAAAATAAAATAAAGAGTTGATGTAAGGGACTTGATTTCATTTATGTTATTGAAATGAGCTGTATGCAATGACTTATTGATGGCATAATATTCCATTAAGAACTTATTATTTTCTTGTTTACATAATGCCAGCAATTACAGGGGTAATGCTGGTCCAACACACAGCACAGCAGAAATGAAAAGCTCTTTGCCACATACTGGAATTCCACATGAAGGCATAGAATTTAGTTAAGGAGAAATATTTACATATTCCTTACTGAGATCAAGTTAACTTGGAAAGTTAGATAATAAACAACTATCTTCTGCATCTAACTAACAACTGCCCAAATCAGGCATGATTACAAAGATCCCGTGGCTCTATGCACACAGGTTTGGTACTTAAAATCCTGCTTGAACAATAATCAGCAGTTACCAAAAGTTTTGGGGTTTTTAATCAAGCCTTGCATGCAAACATTTGAAGCCAGAGGAGGTAAGTTGCATGCAAACATTGCACTTGCACTGAAAGTGAAGGGGCCAGGGCCTCACAGTACATGCACAGGGATGTAGGGCTGAAATCCAGCTGGCTAGACACAAATCCCCAGTTCTTCCCTTGCAGCAGAAAAAGGGAACTCTTCCCTAGCACAGGGGATCACACACACCCCAGATACCAGCACAAGCCCAAAAGCCCTGTTGCACCAAGCTCACACTTGCCCAGGGCCAGCAATGAGTTTGTCCTGGCAAGCTGCACTAGCCTTGGAATACCTCAGACCCAGGCCCTGGGTCTGCCTGCCACCTGCCACCCCACTTCCCAGCTATCCTGACCTGCAGCCCAGCTCCTGACTTATCCCAGGGCTTTCATGCATCAACCATCTGTGGCTTCCTGACCACAAGCCATCTCAGCCCTCCCAACCCAGCAGATACCTCAGTTCCCATCTCCCTGGCCAGAACACCAGGCTCCTGCCAGCCCCGTGGGGTCACCAGCAGGAATGCAAATGTGAGATTGGCTCTTGCTTTGTGTTCCCAAACAGATGATTAGAGAGGTGAGAGCGGCCCCTTCACTCACACCCAAGGCACAGTGACTGCAGGACAAGAGCAGGGCTGTACTTTTGCACCTGCTCATGGGAAAGACCCAGAAGAAAACAGGTGGGCTGGTATCCTCCTTGTGTAATGGGCTACAGGTGGAGCCCTCAGGGGTTTGGGAAGAGCCAGATGAGCCCTGGCTCCATTCCCTTGGCTTCACCAATCAGCAGAGCTTAGAGGCACAGAGGGGCTGTAACATACTGCTGGTGCTGATCATCAGCAGCCTTCAGGACAGAGGAAGAAAGGCTCAGGAAACAATGAATTATGCTTTTCCCTTAGTCCAAAGCAAAGCCACAAGCTCTTTCTCTACCAGAGTTTGCCACCTGGCAAGTGTATCTTATGTCACAGATGACCCATCAGTGGCTAAAGGCATTTGTAGATACTGAAGCTGAGAAATAAATGCAGTGACACAAGACAGCTCTCCTTTATTCACATCTCTGGGGCACTTGGGTCCAGGCAAAATTTGTCCACAAAGGTCAGTTGCAGAAGAGAACACAGTGCATCTACCAGTCTCACACTTTTAGCTAAAACTCAAATGTTTAAAAGGCTTGAGGAACAAGCAGCTTGTGGAAGACAGGGAGGTTCAGACACACTTTAGATGAAATCATACTTAACTAAATAGACAACGTGTACTAAAGATCACACTAATGAAAACAAAAACATGTAGTTTCAAGGAATTAGTTACTCGTTCACAGTATCATCATTTTCAGCTCTTGAAAGTCACGTAATTAACTACATCTAGTTGCCTGCATTATATTTCAAAGCCAGCCTCCTTTCCATTATATAACGTACACACAGAGTTACAACATGTTTGACACAATGTTCTTTTACTGCAAAGTAAATTCAAGCAACTTTAACCTCAAGAACTCATTTAAGTAATTTGCAACCTTCTCCTCAGACCTGTTCAGTTTCACCCCCATCTAACACCATAGACCTCAGTTTTAGTAGGGCAAACACCAAAAAAAAAAAAAAAACAACCTCCACGTAGGTAAAATTTGCAACCTACAAGCTCTGCTGTGCCACTCTAAAGGAGATAATGTGCCATATTATCTATCCTCACTTGAAGTGCTACAAACAGCTCCCCCAGAACTCCTTAAAAAGCCACAGCAGAGTACAACACAAGTGATACACAAAGAACCTTGTACCCTGCACTCACCCCTCGCTGGCTTCGGCTGCCCTCCTCCATCAGCCGCTCCCCAAACCACAGGCTCCAGCTTCCACCTGCCCCCTTTTGTCTCCCTGGGCTTGATTAGTAATCCAGCTCAGCTGATTTCCCTAGGAGACAGCAGCAGGCAAAGCCACAGGCAGGCAAAAAAAAGAACCCCAAAACCATGGAGATAATTTTCCACATGCCATTCATACTGCACCCCCAC
Organism: Corvus cornix cornix; assembly: GCF_000738735.6. Classification (NCBI taxonomy): domain Eukaryota; kingdom Metazoa; phylum Chordata; class Aves; order Passeriformes; family Corvidae; genus Corvus; species Corvus cornix. The sequence goes on from NC_046344.1 coordinate 3,094,751, forward strand.
CACGTATTGTAGCCCTTTCCAGCAACTGAGGGTTCCCCAGGTGGACCAAAATGGCAAGGTTCTTCCTGATGGGCCTAAAATGCCAGCTTCCTAAGCTAGGTTAAAATAAACTGAATGTTATCTCACTGCATAGAGAGGTAGCTAAATTATGAACCAAACTTGATTTCCCAAGCAGGACTGTACAGACTTGATATTGAACAGTAGCAGGAGGCAACAACACACAAGGAACCACTGCCACTGTCCACACAGTCCAGACAGCCTTTGTCCAAGCTGATCTTGGTGAAAAAAAGTGGGAAAAGACAGAAAACCTTGCTTCTGGCTCTGTAGCAAAACGTTTTGCTGTGACTAAGTACACCTGTACTTGAAGGATCCAGGTGCACCTCTGAACCCTGGGACTACAAAGTCTCACTAGGACAGCGAGTTTTGTCCTTCCACAAAGCTACAGAGCACTCCATAGGATCATGGTCCTGTTAGGTCTTTTTTTTTTTTTGGTTCATCAACTTTTATTCCTGCTGGAAAAGCAGTGATTTCCCTTGTGCAAAACATGGTGACTCTGTAACACTGCATGGATGTGCTTCAGAGGAGTGCAGAGTGCTGGACTCTGCAGAAGAACCAGGAAGGGAACAGTGCTGGATGGGAGAACGCTTTTTGAGGAAAAGCAACACTTTAATGCGGCATAATTCAGGGAAACACGGACCACCGCATTCAGCATTGAGATGATTCTGTGGAAAGTTGGTGGTGGGTTGGAGTAAGCACTTTACCTTTCTCACTTCTCCTACAGCCCAACTCAACCACCACTGGAGCCCGGCTATGGTCCAGAGAATCCAGGGAAACTCCCCAAAGACAGAAATCGGCAGCTCTGAGCATCCCCGCCTGACCACCTGAAGAGCCAGGAACAGCTCGTCCCTCCCTCCAGAGTGCCCTCACTCTTCCACAACTGCCAACAGCACTCTCCGGGCTGTGCTGGCCCCGAGGCCACCACTTCCATTAGCCCACTGGGCCAGCCGGACACGGAGCCAGCTGCGCGGGGAAGGCAGCAGGAGGGCGGGCAGCACGCTCCCGGATTATCACAGCCCGCAGGATCTCGGATTAGACAGCAAGGCTGTGTCCCGGGGGGAGCGGAGCCCGCGGCTCCCCGGGCTGACCTTGCCGGGCCGGGGGCGAGGGCAGCGGGCAATGCGCCACTTGCCAGCCCGGACAGTGACGGAGCACAATCGCCGATCCCAGCCCGGCACACACCGCTCTCCTGCTTCGCAATGCTGTTAGTGCTGATTCCTCTCTCTTCTACCGCTTCGTGGTTTGTTTTTTTTTTTTTTCCCTTTATATTTTTTTTCCCCAAACCTTTGTGGAACAGACGCCCTCTCCTTGCCCCAGTTGGAGCTGCAGTAGAATGAAAAGGGGGTGTGGGAAGGAGGGAGGAGAGGAGGGGAAAAAAACCCCCGCTTTTGGTTGAGGTTTTCCTGTTACTATCACTGTAGCGTTTATTTAGCCAATCTCCTAACTATGACGTGAGGAAGGCAGGAATCATGGCTCGCTCATAATATTTAACACACCCACTGAAAGCTCGAGCTGCAGAGCTACTAGTCCAACCAGTCTCCAGAATTCAGTGTAGCTGAAAGAGGTTTTCACTCTGCACCTGCCAAAGATCTCTCCCCCCTTTTCCCTTCTCTCCCCCCTTCTCTCTTCCTTTCTCTCTCTCTCCTAAAGAAAGATCTGTAAGACCCAGCAGAGATCAAAGACCTCTTCGCTAAAAGAACCTCTGATTTATATTAGTTTCTTTCCTCTAATCCTTCCTTCTCCCCCCTCTTTTTTTTTATTTTTTTCCTGTGCCATATTTAACCTTTATGTTGCAGTTGTGCCATCAGACAGTTTTGCAGCCAAAAAAAACCAGCCCAAGCCAAAGCACAAGCCCAGCTCGGATACAGCAGCCACCCAGACTCGATCTCAGTTGAACATACTAATCTCTCCCAAGCACTGGACGCGATGGATGAAGAAACTGGAACCGCTCTAAGAAAATGATTTTCCAGCCAAGGTTCTTAAAGAGTCTGAGAGAAGAGAGGGAGCGAGAGCGAGCGGAGAGCGCTTCTGCTGCATCACTGCTCAAATCCAAGGGAAAGGAGTCAGCGTTTCCAGCACAGCCAAATATTATGGATGATTTTTTTTCTTCTGTCGCCTTTCCGCACAGGTTTTCTTAATATTTTTCTTTCCCCCCTCCTCCTCTCCGTATTTTTTTTTTTAATTTTATATTTTATTCAATCAGCGGCTGTGCTTGATGCCGGTTTCTCTCCAAGAGCCAGTTTTCCCTGTTTGTTGTGATCCCTGTAATAAAAAGAGGGAGAAATCGTGAACAGATGGCTTTCTATATTGCCATGCCGCTGGCACTGTTTTCCTGTTGATTTTAAAGGCTCGGTCCGGAGCTTTTTTTTTTTTTTTTAATTATTATTTTTTTTTCCCCCTTTATTTTTTTTTCCTCCCCCTCCCAAGTTCTTGATGATACTGAGACATGAGGACCTATCGGGTTTAGCCTGTTTATTTCTCGGCGCCTATGGAGGTAACTTTATTGACTTGATCGCTCGCTTCCCGACCCGAGAGGAGCACGCCGGAGCCCCGGGGGGGGCCCGGCAGCCCCGCGCCCGCCCGGGCTCTGTCCGCCGCCTCCCCTCCCTCCCCCTCCCCCGGTAATTCATCAGCCGCCCCGGCCATGAAAATGCTCCTGGTCCGCAAGTTCCGGGTGCTGATCCTGATGGTGTTCCTCGTCGCCTGCACCATGCACATCATGATCGACCTGCTGCCGCGCCTGGAGCGCCGGGGCCCCGAGGGCCGCCCGGGCTGCTCCTGCCCTCCGCCCGCCGCCGCGCCGCCCCGCGCCGCCGCGCCGCGCTGGCCCAGCAAGCACACGCTGCGGATCCTGCAGGACTTCAGCGCCGAGCCGGCCTCCAACCTCTCGTCGCAGTCGCGGGAGGCTGCGGAGCGGGCGGCGGGCGGCGCGGGCGGCGCGGGCGCGGCGGCGGCGGGGAGGGCGCGGCGCTTGATCGGCCCCGGGGCGCCGCGCCCGCCGCCCCCCGCCAGCAACGCCGCCCCGCTGGCCGCGCTCTTCGAGCACCCGCTGTACCGCGCCGCCCTGCCCCCGCTGGCCGACGGCGACCTCCTCTTCAATGTCAACAGCGACATCAGGTTCAACCCGCGGGCGGCCGAGCAGCCCGAGTGGTGAGTGGCCGGGGCGGGGTGGGGACGTGGCGTGTGTCCCCAGGGTCGCTGCGCTCCGGTGGGTAACGCGGGCTTTAGGGTGTCGTGGCTGGGGGGAAGTGGGCAGAGGGTTGAACGGAGCGACTCGGGGTCACTGGGAAAAAGAGAAACGGTTCGCAGGCTCGCCCCGGTCGTGTTCCTCCGGAAAATAAATGCCGTGAAATACAGAATAAACGCAGGAGCACGGGAAGGCTGGAGCGCTGGGGCCAAGGGGTCGGTCTCCCCCCATCTCCAGCTGCAGCCGAGGAAGATGCTGCCAGAAGAACGGTGTGAGGAGGAGGGTGAGCTCACAGCGAGCGTTCCCTGTCTCCCACTCAGAGGTGAAGGGGCTGAGCAGTGAGGCCAGCCAGTAACACATTAACTTTTCTCAAAAGCAAGGTCTAGTACCACTAAGGCATTCATCCTGGCAGGTATTTCCGCTCTCAGGATCTGATCTGTGCTACATTTTTCATCCTCAATTAATTCCCAGTGCCCTGCACCTCCACTGCTCTCCAGCCTTCAAAGCAGTCAGTTGCCTCTGTGAATCGTATGCCCTGTTGGCTCCTTAGAAATGCTGAGAAATTCAATGACTGAAAAATCAAAAGGGTTGTCTAATACAACAGCACCCTCTTCCCAACACACTGACATTGTAATGTTTAAACAGCTGCATTGTACCGTGCAAAAGCTCTGTCAAGCTGCAGAGCAGCCAGCATGATCTAAACCTTTAGAAAGAGAGGATAAATAATTCTGATTTCCGCCCCATGAGCATGTGAATTGTCCAGGCCTCTTCCATCTAATAATCCTAATTGACTGTGAAGGGAAATAACCTGGAAAAGTTTTGGTTTCTCTGAGAGAAAAAGAAAAAAAGTCACAAATGCCTGAACATCTGGAGATGACTGTAAACACAGAGAACTCTGAATCAAAAATATGGGTTAGTCTGTTCTGTAGGTGAAGAGTGAAATCAGCACTGATATCTACAATGCAGCTGCCTGTTGTACGTCTTTTCTTTAGTGGCTGCAGCCAAAGTTCACAGAACTAAAGGGAAATTTGGAAGGTAACATTTTAACAGTTCTTTGCTGTAGTAGTGTCCTACTGCTCCGGAAGGGGCAAAGCCAGCCAGTTCTTTCGCAACCAGTTCAGAGTGATGCAGTTTCTCTCATTCTCTCTCTTTAAGAAGGAGGAGGGAGTGGGAGCGTTGGGCACCACAGGTCAGGTTCTGCTGCACTCTTGGTTTCCTGCCCCACGTCCCTGTTAAACAAAGGTTCAGGATGATGCTGTTGTTCGAGTCAGACCTGTAAAAGCTGTGTGTAATGTAATGCAGCCTAAGCACAGGGTAAAACTGAGCTCTGTGTTTCTGCTGTAGAAGGGCCTCTGCCAACGCTCAGTGATGCCGCTCTGAGTTTTGCTGCTGACTTCCATGGGTGTTAAATCAGGCAGGGTGAGGGAAAGTGAGAATCCATCTCCCCATTAGCCCCAGGTGGGAGAAGGCTCCTGGTGCAGGAGGAACCTGGGACTTCTCCCCCTCCTGTAGTGCTTTGCCTGTCCAAGTTGTCGCATTTTGAAGCCCTGTTTCTTGACGCGTGTTACAAACTGTAGCATTATTTCTTTCTCCTCAACTTTGGGTTGTTGTATTGTTCTTTTCTTTTTTTTTTTTTTGCTGGTAGGCAAAATGAAGATCATCATGAAGAATTTTTGCCAACTGGAGAAACCTCCATAGACTCCTACCCAAACTGGTTAAAATTCCACATTGGCATTAATCGGTACGAGTTGTATTCCAGACATAATCCTGCAATTGAGGCTTTACTGCAAGACCTTGTCTCCCAAAAAATAACCAGCGTTGGTATGTTTGGATATATGTTGTTTTTTTATCATTATTTGCTCTTTATTCGGGATCTCACTGCTGTTTGAGTATTAATATTTTGCATGGCTTCTCTCCAGCGTCCCTGCAACATCGCTTTCCGACTTCCCTGCTCATTTTCCCTGCTAAACATTAAGAGATATTGCCAGCTCTGTATTACCTGAATAATTGCCAAGTCTGCCAGCAAGGCAAACCCCATTCATGTCAGAGATCTTTTAGTCACAATCAGGCTGAAAGTGCCCTATTCGGTTATTTAAAATAAATACGCTGACCAAAAAAAAGGGATGGCAGAAAGCAGACAGCATCCTGCACGAGCTAGATTTGTATTGTTGGCTGATTATGATTTAAAAGGCTGTGCCTGGCAGCGCTGGCCGTGCCAAGGAAGGAGAGGCTGCCCTGCAGCCCTGCAGCGGTGGCTGCGGGAGCATCCGGCACCGCGGGCTCTGCGGCTGCAGGAGCTGCAGCTTCCCCAGGCATGGCAGGGAGCTCCAGGCAAGGCAGCCTCCTGCTGAGCACAGCTCAGCTCTGTTTACTCTGCTTGTGAATCCACAACAGGGATGTGCCCACGTCAACCTTTGGCTCTGGTTAAGCAAGGTGACACCGTTCAGGGCTTTTCTCCAGGGTTGTTTAATGGCAATGTGTGTCTTCTTGAATTTAGCTGCGTAGCTGCACGGGGGAAAAAAATGACACAGCCTTAGATGAAAGCCCTGGGATACTAAACAAGTGCACACCCCGTGGTTTCCAGAGGTAGGGAATTGCAGCACAGGCAGTGGTTTCCATCCACCAGGCAGAAAATGGAGTTACTTGTGCTGACCACAAAGTTGCAAAGTCCCTTTCAGAGGGATGAAACAGCCGGAGCTCTGTGAAAGTGCTGATGGTGTGTTGGCACTGTGGGATGAGGTCAGCAGGTCTTTAACCCTGCAAGGCAAAAATTCCCCTGGCTTCAGCAGGAAATGGCCTGGGCAAGAATAGCTCAAGCAGCCCTAAGGTTTACATTTTCCATTGTGTGAATCACGGCCCCGCTGCTGAGCAGGAATAAAGGAGATCCTTGGTCATCAGGAGTGGGCTGATTTAGCTGGTTGGGATGGATTAGGTGTAAAATGCAGGATGCCACAGGAGACCTTCAGCTCAGTGCATCTTGCTGCATGTTGGCTGTGCTCAGCACACTGCTCTGCTGGGGCAGCACTCTGAGTAAAGCAGTTTGTGGTACCCAGGTGCTGTCCCACATGTTGGATTCAGGGGTCCAGTGGACATGTAGCTCAGGAAAGATGACAAACATGGGCTTGTTTATTAACCTGTGATGGGTTTTCTGTCCCCAAAAGTCTGGATCGGAGTGATTCATTAAGGGGGTCATGTTTGACCATCAAGCCATGTGTTTTCCCTTCCCCAGCTCAGAGGTGACACTGCAGGTAGCAGCAGACTCTGCCCATGCTCCTCTGGTCTGCACTGGAGGGTGACGAGGGCACTGAATGGACACAGCCTGGGTGATTCTCTCCCTGACACAGCCCTCACCTTTCCTGAGCTCGCCCCTCAATACCCACCAGTTTTTGGACTATTAGTGGCACGTGCCAATGGGGATTGAGCCAGCACTTTGTAACACGTGTGTGAACATTGCTCCTTGGGCACATCCACTGAGGAGGGAGAGATGCACTCTGTGCCCATCCCTGTCCCTGCAGAGAGCAGCAGTGCCCAGGCAGTGGCCAGGCTGTCCCCAGAGGGGCAGAGGTGATGTCCAACCGAGCCATCTCCTGGCCCATCTCTTGAGCTTTGCACAAAGTGCAGTGGCTGTAGCAGTTTGTACTGCTGAGTTCTGATCTCCACTCACCTCCCCAGCCCTCCAGAGCTCAGCCATGGGGTCTGTGCAGGAGGAGGAGAGCAGTGTCTGCAGCAGACTCAGCTGTGCTCGAGCCATGAGGTCTGTCCCTTTCTGCAGAGCAGGGGGATGGCTGAGGTGGAGTGGGGGCACACAAGCTGGGTTGGGGAGACAGGGAGGTAGGAGCAAGAAATAGTAGGTGAGTGCTCACTCTTGATCTTCTGGGCTTGGCGTTCACTTGTGCTTCTGGGCATGTGGCTTCACCTCTCTCTGCTTCACCTGAGAGCAGCAAAAAATTATTATCATAGAAAATGGGAGTGAAATCCTGACCCTGGTGACGTAAGTGGAAGTTTTTGCCACTTACTTCCCTGGGGCCATGATTTCACCTGATGTGTCATACAGATGTATCGTGGGGTTTCCATTAATTCTGATTTTGATAGAGCTTTCAGATCAACGGGGGGAAAGGGCACTGGGACCTCAGAGGAAGATTTATGGTTGCTATTAGCGATTCCCTTTGGGATTGTCTCTGTTAATGTTTGAACAAGGCTCTTAAGAGTATGGTAGGGCCTCTTATGCCTCTAACAAAAACACAGAGCCATGGTTTCTAGCAATGAATCAGGATAATTTCCATAAATTAAACTATGAGGTGTATTTGGTATAGTTGTTGGCCGCTATGGGAACTGACAGGGAACGATTCCTACACGTAAATCCCAGTCTAAAATCAAGTATATGGAAATGGAAGGGGACCTTTTGCCAATGCAGAGGTGCCTGGATCTGAATTTTGGTGGTAGCATTCACTGCCTGGCCCTGTGGGAATTCAGCTTTGTCAGCCTGCAAAGAAAAAAAGAGCATATTGCTAATATACTTTTTAAAATTATTTTTTGCACAATGCAGCATCTCTTACTTTATGTTGCAAATTCTTCGGATGTTTAAAAGTACATGCTTTAAAGTAATTCCTGCCAGTTTTCAGCTTTACTGCAGAGCAGCAGAGGGATTCAAAAGCATGTAAGCTGATTAATAAAGAGTAATATATTTGACCAAAGGACATTTATAGGGCTGTTACATTCTTTGCATATTCCTGCTTATCTTCTAATTAGCCTTGGAGTTTTACCTTATGGTAAATTTTTGCTGGGTTGTGTTGGGTTTTTTTTCTTCTTTTTAAGCCAGCTGGCAAGATGTCAGGTTAGGAGTATAAAATAAATTGAAACCTTGATAATGCCTGGTCTTCAGGCTTCTTTTGGCAAGCAGGACAATTAAATGTACAGGGTTCCATGCATTAGGTGAAATGGGATATGGCTTTATCCAGTTTCTTCCCGGTGTTCAGATTTACTTTGGCTCTAATAGAATTAGATGATTTGCCTGATACCTACAGCAATTAGATCCAAACTGCAGCAAAACAGCATTCTTGGCCTCACTGTGATTTCTCTGCTCACCCTGCATTATTTATGGGGGAGAGTGGGGACCAGACTGGCCCCCCACATCTGCTAGAACCACTCACACGACTCTGTAACATGCAGGGGTGTTTTAAAATGAAAACGGTGACAGAAGCAATTCCCAAGAGCAGGGAGCACCAAGGTGACATTTTCTTGATGTTAAAGTTTAAATGGAACAAATCCACGGATGGGAAGGAGCATCCCATCCAGCTCCCACAGTGACACCTAGAGCTGGCCTGGAAAAGGACAGGGTTACCCAGGCTCGGGCTGAGGATGTTTCTGTGCCCTGCATCTATATATGTATTTATATATTTCCTATTCATTTTGTTCAGCATAAAGGGGTAGCTCTTAATTTGATTTAATTCACTGAAAATTTCCTCTTGCCATAAATAGGAGCCTAGAGAGAATTGTTTTTCCACTGAGCACTGAAGCCTGGTTTTCAGAAGCACATGCACAGGCAATTGCACATTTCCTTTGCCTTTCATAGCTGTTTATTGCATGCATAAATAACCATAGTTAGCTGTTTTCTTGCATATTTACAAGATGTCTGTGCATAATTGTGGCAGCAGTATCAGCAGTTCAACACCAGCTCTGGCATGGTGCATTGGAAGGGCAGTGTGGGCTTGGTCTTGCTGTCCAGAGGAGATTCCTGTAAGCAGAATAGGCCTTTGTAATTCCTCTGAGCAGCTGGGATTTATTTTTTGATTCTTTAAGTTCTCTGGTTGTAAAGGCTTGGAAACATTACCTGACTGAGGTGATTTGTGAATCTGTGATGCCTTCAGTTTGTTCAGCGAGTAATTAGAAAGCAAGTGTGTGAGATTACTCACTCTGGGAATAAAAGCTGCAGTTACCTGAGGTGGGCTCTGCTTCAAGGCAGGGGAAGAAAAGAGAAAAGGAAAAGAGAAGGCTCTTAATACTGAACATAAATTCTGGTTCTAAGGAAAGTTGTGAAAATTTCATCCGAAAGAAAGGAAGAAGTGCTTCTGAGAACTTGTGAAAACAATGAAATGTAGCACCTTTGATTTACTGTGTAAGAAAACAGTGAGTCTGCCAAGAGTCAACAGATTGATTTAATGTACTATTCCAGATGAAAGGAGGGGACTTAAAATGTACAGCAAAGCCTAAGAATAATTTCACAGATCTCTTCCCCTACAGTCTTTACTTCCTTGACTAAACCAAGAAAGTCCTTTAAGAACAAGTTAGCAGAATTGGCTGAACAAGGACAAACTAAGAGATGATGAGGGCTTGAATTTATTTTGAAATTTATTCTTCACAGCTTGTACAGGGCCATGTCTCTAGCCCGGGGCAGAGCATTACTTGTTAAAGGCAATCAACATGTTTATGTTAGATTTAAGCTTGATCTATAAATAGGAATCCAAAATGGATCTGAGCATCCTCTGTTTCAGATGTTAACTGCATCCCAGGCTGTGACTGTATCTCACTTCTCAGGCATTAGCACTGCATAATTAAATACATTTTTAAATGTTTGTTGGATTCTGACCAAAAGAATCAGAAAAAGTTCAGGGGTCCTGTTGGGACTCTCTCTCTCTCCATCAGAAAACAATATGGTTTAGACAGGCTGGTAGGATCAGGGCTATCATGGGGCAAAACAGAGGGGCTGGAAAGCCAGACCGGTTGGAATTCCAAATCCCTTTGGGTCAAAACCCTCTGGGCAGCGTTGTCAGTACCAGACAGCAGCCAGGAACTCTGTAGCATTCAGCTTGAAAAGATGACTGAGAGATGATAGCTGGGTTATCTTTTGTACTGGATGGGCTCTGTGGCTCAGGGAGGGAATTCAGGCCTTGTGTTGCTGAGGGGACAGGGTGGGGAAGTAGCAGACGTGGCATGTGGCCATGACAGCAGGCTCAGAGGTGTAAATGGGGTGGGGATTTTTCCAGGCTTGATCCAAAGTCTGTCGGAGAAAACAGAAGGAGTCCCACCAATTTCACTAATCTTTGGACAAGACTGTAATCCCAAACATTCATGCAAAAAGATTTCTCAGGGAATTTTTTGCAAAGCCTCCTGAAGTTAGGAAGACTTCTGATCACACCCTAGAGCCCTTACACTGGGTTAACAGGAAAGGTTAATGCTGCTTTCCATTTGCTTCTGCTTTGGAGGGAAAAGAGAAGCTTTGAGTTGCCTGAAGATGAAAAGTAATGATGGCATTGGGATTTGTTTTTAGCAGTGTGCCAGTACATCTAGGAGCTGTGTGAGACTTGATTTGAAGAACCTGCTGTGAGCTAGCAGGTTTATAAAGCCTTTACAGAGCTGTTTGTGACCTGTGGTGTTACAGTATATTAAAATACTTAAAAAAAAAAAAAAGGTGAATTCAGAGTGTGACTGGTGGTTCCTCTGGAGTCAGCACAGCCTTGTGTTGCAAGGCTTTTGTAAAAATCCCTGAACTTGCTGACCACAGATGTGACAGAGCGCGATGGTGCAGCACCCTCCACTCCTTGGAAAATTGGATGTGCTGCTTCTGGGTGTGCCACATTCTTCAGGAATGGGCCTGTGGACAGTAGATGAAGGCACAAGGATGTCTCCAGATGAGCAAACAACGTTTGGGACAAACCCCTGGAAGATGACAGGCCATAACGGCCAGAGGGACATGTTTAACTGAGGCTGAGGAGGAGACAGAGTTCCTGAGGAATACAGCTCAGAAAATGAGAGGGAAGCCAGTGTGCAGATGTGATGCTAAGTTAGGACAGGGGAAGTGATCTGACTTAGAGTGAATCATCTCCAGGGAGATCTGCTCTTCTCTGGCATTGCAGCCCCAGAATGTGGGCACCCCAGCCTGCTCCAAGGCTGCTTAGTTTGCAGGTACAGCAAGAGTCTTGTCGAGCTCAAAAGAACAGTCCAAGCACAGGTGTTTCCATCTCTGCAGGGATTACAGTGCTGGGCTCTAACCAGCTGGGATCTGGAGGGTGGCCTTGCATCACTCCCAGCCTGGCCAGCACGTCAGTGGCACTGGAAGAGCAAAGTGGGAGTAGCTGCACGTGAGTCTGGATGACGGGGGGAAGCCAAGGTGGAGCTCTGGCATGGGGTGTTTTCCATGATCCATGTGGGTTCTAGCATGCCCTGCCACAAAGCACAATGGGAACACAATTCCCACCAATGTCCCCCTCTGGTTTTCAGAGTTCCAAAGTTTGCTCCCAGCAGCAGTGGAGGAACAACTTGTGCCAGCAAAACTTGTGTTGGGGGGAGGCTACTGGTGCAAGCAGTTAAGGCAGTACAATAAGATGGATCTAAAAAGACGAGGGGGATGCTTTTGTTTTACTTCAGCTCAGTTCCTTCTGACAGGAAAGCAGGCTTTTGTGTCTCATGGAAGAATTATTCTGAATTGTTAATCTTCATACATTTCCCTGCTTGGTGGTGACATCCTCGCTGTTGAGTTTGGCTGCTAACAAAATCATTATCTGTCGAGTGGCTTCAATTTGCTGAGAAACCAGTCCTTTTAGTATCTGAAACTCTGTGCTTAGAGAAGGCCGTGCTGGAACATCGTTTTTTGCTTCTTCTTTGTACTGCTGTGATGGTAGGGGTGTAGATTAGTGGATCTTTAAGGTCCCTTCCAACCCAGACCGTTCTGTGATCCCATGTTGCTTTGAAATGCCACGCCTGTGGCAGTGGCTGGGCAGGGAAGGTGGTCAGGACTGCCCTGTGCCCTGAGCCCTGTGCCCTGTGGGCGTGGGGCAAGGGCAGCTCCAGCTGCCCAGCCTAACCAGGGCTGTTTCCAGAGTGCACAGACGGTCCCAGGGCACCACATGCAGGGTTTGGACTGGAAGGTTTCTGCTTTTTATAGTCCTCAGGATGGGAGCTGGCCATGAAAAAGCCTTGTGCTCCTCCTGCACTCAGGTGCAGATCAACTGACCTGTCCTGCACAGGAGAGGGAGTTTAATCCTGGAAAGCCCTGTGCCTCTGCATTACCTGGTCAGTGCAAATTGCTTAATGCCCTTTAATTTCTAATTATTTATTTGTTCCTTTGGGATGAAGTGGAAAGGCGAGAGAAGGCTGGGATCAGCAAAACAGCAGGGCAGGAGGGATTTTATTCTAGGAGAAGTATAATTACACTGACCAGATTTGCATAGCATTTTGTTGCAAAAATATAGGCTACAAGTGCTGAAAGAGAGCTGATGACCTATCAGTGATAAGGCACAGAGATGAGTAATTAAAAAGATGTGCAGCTAATAGCATTGGTTAGAGAAAAAACATGTACAAGCTCTATAGGTGGAACAAGGGCAGCTCTCAGCCAGAATTTACAGAGCAAGATAACCTGACATTTATGTAGTTCTCCAGTTGACACGGGTTTTGTCAGAGCTGCAGAGAAAGGGATTGATTATCTGATGATTCGTAGAAAGCATCTTTAAGAGACTGACTCATCCACACAGCCCTGCTGGCCATGGCCTGCCTTCCCAACACAGAGGTGCATTTAGGAGTCAGACTACAGGTAATTTCATTTATTAGGACACTTTTGTTTGAGGCAGTAGAAAAGCAGCTGTTTTTTGAACTATAGGTTTATCTTTTTTAAGTAGCCTTATCATCAAGTAAAATGCATTTTTATGAATTCTTATATAAAATTTAATTCTTATATATATAAAAATCATCCTAATTTTAGAAACACTATAATCTGGCTGTTAGTGTGACATTGTCCAAGTTTTTCAGAATGGTATGAATGAGTATCAGTCTTAAATTCCCATTAGCTCCTAGTTGGGAGATGAGCAAAGCCACTGTCCTTGCCACCTCCACTGTCCTCTCCTACCTCCACTGTCCTCTCCTGCCTCCACTGTCCTCTCCTGCCTCCACTGTCCTCTCCTGCCCCCCCAGCCAGGCCAGGCTGCTCTGCACAGCTCTGCTCTCATGTATGAACCACCTTGGGATGCCTTGGAGTTAATGGCTGGGCTTGGATACATATCCACTGTGCATGGAAGGGCTGAATTTACATATCTCTGCTGCTCAGAAACTGTTATTAAAATCGCAGCAGAGATCAGAGATTGCTGCAGTATCTGCTCATACTTTTAATTAAGGAGCTGTCTGCTGTGCACTGTGCTGTACATCCCAGCTGCAGTTGTCTTTGAAAGCACCCCCATCTCCTTTCCCAGTGTGAGTACCTTGTCAGAAGGGACTCCAAAAGCAACAGGAGATGGAGAAAACAAGACTCCAATGGTCTGCTCCTATAGGTGCTGTTCATCTGGGGTGCTTATGGAGCCCATGGTGGCCATGGTAGCCAGAAGAAGGCAAAAAAGTGTCAGGAAATGCAATCCATGTTTAGTCCTGGTCAGCAGCTCAAAGCCTTCCCCTGTAGTCTGCTGAATAATCTGTTGTCCAGTTGGGATCACCGTGCTTGATGCTCTGATAGCATGGTGCTGAACTGATCCAGAGGAAAACAGATAGGATTTGGTTTCAAGGAAACTGAGTGTAAGTAGATCCACATGTCTCATTTTAAAGCTGTTTGTGTTTTTCCCCCGCAGCAATGAAATCAGGAGGCACCCAGCTGAAGCTGATCATGACATTCCAGAACTATGGACAAGCATTGTTTAAACCAATGAAGTAAGTCCAAAAAGTCTGTGATTTAAAGTGAATTTGTGGCGGAGTAGCCGTCTTCTAAGCTGTTAAACGTTTGCTGTAGGATCTCCCAAGGTTAATGTGTCTGGCTCCCGAGCCTTGCTGCTGAGCCTGGAGCTGCAGGGTCTGTTGATACCTTGCCCTGCTAGACTGGTCCTTGGAAGAGATGCTGAGAAGGCTTCAGAGACATTAGAGTCTTCTCAGGAATGCTGTTCACTCTGATCTCTGTGAAATCTCCCGTCATAAATACAGGATGTTTTCAGCATTTCCATCTCATGTAAACTTACTCCTCAGGTCTGAGCTTTATCTAGTGTCAGTGCTCCTCTGGAACATGGCCAGACAAGAGAGATGATTCAGAACAGCTTTGAGAAGAGCTAAACAGTATCTGTCTGATAAATCAGAATTTAATCAGTTGATTTATTGTTGTTTGTATTAAAGAGTTGTATTAGTCATTTGGCTGGGGCTATGCTGAGTCTGTGAAAATGAGTTTATCCAAGAGCGGTACTGCAAGGTAATGCCTCTGGAGAGAAAGGGAAGGACTAGGATTATGCAGCCTTAATTTGTGCCTGCCTGGATCCCATTGAGATGAGAGAAGTTATTCAGATACAAAACAGACTCCCAAATCCTGACCTGTATGTTTGTGCTGTAAGAAGGAAAATGACTCTGTGCTCATTGTAGAGGATTTAGCAAAGACACTTAGGGCTGCAAAATGTTTAATGGAGCTACTCGGTATCTGTGTCAAGGGTACCACTGGAGTAACAAATTCATTTCCTTCTTTTGTTCCCACTGTAGGGAAGTTCAGTTAATTTCCTCTAAGATGGTCCATAGAAGACTAAAGTAGCTGAGAATGAGTGGTTTGGAATATGTGTTGGCATTGTGTTAGAGCTGCAGTGGGGAGCACAGCTCAGGGGGGAAGCTGCTGGCTGGCGTCTGAGAGATTCCATTTCACTACACATTTTGCTGTAGATTGACTTCAGACAAGTACAGATTTGACTTGATTTTATTTGACTGCCAGAAGGGTCAAAAAATTGATCTGACCTTCCTTCAACCTTCAAGGTTTGAGCAGGAACCCTCCCTATGTGCCTCTACCCTGGGAATCACAAGAAAATCCTATGAACTTCAAGAGAACACAAGGCATTTGTACAAAGGCCAAATGCCTCTGTGTCATTTCCCAAATTGCACACAAATTCTCCACGTTTCTAGTGGATCACTGGGTGCCTGAGAGAGGCTGGAGGCAGCAGAGACAATACTGGCAACTCAGAGGGAAGGTGGTACCAGAGAGCATCTACTCCAGCACCTGCCCTGCCTCTCCCTGAGTGTTCAGATAACCAGTGCACGAGCCCATCCCCTTTACCTGCAGGTTTGATGCATATAGGCACAATTCCTGATCACATCTTGTCCCACATGCAAAATCAAGAGCCAGGGGGATTCAGGCAGCCTTTGAGTATTTGGCAGAGTCGTGGTTGTGCTGTTGTCTGTTCACATAGTGTGTGATTTGCGCCTTCTCCCTTTCCTCAGATGCAGATAATCTCAGTCTTTATCATTGGTATGACATTGTAATTCTGGGAGTGCTAATGAGGTCAAATCAAAGCACTGTACAGTGCACAGCCTCAGCAAGATGATGGATGACAACAGAGGTGTAGCCACGTTCCTGTGTAGAAGCAATTACTACAACCCGCTAGAACAATAACAGAGAATGATGATGTCTTAATCATTCCCTTGGCTTGATTTGAGGGGCAGCAACACCCTGTTTGCTCACTGCTCTTTGCACTGCACAAACCCCTGGAAGAAGCACTCAGCAGCTGCTTTTCCAGGCAGCACACCTTCCAGGAGCAGCACTGCTGCAGCTGTGCTGAGCGTGGCTGAACACGTTAGTGATTTGGAATAAGGGTGTTGGTGAGCATTTGTCTTCACTCTGATAACAGGGAGGAGGGAGCCAGATGCTCAGCTAGCATAAATCTTTCTAGCTCCTTTGGCATCTGGTCCCACTGGTCTCTTTCTCCACCTTATGGATTGTGGTTGATGAAGTTTTTGGAGAGGTTTGCAGCATCAATTCTTTATGCAGAAATAAGCAGCTTAAAATGAAATTTTAAAAAATAAAAATAAAAAACAGGCTTTAAATCTATGAGACTTCTGCTTGTAGGATCTTCTTCAGGTCCTAGACTGTTTCTGGTGCTCCCTCTTTATACATGATACCCTTTTCATCCAGACTTCACAAAGCTGGCTGTTCCTTCCCAGGACAGGAGGCTGTAGGTAGCTCAGAGGCATTACTGCTCATCAGGCCTGGCAGACAATATTTTTCTAAGTAGTTTAATTTGAGAGCCATAAAGTGTCATCCTGGTGGCTACTTCTGAGATGAGCTCATAGAAGGAAGCCCTTGGTGGGCAGTCAGGTTGTCTCCACCTGGTGCATCCTACGTGTTTCCCTTGTTTCTGTGTTACC
Organism: Corvus cornix cornix; assembly: GCF_000738735.6. Taxonomy (NCBI): domain Eukaryota; kingdom Metazoa; phylum Chordata; class Aves; order Passeriformes; family Corvidae; genus Corvus; species Corvus cornix. The sequence goes on from NC_046344.1 coordinate 3,111,078, forward strand.
AGCTCTGTGGCTTTTCAAAGCAGCAGAAATTGCACTTTTTTTTCCTCATGAGTTGATAAGCCTCTTCAGACAAGCAACCTCCTTCCTGAACCCCAGGTAACATGGCTATTAGATGAGGCTGAGTGTAGGATTTCAGGCCTGATCCCAAGGAATATGGATAATCAAGAGTTTCCCATCCTGTCTGAGATCTCGAGTACCCAAAGCTGCACAGTGTGAGGTACACAGAGGGTGTTATGTAGACATGAGGCCAGTCCCAGCCTCTGCTTGGATTTGATTCACTGGACTTGTCTGGAAAGCTGTTTTTTGCTGCACACAGTTCTACTCAGTGTCTTCCAAAGTGAATTAATACGTGTTTGAGTGGGGTTGCAGCAGACAGGGGAGACCATGCCAGCCCCTCCCTGACACAGCTGGGCATCTGCTCCCGGGAGGGGAGCTCTGCAGACCTTTGGCAGTGACTTCTGCAGGGCAGCCACAGCAAAATGTGCTCCCTGGAAAATGTGCTCGCTGCACAGCTCGTCTGACTGGCTCTGCCCTTTCCCAGCCTCTCAGTTCCATGCTGAATTTATCCAGGGAGCAAGCCAGCTCCAGAAAGGCCCAGGCAGAATTTGGAAGTGGGGAAACGAGAATCAGCCTTTGGCATCTTTTGTGCTCTGTGTTTGACATTAACTGACAGCTCTTCATCTGGTCATTGATTCAGGCTAGTGGAGCAAATGAGAGGAGGGAAGTGTAGCAGTCAGGGAAATGTGATAGCGGTAAATAAAGTCTGATCAGCTGCAATTATTTTATTTATTTGTGGCTCTGCATCTTCATTTCTGAAATAATTGCCCATAAAGTATTGCAGAGGAAGCCAAATCTATTTATAAATCCTATGGCCCAGTGTAGATTCCTTTACTAATTCCAAATGCATGATAGAAAAAGCACGTATTTGCTTAAACTCCAGGGAAGATTTAATGTATTTGCAATGTATCTTACAGTTAATGTGTACTTTTATTTAGCCCATAACAGTTCAATCATACAAAATTATTACCATATGGGACAGGAGAAAAATAGCAACCTCCCCTCCTCCCATGATTAGTGTATCTAACTGTACTAGTATTGTACATACAGCATAATAAAATTTATTTACATGATTGCTGGTATCTGCAGTTGCAGCTTTCTGTGTGACTTATCAGGTAGGGATGGGTAGAGCCATAAATGTCAAAAGAGTTTTGGCTCATTTGTCCAAAAGGAATATTTGTAGCTTTGTAGTTTTATTTGGTTTCCTTTTGTTTCTGCTGGCTCATGGAGTTAAATAGCTGGCTCAGCCACAAAACCAACACGCTATTTTTTTCCTCCCAAGGCTTTATTCTTGAAGAGGGAAATTCTGCTCCAGCAGAGCCAGTGTTAGGATTCCTATTGCACACACTGGTGCCAGGATTTTGAGAGAGGTTTTCACAGTTCCTTATGGAAAAGCCAAATAGGATCAGATAGAAAATCATACCTTGTTATTGGAGTTGTGAGTGTTTAGGAACGACATCTCTCATTCCCATTTTTATAGACTGCATTGTACAAACGTGTGCAAGGGGTATTCATGATAAAATCTCTGAGGCTTATTTGTTCCATTCAAAGAAATACTACTGTATCTAGTGAACTCACTTTTGACTGAACAGATAAAAGCCAGTTCTGTTCCAACTTTAGATTTTACTTGATATTTTTAACATCTTCTTTTCTTCTGATTTTACAAGTCACAGTGCAGGATTAGACAGAGCCACATGACTGTTTCTTCCAGTACATGAAGTTTGCAGTAAAAGTCTTTATTAATGTAGAGCCAATTAGTATCAGGGTGATACCAGGCCAGAAGAGGCTTTTGGGGTGGCGAAATCCAGTCTCCTTGGATCATGGGCCTTCCTTACCTGATCAAACACTGCTGACCATGTTATTTGTAACTTTGTCCCTCACTCTCCCTCCTGAATCTTGCTGCTGGAAGCATCTCCATGTTCCTGCAGCCTTCAGAGCCCTCACCCATCACAGTGCCAGCCACAAAACCAGCTGGTAGTCACAGGCAAACTGCTTCTCTACAGGAATGGAACAAGCACACCCATCTTTTGGTTCCTGTAATGTTCCTGTAGCTGTCTCGTGGCTCAAAGACACTGGTGCTGTTAGCTGGGCTGAAGTCAAGCAGCCAAGGTCACAGGAAAGCTAATTCTGGCCCTCAGGGATGTGGGTGTGACACCTGGGGATGTGGTTTAGTGGTGAACACCCTGTGCTGGGTGTTGAGTTGGGAGTTGGGCTTGGCAGTGCTGTGCTAGTGGTTGGACTCAGTGATCTTAGGGGTCTTTCCCAACTTAATCGAGTATATCATTCTGTGATTTTTGTTTCAATTGGCAAAGCACAGCTTTTCACTGGCTTTTAGTGTCATATTATTGTGACAAAGGATTAGCAATGTTCTTCAAGTTTCTTTTTGATTTCCTTTTAGGACTGCTCAACAAATAATGCATCTTTTGATAGGGATGTTAAACAGTCCAAGCAATCCCCGTAATGCAAACAACTGTTAATCACTTTCATTTCCTACAGTTATACTCCCTTTCTGAAGTTGTGGCTGTTGTACCTGGGAACTGCAGCCTCCAGGCTTGATTATCATATCAATTAGGGTGGTGTAATCCTTCTGCACTGGTAGCACTGCTTCCAAGTCAGAGGAGTTGAAATGAACTCCAGAATGGAGGCTGCTGAAAGATTGCTTTGCTTATTACATTGCATCTCATGCTGTTTTGAGGAAATACGTTTTGCCAACCTGTTGCATGTGAGCTGGCAGGCATCCAGTATAAACACACTGTTATAAGTCAACATAGCAATTAAATCAAATTGCAGTGTTTTCTCTGAGCAGCTAGAGAAGTGAGATGTGCATCCAGTAGCTGCTCTGCTAGGAGCCTTCCAGGATTAGCACTTTGACACTCTGGAATGTGCTGTGTGAAACCCAGCTGAGCAGTCGATGGTCAAAGTACAGCCCAGCCACTGAGGTTTGTCCCTCAGCTGAAGCAGTGGTACTGTGCCAGTCACTGGTTCTGTGCAAGGTGGGTTACTGGAGACCTAAGGTTGAATAAACTGGTTGGAAAGGTTGAAACTGGTGATCCCAGCACTTGGTTTATGTAGGAGTCTTTTAAAATTGCAAGGAATGCTCTCGTTATATCACGAAGAAGAAGGGCTTTCTTTGCTGCTGGAAGGAATAATCAGTAATCAGATATTCTATGGACCTCATCTATGAGATTTGGGGCTTTTTAAGGGCATTCAAATCCTTGCCAACCAAATCTCTGCTGAAATGTTTACCTGAATGAGACTGATAGGCACATTTGATTGTACTTATATCAGGAATAAATCTGGAGTTAACTGGATGAATTATATCCTTTGATATTTAAAGTGCATGAGATCTGAATGGGGTCCTAAATAAGGACAGTGGAGGATGCTGTGTAGTACTTTAGCTCTTTAACTTTTGGTATATTATGCATGAACATTTTTCTCTTTTATAGCTAATCCTGTTCATCAGATCAGACTTCTTCAGTATTTCAGTGCAAATTGTGTTTCAGGACTCAGCAGGGCCTCTGGTCCAAATCTCATTTATGCAGATTGGAAAATTTGTGGTGACTTCAAGGGGAGCTGGATCAGGATTGAGGCTGGCTGATGGCCCTGGACAGCAGTGAAATCCAGTCTCTGTCTGCCACTGTGCTCTGCATTTCCCCTTGCCACAGCTCAGCAACTGCTGGTTGGAATATTGATCAATCCCATCCAGCTCAGGAGCAATGTGTTCTCGAATTCTGCAAACATGTTTATGGAATGACCCCAGAGTCAAAGTCTGCACGTCCAGGTAGCTCAGAGGTTGTCCATTAGGATCTGCAGGGATCTGGCCAGCAGCCAGGAAGGGGAAAATAAACCTCCTTCCCTCTCTGGGCAGCAGCTCTGTTGTGCTGTCCCAGCCGAGCTGCCCTGGATTATCCCCTCCTGGAGCCAGGCAGGATCTGCTCTTAGCCAGGACTGAACAATGTGAGTCCCAGTGGTGGGAGGGACCAGACCTTCCTCCAGCAAACCAGGGCTCTTTTGCTGGATATCACCATGTCCATGGGGTTCAGCTCCATCCCACTTCCCACCACTGGGAAGCTGCCATCCACCACTGTGAGTGAATTATCCCCAAAATCCCTCTCTCCTGACTTCCCCATGGCATCTTCAGCTCCTGAAAGAGAGAACTTTGTTCTGCAGCTCACAGAAATGCCAACCCCATGATCTCTGTCACTGGGGTTTTTTGCACGGTCTTCCAGCCGTGCATTTTTCCTCAGCTCATTTGTTGGTTTGTTTTTGGCAGATGATAACAGGATGCTCAATATCTATTTCTGTTCTTGTCTTGCACTGACACAAATGGCCACAGGTGCTGCCTGTACCTGCCCCTTATCACAGTTTGAAGGGAGACCTGGGTTTGCAGTCACACTTTACAGTACAGAATTGTCTCTGCTCGATTAGCTGCCTTCTAGATGCTTACAGAATCTTGCTAATTAGTCTTAGGGAACAAAGACATGCTTGTGTTTATTTTTTCTTTAAAAGCTGGTTAATCCAGCAGCTAGCTTTTATTTTTTTATTTATTTTACATTACCACAGTATATTAGGAAAGAACCATCTTCAGTGTCTGATTTTAATCAAGCCACTTCTTCACTCTAATTTTCTGCATACCAAGAAGCACAGTCCTGTGGCTTTGTCTTTTAATCAGAGAGGCACTTTAGCTCCTCAGTTCCTTATTTCACACAGTTAACCATGTATCAAGGGTGCAGAAAAGCAGCAAACATTGCTGAGGGAAGAGCTGGCATGAAATGCACAGTCTGTAATTTACTGCTGAGCAACAGGGCTTGGCACACGGGGGACTGGTGGAGCACTGAGGTAAGATGTCCCAGTAAATCTAAGCAAAAAAAAATGTGTCCACAATGTTTTCAGTGGGATATGCAGATACTGCTACCCTGAAACATTCCATGGGAATTCGTCTCCATTTCTCTACAATTTATAATCCTTAAACTAGGCTCCAGAGACTGAAATTCAGGGAGGGAAAGATGATTTGTGCAAGACTTGTGGCGTAAACCGCAGGCTGAGGCTGTTTTCCCTCTGGAGCAGCACACACGCCTTTGTCCTGAAGATGAGTTGCCCGTACTCATCTCACCCCTTGGGAGGAGTTATTTTTGGATGTTTTATGGAGCTCAATTGCTCTTTCTCTGCCCCTGGTCTTTATCTCACACAGAGATAGCTCTGGGGATCGCCACCGCTTTGGAGGAGGCGGATGGGGATTTGGCCACTTGCACCAAGATTTGTTTGAAGTTTGTCAGCTCATTTAAGCCCTCAGCATCTCTACAGGTTTTTGAGTCAGGGCTGCTGGCCATCCAAAGGGGCAGAAGATAATCAGCAGTGAAATGGATATGATGAAACAGCAAGTGTAGGACTGAGGACCCGTGTCCAGCTTCTCCAGAGGTCACCGGTTCAGGCAGCACAGTCCTGTGGTCAGTGACAATGCAAAAATGGTGTGGCCTTTAGGACAGACCCACAGCCAAAGTAAGAGGGTCTTGCAGGTTGAGACAGGAAGGTTTTGGTGAAGCTTAGGAGAGAGGGCACAGCACAAATCCAAATCACGCCCTTGGCATGGTGCTGTGGGTGACTCACTGCTGTAAACCAACAAAAAAAAAGTGTGTTTCAAAGAGCCATAATAGCTGTTAATAACAGAGATTTAGGGCACGCTGAAAATTTCTGAGTTTTGGGTTTTTTTTCCTTTTCAGTATCTGGTTCAATAGTCTTAGTACTTTTCTTCTTAATTTATAATTTTCCACCCTGCTGTAGTGTTGTGCATATGGGTAAATAAAAGTGAGAAAGCCTGAAAGACTCATTTGCATGTGAAGAAGTAGCAGAAACAGAGTAAGTAGCATCTGCAAATGTGTGGGAGCTGGAGAGTAGCAGGGGGACAGCAAAACTGTTGTAAATAGAAGCAGCTTAAAGTGCAGGATTATGTGCTATGGATAATAAAACACCCCAAGCCAGCACATAAGCCAGATACTGTTCTCAGCAGCAGCATCCAACTGATCCTGTTAGCACTTCAAGGCCCTTTTGTAAACCTTGCTAATTGGTAGTCCAAATTCTTTGTGCCACGGTGTTCACCTGGCCAGAGGACACATAAAGCCATGGCTGGCCATGGAGACCTGTAAGAGCAGAAATATTGCACACAGACCTCAGCTACACACAGGCTGTACATGGATTTTTAACTGCTTTGATTAGCTAGCAGCAAGCAGCAAAAGAAATGGAGATGTTATATAAATCTCTAGGTTTAATGGGAAATCTGGCAATAATTGGTGTAATTTTCTTTGGTTTCCAGTATGAATGACCTGTATTTAGTTTGAGTCTATCTCATGATACACAGAAGAGAATTTTGACCCAGCATATTTGTGTTTCCCTGTATTCTGGGCCTGTTTGAATCACCACGCTTGGATAACCCAGCCAAAATTTTCAAACAAACCTCTTTTGCATCTGATTCTTTAGGGGGTTTATTAAGCAGAAAATCTGATTCCCAGGGCATAAAACCCAGAGATTTTTCAGCCTTTCATGTTGCAAGCCCAGGTTTTGTGTCAGGGCCCTGAGTGAGCCCCAGCCAGGAGGAGGGAGAGCAGTGCTGTAGTTCCAGCGCCAGCTCTGCCTTCCGGGCTGATGATGGCAGACAGCTGACAGCAAAATCATGATTTTCTCCATAGGATTGAAATGTGGGGCTGGGGGTGGTTGGCAGCAGAAAGATGGGATGCAGCAAGAAGGGCTTCTGCCAGCCCTGGAAAAGCTGGGGACAGCAGCTGTGCCTTCAGCTTGACCCAGTGCCACCAGGAGGGCAGAGTCTGCTTTTCCCATTGCCTGCCTAATTTTCCTATTCCCAGAGCCAACTCAATTTTTTTTGCATTCTCTCAGGTACAGGAGGTGGGTAACTGGGATTTTAGCCCAAAACATGCCCTTTTATGCTCTGCCTGACCTACTTGTCACTGCCCGTGGGGAGCCGCAGGGGTTTCTTCTCCGCTTGTGCTTCGCTTCCAAGAGTCAGGTTTTGTGCCCGATGGTATCATGGAGCCTTGAAGTTATCTTGGAGTACCCTGGGTATTTTGGTACAGAAGCTGTGCCTGCTGTGCTTCAGCAGCACTCAGGGCCCTGCTGCTTTGCCTGAAGCATGGCAAGGCTTTCACGCTGCAGCGTGGAGGGGCCGTGGCAGTCCGGAGCGAGCTGCGGCTCCGGGCACTGTGAGCACAGACAGGCCCTGCTCTGTCAGCAGTCAGCGAGAGGAGATGGATTTTGCAGCATATCCAGGCCACCTATTCAAGTCCAGGTTCTTTTGGCACCCGTGAAATTGTCTGACAACTTGTGAGCGGGCAGCGTGCCATGTGAGCAGATGGGCTGACTGTCCTGGCAGCCAAGAGCCTGGGATGCTCAGCTGGCAGAGGGGAACGGGAGCAGAGCTCCTCGGTGCTGCTGCCCAAATGCCTGTCCCTCCTGACGTTACCCTGGGAAGAGCAGGCACATGGGGTGTCTGGCATGGGCACGGGGTGTTTCACAGTAGAGATGATACCCCCACATTCTGCCCCAGGCTCCTGCTACTCCATCATCGAGGATAAGGGAGTTTCTGAGATGCTTTCAGCCCAAGCTCCCCACTGGGGACAGCTGGCACCTGCCACTGTCCTGTGTCCTCCAGAGACTCACCTTGAAGGCAACAGCACAGCAATTATTTTTTAACTACCTCTGCTAGGTAGTTTCCTGTGAGAGGCTGGCTCTTGCCAGAAGTGAATCCTGAGATAAAGGGATTAAAACATCCTCTTCGAGGCTTCAGAAATTGTCACAAGGACTTTCTCCAGGGAAGGCCCTAATGCTTACTACCCTGAGGGGCAGCTTTCCTCACACAGGCATGCACTGCATGATGATTGACACATCATTAATTAACTCTTATTAATTAACCCCATAATCTGAAGGGATGGGGAAGGAATTGCTCGCAGAGCCGGATCCTGTCACTTCTTTGAACACACAAGTCCCCTGTTCTGCTGCATTCCCACACCCATCTGGCTCTGGGACTGAAAAAGCTCATAAAGAAGGCAGGACTAATGAACAGCCTTTTACAGGCCCCCCTCAACTGCCTTCATTTCCTGGCAGCCACAGTTCAAACATGGTTTGCAGGAGACCAACTATTTGTATCTATTACTCGGAGTTTAGGAAGAGGAAAATGAAAAAAAAATGTAAAGAATTGATTCCCCTTGTTCCCTGCTGTGTAGGGTGTGATGCTGTGAAGGATAAAGGATCTGTCCCTGATGTAACATGGGTTCCACACGTCCTGTCCCTCCCATTAGGCTGGTTGTGCTACATGAACCCAAAATTAGGACAGAAAACTAGTCCTGCCTCTCCTTCTTTACTCCATCGGGGCTTCCTCCCTCCCCACAGCTCTCCAAGCCCAGACTATGCTGAAGGGTCGAGCTGCACCCACAACAGCAGCACAAGGGACAGTTCTCCTGCTGACTTCAGCTGGGCTCTGCTGGTGTCCTTGAAGACTTTATTTTGCTCCCATCATCTGAGCCAGCCCGTATCCTGTGCCAGTTCTGCCTAGCGACCGCTAACAATCTCCTGTGTCAGGCAGCAGCATGATTATAGCTTTATTTCACTCATTTTGTCTGCATTTGTCTTTCAAGGAGCAAAAAGGCAGCGATTCTGTCGTCTAAATGCGGCCTAAGGACAGAAATTGCCCTGTTTGCCCACAAACACCAGATTCTTGGGGTGATGCCAGTCTCAGTAAGACATCAGTGGTGCTGATAAGCCAACAGTCATAATCACTGATAAGTGCTTTGCTGATGTTTTGGCAAGGTTCTGCGTCCAATATTGACCCTACACTTTTCCTATTATGTGCTGCATCCTTTGGCAGGAGAAAGGATTTCTCAGGGATCAGAATGGTACCTGTACTGCAGGAGGTGCCCAGACCCCCACTATGCCTGGCGGGGCTGGCTCCTTTCATTCGGGGTTGTAACTCAGTGCTCATCCCTCCGATGCAATTCCAGGCCCAGCAGCATTAATCCTGCCATTTTGTGTCTCTGCATTTGGGAACAGCCTCCTGTTGCTGACATCTGAATTACATTTTTAACAACAATTTCCTTTGTTATACAGAATGATGCCAAAGCAAACAGTGGTGTTGGAGGCTCACTATCTGGTTTAAATAACACAGACCTTTAAGTGGATGAGGACTACAAAAAAAAAATTACGTAGATTCTGGGTTTGTGTTGTTTACTTGCTTGTTTGTGAAGGATTTTGCTCTTTTTTAATTTTTTTTTTTTTTTTTAATTTTCCCTGGCAATGTGAGCCTGTCACTCTTGCAGTAGGACAGTTTGGAAAAGCTCCCTGATCCCTCTCAGCTAATTGTATTCTTACTATATTATTGGATTCTATCATCTTTCCCTTCCCCTAAAAAGTGTATTGAATTGCCTGATATTGCACCAATTCTTTATTGCAATATCTTCTAGATTTCAAAGCTACATGTACTGAAACTGTTCCGGTGTTACCAAAGCCATTTAATACCTGTGAACTTAAGGAATGTATTTTCTGGCACTCGGCAGTGACTCCAAAGCCCCAAAGAATTACACTCAACAGCCCTGAATTTCAAAGTCTGACATCACTGCAAGCAAGGAATACAAATCCATCAACAGAAGCAGGATTTTAATTGCTTTTGAATGATTCTATAGAAGTCTAAAATTGCTTTGTGGGATGAAAAAAAAACAACCCATTTTTGTCTGTGAAGAGGTTTTAATTCCGACGAATAAAATAAGTGGTTGCTGGAATAATACAAGATTTTTTCCCCTCTGACTGTGGAGCTGTTCCTACAGCCCCTGCCTGCTGGGATTTTATCCTTGAGCAGTGAGACATGAGAGTTCATCAGATATTGTATGTGGCAATTGCCAGGCCAGAAGAGGCTCTTTGGTGGATGGAAGATTTGTGCTTCTATTGCATTCACTGTTAAAAAAGAGACCACCTGCATTCTTTTGCAATGTGACCTTCTCTAGCTGGTCATATGCTGTGTTTTCTTTGTGATCTGATCTGATTTTAAGGGTAATCAAAAGGCCAACAGTGCTTGAAAACCCAATAATACCTTGACTCTTCTTCTATGGTTTTCCTTTCTTTTTTTTTTTTTCCTCTTTTTTATGAAAGGAATGAAAACCTTTGCAGACGTTTCTGCATCTGGCTTAGCTTCTAGTTAAATGCATCCTCAGGGAGTGCTGGAAAATATTACTTCTGTTTAGAAAAGAAGTAAATGAGTCATATTTTACAAAATAGTTTTCAAGGAAAGGGGTATCAGAAGTTGTTTGTATTTTCCTGTTTAATAAACTTAGCGAATACATAAAATCTGGTCTGCATCACGAGAGGAGCAACACGGGGGTGTGAGTGGTTCCATTGCCTTGGCAAATGGCAAAAGCCTGCCCAGCTGGCAGGTGCCAGGGCAGAATCCACGGCTGAGCCCCCCAGGGATGGGGCAGCCTGAGGGTCCCTTCCCTGTCCCACCCCTTTGCTGTGTGTGGGGTCAAATGCTGTGGCCTTCCTGGCCTGCAGAGGAAATAAAATCTGGTTTCTCATCTCAGCATTTCCACGTGTGAATCAGCTGGAGGAATCCCCTTCCCCTACCTAAATTATTTAGGATTTCCAAAGGTATCCAGGGCGCCCAAACTGGAGACCACAGTGGAGGTTGGGAGTCTGTCCCAACTTCTGCCTCTCCCAACTTCTGCCTCTCCGTGTGGCTCCTTGGCAGAGAAGCCTTTGCTGAGACCCTGAACAAGCTTCAGCCTAGGCCAGGGCACAAAATCGTTGTCATAATCCCCCATGTCCACCCAAACCAGCATCACTGATGAGCAAAACCTTCTCAAAGGCACTCAAGGACACCCACAGACATGGCTCAAGTGGGGCCATAATAACATCTAATACAGCAATGACATTTCCTTAACCAGGTGTGGAAAGTATTGCTGAGCTCATTTCAGGGAAAACAAAACAAGACAATCCAGTATTCTGTATTTTACTTAATGTTACACTTGCAAAAAGGTGTTTGTTTGCAGCATCTGATGTTCCACACTGATATTTTCCTGGCATTTGAAGCGTGTTGATGCTGAGATGTATTAAAGTACAGAAAACCTTCCTACCAAGGGCTTTTAAATATTTTTAATTATTTTCTGAAACAAAACGAGCCATTATTGTATTTTTGAAAGACAGTCATTTTGTCCTTTCTTGCATAACCACATCTCTTAAAAATACTTTTTAAACAATTATTTTTAAGTCGTTTTTCCTTTAAATTGACCATAACAAACCAGACAGATCTCTTCAGGATTAATTTTCCACCTAGCTGAAGAAATTAGTTCTTGCTTTCTCCCTCCCACCTTGGAGCCGTGCTAGGATGGTTACCTGGATACCCTGCCTGTAAAGGATGTATGTGCCGAGGCAATTTAAGTAGCCTGATTTGTCATCTAACTGCAGACATCATTAGCAAAGCATTATTTGGCTGGAACACTGTAGGCTGAACGTGGATAACTCCTCTGTGTTGAGGAAAGATTTAATTTAACCACCTTGTGACCAAACACTGTCTGTCTTTAATGCGGAGCTGCAGCAAGGCTGGTGTGAGGAATACAAGTGGTATCTGGGTGGGAAGTTATTTTCCTGTGGTGTATAACTATTGGGAATTTATTCTGCACCAGGAGGAGGACAGCTGCTTTTACATGTGTTGGTTTTAATCTACTGGTTGGTATATTTTGGGGCAAATAATTTTTGTGTCAAGGAGGAGAAGGGAACAAAATATGAGCCTGGCTTTTCCTTTTTTTGCTATGTAACTTTTCTCCTTGTCACAGTCCCCATTTCAGTTTATTTCTCTGGTTATCATCTCTGCTTTTAAAATGGCAATTCCATCAGGATGGAAGGATCCTTATAAGCAGGTTTTTAAAAACAAGCTGGTGGAGTTACAGCGATGGTTTGAAATATGTGACAGAATGTAAAGCAGAAAATAGTGGCCTCCTCTGATAGGACCTGCATGTCAAAAGGCAGAAATTGGCATTTCCTTGGAATCTTTGACTGTGGAGCGTGGTCAGGGGCGTAGTCTGGGCATAACAATAAGGAACATATGAAAACAATTCTGAGTTTTAGGAAGAGGGTTTTTTTAGTTCTCAGGCCACTTTTTAGTTTAAGATTGAACATAACATAAACATTTTAAGGAGCTAACCAAAATCGGGTCATTTATTATTGAATCCAGTATGATTTGGACAACTCAGCTGGAGTGTGGGGATCTGTCAGGTTCCACAGACCTGCAGCCTCCCATCGAAGGTAATTCTGCAGCTACAGCTGAATTGCAGAAGCACCACAGTTGCAGAGCTGCCAATTATATATTCCTGAACATTCTTCTTGGCAAATCAACTCCCAAATCATGTTCAGAAATCATAGTCTTAAATGAAGCACGGCTGCAAAATATTCTGCTGATCTATGGTGCAAGTCCTTTTCCTTTAGTCATAATTGATGTTACAAAATATTTTACGGCTTCTGTCATTAGTATTCCCCAATTGGCTTAAACTACAATTTAACTCATGCTGTAAAAATGCAAAGAATTTTCTACTGATTAGCAGCAACAGTACTACATTTATCAACATGGGGTATTTTTGGGTGGGTAAGGAGTCCTTTGTCTTTGACTGTCTAGACATTCTGTTTTTGTTACAAATCTAGCAAAATGAAGATGCTTTTGAGGTAGTAATTAAATTCTTTCAGTGACATATAGTCTACTGTGCACAAGGCTTCAGGATAATGAATATATTTATTTCCAGGAAATCTACAGTATTTTCCTTGCCATTTGTAGGACTCAGCATATAAATAATGCAGGCCATGCTGTGCTGATTTTCAGTTCATCCCAGGAAATTATGCCATTAAAAATGCCACAATTCTTTCAGGCACACACAGACACAGCAGGTAAAGAGAATATTCATGTGATGAACAGCGACAGAAGCAGCATTAGCTAATGCATAACCTTGCAAAGCACCCCTTAGACAATGAAACTGTTTGCAGTAATTATAGTGTGGAATGAGACTGTTGTTTAACTTAACATCATGGCAGCTAAACTGTGATCCATCAAAGTGGCTCTGAATTTGTAACCCAGGGTTAGGACTTGGAAGTGCAAACGAAGGTGAAGGGAAATGAAGAGCTCTGGAGCCTTCCCTGCCACCCCAAGCACACACAGTTGATGAGCGTGGTGAAAGTGGAACTTCTTTTAAGCAGTTCTGGAAATGTAAGGTCCCCATAAATTCCTCACAGCCTTGCTTTGGTCTGTGAGCATATGTTGCTTTTTGAAATGTGCAATTCCTGTGTTAAAATCTCCCCTCTACAAAAGCAGCAGTGGCTCTTGCAGTGCTCAGGCAACAAAGATCACACGGTGTGTGAGCTGTGTAGAAGCAGCATCGTGTGTCTTTGCTCAGTAAGGTGAGAGTGGTTTGTGTGCTTAAGAAGGAAAATTTACTGTCTCCCCTTCGTAGGCATTACTTATGCATAAGCAGAGCTTTAGTACGTGTTGCAAATGGAAATCAAGTACATGATGTGCCTGGAAGGAGTTTATCCGACTATTTATGGGCTGATCACATTTGGAGCTAGAACTGGCTTGGTTATTTTTAGTTGGATAACGTTACAGTAGTAGTTGCATTTACAAAGAAGTGAGAAAATTCTCCTGCAATTCACAGACGTTTCTTGCTGGATTTCAAACCTCAGTGTCCCCACACTCCGTGTCCCAGAGGAGAAGCTGAATGCCACATGCCAGGGGCTGCCTGTCTGACTGCAGGTTAAGGAGTTGCAGCTCAGACACAGATTTAAACTCCCACAAAGCAGCTTTGTGCGTCTTTGTGCCTGTCCTCCTTCCCTCCCAGCTCTGTGCAGCGCACTCAGACGGGCTTTGCCTGCTTGAAGCCACGTGCTCTGCTCTGGAAGCGGACCATGACTGTGTTTTGGCAATGCAGGACAGGTTTTCCCATCCCTCAAAGGTGGTACCTGCATGGAGTGCATGTGTGTGCCCAGTGGTGTTGGAGGAGATCTGTTTTCAGAGCTGGAGTTGGGTGGAACTTGCACAAAGGGGCTTTGTGCAGGAGGGAATTCAGCTGGGCACGAGACTTGTGTGTGGAAAGTTTTGGCTGGATCTCTCAGGATAGTTCAGAAAGAAGGAAAATCTCGCTGTCTTTGGAAAAAAGAAAGGCGTCCATCTTCTTTCTCGTCTTTATTTTCATGATAAAAATCAACAATTTTAAGCTACTGGTCTTTGATACACCTCTGAAAAGAAGTTCCAATATTTTTAAAGATGCAGAGGTAATATATAGGTACATCATTAGCATGAGTCATTGTTTCTTCTTTCTTACAAAGAAAAGGAATTGAAAACCATTAAAAATAGTGAAATAATAAGGCAGAAGCATATAATTTAATATGGTCATCTATTAAAAATGCACACTGTGCACAAATAGTCAGACATATCAGCAGGGAATCCACAGCCATCTAACAACTAAGTTGCTTTGCATTTGCCATCTGACCTGTAGATAAGTGGAAACAATGTCTTCATTAAACTTACAGAACTGAATATTAATCATTAGCAAAACCAGCACTGCAAGATGAAGGGGAAGTCTTGCTATGTCCCTGGGAGCTGTGTGCATGTACCTAATGGCAGGGTTTATTAAGGTCATATCAAAAATAGATCTGCTATTTGTCCATGGGGCTTACTGGTCTGCTACAAAGGTAATCAGATTTAGGATGTCGTTCAAAGACTTACTGCATGGTGTGGGAAGAAAAGGTGTATCTGGAAATATGCCCTAAAATCTTGACTTCACTTGACTTGCCCTCTTATTTTCTCCTCTGGGTGGAAAAGATTAAGAACAACTGAGTGTTTAATTTTTATTCGATTTTATGGAAGAGTGGGGTTTTTTTTGTTGTTTTCAGTGTCCCCACTGCTCTGGCCTCTGCTCCCTGTCAGAGCTGGGTGGTGGGAGCAGGAGGTGGTGATTCCCTGACATTCCTGGAGCACCCCATCTCACGCTCTCAGGCTGCACTGTAGGTACGTAGGTGAAATCCCAAATTTGGAGAATGTGATGGTGTGACATCATGGCACCAGCGTGTGCAATGCTGGAAATCAAAGGGTAGAGCTAATATTTTTAAAGAGGTGACTAAAAAGATCTGTATATATATGTATAAAAAATGGACTGTCAAATTTAATCTTCTTTGCACCTTTGGGTCATTTTCCTCATCTTCCTGGAGGTGAGCAAGGAACACACTTTATTTTTGTTTCCTTCCTTCCTCTTCCACCTGTTTGAACCAGTAAGCTGATTCAGTCAGAAGGTGCTCTGGCTGTCTGTAACTAATCCTGAAATACTTTCCTGGCATTCATATTGCTGGTGAGCAGTTCTGTCAATACAATCACTGCCTGTGAGCTGCATGGAAAACAGCACCCAGGAAAAAAAAATTTAAAAACCAGGTTTAATTCTTGCCAATATTTGTTATAAAATGAAGATCTTCACTCAACTTTATTGGAATTTACTCAGGCATTTGGTAATAGCAGCCTACAGGAGATTGCTTAAGGAGAGAACTCGAGGGACCTGTAATAAAACACAAGAAGATGACTTGTGTATTCTTTGCTATCTGGTGTCTCAGGTCCTGAAAGTGTCAGACACACAATGTGCTTTAGACGGAGTTGAAATTCCAATATTAATTCAAGATTCTTCAACTCCTGCTCTTGCCTAATCCTGCATTATCCGCCTTGATACTAGCAAGAGCTGTGGAGGATATCATGGACGTATTTAAACTAAATGCTAAAACCAGAGGTTATGTATTCTGTCCCCCTCATCCAGGCATGGACAAGAAGGGGGTGTTTGCTGTCACAGGTGGCTCATTTAGTTATTTGGTTGAGTCTGCATGTGTGCCACAGTCCTCTGGAGTCAACGGGGAGCTTTTCCCATGAATTCACTGCCCTTTAAATTTGAGTACAGGCAGGTCAGGTCCCAGTTTATGAACTGGCTCTGTCTTTCCTGATCTAGTTCACCTTGACCTCATGAGAAACTTTTCACTGAGTAGAAGGAAAGTTGGATCAGACCCAGAGGAAAAACAGTAAGTGCTGCAGGAATGGGACAATGAAGTCCAATGGTTAAATCACACAATCGCTTTGCTCTGCCATATACTTATCCTCACAGTAGGAAAACTGAAATACAAGTGTCCTTGGCTTCGGGAAAAACATCATTCTGTCTCTGAAACCAAACTCCTGTGGGCTGTGCACACACACAGCTATCGCACTGTACATACAGTAGATAAGCTTCACATTTTGTAGACATTTAAACACAGTTAAAAATTCAAGGAGAGGTAACCAGACATTCACTGTTACAGAAAAGCAGCTGCATGTCATAAATCAGCTCCACAAAAAAAAAAACCAAAACCCAAAAAACTGGCAACAATATCATTTCACTAAAGCTTTTACTGCACATCTTCTGCAGAATTTTCCTCCCTTCTCTTGTCCTCTACTCTTGCATCTTTTTTCATATGTTGTTTTTCCTAAGCTCTGCTTTTATTTTCAACCCTCACACACTTTACTGAAATCTCCCCTTATCTTACCAAACATCCTCAACGTAGATAGACTTTAAAGTTTAAATTAGCTGAAACTAATGTCTAAAAGTGGGGCAGGGGAGCACACCTGTGTCACATTGAGCACTGGCTCAGCACAGCCTCACCAGGGGGAAGTGTTCCCTGTGTCTGCCTGTACACACACACACAGAGATCCCTTTCTTTATCTCCACTCCAGCTCTGAGTGGGTGCATTTTTGCAACCCACCAAGCGTGAATATTCCTCTGCACCTCGAGCGTGGGAGTTCACCAAGCGATTGCACTTGATGGGAGATGTTTATATAAAACAGTGATTGCCCTGAGCAGCCAGGCCAGCCACAGCCTTCCTTCCCTTGCAGTGCCACGGAGCACTTCCCCTAACATCCTTCTGCTCTTTCTCTTTTCATGTGGAATATTTTTCAGAGATTTCAGTAGGGTTTTTTTTTTTTTTTAATTTATTTAAGAGGAGCAGTTTAGGCCAATACCGAGCCCTTTTGAAATCCTGCATCCTCTGTCATTTTAAGTGATTCTCCTCAAAACCTGCACCTCCATTTCTTTCCCTAAAATGCTGTGTCCATAACTGGGATTAAAGTAGGAGAGAGATGATGCTCTGTGGCAAGCAGGGACTGTATTTGCTGCTCCCCAGCAGCAGGGCCCACATAGAGGCCAGCAGGTTAAAGTCCTCCTTCTCAGTGGAGGTGGAGGAGAGGGAAGAGATGCTAATATGGTTTGATTTTCCCCTGGGAATAACCCAGTGACTCCCTGTGGGCTGCAGAGCATTAACCCACCCTTCATGCAGACAGCTGCAAGCTTAAAGGACCCTGATGTGTCATTTCCAGTGTAATTTGTGACTCATGTGGTGCCCTTAATATAAAGCGTGGATTAGCAGGGAAGGCTTCCAGCCTGGAAGAGGAGAAGTTTAGAGGGAAAGTAAAGGGGATTTTTTATAGTTTTGTAAAACAGCATGATTATTCTGTGAAATGGCTACTAATAAAAGCTTCCAACCCAGTATGCTCTTCCTCATGCAATAAGTGAACAACCAAGGCTGAGGAAAATACAGTAAAATAACTCAAATTTAGCCAGGGAATGAAACATATGGGTTAATACTAAGATGATCCAGGCCTGTGTTCTACCTGCGAAATTAAGGCATCCTCTGACTGAGGCTGAGGAACGCTGTTCCCAAGTTCTTGAGAGCTTTAGGAGCACCCAGGAGTGCTCGTGGGTGCACGTGTAAGTCACCTTGGCAGCCTCCAGGCAGTAAGTAACTCCCTGAGAAATGTTCAAATCACATTCCCAGACATGTAACCCTCTGCAGATGGAAATGATCCAGGTGGGAGATGTGTCAGTGAGGGGAAATCAGCCTCAGAGGTGTACTGATCCCACAGCAGTGGGATGGGGCCCATGCCAGAGCTCAGCTGGGGAATGGCGAGCAACAAAGTGCTGCTCCATATTCCTTGTTCAGGCAAAATTCTGTCTGGGAAGAAAACACATGAGAAAATGAGGGGTTACCACGAACTGCAGAACCATCTTAGGGCAAAGAGTAAGTTGGGCACTCTTCACAGAGATTGTTTGCTGACAGGAGTTAAAATAAACGAGGAAACAGAGAGGTTGCATAGTTTGCTTTATTAGAGCAATGAAATAACCACGAAGCAGTCTGAGGTAATTACACCTCCTTTCCAGCTCAGAGAGGCACATCACCCTTGGCCACAAGTTAAAGAATGTTAACAGCAGCAGGGAGGCGAGTTCAGGGGTGCCTGTGCTTTACTGGGAATCCCACCTCTGACAAATTACAAACACTCAGTCGTGGAGAGCAATTATCTCGCAGTAACCACGTTCCTGCTGTCCTTGGTGGCAAAATTACAGAAGATTCTCAGGATTTGGGATTGAAGAAAGCTTGAAAAGCAAAACTTGTGGTTCTATGGGTGAAAGTCCCCTCTGACAGGCAGAATGACTGGGCACCAGTGCATCCTCTGGCCCCTCTGTGGGACATTTCTGGGGCAAATGATGTGTGGGGGCTGGAGCTAAGCTGTCTGCTGGCACTCAGGAGGTCTGGGGTTTGCAGGAGGAGGTTGCACAAGATGCTCTGACCCCCTATTTCTCATTTTGTACTGAAACTTTGACATGCATAGCTGGTGTAGCAGCTCTACAAATAAGAATTTCATGCTCTTTTTTAAATATATTGGTCCACACACGATGTAGGCTCTGTCCTGTTTTGATGGTAGTTGTTTATCTGCAAAGTCTTGGCCACTTAACTCAGTGCAGTTCAGTATCCAGTAGCTCCTGCATGGTAAACTGGAAATATAAAGCCAAAAGTGTTTGAACTTCTGCGTGGGCAGGTGGGAAGGGAGCAGGGAGCATGCCCTAAATTAGCATGGTGACTGCTTTGGGCTCCTTGGGGGAGCACAGCTCCCCTGTACAAATGCAGATATATAGGTCAGCCAAGACACAAAACAGTGAAATCTCAAAGGATTTTTCACTTTTATAGCCAGAGCCTTTTATTTATTCCCCCAAGCCATAGGTTTTATACCTGTTATACGAGCTTAATGTTATAAACGACCCAGATCCGATATGGAAATGAGTTATTAAAATTTATTGAGGACTCAATAAAAACAGCAAAGCAAAAGGAGACAGCGCTGGGACTGCGGCTGGGTGCCAGAGGCTCGCCCACAAAATTTATACCCTTGTGGTTGCCTCAGCTGGATGCGTATTTACTTCCTGTTTTGCATAGTTTCGCCCCCTTGTCAATCTTTTGGGAGCCCTGCTTTCCTGGTGCTGTGGCCCTCAGGGTCCTCACTGGTTGGAGTCCCATTCCTTTTGTAAAAAACGAGGTCCACTCTCCTGTGAGAATTTAAAAAGTTTAGTAAAAACACAATAGGACACACATAAAATAAAGCAAGGAGGTAATGGCCGGGTGCCTTGGCGCTCTGCCAAGAGCACACCTGATGCTCAAGGTGAGTCCTTTTTATACCATTTTTACTGTCTGTTCTTTATGCATATTCAAACTTTTCCCGGAGCTGTTCTGCGTGGCCACTCCTTGGTCCCACCTTTGTAGAGCATGCGTATTCTTCTGCCTTGCGGTTTTATTTCTTTTGATTCTTGGCCTTGGGCTCGCCAGGTGCGAGTTTATAGTTGAGTGGGCCTCTTAATTTCCCAGACAGTCAGGGTTGATGGCAGTTTTTGGGCCTCTTTTCCCCCTGGGCAGAGCGGTGATTAGCCACTTTGGGTCCCTTTGTTCTCCGGGCAGTGTTGATTAGCTGCTCTTGGGCCTCATCCTCTGTTTGCTTGGAGGTTATCTTACTCGCTCACACTTGCTAAAGTCTTGCTAAAAAGAAAGAAAACTACATCCACACAGCAAAAGCATTTCTAACATTACATAATATCTACCTTAATATTTGCGAGAAGCCAATATTACAATATATGTTTATAACACTTTTGTGGTGGTGCCTTCCAAGTCTGGCTGGCAACAGCCCGGCCCTTTGCACACCCCACAGAACTGATGTTACAGCACACAGATCATCCAGCCCCTGTAAAAACCAACCCACACCCAGAGCACCCCAGCAACAGCTCTGACCATGCAATGTTAGAACTCATGATTAATTCATAGCCCATACAACATAAGGCAAAAGCCAACTCTCAATAATTCATCTAGAACATTAAGAACTGTAAGAATTGCAACACTTCATGAGAGAGAGAGAGGGCAGGGGATGCAGAAATTCAAACTCTAAACTGCAAATTTGAAGAGGGAGCCTGGGCCAAATGTGCTGAATACAGAGTGCAAACACTGTGGTGCTTCTACTGGTGTCCATACAAAGTTCAGACAACTTTTGGCCTGGAGAGGAGAACATTGGGCTTGTACATTGTGCTCATACAAGTTGTTCATACTGCCCTGTGGCCCCTCAGCACATTCCTCTACCTGGCACAGCTCAAAAGGCATTTCAGGAACACAAGAGCTCACAGAAGTTGTTTGAGCCGTTCTAGATCTCTTTGTGTTTGCCTGTGTGGGGCCGGAGACACACTGAAAGCCAGGATTTGAGCCTTAATTCACTTACAAGGAGTCTGGATCTCACCAAGGAAGTGCAGGCCTCAGTGTCAACCACAAAGGTGACATCTGGGATCTACCAAAGCCCGTGGCCAAACTGACTTGTGCTTTTGGCAGAATGACAAAACGCTTTTTGGGAAATGATCTTTTCCCAAAGAAGTTGTTGTCATGGGTGGAAAGAAGAAGAAGGAGAAAAACCAGCTCTGAGTCTGGCAGTGGCCAGGGTGAGTGGCCAGAGCTGCTGCGGGGATCTGGTGCTGATCACAGGCTTGTTCTTGCAAAGTGCTGAGCACAAAACAGCTCCGAGGAAGGATTAAGTCTGTGCTTGACTGTCAAGGACACACATAGTTCACTGGCTATATGTGTGCCCAAAGTTAAGCATGTGCTTAATGAGGCTCGAGTGCTTCGCTTAGGGCAGAGCTGAATCTGTAATAGCTCCATGTTTTTGCAGCTTTTGCTGAAAAACAGGGCTAATATTTTCCTGCTTCCTGGGAGATTTTGAGGACAAACTTGCTAGTGTTCATGGTTCTCGTAATGATAGCAAGGAAACTCATGAATAAAAAGGAAGAAATTATGTATCAATACATCAGACTCACAGTAATTACTTTTTCCTACAAACCTATTGTGAACCCAGGAATTTCAATAGACACGTACATCACGTACAGTGAGAAGAAAAAATCCAAAAAGCTGAAAGAAATTTGAGCTCTGCTATGCTTCTAATATGTTTAATGTTATTGTTCCATTAAATCCCTACCCTTAATGACCCCAGACATATTAAATAACATTCTCAGGGCTGAAGAAATGCTTCAGACTTCTAATTTTACACATATTTTTTCCTCCTGTGCTCTCAGATCTCTAGAAGTGTTATATATTGAAAAGCCTCTGTAGAAAATACTCTGCAGTCTTTTTCCTGAAGGGAGGCTGCAGGTGACTGGGCTCACATGGAGCTCTGTTTGCTCTTGATGGTTTTTCAAAAATAGTTTTTGCAGCTGTATCATTTTTCTTGTTTGCAATTTGTGGCAAGCAGACAATGTACAGTGGAGCCTCAAAGGGATAAATCAAGGGGAAAGATGACAGATATCATGGGCTTGGCATGGCAAAAATGCTCACACTGCTTGCTTAAGAGCACAAAAGAACCTAGGCCATGCAGGGACAGAAAGTATTCATGGTGATATAATTTCTTAATGAAGATGCCTTAAAAAAGGCACAAAATATCACTGCAACACCTCATTAATGACATCTTCCTGCTTTTTTAATTGCTGTGAGGCTTTTTTCTCCCTGCTGTGACAACAGCATTGACCATATTAACATTGGCACTGGGAACTCTTTTGCTGGGCTGTCAAATACCTTTTAATCTTTCAATTCCTGTATGTCAAGTCAGGTTTCTATCTCAAGGATGAACCAAACCGTATTTCTGGGTCAAGAATTTTTTTTTTTTTATCTGCAAAGTAAATTAGTGACAGGAGCTTCCCAGAGCTTGCCTTTCTTTTCACACTGTGACTCATTTGTTTTTCTGTACAAGCCCTGCTTGTTCTGGATGATGGAAAAACATTTCTACTCAACAAGCACTGCCGCTTAGCCACTGTGGCATCAGTGTTTGTCTGTTCTCTACATTCCCTCTTCCCACCAGCATCTCAAGAGGGGAGACAAAGATGAGTTTGCAGCCAGAGTCCCACCTTTGCACCCCTGTAATTTATGGGTGCTGCCTCCTGTGCAGTCAGCACTCCAGAAAGGATTGTAACCCTCCTGGGCAGGGGGAGGCTTCTCTAAATCAGGGTGTGAAGAGCTGAGATTCTGATTTTTGAAATACACACTTCAGTCCCCACTGCTGGCCAAAAAGCAGCCGTGCCTGTCGCTGCTTACAGCAGAAGCAGCCCTGGACAGAGCTCACTACAGCAATTGTGAAAAGCATCTTTATTTCCTTTACCCCAGCATCCAGTGGGGCTGCTTTTGCATGATAACTGAGATCTGCCCCATAACACTGGAAAAACTCATCTTACCTCAAGTGTTTTTTAAACTTGTGTGCTTTCTAACACTGCCTGCCTCTAAAATTTCAAGATTCCTTAAAGAAAGGCATAAAACACCCTTGTAGCACCTCACGGATGTGTGCAGGGGAAATACAGGCAAATGTTACTGAGAATGATCCTACGTGTCGGGTCACATCATGTCCAAACCACAGCAGGCAGTGTTAGCTATTGCTGTGTGTGCTGGGTTATACATTAAATGCCTCTCTGTACACCCACCTGGAGCTGGGTAGCACTGGAGCTCATCTCTCTGGTTTTGTAGGGCTTGCCTGCTCCGTAACAGCATTTCATTTGGCTTTCTTTACAGCCACCTCCTAAATAATAGTATAAAACAATTACAAGAATAAGAATAACAAATAGCCTGTGAGTCTCAGCTCTGCCCAGGCTGAGAGCTCAGCACCCAGCACACCCCATGTCCTCAGCCACGTTCCCAGGGGACACAAAGGGGACCGGCAGCTGTCACACCAAAAAGCGCGGGTGGGGAACACATCCTGACAAATGTGCTTACAGTAAGGGATTTTTTTTCCCATTTGCTTTTCCCATGGTGACAGTCAGCTACTTACTGGGCAGAGCTGGAAGTAATATTCTGAACTGCTGGAGGAAATTTTCCCAGTTGATCAAACTCTTATGTGCTTTGTGCTGATCAAAGATTCTCTTCATGTCTTATGCATTTGAAAGCACAAAAGAATGAATGAAAAAAGAGCTATTCTTCTGAGCTGGTAGACAATGAAATGATGATTGGTGAGATTATGCCTTGACTTTACTGTCAGCACAATGTCAGTAAAGGCAACAGTATAGAGAAGGTGCATTTAGAGATATTAATACCACTAAAAGAAACAGAAAATCCCCTAAAAAGAGGAAAATGTCTGGGTGTATTATTATTTTTATAGTTTAGTGGAGAATAAAATGAATTTTTCATATTCTTGAATCATATATTTGCCCTGATTATTCATCCCTTCATATCATATCTGCTTGTGTAGGCAGGAGTGGTAACTCAATGTTTTGCTCAGGTGAAAATCTGCTTTTATATATATATATATTTATATATGTATGCATCTAGTGCATGGCATGGCAGGAACCTTCCACTGGTGCTGCTCCCAGCAAGGGACTGACTTTGCACAACCTTTTCATAAATGCCCTGACCTGTGTAGAGGAATTAGAGGTTGCTTCTTTGACATCTAGCAACAGTGTTGGTTTTAATGGCAAAGTCTAAAATAGGCTTTTTTTAATGAATTAAAAATAAATTAATTGTGCTGAGTAAAGAAGGCACTTCTGAGCTGAGGAATCTGCAGTCTCAAGGCGTTAAGGCTTCGTTCCCAGGTCTTGGCTTGGCGATGCTCTTTTCAGGAACGGGAGCCAGTTGTTCTGGTGTGTTTGTCACATGTATCACCCCTCAAAAAGGCACACACATCAACTGCAGCAGGTGTCTCTGGGATGGTTTTGTCCTGCTCATGGAGCGAGGAGAAAGAGCAAGACTGGAAATAAGCAGGGGAGGAAGGCAGCACATGTGGACTAGGATGAGAGCCTGTAGCCATGGGATCACAAAAGGACGTTTTGAAGATCACATTAGAGCAATGTCTGTCAAGAATGGTTTAGTTCTAGCTGATCTTGCCCTGGGGCCTGGGGATGGGCTAGGTGACCTCCTGAGCCTCCTTTTGCTTTTACAAAAGTAAATTCAATAACACTGCTTCCTTGTGGATTTTCTCTCCCTCTTCCCCCCACTGTCCTTCTATGCCAGGTAACAAGATATTTATATACACAAATGTGCTTTCCAAAGCTTATTGTCATTCTCTGCATAAGAAGTTTGTGATTTATATTAAGCTGACTGGTCCTTGAGCATGTGCTGTTGTCAAGCTCTCTCCGTCTGCTCAGGAGAAAAGCACTCCGGGGCTGGCACTCAAGAGCATGATCTGGGTATTTATCCTTTTGGCAGTTTGCTAATTATTCCTGTTGCTATCACATCCCCGTGCGGATTTCTGTCTCTCTGCCACAGTAAATATTCTCTCATTTTTTCGAGCTGTGGAGCTGGTACTTATACTGGAGAAGCCTGAATATCCTGCAGGGGCCCATATTGTCATTTGGTTGATAGCAGTGGAATGGGCCAAACATCCTTTCTGTACCACTCAAATTGCATGTCTTCGCATTCCTGTGTTGGCCACTCATTTTCTGGCCCATATTCTGCTCTTGTAAACAGCTCCTATCGTCCCTGGGAGTGCTCTTTGTAGCAAATGCTTTGATAAAGCCGGAGCCATCAGCTGCCAAGACTCCATAAGGAGTCAGAAATAGGCACCAGTTATCTCTGCTACTGTAGATGGAGCTGCATTAGCAGCATCATTTCTCTTCCTGAGGACTTAGTAAGCCATTAAAATGTATTATAAAATTAAATGGCATTTTTTCCACCTGTTCTAACCGGTGCCAAGTGCACTGAAAACCCTCCCAGATGACACAACTCTGCATGCAAAATCTCAGTTTGCCCTCCTAAGGACTGCAGCTGCCTCAGAGACACCTTTTTTTTCCATGGGCTGCCTCCTTCCCTTAGAATAATAAGCTTTAGATGATCTCGGGGCACTCTAGATCCCCCTGCTGCACAATCCAATTTGACCTAAGTGTTGCATGGAGGGGAGGGAGGGAGGGAGAAAATCTTGCAAGCAGACACCGGACTTTCAGTCTGAGATTCCCATTAGTACAAAGAAGAAGTTCATCAGTGAGGGCTTGGGAGATTTCATGCCTGTCTGTGTTGGAAGAAGGGCTCTCTGGAATTGATGGAGCATCATCTGTGCTTCAGTGGTGTGCTGGATCAAGGGGCTGCCTGTGGAGCTTCCAGATGCAAAAAATCCCCGAGTCCTTTCCAGGCCATAAAATCATTGAAACAGCAGCAATCTGCTGAGTGGACACCTTTTAGTCTTGCATTAACTATCCTTTTAGTCTTGTATTAGCTGTATTTTATCATTTAGGTAACGCTGTATATGAACTGTTGAGCCTGCAGCTCAGCTTCAGGACAGGTATTTAAACACCTTAAGTGCTCCACAGGAAGAGAGGAAAGCTGCTTTCCAAAGGAGAAGAATAGCAACCTATGGCTGTGGGTAGACCCAGTTAATCTTCTGTTATCTGTTCTGATAGCCAAATTATGCTCTTATCAGTGCTAGTCCTGTCCCTGCCAATGCAATTACGAAGCCTCACTGGTTTATATCTCTTAGTGAGTTTGCTGCTGCCCAATTCCCCTGGCTGGGTCAGGCAGGGGCTCTGTCTGCAGAATGGCCTGACCCAAGCAAACCTGCTCCCTGCTGCAGCAAAGCTCATTGTTGTGCTCCCTAATCATCCCTAATCCCAGCGGCTGATTCCCCTGATTATGTGTCAGAACACGAGGCTAACCTGTTTAAAAGGAGCTGTTTTCCAACCAGCAGCACTTCCTCTCCTTAGTTCAGGGACGTGGGTCTGACACAAGAGGTGTCTCAGAGAGGTCTCTGGATGGCAGCATGGGAAGACAGCATGTGTCTGTCAGGATAACACTTAGCTCACATTGGGCTCTTTGCCCTATTTTCTAGCTTTTTGGCTGCTCTACAGATAATAGAACCCCTCCAGAGCAGAGGAAGTCTGGCACTGAGCAGGATTCTTTCGAGTAATGCATGGCCCTGGTGGGTATTAATCCTGGTAGTTTAGGCAGGTGTATGCTAGTGATCCTGGAAACTAAATACAGATTTCAATGGTAAAGGTTTTATTTTTTAGAATATAATGTTTTCTGAAATACCAGAGAGTCTGCAGAGCCTGCAGTCACCCTGTGGTGATTTGGTTCATGAACAGCAAAAAGAAAAGTCCTGAGAAGTTATTAATGTTGAGGCTGGGGGATCAAGTGATTGGCAAAAAAAATGTTTCCAGAAATATTTAAGAGAAGCTTGAGACTTTGCAATTATTTCTGAACCCAAATTACTATGTTGATTTATCCAAATACTACTGAACACCAAACCAGGTCCCAACCATAGCTAGAAAGGAGCTGATTTATTCATGACTGTTCATTTATCAGAGCAGCTTTCTCTCTTCTGTTTGTAAGCATGACTCACTTTTATAGCCACCAGATCAGATCACAGTTGCATCTTGTCTTGTGTCAACACAAACGTGTCCCTGTCCTGTATAAAATCCTTCTTTGCTTCCTATGTTTTTTCTGAGTTGTGCCATGGTGGGAAAGTCTTCATGGGCTTTGATTTCCCCTTAGTTCTTATTTCTTCCCTACACGTGTTACCGTGCTGATTTGTCTTTTCCTCATGCTGTAATTGGGCTGGTGCCACTGTGTAATTTTTAACTGTGTGCAGCATCAACAGACCTCCATCTGTCTCTCCTCCAGAGCTTCCCAGCCTGCCACTATAAATATCTGCCAAATCCTTCTCCAAAGAGAGGATCACCAGATTCCAACTGTTTGCAAAATACGAGCTGCTGCCAGAAATCCTCTCCCACCGTCTGCAACCTGTGCAGAACCTGTCCCTGCTCGGTGTGGGATGGCACTGCTGGCACTGAGGAGCTCAGACTGGAATTCATTGTCCCTCAGAAGCGTGTGCTGCTGCAGAGGGCTCAGCATGTTGGTCTCTTTGCTCAAATATCTCATTATATGTGTCATTTTATTAGACAATAACCTTCAATAATCATGGGGTGATAAAACCAAACTAACTTGTAGGTAGGGTTTTTTTTTTTCCCTTTTAAAATGAAATTCTAATTTAAAACATGCTGTGGGGTGGATCAGTTCCAGTGTTGTTTTATAAGATGCTTTACTTGATCTGGAAGGGTCTGGGAGTTCATCCCCCTGTCCCAGCCTGTCACTTAGGGACTGAGGACCACTTACCATGATATAAAGCTGGAGTAACTGGTTGGACTTGCTCGGAGCAGTTTGATCTCCACCTCTCTATACTTATACATCAGAATGGATCATTAGAAGAATTAAGAATTAGCACCAAACAGGCTTGGTTGGATTGTGCACAGTTAAAAAAAAAAAAAAAAAAGAGGCAAAATAAAATAAAATATACCTTTTTAAAAAACTATATCATAAAAATAAAACTTGGATAAAATATTTTTATGTATCAATGCAGTTGGATAAAGTAAAAATTCTAGATTATGAGGTAGGTGCCCTTTAACACAGTTAAAGCCCTTCTCATATCAGTCTGTTAATGGCATTGATTCAGAGCTCTGTGAGGCTCCTGTGGCTTTGTAAGTTCAGTTGTGTACCTTGGGCTATGATCCACACGTGTTAGTGTTTGCTGGTGGTATGGCAGCTTGCTCCGGCTGGGGAATTCCCAAGGAACCTCTTTAGGTACTGCTGCAGACATCATATTAAAAATAAATGTCTGCTTGAATAAAAATCTGTCTGTTTAATGTCAGATCCAAGGAACCAGGTTTCTGTTGTATCTGTGGAAGACTGGAGTAAGTCAGCAGAAAGGATTTTTCAAGGTTATTTCAGGAGAGGGTTTCATGTCTGGACCTGCCACGTCTCAGTTGTGTAGAGCTCTGCAGAGGAGCATAAGGAATGTAAAGTATCTTGGGAGGGTGGTAAATCCTCCTTCCAGTCTACATTCTGAGTAACAGGGCATTTTCAAGAGGCAGAGAAGTGGGTGCCATGCGTTTGGCATGAGCATGGACCATGTGAAAAGTGGCTGGGGAGCGCCTGAAGCACCAAAGAAACTTGGGAGTTTGTGTCATGATGTGTCATCAGGTTCAAAAAGTACTGGGGTTTCCATTCTAGATTGCACTATGGATTTGGTGTCCGTTTTTGAAGGTTTTAGGGCAACCAATTTCATGGTTTTTGTAGGAGGGTGTGCTGCCACTTAATAATACATTATGACAGCAGAAAGATATGTACAAACAAGTCTGAGCCTGCAGGGCACCTGAACTTGCGCCCAGCCAAAAAATATCCGCAGCCATTCCCGGGGTGGCAGGGAGCACCGGGAAGAGGGAAAGGGAGCACAGGCTGGGCTGGGGCAGGGCTGTGCTTGCAAGGCTGAGATCCAGCCCTCAGTTAAGTCTGATTTTCTGGAGCAAGGTTTTCTCGTAAAGGAACAGCCGTGGTTTCTTTTATGGTCTTTGGGAGATAAAAAGCAGATGGCATTGATTAGCTAATTAGTAATATTTTCTGCAACTTACCAGCTTGATGTGCATAAAGTTTGCAAAATCTTGGGGTGAGGATTTATTGAAGAAATCAACTCTTTTAAAATCGGGGGAGGAGGGAAGGTTTCATGCAAATGTGTAATTTTATGTCCGGCAGAAATAGGTTAATCTTTTTTTTCTTTGAATTCATATTCAGAGCTCATTCCTTCATTTTTTAGGGGAATATGCACAATGAGGTTGCAGCTCTCCTAACTCTTGTCTTGACTGCGTAGTGCATTGTGTGAAGTGCCAGAGGTTCTGCTCTCCCCCATTCCTCTTCCTGGGTGTGCTCCTTGCCCTTTTGCATTTCTTATGGAGACAAAGCAAAATACTGGTTTTTATTTCATTCCAGGCTCGCTTTTAGCTTGTGTCCTTGTGAACCCTTTGTGGCCACAGCAGCCCCCTAGCAGGACTTCTGCCAAGTGCTGGCCACCTCCATGACCACTGCTGTGACAGTGGTCAGTGCTGTTTCGGCCACAGCATCACTGGGGTGTTTAAGGCTGCTCTGACCTTGAGTTCTATTGGACATGAGTCAAATACCTTGATGTTTTTCATCATTTAGGGCAAGATAGAGTACC
Organism: Corvus cornix cornix; assembly: GCF_000738735.6. NCBI lineage: Eukaryota > Metazoa > Chordata > Aves > Passeriformes > Corvidae > Corvus > Corvus cornix. The sequence goes on from NC_046344.1 coordinate 3,140,473, forward strand.
TTGCCAAGAGGTTAATATAAAAAGGAATGTCTGAGAAAGGATATCAGGCTTTCAAACCCTGCTGGGTGCACAGCAAACTCTTCATACAGCAGAAAACCACAAGATTTTTCTCTTTTCTCCAGCAGCCTGGAGAGCCCTGCCAGGGCCTGTGGGCAGACACCAGCCCTGGTAGTCACAGTGGTGGGTGGACACAGCTTCAGGTCCCGAGCAAACCCAAAATTAGGACTTCTGCGGAGGTTTGAGCTCTGCACCAGCACCACCCCAAAGCCTCTCATGCACCAAGGTCCCCGTGCAGAAGCTGTATTTTAATTGCCAGCGTGCAGCACGAGTGACGCACGAGCTGTCAGCTGGGCCACCTGTGACAGTGGGCAATGAGAATGAACTTTGTTTTCCTCTTCTGGAGAGCTGTCCTCCCTTGCAGATGCTCTGCAGGCAGCTTTGCTGTGCTTATCTCCTGCTGAAGACTCCAAAACAGGGCATTACACAGGTTGAGGTGCAGCCCAGACATGGCACTGGTCAGCTGCTTGAGTTGTGCTCCATCCAGAAGGACTGGAAGTTGCCTGAAGTGAGAGAAAGATTTGCTCCTGTCTTTGTATTTTCTATGTAGTGTGCTATGGAAGCTTTAGCCTTCCTATTTCCAGCCTTCCTATCAGAATGACATTTTTTATTAGTTCTTAAATTTAAGAAACATCAAATTCTGCATCCTCTCTCAAGCACAGTCTTGTTAATGTTCTTTGAAACGTGACAAGTGTTGCGGCCATCAAACTGCAATGATCCTGTTCCTTCTGAAATGAGAAAAACATGTCACTTTTGGCTCTAAGTAATACAAAGGGAGAGGCATATTCCAAGAGCTGCATGGCTGCCAAAGATGAAAGAAAAATGTTATTACTTTTGGAAATTTCATAATTACAGTTAATGATAATTTAATGAAATGACATTGTCTTCACTGCTATTGCTAATGAAATGTTTGAGAGTGATAAAACAGGTCTTGTTAAATAGAGGAGAGTTTTGAGTGGAAGAGCTTTGTGACAGCAGACTGCCTGCACAAGTCTTGAATTCCTATTTTTTGTTAGAGTAGTTTAAAAAAGAAGATAAAATGAAGGCTGTGTGGGAAATAATGCACAAATGAGGTATTTAAAGGTCTTCCATTAAGCAAACAATACTGAACTACTGAACAGCATGCTGATGACTGAGCACTGCTCCTTAGAAATGCTAGCCCTTCATTAAAACTCTTCCCTTGTTTTCCTTTGCAGGCAAACCAGAGAACAAGAAACCCCGCCTGACTTTTTTTACTTCTCAGACTATGAGAGACATAATGCAGAAATAGCAGCATTTCATCTGGACAGGCAAGTAGAGTGAATTTGCATTAAAAGAAAAGGGGAAATATTGTGATAAGTTGCTGCACTTGGCCATTCCTGAATTACTTTTTAAAAGGGGAAAGTGGAACAAAGTGGGCAAACGTCATAAATAAATGAAATGGCAGATGATGAAAGAGTAGGTTAATAATTAGGAAATGCGACTTGCTCTGGGAATGAGAAACCTGGCAATAAGTAATTCTCAAAAAGAAAGAGAAGTTATATTGAAGAGAAACTGAGGAATTAATTTCCCTTGTGATCTTGAAGTACATATGGTGAGGACCCATCTCCCAGGGAACGTGTCACATAAGTGTGACGGGAGTCTGGCTCACCCCAATTAGCTCCAGAGCACGGAGATCCAAGCGACACGTGGGGAATGGTGTGAGTATTCAGAGAGGAGTAATGGAGATGGGGAGGGAGTTCTGGTTCCACAGCAAAAAGCTGGGACTGTCCCACATCAGGAGCATATTTAGGCCCCAAGTTAGTGGGAAGGAGAGGGCAGTGGTGGTCATCTCATGCTCCTGTTGCTGAAAATGTCCCCCCTCCAGAGTTAGTGCAGGGGATGGTGGATGCCCTAGGACTGCAGCCCTCCCTGCCTGCCCAGGTTAGGGGTGGGAATTACTAATTAGTGATTAACAGTATGTCTGGAAACAATGGCATTTCACTGAAGCATCTTTCGCACTGTGAAAGGCCAAGAAACATCCTTTGGAAAGCTCAAAGCTTTGGGGCCACAAGTTATTTGGGGGTTTGTGTAGTGTTGCTGCCTTCTAGGATGATGGCTGGGGTATGGGAACATATCAGTGGGTGGCACAGGGTAGGATTGCCAGTAAGAGCCAATCCTGATCAGATCCTTCAAGGATCTTCTCTATTTTATTGTTGTTGACCTTGGTGTTGATCCCTTCTGCTTTATATTTTATAGTGATGTTTTAAGCAGATGGTGCTGTAGAAAAAAACATTAGTGGAGTTCCTATGGGGGGTGTGTTAAATATCCACACACTAAGCAGGAAAAGCAGTTGCTATGCGGTGTAGAAAATGTGAACAGCAGACAGTGGGTATAAAAATCCTGCCTCTGGGGACACTTTGTATGGGGTCTTTGCTCTTTTACTGTATCTAATAGCAATGCTTCGGAGGGAGGTTTTTATGATCTACGAGGGCGGGGGACTTTGGAGTGGAGAGAGGCTCTTCTCCCAGCCTTTGCCTGTGGGAAAATTTTTGGTCTCAGGGAGATTGTTTAGGTTGGTATAAGGGTATTAAAACAGAGAGGAGCAGAAGGAAATAAATCAAACACATACTAAGACTGTCTGCAAAAGAATTACATGGCGTTTGTGGGAGAAAGAGGCTGAAATCCCATTCACCAGATCACTTAAAAGGCTGGTGAGCAAAATGCGTGTCACAACAATCATACAGTAGCATGAAGTAGAAAAAAATAAATTCTTGCTGTCTCTGGTTTTTGGAATCATATGTATCTTCATTTTTATCATGGAACAATGCCCTCCATACTTTTCTTGTATTTTACTGCATACTGTGTGGGCAACTCAGAGCTCATCATATTCAGGGCATATTTTGTAATATATTGTGTGAGGGATTAGCCAGTTTAAAGTTGATGGGCTTTATACTCCTTAAAGACCACGGATAAATGTGCCTTCAGAGTGTAATGAAGCTTCCTAAAACCTCTAACTATCATTACATCTTAATCCTTTACATAAACGATGTCTTTTCTCCCTCTTGCAGGATCCTGGATTTCCGGCGCGTGCCCCCGGTTGCAGGTAGACTGGTTAACATGACGAGGGAAATACGAGATGTTACTCGTGACAAGAAGCTGTGGAGAACATTTTTCATCTCACCAGGTAGTCCTGGAAATAACACTCTATTCTTTCTATCCTGCTGAACACATGCTTAAGGAAACGATGTGTAGATTGCTTAATTGCTCAGATATTTCTAATAAAACTGTCTTCTAGACCTTTGAATAAAAATAGATGTGGAGACATAGCTTACAAAGAAGACTTTATTGTTTTGAGTTGAGTGCCTTTTCCCCTTGACAAATTATCCGCAGAGAGAGGCTTTTATGTTTGCCAAAGCAATGTATTCAACAAATGTTTAATGTAGAACAATTTCTAAGGCAATTTTTTCTGGTGCTCTCCATTTACCCAAAACCTTATTACCCAGCCCATTAGTTATTTAGGGTTTTTTTCCTACTGCAGTGTGATCTGTCACTTCTGTTGGTCAGATGCCTTTATTTCTGGGTTTGACCGGAGGACCAAACCTAATTTCTCAGAGTCATTCAGGTTTTATTACAACAGGAGTTTGGGAAAAAAATCAGGAAATAGATATGTAATATATCGTGCTTCCAGCTCAAATTCTCTGTTGGGCTAGAAGTGACCTGAATTGTTCCCAGTCCTCACTCTTGCTTTGAGGGCTGACCCAGGAGCTGATACCACTCACTCTTCACTCTTTCACAACATTTTATGGACCCAGTCAAGGATGGAGCTCCACAAGGTGGGAATTTTACAGACACAGGATAAAACCCTATCCTGCTCACCAAAGTATACAACTGGAATAGGGAAAAATGGGCAAAGGGTGGGAAGAAGTGACAGCATCTCTGTTCAGCTTCTGGGATGCCAAGATGGAGAAATTAAGGCTCTGAGTTAAGGCACAGAAATAATGTTTAAGTTTGTTCTTACATATAGAATTTATAGGTTATAAGTTCAATTTAAAGCACAGTGCCATGTTCCAGTAGCTTAACTCATATTGTTTCAGCTGTGTGCAAATGTGCTTTGCTGAACTGAGGCTGTGACTTGTGTAAGAGGCAATCTGGAGCAGAAACCTCTGGAGATCTCTCCCTTGCTCTGTGTGTGATTGGCCAGAAGCTGTTTATCCCAGATCCCTAAAGTCGAGATCCAAAGACTTAATTACAGTTTCTCCCAATGTAACTGTAATTTATTGCTGTCAGCTAGAAACCAGAGCCCTGTCGTTGCAGTGCTTTTGCTCTTAAAATGTTTATCACACTTTTCTGATCCCCAGTAAAGTCATTATTACAGCTGTTATTTTTAGCTTTGTATTTATGTTCAGCTCTGCAGGACACAGTTGAGCAGACAGTTATTTATTCCAGGAACTTCACTTGTAAAATACATTACATAATTGCAGAAGGTTTCCTTTTACCCTGTGTTCTGAGCACTCCAATTTTACATGCACGGTTATGGTGACAGTACGTGTTCCCCAGACCTGGTGGGCAGACATTCTGCATTTGCCTCAATTGCTTTCCCTCCCTCTTTGTCTCTCTATACTTTTTTTTGCCTTGCTTTTTGTAGGCAAATATGCGCAAAAAAAGGGCAAAAAAATCTTTTGATGCACAAAGTGCTTTGGCTCAAGTGAAATATAAGCCATTTTATTCCTATTTTGGCAAGTAAGGTGTGGATTAGTAGGTTTGCTTGATTTTTAGTCTTCTCAGGTTATATTTCAAGGCTTAGGGGTGAACTTGAATGATTTCTGAGAATTACAAAACTGTTCTCAAGTACTGAGCAGCTTACAGCAGCCAGAGCAGGGCAACACAGAGTTAAGGCTGCCAGTTCAGATGAAGATCTTTATCTTGTCATTATGAAATTCTGGACATCCAAGGGATGATCCAAGCATAATCCTTTATTCAAATTTATTTAGAGGTCTCAAATAAATTCAATTAAAATATTTGATTAACTATGAATCAGGCTTTTCTGGAGAACAAAATGCTTAAGCAATTAATTTTTCTTTCCATTTTACATTTCCTGAATCAATACACTTTGGTTAAATCACGTTGGTTACTTGTCAGAGTTCTTCCCTACAAGTCCCCAGATTAATTAGTCAGGTTCTCATTAACATGTGCCCAACCTCTGTCTTGTATTTCATACTGACCTTAAAAGGCAGACATTAATTAATGCTTAATGAAAAAATAATAAAGATCCTAAATTAAGCTTTTAGAAGCAACTTTCACAAGCCCAGCAGGCAGCTCAGGCAGCAGATTGAGGGCAGAGAAGGAAGAGGGAGGTACTGGGGTGAGATTTGTGGTCTGGGGACTGAGGATGAAGAGGGAGCAGGGAGCCTGGGGAAGGCTGAGGGGCTGACCTGGCCCTCTGGCAGATGGAGGGCAGCTGAGTCAGTCGGTTTTGAGGGAGAGCTTCCTCCAAAGGTGAGAAATTGAGGTGTGACCTCTTGGTACATGCACAAACCAGGCTGTGCACCAGCATAAAGCTGCCAAGGACCCTCTGGAACTCCCTTTCAGGTAGCTCTGTCACTGCATCTCCATCCCCAGCAGTGCTCAGTGACAATTAGTAGTCATGGGGACACGTGGTGCCTGCTGGCAAAATATCCCTCTCCATACATGTGTACCCAGCTCTTAAAATTAAACGAGCACTAAATGAAATGGATTTTATAGGAAGATGTTCCCCTCAGGCTGGGAGGGGGACCTTTGAGGGTGGTTATTGATGATGCTCACCAATCACAGGATCATGGAATCAGCTGCGTTGGAAGGGGCCCATCAGGCTCATCCAGTCCTGTTCCTGGCCCTGCACAGGACACCCCAAGGATCCCACCAAGAGCATTGTCCAAGCATGTGTTATCTCCCAAACTGGTGTTGGAAGAATCCTCACTGCATTTCCACTCCTGGGCCACTCCCTTGTCCCATCAGGCATGGAAATCAGGGCCAGGGAGCCACAGGCAGCCGTGGCTTCAGAGCACGGTGCCGAGCAGCATCCCTGCTTCCATGGAAAAGTGACAATGGCTGCGAGCAGGCAGATCACTGGATGCATTAGGCTGCAGTCAGAGAGAAAGCAGATTGCAGAAAAGTGCACTTCCAGGCAGTTTGGATTTAAACATGAGAAATGGAATTAGGTCAGTAATTATTTAAATTAATTTTATGTCCTTTGCAGCAGGGCAGACTGCAGTAGTCCTGCTACTCTTACAAATGAATGGTAATTTGCTAGGAAAAAAGAGACATACTAATGATGTCAGCCTTCATTTTGGAAGTAATTGAGGCAGCAGCTTAAAGAAATCAATGTTACACAGCGAGTAAGCACTATGTTTTTGTTCATATTAACCAATTCCAAGGGATTATGGATTTTTTTCTCTTTCAGCGTACAATAGCGGTTCTGAATTACCTATTATTTTGAGCAGGTAAATGAAAGATCTTTTGATGCATTGCTGTAGTAAATATTCAGGATTCTTTCCAGTACTCCAATTGCACAGGCTTGCTAAATGTCCTCTATTAACAGTCATGCAAAGCTGAATAAAAGAATTGCTCTGCCAAGCAATTTGCTTTAAGGTATCCCACCTTGTTCCTGTTCTTCCTGAGAAGAATTACTGTTCAGCTATCAGGAGGATGCACAGAGAATGTGCAGATGAGTACACAGACACTCTGGTTCTTAATTGTTGTAATTAGTTAGAGTTTCAATCACCAGACCATGATTTTTGCCTGCATTTCATTACGAATCGCATCCATTCCTCCTCGGATAATGAAAATCAGACACTGCAACACAGGGTTCTCTTCCCTTTCTGCTGCTTTGGGGAAACAATTTTCATTTCTAGTGTAGAAGGATTTTGCATGTTGCAAATGCACAGCATTTGAACATTCCAGCAGGTATAAACATCCCTCCCTGCCTGGTTTGCCAGCACTGCTGCTGTTGCCATTCCTGCCCACTCTGCAGGAACACAAATTCCTGGCTGTTGCTCCCTTTGCCGGTGTACTTATGCAGAAACACCTTCATCTGGTGAGAGGAACACATGGTTTGGGCAATTTTAATGAGAGAAGAAGGACTGTGCTCCAGTAGGGAGCTCATCTTCCCTTTCCCTCTTATTTTTGCTTCGGAAAGCCAAACCCTGCTCTCAGCGTGGGATTGCCATGAAGCGCTGGGCTTGTGTCTCTAGCTGGAATTTCACCCTCAGCCTGCTGTGCAGAATGTGGGTCACCTACTTAGGTTTCAAAGAGCCTTGCTACAGCACCTTGAAGTCTTAAATGAGAACTGTGGTTTTCTATATTTGGTGCCTCTTTTTTTTCCCTACATTTTTAAGAAGCCTTAAAAATGAATGTTTCCCCAGATAATTCAGGCTGCTGCATCTTACTGCTGGTATGTAAGGACTAGGGTAGACATAATAAGACGTCTATTCCGTGTCAATCAAAGCAGTTAATTTCTTTAGCAGCAGCTTGAGATAAAGCATCCTTTCACCTCCACTATCCCCAGAAATTGGACAGGAGCTGTGGGGAGTAGGTACCACAGGTCTGAGCCCATGGGGGGAATAACTGCTGGCAGAAAAGGATTTGCCATTGAAAGTAACTTCTCACTGAGAAACATACTCATGGTTTTACTGCAAGTTCTCTGTCTTAATGCCAGTAAACACCTTGCTGCTGCTCAGGGGATTGGATGCCTGGAGCTGGCGATGGGGCTCCATGGAGGATCGATAGCTGGAAGATCGTGGCAGGGATGAGTGGGATGAGTGGCTGGCATGGTGCAGGCAGCACACGTGCTCCCTGCACAGCTCTGCAGCAGCAAACACCAGCACTGCCACAGCCCTCAGCTCTCCTCAAGATTTACCTGGATACCAGTGTGTGATTACTGTCAAGTGATTAGCCCCAGTTACTTTCGTTGACAATACAGAGCAGGGTTTCATTGTTCCCGAAGTTAAATTCAGCAGCAAACTATTAAACAGAGTATTTATCTTCCCACTGAGCAAAATGCTGTGTTTAATACAACTTCTTTTTCTTGAAAGGTCAGATTTACATAGTGAGCAGCAGAGGCTGTAATAGCATGGGGGGCATTTGCTGGGCCTTTTGCTCTTTACAAAACTGTTTGGCAGGAGATAAACGAGCACTGGCTTCCTGCTGCCCAGTGCAAGTCAGGTCATAGAAACCTTGGAAGATAAGTTATCTCAGGCAGTCAAGATAAATCCGAATGGTTCCCTCCCTCCACAGATGAGGGGGTGATGCTGAGACAGCTGAATTGAAGCGCAAGCCCCACTGCAGCTGCAAATCAGTGGAAACACAGTTTTTAAGAGAGGATATTCTGCTTGGTAAAACACCTAAACTGCAAACTTAGAAGTACAGATATGTCGAGTGATCCCTTCCTTCCTTTTGTAATTTCTGTTCTTCGTTTTCTCTTCCCTCAAGTGCTTTTCTTTTCCTTGAGTAATTGTCAACAAGCTTTTTGGCCACAGAGTAAATATTTCTGGCCTTGGCTGGGATATATTTAACTGCTATGATCCAACCCTGTGAATATAAATAACACAGTTTGGGTCAGCTGGTCCTGAGCACGGATGGATGAGTGGCCCTTGTGAGTCAGGCACGGCAGAGTGATGCAAAAAGGCTGTCTTAGAGTAAAGTAATCACAACTTCATGGACAGATCAGGTGGCCATCAACAGGAAAAGCTGGGACATCAGTGGGAAGCTGGGACAGATTGTCAAGGAGCAACACATCAGCCTTATAGTGTGGTTATTTGGTGTAATTCCATGGTTAACAGCCAGTCCCAGCTAATGTAGCTAATTACTCAAAAGCATCACAAGACCTTATTGCTACTCCATGTTCCCCTACTTCTCCTTCCTCAAACACAGCTGCTTGCTCTGTTCCTCCCTCTCTCCTGTCATCCCCAGAGTTGTCCCCTGTCCTCCTGACTCACCATCTCCTGCTGGCAGTGCCCCATCTCCACTGGGCTGCCAGTTTGGACTGGGGGGTGTCACAGTGACGTGCAGGGCCATGTGCTGCAGGGCATCACTGCCATGCAAACCCACCCCTTACCTTCCTGTGGCAGGCAGAAAATCACCTCCTGCTATTCCCAGCTCTTCCTGCCCCATTTACACTGAGCCTGCCCAGAGGGAGAGGAGCTCAGAAACAATATTTGAATTTAGAGGCCTTGTGGGGAATTAGGAAGCAATGTGACTTCTCAGCTTCATGCCTTACCATGAGGAAAGGGCACAGTCTTCCTCTAATGACATTTTATGTGCATAAAGCAGTGTCAAAAAGAGCTGTAGCACACTGACAGGAGCAGCAGTGTGCTCCTATTCCTGTTCCCAGTGCGGCGTTGGTGGGCTTTGGGATGAGCTGCTCTCTCTCACCCTCAGTGAATTCCCGTGGGCAGGGTGTTCCTGTAAAGAGGTGGGTGTTCCTGCTGGTACAGAAGTATGTGGTGGCAGTTTTAGGGAGGTTTTAAGGTAACACACGGTCCAAAACCTGCTGCAGATTCTTTTTCTGTGGTTGTTGGAGTAACGTGAGGTGTGGAGGAAGGAATTTGTGTTTGGGATGTGTGCTGACAGCGTTACGACCGTGCTATTTCCACCTTCCACGCACACCCCCACGGGACTCTTGATGGTAAATAATTCTCCTTGCAAAAACTGCCAGTTCTTCTCATACCAGCAAGGAAATGAATGAAATGTTCTCTGTTCTTAAAGAAACGAGCCAAGATTTTGAGAAGTGACTTAATTTTGGGCACATGCCACTTGTTCAGCTGTGGGATTTGGGGTTCCAGCCTGGGGTAACAAATAGCTCCCAAGGAATGTATCAGTCTGGGAAAACAAAAGGAGAAGGACAGGATTTAAAAAAAATGGGCTTGGGGAATATAAATAGAGTGCAAATAGTCACAAAGAGCTTAGCACAGGGCGTGATCCCAGCCACTGAAATGAATGTCTTTCTAGTGGTTTCAGCAGAGGAAAACTATGTGTGGTAACAGGGGTTTGGATTTATTTCTGCTCCTACATACACCAGTGCTTTTATGAATTCTCAATACTGATTTAAGAATAGGCTTTAAAGCTCTTTTCCTTTCTTTGCCAGCCAACAACATCTGCTTCTATGGGGAATGCTCCTACTACTGCTCAACAGAGCATGCCCTGTGTGGAAAACCAGACCAGATTGAAGGGTCTCTGGCTGCTTTCCTGCCCGATTTGTCACTAGCAAAAAGGAAAACCTGGAGAAACCCTTGGAGACGCTCCTACCACAAGCGCAAGAAAGCAGAGTGAGTAGTGGTGAGCAAAGCTGCACAGGGTGACAGGGAAATAACCCAGCTCCTGGCCTCAGGAGAGCAGCTGGGTTTCCCCAGCCCTGGGAAGGGACAGGGCGCTTCACGTGCCAGGAGCTCCAGCTTATGGTCCTGAACCCAAAAGGACCTTCAGTGGCATAATTCCCTCATGGGACAGACACCTCCAGTGGCATTGACAGGATGCAACAGGACCTGTCTAAGTCCTGTCAGAGGGGAAGATTCACTGCTCTCAGCAGCCCTAAACAAGTCTCAGATGTTGCCACCATATGACTGATGGTGCAGCTCATCTCCTAAATCCTGAAGCTACTGGCCAGATAGTTTTCAGTCTTGTGATTTTCTTCCTTTTCCATCAGTCACAGTCTTCCTTGCTTGCCTGCATTGCTGGAAGCAGCCTGAGGAATGTGCTGCCTCTACCTGACCCTGCCCTCAATCGAACATGATACAAGTAGATCTTTGCAAAATAACAACGTTTTTTTTGTAGTTTTCAGTAAGCTTTGTATGTCACATAAAATATCAAAATATTGCCTTTTCCAGATGGGAAGTTGATCCAGATTACTGTGAAGAGGTTAAACAAACACCCCCATATGACAGTGGGACCAGAATTCTGGATATAATGGATATGACAGTTTTTGATTTCCTAATGGGTATGTTTCATCTCTTTCAAAAATTAAATGCAACATTTAATTAGAATAAGAACCATTTCTTTCTGCACTGCTCTGCAGAGCTCAGCAGTTTGCTAAAGCATGGCTGAAGCTGCATTTACTGTATGTGCTGTTCTAGATGATTATGAGAAAATGCAGATTTACGTGGTTATGTATTCCCATCAGTGCAGATTAAAGGAACAAAGATGTTCAGAAATGTAGAGTGATGATGAACGCAGGTCAGGCCAGTCTCCTTCACAACAGTGAAGGGCTTCACACTTTGCTTTAGTGAGCGCTTTACCCCTGTAATACATGGCTCCTGGATGCACATGCAAGGACTGCTCATTATTGGTGCTTTGTTTTCATCCTGCAGGAGTGTTCTCTGCTGCTTCTCTACGAAATGTCAGGGTGGGGGGGGAAGAGGCATTGCTTTGTCACCAAGGCAGCTGTGGATTCTATCAGGATTTTTTCTCTTTATGTAACCTGATCTCAATAAAATAATTATTTACAACCAGGTAATATTGACCCATTCCAAGCCTAATTCTCCTTCTCATATGAAACCTTTCGTGCTGCAGCAAATACACCTCTAAGGTGCCAACCTACATCCTTGATCTTTGGGCACATGCCAGCATGGACACATCCTGTGCCATTGCCCCCACTGAGATTTCTGCAATAGGCTGCAGCAGGGGAGGCCAAGTGACAGCTCAGGAGCCATAGGTGGCATCTATAAGTAGCTCAAGACCCCTGCCATGGAGACAAAATTCATAGCTTGGCAGCAGTCCTCTGCACATTGACCTTAAAAAACAGATCACACAGGGAGAGCTGTGCAGCTGTGCAGATCAGCACCATCCTCATCCATATCTACTGTTCTGGCTTCCCAGGCAGTCAGCAATTGGTGCAAAGTTCTCGTTAGAGGAAAACCAGGGGTGTGTGTGGTTCAGAAAATTGAATGTAGTATTAACAAAGTGATCAGGATTAACACCCCTGCTCGAAGCAGGCATTATCTCCTCCCTGAGCTAAGCCTTGCACATGCTGTGTGTACCATGTCTGCTTCAGACACCCTACTGACCCCAGGCTGCAGCAGCAGGGCTTACTGTCACCAGGGCAGGAAGCTCTGGTGGCTCAGGACACAGCTACCCTACAGGTGACCAGGCTCCCCACACAGCTGATGCCCTTGTGCTGGAGAGGGATTTCCCTGGTGTACCCCAGGAGGGGTTGCTGGAGGCTGGGTAGGTTGGCTTTGTCTTCTGATGGGCCTGTTAGAGCTTAAGTATAAAAGCCACAGAGAGCTTGAAAAGCTGTGAGAGGCTTAACAACCCTTCCAGCATCACACACTTTGGGGTATCCATGGTAGGAGCAAAGGAGCTCAGCAGATCTGTTGTTTGCTCTGCTCTACCCAGCCATGGTTTCTGGGCAGCGCTAGGCTTTTACATTGCCCTGACCTGCAGGCTCAAGGCAGAGTGAGAATGGCCTTTTTCTTCCTTTGTTCCATAGGTAACATGGATCGCCATCACTACGAAACCTTTGAGAAGTTTGGAAACGAAACTTTTATTATCCACTTAGATAATGGAAGAGGGTAAATACCTTTAATAATCTTTCTGGGGTTAAAGGAAAACGAAAAAAGTCACTCTTTAAAACAGCCTTTGTTACATTCTTGCCCTTATCTTTAAATAGGTTTGGAAAATATTCCCACGATGAACTTTCCATATTGGTGCCTTTAAACCAGTGCTGCAGGTACGTTTTCCCTCTGGAGGTGTTTCCTGGTTTACAGTTGTTTCCACTAACAGGACTGAAAATGTTCAAGTGAATCTTGCATTGCACACCATGGAGAGGAGGAGATGTTGTGATCCTGCCCAGCTAGCCCTGAACATTGGCACTGCCATATTAAATGCCCTGTTGGGTCCAGGACCTTGCAGGAACACAGCCGTGAGCTGTTGGGGGAGAGGCTTTAAGACAAAATACACATCCCATGGAAGTCAAGTGACAAAATCCCAGAAAGTGCTTCTCAACAGCTTTCCTTGGTGCCCGTGGCCAGGGTTTTCAGAGGGGTCAGGTGACATTTGGAGTTCCAGCTCTGCAGGGTGAGCTCTGTGTCTGCGGGGGCTCTGGGCAGCCCTGCAGGGTGAGCCTGAGGAGCCTCTGCTGCTGTCACACATGTCCCTGCTCACGTGTGTCACACGTGTCATTGCCAAGATGGGCATGGCCCTGTGAATGCTGCAGCAGCTCCAGTTGGTGCCCTTCCCAGAGAGGGGCACGAGGGCTGCCTGCACTGCCCCATGGATCTGTGCTCCAGAACCTCTGCCCCTCTAAGGGCCCCCAGAGATCAGTGGCCAGGTAACAATGCCAGCTGCTCATTAGGACTGTGGCAGTGCCTGAGTCTCATCATTTCAGATCCCAGAATAAGGCTCTTAGACTATTATTGTAATGCTGGCTATAAGCCTTTTAGCTTTGTCAAAGTCAACAGTGATGGAAATACCAAATTGCTTTTTTTTCTCCTTTTTTCTCTTAGAATCAGGAAGTCTACCTATCTGCGATTACAGTTGCTAGCCAAGGAGGAATACAAACTCAGTCTCCTGATGAAAGAATCTTTGCTAAAAGATAAAATAGCTCCAATCCTCTACCAGCCTCACTTGGAGGCGATGGACAGGCGGCTGCGGATTGTCCTCAAGGCCGTCAGTGACTGCATAGAGAAGGATGGGTATGACAACGTGGTTGAAAATGACTTTAACACGGATGTTAACACTGTTACGACCGAGAGGTAGTGAAATGGCAAGACTACGTTTTTACCAGCTGAGTCAAGAAGATTCAAAGAGGAAAAAGAAAAAAACGAAAAAAATAAAAATAAGTCTTGCAAAAGACTGTGTATGCCACTTTGTGAATTCAGTGAATTCAGAAATGAGATATAATTGTTCCCAAAGTAGGTAAAGTGTAGACTCTGCAAAGGATTAGTTCATTAAGAAAAATAAGTCTAATGTGATGCTTTTCATTAGTTCCTGAAGAGAGATTATGAAAAGATTCAGAAAATACTCAGTCATTGACAGACAACAGTCTGATAGCAAAACACCTCCTGTCCTTTTTGTATAGAAAGGAGGCCTTTACTTAATATTTTGTATTTATATATGGTATATCTATGAAACCCCAGACCTACCTTCCAAATTTAACTGAGAGGGACAGCATAGTTTTGTGACTCACACTTTATTTGTGGTGACAGTCCACTTGGTATTTTGTGTTAACCCTTTAAGTGCTCTAATCCACTGTATCTTATTTAAATTGAATGCTTATTTTCCCCCCAGCTACTCAGCATTTAAAGGGTTAAGGCAGTATGAACTTTTAAAGGCAAAAAATAATAATAATAATTATAATAATAATGATAATAAATACAGGGGTTACCAGAAGGGAATTTCACTAATTGTGCTTTGACAGGAATACTTGAATGTTGGTTTTACAAAGTGATGTAAAATGACAAGTTGTACTATTTGTCCATAAGGAGGTGGCAGCTCTTATCTTTCTAGACTGTCATAGCTGAGCTGCTACTTTTCAATTTTGCTTTTGATAGTTTTGTGTAAATATATACATATATGGGTAAAAAGCTGCTTTCAGCAGCTCTAGGCTTACTTTTGCAGCATTTTTGTGGAATTGTTTGCAACGTGGTAAAAGTGCAATAAAGATATGCAAAACGTGTAGCCATCTTGTCTAAATGGATTCATTCATCTTGTTCAGAGCAAAGCTCTGTGCACCAGCCAAGTGTCCCAGAAGTGGTTGTTTAAATTGTCATCCCCTTTTGTAGCAGCAGCAAGTGGAGCTGGAGCAGGGAATTGGTGATTAATACTCAGCGAAACGCTGATAAGGGCCGGGGTGGTGGAGAAGGCTAATCTTTCCTATGAAAGCATTGTTTTGACTGTCATTTCAGCATCCCTTCCTCTTGCAATGATAGCTGTAGAGCAACACCTCTCAAAGATTATGGCTTGACTTGCTGCCCAGAGGGTTTAGAAACACCAGTGCCTCTCACTTGGGCTGCAAAAGCCCTTACACAACCTAGGAAATCTCAGCCTAAATTAGCTGGAAACATGGTATTCTTATCCAAATAGTTTTGAATCATGCTCAGCTGCATTCATTGATGTGTAGAGACTTTCAGCCCAAAAGCAAGCTATAAATTGAACACGTGGCTGTATTTGACTTGTGGAAACATGGTGTGGTACAGCAGGAATCCCTCATCGCTCCTCTGGGTGAGGGAAGAATTTATTATGACAGTGTTCATCACAACTATAATTCAAAGCTGCCATTTGTTTCATTTGATGTCTTTTTTCACAGGGATTCATAACCATATACTTTAAAAGCCAGGTAGACTAAAATGTAGGCATTTCAGCATATTAAAATTTTGAATGAGAGAAAAAGCTGCTATATGGGCTCATTCACTTCTTAGGTTGGTATATTATCACTAAAAAACACGTCTTTTATATTTTATGGCCCATTTTGAATTCCCATAGCTCTCACAGACATGGCATATAAAGACAACAGAATATCTCAAATTGTTCAACTGTGCATGAACTTGGAAAATTTCTGTTTTATCCCATGGCTTTTTTTTACTTTTGAAGACCCACCTATCATAACAAGGATTCCTCTGCAACACAGCACTGGAACTGCAATGCTCTCTCCCCAGTAGCCAAAAAAAACCCCAAAACACGACATTATAAACAGGTGAAATGGGTGATATTATCCTTGGTCTATCTTCAATGCCTGGCTGTGGTTTTCCTGGAGGTGCAGGTTTTTCTCACTATGAAATTGTGCCAGGACGGCAGAGGAGCTCTAAAATCACCTTCCCAGGGCAGCTCTGCTTTCTGCTTCCAGGGCCAGCTCAGCAAACCTGGTTTGCTTCTGGAAAGTAGCACTTGGCAGCCTCTTAGCTCAGAGGGGATCAGATCAGTGAAGGCCTTGGCTCTTAAGAGGCTGGGTGTAGGTCAGGAGCTCCTGGCAGGGTGGTTCAAGCTGAAGGTGTCTGCAGAAGGCTGCCTGGTGCTGTCAGGGATATGAACTTACTGTTATGGATCTGATTCTGAATTCCTATAAGCAAAATTAGTAGTGTTTCTATACAGTAAGTGTTGTTTAGGATGGAATAAGCAGTGTTTGTATAAAGAGCTAAAGGTTGTTAATCCTTGCCACACTGTAAAGAGTTCTGAGGGTCTCCAGTTTCCTTCTCCTGGACTTTGATTCTTCCCCTCATAAACTCTGTGCTACAGCTTTCTAGACTTGTAAAAATTCTTCCCATTTCCAGTCTTAAATTAAGCATACAGAAAAGCTGAAGGGGAGGCTTTTCTTTGGCATGAGACCTGCATGTACCTTGGAAGAAGGGAAACACTGGCTCACATGCTGGAGAGGTTTCCCCTCCTCGGTACCTCTGATGAGAAACTGGGGTGAATTAGCCCCACGTGGGCAATGCAAGTCTAAACCCTCTGCGGGGTGCTCAGGAGATGGATGGCAAGAGCTGAGTCTAGACCCCACCTGTGGTCAAGGGTAGCTGAGGACACAGCTGATCTGGAGGGTATTGCAGGGGTGGAAGGGATGATTAATTAAACATGCTGTGGAGTTCTTCTTGGTATCTACCAGGAAGCTCTGGCGTGTTTGCATTCCCGCTGCCAGGCAGCTGGAGCTTTGACTCATGTTCATTTTCTGGGTTTTCAGGAAGGGAAAAGAATTATTGCCTTGTTCCACTATTTTTTTTTTTATGTGGGTGGGGGTGAGTGGGCACGAGAGACGAGAAATTGGAGCCAGGGAGTGAACTTGTGGCTCTGCCTCTCAGTTCTTGGGGTAACACAGCCCTGAGGATGGCTCTGTACAGCCCAGGTAGGGGCAAACCCCCACTTTTGGGGTGCATCTGCATTGCCCCAAGACATAGCTGGTCTGAATTCCTTCTGGAAGCCTCGTGGGTTTGCCTTTAGGCAGAGGGTGTTGCCATGTGAGCCCGTGGCTCTGAAAAGGCTGTCACTGTGTGTTCGGTCAGCAATCCAGGAACTGATGAGGATGGTGTAACATCCCTTTAGGAGTCCCACATATTTACCAGACAAAAAGATTTGCTCTAGGAAGATAAATAAATGTTAGAATTCAATTGGTTTGTGTCTGAATCTCAAAAGTGGGTGTAGCAGCAGGGCCCAGACAATTAACACACCTAGAAATCTGCGGCAGCCTGTCAGGGGCATAATGTGTTCAGCACGATGAATACAGTATGCACAATAAATAACAGATAAAAATGGATAATATATTTCTAAAAGCACCTAATTACAACAGTATCTGACAGTGTAGAATAGCTTACCGTATTCTCCTGAGTAATTCAGAGGAGAGCCTCATTTGTTTTTGTGGTTTTCCTGTTATTTAGGCATCAAAGGGAAATTGAAGGCAAAAAGCTCTCATTGTTTGAAGTAGGTATCACTGTTGTGATCAGCAGAGCCCGTGATGTATATACAAGCTGGAAGCCTGAAGCAGATTGCAGTGTAAGCAGCAGCAAGATGTGTTGTGTAGGAGGAGGGAAACTGGGATTTCAGCCTGACGGTTGCCCTTGAGCACTGAACTGAAAATGAACTTGTCTATGTCGGCGTTACAGGGAGGAGCATCCAAAGGGTGTTCTGGTTCCATCTATGGACCTGTACGTGGTGATGATAAGGGGGATGTCCTGCTGTCTTCCACTGCAGCAATGGCATTGTGCCCTTCGTCCCCTTGGCACAGCCAGGCTCCACCTAATGACTGTCAGCAAGGCTCTTGTGACCCCTGCCTGAAAGTGCTCATTTCCAGCTTGGAGCTGGACACACACTAGAGCGTCGATAATTTGCATCCTGAGGGAGCAAACTTTTCTTCTAGTACTGAATGTAAAAGTTCATTTTCCAGAAATTATTCCAGCTACCAGTTGTTTCTATGGAGTCTCTTGCCAACAGTTGTTTACTGAAGTATTCGGGGCTCAATACGCAGAAATAAGCGCGCACAAGGACAATTCTTTTGAAACTAAATTGAGCGTTTGGAGGAAATTTTGAGTGTTGGGGGATGAGTTTTCACATGGAATTTCAAGTTATTACCAGTTGGAAGCTGCTGGATTTCTTGAGAATAATATTTTTATGCTCAAAGTCATTCATAGGTAGCCTCCAGCCATAACTCTGTCTGACCAGATCAAACTCAATTATCTGCTCCCTTCTATATTTGCATCAGTGAAGTACCACTTCAATGCTTTTGGGGGCTGGCTAGAAAAAAAACTGAAAAGCAATTCAATTTGGTGGGTCAAAAGACTTGAGAATTGAGGTCAGACCAGTTCTGGCCATGGTTAGAAATGAAGCATCAGCAAAAAGGAGGCTGTTGATTTGGCAGTAGCTATTCCTCTTCCTCCAATGCAAGGGCAGAGCAAATACTTGTGACTAGGAAAGGGCTGCTGGAATACCTGCTGCTCCACCTTTTTAAACACTTTCCAAGGTTTTCCATTTATGCAACTCTGATGTAATTATGATGACCAGCTGAGGGGATTTTGAGCAAGATGGGGGGAATGCTCACATTTGTATCCAGTCTCCTCTAAGAGGATTTAGGTGCTGGGAGATCAGCTCCTCTCTTTCAAATGACCTTACTGCACAATCAGCCCTGTCCCCTGTCACAAGTAACTCGTGTTATGCCTTGAGCTTTGCTCAGGTACGGGCCCAAACCCAGCAGCTTGCAGATGGAATTGGCAGCTGGAACCAAAGGAGAACATCTCAAAATTGGAGATGTCAGATCAGAGCACTCTCCACTCCTATGAATGTGGGAATCTGGGTCACGTTGTGCCTTGGCCACAGTAATGAATAGCATTAGGGTCTCATCATAAATTCTTCTGTTGCTTCTTCTGGAAAGGTGCTGGCTGACAGACACATGCACAAAACCACCTGTGACATGTGCTGGTTGACATAACTTAAAAACACATCCCAGGGTGACTTATGACAGACAAAATCTCAGCCCCCCAGCTGCTGGGGCTGCACTAACACCAGCCATGTGTCACTGCAGAGGTGGTGCTGGATTCTGCTGGAACACGATGATCCCCGTACACCCGCCGTGCTCGCTGGAGCACCTGGGTGCCTGCAGAAGGTGCCGTAAATCAAGGCAGGACAACGATCTGCCTGCATCTCCTGAACCCCCATGCACACATAAATGAGAAATGAGAGCTAAAGCTGTCTGCAAAATGCAGGCAATACAGCTGAGGAAGACCAAGCTGGGGGAAAGGAACAACCCAAAATGATGGAGGCAAGTTGATGGTCAAATCTATTCTTGTGAACACCAATACCTAAGCCAGGAGCAGCACCTATTGCTCTGATCACAGGCTGAGCTTTAGAGATGGAGGACAAATCTGATTTGTAAACTAAGCAAACCAGGCTATCCAAAACTGCAAACAGCTTTCCTCATAGCTTTTCGTGATAGTCCTCCACCATAACAATTTATGCACCAGGAATCTCTGCCACAGGCAGCATTTATAAATAGCAGTGATAAAAGGCACTTCGAATGAAGTCTGCATTGTTTTCTAGACCAAATCAGAACCCTTTCTGCTGATTTTTGAGCACCTCCTTCCTAACCAGTGAAGTCAGTGAGAGTTTCACAGATGCAGAATTTAGGTGCATTATCTTCTTTCACTGCCCCATTCACAGATGAATGGTCTCTCTGACGTTCCCATGGCTTTCTTAATTATAAGCTTTAATAATTTATTATTATTGTTTATCTTTTCTCTCTATTTCTTTTCTAGATGTTTGCTTCACTGATTTGCAGTGGATTTCCATTTTTAATGGTTGTGGGTTTTGCCTGAATAAACACCAACATTCATTATTTATAACCTGAGGCATCTATAGCCAACTCTTTGCACAGTAATTAGAGATTTTTTAAAACACTGGTAGTGAACTTTAGTCTCTGCTGTTTGCAGCAAGTTTCCTTGCATTGGTTGTGCCTTCAGAGCCCTCATTTTGTGACATGCCTGATAGTCTAAAATAGGAGCTTGTGTGATAATCTCTGGCAATGTTCCAGGCCAGGTTGGATGGGACTTTAGGAACCTGGTCTAGGGGAAGGTGGTCTAGAGATGTTGGAATGAGATTATCTTGGACATTCTTTCCAACCCAAACAATTCTAGGATTCTGTACTTCCTGTGAAATCACTTATTCCATCTTAAATTTATCAGGAGGGACTGTAAACGTTGCTGGCACAAGAGACCCCCTTGTCTGGTGTAAGAAAAAACCCAATCTCATTGATTCAGTACCTACAGATCCTCCTGACTCCAGCTGTTTTCTTGGCACTTGGTGTTTTGAACTTCCAGCACTGCTCAAACACCAGAGTGTCTGTGTGGGGTGCTCCCCCTGATTCCTTGCTGTCCTGAAGGCTCTAACAGCTGTTCAGAGCAGGGTGAGCAAGAGGAGCCTGCTGGGAGTCTTCAGGTTGGATGCAGGAAGTGGAAGGAAGCTCTTCTTTCTGGAGAAGCTCAGATAAGGTTAGAAAATGTGTCATGACTCATGTTTCAGTGATAGCCAAGCGCTGGAACAGCCTGTCCAGGCCAGTGGCTGAGTCACCATCCCTGGAGGGATTTATGATGTGGCTCTGAGGGACATGATTTAGTGGTGGAGTGGAGTTGGCAGTGCTGGGTTAATGGTTGGGCTCAATGATCTAAGAGGTCTTTTCTAACCTAAGATTTCCTGTGATTCTATGGCTCTCGTGGAAAAATTGGTTTTGTAGTGTTCAGGATGTGTGGTGCCCACAGTGCATTTTTTCACCTCTTAAAGAGGCAGTGGCAGAGCCATCCCATGAAGCCTGAAACTAGGAATATTTTCCTGTTACAGGACCCAGTCTAGTGAAGTTAATGGAAACCTTCCCAGATGTTTCAACTTCCTTTGGATCCAGCCTAGAGCAGCTGCAGAGATACAGTGCTGCTCACATGAACTTCTGAGAAACACCCTGGAAATAGGAATGTTAAAAATTAAGTGTTGTACAAGTGTTTTATTTGACCTGGTGGTGGTATAGCTGATTAAAGAGTAACGTCTTTGCTGTTTACCTGGGTCAGTTTTGCAACAGAAGAAAATGGATGAGAAGGAAGGGCAAGAAGTCAGAGCTATAATGTAAGGACTACACCATCCTGTGCAGCCTGCAAACCAGCTGGCAAGGCTGCTGCATATTTGTGAGAGCATCTCACACATCCTTACTCTTACTAGAGCATCCTACCTCAAGCCTGTGATGGCTGATTGGCATTTTGAGAGGTTCAGACACTTTTTTACCAGGTCTCCACAGTTTGCACCCCAGACTGAATGATTCCAACATGGAGTGCTGGCAATTTGCAAGGATGTTGCCTGACAGCAACCCAGAGCAGCCTGAGAGTGCTTTCCAGTCCCCTCTGTTGCTAGAAATGATGGTGAACTGACTGGTTAGACACTGCTTCAGCCAGACAGCTTCTTATTTGTTCATCAGCCTTCAAGCCCCTTTGCAGCCATTCAACAAAACCAGCACACGGTTTAGGTTGTCTGTGCTACTTGGCCATCTGAGGCCATCAGTGCAAAGCTGTAGGGACACCAGGAACAGTGGTCTCCCGCTGCCACAAAGGCTATGGCACTTCCCAGGATAATTCAGAAGCCAAACAAGTTTCAAAAGTTTTGTAAAACAAGGAAACATGCTTCAATAAAACCACTGTTTAAATAAAGTCAGCAATGCACCAATATTGGTGATTTTTAAGGAGCAGCTCCTACTTCCACAGCTTCTGTGCTGCATCAGCACGCCTGGCACACCCTGCTCCCCTATTCCCAGGCACACGTGGGTGTCCAGCTTTGGCTGGAAGTGAAGTCAGTAGAAGGACTACAGCAATTATTCTGGTTATGAATCACACCTTTTTACGAACGTCACTTGGAGGAAAATATCGTCTCTGTCAACCTGTTAGCAAGACTGGTGGTGCAAGCACGTCAAACCCCAAGAGCTGGTGATATTTTTTCTGGAAACCTCTTAATGACAGCGTTTGGAGGTGTTGGTGCACACCCTGCAGCTGTGGAGCAGGTCTGTGGGAGTTACATGGGTCACTTACCATGGACCTAAGCCCTGCTGCAGGAATACCCTGTAGGTGCTCTCCTGCTGGGTTTCTAGCATCTGAATTACTCTGGGAAATAATATACTTTTAGATCTATCCTCTGAGTCATTAAAGGGAGAAATAAAAGCTCATTATTTGGTTCAGTTGAGCAATAAAAGTTGCTTTCCTTTGAGGGAAGGGTCATGCCTGAGCTCCAGATACATCCTGGAGTGGAGGCTGATGTAGGTTGTCCATGTCTTCCACTGTGCTTTGGACTTTGCCCTGTCTATGAAACCATGACATGGCAAAACATATTTGGAAGAACAGCTAATGGCCCCTTCCCTTGCTGCAGCATGGATCTGGGGGTGACTGGATAAGCTCCCTCCTCTGCATTTCTCAAGGCATCTGTCCAAAAGCATTTTTCTCTCTCTCTCTTTCTTTCAGGGAATGTACTGTGGGGAGTTGCATTTCCTTCTTTCTCTGCAACATGTTCTAATTTACGGGATGAGATTTGTGATAATTGAGTTTGGAGCTGAATGCTGAGCCTTCTCCATATCCCCTGGGGTTTTCCTGGGAACAAGATGGATTGCCCAGTACGCTTCACACAAAAAAAATAATGAATGAATAAATAAATACATGAATAACAGCATGCCTCGTTTTGCCTATATCTTAGCGAGAGGGAAAGCTAATTCTTTAAGTATCAGGAATGTGCTCATTATGCAAAAATGATAGAGCAGATGCATATATTCAAAATAAGTATATTAAAAATCCCATTTTAGCTCCTGGAGGACAAGTGCAAGTGCAAAATTGGGTGCAATTATATTCCTCTTCCCACCTATGGTGTGTTCTCATTTGAATATGTATTTGAGCTGGTTGCATCTAGAAGCGTGGCGTTTCCTGTGATTGAAAAAGCAAATTATTATCACTACCAGCTTGTGATACTTTACATCAGAGGCTGGCTCCAAGGTTGTCTGAAGTCACTACAAAGGCTCTTTTTGAGTCCAGCTGGCTTTGCATGCAGGCAAGGGCTGGTCTCTTGAGCAGCCAGTGCTAGGCATGTGTTAACAGCCACACAAAAGAGCAGAGGACACAATCCAAGTGGGGCTGTTCATCATAACTATCATTTAATCAAAATAAAATGATGAACTGATAATTGGATGTCCTTGCAATAACCGCCCACAGCCAGAGCCCGGGGTAGGGTCCCTTTCATACACACAAATAAATCAGACAAAGAGTCTGCTGTGGGCAAAGAGATTAATCTTTGGCATGAGCATGAACAATAGTGGAAATAAGTGTTGCTCATGAGACCATCGCTCTGTGTCTGACTGCAGAAATATGCTTGGTGCTTGCCAATGAAAGGAGCTGCTCTTTCCTACCCCTACAGTAGCATTAAAGATTGTTGAAGTTGTGCATGCCCAGATTTATGAAAAGGCTCTGATGGGGAAGACCTGACTGGGTCTAAGGCAGCTGCTTTAATAATGTACACGCTTCCACTTCAGCAACTTAAAACAGAGGTGGAGATATAAGACCAAACCCAGAAGAGGACAGGGACATTGGGAAGAGCCCTGGAGAATGGACCCACTCAGGCAAGGAAGATGGACAAAGTTTTCCATGGAAATGTAGCCTCAGGAGTTATCCTATAGTTTGATTTTTTTCAATTAACAGTAACAGTAGGACTTTTCTCCCTAAATCCCAATCCCTACACTATCTGGAAAAGCCCAACCATTTTTTTTTAAACTTAACATAGTTACAAAAAACAGGGTTCCAAAGACCAAAACTCAAATGAACAGTAAGGAAAAGAACTTTTCTTTCACAGGAGAAAAATTAATAAGAACAAGAAGATGGTGCTGAAAATGCTCATTAACAGAACCGTTTCCTAACACGTGGCTTTACAATATTTTAACTGAAAATTCTCTTCATTGCTGCCCCGCCTGCTCAGCTGTGGTGCCCTGGTGGTGATGCTGCTGCCACTGCTGGGGTGTTTGGGCTCTCTCTGGTACCACCCTGTGTGACTGACATCTGATCTGGTACCCAGCCCTGCACTCTGCGCTGAGCGAAGTGGGGATTTTGTCTGTGGGTTATCTTTCCTCCCCTTTTAACTGATCCCATTACCCCGATCCCCCTGGAGCAGGCAGAGCCTCAGAAGCAGCCCTGCCCTGTCAGGATCAAAGCCACAAGCAGCCTGGCTTCCCACAGCCCCTTCCTTCGGCGGGAGCCCACCGTGACCCCGGAGAGCCCTGTCTCCTGCACAGATCAATTCTGCTCTCACAGACAACTGTTTTGCCAGAGGAATGGAGCTGCTGCCTGCCTAGTCAAGGTGCTGTGTAATGCATATCAGCTGAAAATCTGCTTTTCAAGCTTTGGTGAGCCAGGATTAACTGCAGTTTGGTGTTGCAGGCTCCCGCTTGGCTCCATTTTTTCAGTCACATATTATGTGTAATCTGAAGCCAGCGATTTTTTCTCCAATTTCTTTTGCTGTACCAACAATAATTCTCTTACCTTTTCTCTCTCTCCCTCAAGCAAACAAGTTAATAACTACATTTGCTGTTAATTATCCCTAAAATAAGTGCAGCTCCATAATTTGAGAGTCGGGATGCCTTTAATTTAATAAGAAGTGCAAAGTGAAACGATAAAAGCAGACACAAAAAATGTAACATTTTGAATAGTACAATATCCATCATCTGTGTCTCTAATTTTATATCTAAGTGAGTGTTGAAACCAGGGTGGTGGGTACCAGTGAGACACTACAGCAAGAATGCTGATTAGTTATATGAAGAGAAGAATCTCTGTTAGATTATTCTGGGGTTATCGTAAACATATCCAGAAATAACAGAAGACAAAATTAGCTGCAATTGTTAACTGAGAAACCTGTGTGGAATAGGAAAAAGAAAAAAAAAAAAAAAGCTGTGCTTCTGGGACTATTTTTATTTCTATAAAGAAGTCTTTTACAAAGATCTTTCATCCTCACCATCATACAAGAGGAAGGTTGTCTGCTTTCCAAGGTTTAACGAGCAACACTTCTGAATACTGCTGCAGACTTAGAGACCTTTTAATGAATATGGTGCCAGTGGAAAGCTGCCGTCGTCCAAACTGAAAGAAAATATGGCTTAAATAACAGAAAATCTAATGTTCAGGACTGTGCCCGGGAAACACAAAAGCTAAGGCCTGTCACAGGACCATGATGCTGACACAGACTGCAGCTTCAAGGTGTTTAATTGGGGCTAGTTCTACCCCATAAGGTGCCTGATGATTTGGGCCAGATCCTGTATTTAGTTCCTGCTGGGGCTGCTGGGCCAAATCCTGCTCTGTCTTGATTTGCATCTGGGCATAAATCCAGAGGGGATTTGTCACAGGAGAGAGATCAGGGTGACAGAAATCTGAAACAGTCTGCTCTCCTTATGAAAGGGTGAAAGGAGGAGACAAAAGTGCAGCTGAAATCAGTTTTCTAAAAGAAACTAAAAAAATTTGTTTCTTTGCAATCTAATCTTGATTTCCTTAATTAGCCGGGATCAATGGCAGCAACACAAATAGAGAGTGTGGCATTTATCTGGACAAAAAGCAAGATGGACTAAACTTCTAATTAGACCTCCTGTATGACGACAAAAGACATTTTCCAAAATAGCTAAATATTGTACTTTTATCCATAATTAGGGCATGATATTGCCCCAGAGGATCATGAAGGTAAGAAGACACAGACAGGGAGAGAGGTTTTTTATAGATAGGTTTTTTTAAGAGATCGTTAAAATTGTCACTAGAAATTTACTGAAAAAGACAAGTTTGTGGGCAGAAGAACCACAGAATGAGGAAAAAATGCCACAGGAAGGAAGAAGAGTAATTCTAGGAGTAAACAGCTACTTTTAGAAAATACCATCTGTCCTGAATATGAATTTACCATATATTATGACTCAAAAGATTTTTCCATTGAATTCCCAGCTTGGCCTTTGTTCAAAGTCAGAACCCCTCATCCCGACTTAGATAAGGTCACATCCCATCATTAATGCATCCCTTCATCTGGAGCCAAGGGTTACTGGGGAGGGAAATCTCCATTTCCAGAATTCACCTCAATTGTTCCTGTGATCTCATGATGCCACTGGGTTTTTTCACCTCCATTTGTCCACCTGCATCCCTTGGCAGAACCTGTATCCCTTGGGAAGAGTGTGGGTTAGCCTGGTCCCACTTGCTAAAGCACACGGAAGATACAGCAGCACGTAAACAGCAGCAGTCATCTCACAGCAGATGCTAAAAATATGATATTGCTAAAAGTCACAGCTGGCAGAACATGGACAACAGGCAGAGAGGGAGTGACCTTTGCCTTTTGCATGGAAAAGATCCTGGGATGTCCAAAATGCACAAAGAAATGGACTATTTTAGGTGATGGTAAGAAAAATACGTTAATAAGCAGCTTTGCAAGCCATTTATATTCAATCTTCTAATTATCCACAAACACTGGAGGTGGGAAGTTGTCTTCTGAAATATGTTATTCTCCATCAAAGATTGTTTTCTTCGGGGTTTTCTGTGATATCAGTAGGAAATCAGAAAATGAGAGGGAAAACAATTAATAGATATAAACATCAATCAAGTTGGAAAACGGGCCTAATGGATTTGATCCTTTGAGGGAACGAGGCAGGCTTTCATCCCTAAGTCCTAGGCAACTCTTAAAGGATGAAGAACAGAGCAGTGAAGAAAAAAAAGCCAGAGCCAGTTGAGGGTTACGAGGGAACAAGCTTAGACAGAGACTGTCCCCAAATGGCCTCGTTAGGGACAGAGGCTTTTCCCCCACATTTTCCCTGGAAAGACTTCCCTTCAAATAATAAGGTTGAGGTAGGGACAAAACCAGGCAGGAACTAAGAATAGTCTTGGGTCCAGGCAGTGATGGTTCCCCACGCCCTTCCAGAGGCAACCAGGAGACTGCCACTGTCCCGCCCACCACGTATGGAGGGGCCCAAACCACTGATGCCTCTCGTCCCCCATGTGAGCCAGCACCAAGGAGAAGGGCAAGAGTGCCTGAGAGGGGTGTGTCCCACCCAAAGTCCCTTGTAGTTAATCCTGACTTAATGTGGTTTTCAATAGCACCCTTTGCATGTGATCGTGATGGGGGACAGGATGAACATGATGGAATGGATCCATCGGCAGAAAATGAGAATGAGGGTGAAAATGCTGATTTTGGCCAGAAAATAAAGCAGCAGGTGCTGTTGCACAGCGTTTGAGGTAGAAGTGACCTTGTCTGGAGATTGCTGAGTGTGGTGTAGCACATCTGGGACATGGAGTCTGGCTGATTCCTTTTACTCTGGTTTCACTGTGCTGGAACTTCAGTGTTTTCCACGAATTTACCATCTAATTTACCCAGACAGACTTGTGATTACAGATTTTTCTTCATTTCTTTGTGTTGGCTCAGCAAGTCCTGCTCTGGTGCTCTGCTGCTGGGCAGCACTTTCCCCCACCAGTGGCTCTCTGGCTTTAAGAGGATTATTAGTGCAAAAAAATATCTTCCTTACATTGATGTAATGGGCATTCCAACACAGCCTTGCTGAGTTTTCCGACACCAGCTGCAAACCCTTTTTATGCTGGTGGCCACCCATTTGGACATTCAAAGTCAGATGTCCATGGAAATTCTCCAGTTGCTTCCTATCAGCCACCCAGTGTTCCCTCTTCCTACAGAACTGGAATAGAAACGCCCAGGACTCACTCTGTGGTGTGGCTGTGGGCAGGGGCACTCAGCACACACACACACACACACACACGGGCTGTATTTTGTATAAACACTGTCCCTCCTCCAAACCCCTGCTCAGCAGAAGAATCCAACCACAACCTGCTCAACACCAGCACAGAGAACAAACGGTGTCTTTCAGCACGGATAGAAAGAGGGAGGGAACTTGGGGGAGCCACGCTGCTCTCAATTAGCAGTTATCTCCAGCAGCTTGTCTGATTAATGGCTGCACCTCACACTGTGCCTGTATAAAAGGTGCAGGGAAGGTGCTTGAAAAGTGCTTTGCCCCCCATAATTACTGTGGAGACTGGAACAGTGGGGATCTCTTGTCAGAGTAAACACCTCAGTCCTTCCCCCAGCTCAGCTCTGTGCAAGCACCACGTATATCAACAGGTCTTGGGAGCTGGTTTGGGTATCGGGACATGCTGGTGCAACTTCCAGGCCAGACCAGTCTGCTGAACTGGTCTCAGCAATGTGGGGCTCTGGCACGTCAGGGAGACAGGAGTTGAAAATTGTGTCCACTCTGCCACGGATCTTCAGGCATAAAGGTGAAGGTAATAATAGTCACCAGCCATAAATTTGGAGATCTTGTCAGAAAAGGTGCTCCACCAGCCCCAAACATGGCATTACTATGAACAGGAATGCAGCAACATTTCCCAATCAAAGCTGAATTACAGGAAAATTACAATCATTTCATGGCTATCGGGGCAGCTCTATTCTAAACCTTGCTTCCCTCTCCTTTTCAGTAAGTTCACTTAATTGCACATTCACTGCAAAGTAAAGAAAGGTTTTAAAGTACATTTACCTTGTAAAAATATCAAATCTTCTTTAGAAACGAGCACTGGTGAATTATGAATGAAGGCATGCAGTGCTGAAAGTCCCTGCTTATACATTTTTAAATGTAGCCTTTCACTTCTGATAATACTTTTAAAAACGCACTGGACTGGAGCTTACATTCTATTGCAAAAAAGCAGCCACGTTCTTTGCCACCACATTCCCTGATCTGAAGGAGTCACAGCTGCTCCAGTCCTGCTGTCCCCCTCACAACCTGGAGGAAAGGCCAGCATGTCTGAGCCAAGGTCACTTCAAAGGGCAGGAGAGGGAGAACTCATTGGAAATAGCAATTGCACTCTGAGAAGAAAATGTAAAGATTTCAAAATAAAAAAATTAAAAACCCACAAAAATTAATTCAGACAAATGTTCAGCTTTCCATTTTGTTTCATCGCTGGGCAGGATGGTTGCTGGTGAGGACATGCACAAACCCTACCGAGCTCAAGATAAGAAGCAAGTAAATTCAGGTTACATGAACAAGGGAAAGAAGAAAACTTCCAGCTTTTCCTTTCCTCTCATGCACTGTCTCCATCAATCTTTCTTCAGAGACGATTTTCATCACTCCAGAGTGAAAGGCCAGGAGGAGGCCCTAGACCAGATCTAAACCTGATCTTCCTTCTGTCAACATTTCACCCAGTATCCCCAGACTGACCCAGTAATTATATGACCAAAGCAGTTACCTGGAAGACAACTACACTTGGTTTGAAGCCACAAGGAAATTACTGTGATTTGCTCCCCTTGGCAGTTCTCCTAATGCTCTCCATTCAACATCAGTGCCTCCTTTCCAGCCTGAGCGGGTCACTCTTTTGCTGTGCCCCTTTTCCCCACATTATATGTATATCCTGCACTCACGTCCCCTTGCAACTTTCCATCCAGCTCAGCTTTTTCGATTTGGCGGTGCCAGTCTCTCCTGAGCTCCTGCCAGCCCTTCCAAACTGAACAGTCCCATCACAGGTCCTTATCAAAAGCAAACCTTCTTCCTGTCTACCTCCTCTCCAGTCAGATCCCACCTAGGAAATTACCAGCTTCATAAATTTAGACCTTATCTAGAAAATTAGTTTTCTAATTGACTGCCATTAATTATCGTCCTGTCCATGCATTTTATCTTCACCTCTTGGATGACAAAAAGTCCCACAAGCAGGAATGGCTGGCCCCATTCCAATACTGATGTAGCAGTAGCATCCTTGTAGTCCTGTGTTCAAGCTACCCAAAAATTATTCCTCACGGGCCAGAGCTTTCCTTGGCCACTTCCTCTGAGATGCTTAGTGGTGAGAATAATTAAATCTCATTTTTCCTCTAGCAGATGATGCCTAATGTTTTCCTAGCTGGACAGACCAGGAGGTAGCAGCCAAGCTCATGTGAGAAGAGAGCAGCTTTCCAAATACAGAAAGTATCTTTTGGATACCTCTCCCTTTCTCATGGCTGCGTCAGCTTCAGTATCTCCACCTAATATTAGGCTAGTGATGTTGCTAGGATATGTTTTTGCTTGAAAACAAGTATCTTTCTTGTTTGCCTTAACCCTCCCTGCCCTGGGTTTTTGGAGATACATCTCCACCTCACATTCATTTTCTGTACCAAATGGCATCCAATTTGAGCTGGCTGCTGCCCATCCCTACACACACACTTTCCCATGTGGTGTATGTTGCTTTTTTCACTCCAGCTGGTGAATGTATTTCATCAGTGAATCGAAAGCAGGCTTTCACCTCAAATTGCTGTCTTCTCTCTTAGGCGCAGTTTTTGCATTTTAAGAATTGTCATATTCCTATTCCCATTTTCTTTCCTTTTTTTTTTTTGGTCTTCCAATCAGTTCCACTTGACAGTGATCAGCTTAGTGAAATATCTCCTTTGCAGCACAACATATACACTACTGGGTTTGTTCACTAAAAATCTGCAGCCAGCAGCCTGTGCTTCTGAGCTACAAATACCCAAAACAATTGCACCAGGTTTTGTACTCAGGTCTGTTATTATTTCACAGCCTGACCTCCAAAGCATGGTGCATTTCCTGACACAGACTCCTGGTTTAAAGGAAAAAAATATAATTACAAAAAAAA
Source organism: Corvus cornix cornix (assembly GCF_000738735.6). Classification (NCBI taxonomy): domain Eukaryota; kingdom Metazoa; phylum Chordata; class Aves; order Passeriformes; family Corvidae; genus Corvus; species Corvus cornix. The sequence goes on from NC_046344.1 coordinate 3,171,069, forward strand.
ATCACAAAGAACGATATAGGTAGAAACTTAACGTGCAAAATATCTCAGAGTACAATACAGTACAGTGCACCAGGTTTCACAAAATATGCATAAACCAGGTGGATCAGGCTCCCATCCTTGCACTTAAGGGAATTACCAGCAGTGCGGTGTTCCAGTTCCCAGCCATTGGCAAAACGCCCTCCTGTAAATGCAATTAAAAAATCTCTGCCCAGAAAAAAAAAAAAAGAAGAAAAAAAAGAAGAAAAAAGAAGAAAAAAGAAGGAAAAAGAAGGAAAAAAAGTCAAAGCAAATTACCGTCTTTTCTCAAATTTTTTATCAGACTGCACCATCTAGAGGGCGGCGGCAGCAGCATCACCCAGCTCAGGAGGGTACCAGGGATGGAGGCATTGCTCTGTCCCACTGCACAGAAAATACTCCCATACCCCGGCTATAATCAGGGCGGCTCTGCAGAAACACGTGCTGCTGAAAAGATTTTCCTGTCTTTGTGGGAATTGCTGTCAAGGCGAGCAAACGACATGACCCTGACCTGCTGCCCACCACCTGGAGCCAGCAGCTGTGTGTGTGCTCTTACTAAATTCACATTAAGCTTGGTAGTGACCTCTTACTTTCTGAGGGAAGTATTTCCTGGTTTGCAGTGTGACAACTCATGTATCAAACCATTAATCAGGTGATTATTAGGTAATTAGCACATACGAGCATGGCTCAGTACCAGGTCCTGCATTTGGGCCACAACCACCTCCTGCAGTGCTATAGGACTGGAGCAGAGGGGTTGGGAAGCTGCCCCGTGGGAAAGGACCTGGGGGTGCTGGTCCACAGTGAACAAACATGATCCAGGTGTGCTCAGGTGGCCAAGAAGGCCCATGGCACCTGGCCTGGGCCAACAGTGTGGCCAGTAGGACCAGGGCAGTGACTGTGCCTCTGTGCTGGGCACTGGTGAGGCCACACCTCAAATCCTGGATTCAGTTTGGGGCCCCTCATGACAAGAAGGAGGCTGAAGTGCTGGAGTGTGTCCAGGGAGCAGCGAAGCTTGGCAAATCCACCAATCTCTGCCTCCAAAATGCAGTTCTGTGTGATGTCTCAGGCACCCAGGAAGTGATATGTCCAAATTCAGCCTTCCCATCAGCTAATAAAGAAATCATTAATAATATTAATTCAATAACAGTCTCAACTACTACAAGGACTGTTTGAAATAAGCCTAGAGACTGAGGCAAGAAGCTGCCTGATGCACAGATAGACCATGTCTTCATTTAACTCTCATTTCTAATGCAACCAGGCCAACAGCGAAGGGTTGGGAGAGAAAAAACAAAATGCAAAAATAAATGGCTAGAACAGTGCTGGTTACCTTCATTTTGCAGTTCAATTATTTTTAGCATCATTCCCATCCTTGCAAGACCTTGATCCTTCTCTCCTCAGGGAGTACAGCACAGAGACTGAGTTAAATCTTTCAATGGGTTTTACACAAAAAGTTGTTGCTTCTTGGCTGTCCAAAGAGAGAAAAGTTGTGAATAAGCACTGTGAGGTTTTTTAGGCAGCTGTGCTTGGAAAAGGGCTCTCTAATGGTTTCAGATCTGCTCCTGTGTAATGAAACCAAGCAAGCAACATCTGGGGTCTTTCCCTCCAAGGGATTAAGAGAGATTTGATCCTGAGCAGTGAACAGCAGCAGATCTGAAGGAATATGCACTGCAGGACCCTCTGCTCTTGCTCAGCATGATAAGCACAGGGTGGGACAAAGCTGGAAGGGAGCCCTGCCTGCACAGGGCAGGGAGGGGCAGTGGGCTCTGCATTCCCTCACCAGCCCCCCACACCCTGCCAGATCCCAGTGCTCCACTGGGAGCATCCTGATACCACAGCCTGGGACACAGCTGAACCCTTTCTGGGGATATTTTTGTGGGGACAACCTGTTCCAGTGTCACAGTGCTGCCAGTTCCTGAATGCTGTCTGATGTTACAATTTGAAAACAAATTGCCTCTGATGACCTCACACAAAGCAGGTTTTTAGGATGATTTCATTAGCTCTACTGGATTAGCTTGCTCAGAATGGACAAGCTAGTTATTTCTTCTGAACAGTGAGCATTTACAGCCATTTGACCCCTTCGAATCATATTAAATAACCCCCAAATGGATAATAAGGAGTTATTAATTGGAGTTATTAATTGGAGCACCATTCCCTTTCCAACATATCCCCATTTCCTCTTCCATCACTTCTCCCACCATAGCACAGCTTGTGCCATGTGAGCACCACGGCATGGGGGAGCTGCTGCCAGAGTAGGGGAACAGGATGAGAAAAGGAGTACTCTTCCACAGCAGTGTTGACCTTTCCTTAGAAAAAAAAAAAAAAAACTTCAGGAAATTCAGAGGTTTCCCAATCTACCTCTCATCTGGAAGCAAAATACCCTGACAAGCTGCAGCATAGATGTTTGTGAGCCTCAGATTGCTGTGGGATGGAGATGTTTGTAAGATTCAGATGGCTCAAACAGCTTTACACTCTCCTGAGGAAAACTGGGGGCATCCCTTCAAATTGGGGAATGACTGCCTTTCTTTGCTTCCAAATAAAGATTAAGTTCTAAACTGCCCAAATCAGATATGAATGCAGTGCGGTTGGAGCCAGGCAACGAGCTTGAGATCCAGACAACCAAAAATAACCTTGGGAAACAATCTTCTAAACTCCTAGATTTAATTAAGAACATGTCCATCCCCACCCGTGTTCCAGGGGAATGAATCTAAATACATCTCTGGCTCTGTGCTCAATGCTCTCCAGCCCTGTACCAAACAAACATAAAGAGTCTGCCCTTTTTTTTAGAAGAAGCTTTACCCACAAAAGATAGAGATATATAGGCCATTAACCACAAAAAATGAGATGAATTCTGCATGCTCCCAGTTTAGAGGTTTTTGGGATCCAAGATTTCTGCTGAGTTCTATTTCAAAATGCAAATAAGAGTTCATGATTCAGATAGCCCTTCTACAATCTTCTCACCCTGGTGCCTGATTTTTACTTCTTGGATAAAATGAACAAAAAGATGTGTTCCCTCCCCAGCTCAGTTAGTGCAGAATAGTTCAATGTTCATTGTCTGACCCATAAAACTCCCATGCTCCTGTTTTCCCAACTACCAGGGCACAGTGATGCACCAGCAGATCTCTCTGCAGCACGTGCCAGAATAGGATTGTCTGCTTATTTTAAGTTAAAATTTGGCTTCTTTGCATCCTGCTTCCTAGAAACCCTTTTCCCACCCCAGTGTCCTTTGTCAGCACTAATGGATCTGAGCAATTTTCAATATAGTTTCTGTTTGTAGGCTGCTGCCACAGGATAATTGTCCTTCAGCAGCCCTGAGTCCCATCTCAGGTAGCAAAGAGGCTGCTTCGAGTCTTTCCCAAACTTGCTGAGTAATTCACCCGGGAGCCACCGAGCCCAGGTAAGTCAGCCAAGGGCTCTGCTGTTGGATACTGTTGGAAAAGGCAGCTTGCAGAGCAGGGTCACTTGTCCTGCAGATCACTGCTTATCATTTTAGCATGGGCAGTGCTGTTTGGGTGGGATAAAACCAGAGACATGAAGCAAAATAACCAGGTCTGTCTTGCACCATTGCTTCCTCTCCTGGGTGTTGGGCAGTGGCAATACATGATTTGGAGGGTCATGACATTCCTCATTAGTGTCTGAGCATTTAAAATCCCTTTTGGTGATTTTGACTATCTTTTTTCTTTCCAAATTTACTGGCACTGAAGAACAAACAAACAAACAAACAAACCAAAAAAAGGTCACTCTGTCAAGACTCCCAAGCAGCTTTAAAGAAACAATGTTTGAAATAGTCCCTGTGTCTCACCTCCACCCGCTGATCACCCTGCTAAGGACCAACCTACAAAGGGTAACCCTGATGTTCGTCCTTCAGGCCATCGTTAACAACGGGATCTGCAATTAAAGATAGATACATTCCTTGCTGTTTCCTGGGTTGTGTCGCTACCTTTGTCACCACCCACACAACTCCTCCTGCTCCCAGCAGCTGCCATGGTGCCAATTCATCCAAGGCCTTTGTGGCTCTATTTTCCAAGTGCAGCTTTGGGCTCTTTGGGTGCCCTTGGAGTGATGGCTGCAGACTGTGCTGTGGGCAGCAGAAGGGGCACAAAATAGCTCTGTTGCTGGTGGAGCTTCGTGCTGCAAAATACCTCATCAAATACCAATGTCACCACGCAGCTGGGTTGCAGCTGTAAGAAGAGATGTTGGGCTTTCTTCACTTTGGGGGCTACTCACCCCTGTTGGGGCAGGTGAGCACAGAAGCTGTTGGATTTAGGAATATCTGTCCCATGGTAAAAGTGCTGACCTGGATACCCTGTGATTCCCCAGATCCTATTTTTTAACTTCTAATTGTACTCAGAGTCCCTGAATCCTTGAAATTTCATAAATTGCTGTTTGCCTGGAAATTCACGCCAGCGGTAAAATACTTTTAAATCATCTTCTATTATTTCCCTAAAAGTCTTCTATCCAGAGCTCAAGAATTAGGACCATAATTTCTAAATTCAGAAGTCCTAAGAATTATTCACAGGAATCGAGGAACAACTTGAGAAATAAGGAAGCTACTAAAGAAAAATAAACTACTCTCACAAATACTCATTAACAGGGAGATGGGCTTGTGAATAACCTCCTTTGCTTGCATACAGCCAAAGGAGCTGCTGCAGAAACAGGTTAGCCAGAAAATACACAGGATTTGACTCTCAAATAAGGAAATCTACTCTTAATCAAGACATGTGGTTTACTGAGAGCTTCCCTGTATGTTCCTAAAAGCGCCGTACACCAGATTAATGGGAAGGAGCTGAGCTTCCATTAAAATACTCAGCTTATTGAAGGTCCCATTTTGTTATTCAGCTGCCTAAAAGACACTGAAAATAAGAAACTTTTATTGCCACAAGTTGGTTTCAGCTACTTTTAAATCCCAAAGACATTTAAAACTGAAAAGGTGATGAAGAAAAATAATCTAAAGTCAAAACTTAATGAGAAGAAGCAGAAACAAAGCTGGTTTATATTTACATGGAGAGTCTTTTTATTACACTTACCCAGCTCAAACACAAACCATGACTTCACAAATAGACACACAGCAAAGCTCCCAGCCTTGCCAGAGACAGCAGCACTGAGGACCAGCATTACCCTACAAACATTTTCACCTGAAACTACCAATGGTGAGGATGCACTTGAGGTGGCAGAGATCAAAGCTTATTTCTCTTTAGACTCTGCTGTGTGCATCAGAAAGCCTCTCACAAGATGAAAAGGATGGGAAAAGCAAGAAGGGAGCTTACAACTCTTTAAGGAGCTATCAGCAGTAACCTCAGAATACAATGTTAGCTCTGGCTCTCTGCTACAAGTGCCTTTCATGTGATGGAAAGCCAAATACTTGAAGGATGATAAATGATGAACTGTGAATGATTATTCTAATTCAGAGGAAGAGAAGGCAGTTTATGTCTGGCATTGAGGAAAATGTAATCACATGTCCCTGACACATTAACCACCAAGTGTTTATCCTGAAAGGAAGTCAAGTAGTTTAACTGGTATTATCAAAACAAACTATTTTTTTTCAGCATGAAGAAAACCTTTGATAATTGAATTTACTTCCAGGGAGAAATACATCAAATCAGAATTATGAGTGAGGAGGGGTGAGTTATGCAAGAAAAGAAATCATATTGGTAATGGTGAAATATTATCATCACTTTGTAATTAAGACTTGGGAGACAGATTACAAAGTGTGATCCTGTTATAAAGATGGGTATTGTGAAAAACTGGACTGTCCTAGGAGGTTTGTGCAGCCACAGGTTGCAATTTATTGAGAAATTTGAAGGGATTATGCATGAAGAGAAACCAGTAGATTGAGAACCTGGGGAGATGTAAACCTGCAGCTCAGTTCTGAGGGAAGGTGGTGTTCCTGCCTGCCATCCCCTTCCTCTAAACAAATAACACCACTTGCTTAGGGGCCAATTTCCAGTTGCTTTTACCCTGCCAGTTTGATGTGCATTGTTTTGGGATTGTTCATGCAGCTCCCAGAAAACTTCTGCGTGGGAGAGTGCTGTGAGTAAGTGAACTGGAATGAATTACTACTTTCAAACGAAAATAAAATCAGCAAAACATAAGAACGCTGCCTCTCCCTATCCCTCCTGTTCCCTGAGGTGCAGGGTTTGTGAATAGTGAAGGTGGCAGCAGGGCACAGGAAGAGGCAGTGAGTTACCACCCCCTGCCCAGGCTGCCCTGCTGCAGCCGGGGGTGCTGGGCCAACACACACCACTGAACGTCCCAGGCTTGGCCAAGGGGATCCTTGATTCAAACAGTCCCTGCAGGGTCACAGCTGTTCCCAGGGTCCATCTCTGGTGGCTGGAGACACAGACAAGCTGTGCATGTGCTCCAGCTGCCCAGAGCCCCCTCCCCATCCATCCAGAAGCTGGTAAACTGTGTCACCATGGGGCAGCTACCTTTGTGCTTGCAGGACCATGTGTGTCCAGTCAGCTCGGGCAAAGCTTGTGCTCCTTGCATTTGTTTGCCTTGTATTTGTCCATTTTTTCCATCTCAGATAATAAAAGCTCCCAGATTCTCTGAAATGTGTGCAAGGCAGATGCGAGGGACAGTTTTGAGTTGGTTCAAATTTGCTGTTTTGTGGATCTGTCAAGTGCTTGTGTGAGCCCCAGAAAAATCTCTAAAACCAACAAACGTGTGGTAGAGAGCTGACAAAGCACCACAGACACTGGTCTGGCCCTCCAGCCCCCAAGTAGCTACCTAAATATTGCAATTTGTGTCTGGGCAGCACAAGGCTGCTCATCACTGGGCTTAATGGCCCTAGCAGAGACACATTGCCTGTGGGATGGCCGACAGGAATCTCTAAGGGATGGTGCTACCAAAACAGTTGACCTTTGCTCAGCTGGGAATCCGTTCCTTTGCTCCAGTGTTGCTCCTCCACGCCTGGCTGACTCTTGCCCTTTCTCCTCTGGAATAATTATGATGGCTGAAAATAAATGTGTGGGACAACTCGTGCCAGTTTCCACAATTTAACAGCACATGGACTTTTGTGTGAAAGTGTGAGCCAGGATGTTTCTAATTCTCCTAATTCTCTTGACAAAATGGTTTTACAAATAATCAGGCCTTAATTGTGTGATTCCAGTTAATGCAGAGGGAGTTAATTAACATCTGGAACAAGTTTCCTGGCCCGAGTTATTAGCTGTGTCTGGTGCAGAATTCAAACAATGTATGAAGGGAGGCCTATCGCCAAATGGTTCTGGACAGCTGGAATGAGAAATGACCAAAGAAGGACGAGGTGAGGCAGCTGTGCCAGGGTCGTGTCCATTTCTGGCAAACAAGTGTGCCCTGAGTCGGGGTGTGGTGTTGTGCCAGCCCAAGAGATGCTCTATGTGGCAAAGAATGGACATCATCTCTCAACTTACCCTCATTTCAAACCCTCCAGCTCTTCCTTCTTGACTCCAAAAAGCCTCATGGATCAGGATTTTGGAGGCTTTCACAGCTGAGGCGGGAAAAGTCCCACTAACATGAAGGATAGACTACATATAAAGAAGAAATTCTCCCCTGTGAGGGTGGGGAGGCCCTGGCACAGGGTGCCCAGAGAAGCTGTGGCTGCCCCACCCCTGGAAGTGTCCAAGGGCAGGGTGGACGGGGCTTGGAGCAACCTGGGATAGTGGAAGGTGTCCCTGCCCAGGGCAGGAGGGTGGAATGAGATGAGCTTTAAGGTCCTTTTCAACCCGAACCATTCTGTGGTTCCGTGGCAGGTCTCTGGTGCAAGCTTGCACATCCCTCCTGTGTCTCTGTCTGCAAACTCAGAGAGAGGGATTTAATTTTGTGCTGAAGGAGAAGAATGCCAAATCACAATGACACAAACTCTGAACCTCCGCCTCATGTATCCATGTCAAAGAGAGAAATGAGGACGTGTCCTTTTAACCACCAATATCCCTCCAGCAGAAAGGTGCTGGGCAAACCAAGGACAGGATATAAAATTTTTGTTGTCCTTTTGGGTCAGCCCAAACAATTTTGTCCAACCAAAAGTGATTATTTATTTATTTTCCAATTGTTTATAAAGCTTTTAAAATATCTTTTTGTTACATTTGGGTTTAAGTAGAAAATGTTTAAAAAAATTCAGAATTTCAGTTAATAAGTGTCTAAAAGCTAGATGCTTGTCCACATTCTCCCTCCAGTCTTTGGAGCCATGAATTCGTGAGAGCAAATGAGTCACAACACAAGCGTAGGTAGGAGAACTGACTTTTCACCCTGGAAATCCTCCTTTTCCTATTTTTCACTGCCAAAACACAACTGAGAATCTCCAGAAATGGATTTTCACATATGCCTTGTGAATCTCCTTATCCAGCTAGGGCAGGGATGATAGGTCTGAGCTACTTTCTACAGTTGCTCGCTTGTTTACCACCTCTGATGTGATGAATTGTCATTGAAGGTTTCTTGTCCACATTCCTGTTTTGGTAGAAACCAGTGCTCTGTTTCATGCATGAGTTTTACACTGCTGCAGCTAGAAGGCATGCAGATGAGGAATGCTTCTCCAAATAACCCCCTAGCTAGGAAATATCAACAATTCTCACTGAACTCCAGCAGAAAACCACAAATTGTGGTGCAGATTTTATTTCCATGAAGTTCTACATGTGAACACTAAAGAGATGCAGAAGGGAAAGCAATTCAGCTGATGGATGTGGGTGAAGCAGAGAGAAATTTAGGGTGAAATTCAGTGTGGCAAGCCTCATCCCTTTCCTAGGAATAAGGGTCACTGAGCTGAACACCATGAGATGTCTCACAGGGAGAGCCAAATACCCATCCAAGTTTGGGGAAGTCTCCTTCTCTTCATCCCATATCAAAATAACTAAGAGTGCATAAGAACCTGCATTTCCCTGTTCTCTTCTTTGTCAGTGACAGATCTTGTACTAAAAAGTGCTAAAAAGAAAGCAGTTTACTGGTGGTGTAGGTTGTTGTTGAGGGATTCAAAGCCTGCTGAAGGACACCACTGGTTTCCACTGATTTAAACTGAATGAGAGTAGATTTGGGTTGAATGTAAGAAAGAAATTCTTCCCTGTGAAGGTGGTGAGGCCCTGGCACAGGGTGCCCAGAGAAGCTGTGGCTGCCCCATCCCTGGAAGTGTCCATGGGCAGGTTGGATGGGGCTTGGAGCAGCCTGGGATAAGGGAAGGTGTCCCTGCCCACGTTAAAGGGGTTGGAACAAGATGAACTTAAAAAGTCTCCTCCATTCCAAATAATTCTATGGTTACATGATAAATTTAAAAGGTTTGGAATAAAGTCCTAAAATGCAACCAAGTCTGAGAGACAGCAGGAGGAGTTGTGCTGCTGGGAGACACCAGTCTACACCAGTAGAAGACTGGAATGCCAGCATTCAGTCCTAAACACTGAGGCGCTCACTGTTATTCTGTTATCCCATAATGAGCAGTATTTCAGCCCAGTTTGAATTTATGGCTTGTCTGGATTTCATGTACAACTTTCATAATCTCTGTCATAATTACAAAAATTGCAAATAACTTTTTAATATCAGTGTTTAAAAAATTAGTCAAATCTTTCACGGCGTTTTTATTGCCTATTTACAATCTCAAATCAAATGGTTTACAACTTCGTGTTCTGAAAATATACAACGTAAGAAAACACTAGCCTGGCAAAATTATGCTTTTATGATAATGACAGGGGTGAGTTACAGTTGCTCTAGTTAAACTGTAATGGCTGCACAGATGCTGGGAAAAAACTATTGTACAACATGTTCTGCCACCATAAGCATGGCACCTGCTCGCTCCACCATGGCACATACAAGAGCATGCTAACAGTTCTTCATGAATATTATTTTCAGGGATTATAATTGGACCATAAACGTTCACTTGGGGATAAAATATCAGCATGCAGGCTTTAAAAATTACCTTGAGAAATATTCTGCCAGTTTTACGTATATGGGTTTCAGAAGCAAGTTTATGAGAGACCGTATATAACTTGTTTCTGATCTTGTAGCACTCAGAAATGTTTGTGTTCTTCTTAGGGTCTGTATGAATTTGCAGCAGGTGAGTGCAGTGGTATTTACAGAGCCAGAAACCAAATCCTCCAGCTCTCAGAAGAGATTGTGTCTATCCACAGATGATGTGTGACACAAATGGCAATGGCAGGAGTTTCCTGTCTCCTGCCAAGCTGCCCCTGCACCACTCACCATGGCCCCACTCGCTCCTGAGGTGCTGCCCAAGGACACCAACACAGGTTGTTATGATCTGACTCCTTTTGCTCAATTTAGCCTCACAAACCAACTGCCGGGGTGGAAATTTAATCCAAGTGTATTTCCCACTGGAATGGGTGAGGAGTATGGTGGCCATGAGCTGTAATGCACATTGCAGAAGTGCTTGACCTGGACAAGTGGGTTACACTCACCCCTGCAAAAAAATATAGGAATAGAGATAATTAACATTACTACACACATGACACTACAGTCATTTGCTCTAATTCCCACTACAGAAAACTTCACCAATTGAATACTGTCAGTAAATACGTGAGGATTTTGGTCAAAGTGTGTTGTCTGACTTTCTTAGCAAGCCAATTTTCATAAATGGAACACGATGAACTAAAAAAGGGTGCTTACAGATTGGGTAAAATCAGTCAACCAATCCAGTTGGTTGCTTTTTGAAATTGGTATAAATCAGAATCAAGACCTTTTTTAGCCTTTAGTTTGAGTTACTGGAATTTCAGTGAGGTAAAACACCTCCAAAGAAACGAACCACTGCTAAAAATCAATGTGGACATCTACTTGTGTCTCAAATATCACGGGTTTTAGTGGGGGAGAATCTTCCCAAATATGTGACACATCTTCTTTACTTTAAACCTTCTAGTCCAGCTGGACAGAGTATGAGTGGAGATCAGACATTATATATTTAATTTTCCTCCACTGAATCTGCTCTATCTTCCTCAATATTAAAGCCCTGCTAATGCCTTAGGCAGCAGTAGCTGACCCTTTGAATTAACACCTCCTCTGCAGTGGATGCCTCATGCATATGCCTATTGATGTATTTTAGAGTGGAAATAATTTTTATTTTGGCTATCTGCTCTGGCTTCATATTCCCAAGAAAACACCTCATGTATATGGTTTTTCTCAAGCCATGTATTTCCCCCTGTGCCCTGCTATCATGTCGTGTTATAGTCCACAGCAAAAGCCTTCTCATGTCCATCTTTGTCAGAACTCTAGGAGCCACTAAAGCATCATTTTAAAGGGCTCTTTATCACTCAGATGAATTTTCCCCTAATTGTATCCTTTAACTCCAAAAGGGGTTTGGGGACATACTTTGCATGAAAGATGCTGCAGAAAACAAAAGTTGCATTGCTAGTGGTTCTGCTTTTGTATTTCCATCCAGGGAAACTCTCAGCACAACAATTTGCTTTCTCTTTTCCAAAACCCATTTCCTCCTGGGGCTATTTCCTGGGACAGAGCTGTCTTCAAATAATTTAATTATCATGTGGCACACACCTTTTAAGTCCCCCCTGAAATGGTGCGTGATGCCTTTGGTTTACATCACTTGTTGGAAAACACTCCAAAGCATTGAAAAACTATTAAATTGTTACAGTATTGGATGCCAACACACAGGGCTATTAGTCTAATTCATCCTTCAGATCAAAGCCCACACAGGCAGCTCTCCTGCCTACAGCTATTTTCCTTTTACTTTCCTGCTTGACAGTAGTCCCTCATATCCCTCTGTTCTACTTTCTTTGAACATACAGATTTTCCTTTAGTCATGGAAATATAATTTATGTCTATTATACTGTATTATAGATTGCAGATCAGGATGAGCATGCATTACTGCCCGGGACGTCTGTTTATTGTACGTCGGTTTTCTAAAAATAAATAAATAAGAAAGCCACCCTGCTCCGCTGGGGAGAGAAAAATACGGAGGGGGAGCACTCGGGGGCTGTGGGGAGCTGCACTCCGTTCTCAAAGTTTAATTTCCAAGTGGAGACCTTGAAGCATGATTTATTAACATCATGCTGTTTGCTTTTGTCACGTTGTGGATGCGGCGGGGGGAGCGCGGGCCCCTCTCCAGCCTGGACCACCCCAGCGAGCCGAGCGCAGCTACCGGCACCGCTCACCCCGGTTCAAAGGTTCACCCCCAATTCACCAGCTCCACCAGCCCCCAGCAGCCTGCCTGTGCCACCCCACTGGGGGCAACAGCAAGAACAGCAATAACAACACCCCACCCCCACCCCCCAAAAAAAAAAAAAATATCCGAACAGACAGGCTGTCTGGGATGCGAGAATTGCAAAAACAATCCCCACCCCATCACGGAGAGTGTGTGTGCACGGAGGAGAGGGAGTGTGAGGAGGGGGGAGAGAGGGAATGAGACAGACAGAGGGGAGGGAAGAAGGGAGGAGGGAGTCCAAGCTCTGAGAAACATCACTCCATCTCTCTCACTCCACAGGAGCTGAGCAAGGAGCAGGACGATGTTTGACAACACGCAGTACCCCTATAACTGCTTCAATTATGATGGGGATGATTATCCTACCTGTAGTTCTGACGAAGAGAAAAAATTCACCAGACCAGCGTACAGGTAAGATGAAGTTTTTCCAAGTCCCCCTATCTCTGGTGAGGTTTCTGAGCTCTGGGCTGGTGGGATCACAGCTCTCAGGGGAGCGTGGGGCCAGCTGTGTGCGATGGGTGCAGGCACTGCAGTGGGCAGATTTCCCCCCTTTCTGTGTGTGAAGTGTTCATGATTTGTTTCCTCCCATGACGGGTCACAGCAACTCTGGCATGCCCTTAAGCCTCCAGATCTCAGTCAGTCTCCAACCTCCAGGACCCTTGGGAGAAGGGAATGAAATGTTCAATGTGCCAACGGGTGAATGGGATGCAGAAAATCCCGGTGTGGTGGGAAGAGGCACGGTGTAGATGTTCACAGGGACATCCAAGGTCCTTTCCATGAGCAGGGTTGGTCCCCAGTGACAGTGACTCTGAGCCTGGTCTGTCTCACTGCAGCCGTCCTGCTCAGGGAAACTTTTCAGACAGAGTTGGAGAGGTGTGTGATCCTTCTGCAACCCTCCTGTGCTCTGCCCTGAGTGCCAGGGCAGGCAGCCCTGGGGACTCAATGCCTGGCAGTGCCCCCTCCGTGTCACCTGGGGCTCGTGGAGGACAGGCAGCGACCACACTCAGGACTTCTCCCCGGGACACCTTGGATCAGGGAGCAGACCCACTGGGGGAGTTTTGGAAGCAGGATATAGGAACACATGTACCCATGTGGTCCTGAAAACTGAGTCTGTGAGTAGGGCGATGGTGTAACAGCAAGTTTTCCTTTTTCCAGCTACATTGCCTTAATTGCAATGGCCATCCAGCAAAGCCCTTCAAATAAAGTCACCCTCTCTGGCATTTATGACTTTATAATGAAGAAATTTCCTTACTACAGATCAAATCAAAGAGCCTGGCAGAACTCCATCCGACATAACTTATCGCTTAACAGTTGTTTTGTGAAGGTAAGATCAGTTACTGTGTATTTACATACACACTGTACATGGCTAAAAAAATATATGCAGCAATAATCTCATCACTGGGAAAGAAGGGAAACAAACAGCTGAGCTGCAAATCACTTAAAATCTCTCTGAGTTGTCAATTCCAGAGATAAGGAGTATATCCTTGTCTGATGTGTGCTAATAGATAACAAATTGAAGAGGATGGGGCTTACATCTTACTCATATAATGACAGAGAATAGGCTTAAACGTCCTGTCATATGTGTTTACACCATTCTTGAATGTAAACGAATGCAGATGCTGAACAGCAGCATCTGTAACACATACAAATACTGAACTGCCTTTAAATAAATACAGGTTCCCAGAACAGAAGGGAATGAGAAGGGGAAAGGAAACTATTGGAGCTTTGCAACAGGATGCGAATCCATGCTGGATCTCTTTGAAAATGGGAATTACAGGAGAAGACGGAGGAGGAGGAATGTGAAAAGGGAACACAAGGAGCAGAGACCAAGCAGAGCGAAAAGTCCTTCATCCCCCAATATCTCTTCTGTGGACTCTGCTTTGAACAACATTTCCTCTTCTGAAAGTAAACATGAAAGAATTGAACCGGGCCCAAAACTTCTGGAGCCTTGTGGGTTTGCTCCAAACAGCGTGACCAACAGGCAGAGCCTAAGCAATTCCTCCTTAGCAAAATCGGATTCTGAAATCAAATTTAGCATCGACTACATCCTTTCAGCCCCTGACCCTTTGCCTGTCCTGAGATCTCAGTATAACATGCAAGAAAATAAATATCACCTACTGGAGGCCCCGCATATTAATCTCCAGTTCTGGACAATGTGATGTTATTTATTCGTGGTAACAAAGTCTGAGTCACAGTGTGTTCAGCAGCCTCGTGTCACTGAAAATCAGCCTCCTGCCTCCTTGTTTTCCTCCCAAGCAGTGCGCAGAAAGGGTTACGGACTCACCAGCTGATGCTCTGTCTGTGCCCAAAGTACTTTGCTAAGATTAAAGCATAAATAACAGTTACCAATATCGGTTTTCACCACGCTGAAATTTATGAAATTCGAGCTTTATTTTCTAAACTGCCTCGGACGTCATTTAGCACCACAAAGAATTTCCTTTCTCAAGCAGAATCCGACAGAGAAGAGACTTGCTTATCATCCACTGCTTTATTAAAGACAAAGTGAGTTTGATCCCACTTTCAGTGGTGGAAATTAGGATTAACTCCACTGGAGTATATAGGTCAGAACTTAAGCTGATCTAAAACAGTGTAATTCTGTCGACTTACACTGGCTGGGAATGTGGGGGGGTGGAGGGTAGAAATTTGTTTCTTAAAAGGAATTACAGAAAATCACCCTGTCTTCCTTATTTTTCCTTTTAACATCATGTTTCAAACTATTTTGCAGCTTTAATTAATTGTTCATTAGAAAACATAGCTATTGATAAGTATTTCAAGTATATTTGTGTTTATATTCGGGGCAGAATTGTTTAAATTGTTGAAGTGAAGTTGTGTTCAAAATAATTCCAAGAGACCTAATTGCAAGGATGCTGAACTCTGGTAGACTTTGATAGGTAATGTGACAGTCAAAGAGTCTCTTAATGCCTTGTATAAAAAAAACCCCAACACTTCTTCCCTTGTACTACCAGAAATCTTCCTGAGATGCTGCAGGAAAGTCCTTGGCCGTATTTCATTTAGCAAGTGTGAAAGGAAACCTGGCACTGCAAAAAGCCCTGTTGAGTGTTGAGCAAAGCTAAAATTCCACCTACCTGCTCTGAGACAAGTTGTATATTCCCATTAAATAGATTTTTATTGATCCTTCTTGCAAGCAATTACCAAAGTGGTGCTTGATATGATTTCAGCTAAACTGGTGAGATTTATAATTTTCAGATATCAATGTTAGCTCATGAGCTCCATTTCTGAGAAAGCCACTCCATTACCATTTACATGCAGTGGGAGACTTTGGAACAGAACCTGATGGACAGTGATGAACTCTAATGAGCTTTTAAGAAGTTGCTTTTATAC
Organism: Corvus cornix cornix; assembly: GCF_000738735.6. Lineage (NCBI taxonomy): Eukaryota > Metazoa > Chordata > Aves > Passeriformes > Corvidae > Corvus > Corvus cornix. The sequence goes on from NC_046344.1 coordinate 3,186,547, forward strand.
AACTTGCTCACAATGAATTGCTTCCCAGAAGATAAACAACATTAGTAAAGGCTCCACAAAATCCTGGCTTTGACTTGGCTACTACAGTCTTCACCTACTGCAGATAAAAGGAAAAAAGACAAGAATTCTGATAGTTTTAAGCAATTAAATACAGAGATAAAATTACCTTTGCAACAGGAACTAAAGACAAATGAAGGTGTATGGGATAAGATTCAGCATAGAGGTATGCTGAGGCATGACTTGAATTTTTATGCAGAAGCTTTGACATTTCACTAAGTTATTTTACATTGTGTCTAATATATACTGTACATTTATACTATATATTCTTATAGTTATTGAGAAAGGGAGCAATATCACTGCACTTGTATGTTGTAAAAATGCATGATGTATGTTGTCATGATGCTGAAACTCCTGCCATATACTTAAAATTTACCATCAGTGGTATTTCACACTGATTGGTAATAAATGCTCATTTTTTGGAAAACTATAAAACTTGTTATCTTCAGGCATTTCTACAGCATGCAAAAGTCTTTGCTTCTTCTTCAGAAAAGAGAAAATGGAAAATCATGTCAATTACATCACTGCATGTCTTCCAAACTTTGAAAGGATGATTTCTTGAGACCAAATTCTGCCTTCAAATGGGAGCTTTCAATTCTCTGTGACTCAATGGTTATTCTGGGCGATTATTAGACCTGACTGATCTGCTGTTATTAGACCTGATTGATCTGCTGTTTACACTGATAGTAGAGAAAGAAGAAAACCTCTGGGGGGGACTGGACAGATGGATTCTCATTTGAAGAGGGACGAGAATTTGCTCCTTTAGTGTTCATGCTCAGTAGTGAATAGGTGTGGGAAGAGCATGTCCTCATTTAGTGCTTCAGTGTTTGCATGCACTCGCTGTGGGTCGGTACTTGTGCACCTCTGGGATCCTGCCTACAGATAAATAGTCGTGTTTTATACACAGATCTTCTTCCTCATTGTTTTAAACATGGCACTGCTGCTGTTGGGCTGGTAGTTATAGTACACACCTGCAGTATATTTGAAATACATATTTTCTGCTGTGAAACATGCAAATATGATTGTTGAGATGTGTTCTTGGTTGCTGCTGTTAGCAAAAGACAACTCAGTGACAGCAAAAGTTCCTCCTGGGTAAGGTGAACACTGTGGGCTGCTGAGACCAGTGGAAATACAGTTTATGGCTACTAATCAATGTAGAATTAATGCATTAGGAAAGGCAGAAATACACCCAAGTGGATTTACAGCAGAGATCCAAAGCCATTTTCTGTAAGATGAATTAATATTCACAAATAGCTGTGTCCTTTGCTCACACTAAAGTGCCTGCTAGGAGAGACTGTCATACTTTAGTTTCCCTAACATATAATCAAAGAAATTTGTGTACAAATAGGTGTTAACATTTGTTTTGCAAACGGTATCAATCATATTTTGAAAAATGAAGGGACATATTTCAATTTACCCAGTATATTATATTCTGACGACTCCAGAAAGGTTTCCAGCAGTTAAAGTGAATGGCATTTAATATAGAACAACATAACAGGGGTGAGGGCTAGACGTGACCTTATTCAAATGTCGTAGCCATTACAAAGCCATTCCCAATGTAATTATAATTAAATACTTTATGCCTTTCTTGCAAATCCTCTGATCGATCATTGATATTAACATTAATATTGTATTACCCCTGAGCAAATGTCTCCCACACAAGTGTTATGGATCACCAGGTTTCCATTAACAAAGTTGTGAGCTATTGCCGTGTGCTGGTCGTGGATAAATTTACGTAAATTACTTTTTCTCAGGCAAAGGGGGAAAAAGTCCGGGTTTCTTTCTTCTCTGAATCCAGAGCTATTTCTTCATCTCCATCACAGCCTGCCAGCCACTTGCATAAAGCTGTAATGAAAGGAAAAAAGAAAATCTCACAGGAAAGTCCCTCCTTGCCCTGTGTTGAAGCAGGTGAATATTCTCCCGTTTGGCACTGGGGTTCAAAGCTGAGCTGAAGCCAGGGCTGAGCAGTGCAGGGCAAGGCTCTGCACCCTCCAAGACAATCAGTGGGCTGGCCAGGCTGGGAAAAGGTGTTTGGCTCAGTTCCTCATCTCGTGGCACCTTCCTGACTGCAGAGAGAGACCCAGAGTGAGCCATGGATTTCCTTAGCCCAGCAGAGGTGCCTCACTTGGAGGCTGACACTGTCCCAAGGCTGGGGTGGGGCAGGAGGAGGGTGTGGGACAGCAGCTCCTGCCTGCTGGGCTGGGGGCACAGAGAGGAGGAACAAGCCTTTAGACCTCTCCCTTTAGGATCATAAATACCTTTGCAAAGCAAAGATGAAAGGTTTCTTTCTGGGGAGAGGCAAGGCTTGGCCTCAGTGAGGGACCCTGCAGGGGGGTTGTTTATTTATCCTTCTAAAGGAAGGCTTCCCATGATGAAACAGAGATTTCAATGGAGCCACTCCAGGTTATTATGCAGCGATTTCACTTCTACTGATTTAATTTCTTAGGCTTTTGCCACTGGTGTCACAGAAGTGGTTTTTGAACAGCAAAATGATGATCAGCCTCAGAATGAAGTTCAAAGTACTTGGGCAAGGATGCAGCACTCTCTTCTCCCCCAGTGAAGAGAGGCCAGATAACACCCAAGGCAGGCCAGTAGCTGACCTCACTTACAGGGACCTCTCCCTCAGCAGAACCTCCTGCACATTATGGGAGCATTAATGCAGACTAGGACAGCTGAAAACAAACCTTTTCTTTGCCAGTAAAGCCAAGTTCCCCAATTTTTCTGCCAGTCAGGAAGATCTTATTAGCTGAGACCCATTAACTGCTCATATAAAGAGAAGCTGTGCTCAAGGAGCATCTGAAGGTCAACCCGCACTGGAGAGCTGCTTCTCCCCATGCCTTTGCTTTGCTGTGCTCCATCCTATGGCCTGAGCTGCCACAACGTTCCTCAGCCACTCAGCAGGTTGGTTTCTCCCTCAAAACGAAATCAAGATTTCTGCACTGTTTTCTGGTCACAGAGGCTTTCTCTTTTGGCTACCACTTGCCTGTTCAGGTCCAAATCTTGTGAGTCCTTCCTACTCTCTACCAACAGAGAGGACACACTGAGAGGGGAAGGGGTTTGGAGGGATGAGCCTTGGGGAAAAAAAGCTCTGCTACAGATCTTCCAGTAGTACAGAGCTGATGGTGCATCTCAAGGGCTCTTGGGGTTGTGCGTCAAGTCTCTGCTGTAAATGGAGGGCAGCAATACCCCAAGTCCAACTGCACTCAAGCTCAGAGAAAAGAGGGAACCTCCACCACATGTCCCTGAGCACATGGGGACCTGAACCTTTAGCTCTGGCAGCGTAACACAAATCCCTGTCTGTGATCTGCACTTCAGATCCCAGAGTCAAGACATGGAAATCCTGTGCTGCTCATTCCAGCCCCTCTCTGTCTCTTCTGGGCCATGTTCTCCTCCCTGCTGTGAGGGTGTAAATCCTTGCAAGTCCATTAACTTTGGTATAATTACCTTTGGAATTGAAATAGCACATGTGAAACCGACCTTTGCACATTATACCCAACACCTCTCCTCACACAGTCTGCAAAACTGTGCCAGCAGCTCCTCTCCTAGATAGAATTCTCAGAGCAACAAATGGTCCTACCTCTTTATTTTGCCTCAGCATCGGCTTCTAATTGCTTTGTCCAGAACATGGGTACCATCTGCACTGCTCTGCACAAAGAACCTAGTCTCTGTCTCTGTTTTACTGGGAATGTCTTTCTTCTTGCACTTGGGGTCATTAAATTAAAGAGCAGGGTAGGTCCAAGTCCTATGGAACTTGCACTGGAATCTTTTTTACCCGGAGAGCTAACAGAAAATAACAAAGTAAGTTGTGCTCCCTCCCACCCTTGCTACAGTGGTTGGAGGCAAATCCAACTGTGAGAATTTTGCCTGAGAAAGAACTGCCGGATTTCTCCCACTGTGAAATCCAGCTGTTAATTCAAACAGAAGGGATGGACCTGACCAGATAGGCCAGCTGGCTTGCTTCCATCCTAAAGTCCATTGTGTTCCGCAAGTTCCCAAATTTATGGTCATGAAGGTCTTCCAAGCCCTGTAATGAAGTATGGCATGCAATGTTTTTGTTATGGAATGTGGGCTGCAAAGGAAAAAAGAAGGTTTGAATTTATCTTTCAAATGAAGATCCTGGAATCTCTCAGGATAAACAAGCTAAATTAGGAATCAAAATACACCATGTTTCTCACCATAACTATGGAACTGAAAATAGCCCTTGCAGGGCACTGACAGAAGAAGAAAACTAGAAGTTGCAGTAAGCCCAAACCAAACTTTTTTTTGTCGTGTTTCTCTGTGTGTTCTTTGCCCTTTGTAGCAGGGAATGAACCCTGCTATGCCAGCAACAGGAGCCCCCTTTCATCTTTTGGGAGTGGTTCTTCTGACAGTATTTTTCAGGAAAAAAATTTTGCACTGCAAAATTGAGCTGCTGGTCCTCATCATCAGCATTTACACTGGGCACACACCACCTTGTCTTGCTCTGAGCAGGCTGAAGATAAGGTTCAGAAATGCTCTTTGGCTTGTCAGCCTGCGTGGTGCAGCTCGGTGCAGCTCTCTCAGTGCTACAGCTCCACGGACTAAATGTTCTGCACAAAAGCTGCTCCCTCTTAGGTCTCTATTGGAGACATGATAAAGCATTAATGGGCCTGGAAGTTTGTTCAGTTTCCATGCTGATACCAGTGGTTCTAATTAAAACAACAACCGAAACCAAACTGGGCTTCCTGAAATTTGCACAGTGAAGAACACTGCTCTGTCCTGCAGTCATTAAACCCTTTTGTCAGCCCTAGCACTGGCCCCAGCAGCCCCATCTCTGGATCCAAGTGCCCCCCAAAGCTGTGCTTTCCACAGCTGCTGGTGGGGAAACGCTGTCATGTTCTCCTTGTGCGAGGAAACAAGCTAGGATAGAACCAGCTTCCCTCTTGGGCCCAAAGGCTCTGCTGACCATTAGCCATCTGTCTCAAGCAACATCTGCTCTAGCTGAAAATGCTTTTGGAGGATTCATGCCACAGATATTTAACCCCACGACAAAACTGCTCCCCATCTTCCCCTCTTTGCTTGAGGCATTACACTGTGCTGGTATTGACTGCATCCAGCATCCTCTGCTATCATCCCCTCCTTCCAGCACGGCCTCTCTGAGACCAGGGAAAAGAAGCAGCACTTCCCATAAAAGTGAATGTGGAAAATAACAGGTGCAATGAGCTGTGTTTCATGATTAATCTGTCTCAGGCTTTTCCGAGGCTGAGAGCTATATGAGCAATTATCAAACCCTGGGAGGCACTTCAGCACTAATCAGCCCATAACATTTTTCTGCATTGGAGCATCTGGGACTGGCTACATGGCTTGAATCCTGACTCTCATGAAATGAATGAGAGTTTTGCCATTGGGTTCAAGGGATCAAAACTTCATCTTCTATTGCCGGGCCAGAGATTAATCAGATTAAAGGCCATGTGGACTGCAGAGAAAATTAAATACCTTCTAGCAGTTACTTGGTGTCTTCTCAAGACAAAATAGCAGCTTGCTTCTACAGGTTCCTTTGGCTCTGTGTTTCAGCCAGACAAAATACTTCCTGAATTCAGTGGGAAATGTGTCCAAATCAGGAATAAGTTCCCCAAAGCCCAAGGGCTGAACACAGCAGAACCAGATGCTGGCATCTGGGGTGAGATCCCTGGTGCAAAGATGTTTGTATGTTCTTTGAGAGCACCTCTGTTCTGGGGCTGGTGTAAATAAGTAAATAAATAGACTCAACTAAACAAGTCACTCCAAGCCAATATCCAGACTCGGGATCTCAAATTTTCTTTCAACAGGAAACTGTCCCAAAATCTGCTGCAGTTTGGCAAAGGGATGACATTGTATTACTTTCCATTTTGTTTTGCTGCTGTTGAAATTACAGGAAAATAAATATTTTCAAGATGATACATTGTGTATCCCTAATAAATACCAAGGGCATTTAATATAAACCATGGACACATGGTTTGCTTTGTTGTTCTAAGTAACCATTTCCTTTTAGCCAAATGAAAAGCCAGTTGTGCTGTGATGCTGCAGATTATAAATTAGCAGCTCTCATATGGTTTTGTGCAATTGTTTCTTGAAGAGCTTTAGGCTACTTCAGACAAAAATTTCAAATAAAATGTGAATTCATTGAACTGTAACTTGTGGTATTAGTTTTATAATAAACAAAGGTAGGTCACATAATCATGTCATGAAAAACAACGTTTTAAAATTCAAGCAGCAACATTTTAATCTGTTTTAGGTTCTGATCCTGAAATCAAGAGGAAGCTTGGCTCTTTCTGCTTCCCAGTGCATGAAACCAAGTCAAGCCTGTCCTGGCAGGAAAGCACACAGCCAGGCGTGCACTGCCAGACAGGTTAGCTGGGGTGGGAGAAGAGGAGGCAGATTTCTTGTCGGCAAGAGAAGAAACGGCCCAAAGGCAGCAGCAGCAGCAGCCTGTTCCCACGCCAGACCAGGATGGTGGGTCAGGCCAAGAGAGGAGGGGGGCCCTGGTTAGGTCCTGCTCCCACTGCTTCCCACCCCTGCTGGGGGCAGCAGCTGGGGAACAGCTGGAATCCAGGCTGGCTGCTGCAGGAAGGCAAGGAGACCTCAGGGGCAGCACGGGGGGGACCTGCCTGACTTCCAGCCTCAGCCACACCAAGGACTGGTGTCAAAGAGTCTGTCCTCTGCCAATGCACACTTACCTTGGCATGGCAGAGCTGAAGCTGTTCTCTAGAAAACCTCCCACTTGCCTTTAAGGGAACCTCACTTTGGGGTGGGAAACACATATTTTCCACAGGCATGGTCTCCTGTGTTGTTTTACAAAGACCCTTGGGACAATCTCTGCCACGTGGGACGTGCACCTCAAGGACCATCCCTGGTCTCACCTGAATTATCTCCCAGCGGTGGATGGCTGGGACAAGCCACATCAATTGCTCCTCTGAAATCTCAGCTCCCAGCACCTTGTTCTCTCCCCTGTCCCTTCCCATCAGGTGACAGCTAAAGGAACACAGGGCTGCTGGGGGTGATGTGAAGGAGCAGACCACCCCGAGCGCTGGGGACAGACACCAGGGTACCACCAGCAGGTCCACCAGCACTCACTGGCTGAGGAGGTTCTGTAACAAAGCACTCTCACCTGAAACATTCCTTGTTTGACAGATGTTTATTTGAGAGGAGGCTCAGTTTTTATTTAGTGGGTGTTTTCCAAAATAAAAATGAAGAATCATGTCAAGTCTGTGCTACAGCATCATAAAGCTGTAGCCTGTTGCTTAACAACAGACAGGGAGAAAAAATAATATACCTGAATGTATATGAATTTTTTCTTTGTTTCCAAGCCTGCCTGAATTTGAACCATTTATACCATGACAACAGCATAAGCTGAACTTGGAGAGGGAAGACAATACTTGAGCTTAAAATACACTGAATTTTTTTCCCTGTAAGGAATATTCCTACCAGCACAAGTGAGTTTTCTGTGTCCTGGCTCTATGGCCACATGGGCATGTGCACAGCACATATGAAATTGATATCTCTGTCTTAATTCAGGGTTGCAATTACTGGAGCTGAGGTCTAAATTTTTCCAACCACCAAACTCCCGAGCTAAATGACTGTACAGCTACTGAAATTGATTATCAGGCTTCCTGTTTCCTCGCTTGTGACCCAGCAATATTGACATAAGGTACAAGGAAATTGCAATCAGAACTACTAGTAGCAATAGCTGGAGGCAATTGCAAAAGAAGTATTGCTGGTGGTGGCACATTGACTCCTGTATTAGATTTAGCCATACTCTAATTATAATGGACTTACTCAAGACTGCAGGAAATTCTACTTTTCTTTTTTCAAATTACAGCCAAGAAAACATTTCTGTTCGCTTCTGTATTTCATCCTTTTCTCTGGAATAGCCTGAAACCTTCTGGCCTCAGAGATCCAGTCTGTTTTGTCTCCAACATGGGCAATGCCTTGGGGCAAGTCATTTTATGTCTCTGTGTCTCCTCCAGGCAGCAGAGAGAGTTAACCTTTGCAGAGAATTGTGTTAGAAACCTGCTGTATCAGCAGGCTGATGTTATGGACCTTCCACATTCTCTCCACTTGCTGTCACCTTTCCTGTCTCTGCTTTAATCTTCCCTAATGCTTGAACATCTTGTCCGCCCTGCCACTGACCAGTTGCCCCAGATCAGTTTTGTAAAGGGCTGAGTGGTGCCTAAATGTGTAAGAGCAGCACTCTGATTCCATGTGACTCAGGGAGAAGGGCATTTAAGAAATACACAAAAGTATAAAGAGAGCTGGGATTGAGTTGCAAGGTTTGGAAATGTTTTTACTTCTAGAAAATAATCTTCTTTTTCTTGGTTTTTAAGCTGAGGTAAAGCAAACCCATGTCCCCAGCTAAATGCAAGAGACTTTTTATCACGTATTAACTCACACTGCCACCTGCTCCAGCAAACACTGTGCTGTTGGAGCAAGTGGAAGCATTTTACAGCTGTTTCTTTCAAGAAAATGCCCACAAAAACCCCTTCCACTGGCAGTAAAAATGAGCAGACAGCACCTGTAATTTCAAGAGGAGTCCCTGGCACTGGCAATAATGGTATTGCAGAGAGTTATTGAACCACTCTCTTCACAGGGTCTCTGTAATGGCAGGATTTTTGTTCAAATCCAAGGAATCCATGCAGAAACTTAGAATAATTTTGCCATAGTGAATGCTTCCCGGATGCAAAATCTCCTGGAGAATCCAGCTTGGCTCTTGTGATATTCCCCACGCTGTTCCAAGCAGGAGTAGGATACAATATCACAAATACACAGACTCTACAAGCAGACAGCTTTGACTTTGCCTTCAGAGGAGTTTCCCAGGCCAAAGGGGGCTCATTCCATTTGCTGCAGACGTGGCCTTGGTGCCATCCTGGAGTAATGATCCGTGGCCATCCGCTGTGCAGAGGCTGAGGAGAAGTGGATTGTCATGGACCGTGGCTCCCCAACAGGCCAAGCTTTTCAGAGGAAAAGTTCACCAGAAGTGGGCAAGTTGTCTGGGTTGCTGGGCTTTTGTTTTTCCTACTTTCATGTGTGACCTGTGAGAAAAAAACCCTTTTATTAATGAGCTCTGCCCTCCTCTGTCCTTCAGAAGTCGCTGGGGCTTTGCGTGTAGGACTAAGCCACAGCAGAATTTAGCTGTGAGTGTGGATAAAACAGATAAATCCACCTTGTAATTACAGAGATTTTCCACCTGCAGCCACTGCTGAAGGTGCAAGGCAGCATCTGCTGGGGCCACTGTGAGCTGTAACAAGGATGCAGCGTAGCATTTTCTATCTCTTTGCACTGCCAGATGTTTGCAATTCAAACAAAAGCTTAGCTCTAATGAACCCTGACTTTTAAGGCTTGGAAACCTTCTGTGAACCTTAAGGAAAAGGAATATTTAAGAGCATGAGGAAGCAGATGTGCCAAAATGCTGTGAAAGTGACTTTTATTACTGAACTTTTTCTTCCTCCAAATGGGACAGAGTGGAAATTTCACTGCTACTCTGAGGTATCCAGGAAAAATAAGTTCAGAGGAGTTGTACAGATGTAACCAAACCTGTCAATTTTCTCCAAGCTCTTAGTCTTGGTCTATCTTTGATCATGATAGAGTGGAGGATGAGCATATCTGGAGATTGGACAAGCCTGTTCTGTCTTCTCCATGGTTGTGTGAAGCCAGGCTGTGTTACCCTTAACCAGGTGCTAATCTCCTTTTGCTTGCAATGCAAAAGTTGGTGGCAATTTCACGTTGATTAAAAGTGTGCAAAATGATGCTTGAAATGAAAAGTCCCCAGTTAACTGACTTGTCATCACTAACATCAGTTCAAGTTGCATAATGCTTTTCTTGCTAGGATAATTAGTCCTCAATCAGAGTAATTTGGAGGGATATCTGGGTTCTTTTAAGGCAGTGTTATTCTTTATTCAAGAAAACTCTTTTGTATGTGAATTATTTCCACAAAATGATGCAGATAATTGCTTAATGCTTTGTCGTTCTAGTACATAATCCCTCAGCATCTGAACAGCATTAATGGGAGCAGAACTTGGCAAAGCTACCTGTACATTTTTCCCCCCAATATTTTCCATGCCAAAGAGAGAATATCTCAGACAATGAGGAATGCAAACTTTCTGGGTTTTGCCTGCAAATTGATCCTGAAATAAAATGTATTCCCCTGGCTGCCACATTGGGACTGCTTTCATGTCACTTTGGGTTTAATATATTACATTTTAGCCAGGCTCAACCCCAGTCAGTAGGTGCACCTTGGTTTGCTGAGATAAATAACTTGACTGGCAGAATCAGGACCCAAGACTCATTTGTCCTTCATTTATGAAGGTTTCTTTTGTTTGCTTAAATATTAGCATCCACCAGCTGTGCAAAATAGACCTTTTTCATTAGCTGGTTGATCATGGTGGGAAAAGCTATTAATTTAGTCAATTCCCAGCAATGCACTGTGGGGTTGCTACCAAACCACAAACTGATGAAAACAATAAATGCTAGACTGTATTAACTGTAAAGGTTAATCCATAAATCAAAGGGAAATGTCAGATGCCTTTTAACATTGATTGAGATGTAATTTGGTGTTGGTAGTGATATGTTTGTTACATAAATTCACAAATGCACTCAATTCCTGTTAGGAGTCCAGGTCTTTCTAACTTATAACAAGTTAAGTAGTTTGCTTTATTTATGTAACCATGTAAAGATTGATTACCTCTTCAAGTTGCAATATAGCACCAGTTTTAAAATAAGTGAACATTAACACCCAGATCTTCTTCCAGGGTACATTTAACTTGGTATAAAAATGAATACATTCTTGTTTTTCCTGAAAGTATGCCATTACCTTAAGTATGTTTATGGCAGTTTTTCCTTTTAATTTTTGGGTTTGATTCATGTTTTTCAAATTACAGCATAAGAATTAGCCTTTGTGTAAATGTGCTCAGAAATATAGAACATATTTTCTATATTATGGATACATCATATTTCAATATATAGTATAAAACAACAAATATGAGGAGGAAATGCCACAAATTAGATCAGAATGGAATACAGTTACTGATGCCAAAACAACAAGAAAAGGATCATTCCAGTCACTCATGGAAACGTTTCTTTCCACTTCTCTTCAAATGTGAGGCCAGAGAATTCTTCACTTGGTGAAACAGAGAATCAGGTCACCAGACCTCAGAGTATAAAAAAATAAACCCAACCTTTGAGCTTTATCTATCCAAGGAAATTGTCAAAGAAGGTCCTGAAGAACAGGAGCATCACTCCCAGGTTACTATTAGCCAAAAAAATGGGAGCTACTGAGCTTTATTTCCAGCTGCCACTTGGGTGGGCAGGGTGCTGAGCCTGCCAAAGCTGGGAGCACTCTGCTCTTCCAAACGCTGCAAACTCCTTGGCTCAATCTTCATGTCCTATTTCTTTCTTGAAGAGAACCACAAACAATGCGGTGTAGCAGGTAATCGCTGCAAGAAGTCCATGGGAATTTTATTTTAAAGGCAGTCAGGTAGATCACTGCTTAATTTAGCAGAGCAACAGTGGGAAAGTTTTCCCTCAAATTCCCCAAGGGCATTGATCCAAGCAGGTATCCAGAATGCTTCTAGCGAGATTAAGATGTGTAAGGACACAAGACCCAGCCCTTTTAAAAGTGTCCCAAAGGTTTTTCATTCTGCAGTAACGGGACTTTTTGAAGCTCAGCAGTGGCAGAGTGTGTCAGCAATGGAGATGGGCCAGGCAGCACCCTGGCATGTGGATAAACCAGTTAAATCTTTATGGCTTTAACCTCTGAGCCACTGCCTGGGCAACATTTAAAAGGACGGTCTGTCTGTCTGTCTCTGCACATATATTATGGTGAGAGAAAGTGCAGTCCCTACCTACCTAGTTTTAATATTTGATTGCAAACACCTCATGACTGTGATGGGGCATTTCAGAAATGTTTCAGATCTGACAGATCTTGGCCTATATATGAAATTTTAGGAGGGGCCTTCCAGGACACATGTGAATCACAAAATCATGGACTCATCGAATTACTTGGATTGGATGGGACCTTAAAGATCATCTTGTTCCCACCCCCCTGCCACAGGCAGGGAACATTCCACTAGGCAAGGCTGCCCAATGCCCCATCCAGTCTGGCCTTGAACACTTCCAGGGACGGTCCATCCACAACTTCTCAGGGCCACCCATGCCAGGGCCTCAGCACCCTCACAGTAAGGCATTTCTTCCTGGTATCCAGTCTGAATCTACCATCTTTCAGTTGAAAGTTGTTCTCTCTTGCACTCTCCCTCTGTGCCCTTGTAGAATGTCCCTCTCCAGCTCTCCTGTGCCCCTTTAGGCACTGGAAGGCTGAATCCCCCTCCACAGCCCCTGCTGCACAGTTCAGACACCCACATCAGGGGGAAGCAAGGAAAGGCAGCATCCTCAGGCTCAGCTGGCTGCATCTTCTGCTCCTGCCCTCCCATTCCAGCTCCTTCCATGGAGCTCATGGAGGCTGGCAGGGCAGGGGCAGGGAGCAGGGCACAGAGAGTGCTGTGCTCTGGTGTGAGCCCTGGGGACAGGCTGCTGTGCCTGCCTAAATTAGGTCTCCAGAGCAAGGCAGGGAAGGAAAGATGCAGAAGGAGATTAAGACCACCCTGACCTCCAGCCAAGTCCCACGGCCCTGCATTTTGTCCTTGGAAGGAAGCAGAAAAATGTCTTTGTAATCCAAAGCAATGCAGTCAAACATGAGGCCCAGGTCCTCTGCAGGAGGGCATCTGATACACACTGCAATGTGTTTGGCTGAGAAGAGCCAACCTCTGGGCTAATACAAGTCTGTCTCTCTGTCCGTGCACTCTCTGGGGCTTTTTTCATTATTGGCTTTTTCCCTTAATGTGATTTACCGATTCACAGATTCTTCAGATACATTTGCTTTTATTTATAACAGCACTCCAATCAAATGTTCAGTGCTCCTCACCTTCAAGGATGGAATCATAACGAGTGTGTAATGACCTGCTCCACAGCCACGAGTTCCCATGCCTTTTAAACCAGCTTCAACCACTCTGAAATCTTCAGCGTAGATCAGTGGAGCCCTGCTGATTCACATGGATATTGTCTCTGGAAATAAATGAAACTCATATTAATATTCACAATGTCATTCACTTGTGTGCTAATTGGAAGGGTTGCAAAATGAACTACAAAGACAAGCACAAAAAGACGTGTGGCTAGAGTAAATCTCAAGGACATGAATAATAATAAAGTGTGGGATGGAGGGGGACCTCTGAAACCACCAGCTTTTGGGAATTCTTCCTACAGTCCTACAGTTCAAACAGAGAGGGCAGCTATCTTACCAGTGATCAAGGTCATGCACTTGTCCCGTGGGCCAGAACAAATGGCAAGGATGACACAAACAGAGCTAGAAAATCTGCAGAGGTCGAGGTCCCCTTGTAGGTGGGGAGAGGAGTGCCCTGCTGGGCATCTGCCCCATGGTGATGGGTTTGACTGGCCACAGGCAGGTGTTATCAGACTTCCATAGCAGTCAGCTCAAGGTGAGAATTCCTCCCTGCTCCACCTTCACCCCTGCACCACCTCAGATAAAACATTCTGATCACTGCAGTGATATTTTTCAAGTTAAATGTCACTGGATTTTCTATTTTCTTTATTTAATTTGTTTGTTTGTTTGTTTTTGTTTAATTTTTGGAGAATTGTTTCCTTGGTTTTCCTGGCATGGATTCAAACCCTGGGCTTTGCAGCTCAGGACTAGAAAGCAAAGATTCTTTCTGTGAGGATCCTGTTCATTGCTTACATCTGGCCTCTTGTAGAGAAAAGGGACAATACAATAAACTGTACAAGCAGATACAGTCATCCATGAACTAGTGCTCCTCTCAGTCTCACACTAGACACCAGGAGTGACATCTCCTGCTTCACTGGGCCTGCTCTGCTGTGATCCCATTTAATCATGTGCAGACCTCCCCATGTGAAGTTGTCTATGGTTTGGCAATACCAGCATGAGCAATGTGGGAAGATAAGAGTAACACTGGGCTTTGCCCTCCTGCTGCCATCCTAGGGTGCCTGAACACAAATATCCAGAATATTTTTCCTTTAGAATAAACCATGAATTCCTCTGTCCAGCTAAATTAATTTCATATATTAAATAAATCAATTAGCAACGAAATGGAAACCACAAAAAAAAATGAAAGAAAGAGAACAGAGCACACAGACAGAGAAGCCGTAGTGGGAGGACCACTAATTCCCAGTTTCTCTCTTATACCCTGATCACAGAAGAGTGCAACTTGATCTAAATTATTAATTAGGAATTAAAAGTTACGTGGATTTTTTTTCTTTCTGTTTTCTAATTCTTTTCTCTAAGCTGTTGTTTCCCTTCCATTGCTGATGGCATCTACAGCACCAAAACCAGACTTACACTGGGGTCCAGTCCCTTTCTCCGTGGCTGGATTTAGTGTAGGGAGCAAGGTCCATAACAAGTTTTAAATGCCAGAGCTACCACATGAAAACCAAGGAATACACAATAAATAAAAGCAGGGGGCAGGGTGGCTATGCGTTTATGTATTTATTTAGCGCTATAAATTCCTTAGTTTCCATTTTAATCTAATTCCCACATACTGGTAGGGTCACACCCTGGCAGAGGAGATTGTTCTTGCTGTGAGCAGAGTTTGCTGGAGCCTTCCAGTTCCTGAGGCTCTTTCTTTCCCCACATGCAAGCCTGAAGTGCTGGAGACCTTCCTTTCCTTGGCAGCTGAGAAGCCTCCCAGCAGCTCCTGGGGTGAAATGCAGTTTCCCAGCTAAGGGAAGCTTATATGAATTGAGATAATTAAGATACAATTCAGTCAGATGGGTTCTAAAAGCTCTTGAGTTCATCTGTATCCTAACCAGTCCAGGGTCAATATCCCTTAAACCCTGTCTAACCTCTCAGAGGATTTCCAAAATCTGCTAGGCTGTGGGGAAAGAATTTCGACTCAGTCTGGTTTTGGCCCTCTCCTTGTCGGTATACACATCCAGTCTCACCTGCTGTGATGTGCTCAGCACTTGCCAGGCGCTGCAACCTGGCCAAGGCAGCAGACCTGAAGTCCCCGAGCTGTGCTGAGGGGTGGAAATAAAAGACAATGTCACATTTGCTTACAGGAGGGCAGCCCAGAGGAAGGCTGCCTGCAGGAAGAGCAGCCAGGCTCAGACAAACTCTCCCGTTGTTTGGGGTCATCTGGTCTACAAACTGTTTCACATGAGAGAATTAGATTATGCCAAACCAACTTCTTTGGAGGGTTGGTTTTTGTTTTTTTTTAATTCAGCATTAAAAGGATGGAAATAATCGTAAATCTGGAAGCAATCACACACACATCACTTAGAAATGCTCTGCCTCAGTGCAAGGGAAACAGAATACATCAGTGCTGATTGGCCTGGGGTATCTCCCCCCCACCAAGCCCATGTCCCAGACAAGTTAAATGTCTCATTAATTAGGCACTAACTATGGTTAAAATTAGGAGAGCTGCAAGGATGTCTCCTCCTCCTTCAGACTAACCCTCTAATTAAAAGCAGGGCCCCCAGTTTGGGCTCTGCTTGTTGGCTTGCAGTTACTGAGTTTGGGGGCTGAGCCAGCCTGGTGGGGTCTGAGGGGCAGGAAGGGATTTGGGGATTTGGGTGTGGTGCCAGAGCAGGGGACACACGGTGGGAGCAGGCTGGGGACACCTCTCATCCCACTGTGTGTGATGGATGTGCACACTCCCAGCTGCTCTCACGAGCCTGTGGGAAATCCCAGCTGAGGGTGAACAGAAATGGGGCAAACCATGGTCCTCGAAGGAAAGTATCTGCAGAGAGGGACACTTAGGAAATCCACGTCCTTTACTCACACACGGGAGTGGCAGAAGCCACAGCCCCTACCTCAAGTCCCCACAGAGTGAGGGACACCTCACAGGCACTCATCTGGGACATCTCCAGCTCCTCCACAGCTCTGCATGCAAAATGCAAAGAAAGACAGCGCTCCAGCTGGGAAAAACTTAGATTTGAGGATACATCTTTTTTCTCTTGGAGAGTCTGAAAGCTCCTTATTCCTCCCAGGCTCTCGGTTTTAAATTTGTCTCTGTGCAAAGGTGGCTGTTTTGCAGCACTATTCTCGTAAAAGACATCAGCATGAGGAGAAATCCCATTCCCTTTTCAAGAAGCAGGAGAAGATCTCCTCCATCTATGCATCCCAAGTGCTGTCAGACTGTGATTTGAATCAGAAAACAGTGGTTTTGGCGAGGCATTCTGAGAAGAAACGAAAGCAAACCTGGCCATTGAAGGCAAGCAGCGAGGGAAGAGCACCAGAAAAGAAAACAATGGGGACATTCTGTAGTAACCACAAAACCCTAAGTTTTCTGCCATATTCTGTTTTCCATAAATATTGGCCTTGCTTTATTGTAGAGCAGCCAAGAGCTGCTTGTATGAATGCAGCCTCCCCAACCAAGAGCTTTAATCAACTATAAATAAAATTGCCATGACAGACAATAACAAATATAAATTAGCAGTGCTAAGGTACATCCTAGCACCTTCCAGCCAACTGGAAAACCAGGAAAGGCTGCTAAAAGGCAGATGCTCCCAGATAAGAAACCAGCATCTCTTTAGGGGTAGTCTGCAACATTTGGGGCACAGCCAGGGGAAGGATGGGGAGTTGCTTGCCTTAGTGCACCAGCGCTTCAAGAAAAAAACACCTAAACTGGTTAAAATACCTGCAGTTTTGCTCAAACCCTTCCTCCCAGGTCAACACCTTCTCTACATTTTGGGTTTTCTCCATTTGCAGTTTATCTTTGAGAATGAGGAGTGACTTGGGACACATTAAGCAAGTTTCATTCCCCATAAATCCAGAGTGTTGAAGTTCTCCTCATGAAAAGCTGAAATTGTCACATGAGGAATCAGCTCCAGGAGATGAGGCATTTTATACATCACGTACAGTGAGATTTGCATGGAAACCCAAAGATCTGGAAGGTCTGAGGATGTCACAGGCAACACTGGTCCTTGGTTAGCAAATGTGCTCTCTCAAGAAGGACCAGGGGGTGAAGATCTCCAAGCAAAGAGCACCTCACTGTTAGCTTTGAACAGCAGTTATCAGGGAGTTCCACCTGATTTTTTTTAAACATACACAATCTGAGACTGGAAAAAAAACACCTTAAATTTCACTCAAACAAAACATCCAAGCAAAAAATCAACCATTAAATATTTAATTTCTATTAGTCCTCTCTCCTTGAAGCGCAAACGCGTTTAGTTCCATCTCTAAACAAAAGTTCCAACAAAAATGTTGGAATCAAAGGAAAGCAAAGCAAAGCTTCATCTTGAGAACATTGCAAGATTAGAGCATTATGAATTATTATTCTGAATTACTCTTAGTTATCATCTTCTCTTGGCTCAAGCACCTGAGAAACATGATTTAATTTGCAAGCCTGTCAGGAGGACTCGCATCCACATTTTTTCCTTTTCTTCTAATGAAATATTTGGCCACAAACATTCGCCCAGTTCCCATCCCAACACCCCACCAGCTCTGACCCTGTTTACTTCGTGAGAGCTGATTCCTTCCTAGTCTGAAGTGGGGAATGACTGGAGGCAGGAAAGATACCAAATAAACAATGTTTGTAAGATTTCCCCACAGCAAAAGGAACTACAATACAGTATTTTAACTCTCCCACTGTGCCAGGGAATTTCATCAAAGTGTGTGACCTTGGCGATCATGTGCCTTGGAACCCTGCCAGAGCCAAACATGGAATTTTAAGTCAAGTAATCATTTCAATGCTTTTTTTCTTTCATTTGCTGGCATTGAACTCTTAATGGGAGTTTATCATACCTTCTGTCTCTAACGTTAACGCGTGCAGATATTTACAGAAAAAACAGGCTGAATTACACTGGGAGAGAAAGATGCTGGAGTCACACTGCAGAAGTTCAGCTCCTAAAGAGGAAGAAAGAGAGCCCTGATGTTATTTCAGCTGGAATAGCTGCTAAATTCACTACTAGCAGCTTTCCTTGCTGAGAACAGTATCTTTAGCCTGGTCAATGCTTCTGAGATTTTGGGATAAATTTGACATTAACTGCAATGAACTTTTTTCTAGCTGAGAACCTGGACCTGAGTTTCCATCGCAAACCTCAATGACTGTCATTACAAGCTACCTAAAATCCAGCCTAAAGAAGACTAACCCTGGAGAAAGCCACAGTTCTTTCACAGCCATTTATAGAAAGGGAAATAAATATGTTTTTTCACTGTCAGTTCAAGGAGATCATACACAGTTTGGTATCTGGCAACTAGAGATCCTCTCTCTCCCAACAACAGAGCAACCAAAAAAAAAAGTAGTAAAAATCCCATCTGACTGACAGAGCAAGAGCTCAGACTCCCTCTCAGGAGGCCAAGCCGAGGAGCACTGTGAAGTTTTTCCATGTTGATGTGCCAAAGGCTGTGCTTGCCTCATGTACTTTTTTGCTCAAGAGCACAGTTCAAAAGGGTGAGTCTTGCTGTGATTAAAGCCCCATTATCTTCTGACGAGGCTCGGGGCAGGCTCTCGCAGAAAGTGGATGGGGCTGTGTGGTTGTTATGAGCACTCAGAGGGTTCCATGGATACATTTGATAATATAAAAGGAAAAACACTCAACCCCCAGCCCAAGCTTTGGGCTTGAGGGTCAGGTTTGGGCAGAAGCACAACTGCTGCTTGGCAGAAGCAGCAGCGTAAGACGAGCCATGGAAAGAGGCACTGCTGGTGCCACAGGACACGGGGAAGGTGAGGGCAGCAAAGCAACTTTTTGGCCAAATGGCTGCTTGTTAGAATGTGGGTTTATCATACCCACATTCAGCCATCTGCTGTGGCTGAGAAATGAGCAGCAGCTCCAGAATATGAGTCAGCCAGAAACAGAAAAAGGGTGTTCTGTAGCAATGCTGCAGAGATGATGGCACACATCAACAGACAGGTAAATACAGGATAGAGGGAGGCTTTATTTCCCCTGAGCCCATCCTTTTGCTCCATTTGCACCTATAGCCAGCTATAACACACATGTCTGCCTTTTAAATGGAATGGGAGTGTTTAGACAAACCCAATCTGGGCATTTTTTAAACACTATTTTTTGAATGAGTGGAAAACAAAATACAGCAGAAAACTTGTTCTGAAATCTTTCCAGTCATAAAACCCCCCCCAAAACTAAGAATAAAGGCAAAGGAATAATTTTCATGAATTTCAAAAGAGATTGTTTCAGTGATCCTTACAGGAAATATCTTAGTCTGAATAAACTTCACAGTTCATATTCTGATGCTTCCCAAAGTTCAACTCTTTGAATTGTTTTGAAAACACCGGTTTTCTTTTCATAAAAAATCACTTCACAAGCTTCAAGAAGGATAATTAGCCTGAAAATTAAAGACAACACTGAGTTTTCAGTCAAACAAAACCATGCCTGGAACCACAATGAAAAACTGGGGGGCAAGAGGGTGTGTATCTTACTTCACTTCATTCAAAAACTTCCACAAGCCTCTTTCACTTCAACCAACTTTTTTCCAGATTGGCACGGGGTTTTTTTCCAGTCTGGCTTTAGAACCACCTCAGGTCTTCCATGCCCACGTCAATCAATCAGGGGGTCCTTTCCCACACTCCTGACGAGCATGGAGGGCAGCCAGAGGAGCTGTGAGGGGACAGACTGTTCCCACGGTGGGCAGGAACGGGGCAGCCCAGGAGCCACCCCTGGCTGATGCCCGGAGGAGCTCTTTGTTCAGGAGGGGCAGAGGCAGCTTCAGCCTGGTTTGGTCTGGTCTGAGTTAAGCCAAAGTTGAAGCAGCCAAGATTTCCAGTGACATCCCTTGCCAAGGAGGGAAGGAGAAGGCTGCCTGGAGATTCACTGCAGCGAATTTCATGTAAATATATGGATGCATATGGTGATCTAGGTGATACATGCACCTCTCTGGTGTCTGCGTATGGATTGCCCATTGTGTCTTTCATTGCCATCCCAGACCCTGTCAAGACACTCCTAAGCATGACTTGTGTCTGTTGCTGCAGCTTTCTCAGTCAGGCCAGCTGAATTCAGTGCCATAAGTACTCATTTCTGTAAGTGCACTGGGACAGGGGATTTAGGGTGGCTGCTGCAGTCACTAAACTGGGTGAACTCGGCTCACACACAACAAAAAAGGAACCATTAAACAGCCTGAATTGGAAACAGGCTTCAATAAATCTGCCTTGTGAATGAGGCAAGCAGTAGAAGCCTTAGACCACCTGTTGGGATGGGGCGTTGGACGTGTTGGATGATTGTTGTGCTCTCAGACCTAACCCATAGCACAGAAAAATCCTGGCACAGCCACAGTCCCTGCTCTTATCCTTGCCATCAGCACAGACCCTCAGCCACACAAAGGGACAAAGGCAAAACTGGTGCTATGGTTTAAATGTTTGAAACCAAGCTGGCTCCAATGACTAAGAAAAAAAAAAGGGCAGGGCAGAGGACAGGATTAAATGGAAAGAAAAATGGCATTGGGATAGGTATGGATCAAATGCTTGGTAAATGTTTTATCTGCTAAAATGTGATTATTAGCAGTGGAGGAATCAGATCTGAGGGTTGACAGACATGATAGTCCAACTGGAACATACATTATAGGAGGATTCCTTAATTCACTGGTTAAAATACTGGGTGAACTGCTGAAATTACCAAAATACAGGTTTTGTGACTTTAAAAAAAAAAAAAGGTTTGCATCAGTAAAAGGCATCTTGCCAGTCTTCTTTCTAAAAAATCTCTAGTAGACATATTTCAGGGGAAACAAATTAGAGCTGCAAAGGCAGCTGCCAGAACTGCCCCACATTTTGGTCCTGTCGGGTCACCTCTCATCCAACCACTTTTCATCCAAGCAGCACAAAAGATGTTGCTTATGAGGAGGGGTCTCCCAGCAGCTGAAAATCTCCAGCCTGGTTACAAGTGCCGGTGCCAGGTGCCAGGGGTGGGCAGAGGAAGGGCTGCTCGCTGGGTCCGTCTGCATCTGCACGGAAAGTGGGTTAGGGGAGTTCTCCTGTGTGGAAATGCATTTTATTGTAGCAGTGCCCATGCCATGGGTGGTTAGAGGGGGATTATCGACAGCCTGAGACAAATGGGAGGAGTCTGTGAAAGCTGCAGGAGAGCTGGAGGGTCCCTCGTGCCCTGAGCTTGAGTCCAGCTGAAAATGCCAGCTCATTTTGGGAACTCCACTACAGAAGCTGTGACTTGAAACATGGCAGAACTTTCTGCATCATTTCTCTGAGAAGGCAGGATAAAGACTTTAACTCCTGTCATTATTAAAAATGTAGTGGCCTCTAAATCTCTCCAAATACATTGATATGAAATAAATCATAATGAACAAATAAATTTTGTGGCAGCTAATGGTGCCGTTTGTCGAATTTCACCACATGGTGGCAATAGTAGTAAAGGTTTGATGCAAAAGATTTTTCTGGAAGCTCCCAAGCCATTTAAACTATAAACTGGGCTGCTGTTCAGTCTACCTTGTGGTATAATATAGCTCTATTTTTTTGTGTGTGGAGAAATCAACTGTCACAGCTCCCTTATTCAAAACTATGTGCACCTCTCACTCACACGTCTGGTGAGGACTACAGACAATTTATGGGATTTTTTTGAATGTCTTCTTCCCTTCTTTCTTTCCCTCCTATCTTTTCCTCCTCCAAAACACATAAGTGCAGCTTCTGTGAAATGTTAATTCACAGAAGGATGTATTCTCAGAATCAGGAAAATTGCGACATTCATTTCTTTAGCAAGTGAAGGAGACTTCATAACACATAAGTTGCCCAAATGTTCCAGTAAGGTCAGATATTTGTATACCAGATTAGTTGCCAGCAGAAGAAAAAAAAATAGAAAAAAACCCCTCACAAACCAAAACAAATAATAATAAAAAACCCCAAGCACCAAACAGAATTAAAAAGCAGTACTTTGGGGCTGAATGACTTCATTACAACTTCAGTTGCTAGTGGTGACTGACCAATATTGCAACATCATTTCTAGAGGTAATAATAAACCCCTATCATCCCTCATTCTGCAGAAATACAAATTCAGGGCTGATGTTCACTCACCTCCAGGGTGGAGCAGGGTTGTCTGGTTTGTACCAGGCACAGTGTGCACCTTTTAGTAGGAGAGGAGACAAGCCACAAGCAACAACAGGATGCAGGTTGTATTTTAGGTAGTCAAATAAATATGCATATTGTGGTTTGTCTGATAGACCTGTGCCCCTTAAAAGCATCCTACAGTGATGGTGAAGGCCTTTAGGGTGTTCATCACAGTCACAGTGATGTGTTGCTTGGTGCATGAGAAGAAGCACAGAGCAGGAGCTCTCTCCCATGCAGAATTTCAACACGACAGCACACACACAAGAGTTACCACCCCATTCCCCTGAGAAGTCCCAGGGATTTATGGCTCTCCCAGGGGGCTGCTGCTGTTTCAGCCATGCTCCAGAAGCCCCATGCAGCATTGTCTGCAGTGCTGGATCAGCAGCAGCATTTCCTGGAGCACCTGTGTTTTTCTTGGAAGTCTCTCATCTCCCTGCTGACCAGACCTGAGGTTGCTTATTATCAGTGATTAGGTCAGCTCATATCTCCAGGACTGGAAGGAATGATATAAAAACACACCATCCTACACCATCTCGGGTGACCTGCCAGGAAGCAGTTTATTTATATGTCCCAGGCACTCGGGTAGATATGTGCAGGCAGACAGGTGCAGAGTGAGCAGGAAAGCTGCCACAAAAGTGCTTTAACCCTGTTGTCACCCATTCACATTGCCAGGGAGGGTCCAGTGCACACACTCCACTGCATCACTTGGGACAACCAGGCAGCTGCCTAGACTTTTGGCACTGCTTCAGTGGTGGCCACATCCACCCTGGAATGCAGAATATGGTTTTCACACCTTCGGGAGGTGACCAAGCTGCTTGGGTGAAATCAGATGTCACCTGAGCCAGGCTTTTAAAAATGGCCCTTGAATAAAACCCAGGACCACTTACCAGATGGTGCAGGATGATTCATCAGTGCTAACACCAAATCCTACCTTTGCTTGGAACCACCAGCCCAAACTGCATCATCTGGGACAGCCCCCCACACACCACTCCCCTGTGACCATCCACCACTTCTCTCCCACATCTCATGCTCTGCCCTTTCTCCCCAGGTCAGTGCTGAAGAAGTCAAACAGCCACTGGAAATTGCAACAGCATCACTGGAACAAGTGGGTTCTTTGCCAGTTTACCTCAGCAGTGCACTTATTCCAAGCATCCAGGGCTGACAGGAAGCTTTCCCTGTGGTAGCTGTGCCACTGGTGTGAGGCCATCCCACGGTTCTGCTTCAGGAACAAAGCTGTTTGCAGTTCAGATGTTCGATGGAACAGGATTCCAAGAAGGGAGCCATCAGTAAAATTGATCTCTATGTCTGAGGAGAAATCTTGGATGAAATCTTTCCCTGCGAGTCCAACAAAAACAGCACATCAGTTACTCCAGTGGATTTAATTTCACATGTAATTCCTGGACAGATGCCCTAAACTGAAAGAGTAAAATACTCTGCTCCTGGACACTTGGATTGCATAAGAGTGCATGCCCAGTGCTAAACCGTACACAACTCACAATTTGTACTCTGCCTCAGACTGCCACAAAGCCCAGGCTCTCAAGGGACCGGTATTTTTATGCTGGTTTTCCGAAACAATTAACATAAACCACTCAGAAAGGACCAGAAAGAAACAGTGCTGGGATCTCGTCCTGAAACTGCCTCATGTAACCAGGTTAACAATTATCACACATGAAAATACTGTGTAGCAGCTGAAAGTCTGGGGTATGCCCCCAGGATTTCAGGGTGGTTTTTTGGATTAGGAGAGGCAAGGTACTAGTGGACTTGGACATCCCTGGAGACATCCTTTGCTTTGCAGGCTTTTGTCCTTGCTCAGGACAGAACACATCCCTCAGACACATTTTTTCTTGGTCTAGTTTTGGTGCTTTTAAATAAATTCTTTATTTCTCAAGGGCTGTGAATATCCTGGAGAGCCTAAATGGGAGGTGTTCAAACAGCAGAAGAAATCAGTAAGGCAGTTTAGTGGGCTATTGACTTATATCACAATTTA
The DNA here is from genome assembly GCF_000738735.6 of Corvus cornix cornix. NCBI lineage: Eukaryota > Metazoa > Chordata > Aves > Passeriformes > Corvidae > Corvus > Corvus cornix. The sequence continues at coordinate 3,210,610 of NC_046344.1, forward strand.
ACAGGTGTCTGAAGGTCTGTTTGTCATTTAGCTAACTGAACAACACATTCAAGGAAGATACAGACCTTATCCTAATTTTCTCCTTAGGCACACTAATCATTACTGTAGGAGCCCATATAAATCAATCAGAGAGAGAACCAGTCAGCAGCTGCAATGCTGTTCATAGACAGAGTGGCTCAGCAGGCACACATAGCAGGACCTGCCTCGCCCTTTCTCAGGGAGGGCTGGGTAAAATTCAAACCCCAAAATTTGATAGCAAGAAGGAAATTACAGTTAAGTTTCTGTACCTACTTTTTTTTTTTTTTTTTTTGGTGCATTGAGGTGTACTATGCCTTGAACTGATGCTTGTAGGAACAGCCTGGAATATTGTCTGTACAGTCCGTCCAGCACCCACCAGGGCACCAAGTTTCTGCATCCTGAGGGAAGGATGATGAGGATCACACAGTCTCACACTACCCACATCTGGGCTGTCCTCAGCAGCACCATTTAATTGAGTGCCATTTAAAATCAGGCCCATGTTATGATTTACTGGTGAATATACATCATTAGCTGTGCTGTCAGTTCACTTTACAAATGTAATTGCTGTTCTTTCAGTAGACAGAAGTGATCCTTTGCAAAAGATTTCCCTTTTCACACATCAAACAGCGTTAAGCAATATCCAGTAGCCAGTGTTACATCCCTTCCCAGTATGCAAGACCCTACTGAACACCTTATCTGACTGGCTATCATTCAGGCCATTAGAAATTCCTGATTTCTTCGGGCATTTCATTTTAGTTTTACACTTGCCCCAGCTGTATTTGACAGAAAGTATTTCAGGCAGCAGGAAGTGTTTAGATGTATTAGAACTTCCTTACAGTAAATATGTTTAGTTAACACAGTGATAAAGAGCAAAGGAGGGTCAGGCTGACACCTGGAGCACACGGTGCCCCGTTATTCCCTTTGTTAGCAGGTGGTGCCTCAGCCAGTTCCTGCAGGGACAAGGGACACGGCTGTGAAACCCAGCCAGGGACAGTGTGCAGATAAACCTGAGTCCCATGTTTGCCCTGAACAACATCCCCTTGCTAACACAGTTGTAGCTGAGTGCACGCCAGTGCACGCCAGCACATGCTATCCTCTGCCACGCAGTGATTTCTTCTACCCCTTGCCCTGCTCAGCTGCAGAACCCAGATTCTCCAGCCATTCCTCCTTCCTTCAAAGAAGGGAGGTGGAAGCTGCTGAACAAAGCCAAGCACAGCCTATAGTTCTGGTTTTTATCTTGCTTTTGAAGATGCTGCTTAATCTCTCTCTGAACGAGAGCCAGTTCCAAGAGAGCAAGAGAGAGCAAGGTCCTTAGGACGAGATGATGGATGGAGCCATGGAGTTCAGAGCACTTTGTTCAGCCACTCAAGTTCTTTCTTTAGATAATGATAAAGTTAACTGGATCAGTTTTAGAGGTTTATAACAGCAGAATGATTATGGATTGATGAGTCACGAAATGCATAACCCACTTAGAAGTCATCAGGCTGACACAGCGCAGACTGTACCTGGAATATCCAGTCCTCTTATATTTTTAATAGACTAATTGTCTTATAGATGGCATGTCTTAAATAACGCTAAAATCATGGGTTCCCTGTTCAATGTTACCCTGGTTTTATTTTTAATATCACCACCTACTAACCAGGACAATACCCAGGCTTTCCTAAATCCATGCCAAAGCACCCATTAACTACTGTGAGCTGATACTTCTGAGAACAGGAGCAAATCCCCATGGACATAAATTAGTGTAACTCCATTAACTTAAATGGAGCTTTATTTTCTCACAGCAAACAAGGAGCTCCCTGCCTTGGATTCTGAATTGTCCCACACTTCAAGCAGCACCTCTTCAATGAGTTAAATCAACTCATTTCCTTCTGATGCAAAATTGACCATAGAGAAATGGTAGAGTTATGTCAGCTTACATTGGACCATGGACTCCAGAGACATTTTCTCTTTGCCATGCTTGTCTCTTGCTCTTCCAGTGAATGTGAAATTAGGAAATAATGAAGGAAGCTGCCATGGGAGTGTATTGTCCTTGCAACTTGACCAACATTTTACCTGCCCAACTGGAAACGCAGGTGGTCTTCTAAAAGCAGACAGTAAGCCAACATTTTACAGACTAATGGTATTTTCAGCCCTGACCAAAACAGACAGGCTTAGATTGCCCTTTCCTTTGCACTATTTTTTGTAATGGTTTGATTTCAATGAATAGAGGGTCATGCTCTCAGCAATGTAAACCAGACCAGATTTGTGTCCACATCACTTGTGCAGCTCAAGGTACCCTTGTTAACTTAAGCTGCAAAGGGGCTGTGGTATTCTTTGAGGAGGGCAGTGCTGTATGAAGGGCAGGGAGTGAGCCAAAGCTCTTCTTCAGATGTGCACTGTGGTTCTATCCAGACTCATCCACTTTTACCCTTTTCCTTGGGTTTGAAATCTCTTGAAAGCATCCACCAAAGATGACCATGAAACACAAATGCGCATTTCAACAGAGCAGTTTGGGAATGTGAGATGTCAAGAAATATGCAGAAATAATTTTAAAAAAGCAATCTTGTGAGCCACCAATTGAACCTGTTGAAAATTCCTCACCATTGTTGTGAGGAATTCCTTGAAATTGCCAAGGATATGGTGCAGGGGAGGGATACAGAAGAAGCCCTGGTGGAAGTCAGAGGGGAAATCCATTGTTTGAACAAAAGCTTTGCAAATTGTGCTGCAAATTGTGTGTAGGTACAAGTTTGTACAACTTCTCCTCTTTGAGTAGTCGGTTCATTGCTTCCGGAAGGAGAAGCAATGGAGTGAAACTTTGATATTGTTTAACAAAGCAACCTGTGGGGAGAGTCAGGGTGGGGTCTTGGCTTTCACCTTGGTTCCTGGCATGCAGGGAAACCCAAGAAAAAGCCACCTTTCCCAAACCAAGAGACTGCTGCTGAATTTCCAGCCCAGATTTCGGAAGAGAGATGACTGCCCCAGGGTTATTTTAGGTAGCTACCCTGATTACAGCAGTTGTGTTGCAGTACTGACACAATCCCGCTCGCTGCTAAAATGAAGCGACACAGCAGATTCGGAGCAACTTCCACAAGCTGAAAATCAATACATTGAAATAACATGGGCGAATTCTGATCCCAGTCACATCTGGGGCATTCTGGAAGCTGCAGCAGCGTTGTTAAGCCAGCCTATTGCTGAAGCTCTTCTTCAGACCAGCTGCTCCCATGTTCCCACCATCCCACTTGCACACAGGGTTTGGAGTGGTGTAAGTCAACACCTCCACTCAGTTCACTCATTCGTGCTCTTTCCAGCTTTCCATGCAGGGCCAGATGAGATCACTGTTTGTTTGTTTGTTATTTCTTGGTCAGTGCCTCTGACAAGTTCATAAAACAATATTAATGGATCAACGCAGAAAACAAAAGATTTACATATTTTAGCAAGCCGAAAAGCAAATAGATTTACAGTTAGCACTGAGACCAACAGAATAGCTTGTTTGGGACAAAATTTTATGTTTGCATTCAAGTTTGAAAAATTTCATTAAATTTAATTTTTTTTAACTGGCATTAAGGATGGTGGCAAGTGTTAAGATATTTGTTCTCATTGGAAAATCAAAACATTCTGTTTTGAAGGGTGCTTTTTCTGAATGTTTGTTTGTTTGCCTCAGCGGGAACAATTCTGCAGAAATGAGGCAAATTCTCAAAGAGCTTTCATGTTGCTGAATCCCTGTTTAAAAAAAAAAGGGAAAAAAAAAAAAGCAGCTAGAGTTGTTCCCAGCATTTCTTCCAAACTTTTACAGAAATTAGAGTGAAATGGTAGTGATTAACATGGGGTGGGGGGGGCATCACCCTTGCAGTAACTCTATCCAAGGCACTGGATTTACTCAAGATGACTTTTGGGTCGTGGTATTTCTAAAGCCTGTAGTCTTCAGCAGTTCATTTACAGAACATTCTTCTTCAATGACATGAGGGCAAAATATTGCAGATAATGGCCCCAATGTTTACACAAGACAAAAGAAGCAGGATTTACTCAGACAACAACAGGCAGGTGCTGAGGTGTGGATGCAGATGGGCAGTAGGTTCACTGCATGGTGCAGCCAACTCATCAGGACAGCAATGGCAGCACATCTGAAAGGGAGCTGCCTTTGACCTCCTCTTCCTCCTCACTTCTTGGTTTTATTTGGTTGTTTTCATTTGCTATGTCAGGTCCTTCAACCATTAATCTTCAATGTGTCATTAACCCACATTTTAGAGGCTCCACCCTCCCATTTTGCCAGGCTGTGGCAGCTCCACTTGTGCAGCCCATTTAGGTTACCCAGGAGCCAGACTTCATCCATGGGTATGAGAGAGAGGACACCCACATGAAAAGCCCATGAGTCTTTCAGACAGGGGCAAGTGTCCTTCCAAAGAGTGCACATGGTTCCAAGGGAAGGCAGAGGAATTTGCATTAAAATAAAGTGTTGGTTATGGGAGTTAAAAAAATACACATAACTGGGAAACACTCTCCCCCATAAACTGGAAAAATACCAGCTATTGTGGGCTATTTGCCAAGGATTCAAATTCTCATGAGCAAGCTTCTCTGAGCTCATTTGAAAATCCTCATGAACTCTGTTGCCATTCACTCATTAGGTTCAGGATGAAGACAAACCCTGGAAGCTGCTGAGAATCCAGAGGGCTGCCAGTCCTCCCAAATCCGAGCGTGGGACTCAGCCGAGCTTTCCCCACCCCACAGAAAGCAGATGAAATAATGTTTGGGCTCGTTCTGTCCATCCCCCATGTGGTGGAAGCAGAGGCAGGGATCAGCTCGCTTTTGTTTGCAAGCTTTCACAATAGCAAAGGGGTTGGCAGAAAATCAGGTATCTGCATGTGTATTTGCAAGGAAACCCAAGGCTGCTGTCCAGCTCCAACTTGACAACTGCCCACTCTGTGGCACACAAACACAGAGCCCCTCTGGATGGCCCGGTCATATGATGGGCTCAGTCCACCTTCAGGTCACTGGGCCCTGGTGTCCGGCCGTGGGCATCCCTAGGGACATTAAGAACATGCCTTGGGGTTTACCTGTTTTACACTTTGCCTGGCTATTTGTCCACGAGTCTGCCAGCAGCCACATCTGTCCTTGTCCGTACCCAGGGGCTGGGGAGCCTGCTCAGGGGTAAAGCTTTAAGCATGAATAATGCATGCTAGCAGCCGCATGGGCCCGTGGCATTACCTGTAGGTAGATGTGTGTGTGTGTCAGCTCTGGGGAGCTGATCCGAGCATGCAGCAGGGAGGCAAATGCTGCACATTGCACAAGCTCCCCGAAGTGAGGAGGGAGTGTAGGACCCCCTGCCACAAAGTGCTTATTTGATTTCATTTTAGATAAGGACATTCCAAAGTTAAAATCCAAGCCTTGATAATGGTGATGAAAAATGAAACTAGTGTTGAATGCTCACTGCCATTCCCTATTTTTTTTCTTTTCACAAAGACATGAGCAAGTTCTTTCTAAATTATAAATAAAATATGATACCTGGAAAAGAAGGAAAATTCAGAGGTAAGGCTCGGCTCAGTCTCTTGACCTCTTTGCTGTGCAGCTGAGCAGTCAACACTGGGACACGATTCCAAGACAGACTGTGGGCATGTCCATAGCTGTGCACAGCTGAGAAAATAAAAGACCCTCAGCTAGGGCAATAACCCAGATAAAGCATCACCTTTCCCCGCCACCCCAGCAGCTGGGGGTGTCACTGATTTCCCCAAAGCCACAGACTAGAGTCCAGTGTCACCCCCCCAGCCATGGCAGTGGGACACGTGGGTGGCAGTAGCATGTGCCTCTGAGATGAGCTCATAAAGTCAGTCACCTCCTGATTTTCTTCTTGAGTAGATTTTCACAACTCCAGCTGCACAAGTTGAACGTACTGTGTGTTTTCCCCTGGTGCAGGGTGATCCTGGAGACCTGGAGGCACAGCTGAGGATGTGTGGGCAACCTGGGCTGGGCTGTTGCTGTTTCCAGGGGAAAGCTGCTGAGGGAGGATTTGGAACATCCAGCATTGATTTTTGGATGTCAGTGTCCAGGAAGATAGAGATTGTTTGGGGAATTTGGGGTGTTCTTTTTTTGTTTAACAGAAACATTCTTCTAAGACATTTTTGGAAGCACTGCTGATAAACCTCAACACTGAAATCCAGGTTAATGGAGCAGGGGAGGTTTGCATGGCACAGCCTCAGATTTGGAAGAAAACCAACAAAGATCAACCTGGTTTAGCCCCAAATCTCACAAGGGCTCACAGAGAGCCATTTCAGGCTGCTGTTTGCACAGAGGAGGCTTGGTCTTTCAAAACTTTTTGTATCTAAATCTCTTTTGCAGTTTGCAAGGGACGAGCAGTGATTAGCTTTGATGCAGATGGCTGGGGAGGCCACAAACATCTGCCACTGCTTTCCTCCCACCATCCCAATGCACAGGGGGAGGTTACTCAGGGAGAGGGTTATGCATGTTTTCTTTGCTGCTATTTCAGAATATGGTTTGTAAATTTTAATTCTAGTGATGGCCTGATGATGTTATCTGATGAAATGCAACCAGAATTGTGACCTGCAGCAGGCAGAGAAGAGCCACTTGTGGGGTAGCTCTCGAGATGTCCCACATTAGGTCCACAAAGTCATGGTGCCTTTCTGAAGATGAAAAACTTTAAAAGAGTGATTTAAAGGTAAGAGCACACACTGGCTCGTTCAGGCAGAACCACTCTTCCCCCTCCCTGAGCCTACCTTTAATTTCTAATTATCAGGACTAATGACTGATTATGTGTCTCCAGTGTTCTCGACTTTTAATAATTCCTGTCCCAATATGCTTTACCGCTTTCCGGGGGAAATGTTATCTGAAGTGTGAAATTAACCATTCTTTTGTTATGAACTCACCACTTGGCCATAGCTGCTACATAGTTTCAAACCTGAAACATATTTGAACTGTTTCCAAGTTCATCTAGAGCGTGACCTTGTGTGTTTTAATAATTATAATTTCCTCAGTAAAGTACAGCTCTAGAACCAGAGAAAAAATGTACAGACAGCTGCAGGGGTGGGGATGGCTGACCTTAACGATGAGCTTTACAAATATAGCAAGAGGAAAGCGATAAATCTCTGAAACCAAAGTGCTTTCTCATTTTAACCCCTAGCATGCAGCAACGCTCTGATGGTAGAGGGGAGCAGACCTTCCTGCAGGCTGCCGCAGTGGCAGTGGAGATGGGAATGTGGAAGGACAATACAGAGGAGGTATCAGGTTGATCTTTCTTTTCCCATTGAGCTGCTCACATGTCAGATTTTTCATCTCCAGAGTGGTGGTGTAAATCAGCTGAAGGCAGCAGGATTTGCCCCTGCTCTGCAGAGCCCTGGCTATGCGTGCACATGTGAGTAATCCCGTTGGAATCAAGGACTTGAAAGAGGAGCGCGCAAGAGAGTCGTGTTTTGTAGATATAAGGGCTGGAATCTGGGCCACATGGCTCAGGACAAAGAGACGTGTCAGTTCTGCACAAATAACATAGGCATTCGCCTTCCAAACTCCAACCTACTTAGCAAGTGCCAGAGTCACTCTTTCCATCCCACGTCTTGGGGAGCGGGGACCAGGACAGCGGGATGACCTTTGCAGGAGCTCGGATGAGCCCAGGGACTGGGTGCTCCTGGCAGCCAGGGAGAGGTGGGTGCACTGCAGCCTGCATGCTCTGATGGGGCAGCGAATGGGATCTCGCTGTGCAAGCAGGGAAGAGCTGTGCTTTGAGCCGTGATCTTGCTGGGAACAAAAGTCTGCTGCAGCCTGCTGTAGGTACCATCTCTGCTGCAGGGCAGTTCTGACCATAGCAGGAGGAAATAGCCTCTGTTTCTCCTCCAAACACTTTGCCTCTGTACAGCAATCAACTCCTAAAGCCTCAATGAAAGAGGGTTACAAAACAATCAAAGGAGAGAGGGAGTGTGAGAGACCACCCAGGTCAGGGTGCGTCTGCAGGCATGCATCACTCCATGCAGTGTAAGACTTCTCTGAGCCACTTCTGGGAGATTTTACCGTAGGAATATGACTAACACAACACTTGGCAAAGCAAAGACTAATAGTGTGATTGTTCTGTCGGCTTCTTCCCTTCTTGAGTAATATCGTGCTGAGCAGTGTTTGAGTGAGCGATCTGAAAGGCCTTTTCATTATTGTATCGAAAACTCCTCTGACTGCAGATCTCTTAATCAAAGGACTTTTATGTAAAGTCACATTTTTTCCAAAACCAGAAAAGTTCAGGCTCAGAGCATAAACATTAGACTCATTATTTAGAAATAGCAAGTAAGTCCTTTGGGTTCTGGTATCAGATCAAAGCTAAAAAATTAAATTGCTTCAGAAAAAAAATTAGTTCATTTTGGGAATCAGCATATTTCTTGTTTGCTTTTTCATTATGGAGCTAAAAAAAGGAATAGTGAGATTCTGCCGGTGGTTTTCAAGTGTTTTCCAAAACTGGATGGATGCTGCATGCTAAGAACTGCCACAGTCTGTGGAGGCAGAAAATATTTTGTTGACATGACAATAAAAACATTCTGCAGATTTATCGAATTATTTTCTCCATCACCATCCACAGCCACAAGAAAGCAGCATGATCCCCACCCTGCCGTGGAACAGAAACCTGCTCTCAGCTGGCACTGCCTTTGAACTGAAGTGCTGGAATCTGCCCCAACACGTGGAGGAAGAGATTTCCCTCCATGTTGTGGGTGAGACTTGGGAAGAGGCCTCAGGTCAGCAGTGTCCCCCACCAACACATGGCCTGACCATGTTGTCCCAAAGAAATCACTCCTTTTGGGACTGCCCAGTGGTAGCCACTTTACTAATGGTGGTTTGGGCTGAGATAATTAGTTTATTATTGCTAATGGGTGTAGCACCACTATTCTGGTCACCAGTGCTGTCCATCTTCCTCCAGCCCTACCTGTCACACTTCTGTCTCCTCCTTGTTTGTGGCCCTTGCCTGATTTTTAGGTTGTGGATGCACAGGTGATGGAATTGGCTCTTGGCACAGGTGGAGGATGGAGATGTGGGGGTGGTGGAGGGCCATGTCCCACAGATCAGACACTGCCAAGACAGACACTTTCTCCATCCAAGACAAATCCCACCCTGGAAACAGCTGCTGCTGACAGCAGCTCCCACCCTTCTGGTGGTGCTGGATGCTGAGTCCACAGTGCTGACTGCCATGTTGGGGTATCTCAGGAGAGAGGGAGCGAGGGGAGAGGCCAGACTAATATTTGGGATTGCTTTTTTTTTACCATTGCCTTCCTGATATTTTTCCCCAGCATCCATTATCTGTTGTGCTCACAAGGCAAACATGACCAACCTTAATTCCTGCTGATTTTTGTGAACTCTGCAAGTGCCTCAGAGAGAGGTGGGACTCTCGAGAAGTACCAGGGAGAGCAGGCTGCTGAGGGCTGAGGAATGGCAGAAATGCCGCATGTTTTCTGTTTGTGACACCGTGGCTGATGGGCATCATTTAATCACACAGCAAGACCGGTTCACTCTACCTTTACACCAGTCCTTAAGATGTTTCCCTTATCTCTGGCTTTCTGTGGAGGGCTGGGGTTTTCCCTGTCTGGTTCCTCTGTCACCTACAGGTGGCTTTCAGTGCTTAATCCCTGGGAAATGTGAGTTGTCTCCATGACTCAGCCGCAGTTTCCCTGCTCGGCTGTCACACGGTGTTTCATCTTTTCACTTCTCAGTCCCCATCTGTACAAAGAGGTCAGTAATGAGAGGAAAACAAGCATAGCAGGGCCAGCTACACACAGATCCCCAAGTGTTGAGGGGCCATACAATTTCTTAAATGAATTGGTCACATGATACTCATGATACTCTTTTTTTTTTCTTTTTCTCCTTTACTGGGTAATTGGAACTTCATAGACATTAAGAATCTGAAACATGCGTAACAGTTCTTTATGTACAAACAGCTTTTTCTCTGCAAACTGAGGGGCTTGTGGGGAAGAGAGTCTTTCTGTGAACACTGGAGAGAGCAAGCACCTGTTTCCCACAAGTGTTATGATTCCCACAACTGGCACGAACAGTTGATATTCAGGGTATAAATGCAAAATTTCCATCTCTGCATCTCAGGATTAGCTGCGTTGTCCCCAGTTAAACCTCCTCACCGAATATATATAACTAAATCTTTCCAAATGACCATGCCCTGCTCCCTCTCATAAGTTCTGCCTTCATCTGGCCTAACTTCTGCCCAAGTCTTTGCATTTCCTATAGGCTCAGCACTTGAAGACCTCAATTAATTTCTTAGATTTGGAGGCCTCCAGCTAGAAGAGACAGGAGGCCCAAGAACTTGGGTGGATGAGTTGCTCCTCTGGGTCTCATAGAATGGGAGACACGTAGCCATCAGATTGGCACTGTGCCGATGGAAAGGCCCCTGCTGAAGACAGAGTGTGTAATTTGAACTTGTAAATTCAGTAACATGGGAACCAATTACACAGAAACCCAAGCTTCAGCAGGCAAGGCTGCACTCTGCTGCTGCTCTTCGGCGAACGACACGCAGTGAAGGTCGGGATTGAGCTGATGCTGGGCTGGCAGCAATACTGAATCCTCTGGAATTTGTGTGTTGTCTTCAGAAAGGAGGAATAATGTAGAAAAAACACTTCTGGCCACCCACTTCCATGCTGCCACTCAGCCCTGACCCATTATTTGGGAAATTTCTACTTGAGGAAGGAAAGGATAAATCAGAGTACATTAAAAAAATAGCTTGAAATTCTGGCTCAAGGCAGGGAATCAGAGGAGAGCAGAGTCCAAACTTTTCTGCTAGTTTAGTAAAATGGTGTGATATGATCTATTAAGCAGGGGAAAGGAAAAAAGACAAGCTCTTTTGCAGGCATTGCTGGGCAATGTGAAGAGACACCTGGGAAGAGACTTTCTAGCAGAAAGAAGTGGGCTCAAGGAGGTAGAAGTGGCTCTTTCTTAGATGTTATTTTTCTTAACTACCTTCAGCACCATCTGATGGAGCTCACTGATCACACCATCACGCTTCCCAGTGCGGGGAGATCGTGTGTTACACACGCTTGAACACGGAGAGCTGGTGCTGGACGCCAAGAAAGCAGCTGGGAAAACACACCACAGCCAAGGGACCTCTGCACAGGCACCACCAGATGGGGTCTGGACATGGAGGCCCAGCTCCAACAACCCTGCACCCCACTCCAGTGTCAGCACAGCATCACACCATGGCAGGAAAGCTGCTTTTTGGGAAATGGGAATAACACCAGCACAAATCGCTCCCAACTGAATTGTTCATGGACCTTCAGACACCATCAAAGTCAGGAGCACAGCATGTTCGTGGCCAAAATCAATCACTCCATTCTCACACTGGGAGGGGGAAGGGGCAGCAGTAAAGGGATGTTATTCTGTGTTTGAAGGAAACATTCGACCAGAGACCTATTTTTCTTTCTGTAAGAGAGTAAATTGGCCATAACTGCAAATGAACTGCAGGGATCCACTACAGACCAGGAAAAAAAATTCATTTTATTTCATTGCAATTTCAGAATTTAAGGAGTAGAAAGTATTGATTTAAATAATTAAACCGTTTTGTAATCTTATACTTAAAAGTGTCTGTCTGTAAACATGGACAAAAAGGACATTATAAGCTTTTGAGGAGAACATAAGAGTCTAAGACTCAGGGAGACTTCTGGTTCTCTGAAACTCTTAAGTTGTCATCTAAACATGTTTTAAACTCTGGCCTGCCTGCATTTTTGCAAGTGACAGAGATGTTCCACTTGTTTCTCATGCCCAGACTTCACCCTTCAGTGCTCCACTTGTTCTCTGCACGCCTTGAGTCCTGGCTGTCACTCTTTGCCTCTGTGTCCTGAGCCCCTTTGAGCAGTTTTCATGTCTCTGGGCTGCAGTCTCTCTCTTTGTTTCATATCTGAACCTATCCCTACACTTCCATATCTGCACTTATAAAGTATCTCTTTTCTGGTATTACTTACTCGTAATCACTCTATAATTACATTGTGGAGCCCTGTCAAGCTCCCAGGAACAAATCTCATATGAAGGATGCAAAAATGGACCTCTATCTCAGGGAAAATTGTGGCATGTCAGAGATGAGGAAGTTGTTTGATCATTAGTCTTATCTAGAACAAATTGCGCATAATAACCTTTAATATTTTCTATCAGATTTGGTTCCTCAGAGAGACACAGGGTTTTTTTTAATTAATCTGTATTTAACGGAATCATTTAAGTATATCTGAGCCCCCAAAATAAGATACTTAAATGTGCATTAAAAAATAAATAAATCACTAGTTCACTGAATGTGGCCCTTGTTTCACTGCCCTTGACATAGGCTTTAGAACTCAAAACTTTTGTATTGACTTAAGATAAATGCTGCAAGACCATAAGCAATCCATTGTTCTTATGGTACCCAATAATCTAGTCCTTTTATTTAAATATGATATAAGTAATCCCAGAGCCAATGAAAGCACGGAGTGACTAGGTGCTACGTTCCACAAATACTGTATTGCATAGAAGAGTTTAACTCCTTATCAGAAGAACAGTTGGCTGTGACCGTATTAACAATTATATTATCAGTTTTCCTTGGCAACATTTATGTGTCAAAATGTATCATGGGTTTCACAGCTTAGCTCCAGAAATAGGCTGTGATCCGGGTGACATCATACCTCTCTCCGTAAACCCCTTCTTTTTTTGGTTTTCATCCTTCCATAAACACTTGTACTCCCAGACCTACACTGGACCCACTCAGGCCACTGAGGCATAACGAGCTCTTCCCACCTTTCAGCATCACAGCCTGGAAGGAGGGTTGAAAATTTTACCAAAAAAGGTTTTTTTGTGCTGGAGAACAGGAGACTTTGCAGCTCTGCTGTGGCAGCGCGGGAGAAGTGCAGAGGCCGTGTTAAAACCGTGACCACTGTGGGGTGGACAGGCACCAGAGGCTGTGGGTGACTGAACAGGGCTGTGGGCTCGCTGTGGGATGTCAAAGGATAAGAACGTGTCAGGGCTGGGAGGTGCAACTCCCTCTCTCCATCCGCGTCCCGGGATGAGCCACGCCATCGCTCCGCCCGTGGCACGGAGCAGGGGAAGGCTGTGAAAAGCCAGGCAGAGCTGAAAGCCTCCTCTCCAAAGCCTAACTGGGGTTTTTAAACACTAGGGAACACGATTCTTACAAAGGAAGCCTTAGAAAGTGGCATTGTGAAACTGCATTGCAAAACTCAATTAAGTGAAGTTGCAAGCAGCTACGCAACAGTGCTGTGTTGGAGGCTGGGTGCCTCTGGGGTGATTCACGAGCAAACATTGCACTGGTTTTCAATTTTATTATTTTGTTGGTGTCTTTTCAATTTTTTCACAGGTGTATATTAAGGAAAAATTCTAGAATATGTTTATAGCATTCAAAGGCATTCTGTCAAGCCTTTCCTTTTAAAAGTCATGAAGGATGAGGTAGTAACTAAAAACATGTAATACGTCATCACGATCAGTTCCATGTCTTCATGAATGAAGCCACAGTCCAAAACATTTTCCTTTATTTTGGAGGACCAGTTTCCCGGATCTCAACATAATTGGCTTTTACCTTCAAAATCTAGGAAGTTATAAGATGGGGTAAAAAAAGAAACCAACCAACCAAAAAAAATCCACCACTGAATTGAAAAGTTGTCTTAGGAATCACTCAGGAAAGCTAAAACTAAGCTAAACTTTGAAATTGAGTGTTTGGATCACATTAAACTCTGGGACAGGGTTACTCAAGTTTTAGCCATTCCAGTTTTGATTTCATTTACTTTGGAAAAGAGTTCAGCAGCAGTGAACTTAAGGCACTACTGTCAGTAACTGAAGAGAAGCTTTATAATGGACTTTAAGATCTTTTGGGTTTTTTTGGAAGCTTCTGTGTAATTCTTCATGCAAACAGCTCTTCACTGGACAGATAGCATTTGAATATTGGGATGCTCCTATCAATCCCTGCAGAAGTTTGGAAGTGACACACAGCCCAAAATAAAGATATACTTAAAAATTTCTTGGTTGTTTTTTTTTTTTCTTTTCCATTTCCTTTTATTTTTCCCTCCAAAAGCCAGAGGCATAATTAAAAAAAAAAAAAAAAGAGAGAGAGAGAAGAGAGAGAGGGGAAAAATACAGTGGAATTGCAGAACAAACAAGATGGCAAAATAACAGAACTATTTTTTAATAAGCTGGGAATTTGCCTCAGTATGCAGTTCTTGGAGGAGAGGAAGTTTCTGTGAGCTGGCCAGACTGCCTGTTGCAGACATATGGACACCTGGAAGAAAAGACAGAAGAAAGTTTTATTCTTGTATAATCCTAAGGTTTTGTGACAAGGATAAGTAGTCCTTGTTAAGGAAATCTTGAAAGATTGTAGAACCTGTAAATTGCAGCTTTCACTGGTTAAATGATAAAGAAGCATAAACCTGGGATCTTTACTCTTCCTGTGAATGCAGGATAACTCCTTTAACATTGATGGAGGAAAGTTGTTTTTGAAAGGATAGTCCAGCTGGTGAAAATAAAATACACTGAGAAAAGTGGAGATGGGGAGGGAGAGGAAGGGGAAATTCTATAAATAAAACCTATATTTGAGTTAAGCCCTTCTTGAGCTTTAATGACTTATGTTTCCTAAGGGAAGAGAGGAATAAGAACTGTGATGAGGGAGACAAATACTTGTTGAAAATTCAGAAGATATTTTCCAGGGTCCCAGCCTTGAGGCTGAATGGGAACAGAGCTGGACTCGCACGAGGAAAAATACAAGATTAATGAGGAGAACTGTAAAATCCAGAAGAGAAGAGAGATGCAGAGATGTGTTCCTCTCACTGAGACTGAGCACGGGATAGAGGAGGATTAGAACCTAAACTTTGCTCATGTGTCAACTTTTCTTCAAACCTAAGCTATGGAAAGCTTCTTAGCTCTGGGATGATTTTGCTGGTCTTTCTAAACCTTAATTAGCTAGCTATTAATTCCCTATCATCATTATTTATTCTAATCTATTACATGGAGGCTGGGACCAGCTGTGAAGCTGAAGGGAGGGATCTCTGGAGCACCACAGTCTCTGTTCCAGTGACACTTTGCTGTGGGTGTCCAGGACAGGAAAAGGTTGCAGTTTATGCGGTTTATTCTGAGCTCTTTTGTAGTATGAGATGACCTGAATTATGCCTAAATATTGGCATTGGCTTCAGCTGCTTTACAGGGTTCTCTGGTAGCTCTGGGCACTCTTGCTGGGGACATCTTTGGTGAAAAAGCAACAGCAAAAGAGTCGTCCTGCTTCATCAAATGTTCCCTGAGCTATGTGTGTTATTAAACACACTTAATGTGTCGGTCATCTTTTGTTCTTGGGATGCAATGGGTTGTGATACAGAACCCTCCCTTGACACAAGAGTTCTGGAAATGGGCATTCAATGCTACCTCTGACCTTAAAGTGAGATGAATTTCAAGAAACAATTAGGAGTGGAGAAATCAAACCTTCTTAACGCACCAAAAAGGAAGGAGGGTATCCCCTTCCCTTGCCTTGCAGAGATCTTCCTTAAAATGAAGTCCTTCTATTTGCAGCAAAGCATGTGCTAATGTGTGTGGAAGTGTGTCACTCAGTTAGATGTCATCCAACAGTTGTGACACTCCATTTTTAAAGGAAATGTGTTTTGCCATCAGGACTTACAGCACTAATATTACCAGTACTCATTTTCATACTTCATGATCTGCAAGTACATCAACCCAAACAGCAAGGTTGCTGTTACAAGGGAGCATGAGATGATCTGAAGGCAATACAGAAGTCACACAGGCTGCAAGTGTTTTACTGGAGTGCTTCAGAGGCACTTTCTCCTTAGGGGTTGACACAGATGTGTCTCTATATTTCAGAATTCATATTGGGTTACCAGAGCTCTTAACATGTGCTTACTGGAGGCGTTAAAAATATTCCCATCCCCCTTGTGAAGTGCTTGGATAGGCTGTGTGTATGTCTCAGTGCAAGCACAGCTCCTCAGGTGCTGTTTGTGTGTCCTTGTGACCAGATTTAGGCTGTTTGTAGATAGCCCATCCTCTGTCACGGGTAAGGATGAGGAATGCAACCACCTAAATGACATCTTTTAGCATTGGAATTTGTTTCTCTCACAGGGCCTGAGAAACAGAGAATCTACCAGTAAAAGGCATCTCCCTTTGCAGTTAGAAATAAATATTTTCATGATATCTCCCAAATATTTGATGAAGGCAGAAATACTGAAAAATCTACGACACTGAAGGCACCTTTTTCCCTCTGGCACACTGGAAACAGATCTTGTGGGAACCAGTGGGAGTTTAGGTCCACAGCACTTGTATTCACTTGTCCACAAGATAAGGTGGAGGTGAATCTCTTCATATTCTGAGTATTGAGAAAAAGGAGGAGGTGGAGCAAAGTGTCACCTCTCAGCTGAACTTGAGACAAGACACAGCCTCACTAAATCATTGTTTGAACAGAAACATCAGATGTCCACCACCCTGGAATGGTGGACGTTGGTGCAGAGGAGCAGAAAATGAGGTTTCTGCTCATTTAGCCCCCAAGGTTTTCTTCTCTCTGTGCCAGTAGTGTTCTAGGGCACTTCTGCCCACAGATCATTCCCAAGCTTGATGGCTTTTTTTCACACCAGAAGTGGGGCTGTTGGGAACAGGTAACAGCACTCGTGCTCTGCCTGGAACATGGGATATTTGCGGTCACGCACATCCTATCCTTGAGTGTCTCAAGTCAACTTGTGTCAAGAAAATGCATTTGTCAAACACATCTGTTGACTTTTCTGAGCAAGTTGCACAAGATGCTCACCTCTCCTTTCTAAAAAATGGGTTGTGTTGCAGCCAACATTGCTATCAGAGCTCAGGAACAAATAAATGTGTGGCTCATCTCCAAGGGGCTTTCCCCCTCGTTTCCTCACAACTGACAAAGAAGCCAATGTTGTTTAAGAGTAAGACAGGATGACAAATCCATGCATGTGCTCTACTTTGTAGCTGTCTGAGCCTGCTGCAGAGTTGTCTTAAGAATGACGGCATTATTATATATTTCCTGGCACAGACGACCTAAACTGATGCCCATTTTCTTCCATCTGCCCTGGGAACTGCAAGGAAAAGAACACACAATTGTACCCCAGATGGATTAAAGCAGGAAATATCATCTAAAATGATGGAAAAGCTTGTTGTCAAGCAAAAAAAAAAAAAAAAAAAAAAGTTCAAAATAATAATTGAAAATATTAAGAGTGGACAGATTTCTGTTGCGGTTCATAAGTGGATGTAAAAGTGGAACAATCTCAGTAGAGCAATTGTGCTGTGTTATGCCACATTGTGGCCCCAATTACTGCAGTGACATTCTTTGGGATGCCTACAAGCATGAAATACTTGGGTAGGGGATTGATTTATTGTAGCTGTTTGAAACACATATCCAGCAGAGGAAATTTGGCCAATTAGAAAACAAACGCACCCATCAGAGAACCACAGCACAGTCTTAATGTTTGTCAGGATTCACCCAATAAGAAATAACAAATTAACCTAATCCATCTCGGGGAGCCTGTCAGGCTTGTAGGCAAAGGAAACTAAGCTGTGCCATGGAAGGATCCCACACAGTTTGCTGCAGCCAGAAAGATCTGCTCCTCTTCCTCGTTAGCTGCTCTCCTGTGTCTGAAATTTCCTGTCTCTAGGGAGTCAGGCTGGAAAGGAGTTTGCTGTGGAAGTTGCTACTGCGAAGTTAAGATCTGATAAGAGGGGGAGACAAACCAGAGCCAGCTAACAGCTCTCTTCCTCCTCCTGATTCTGCCATTTGCCTCTGGCTGCTCTTCTCCCACGTTGTGCATGAGGACGGAGAAATATGGATTTGCAATTGTTCGGAAACTCCTTGTAACCTCTGACATTACTGCCAGCTCCTCATCTCTTAGAAGCCTACTTAAATTACAATAAAACAGCCCAAAAGTCCTCCCCTCTTCCTCCTGTTTCCTGTAACTAGAATTAAGCTCTACCCTGACTCTCATAACAACTGTGGGTTTATGAGCTACCTACACGTCAAGAAATTCCTCCTGGGAGATCCATTAATGAATGAGAAAGAGCAGTACTGAGCGAGCTGGGGAAGAGTTTGCACCTGGCAGAAAGGTCTGATGGAATCATCACTGAATTGTGATGGTGAAGACTGGAGAGTGTCCTTGGATGTCCCTGTGAAGTGGAACCATCTGGACACAGCCCTGGGCAGCCTACTTTAGCTTGAGATTGGGTTGGACATGGTGACCTCTAGAGCTCCCTTCCAGCCTCAGCCTTTCTGTGATTTTGTGAGCCCACTGATGAACTTCGTTTTGCCCAATCTGTGCAATTTCTCACTGCCTTTGTAGCTCATGGATGTAGTACCCATTTCCTACACTTAGTTTTCCATTTTAAGTATTAGAAAAAAAAAAGACCTCCCTGCCTCACGCATGTCTTCTGCTGAGACTTGCCCCGAACACCTCTTACCCTGACAGACCTGTAAATCTGATGGCACTCTCCATTTGGCTCATAGCTTTGGCTTGGGGGGGGGTGGGGTTTGTGGGGAGATGAGGGACTAGGGACTGGAATATCTTTTCTATTTTGCTTTCTGGGGTTAAATATATTGCTTTCTCTTGGTTTAGACTGGCAATTTTCCCACTGACACCCTGGGTGGTAACATGGCCATGCTAAATTCAAACTCCCTCTCAGGCTCACTGGAGACAGAATTTCAGCCAGTGTCTTCTGTCACATTGCCCTAGGTCAGCTCTAACATTTAGGACTTTTGAAAATGACATGTAGGTCCCCTGAAGCTCCCTCTTCCCACTGAGAGAGGGACATGAAGGTCCCTCTTCCCACTGAAATAACTGATTTAAAAAGATCTGGTCTTTGACTCCTGAAAAATTATAATCTGTATTCAGAGAGATGCATATTCTAACAACTGAAGATTTCGTTAGATGATCTGATCTCCTCTATGACTCACTCAATGTCATTTAACTGCAGAGTTCTCTAACTCCTTGATTAAGAAATGTCTTATCTGTAGGCATCTAGTCACCATCTGAAGACTTCAGGAGACAGGCAGATAAAAAGCACTCCTTCATCTCTTTGCTGTATTTCCTTCTTAGACTTCAGTCTGTTACATCCTCTTTACATCCTGTCAATGAATACAGTAATGGGAGAATATGAAATACAGGGAGAGCTTAGTGATTTACAATCAGAATGAATGGTATCCCTCAAAGTTAGGGGCATGTGAAACTTGTCAATATGTATTGGAGTGTTTTTAATTTGGGGAGAGTTTCCATGGGGTCAGTTGGGAATATAAACAAACTTGCTTTCACATTGCTGAGATTTTGACTTTGTTTTTCAGTTATCAAAACACTCCAGCCAGCTCAGAGACTAATGAGAATTCCACCCACCAGAACCAAATTATGTTTATGATGGGTAGAAATGGCTGAAAATTCTGACTTTTGAGTGCTTGATGAAAGTGTGTCTATCATTTTTCAAACAGGAAAGAATACATTCTGATGTAAATATGGTCAAAGACTCTTTTCCATACCAATTTTCTGTGTAATTAATAACATGTTGGGTTGGGTTTGTTCGTTTTTTAAGTACAGAGATCTTCACAAAAGCTGTGGTTGATTCTGAAGTAGGATATGGTTCGTATAAAAGTAACCCAGAGAAAGAAAGCCATAAATCAGACAGTCAAGTTTATGATCATAAAAAACTTATTACCTTTGCAATAATGCTTTTTCTTCACTAGAAGGGGGGAAAAAAAAGGAGCTAATTTATAAAATACAACCAAAAAATTAATTTCAAAATAAGTTGATTGCAACCCATGCACCTATCCAAACTGCACTGGCTATGTTGGTATAAAAATAAGTAATTTTTTTCCTCCTGTCAAGTCATATGCTAAGATCAGGAGGAAGATATGGAAAAGGTCAATAAGGATCAGCCTTTGAGAGGGACAGATTGCTCATTAATGAGTGCAATAGACTGATCACCACAGAAAGAATAAAATTTAGTGATTGTATCTAAGAAGTATGAATGTTTTTCTTGTCAAATGTCATTCTCTTTAGAACTTGGCAATAGTAACTTACTGCAATTTTCTTTCAAGTGAATTTCAGCTGGGCTGTGACTCTGTGTGTAATCTTTTTCTCATGATGGTAGTAAAATTTGACATATCAACTGTATATTTACAATGGAAATAAACTTCATTATGAGTCCCCAAAGGGATCTGATCTAAATCTTACTGAATGAAAAATGGAAACACTCCCATTGACTTCTCTGATCTTTGGTCAAACTATTGTAGCTGTAGAATTCTCTCACTTTCCCCCTTTATGCTTTGCTTTTGGAAACCACACGTATTTTAAATCTCTGTATCCGAGTCATCTCTTCTTTTGTTCCCATTGGCTCACAGAGCATTGGAGGCACACTTGCAATGTAAAACTGAAAAATTATCATCTTGTTTCAGTGCTGTTTTCTTGGCAGCAGAGTGTACGAGTACAACAGGGCTGAAATCCCAAGTTTACATTAGGCTGCACAGAGCAGATTTCACAGGAAGGTAACTGCTGACTTCTGTAGCATCATGACTGGTTTCAGGGGAGTAGAATTTGGCCCCATTTCTGCAAAATAACTGTGGCTTTCCTTAGCAGTCTGATCACGTCATAATTCACTTTAATACTCATGTATACTGGCCCAAGGGCTTATATAATTATTGTGCCTGTCTCATCATGAAAGATGTATAACTCACACCTGAATACAAGAGTAGGAACTTGTTGTTTTGTTTAGATTTTAAACATTTTAAAATCATTATTAAATGAGCAAATTACATATGCCCTGCAGAAGAGGGTACAAGTCAAAGCTCTCTGGGTACTTCTTACAACTCCTGCCACAGATTTTGAAGAGTAATATTTCATTAGAAGGAAACATTGATTAATAGGACTGTGATGAATTTATCTGAATATAATGCAAGGAGTAAAAAACAAAGAGAAACTCATTGGACATAAACTGCATTCCAGTGGGATTTCAGAATATTTCATAGATCAATTAATACTTTACCCTAAGCCACAGGATGTCATATTCACGAGGGACTCTAATTACGCAGTTATGTGTCAGGAGTGTTATTTACATAAAGGTTTCTGAACAACCCAGATGATCTTTTCTAGTTAGGATAAAGTCCCGGAAGGTGGGACTGGGGAAGCAGAGATTCCCACATTAGCCACACGCGAAAGCAACAAAAAAATCAAATACTCTCTGAAAACAAGTGTCAGGGAGAAGATGATATGTAAACCCTAGGGAAGTGGGTAAAAAGGATCTTTTTCACTTCCACAGCCTTATACCAAGGTCTTTGGAGGTTTGCAAGTGGAAGTATTAAAACCCTGGACTGTGGTAAAGTGAAGAAGATGCTGCAGACATGGGATAATCCAAGATTCTTCATGAAGGAAATGTGCCATGCTGATGGAAAAGCACTCAAGGGCACTGAGAAAGCTGTTTCCAGTCACTCCACATAAATTGCAGTTCCCTTCCTACCTCATGGGGTGCATTCAGACCTTCACTGTTAACAGGTATGTATTTAACTTTGTGGGGGTTTTTTCTGATTAATTTAGTACTTGAGCAGATAACTATTATAAACACCATGAGTATTGGTTGTTGTAGGAATTGAAAGGAGTATGGGGCTGTAAAAGGCAGTTTCTTCCTTTTATTTTCCCTATAATTTACGTTAATGCTCTTAATTTTCTTTCTTCTCCAGCCAAATCAGCAGAATTTGTGTTAAGATAGGTACTAAATGACTGCATTATTCAAGGCCAGCTCCACTCCTGGGGTCGCTGTTACAGCTGACTGTCTGTAGAGTTATAACATCCTCCCTCCTCACAATGAGCAGGTGACAATTAGATCAGCTTTACCTCCTGTGAGGAAGAGGATGGGACAAGGGCTGAGCATTCACATCCTGCCTTCTCTGACTCAGGAAAAACCAAGTTTTGAGCTGCCACTCAGGCAGCTTCTGCTCCTCTGCTGCTTTGACACGGTCAGTTAACACTGAAGTCTACAGCTTTTCTTTCTCTGTCACCCTGATGGGAGATGTCATGTCCAAAAGACCTTGGGGGAATTACAGATATTATAAAATCCAAAGTCTTCCTTTGTGGCAAAGAAAAACAGATAAAAGCTAAGGAGGCCAGAAGGGCTCCACTACTGACTGTGCTGGTTCAGTTATTCCTGTCAGCCACAGTCTTGTACTTGTCTTTTCCCATGCAAAGGAAGGTTTTAGCTGGAGGATACTTGGGTTGGTGCTAATTGACCCATCCTGGCTGCAAGAGCTTTTATCTTGGTGGCAAAGCTAATCCTAAATCAGTATCATCCGTTTGACATTTACTTTCAACCCAGCCCAAAGTGAAACCTCAGATTTAGGTGAAGTTGTGCTCTGCTTTACACTCTAATGGTGCTCAGAGAGGCTACAGTCCTGAAACCAGCCCTCCATAAACCCTTGTGACCTGCTGAAATCCAAGTCAAAGTGACACCTCTAGCATCTTCTACAGTATTTGATAAGTAAAACTCAATAAACTGAGTTTATATCTGTTATTCCCTACAACTTTCCTCATAACAGTGGTCTTGCATTTTGTCTGAATGATACCCCAACCTCCATCATACTCCAAAGGGAACAAAACCCAGCTCAGTCCTGTCATCTGCTTAATCTTTTTCTACTGTTACAGTCACCTGCCATGGCTGACCGACCTGAATCCTTACCTTCTGTCAGATGTTTGTTCTCTTGGTGAAATATCTCGGTGCATCTTATGAAACAAGTCCAAGGATTTGCAGGAAAGCAAAGGGAAATTTCAGACTGAAAGCAGTGGAGGCTCTGGCTGTAAACTCATGAGGATGGCAGGGAGCAAACAGGGTGATTTGTCCCACTGAAATGCTTTAACCCAGTCTGCAAAATCATGGTTGGCAACTGTGGAGCACGCAAGTATCAAAAGGAAGCACGGGTTAAAGGGAGAAACGCAGTAAAAGAATGTATCCTTTGTGCAGGGAGGTTATGCATCTAACAGATCTCTGCTGAGTTACTTCATAACACACCAGATGCCAGCGACCTTATGGAAAAATGGAATTACTTAGGACTTCCATGTCAGAACGCTCGCAGGCATTCCTCCTGGCTGACCGTGCTTCTGCCGCAGCAGCTCGAGTTTTGGGTT
Source organism: Corvus cornix cornix (assembly GCF_000738735.6). NCBI lineage: Eukaryota > Metazoa > Chordata > Aves > Passeriformes > Corvidae > Corvus > Corvus cornix. The sequence goes on from NC_046344.1 coordinate 3,233,709, forward strand.
CTCTCCGCGTTTCTGTTGTGGATGTGTGTGACTGTAGTGGCTCTGTTTGCCATGGAGCAAAGGGACATTCACATGCCATGAGATCTCGAGCTGGGGACAGAGCCCTGCCTTTTCATCACTGCTGTAAAAGGGGGAGCTTTTAGTGCACCCTCTCCTCTCGACCATCAGGTCTTGCCCTTTACCAGGCGCTGTGAGTAAAGCTGAGCAGGATGAAAATCGTTTCCCCGGCACTAATCACATTAAGAATTTCAAGCCTGGCTGCCAGGAGGGTGATAAATAAGAGCTAAACCACCTTGATGGATCTTGAAGTTTCACCGGAATTTCCCTTGCCTTGAAAATGGAGTCCAGCCACGATAAGAATTGCCACGGCTTTCTTCACTGATGGACCTTCAAAGAGATTCCTCCTTCAAGGTGTATCGGACAGGAGATTCCGAGGAGAAGGGGGGTATTGGGGCTTTACTGAGGTAGAAGTTAGAATTTTAATTTTATCTCCCATCATGAAGACAGCAGAGCTGCCCCTCTCGTACAGCTCTGTCAGACCATTTCAGAGACCGACTGGCTGAAGCCACCCACTCCATCTCCTGCAGTCCTCCCTCTAAAACACTCTGTATCCAAATGCTTTGTGAAGCAGCTGCCCCAAATTCTCCATCAGCATCTGGCCATTTTTTTTTTCCCTTAGCCCAGAACTTTTAGGAGTCTTTACAAATATTAATGCGGGACTAAATATCTGCTGTGACCTTACTGGGAAACTGAAATTCTGGGAAAGATGGAATGTGTTTGCAATTTTTAAATCTTTTGTAATTTTTTTTTTATTTCTTTATAGCAACAGGGCATTAAACTTTAACTAATTAGGTGTTTTCTTTATTAACTTCATTGACTCACAATTGGGATTTATCCACAGGAACCAACCTCTGTTCCTCCATCAAGTCCAGCAGCATTAGCTCTGTCCCTGCTCTCAGCTAGAAAGAGTTTTTACCTTCACTCAGGTCCTTTCTCAGGACTTTGCTGAAATAAATTCCCCTCCAGTTATTGTTTGACCTGCACAGGACTTGATACGTATCAATTTTTTATTTTACAACCTGCAGACCACTTTGGCTTTCTGGTTTAAATATGATCTAGATGTAGTGCTAGTCTTATTCCTGCATGGTTTTGCCAGCAGATTATGAAAGCTACCAATGGAATGCAAAAGGTGTTAAATGAAAATTGAAGACTCATCTAATCCCAAGGCAACACAACACTTTAAAGAGGGCCTAAGAAAACACAGTTGGGTTTTATATGGCATAGGTAGGCGCATTTGCTAACAAATGAGCTACACAAAATATGTGTGCACTTCAAAACAACTGACCCTTGGGCACATCAGCCTGTGGTCACATACATGAAAGCAGGGAAAGCTGTGTTATTTCTCTGAACTGGCAGACGTGTTAGGAGGCACCTGGGTAACGAGCCAGCACTTTCACTGCTGCTCCAAGCTCATCTTGGCTGCATCTGCTCAGTAAACAGAGGTCTGTGGGAACAGAAATATTCCCAAACTTGTCTAGCTTTTTCCAAGTGCATTCATTTTTCTCTCTAAATTCCTGAGTCCTCTTCTGAGAGATTGTCAGAAAGAACAAATGGAAACAATATTTTTTCACAGACGGGAGGAAATCTGAACTAGACAGATCCCACCCACTCTACACGCTTTACCTTTTTCCTACCAGTCAAGTCACAACTCTGTTTTAAGCAGATCCTTTGCTGGTACTGCATTTGTGTTGTAGGTGAAACCTCGTTGCTAAGGAAGCGCAAGACTCCCCTGAGTCATCAGATTAAGTACCTTGGTAGTTTAACACTTCCAGGATGCTTTGGAGCAAAGGTGTGAGGATCTAAATAGGTCTTAAATTTCAGTATCTGATTCTCTGGGCTCTTGTCTCCTGAGCAGTCAACAGGAGTGGAACAATAGGAGTGGTGATAAGCTTTCCTCAGGAACTCTGGCAGGGTTATTATCTACCTGATGGGATTAGTATGGTAAATACCTTTATAGTGCAAAGCTAAATAGGAAGATGTTATTTTTTAAAGAGTCAGTGTGGTTGAAATCCGAATCTCCCTGTCTGCCTGCACTTGTGATCTTACTGCCAAGTGGTCCATGGTCCTGTGTAAAAGAAGGGTTTTTATTAGCTTCCCCATCCTGTGCATTCATTTTACCTCCTCCCCAGCTCCTCACCTCAGCTGACTTATGACAGGCACCATCTACCCTATCTGGAAGAAAAACAAACAGTCCTTGTGCCCTCATTGTATAAAAGCAAGTTTAGCTGGTGCTCCAAAGCCCTGAACTGGGAGAATTTGATTGATTTACAGTATGAGCAATCTCATGAGAAGTCCCTTATATCATCAGGTTGTAGATTTAATTCTATTGAAAATAACTTTCTCATTCCCCAAGCATAAATTAATGGCTCAGTAATTTACTGAGTCAGTAAATGCTAAATCTTTCAATAGAAGAGAAGAGGTGAAAAACTATTCTTCAGAGGAGCATTAATGTGTTGTCCTTTTTATTTGGTTCAATAATCACATTAATTAAGGCAATTTTAATTAAATTATTTTCACCTAGAATGACTCCCAAAATTGAAGTTATTAACGATAAGAACACTAATGGCTCATCTATGCCACAGTGGGTTTTCATAACAGCTGTGTTAACTACAAGAGCTTGCACCCCACAAGATTTTCAGATTAAGCAAGTGGGTGTGTTGCACCCACTGCACTGACAGAAATGTCACTATTGTCCACATTGTTTTTATTCCTGCTCTTTCTCCATAATAGCCCAACTCACTGTATACTTGCCTTCTTTGTCCAGCTTGACATTTGGTCCCACACAACCAAATAGGGTCTGGTTTGAGGTAACCAAGTAGGAGTTGGTTGCACTTCAGGTTCTTTTTTTCTTTCTTTTCTAAACAGGTCTGCTCGATAACAGAGCAGTGAGGCATTTCTGAACGCCACAGGGGCACCCACTGTGGAAAAGAAGCCCCTACCTACATTTTTATGGTCTGTCCACACATGAAAAGGTGCCTTTACAAGATGTCCTTCTTCATACTCTAAACATGAAACCTGTAATTAAACAGGAAAAGCGAAGTTACCGAGCAGTAAGCACTAAAAAAGCTCGTGCTTCAATAGTGTTCTGTTTCTGGGAGCTCAGGTTTAGCCTGAAAGGATGGAAATGGTGCAAAAAAGCAGGTCACAGCTATTTCTAGAAATTGTGGAAGTGATTGGAGCCCCTTGACGCCAGGAACTGGAATTTCCAGACAGTAAAGTAGCACTAAGGTAGACTGTATCCGATGCCAAGGAGCTCGCAATTATTATGAATTCAACCACAAATAAGTGCATTTCAGGTGGGATTAAAAGGCTGAATTAAGACTACAATAGCGTGGACAGTCAGCTAAGGATGGAAGTCCAGGCCGGCAAACCAAGCTCTGCCCATAGGAATGTCTCACGGAAAACAGGCAAATTGGCATAATCAGAGACCAAAATGCTTTAGCTCTTGAAAGTCTTATTCTCCCTCTGTTTTGCAAATGAAGGCACTGCATAATACAGAAATTCTTGTGATTAGACTAGATGAAATTTTTAATTACTTGTAGGATCTTTCTTGAAAGGAGCCCTGAAACAGAACAGTGACTATTACTTACATATAATACACACTTTACAGTCTTCCTAATTACATACGTTTCACCAATAGCTATTAAGACCAATTAAACGTGCAGTTAGAACACCTTAAATTGCATACCATGGACAATACCGAGTAAATAAATAATTAGGGACTTATTAAAATGCAAATTCATAACATAAAGGAGCAATTGTGGAAGAAGAAAGTGTTTCAGTTCATGACTTATTGACTGTATCAGCTCTTCTGGTGGGTCCTTCTGCATTAATGTGAATGCTGCTGACTCAAAAGACACAGCAGCAAAATGGTTTGTTTTGGTCAATGCCTAATTACATACAGCTTTTAGATCCTGAGGTCTTGACTTAGTGGATTTTAATGGCTCTAATTTTAAATGGATTTTAATGGCTTTAATTTTAAAGAAAAAAGGAAGAATTCTGCACACCCAAAGTCTTCATAACATTCTGGAAAACAAACGTTTATTTTCTATATACTGTATACTACTCTATTACTGTATATTTTCTCTGTATCTGTCTTTGCCTATCATTCAAAATTAGTACATTTTTCCCTTTTTTTCAAGTTTAGCTCACAGAAAAGGAGCCATCCTGTTTGCCAGACTTGTGACAGTGAAGTCTGAGATCAAATGGAGCTTGGAGAGCAGAAACTGGCGTAGATCCCATCAGGGCTGTGATTTTTCAAGCTTCAGCTGGGTCCTACCTGAGGCGTGGACTCCTGCTTTGGATTCATGGAGCTGCATTTCAACTCCAGCTTCTGCTGTGCCTCATGGTTTTTGAACACAAAGCTCAACAATGTGACCAGCCTGCCCAAGAGCTCATCCAAAGCAACATCAGAGATCATCTTTTATGGTCAAACACATTTAAATCTCTTCAAACATAAGTCGTTGGATGTTCACAGATGAAGATGCCTTGGAAATGCTGTCCAGGGAAGTCTTTGCAGTGCTTTGGGTTGTTTCAGGGCCTCTTTTGTCCTGTTTAAATCACGGAGACATAATTTACAGCTCATGCAGTAAGGCATGCTGTGTGCACTGAATAAATTTTATTCATATAAGGAATTGACTCAGATTTCTGAAACTGAGAGTATTACCTTAAAAGTCCTCTATAAAATGTTTTAAAAAAAGTTGAAACCTAAATTTCTTATATTTTTCAAGATGGAGGAGGGAATTTCTATGTGATTCTCTCCTACAAACGATATTGGCATTATTTTATTGACATTGATTCCAGCTTTGTTGCAATAGCTTTCTTCTGATGCTGTGTTCTTTGCTATGACTTGGCTAGACTTGCCTAGAAAACCAAAATTAGAAGAAGAGTTGCAGTTCAGAAAATATTTACTGCTATACTAATTACATATAAAAGTAACTTTTACAAATCATATATTGCTAAATTCCTCCAGGAAAAATAAAAAATCCCCCACACAGTAGTTGGAATAAAGCAGCTGGTTACCTTTCAGTTTTATTGGCATGTACAATGTGATTGCATCAAGCCAACTCCTCAGCTAATGAAAACTAGCAAAGCTCTACTGCCTCCAGTACCCACTGCTTCAAGAAGAAATAAATCTTTGGCTCTTTCAATGTATGTGCAAGGCAAATGAATTTAGGGATTTTTTTAAAGATCATTGCTTAATGAGGGGAGAAAAAGACAAAAACTACTGGCTGGAAGTTTTCCCATGCAGGGAAGTAACACACTCCAGGGCAGGCACCTCCTCGAGGTGTGGTGTGGAGGTTGAACTAAAGATGGGGGGTCTGGGATGTGGGCAGTGAGCAGGAGATGATCCCATACTTGTGCAAAGTGTCCTGCCGATTATTTATTCAGTGTACTGATTGTTACTATAAAGATTTTATTTTCTAATTGCTCATGGCTATACCAGAATGCAAATATATATATATACACATGTATATATATATATATATATATATATATATATATATATATATATATATATCTTTAGTCAGCAGAGCTTCCCCTAAATAAAACTAGAGTTGCTTCTTAAAGCCCCTGGAAGTTTGGAGGTTCAGGCTTAAACGAGGCAAAGCAAGAGGAAAATTAATGAAAAAGGGGAAAACACGACAGTGTACATGTACTGTTATCTCTCCAATAACTTCAGCCTAACAAGGTTAGAGAGGAAACTCAGCTAATCATTGTACATTTTTCTTATTTAAAAAAAAGTTCCTCACAAAACCATGGGAATTAATGTGACTGGTTGCAGTAAATTAAGGAAATCATGTGTGGCATTCTTTTGTGGAAAAAAAAAATCCCTTTTCCTTAGCTCTCCATTTTCAGCTCTATACTCTGAAAAACCATGTGGGTCATATCTAATTAAATGTGGACTTCTCTGATCAAGCATTTTTGTGTGGTTTTCGATGGCAGCAATCTGTAACTGATGTGATCAGTTCTTCCAGATCTACAACAGACATAATGTGCTCTGCAAGGCACAAAGGGCTGGGGCCGTGACAGCTGCATTTCAGCTCCCAGCTGGGCAGCATTCACCCACAATGGTTCTTGTCTGCCCAGTTTGGGTTTTCCCCAACTATGGAGCAACATCTCCAGCTCCAGCTACTACTGGCTGGCTGAAATATGTTAATGAAGGTGAGGTGCTTAGATGAGTCTGAGGACAGATAAGTGAAAAGAGAATTAAAAGTCTTCATTTCATTGGTGTCTCAGTCTTTAACTGCCTCTCCACACTAATAAAATGTTGGAAACATATCATGTACTCACATTATGTTATCTTACAGGCAAATGTTAAAAGAACCACAGTAACCAATTTAAAATATGCATGAATACATATAGTATGTTTACATTGGTAAACCCAGTCTGTTTGTACTAGGAAGCATTTTTAGCAAATAATTTTATTTATAACTCCTGTGCAAGCATTCCAGACAGAGGTGGTCTGTAAATTGCAGGAGACTCTATTTAAAAGAGAATTCTTTAACTAAAAAATGAAACTAATAATAACTCCTTGAGGTGCTAGATACTGCTGCAGCTGATACCAAGTGTTAATCTTTGGAGAAATGAACTCAATTTTGTTTTGACACTAAGATAACGCTCTATGATTTCACTGTGAAAGCATTATCTATCCCCGCTCTCTCTACCTCCAATAAAATTTTACAAGCAATAAAAAGGCCTCGAGATCAGCTATTTTCCTGTTGGTGCTGTTGGAGGTTTCCTTTTGATGCCTACCGACAGAAACCTCCCTGGTGAGTTATTGCAAGGAACACTTTAGTGCCCCTACTCAACGGAGGTATTTGGTCTGAGCTGCAGGGTCTGGGGATGGACAGGCACTGGGAATGGCACACTCGTTAAAGGGAAGAATGTTCCCACACAGAAGGAAATCCAGGTTAAATCTACATTAAAAACAACTCTTGTTTTCTGAGTGTTGTTGTCTCCTCGGCTTCTCCTGACTCATTACCTTCAGAGGGTGGCAACGTGCCCTGTCCCCATGGCCAAGTGCTGGTGTCTTCCCCAGGTGGCAAAGCAAGAGCTTGTAACAGGCTTCTCTACATTTATAATGACACTGGAGGCAGGGGAACTCCCACTTCCTACCCTAAAAAACTCCCTTGGGGATGATCCAGTTTGTTCCAAGCCAAGCACCGAGTCTTTTCTAAATGGTGTAGCTCTCCTGCTAAAGTAGCAATTAGGAGAAACACTGCCAATTAGCTAATTGTGTTTCTCACAGCTGCCTCAGTACAGATTGCCTTATATGTCATAAACTTCTCTACAGTTTATAAATGACTTATCTCGGAAGTACTTTTTACAAGCAATGTGTTCATTTATATTTTAATTCCAGGAAAGTTGTTGGCTTTCCTGTTCCAGCCCGTGTAGAACAATGCACCCATCCAGGTTTCCTCAAGGGGGTTGTTAGCCCTGTGCTCACAGAAACCTGAGTAAGACCCACAGCACCTTCCAGCTCAGGAAATAAATCCCAGTTCCTGCTGCACACCAGGAAATACCCACAGGGACACATGTCCACAAAGCCATGTTGCCTCTACTCTCCTTGAGTACCCACCTCTACCCACTGCCAGGAACAGGATATGCCTCCATATGGCCTGTGAGAGCTGGAACTACCCAAAATGGCAATTTTTTGCTCGTTATGGTTTAAGATTTTAGCTGGAGCACACCGCCATGTTACTCACTTCCTGCCCTTCCTCCTGGAGCCAGTCACAGGAAAAGAGGAACAATGCACCCTTGGGCACTTCAGTCCTCACCTGGCAGGCAACACAGGGCAGTGGTGGCACATGGCACTGGGACACTCTCCCAAGCCCAGGACAGAGCAGGAGCAGTGGTGGGAGAGGCTGGTCTGAGGGGATGTTCAAGATGATGCTCTTCAGGCTTCCTAAGATTAACTCAAATTCCCAGGCATCCTCATACCTGTTTGATCCAGTGCAACAAGAGCTGTGGTTGGACTGTGGCAATGTTCACAGCCTGGAGCTGCAAGAATCTGGCATATTTTAAGCTGTTATCTGTCCTGCTTTTGCCCATGTTTGTTTACACCATTGCACAGAAAGGCTCTTCCTCAGAGACATCTCCCATCCCGTGACTCCCCATGGGCACAAAGCAGACCTCTGCCATTCCCATCGGCTCGAGCCAGTGAGAAAAGCAGAGGGATTGAATTCAACTGCAAAAAAAAAAAAAAGATAAAAATGCTTCCACTAGAATAGTACAGCCTAAACTTTGTGCACAGTAAGGTCCAGTCTGTGGTGCAGTCTTATTCCATCCAAAGCAGAGCATAAATGGTCTTCCTTTGCTAAATCATTCACAGATATACTCTTTAATTCCAGGAAGAATTCTCATGTTTTCCAGAATTGCACTGCCTAACCTTTTTTACCTCCTTGCACTGTATCTTTTAAAATTGCTTTTTATTGGCAAAGACCTTTTTGTTATTTTGTGTGAGCTCAGGTCTTGCCAATGTTTCAGTGCAACTGCTACGTCCTGCACGTATTTAAAATGATAGGCTTGAGCTATCTTTGCTCTGAAGCCAAATGGGTTTTAATACAGTTATCTCTTTAAAAGCAGTGTTCCCCCTCCTTCTTTGCTGCTTCGCCAAAACGGAGCAGGAAGGAAATTCTTCATCCAGGTTTCATTTATGGTTCATAGTAGCTGTTGCAGACAACCAGATCCAAATCCTACTGAAAGCAATATGAAAAGTTCCCATTGGCTCAAACGGGCTTGCATCAGGCCCAAATTGCTTTCTGGACCTTTATCTAAGTTTTGGGAATTTCCAAAATATTTGTGAGGTAACACCACTCCTTGGCTGGCTGAAATTTAACGTTTCACGTTTGAGGAGATGGTTCCTTAAGCAGCTGGATAAAAAGTACTGGAGACCATACTGAGGTTCCTAAAAGCTGAATGGAAGGCCTTAATTTTAAACCTGCTCATTACCAGGCAGGGTTTGGCATGTTCCTATGCCCCTTGGAGGAGGATCTGGGGCTTGGCACAGGAGAACCAGGGCTGGGCACTGTGTGTTCCCACCCATTGTCCTCCTCCATCTGAACTGGAGGGAAGGAAGAGAAGGCACAAGTGATGGTGACGGGGTTGAGAAACTCTCCTGTTTACTGAAGAAAAACTACTCACTGAGAGAAATACTACTCACTGAGAGAAAAACTACTCACTTCTCACATTAGCCAGGTCATAAAGGGACCCTGTGTTAGTGCAGAGCCTCAGCAGCACAGGGCGACCACTCCCCCAGAGGAGAGGGCCAAAGCAGTGAAAAACAAGAAGACTCTCCTGCATTTGGATTTTTCACTAAATTGGGAGAGGTTTTAAATGTCATTTGCAGGAATCCGGGGACACCAATGATCTGCTCACAGGATGAAAAGGATGCCAAAGGAATGGTTTGCAGAATGGGAAGAGAAATGTCCTTAAAACCACAGTGCGAGCCCATGGTGCTGTCTGCACTCCCTCACCCCTTCAGAGCCCAGACCCTTCTCCTTGCTCAAGCATGTCCAGCTTTCCAGGCTTGCAAAGGCTGGAATTACTCACATTTTGATTTTGGGTTCAGATGACAAATTGCCCTTTATTCCCAGGGTATGTTACTAAATCACTTTGTGCCACATTCAGAGTGAGTTGGCCTTTTCAGATACCCTGCGCTCCAAGGAGAGACATTTGTATGGGAGTCTGTGCAGTGCATGCAGGCATTTAGTGGGAGATTAATATTAAAATACTCGGCTATCCAATCAACTTATGAGGTTTTAATGCAATGACTTGAGTCTAGATGTTAGAGTTCACTTAAAGTTCACTGACTATTATGGGACTGATGGTATATAGAATAGCTTAATCTTACCGTGGGAAAACTAAAATCATGTAGGGGAAAATTAGGCAAGACATGGAGGATAAAGTCCCATTCCTACGAGAGATACCACGGGACATGCCAAAAAAGGCAGGAAAGGAACCATTTACTTCCAGTGCAGTGGGAAGGATGAGCAGTTACCAACACTTACAGTAGCTGTTTGCCATCCTGATCAGTTTTGTAGAGATTTTGCAAAAGCAGGGAGGGGGAAAAGAGCTGCTTTATGTGTCTTTTACAGACACACACAATGCAGAGGGGAAACCAGAGAGTCAAAAGACAGCTCTGTTTTGCAGGGTAAAGATTCTTGCTTCATTTACTGACAGGACCTTTCTATGCATAAGAGGAGACCTCCCACACCTTAAATTACTGCACTGAATGGATTTACATTCTGCTTTATCCTCTGCATTCCAGCTCCTGCCCTTAGCCTTGTGATTGTGTGCATGAAACTCTGCTGGCTGCACATCCCAGAGAGCTCAGGTCACCCCCCAGCAATAAAAAAAAAAAAACCAGACCCAAGTCCACAGGAAAAAAAGGATCCTCCTTTAGATATATCCTTCCCAAGGGCCACGATTTCCCTAAGTAAATTAAACATGCAGAAGAAAATATTTGAGAGAAAGTTGGAGCTAATGAAAACTGCGCAATATTCTTTGGCTTCACTCATCTGGATAAGAAAAGTATAGCTCTAGGCAAGCAGGAGCTTGTTGAGCTTGAAGAAATGTTACCTGCTTAAAGGCAGGTAAAATCTGGCATAAGCTGTTAATCCATCATTCAGGTTTTTACATGCCAAACTCCTGTAAATGTTTTTCTACCACATCCTGTCTCTTCCTTCCCTAGCTGAAAAATAATAATAATTTTGGAAGAGCATGAATTGGGCCTGTCATTCTTTTTTTTTTTCCCCCTTATCCTTGAACTGCATCATACAAACTCCCTGTGTCTCTGAGGACTTGATCCTGCACTCCTAATCAGGGGGCAAAATTCACCATGACTTCAACTTTGAGACTCTGCACTTTCATTTAGAGAAAACTAAGCCTTCCTCCCTCCCATCACATATTCCTGGCCATCATTAGGATGTGCTTTGGCCAGCTACCAGTGACCCAGACCAGGATTTCCAGCAAGAGATCCTGAACATGTTCACCCAGGCAGAGGCAGGTGGGAAGGACAAGGGAGAATGAGGTTGATGTTGGTATGAAAAATGGGGCAAGGCCAGATTTGAGTAACCTCAGCCTCTGCACAGCCAAGTGTTGACGAGGCAGGGAGCCCATGCCAAGGCATTATTCTGGATGAACAGCCCTTGACAGCAGGTTTCAGCACGGCCCACAGCACCACGGATCCCTTGCTGTGCCCATGCTCACTTGGGCAGCACTGATGTTGCATCCCCTGGACCTTCACATCTCCTGCATGTGTGCATACAAATGCATTCAGTCTCCTCTGAGCAAGAGGGAAAACTACTTTTTTTTCTTTTACTATGAATAATACAGATTCTGTGAAGGATTTAGCACCCTGTGTTTGCATAGAGATGAGTGGGGATGGGCTCCACTGCTCATTGCTTTAAACCTGCACATTATTTCAGGGCCAGTCTCACCTTCTAATGACAGTTTCCACGTTGAGACCAGCAGCAGTGACTCTGCAGACATGCCCATCTGATCTCTCTGGCACTACAGAAGCTGAATCTTACAGCAGAGATACACCAAGCTCAGTGGCAGCCCCCTCCCTGCCAAGCTCCCCTCCCTGTGGTTATCATCCCTCCACAGGTCCTGCAGATGCCCTGGTTCCCAGCCCACCTCTCCAGATGCAGGCAACAGCTGAAGCACGTAACACCTGGACTTTGCAACACAATTCTGCTGCAAGCCAGACACTAAAAGAAATATGCAGATCTAACAAAACATCCAAACTCTTCAGAGCACCTGCAGGTTTCTTGATTGTTCCTTATCATTCCTTGGTCAGAGTCCTCAAGGGGGCTTGCAGCGTCTCCAGCTGCACAGGGCTTTCCCAGCAATGCACCCCTCCCTCAGCCTCATTTCTCTTTGTTTAAGGTCTCCTCAGTAAGACAACTCTGAAGATAATGTTCATTTCTGCTCCCATCCTAAGGAATGCCACTAATTTTTCCCAGTTTCCAAGGGTGTGACCAGATATTTAGTAGGACACTTGCCAGGCAGGCTGGTTTCACTGGGGAGCTCCCCAGGAAATAGCACTTCCACGTGCTCACATCATCACCCATGTGAGGACCTTCTGCCACTGTGAGGAGGAAAAGACTGCAGAGAAAGTCGAAGATTCCCTCATGGAAAACACAGTTGGCAGAGTGGTGCAATATACTGAACCTCTGTGTAGGTTCTTTGGCTTGTCAAGCTGTTCTTCTTTTCCATGAATTTCATTTTCCCCAGAAGTAACAAAGTTATGTATAGCACCTTTTAAGTGGCATTTGACATTTGCCATATCTATGGAAACAAGAGCTGCCTCCCTGATTTCCTGTTTACTGTGCCACATCTCTGTGGGACACATAATCTCACAGAAGCACTGGTCAGTCGCAGAATATTTTCCTTTTAAGATTTGCATGCACAGAAGAGATCATTGACATATTCTAACTTTAGGTCTAACTCAGGACCAAGCTCCCTGTAGTGTCAGTGCAGCCTCCAGAGAGCAATTCAGGATACCTAAGCCAGAAGTCCTAAATTAAACCATGTGAATGCTTCCCAAAGTGCCAAGAACTCCACACTCAGAGTAAGGAGAGATCCTAGTATGAATGAACCAAGAGGAACCATTGACCTTAAGACCAGGATTTTCATTCACAAATTTAATGATATTTTGTTAAAGTTGGTTCTGGGGTTTTTTTAAGCCACTTATGAACTTGCTTCAGAGCTTTATGAAGCTGCATGGAATAATTAAGCAAACAAATCTAGTCCCATGCTAAGTTAATTACATGCCTTGTGGTTTCATATATATTTTTCTCCCTTTCATAGTTACTTTTTAATATGTCCCCATATTTCTTTCTGACTTTTCTGTGTTACTCTCTTTAGTCTTCAGGAAACCCATTATTACTCAGGGGACCAAGTAATCAAATAAGTCTCACTGAGTGCAATTAATCTCTCCAGCTTGGAGGCTGGCTGTGAGATGGCGTTCACCTTTATATTTTCCATTTGCTATGGATCAGCACAGGTTCCCCTAAATTCACTTGCCTGTGGCACTCTGGTCCCTGTGACATGTAGGACCTCCAGCCAGGAAGAGTTTCCAGAGCTCCTGGGCAACCATGAATTGACCCCTCACGTTTGACTGCGCTGAGGAAGGAGGGAAGAGAGGGTTTATTTCAGTATTTCAGTGACACCCTTAATGAGGCAAAAGATTTATTTCAGGATGGGTGGATTAATGACAGCTCTATTAAATGTGTGGATTTAAAATGTTAATATTGCAGCAGAGTTACAGCTAAGTGCACTTTCATGCATCTTGGCAGAGTCATGATTTTGGGGACGGGGCTTTAGGTCTGAGCTCAGAAGACCAGTTCTGGGACCAAAAATGATCATGTGTCCTACAGAAACATGAGAAATACGAGATTTAAATCTTCCAGACTATATACCTTGACTTCAGTGAAATTCTGACAGTGCCTTGTGGTATTCTTATCAGCAAATCTGAGAAACAGATTGAAATAAACTTATGCAAGATGGGAACACAAAGTGTGAAAAACTGTTCTCAGGAAGACCTATCTACAGCTTACTCTTAGAAGAGAAGTGTAAGGGTTAGGAAATTCTAAAAGCCTGTTACTGATCCTTAAATACATTACATAATAACTGGTACAATTGAGTAGATAATATGCTTATTAAATTTGGAGATGGCATCAAGCTAGAAAGTCTGCTGGAAGTTCATAAAGATCATATAGATTGGGGAAATGGGCAAGAAAGTATGAAAGTCAGTAAAAACAAATAGAATTTTCTGCAATTAATACAATTAATTGATTGCGCTAATGCAGGACGTGCCTGACCATCAACACACCAGTCCTGACTGCAAGAGCCTGAGGTTTACAGGGCATCACAAGCCAAGTGTCAGGAATGTCCATATTTTACAACAATTCACAAATGCACTGGAGATGCAATACCCAGGAGTCCTGTCTCTAACACGTACAACCACACAAAATCACTTCCATCCACATCATGCTGGGAAAGCCTCAGCTGGGAGACTTCATTCTATTTTAGTACTACAGTTTAAGAAAGATGTGGGCCATTGGCCAGAGTCCAGAGGACAGCAGGGATGACCAAAGGTCTCGAAAACAAGGACCTCTGGAGTCTGAGGCCTGTTTAGTCTGGAGGAGACAAAGGGTCTCCAAGTATGTAAGAGCTAGAGGGGTGGAAGTCAAAAATTCTTGCTTTTCCATCACAGATGGGACCAGAAGAAATGTTCATGAGGGGCAGCAAGGGACATCCTGCTCAGGCATTAGGAAAACCTTCCAGTGACAAGGGTAGCTGACACTGGAAATGATTGTCTAGGGAAGCTGTGAAGTTCCATTTATTAGAGGTTTTTAAACTGCTAGCAGAGCACAGAGGGCAAGTGATCCTTCCCTGGGGCAGAGGGATGAAGTAGATGACCCCCTGAGGTCCCTTCCAGCCTGTTTTCTGTGCCTCTATGTAAGTAAGACAAGAACCAAATGAGCATGGGAAAATATCCTGCAGCAAAACACTATTGATCCAGTTCACCCAGCTTTAAAGGACGAGTCAGAAGTTAATTGATCTTTGGGGAATTTCAAGCAAACGTTGTGCTCTTGCTCTCCTAAAGGTGTTACATAGCTTTTCCATAGCTGTGTAGCACTTCTAAATTATTCCACTATACTGTTGAAGCATGTGGGAGGACAGTGGGACTATGGAGCTACTCTGTGGTGTGGCTACAGCCTGGGAATTTTAGCATAAAGAGAAGAATCAAATCCTTCCCTGCTTAATTTCACAGAGCAAAACTGGCCCTTGCATTTACAGAGGGGACACCGGGTACGAGGCACTTCCAGATGGCCCTGCCTGAGCCCCAAGCACAGCAGATGTTGGCAGAGGGTACAATCATCTCCAGGGTAGCTTGTTTCCCTTTCTTGAGGGATGTCGAGCCCTACTCAGCAGGCAGGGCTCAGCTGAGGCTGCAGGACAGGAAAACCACTGCCCTGTGCTGGCTTTAACCCTGTGGAAGAAGCTGTATAAAGTCTGGTCTGCTGCTGGAGCAGAGAATAAATTGCAGTCTTTACTTGGGGTAGTACCTCTTCGTGCTTGTTGGTGTATGTACTACCAGTATTTGAGCCAGTATTGAGCATCTGACAATTATTAGACAATTCTTCAAAAGTACTTAGCCTGGCAGACATTTATGAGCAGAACCAGCAGTAAAACTGGTCAGGCAAACAGCAAACTGAGAGGTTTACAAGCTGCTATGTCTGACCAAAAGTAGGTTAGTACCAAGGACGCAACCTTTTTCTACATTTCCCTTTAGTCACACAAAAATGGAACAAAACATGAATATTTCTGATGGCACCTTACCCATTGGGAAGGTTGGGCTTGGAACCCACTCTGAGTGGAGCTCCTGCTGCCCAGCTTGCCATGAAGATAAATATTAAAGTAACAACTGAAAGAAAAAGATCATCTAGGCTGTTTAGAGATGGCAGCACAGTGACCACTCAATATTTGTAATGTTCTCAGCACTCCAGTGGGGCTCTGGACAGCTCTTGTTCATGCAAACCCGTGCAGTTTACAGAACTTTCTTGATTTAATGACATGTACATTCTGGTAGCCATACAGGAAAGCGTAGCACAAGACAGGAGGAAAGAGAATGTTATACAAATACAGGGACATTCTGAAACCAAAAAAAAAAAGTGGAATAGGAGAGGGGGAAAAAAAATCACCCTTCAGAATTACCCACTGCAAAAATGGTGCTCCTTATGTAAGTGAAGAGCTTGCTGCATTTCAGGCATCTAATTTTTATTTTGGTTTCTTTCTGCAGCGAATATTTATAGCACTCTCTTTCACTTGCAAGAACATCCAGTGGTATTTTAAAAGAATTTCAGTAAGCAGTGTGTCCCTGTTAATATCCACTTTGCAATCGGTTTTGCCTCATTTTTCTGGGAGTTATTTTTTCTCAGAGATGGCAAATGAAAACTTCTGCCAGACCGAGATGGATCTGTCAGATGGGGGCAAACAGAGCATTGTGTTGACAAGCTAAATGCATTTATCTGTATTTTAATAAATTTTTAGTTCAGGTCAAATGAATACACAAGGAGGGGAGCAGGAATTGTTTTAGGTGCATTTTGCATTTCTTAACCATGGACCTACAGTCATGTTTTGAGCTGTTCTTCCTTATCCTGCAGCTGAGGGTACATGGAGACAATAGAATGCCACAGTTTCCCACTCAGGGTGTTCCCTGAACGTGCACCAGGCATCACCCGAAAATCAGAGAAGTGCAGCCTGGGCTGCAGGAGAGTAGCTCTCAGATCTGAAGCTGATGTATTTTTGTGCACCTGATGAGTCCCTGCCAGCCCACAGTGGGGTTTTTTACATCTGCTGGAGCTCAGGGCTCTGGGAAGCACTCGGCGGCTCCAGGTTACTGGGTGATTTTGAGCACAGATGTCTGTGTGAGTGGCCACGGTGATGGGCAAAGCGGGAGGTGAAAACCAGAGCTCTGTGCCACTGCCCCCATCAATCAGTGCCCATGGAAAGCACTGCTGGCATAATGCAGCCCCTGTCTGAAGCTCACTCAAAACCTGAGAGGGCTGGATGTGCTAACCCAGACCTTTCCACAACCCATTTACATCCCTGTGCTGGGCCAAGTGTCCATTCCAGACCTGACAAATGGTGCTGGTAGGTCAGGTTTCCTTTCAGAACGAGGCAAGTTAAGTAGCATCAAGCTATTATAACTGTTATAGGAAGGTTGTTCTGTTTTGGAAATACAGTAAAACATTTGCAGCGTTTTAGGCAGGCTCAGTTCCTCTGAGTTTTACCACATTGAACGGGATAAATAATTTAAACAAACATTTTGAACAGTTTTGCAAAATGCATTTAATGAATTATTCAATGAGCTCTATTTGATCCTCTTCAGACACAATAGTGCTGTCAACAGCAATGCAGAACTCTCTAAGTAGGTCTTAAATATTCATTTTTCCCCATTTGAGAAATAATGTGTACTCTGTCCTATCACCCGTGTTAGCATGTCTTAGAGAGAAATAGTTTCACAAGTTGTCATCTCTCCCTGTATTTGTGTTAAACTTTAAATTTAAGATTAGATTATCTTTTACATATATTTTTTTTTTAAAGATAAGTGTAGGGAAATGTTTGCTGTGCCAGTTAAAACCATGTCTACAATGTAAAAGTGAGTGCATCTCTGGATTCGAATAGTTACATAAAAACACAAGAGAAACAATGGAGAAGGAATGGCATTCCTGGAATGCAGTCCAGATGTATATGGGCTGGGTAAGGCCAGATAAAGTTTTAGAATAAACTCTGCAGTAATAATCACTTAAGACAAAAGGTCTCTAAAGCTCTAATTGCTGATGAAATCCTAGGGTCTTAAGGGGAGATGTCTGAAATTTAGATCAAGAATGAGTGCTGTGTGATTTTGCTGACAGATAGTGAAAAGAATTGTGGCTATTGAAAGGGGAAGCATGAAAATGAATATTCCCCAAATTTCGCGTAAGGGGTGAGAAGCTGCTGGAAAGGAAGCAAAATTCCCACTGGGTTCCCTGGGGATCAGGGTTGCTCCAGATTTACATTTAATATCAGTCTGATGGGGACAGTTGGATGCAGAATCCTGGAGAAAGAAGAGAGAAAGGCACAGAGTGGAACGAAATTGTAGCACTGGATTTTACCATTCTTTTTTTTCTTTTACCACCCTTTTACCAATCCTTTTTTCTTTACCTATACAATAAAGCTCAAGCCAAGGTAGTTTCCCCTCGCAATCCATTGCTGGCAGGGGGAAGGCAGAAAAAGAGGGAGTACACCCCACGTGCCAGCTCTGATCCTGTGGTTCCTGGGCTGGTTTTATGCTGGACCTGTCTTTTTCTGGCTCTGCCGCAGCACAACAGCTCCTCTGGGGTGGAACAACTTGGAAGCCAACACGGCACCACTGACTGAGGCTGTGGCTTGTAGGAATGCGGGGCCTGTCCCTTGAAAGCCAGAATGTGCCCCTGGCCAGCCAACAGCCCCAGGCCATTGGTGTTTGGGAGCCTGAAAGGCCTCCAGTTCTGTTGCAATAAAATAATGCTGCTCTACAACATGGTGAATTCAGGTAAAATGAGCCCTGACACCTCTGCACGCCTCCGGAAACAACTGACATCCCTTTAACACGGTCCTGTTGGCCCTGACTGCACCATATCCCATTTTCAATATTTCCTTCCCCTGTAACATCCCATGAATATCAGATGGAGAGGTCTGCTGGATATTTGGCTCCTACCTGCTGCTTGAAAGCCAGAAAGGAACTGGAGCAGGCAAGAGAAATCTGACTCAGAGTCTTGTAAGGAGAACGCATCCTTACAGGAACAGTAACACTCTCTATACCCTTAAAGAGATATTACAGCACTGGAGATCTTCGGAGAAAAAAAAGTGTATTGTATAAATTCATATAGAAAAATGAATTTTTACATCAAGCAACAGGCACGTTGGATGTTATAGGAAAAACAAACTTTCTCACGGCAGGGCCCATATGCACTTTTTCAACTCTTATTTTTCTAACTCACACCCTGACACCTGTTAGCCCTTCTTTCTTTACAAGTATCCCTTCTTCCAAATACAACTGAGTTTAAAAAAAAAAAAAAAAAAAGAAGAAGGAAAACATTGCAGCTTTTACCAAAAACTCTCAAGTCTGTATGTGATGTGTTTTTCTTTTAAGATGAGGTGAAACTTTAAAGCTTCTGAAAGGAAGTTAGTTTAACCTCAGCATCAAAAAGCTTTGTTTGCACGTTAATGTACTGGTGTTATTTGAATTGCAAGAGCACTACAGCTCCTGCAGTCTAATGGCTCAAAAGAGCCCGAGGATGCCAGACTCCTGAGGGCTTCTGCTCTCCATCTCAGCTGTTTTGTTTTGAAGTCACCCAAGACTGCTATAGAGCCACAAAGGACCCCAAATCTCCCACACCACCTTTGTCTTGCTGCCCGATGAAATATTATGCCTGGTGGTGTAACACTTTCTGGATTTAACTAATGCATGACCCTGCAGCAGCCAGAGAAACTGAAGATATCCCCCTTCCCATGCAGCAATTTTCCTGACTAGGTAAACAGCTGCTCATTTTTTATTCTTGAATTTTACTAGAACTTGGATTAATAGCATCCAGGCCATGTAAAGACCATCATCTGCACAAATTTTTTGTGGTTTGTTTGTTTTTTAATTGGTGTTTTCAGGCAGCAAGTGGACAAAGCAACAGTGTTTGTTTGCAATGCATGTTAACTCTGAATTTAAATTCATGTGTCTATAAGGTAAAGGCTGGAATGCTTTTCCAGTTTCCACATTAACAATCTCATTATAAGACTCATAGGGGTGATTATATATTAATTTTCAACCCAGCCCCTTAGCAATGAATACAAAGTAGGCTGGTGCAGATGTAGCAGTGATTTCTTCGTGCTTCAGCAGTTTGCTAGTTAATCCAGAGAGGTTTATTTGCCCCCAGAAGTAATGATGTTTCTTGCTACTTTTGCACGTTTCTCTTTACTGTACGTGATTGTCAATTCTTCATCCTTACAGAAATGTGTCAGACAAGCCCTTGCTGATGGGAGACACTGGCTGCATTGTGGATGCGATGTCCTAATCGAGTTTTTGTGCATAAATGAACACCTGTAGGAGCTACACCTTACATTAAGTGCCCTCTTAATATTTTCACTGGAATGCTCTGCAGCAGCTCCTTTACCCTGCTCAAAGACAAAATGTCTGGCTCAACAATTTACTCGTAACAGGCATGCTTGACATCCCCCAGCACTTAACCCCAAATCACAGGAACCACAGTCTAAGGTAAGAGGGCAATTCAGTCCTAGTCCTCAACAAGCCTTAATAGTTCCTTTCTGCAGCAGCGCTGCCAAATGTGGTCAGATATATTCCTGGGCGGCGGCTTAGAAGTGCAGTTGGCTGCTTGCAAAGCACTACGCTGGCATCACTGAACCTTTGGAATGTTTCAAATGCTGCAAGAAGAGCTCAGGGGACAAATAAATTAAAAAAAAAAAAAAAAGAAGAAGGAAGAAGGAAGAAGGAAGAAGGAAGAAGGAAGAGGGAAGAAGGAAGAGGGAAGAAGGAAGAAGAAGATGGAGAGAGAGGAAGAAAGCCAAAAGAGAAAGCTAAAATATGTCTGTGGTACAAACTTCTGGACCATCTGGGCTAATCCTGGTGAATAGGGTTGGTAGTGAGATGTTGGCGAGCTCTCGCCCACGTACCTTGCCTGAGGAAGAACCCCAGGACTTTGGGCCTCTTAGATTATATTTCCAAGAAATATTTATAGCAAGCATGAAACGAGAAATTTAACATCTGGTGCAGGACTAGGGAGTATTTTAAAGAAATGTAATGTCAAAATAAGTGGCTTTGTATCTCTATCTTCCTTAAGCATAAACTACTGAAAAGCTCTGTCTTATTAGCTCACACAGCACAAGTTACAGCTCGGTAAATTTATAGCTCTGCTGCCTTTTCTGTCTTTATACACTATCAGTCCAACTCCAGCTGATTCTGGACTGAGATTAGATACAGCCCTGCTTTCCATCTGTGCTGATAAAACGAGAGAAAATGCAATGATTGCTACAATCCTGTAAATACGTTTCACTTGCTGTGTGTTGAGAGGTGGTGAGGGCAATGACAGAGGCAAAATCCCCAAGGTCACTCCATCACACACTGTGCCTCCTTCTTTTAAGGGCTTCTCTTGCTCTCTCCTGAATGAGTTTTCATGTGGAAAAAGCACGACAGTGAAAGCAAAATGAAAAAGGGAGCACAGACATATCCAATGTTGCAGAAGAAAAAAACAAACCACACCGGACTGCTTTGTGTTCCCTTCTGGAGGAACATGCATGTTCAAACAGGCTCTGCAGAGGTATTTGCCTTGCTCGCTCTGAACAATGGGGAAGGAGCTCCTGTGTGTGAGGGGAAGCTTCACTCGGATTGAGATCACAGACTTCTCTTTTAAACCAGGAGGAATTCTGAGGGGGTTAAGGCCTACAGGAATTGTAAGAGGTCATACCTAATGCTTACATCAAACTCTATCTCCTAAGGAGAACTACTGTGTAAGACCTGGATCCACTAGAGCATATGCCCTGTTATACTTCTATGTGGAAGTTATTATAGCCTTCCTGCAAAGCAGATTGCTTTCCAGGTATCTCAACCTCCATGGAAATTGGATAATCCAGGATACTGAAATGCAATTATCCCAACCTCTACTGATACAGACTGCCGTCTATTTAAAAGTCTGCTTCATATTCCATGAGATTTGTTTTCAGTTCCCGGTGACAACAAACTTTCTTGTGAAGTCTATCTGGGTCAAGCTTTCAATCTGTTTTTATGAAAAAAATTTACTTGGGAACGCTGAGATGTGATGAATGTGAGCTTAAGTATCTGTCAGTAAAAGCCAATTCATCCTTCAGTATCAATATGGATTCAGTTTTGCTTGCAAGTTGTACTAAAAGCTGAAACAAACTGATTCTCCAAGTTGTACACTCAGGGGGAAAAAAAGCAAGTTTGCAGAAACCTGGCACTAAAGCACTTAAATCTAAAGAGTTTGTGGAGTCAGAGAGGCAAAGACAGAGCTGGAGTTCTATAATCTCTGAAGAAAATCAATACAAAAGATAAGCACATAAGACGTGCACAGATAAATGAGAAAGTGAAATGGAGGTGCCCAGGTCTTCCTCCTTGAAAACCAGCATGAATAATACAATAGACTTCGATCGCTTCCTTGGTCACATGCTCTGCTAAAGCAGATGCCTGCAGGGCCAGGAATGCAGTCAATAAATAGGTTGGAAAGTGTGAACTTCTACTGTAACAGCCTGCAGGGCTTGCTGGCCAATGCTGAGTAAGCAAAACGCTGCAGACAACATGTTTTGCTGTCTTGCTCCCCAGAAGGGAGGGCTGTGGCAGCAGCACCTCTCCTGCCTGCCGGGGCTCCGCGGTGTTTGCTCACTCCTAGCCCTGGAGGAAGCACATGCACCTCCTAACCTGGCCCCACAGAACAGGGAGATCAGCAGTGTCTAGAGAAATCATCTCTGCTCAGTGTTCTCTGCATGTAGACATTAAAGGTTTTACCAGGACGTGTGTGGCTGAAGAGCATCCCAGAGAAACGCGAGGTGTTCCATGTGCAGGCAGAGAAACTGCAGCTGCAAACCCTGCAGACACCACTGCAGATGGAGGTTAGCAACCTATGGGTGTCTCTTTCAGTTCTGCAAGAGAAGAAGAAGAAAAAGATCTGTAAACTGGAGGGATCACAGTGAAAAAGGAGAAAATAAACACCGAGGATGGAGAGACAATTGCAGAAGTATGTCGCACGCATTCACAGCAGTGAAGCTTTCTCATCTGTCAAAGAACACAAAGTAAATGTTCACTTCAGAAAACCACCTGGGAAATGCCAACAAAGGCTGGTATAACACCATGTCCTTCCTTTACTTGCAGGAGCATAAAGATCTTTTTATCAGGCATTCTAATCTTGCTTAGCATTTAATAGGACAGTGTGCTGGGATATCCACTCTGCTATTTACTCTTTAATTAATTTGACAGAAGTCCAAAAATACTGAAGGCAAAACAGTGTATCAATATTTACTGTACTGATTCACTGGAATTAAAATACTGTAAAAACAGAACCGTGCACAGACACCGTTTGTCTTGGCCAATAAAATATTTTGAAGGTTCATGTTCAAAACACAGGTTTGGAGTAAAATTATCACTGAAAGGTATTGATCAGGCTGTTATATTCCTAGCTTTGTCTGATACCACAAAATATTTTGAACTTCATTAGCTATGGGACCTTAATGATCAAGCCAAGGTTACAAAAACAAAGGGTTACATTGATGGTTAAATAAATATTGCCATTAACACACTTGAATCTGCAGTCTCTGTTGACCAAAGCTGGACATAGAAATATGAAGTGAAAGGTGGAAATGCAACACTGGTTTTTAATGCAGCAGAATCTTACCAAATTGCTTCTGTGCCATCCCTTCTTTTCTCTAAACATGTGGAAAATCCAAGACCTGGACAGTGAAAAACCACATTGGGGTCCTGCAAAAGCCGAGTGGTGCATCCAAATGATAGGGGATTTGGTCTGGATGATGCAGAGAATGTGAACAAATTGTGTTGAGAATCTCCATACTAAAGACTTTTGCTTAAAAGCCACTGAAAAACTCATCCTCTAATTCAGGCTTTCATCAAGAGTACTGCAGTCTGGGTTTCATTCTCAAGCAAGTATTACTCATTAACTGCATAACAGGAGTTCTTAGTGGACAACCTGTCCCCAAACTGAAGTGCCAGTCTCAAAAAACCTGAAATTGAATGCTGTGTAATAATACAAGAGAGCATAGCTCCATTAACAGCTTGGGGGGTGGACGATGGGCTTTAAGGAAACAGTGAAATCCAACAGAAACAGGTTGGGTTATGGGTGACCCTTACATAAAAGATTCCTGGAAGAATCCAGCACAAGAAGTCCTCAGCTAAAGTTCCAGGAACAAAACTGGCCACGACCCTTCTCTAGCTTGGTGTAAGTCCATCCAGTCACCACTTTATCACTGAAGGCGTGGTAACTCCATCTGCACAACACACCATTGCTGTCTCTCTGCCATGTGTAAATGGACATGAGCAGCCCCAATGCCTGAGCAGAGGAGCCTCCAGCACAGTGGGAACGGGTCCTTAGCCAGGATGGCCAAAGCTCAGGAGGGCTTGGGAGAAACACCAACAACTCAAGCTGGTGAGTGCTAGAAGACAATTCCACAAGCTTGAGAAGTAAATGTGTGAAGA
The DNA here is from genome assembly GCF_000738735.6 of Corvus cornix cornix. NCBI lineage: Eukaryota > Metazoa > Chordata > Aves > Passeriformes > Corvidae > Corvus > Corvus cornix. The sequence continues at coordinate 3,257,536 of NC_046344.1, forward strand.
AAGGAGTTGACCAGCACAGTGTATAATTGCTAATCCACCTTTCTCAGGAAGGCAGGTATCAGGAGTGTATCTCAGACCTGTGGGTTTTTTTTTTTTTAAAAAAAAGGGAAAAAAATATAAGGAAGAGATACGGTATTTTTTAAAAAAGAGATCCCAAGGTTTCGGGCTGCCCACAGCAGGGGTGAGCCATTAGACATCAGTCCACACCTCTGTGATGGCCTGATTTTGCCTGTCAGTCCCTGCCTCTGTGGCGAGTGCACGTCAGTGTTTTTCTTGGTTCATGTCTGTAAGTTTGGGCAGTTAAGTAGAATCTAAATCAGGTCAAGGGAACTACAGTTCCCCACTGCCCTGGCTGGAAACCAGGATCTGCAGACAGGCAGCTGCAGAGCGCAGGGGAGTGCGCTTGTTTAGCACATTCCTGAAGGGCACTGACTATCTACAGCCATTTTCAAGTGGTTCTCCTCAAGTCCAGCCAGGAATGTGCTGATGGGCTGTACAGGTAGGGCCGACCTGGCTGAGAGGATGCAGGACCTTCAGGGCACTGCAGGGAATGGAACGTGACCCTCCCACCCCTTGGAGAGCTGAAGGGAGGGACGTCTGCAATGGGAAGCATTGCAGAACAGTGTTTCCCCTGAAAAGAATTAGCTATTAGCTCCTAAATGAATCACTTGATTTCTCAGCCTCCTTGTACTTCATGTCAGGAACAAACCTTGTGCGTTCACATGAAATAAAAGGAGGTGACAGAGGAAGAGAGGGGTGCAGGAGTGCCATGGAGAAGCCAGCATTGACACCAGGTGGGGAGGTTGTGCTTTTATTCCTCCAGAGCCTCTGGCCTGAGCTTCAGCAAACAGTGTTTCTCTCTCGTGCCAGATCACTGCGTCTGAAGGAGGAAATAGGTTGGTTGAGAAATTGCTTTTCAGAGAAGAGCCAACATCCTCCAGTACGAAGCACTTGGAAAAACTTTGCATGAATTAGCAAGTAAATGTGAGGCTGGAACAAGTAAAGAGGGACAAAACTTGTCAGGTTGTCATTTATGTAATAATCCTGTCAAACATGAAATTTCCTGAATAGGTGAATTTTGGCTTTGTTTTTAGAAGGGAGAAAGGAAGACGGGTATTTTACCCATTTTTTGTGTTGCATTTGTATTTTTTTTCAAACTGGAGAACCAACCCTATTGTTTCTGATCATTTTTCACATTTAGAATGTCACATGGCCATTTTAGATCCTCTGTGTCACTCCGATGTGCAGCATCTGAACATCCCCATTTGTTTCACTAAAGGGGACAACAGATAAATTCAATATTTGTTGCATATTCAGAACAGCTTCCAGTTTCAAGTCTTCATGAATTTAAAATCTGGCTGGAATATAAATCAAATAATAATCCTATCTTTTATGAAACAGTTCATATTTTTTGCCATCAATCTCCAACCTGTTCTAGTCCTGGGTCTTGTACAAGAAACTTCATTCCAAAAAGTCCATTAGAGTCTCGAGACCTAATGTTATGAAAAGATAAAGAACTGCTCAAATTACCAATATGCCCTAAAAAGGCTTGTCCATTTTCTGATTCACCTCAGTTTCATATGTTACTACAAGAAACACTGAAAAACATGCACCAGATTGGTCTAGGTGCCAGTCATCTAATAGCCCTACTAGCAAAATGCAAGCAGTTAAAAGCAAAAGTTATTGCAATTATGGTGATGGAATGGGGACCCAAACCAAGAAATGGACCTCTACAGAGCATAAGAAATGGCACCTTGACTCTCTCCCAAAAAACCATCTTTGTCTGAGGGTTAGTGATGTCACTGGCAGGGCTCAGAAATGTGTCCAAGTTTTCAGGTTTAAAACTGGCACAGGAAAGCACATATTTTCTGATCTGTGAAGTCAGATGGAGGAGCTGTTATCTGAAATACTGCACAGCATCTGAATGATCTGCCAGACTTAACACATCCTGCCTCAGGAGTCCAGGTGGGAAACTTTACTATAAGAATCAAAACAAAATGCAAAAATACCTGCTGATAGCTCACCTTATGCGTCATCAACACCCCCCAAATAAAGCTGTGTAACTACACCAATCTCCACCAGTGTAACTGCTGTGCCAACTGGGAAAGTCTGTAAGGACAGGTTAAGGGACACAGGACATCCATCACCTGCCCTAATTTGGGCTAGATCAAAAAGTGGAATGATTTTTCTTCGTTAAATAAAGCAAGGAGGTAGAGTGGGTCGTTGGATGCAGTTATGGAAGAAATCCTGGGTGCAATGCACAAAGACCATCCTGCGCAGGAGGAGTAACCAGCCTCCAGGCACTGATCAGGATAGATAAGCAAGCAATTTGTGGAGAAAAACACATCCCATCTCACCAGGAGGACTGGGTTCCAAGATCAGAAGGATCCAAGTTCTCTCTTCTTTAGACACTCTAAAGTTTTTCTGGCAGATTCTCCCTCCCATCAGCTGTGCCAGGTTCAACCACTTATCACAAGCTGCAGGGGAAAGTTTCCCCACATTTATATCTGGCTTGGGATTTTTCAGCTCAAAATGATGGAGCTGTTACAGGGGTAGTGCTTATGAGAGCAACATCCTCCCAGATGGCCTCATAAAACAGGGAGAGGATGAACTTGTCTCACTGGCTTGGAATTGCCAAGTCGGCAGAGCTAAAGATCAAGTTCTAAAAAGGAAAGGTCACGTTGCATCGCAGAAGTGCCGCCCTCCCCAGCACAATAGACAGCCTTAATCCTGCCTCCCTCAAATCAACAAGGGTTTTTCCAATGACCTGAACAGCAGCAAGATCAAAATTTGATGACATCATCTAAAGCCAGGCGAGATAATAGGAAACTTTCTAATTACTGGGATGGGCTTTACATCAGTCCCTAAATGACTAAGACATGGATCTGTGACTGGAGAGAATAAATCATAAAGGGGATAAGAGCACAGAGTTGCTGGCAGATGATTTGATATTAGTTTAATATTCCAGTTTCTGAGGTGTGCAAGCAGTGATGTCTTCTGCAAAAATTTTGAAAGCAACCAGCACTGGGGTGAAGTTTTGTGTTGCACAGATGCCTCTTTTCAAAGGTTTATGGATGACAAAGGTAGCTCAAAACTGCCAGCAACAGAACCTGATAGTGAACCACACAAGTTTCCCAGCAGGATGAGTGTTAATGGCCTGTCTTGCAGCAGAGAGACAGAGCTGAGCTCCTGTCAGAGTGCTGACCAGGAAAACTGGCACATGTCCTCTTTGAGGGGCAGGTTGAAAGGATGGGTAATGCACAGTGTGGGCACTGCTCTCCCACCAGATGCCATTCAGTCAAATCAGGTACCTCTTGTGAACAGCTCTTTGTGCTATGCAGTTGTACAAATCTTTGCTGTTTAGAGACAAGGCTGTGGGAGTTTTTTACCTAAATAAAATAAAAGAAAAAACAAACATCCAGACAGAACCCACTTCCTCTCTGCTTGCTTCCCTTCCCTACTGAAAAGTGTGATCCACTGGTGTGTGATGAGGGTTCAGCTCCCACACAGTCAAAAATTGTCAGTTGGATATCAAATCCAGATAAATCCAATGGAAAAATAAGAATCTTCTTTTAAACAGTGCTGGTTAACAATTGGAACATCTTAGTTTGGGCTCAGTATATATCCATAGAATTGTAATACATATTCCTCTGACAACCTGCTAATATCCACCTTGGGAAGGGTCTAGGATAAAGTTAAAAAGGAATAAAAGAATCATTGATGGTAGTCCCAGATTCAGAGAAATGTGTTTTCAGTAATGAATCTGGTCCTCCAGACAGGGCTGGATTTTTCCTTCAGCTGTTTCCTGTGGTCCTTGTGGCAAAATGCTTAATCCACTAAACTGAGCCTAATTTTCTTTTGGGAAAAGACACCCTGAAATCACAAGCCATACCCTTTTGGCTGACATTTCATATTGTAGTGGGGTGTTTTAAACCACAAGGATGACAAGGCCAGTGTCACTAGATTCATACATGTGTCCTACTAACAGCCGCTGACGAAAGATTTGTGGCTTGACTTTGTGCTTTCTGTTCTGGTGAGGTTATTTGGAATATTTTAACAAATAGGGCATTCATTGGAACATTCTGTATCAGCCACCAGCTACTTCAAAACTGAAATGCCTGTTGCAAAGGCAGGGTTATCTCAGCTGCACTTTATACACAGGAGTTACAGCTTGCACTGACACGGGAACCTCCCTACACTGAGGCAGATGCAACATGACTAATGGGCTCATCATGAGTAATAAGTTCACCCCAGTTGCAGCACATCAGTCAAATCAAGTATTGCTTTTCACCAGACATGACACACCATGATGTGTAAGGCTGGGAATTTTGAAAGATAACGTTAGTGATAGACAGCACCCTGATGCAACAGCTCAAAATGCAATTTTGACTATCTCTGGGGTAACCACGTGGAATTTCTGCTGGGAAGCCTTGGGCCAGGATCTCTGCTGAGCCCCCTGTGTAAGCATCAGGTGTTCATAAGGATGTTGGTCTGCAGTGTCCGTGTCATCTTGTTACACAGGGGATGTTTTCAGAAGGTCAGTCAGACAGGTTGGTTTCCAAGATTATTGGGATTAAGGTTTAAGATGGAATCGTGCCTTAGGCAAAATGCTTGCAAAGATCAAACCTTTGAATAGCTTTTAACTAGGATTAAGAGGTGAATAAAACAGGAAAGAGCAAAAGTAAGCAGTGAGTAAGAGGGTCGGCCAACGTGGCTCTGGAGCAGGAAGTTCCTTGGTGGCTGTCCCAGCAAGGTGGGCCAGTGAGCACTGGGAACGGAGGGTCCACCTCTCATGTCATGGGAAATGAGTGCACCTGACTGAACTTTACAGCAATAGCTCAATTACTGCCTTAAAAAGGGGTGTTGGAAGAAACAGGGGGGATTAAAAACTAAAATCAGATGTCTGGTAATTTTCTGCCATCACCGTGATCCCATTCTACCACTTGTTTCACCTTCCACCCCAAAATCTGTCATTCCAGGTAGAGAAATACCACCTTTCCTTTCATCTTCATAGCCCAAGCAGTGGGAATTATGGTCTCACCCTTGAGTTCTAATACACAGAGCCCTGCAAATGAGCTGTAGAGTGAGGAGCTGAAGCTTTATCACAAGAGCAATGTCTCTTAGACCGCTTCAGAACTCCTGAGTTTTATGTGGAAACCTCAACTCTTTGGCATTTGCAGACACGAAGCCCCAAAGAGGAGCATTCGGACTGGCACTGGTAGGCAGTCACTGGTTTGCTGCTAATTACAACCTTGAGGTGTCTGTGAAGATCACTCTAGCTTGTGGTATTCATGAAATGTGCAGAGTGAGAAATATGCAGGCTGAAGGGAACATTTTCTTCTGACCTTTACAAATTTAAATGGTGATGTGGTGGTCACAGAGATGGTCAATTTGTTTTGGGGATCCTTTCTTCATTTTTACTGCTTCTTGATGCTGTAAGGCTAACTGGTATAGAAGTTAATGGGAAAAACTCTCCTAAGCTGCAGTTAAGTATGACATAATGAGGACATCAATTAACTTAGGGCAAGCGTTTATGATTAACTATGAAAATCAGTAGCATTCGGTGGTGCATAAAAGCAGAGGGAAGACAGTCTTCCAGACCATTATTCCACTACAAGGTCATAATGTCACAGCAATTTCTTAAGTGTTCTGACTGAGAAAACATAAATTTTCGGTACAGCTTTTATTTTGGGTGTTACTGCACTCATAATGTCAGAAAAGGCAATTAACTTCTCATAGAACTCTATAGATGTGGCTCTGCCTTCTCAGCCTTTACTGGAGCAGCAGATATAGACCACAACTGCCAGCTGACATTATTGCCTAGTCTGGGGGTAAATATGCACTCTATTCTGGTATTTACCAAGAGGAGTGGAAAAATTATCTACGGATTCATGTATTTATAAACCATCTCACAATCTTAGAAAGGGAGTCAGCGAGAAATCTTGATAGCAAGAAGAGATTTATGGATGTTTCACCCTGGCTAAGAATGTGCAAGATGATGAGGGAGCAGAAAAGGCGATTGTGTTAAGAGAGATTTTCCTTCAGAGAGACCTTGTAGGCACAAAGCAGAGAAAATCCAAGCTGGTTGTGTGATCTGGCCTCACCTGGCCAAGAGGCCAAGCCACAACTGGGAGAGGCTGGCAGACCTTCAGTATCCAGCCCACTCTGTGCTCTGGGTAACTAATGGTGAGAAAGACAGTGACAGGCTGGAGGGGGTTCAGCAGAGAGCAGAAAAAGTGTTGCAAGGTGAGAGGAATTGAATCACAGGCAAAGATTATAACACAAATGAAATATTGCTCTGGACCAGGTCTGTGCCTAGAGCAAAGCTTTATACATACAGAGTTGAATTGATTTATATTAGCAAATGTTTAACTTCTAATGTCCTCATTCACTTTGCACGGAACATTTTGGTCCTGGGATGATTATAAGGAAATCAAAAGGAAGGTTCTGCCTCTTATCAGAACAGGTTCTTCACGGATTATCAGCAGGAGGAAGTCAGTTTCTCATAGTACAAAAAGCTGTTTTCAGTAGCAGAGATTTCAGAGACATTAAGAGGGGAAAAAATCATGCAAAATGTCAGTTAAGGTCTCAAACACTGGGATTTAATTAAGTCTAAAACCAAGGAATGTTGTTTGTCTACCAAAAGGTTCACTGACCTGCAGGAGACCTGGTCATGCCAAAGGCTGAGCAACGTATCCCAGTTATACCTAATTTGTGTAATATAATGTGAACCCCGCAGCAGAAAAACAGCTAAACACCTTGATAATGATAAAAGCAAGAAAAACCACAACAGAATAGAAAATAACATCAAAGAGAGAGGGAAAATGAGGTCTGCAGCACTCACAGGTACAGATATTCATAGTTCCCCCCTCCAACCCTGAGCAGACAAGGTGTTGTGGGGCTAACAGGTCACTGGACTGGGTATAACAATAGCTTATCTCTGTAACCCACTGCTGAGCTTCTGCTCAAGCACTGCTCACACAGTTCTTAATAGCCATCTCAGAGCTCATTCCTAAACCAGATCATTTTATAAATGGAAGTGTACCACAACATGCAATTGCAGGTGTCTCAGTTGCTCTGAAAAAACGTCCACCGTGAAGGAAACAAGTGTAGCTCAATGTCTAAATAGCCCAGACAAGAAGTAACAGCCAGAAAAATGCATAAAATTCCACTTGCAGCAGCTGCCAAAAAAATAAAATAAATAAAAGCAGGCTCACTTCACCCATTAAATCCATCAACCCCTAGGAGACCCATTAAAAAACCTGCTCTCAACACCCCAAGGGTCCCACTCCCCAGGATGCTATGCACTGTGGCCAGAACTGCCCTACCCAGAGAATATGCAGAGGTGTCTCCTCTTCCTCCTTCTGTGGGAACCGAGCCTCTTCACCATGAATTTTTCTCTTTTCCTTCCCTGTACTCTGGCCAAACGTCCTGCAGGCTGCATCTTCTCCACACACCTCATCAGAGGGGGAGGTGGCCATGGCTGTGCCACCCCTCCCTGTGCGCTCACATCCAGACCCCGTGAGCTGGGAGCTGGAGCTGGAGGTGTCAGACCTGGCGGGGAGCAGGGCTGGCAGCCTGCTCTGCTCCTCTTGGCTCACAGGAGAGAAAAGCTCCGTGGGTTTGGAGCCCTTTTACAGGAATCCTATGGGCTGCAGCCCCCCAGGAGACAGGAGCGTTAGAAGTACCTGGGAAATGAGACCCATGAGTGGGACGGGTGTAGGACTTGCTGTGAGCATAATTTTCCACAGTTCCGGAACGTTTTGGGGTGGGATAATCTTTAATGAGCTGATGCTGACACACGAGGTGCCAGACACCCTTGCACCCAGGCAAAGTCACAATCGGTCACTATCCAAGGACAGTGTTGTGTGTGACAGCTCCAGTCTGAGGTAGCACCACTGCCAACTGAACTTCCTCAAGCCTGTGCCATGTAGAGGTCTCCAGTTCCTAGAGAATACCTTCTCTTTGTGCACACAAACTCCTGTGCTCATCCAAATAGGCACTGCAGGACATGGGGAAATGGTTATGAGCCTGACTCTTGATGTTTTCATTATGTTCTGTATAAGAGGTGGATTCCTGGTTGCTGTCATATTTTCATTAGGTACCTAGAGATACACACATAAATCAAAGCAATGTTTCCCGTGGTACAGGCAAATCAAACCAGCGATTATTTTCCCATTTCATTCTAAACCACTGAACTCCTGTTTTGTCTCCAGATAATGATGAATGTGGTTCTGACACCAGAGGTCCACACGCTCCTGCTCTATTTCTTCACCACGGAGCACAAATACGTTACTTGTTAATATATGAACTGTCATGTAAGAAGCCACAATTATGCATGATTCACCCCTACAAGCTATGTAAATCTGTGGTGTGTATATATGATAACAAATGAGTGTTACTTGATGGGAAAACACAGGTGCCAAGAACTAGGACTCTCTGTACTGCAGATGTCAGATATGGCATCGGTGTTAACACCTCCACTAACCCTCACCTTCAGGTAGACTCATTCCCAAAGGCTTATCAAGCATCCTCTATCACTCCAGTCTGTCAAAGCCCTGGCAGCGAGCCAGACCTGATCCCAACCACGCAGCATTGTTTAGTGGGGAGTTAGGAGAGCAGAGACAGCACGTGCCTCATTCCAGAGACCAAAAATTACCCCACATGCAGCCTCACTGCTCTCAGGGTTATATGGTCAAAATTTGGCCCCATGCCTGTTCTTGCCATAGCATTCAGTGGTGGTGACAGGCCACAAGGGACTTGCACCACGTACCCATGGAGCAGCAGGTCTGTGAGGATGTCAGATGAAGGCACATGTGGGGAATGATTATTTTTCCTTAGCAGTTCTTCCAGCATACAAATAGACCATTATATCTTTTAGTGCTTACTCTTGTTCATTTTCAGCAGAAATTATCCTTCTGTCTTTGGCTAAGGAAACTGAGGGGTGGAAGTCTCCTCTATCCCCTTCCACTTCAACCAGTCCTCAAGTTCTATGCCAGCCAAGTCCTCAAGCACATTTTCAGCATCACCCTGCAGCCCTGGGAGAAGTTAACTGGGAGAAGTCAATGCCTTGAGCAGCTCCATTCCCACACGTGCCCAGCCTGCTTTTGGTCTCATGATGCCACTCAAAGGCCACATAAGTGAGTCTGAGTTATGGACAGAGCAGGAATAAGAAATTACATGTTTAGTTCCAGAGGATAAATATACAAACCCACCAGTTTCAGGACACATCCTGACCATTTCAAAGTAAAATTAAAGGTTACAGCGGTGGAAAGCTTCATATCAGCACAATTTTTCACATTTCAGATCCTTGATGAAGCAACCGTTAAAAGGAGTGTTTTGTACTATTTGATTTATTAAAGTTATAAATTACAGTGTAGACTACCCTGTAATCAAGTGCTTGTGAACCCTGTGTGTAACACCTTGAAAATTAGCAAGTTGGTGGTCAACAGACACAGTTTCCTTCTTTAGATAAAAAAAAGTAGATATTTGAAATACCAACCTGAGCAGTCCGAGGGTCAGAGAGGAAAAAGCCACTTGTGCTCACAGGTTTTGCATTCTTCTTCATTCTGTTGGTAATGGTATTGGATAACACCTTTGGTGTTTTCTTAGCCCCCAGTGGACAGCAACACACAAATCCAAGCCCCACACACAACTGGAATAATCTGTGTGTTTGGGAACAAAGGAACATCGAGTCACCATCCACAACGTGTCAGCAGGAATGGGCAGAGTGCCACTCCAACAGGGGAGATGTTCCGATGCATGCCCTTGATTGTCACCCACACAAAATGAAAAAGAACATTTTCCCTGCTCCTTGCTACAATGCTTCATGCTGTGAAGGCTTAAAAAAAAAAAAAAAAATTCACTGATTTCTTTCCTTTGAAAAAGGAATAAAATTATTCTAATTGGTGCTCCCTGTAGGGGAAGAAACCGGTGGGCAGCAGGAGTGAGGCACTGATTAGGATGGCAGTGCAAAGGTAGAGTGAGGAACTGGGTATAATTAGGCCAGACACACCGTGTTTGTTGTAAGGTGCTACTCACAGGAGTTCTCATCTTCTGAAAACTTTGTCTGAAAATGACTTGAGTGTGCCCAGGTGATACCCTGACAGGTCTGGCATCTCTCAGGTGTTTCTGCATTGTCAATCACTGTGGCGTGCAGACACCATAACTTGCCTTAACTCAGCTGGATCTTCTTTTTCTCCCTCCCTCTCACCCTGCATGACCAGGTGTGCAGGGTTGCTAAAGCAGTTCTCCCTCTGACAGTTCCTGCTGCACTTCCTTGGCACTCGATTTACAGCTGAAAGATGAATATATATGGCCACATTCACCAAAAGGAAGAGCAGATCTTTTGCTTTTTTTGCTGGGAATCTCTTGTCAATCACACTCCATTCCTGTTCATGTCCCTGAGGTGCAGTTTTGATACAGGGAAACACAATGTACTTTGCTCCACACCCCGGGGAACAGCATGTGCATCAACTATCTCTCCATCTCTGTACTCAGAGTGCCTCCACTTACAGTTTCAGAGCTGCTCACAAATTCTTTAAGCTGCTTCTCCCAGCAGTACGTGCTTAGTTATTACCAGCATCTTAGATTTACAGATTTGCAACTAAGGCTCAAAAAATGAATGGAGTTTCAAGGGTTTCCAGCTTTCTACACTGCATTATCCAGTTTACTTTGGGAAACACTGCAGACCCAGGTCTCAGTGACCGGCTCTAGGTCACACTAGGAGTCAGAGGTAGATCTGAGACCTGAATTGCAACTTCTGAAAAATTTGGAGGAGAGGACAGTCAATCCTTCCATAATATGTGCATGAGATGTCCAACCAAATGGGCTGAGGAACGCCCAACTCTCCAGACTGCAGAAAACAGAGCACCAAGGACGAGGTAAACCCTTCCCAAAGTGGCTTTGGAGAGTCCCTCCTGTGGTTAGCACATGTGTGCTGTATGTTTGCTCTTACACAGAATGTTCCCTAAATTATGTCTGGTTTTTCCAACAGTTTTGGATGATTTTAGAGGTATTTTTCAACCTTCTCCAGAAGAGAGACAGCTGTCAGAAACACAGAGAGCAATCAAACCAGGGGGACCAGACAAAAAGAGAGCTGAAAGAGGTCCAAAGTCCTGATCTCCTTTCTGAGCTGATGAAGATGTTTTTCTAAATATTTGTCATGGCAGGGGTGGGAGCATGGTAGAAAACTTCCTGGGGTTAATGCTTCTTCCTTGCCTGTTTTTCCTCTCAAGCCAGGGTTAATGTTTTTGTTTGGAGGCCTTGCTAAGAAGCTCAGGTTTTCATCTTCGTAGGTTTGCTAATAGTACAGGACGTTCTCCTGGATTTGTGATTTCAATGCAGGGTTTTCTTTAGAGAGTGAGGAATTTTTCTTATTAGAACCAGCCAGTCTAGAGAACTGAACTGTATCTAAAAATAGAAGGGATTGCTTTTTTTAACATGTTAAAAATAGAAACGTGTGGAAAGGGTCATGTATAGCCTGATTTTTACAAGAAGACAGAGGTGCTCTGAATGGAAATATTAGATATCAGCCATCTAGTCGAGAAACGTCACATTTATAGTTCCATGAGCTGCTGCTTGTGAAGCATAAAGAATTACAGAGTAAGCCTGGATGGTCTGAAAATGGAATGATACCATGCTGGAATACACACACTTTTCCAGGGAAAATGTGAGACTTTTGGTCTTGTGAAGCACTTCAAAGCTGGGGAGGTGCAGTGGGATGGACAAAGCAGAATCCTCCCGTGTTGCCACTGAGCTTGTCTAATTCTCCTGTTGGTGGAACTTACCTTGGCCCTTGCTCCAAGTACTGTGGAAAGGTGGATTCTTTCCACCTCTGCTGAAAAAAATGCCAAAATCCCTTTTTTATCCCTGCAGAATCCCTCAGTGTCCACCCACAAGACACAGGCCAAGCACTGAGCAGAAAGCACTGGTCATAGTGGGGAGAAGGGCACCCAGAGAGGCTTTCAGAGGCAATCAAATCCCACACTGATTTAGAAAGCAACATCCTCAGCTAAGCCCCGTCTTTTGGGGTGATCTATTGGGGTAAGAGTCATATAAAGACAGGTGAATTTTGCTTGCTGTGCTCTTCTCATTCCATGTTTCTCCCAGTTAAATCATGGTCATATTAATCTGCCTTATTATAGCCGAGATAGTCAAAGCTGTTAAAACAATTTGGATAAAAAGTTACCAATAACTGGAATTGGAATTTGGCATCCAGATCTGGGGGAAAAATCCCAGTCCTGAGGACTATATGCCATTTGAAATCTGCCACATTACTAGTCCTGTTAAAGAGTAATGGATTAAATTTAAATTTTTAAGTTTTAAATTTAAATTTAAATTTAATTTAAAACCCCACCTTTGTTTTAAATGGGTATTTGCACCAACTGACTGCCCCATGAAGACTCAAGGTAGATTTCATTTGACATGGCTCAGACAGCACAAGACACTGTAATGTGCCACCCCAGCTCATCTAAATGAGTAAATGCTTATTTTATTTTTTTCACCTTTAATATTCCAGATGGTTCACCAAGTTCTTAAGATACATTAACCATCACCTCCCCACCTCCCACCAGCACATAAATCCCACCCCGGAGGGCCAGCTGTGTCCCCACAGTCTCAGGTCAAGCATTCATGACATTTTACAAGTCGTCAGCACCATGTGTGTCAAATCCAGTCCTCGATTACCTCCAGTTTAGACACACTCATATTTCCATCAAAGGATCTGATACTCCTTCATTTAATGGCTGGGGCTGTGAAGTTTTTATTGCCGTGTAGAAGTCCTTTCAGCTACAGTTATGTGAAGCAGCCACAGCCCAGTTCAGTCCTTTCTGAGACCAGGAAAAGAAAGTGGCCAACATCAGCTTGGTGTCAGTGGTCCTGGGGAGCTCAGCATGCTGCTTGACCTCCTGGTCCATGAGGACTGAGAGGTAGAATAAGAGCTCCCTTCCAAGAGAGAGCAGGAAAGGAGCTTACAAAAGCACTGTGGGATTAAGGAAACAGGGAGTGCCTCATGTCTGGTTGGGGTATTTTTCCCTTGCAAGACTATTCCCCGTAGAGATAGAAGGAGGGATGGATGTACAAAGCAAATAGACTTGGATTGAAAATATAGCCAAATGTAGCAGTTTTTTCATATGTTCATCAATTATTCAGAGGAAAGATTTTGACTAGGACCTCTGAGGTTTAAGTCAGTACAGGTCCCAGGAGCTGGGCAGAACAGCTGTGGATGGATTTGCTGAAGGTGGAGGTCCCATCACTTGGGTTACTACTCTCATATCTAAATGTGAGTTATTTTAGCAGTCGTGCCAAAATGCACATCTGAACAAGTGCTTGTTGTGTCCATGCTATGTGGAGCTAAAATCCTCTTGCTATTTTGGAGTTAAAGGTAAAACTCATGTTGACTTCCAGGTTAAAAAAAAATAGTTCATTACGCCGTTTATGCGTAGATGTACCATATTTTTATAGACTTATATGTGTTCCAAAAGAAAAGCTGAGGTTTTAAATAACTTTAGATAGGTTTGGGAGTGGATTTGGTTGATGATGTTCCTTTTGAAATGGCAGTGGTGCACTGAACAGAGAAAACAATGAATACTGAACAGCACTTTTATGAAGGAAAGTGGCCACTGAATGAGCAGCAGGTTGTGAGTAGCAGAGGATGAAGCACTGTTAGAGGGGAGATGGGAACTCTGAGTCTGAGTTCTCTGATACGACATGTTTGCCTCTGAAAACTTAGAAGTGGAAGGAGAAGCTTCCCCTGTCCCCTAAACAATCCCTTTGTGCCTACCACATGCATAATTGATTGCAAGCAAACCATCCCTGCCCAACTCAAAGCTGCTTCGCACACACGACCACATCAGAGGAGCTGCAGACCATGGGAAGACCAGAGCTGATTTAGTCATCAATTATGGATGGGAAACTTCTTCAGTATAAATAAACTTGCTGGTTCACCACTGTACACAGAAACCTCTGAATAAAATAATTGATTATTCAGAGTCAGAAATCTTGCTGTTTGTGCCAAGGACATATTTTCTGCTTGAGCACATGAGGGCACATGTGTGACCATGAACACACTTGGTGAAACTCCCAAACCTCAACCAAACAGAAACCAGACCTTAATCTACTGATAGACTCCTCTTTCTTGAGCATCTCTAGTCCAGGAAAGCACTTCCTCTGGGGTCCCTCCCTTCCCTGGTTTCACCCTCCTGCCACATTTACAACCCTGGATGCCCCACTAAATCCCTGCAGAGATTTTCCTGAAGGGCAAAACTGGAGTTCTCCCTTGACTGTAACTATGCCACTCATTTGTTCAGCTTCAGGGCATATCCACACACATGTGTGCATAAATACATAGCTTTCAAGGTGACCTGTTTTCCAGCTGCAAAACCCTGTTGCTGTCAGAGGGCTTTTCCAGCTAGGAAAGGATATGAACCAGGAGGTGCAGAGGTAACTGCTGTGTCTGCGTTATTCCAGGCTCAGCATGCCAGGTTCACAGGTGTTCAAACTACCCGGGAACCATTTGGCCCACTGTTATGGAAAACATGGTTTTGGAGATTGAAATCATCCAGCAAGAAAAGGTGTTTAACCAACCAGCTACTGCAGGACAAAGCAAAACCTCAAGGTTTTCTTTAAGTTTCTTTTCATTATTTTTGTTATGTTTTTCTCCCCAGCACCTGCAATACTGCTTGCCTGATGCCCTTGGGAACTGCTAGCAGTGGAGGAAATTATTAGCTAGAAAATTCCCAAAGTATCTCTAGGAATTATTCAGAGTTGCAACATTTTGGACAGAAAAGAACTTGCAGGAGAGAAAGAGACTGAAAACCAAGTTCTGAGCCTCCATTCTGTATGGAGACACCATGTATGTAACACAACAGAGAACATTTTATCTGTGCAGCTGTGCCAAGGCAGCCCCAGTCCAGTACTGCTGCGGAAGCCAGGCAGGAGAAAACAGGCAGAAGGTCTTGTTCCTCTCCAATCTCCTGCTTGAAAACTGTGGATCAGATTGCTGGAGTAGCAGCATCTGCTCAAAGCAGTTTTCCACCATTTTTCCATGCTGGACTGGGCGTAGGGGGAGAGCAGAATTTTCTTCAGCAGAGACTGAAGCCCGCAGAGCATCAGTGCACAAGATTACACCTGCAGTTGGGTGGCCAGAGAACCTGCAAGTACAAAGCAGAATTTCTTGCCTAAATGTATGGGACCTGTCTGACCTGCCTGGGAAGCACCAGGACTGTTTAAACCCAACACACTCTCTGCCTTCATCACTGCTTCCAAGCAGCCAAAAATAAAGAAGTAGCTCTCCTGAGTTAGATGTCAGAGGCACCATGCAAAACTGCACCCAGCTACCTCCTTCTGCCCTTACAAGTCTGTTATTATCAAGCAGAAAGAGAAATATTATTGTAAATATCTTTCTGATTATGCAGAGACATCTAAAAAAATCTCTTCTCGCTCTCTGTTCCTTCAGTTCCAACTCGCTGCTAAATATACACCAGAAGTATAGGACAAAAGTGCATAAGATTGCCTCTCTGATTGATTTCCAAATCCAATTTCTAAAGGATTTTGGGACCTGACTGACAATAAAATTTAAATACCTGAAGTTGCAGATAAGAAAATTCACAAATATTCAGACATTTTCAAGTCTTATAATCCACTGATTTAAAAAAACCTTTGGGCTCCCCAACCACCTTTGAGAATTGCAAGTCTGTTTCTGCATTACTTAGACACAGGAAAATACAACCATATATTTTTGCCCACAGACCCTACTTTGCAAAAACCAAGTTATTTTCTTTCCTCTAAATATATATTTATAAATACATATGCACACACTGTAGTTCTGCACTAATTGGTATTTGCAGTGTAGGCATTGGCCTTTCCTTCCTTTTCCTCGATGAAGGTAAACATGATCAAAGTCTGCCAGTATTTAATGATGAAAATGTACCATGTCTCTACAGTCTTAATGTCATTGAAATGAACTTGAAGATAGGTTTACAACAAAAATAATTTTAAAAGGTTTTCATAACAAATTCAGAGGTTAAAAAAAAAGCACTGTATTTAGCTTTTCTTTCCTTAGCATTTTTATTTTGTCTGAAGGAAAAAAGGAATAAACAAAGATGTTTTAAAATGACCTGTGAGGGGCAAAATAAATGCATAGAGATTTTATCCAGCACTTCTAAGGATCTTGGAAGTGCTACAACTACACTGTAGTTTCTTTGTTACAGCTCTGTATACATTTATACAAAAGAAAGATGAAAGCGGGGAGAGAGTGGTTGATATGGGTTGTGAGAAGTTGGTGGAATTAGATGGCAAGGGGTCAGGTTACAGACAATGTAAGCTAAAATGCATCAAAGGATATGAAGCAAAGGACTAGATCAAAGTCTAAGAAGCCAAGTACAAGAATAAAGGAGTGATAATTGTAGGCAGCGAGAGAAAGCACTGGAATAGAAATGTGATAATGGTATGACCTCATGACTCAGTCTCCTTTTTTTTTCCCCCAAGTCACCAGTTTCCCTGCACAAGGCACATGGGCAGGAGTGTGTGTGGCAGGAGGGAGCAGCAAGGGGTAGAAGGGAGAGGAGTTCTGGGGCTGATAACCTTCCCGGGCTTAAAGGAAAAATTCACTTTGTTTTTCGCAGTGTGCTTCATTTTCAGGTTTTCCACAGGACCACAGGGCTGTCCTCACAGGCACTGGTGTGAAACAGGGAGCCTGGGAGGCTGAAAAGCTGCAGCCAAACAGAACATAGCAGACACCAGTGGGAGCGGGTCTATTTTAAAATGGCAATTGGGCCCTATTTTAGAGAAATTATTGGGTACTGATTCCTCTCTGCTCTGTGGCTGAGACCTCTTGGCTGGGACAGCTGCCATCATCCAGAGAGCTCCTGTATTATACTCGTCTTCAGCTGTAGGTTTGTTCTCAGGATGATTTTGCATTAGATATCCACTTTTTCAGGAACCAAATGCATTTTCTTGCCAAGGAGAATCTTCCTTTTCATACCTAATGAGGTCACTCAGTCCTCACTCTTGTACAAGTCCCTGCACATCCAAAGGAGTCTGGCAGATCGGGGGATTTCTCACCCTGGCTTCCTGGACTGATGATGCAGAATGTCCTCTGGTCTCACCATGCCCCAGTAAGAACCAGTGACATCACTTCAGGTGACTGCATCAGTCAAGGCTGGGCTTTGTTCCATGATCCCTGACATAGGTGTTAATTTGGGACAGGGCAATGGCCCTCATCATCCCTCATGACCAGCCCAGACTGATGTTTCCTGGTGTCTTTGAAGGTTGAGGCCAAGGCTGCACAGGGTAAAAGCTCTTCCTGTGAACTTTGCTGCACTTCGCTCCGTGGTTTTTGGGAGTGGATGACAAATGGGGACAGTCATCACATGCAAGTCTCCTTCCACTGTCCACAGGGCTGAACTGGTGCCAAGATCCTCCCCTGCTCCAGCAGCTTTGAAAAATCAAACTGCTGATGCCAGAGAATAGCAGCTTCTGTGCTGCCTCCTCAGCAATGCAGACACCTATTTCTGTTTTATCTGGAATGCTAAGGAGGCACCACTGTCTTGCCTCCCTCCAGCCTTTTTTCCTTGCAGGCTGCCATCCCTTCTCCAGTGAAACCTCAAGACATCCATTCTCTCTGAAGTGGGTGAACAAATCAAAGTAAACCACTTACTGGTCTCTCAGACATCCATTTGTTGCCTGAGATATGTGCACCATTTATCTCTTCACCTCCTTCCCCACTCAGAGTCATTTGGTGATGTGTTTATTTATTTTTCAGATTTAGTGGTTGAGCTCCATCTCTGGACATTGTTATAGGGTGGAGGAATCTATCAGAGAGTCCTGAAATAGATTTTGAAGGAGCAGAAAATCTTCAGGAAATTCAGTGTATGTAAAAGTCTCTCCTTGCTGGGCCACAGGTTCATGTTCAAGTCTTCCTTCCTCAAAAAATAAGCTATTGAGACAGAAAAGTGGCAAAAAGGCAGACAATCCTTTCTCTGCCTCACTGTCCTGTCTCTGTGCCAGGGCAGACTCTTTATCCCACCTTCGTGTACCACTGATGAGTGCTCAGGTAACTACCAGCTCTTCATTGGAATCTCTACATCAGCCATAGGGACATGCTTAACCAGAATCACTCTGGAATCTGTTGAACTGTGCTTTAGTTTATACCTGAGTGAAAGAGCCTGCCAGACCTGCCAGACAAACATCTATACAGAAAAATCTTTGGCTGCACTCTTGAGGTGCTGAAGGCCATTAGTGCATTGACTGACCTGAATCAGAAATGCCCTTTCTTTCCAAAGTAGTTTTGCTTCTCTGTGTGTTTCATTTCTCGCATTTTCAGCTTACATGGAATACAAACACTGAGACACATCTGTTAAGTGTTGCTTTTGAGCTCAAATGCCCACCAATATTTCCAATGTTTATAGGCCCTGGCACATTATCCCCAAGAGCTGAATTACTAGAGGGAAAACTCAGGAATTTTGAGGACAAGGGAGGGGGTGGGAGAAGAAATAGGAGTGTGACAGTTTCAGAAGTGACATGTTTGTCACAAAGCATATGAGAAATTTACAGGAGAGTGGGAATTCTCAGAGTTGCATCTTCTCTGGCTCCCTACAGGCTTTGTTGTTCAGGTGGGCAGCTGATGCTCCTGGACAGCAGGTCATATTTGGAGCCTGGTTGTGCCATTGCTTGAGCCCAGCACACCTGTGGGGCAGCAGCAGCAGGTTTTTAGCCAGAACTGCAGTGACTGGAGCTGCTGAGTAGTGCTGTGGCTGAATGCCAAGCTCCCTTGCAGATATGCTGACGCTGACAAGGACCAGAGGGATCTGTGAAGTGTGGCTATGCACTGCTCTCTGCCCTCACTAAACCCTCCTGCCCTGCACTGATAAAACAGCTCAGAAAACACTGCCAGGTCTGATCATGGTTCAGCTGTGCCAGGCCTGGTACAACTGATGTGAGTCATGGAAGATAAAGAGAGTAAACATGTAGGAACTTTTGCCTTGAAACTTGCTTAATGCCATCAACTGCTCAAAATGACTACGGAGAAGCTGTAACTACAAGGTCTAAAATGTCTTCTAAAGCTTGAAAGGGACACTGGCCACTGCTCTACCCACTCTTGGGTACTCACATTGGCATCATTAACACCCAGATCTGTCAAAAAATCATCCCATTGTGACTGAACCACTTATGGTCCCACTCTGAAGCCTTGGGGCCATGCAAGAGTCTGGAGGAAGCCACACAGAGATTAGAAGGAAGTGTGGCCTGGACTATGATCTGGAAATTGTCTTGCACATCAAGGAAGAACCAGCCAGCAGGAAGATCAGAGTAAAACCCATTTACATTATTTTTGACTTAGGTCGATTCATGACTTGTGAATTCTGACCCTTACAGATGTATTACAAACACAAAACTTTGTTCCCAATGATCATGATAAACCATTATTTTGATGCTGTGTATGTGATCCAAAGGGTGTAGAGGGAGTAAGGAATAGTGGTTCAAAGATATTTAAAGAACTCTGAAGGTATGCACGAGAAGCTTGTCTGAATGGTTCCATTTTATTGGGCAACAATTTGTTTTTAGACACCTGTAGAGGTCCTACACCCAAAATTGATGTCATACAGTGTCTTGTGGTTGTCTGCTCCGGAAATGTGGGCAAAAGAAACTTCCCTAAAGCCAGTTCCTGCTTTCCTTCTCCATTTCCATTCTTCTTAGAGTTCTGCAAAACATGTGACTTTCATTGACTCACATCATGATGAAACAGCAAATTCAGACACGCATTTCCCAGAGCGCTGTTAACGTCACTCACTTGGCTTGGATTTGACCCCAACAATTACACTACAAAATATCAATAGTTGTCAATGCCTGAGCTTAGAGCACAACAGGGGGCACAGGATGACCCAGCAGCCACTGTGCAACCACCACCCTACACATGGCCAAGGAACATGACACACACACTCCTCGTTACTCAGAAAGAGAAGGCAACAAAGCTCACAGCTCTGACAGTGGGGTCAAGAGGACAAGGAAGCCTTATGGTTTTGACACAAAAGCCGTGGGCTTTCCAACGAAGCAGAAAGGGAAGGTTCCTCTGATCCAAACCAGCCTGGCCAGTGTCCTCAGCCGGGAAGTCCCCGTATGTTGTTCCATCCCATGGTTTTGACGTAAATCTGGAAATTTTGTACTCCTTTTTGCCCAGTTGTTTCCTATGGACGCATTTGGGCATGTATGAGAAACCTCTAAGGGAGGAGAGCAGGCAGTGATGGGTGTTGGGTGGGCACAGGAGCCTGAAGCATTTGTAAGGTCTTCCAAGGACACTGAAAAGAAAAAGTATCTTATATATAAATCACATCACACGTTGTCTCTTTAAAGGGTGATCACAAGGAGTTCTGGTTTGCTCACCATTGGCTCTCTAAGCAAGAGTGTGTAAACTCCTGAGACACTACAGCCAAAGTCTCCAAGAAAATCTCTGCTGTGAGAAAATTGCCGGGGAGTTACGATCAATCCAGAAAGACAAATCAAACTGTGATGGGGAAAGTTTCCTCGACTGAATAGAGCTGGAAGGTCAAACAGCTCCTTAAATTCCTGCTTGTCCAAGTTGATTTCTCTTTTTCACGTTTTCAGTTATTTAAGTAATCTTATGGTTTGATTTTGCTTCAGTGTTTTTGTTTATTTGAATTTTTTTACCCTAGTTAGAAAGCAGAACCATGTTTACCTGGCTTTGACATTAGTGTAGCCCTCTCAGCACCAAGACTCTTAAGGTCAGACCTGCATACAGTTTCCTCCCAGGCATCTTGTCAGTTCCACACAGCTTTTGGGCAGCCCAGCAATAAATAATTTATCTAGCAAGATATCCTCAAAATACTCTAAGCTCTCTTAAAAAAAGGCATTTTCTTCAGTTGACAAAAATCAACAAAAATGGCCATCTCTCCTGCAATTTCACTGAGTTAGAGATAATTCAGAGTCATGGGGAAAATTAATAAAATCAGGAAAGACTCAGATGTTTTAACCTCACTGACCTCTGTTAAGTGACATTATAGTTTTGGGTTTTTTTTTTCTTTTGAGCCTTATGCAACAGTTTTGTCCAGAAAAAAAGTCTGCAGCCCACAGCTAGTTCAGGTTTTCCAACAGGAAAGGCAAGCCAGAGAGGGCACCTGCTGTGGGGACAGTCCTCCTGCAAAGGAACTGGCAGGTGGTGAGAGATGAGGCAAAAACACTTCCCGGGCAGTCTTTGGAGGAGGGATGTCAGCAAACTCCTGACAGCCCCAGACATCCACCAGCAACGCCTTGGGGTCTGTGACCCAGAGTTTTATATCCTTCCCTTTTACACATTCCTCCTTTCTGTTGCATCCCCCTGGTGATACATCCCCTGTGCTTGGAGACACCCTCTCCTCCCTACAAGCAGCTGTGCTTTCATCACACACCCTGTACAGCTTTCCAGTTGTCACTCTCGTTTTAGGGTCTCCTCCCTCCCCACTCACTCCCCTTTGCACCTGAGCATCCCCTTCAGCTCAGAACCCCCTCACAGCACAGAGACCCCGCTGGGAATCAGCAATCACAAACTTTGCTGATTGATTCAAGGTGTTCTTCACCTCCTCCTCGTTTCTCCCTCTGTCTTTCAGTCCTGGGGAGATTCATTCCCTTGAAGGCTGGTTTGCTGTCACAGCCTACTCTCCCACTCCAGCTGCGATGGTGGCTCACCCTGGTGACACTGAATTTCAGACCTGAGCTTAGTCCAAGGTCACAGTTTCTACCATTTTGCAAAATGGTAGAAAACACAAATTCCATAATGGCTTGTGACTGTGAGTTAAGTTCAATATAGCTGGCAGCTTCACTTAGGCAGATCTGCAGCAGGACTGACCTCACTGACTGAATGAATCACTTGTCCCCCAGGGGCAGGAATGTTTCTTCCAGGACAGGATTGAAGCTGCTTTCTTACAAAGGCACTATCAGTCCCAAGCAGGGAGTTGGAAGCTGCCTGAGCCACACACCTGTCTTGTAGATAGTTCCTAGGCCTGCCAGGCATTTACCATTCAAAAAATACACATTCTTCATCAACTTGAGCTGAACTTTGGTGAAGGGTGTAGGGGGGAGAAAGGAGAGGAAAGGAGGAGGGGAGGGACTCAGGGGGTTCAAGTGGAAGTTTTTGTTCAATCCTTGACAGAAATAAATAACCAAATCTACCTGGTTTGGCTCTAGTGCACTTGTTAAATATGCCAAGGCTAGAACTGTTATCCCATACCAGTTTTCCAATGATTGGATTAAAAAAATAATAATTGGTTTCTTGTTAAATGAGAGTATCACAGCAGCTTCAAGTGGAAGAAATACCCTGAAGGGAGAAAAAAGTGACATGAACCCGGTGTGGTCCCAAAAGCAGATAGTCACCATCCTGTCCCAACTTGTGTTTGCAGTGGGGCACAGGCCACCATTGTCCCAGAAGGATTTGCCCACTGCACCAGGTCAGGAGTACTCAGGGAATGAGCTGGACATTTAGAACAAACAGCAAAGCAAACGTGCATGAGACACAGCATACTCAATATATTGTCCTGTTAAAGGCCAAGGCTACACTCCAAAGTGAGGCTGTGACACACTCCCCAGACTGGCACTGGACACATCAGAGCAGACACATGGTGGGGCCCTTGGTCTGTGCTGATCACCACAACATCACTGGGGTTAGGGGTGGGGGAGAAGCACGGAGAGCTGAGAGCTCGGGAGGGCTCAGTGCATCCCAGCACTGCAGCATGTTTTTAGCTGCAGACATAGAAAGGATCTCTTCAAGTATTTCTAGCTAGAAATGGGCTTCATTTGGATATTTATGCCTTCGTTATGGTGAATAAAGACATAAAGAGTCACCTATCTCTGTGGCTATGGTTAAGGGACGCTGCATCCAAGACTAAAATATTTTTGCATGCCTAATCCATACCTCCCGTGTGCTAAGAAGCCTTTAAGCTCTTTTTAGCTGATGAGACATGAGCAGGTGGTCCAATTGTGAACAAAATGTCAGAATCCCTTCCCAGGTACAAAACCCCACTTAGGGAGACAGTCAAGCTATGCTGATAAACGCCAACTAGCCCCAGGCACCACCAACCCCCAAATCTCTGCTTTCAGTGCTAACATTAACTCTAATTATGTTCATCCTAAATCTGCTTCCAGTCTGTTTTCATTACCTTCATTCACGTTACTTTGCTATCACTTGTCCCTGCTTGCTGGCCTGATCTGTGATCAGATCTATTAGCAGACCTGGTGCAGAGTGTTTGTGCTCCTCGTCAGCCTGCATGTGGCACTTCTTGCTTTCCTTGGCCTGCAGTGCTGCTGGTAAACTGTGGGTGCAAATTTCTGACACTGGACAGCAGCTTCATGACAGCTTTCCAGGGTATCACCAAGGGCCTCTCCCTCTTTCACCCAGGTCAACAATGAGAATCAGCATAAACCCTGGTGTGTCACAGTGGGAAGCTGCTCTTTACACCCCACAAACACGCGGCAGGTGTGTTAGACAAGGCATGGAGTAAGGTATTGTGTTGGACTTCCAGCAGCACTGATGGCTTGGCTGCATGAAAACAGTTTGTTTTTCCCAAGATGCTCCCTCTCCAGCTAACAGAGCTGAGACCTAGAGAAAGCACTGATGTGAACGTGCTGTGGAGGGCAGCTTTGTGTACCGTGGTCACACACAAAGCAATGGGATGGCCTGGAGAAGAGAGGGCTCCAAGAATACTTCTAGCACCTTCCAGTGCCTGAAGGGGCTACAGGAGAGCTAGACAGGGACTGCAGACAAGGGTCTGGAGTGACAGGACAAGGGGAAATGGCTTAAAACTGACAGAGGGCAGAGTTAGATTGGATATTGGGAAGAAATTCTCCCCTGTGAGGGTGGTGAGGCCCTGGCACAGGTTTCCCAGAGAAGCTGTGGCTGCCCCATCCCTGGAAGTGTTCAAGGGCAGGTTGGATGGAACTCTGAGCAGCCTGGGATAGTGAAAGGTGTCCCTTTCCCTGCTTCAGTTGTTGTATTCTGGAAGGTAGTGCAGCCTGCAGGTTGCATCAGGGAATGCTGCGTGCCAAGGGCCTGGGTTTTCAGATGTACTGAGCATCCAAGGCTCCAGCTGTTCACAGTGGGATGTGTAGGTGCTCTGTGTTTCTGAAAACAGCATTTACAATTTATATCAACATTTTATATCTGCATGAATAAAATCCCTGAAGATTATCTCAGTGCTTCTGGAAGGGGTCCAGGCACTTACAGCTTCCCTTGTGCCCACTGAGTGTGGCAGGCTCAGCTCTGAAAGCAGACAAAAGTCCAATGACATCCTTAGGGTAAGTGCACTGTTCCCATTGTAGCTGCCAAAAGGACATATCTAGATCAGAAAAATGTTCTCTCTTCTCCAGGGAGTTGTTAAGATTCTGCAAATTATTGTAATGAATTGTGAGACCTTGAATGAAGGGTGCTACTGAACAGTAGATCATTGTGTCTGGGTGGATTTCATAGGCATTTCTATGGTGCTCATGAAAAAGATAAGGAAAATTGTATTTTGAACACATTCTCAAATGTATGTGTCATTTCTGTGTGCTTTCACCCAGATGGCAAAAGAGACAGAATTTTACAGGATACTCAGTGAGGTGTTACTATCCCATCATAGTATACACGTTTGTTCACGGAATTTTAAAGTAGAATATTTACTGATTCACAATAATTCCCAAGCATTTTTATATTTAAGAAATTATTTTCTAGTATTTACCATTCATTCTCATCCTTTTAATGCTTTTAGTCAATAAACCAAGCATTAACCACCCTTCACAAGGGTTCCTTTTCTTCCATTATCAACTTTGATACTGTCATTTAAGTATGATATTACTATACCCACTCAGGAAAAAGGCTGCTACCCACAGTGATGGGTAATGAGACAGGCTTTCACCACATTCTTTGCTTTGTAACATCAGTAGGATTACCAGCATCATTGGAAAAAGAATATTTCAACTGACAAAGCAGAAAAGTGGAAAGTCCCTGAAAAACTAAGGAAGACTCAGTAAGTCCTTTCCTCTGCATGAGAACAGGCATTCATTCAATCAAGGGCCTCCTCGATCTGTGCAGCTGAAAGAAAAGGGAAAAGCATTGCACTTTGGGTTCCTTCAGACCAGCGAGGAAGTGGAATAATTGCAAAACACCCTTTAGAACATGACGTAGTAGGATGTTCCTCACGGAAGCGTTTCCTGAGACAAACTGCCTCCTTTCCAGCCAAGGACACGAGACATGTGAGGAGCAGTAATTTGGAGAGGTGCATAATATAAGCAGCAGTTTTAATGACCTGCTGGCATGCCAGGGTTTCTCCTTCCGTGTCTGAACCCTTAACAGAGATTAATAACCTTTGGATGTTTGAGCAGAAGGTCAAATAACTGCTGTATTTTAACTCTTGTTCTGCATGGCTTTTTTGTGGTGTGTATTGCCTATCCATCTAAATTATGGAGTTTGGGGTTTGGGGTATTTTTAAAGCTTTTCTATAGGAATAGGAACATGTCCTTCACTAATGTGAAGTCAAGTCAATGCTTGTTGGGATAAGGGAGGCAGCCTTTTAGGAGAGAGAATTATTTTAAATTCCTGCCTTCCTCAGTCACTTTCTGAGCTTCACACAAGCATTCTGCTCCTGCTGGTTTACTGTTTCACTCTTGGGCAAGAAGTGAATGAAAGAGTAAGTCTCAGGCCCAACCCTGAATGGCCGCACGTTGCCACTGATGTGTGGATTCCCCCATTCTACAAAACTCATCGCTTCCCTGGGCTGGACCCTTGGAAAGTCAGTAAAGAGGAGTGTCATTCGGGCTTACTTTTGTGAGAGGATTAACCCTTAACCAAATGACTTGCTTGGAAGAAAAATGAGCAGATGCTGCAGCGTTTCAAGTGTCCTTCGAAACACCGGTAAAAAATTCCTTGTGTTCCGTAAGATCAGATACGTGTGTGACGGTCCCTATTCAGCCCGTGTTTGCAGTTTGCATATTTCTGTGTAAATGTGTGTCTCACAATTAGCTTGAGGATGTGCTTACAGTTGCTTTTACAAGTCCTCATTCTTGACAGTTTTACGGATGTTTGCACTAAGTAGCTTTTAGCGTCATACTGGTGAAACTAGGCACCTTGTTTTCCTTTCTTAAAGGCCCTTGGTTCTAATACCTACAAAGACTAATCCATTTGCCTCAGCTAATCCAGTCTAAAAGTACTCCAGTGCACTTGAAAGGATGTCCTGTGAGCAAAACATCTCACCTTGAGAATGGGGAAAAACTTGTTTTGGAGGTTGCTTCCCTCTGAAGGAGCAACTCCAATTGGCTAATCTATTTAGCAAAATTAATGAGAGGGCCATGGATTGAGTTTCATGGCAGACTAAAGCCCAGCTTTCTCAAAGAAAGGAATTCATTGTTGAACCTTTGATGGTTTAAAGGAGGAGAGATGCATTCATATGTTTTGGGTAACTCCCTCATCATTACTAAGATAAAATAAAAAGGCTTTAAGGTTTCTTTCACCAATCACCCCACAAGTTGGCAATTATATAGGATTACTAGTATCCCATAGACCTGAGCTACCAACAGCTATTTTATTCCCTTGTGTAATGCATTTTATAGTAATAACAAAAGAGCCCTTCAGGCTATTTTGTGGTCCATACAGATTTTGAAGGAGGGGGAACTCTTATTTTTGTTTTTGTTTTGAGTGGGGGGCGATGGGCAAAAAGGGGTTTTTTCTGCCAAGAGATTAGTGTGAAAGAATGAAATGAAATGTTTCGGTCTTGTTCAGTTCTAGTCTAATCAAGCCTACTCTCAAATTAATGAGCTCTTACCGGGGGGAACATCCCTCGATGCTGGAAGGCAGCAGTAAAGCTATGCACTTCTATTTCGAAAAAATGTAAAGCAATATCCTTTTTGGCTTCAGATAAAACAGTGAAAGAAGCATTTTTCATCTTTTAAGGTTTGATTTAATGCTACACTGACTTGCAGGGTTTGTGTTTATTGGAGGCATTTTTCTAGAGAGCTGAACAAATTGCCAATAATTTGAGGGTTAGTATTCTGGTCTCTTTTGGCTCATGGTGAATGAAAAGTCTGGGACAAGGAAGTCTAGCATGAGAAAATAAATTGCATTTATTTTGTGAAAAGGTCTTCCTAAACCCTCGTCAGGCCATACCAACCCATCTTTAGTCCCATCTTCTAAAAGCCCTTCCTTGTCCTTGCCTGAATTTGTTCTGCACTGCCCTGGGTAGCTACGGAGGAGTCCCTCAGCTTTGCAGGGATGTTTCTTGCACAAAGGGAGGAAACTTCCTTTAAAATGTATCATGCCTCAATGGCTCACAAGACCACAGCTGACGGGCTCCTCTGGGGCTGGAATATAGCACAGGCACAGGCCTGTAGTGCCTGAGGGCTGTAGATCCTGGGTTGTGGAACAGCATCACATGGGAGTCCTCTGTGTGCCAACAGATTCAGGTCACCTTGAGGTACTCCACGGTGCTTGCAGCAAAATCCCTACATTTTCTGCAATAACCACTCCCCACAGTTTTACACCACCAAAATCCAAGGGTGGCACAGTAGCAAATGCCCATTGGAGTCTCATGTGCAATTCTTATTTGCCCTTCTGTGTGCCCATTATAGAACTTTTATGAATTATCTCAACACGTGCTATTTTTCTCACTATGTTTATCACAGAGTGGCTGGGTCTCACTGAATCCGTGTGTGGTTTGTAGTCTCTTGTAATCTTGTGATTTCAACTGTGTTTTCAGGTCTTATCTACTGTTCCCCATATCCAAGCATTGTGCTGAACCAAGGTGTGTTCTCATATTCTTTGAGTTTCCTATTATATTGCTACTGTAGTTTGACAATATTCCACAACCATCAGTTAATTTTTACAACAGCCCTGGGAGATAAGGCCTAGAAGGATTAAGCCCAAACTTGTCGTATTTTCTAATGTGAATCATGTAGGGGCTGATTAAATATCCTGTACTTTGATAGGACTAAAGTAGAAAAGTACAAATACAAACCTTTGTATTTCCAGGTCTAAGTGAGATTGTAGCACGGTTTTTCTGGTTGGTTTTGTTGTGTTTTGTGGGGGTTCTTTTGACAGGATGGATCCTTCTGTGTGTCAGGGTTGTTTAGTAAAGGAGGGATTTACCACGAGTGAAGTAATATGGAAAGGTTCCTCTAAATCATTTTTCTAGCATCACATTAGAGGTCCCTGCCACACTCCAGGACAAAGTCAATGATTCTCGTCAGTCAGGGATTAAGGTCCCTCAACCTCACCATCCTCTGTGTTCTTCACCAAGGTCCCTGCCTCATTCATGTCTGTATTCCATCTCCCAGGACATATGAGGCAATGGTCTGGCTAACAGCAGCCTCCTTCAGCACAAACCATGATTCATTTCCTCAATATCATTCTCAAATAGTGCTAGAGGCCAAAATGCCAGACACTACAATTCAGTTCTTCTATCGTCTGCTAACAAAATACCATTGGTTTTGTTTTGTCATTTTGATTTTAAGAACAAAAATTTTAAAAACAGGGGTTCCCACTGGTGGAAACCTACTGAGTTCCACCTACCCAACCCGTAAGACTGGACTTTGAGAGAAATAAGGTATACTTCTACCTTTTGAGCTAAGAGAGCAGCTGATATCAGAATATAGACAGCATTTTCCTCTCTGGGCAAGTACCGATGGGGGATGAGGAGAATGAGCTGTTGGCAGCCTGCAAGGTGGCAGACACCAGTGGAGAAAATTCAGAAAGGGATATAGTGGCATCTCAAAAGCCTATTAACCCATCCAATCTTTATCCTCTGCTGCTGCTGCTGCTGCTGCTGTACCCCAGCCTGCCTTTTTCTTCTCCTGGTTTCCCACCAGCACCTTCATTTTGCCTCCAGTAGGGTCTGTTGAGTAGTGAAAGACTCCTTGTTCCTTACCCAGTATTGAATGGTCTTGGTCAGCCTCGAAGAGCACTTCCAAATGCTGAAGCCACTGTCTTCAAAAGAGTTTAACAGCTTGAGAATGTGCAGGCAGCAATGCTCAGGGATTTCAAAAGTTCTCCTTTGGAAAGCCATAACCTGGTCCCCAGGTGACATACCCAGCTCATTTGCAAGCTCCTGCTCCAAAGGAAAACAGCACCGCAAGCTTATGGATGAAATAGCTGCAAGAACTGTTTTAAAGTTGTTCACATTATCTTTTCATCATGTTTTAGGCCTTCAAAATAAAGGAGCTATTTTTGCTAGAACATTCCTCAAAATATTTAGGCAAAGGAATACGCCCAGCATGGAAAATTCCAGAGGAGACCATTACAATGGCTGGTTACCAATTCCTTGTAGTTTTGCCAAATGCAAAGAGGAAGACACAGGCTGCTGCAGTGATCACTGCTGGTGCCAGCTCTACATGGAATGACACTGGGAGATGATATTGTGGAGAGGTGCCACACTCCATGTAACTTCTGCTAGTGCTCAGAAAATAGAATTTTTCTCAGTAAATGGCAATGCAACAGGCCACAGTTGTATTTTAAATAAGTGGTTTTGCACTTGTAATGAGCTGTGAAGATGGGGCTAAACAAGGAAATCTGTGTGACACAGTCACAGACAGTTATTTCCCAGAAAGGATTGCTATGCTCCAGCAATCCTTGCCTCCTGCAGACCAAGGTCAACAAACAGAGCCTGAAAGCTCAAGGTGAGCTCTCTTCATCGTGGGCTACAAGCAGGGACTGATCACAGGCAAGGCATGTTGGTGAGAAGCAGAATTTAAGCTTATAAAATGTAAACAGGAGTGCAGCAAGACAGATCCTGTGTCAGAAATGACTGGGAACAGGAAGCAGTACAACCTGTATGCAGGCCAGCACGGAGGTGCAAACATATGTGGGATGTGGTAAATCAAAATGTCTTTCAGGTAAAAGCCTCACCAAAATGCAGCAAGTGTTCTTTTCAAATAAAACCTCCCCTTATTTATCTACCTCAGCCACATAAGCTTTTAATTAGACCATATGCATGACTTCATAGGAAGCTCCTTGAAAGTGGAAAGCTCCAAGAAAGCATTTCCAAAGTGAAAGCCATATCAAGTTGCCCTTGTTCACAGCATGTCCTTCTCTAGAGAAAGTTGCAAAACTAAGAGTTCAAAGCAGATAACAAACACCAACACACCTGAAATGGCTTAAGGGATTATTATTATTATTATTACTATTATTATTATTATTACTATGTCACACAGAAGTCAAATGGATTTCAGCTTAGACACTCCAAAGTCCAAGAAAGAAAATCCAGCTGGTAGTACTGTCACATCTCTCTCCTTATCTACCTTCTCTTCACATTTAGTGCTTGTTTTCACGACAGATGTTAATCATTCATACGTAACAGTGCCTCTCAGACCTCTCTGGCTCAGCTCACCCTGTGGCCTTTTTATGAGGCTGTCTATCACTCCACAGAGTTGGCAGTGACATGTGGATTGCCACCACTGATCTGGTTCTGATCATATCTTCCAGTGATTCTGCAAATGAGAACTCCTAATATGGGGCTATCAGCAGACAAATTGCTTAAGCCTAACAATGCCACAAGAAGAAGTGTAAACAACGGGAATCTGCTCCATTTAAGCAATGCACAATGCTTGCATTGTCTGCCCAAAAACAACAACTGGAAGGATCAGTTCTCGGTTTTTAAGCCGGTCTGCTGCCAAAGCAGAATGGGAAAGCACACAAAAAAGGGAATGTTTTAATGCATCCACTGACACCACTTCAAACTGGAGCGGGATCACAGAAAACTCTGGTACTTGGAAAAATCAAATGCTTTGCCCTTGAAATTCTGCCTGTGAAGTAGTTTGGGGAAGACTGGGAGGACTGAGAACAAACAGTAAACAGAAAAACAAGTCACCCTTCAGAGCCTGGGTTTATTGGCACAACCTGAAGAAGGTGCAGTGTCCTCCTGTGAAGGTTGCCTTTCCCCCAGCTGCCACAGCTAAGAGGAGCAGAGAGGGCAGCAGTGCAGACTGGCAGTCCCAGCCTCAGCATCTTTGCTCTTGGCTCTCTCTCCCACAGCACTGACTCTTCCCTGGCTGTAGTATTTTTCCTAGATTAAGTGTGTAGCCTTCTCCATTTTTTTCTTCTGTCTCTGTTGTTCTCAAAACATGGGCAAAGAAAATTTGCTGACTCTCAGGTGACAAGCTGTGAAGTTCCATCCTCTCTCAACTTACTTATGTGAGTACTGGGGTCAGAAGAAGGGGACCTGCATGGAAGGAATCTGTTGGAAGCTGCTGATATCCAGCTCCAAGGACTGAGAAAGGCATATTAACATTGTCACTTAGATGGCACTAGCAGAAGCTTCATTTGATGCAAGCTGGCCATGATACCTGGACTTGTCTTTCACCACAGATCTCTCATTTGTGTGCTGTCTTTCCCTGTAGTGTTGGTCTCTACTAGAAACGAGGGGGAAAGCGAAGGTCTGGAGAGAACTATTCCACACCTACCCACAGCTGAGATACTTTCAAACAAGCTCCTTTTTTGGCTCCAGAAAGAGGCTGCCTATTTCTTTACATTTGAGGAAGACTGATATTTTTCAGTAAGTACAGCACTCTAAAACAGGGAGAGACATCCACAGTCACAGGATGTGGAGCTTGAAGGACCTGTCAAGGGACAGAAGAAAAGCACCTCAAGGCTTTTTGTGCCTTTCTTATTTTGGTTTGGCGCTTCATTCATTTTGGTTTTTTTCTTTATGACAGGGTGAAAGTCTTGTCACATCAATTAGACACTGACCTTTATCTCCTGTTTATAAACCCTTCCTGTTGCTGTGTAGTTTGAGCAATCTCAGCTTTGAAACAAAGTACTGCAGCTTTCTCCTGAAAGTCATTTGCCATTCTTGGATGAACATGTCCCACTTTTTTCCCCTCCAAGAGATCACTCCCCCAGAAAGGACAAAAAGCTGTAACCCTGTGCACTGGCAATCTCTTCTTGCTAGTGGAGGAACCGTTGGGGATCCACACTTGTGTGGTCGCACCACTCTTCTGTAGATGGAAGAAAGCTACTGGCTCGGAACCATCAGTTATTTATTCCCCATATCCACCCAAAACCAGCATAAGGGTCTCCTCAGGAAATGAACTGGTAGTTTAATGAGAATGGTGATCAACCAGGTGACACTGGTCTGCTGTCCTCCACATTTTCTCCTGCAGTGGCTCTCCACAAGTACATTGTTTTTGACAGGATTTACGTGGGGATATTTTGCTTATGACCCACCATTCCTTACTTGTTACACAGCACAGAGCAAATTCCTGCAAAGTATCGTGAACAAAAACATTCTTAATTGTGGTTGAGAACCACAGGTTGTGACTGCAGGAGGAAATGTCACACGTCCAATGAGTATTTTTATTTTTGTAAAATTTAGAAAGTCTTGTGGATTTATCTATCACCGGGGCAATTTCTTGCTGATTAACTGCACACACAACTTTCATACAGCAAACCTCAAGAGAAAACATGTTGAGGTCAAGAGAAGGAAATGGACTGGTGCATTCTCTGAAATTTCAGCCACCAGACCTTGAATCTGGAAGAGGAAAGCGTTCCATAAAATACTGACTGAGGTATTTAAATTAAAACAAAACAAGTGAAATCAGAACCCAAAAGACAGCAGGACTCCAGGGGAAGAAAATTGGTTGCTTGATGAATCAAGACATTGTTTTCTTTTTGGGAGTCTTTTTCACACCAATAATTTTGCTCAAGAACAAAATGAAACAGTGAATTTCATTGCACAGAGATTGAGGGATTCCAGAAATTATATCATTCCCATTCAGAGCAAAATTTGTTTTCCTTCACATGGAAAATTTTTCATTTGGTAGAAATTAAAAGTTGTGTTTCCCTCATGGATGTGTTATACTTTAATATATAATATAGTATTAATTTTTAAGAACAAATGACAGAAGTTCAAAAGAAAATAGTATATCTGACTTTTTTTTCAGGTATGGAGCTAATTTAGGATGTTTCAACATTATTGGAACTTTTTCATTACTTTTTTTGAAATTAAATTCCCCCAAAAGCAACATGAGCTCACAAACTTCATTTTTTATTATTATTTTAGCGCTACCACATTTTACTGATGGGGGAAAAAAACTCTTTCCATCAAAGTTTTTTTCCAATAAACGCTACTCCTGAGTCAAGTAGGAGCGTGTCTGAAAATCCCTCAGATGGAAGATTTATTATGTATCATTGGGGGGAAAAAAAAGCTTTTCAGGGCCAAATTCTGATACAAGCTGGTTTGTGCAAATATATACTGAGCTCCAGCCAGTGAAAATGAGGCCCTTTCAATATACTTTGTGCTCCTAAAAGAGAAGGGTACCCAGTAAAAAGGGTCAGAAACATTAGTGGGTACATATGTGTACGAACAGACGCTCTGCTGCTGCTCTTGGCACTCAAGAACAGCTTTCTGGATCATTTAAATTATATATATCTTCAATATAAAGGCCCATAGCCATATGATTTTCAGGTATTTTTATTGTCTTCCACTTCTTTAATTTTTTTTTTTTAAACAACTGCTTTTTTTTAATCTTATGAGAAATAACTTTACAATCTATGACCAGATAGATCAACTAAATTTTGATACCAATTAGCAAGGCCCCATTTGTCAAAAAAGTCAACATACGCAGCTTGCCCGTCACTCAGAACTTCCTCACAGATCTGTTTTTAAAAAATACTCACTTTATAGAAACACAAGAATTTGTGGGTTGCAGAAGTGCCCAAACCAGCAAAAGGGTTAAGGAAGTTGTAGTAAAACCAGTGTGTTTCTTGAGTATGATCAATTATCCTCACTACAACAACCCGTATTTTTAGGAAGGTGGTAAACAGAAAGATGCCTGAGCTGCCAAGCTCCAGAAACCCACTCAGCCCAGAGGTTTTCTGAGAATGTCAGTCTGATAACATGGCTTTGCAGACAAAAACATTGTGATGTGTATCAAAATATTGCAAAGGGTTGACTGCTCTGCCAAAATGAAATCCAGCCCTGAGAGATGTGAAGCACAACAAGCAGGGGTGATTCAGTCCATTCCTATAAACAAGATGCAATGGAAAGAGGTTGCATAATTAACCCATTGCCCTAAGAAACGGTATTTAATACGCCACCTATTTAAAATTAAACTGCTGTCAAAAGCAGCGTTTTTATTTCTCATTTTAATTCTGTTCAAAGCAAATAAAGCTGTGTCTGCGGTGTTGCCCCAGGCAATGACATTAGCTGCTCCAAACGTGGGGGGTTGCAGCCTGATTTACAGCGTTATGGAATGGCCAACGTTCTATTGCTGCTTGAGTGACCTGGCGAGAAACACCCGGCGCTCATCTGGAGCGGGGAGTGACGACGACTCAGTGCTCTCCTTGGGCCACCTGGATCCTGTTAAGTGCAGGCATAAATCAAAGCAACCTTCACATGACAGAGGCTCGTCCAGGCTGAGACTGGGTCAGACCCACTCCTTCCAGCAAAGTAAAACTGAGCTGCAAAGAGTTGCGGTGTTATTGTTCGCTTCGTAGTAGCACTCGGAGTCATTTCACCGCAAAAGTGGAGGAAGTCACAGTCCAGAAGAGTCAAACTTGTCTTCTTTCCTGCGCTTTGGACTCATCTGCACCCGCACCCAAATCTCATGGACAAGTTTGGCCTTGAGCAAAGGCTTGGCTGGCACTTCACAGGTAATGTTGGCACTACCACAGAGGGCAAACTGTTCCCCTGTTTTCATCCCACAAACTGGTGGCAAAGGCAAGGACAGGACTTAGGGTTCATCAGTTATTAGGGCATGCCCTGGAGCCCAGTGCCTGCAGGGAGAGCAACATCACCAGTTAGACAATCTTCAGCTTTTCTGATGAGACTGAGATGAGGACTTCTGCAGGCAGTAGAATTTTAAAATAGCACCTGTCTGCACAGAGGAAAGTTTCTAGTTCAAGGATCACTTGATAATTACACAATTTTTACTCTTCTTTTACTCTAGACAGACTGCAGCAAACACTTAAATGACATATAGATTTCATTTGGAGTGGTAAATATTTATCCTTCTAGAGGTCCAGACTCAGCAGCACTGGATAATTGAAGTTATTCCTGTATATACTGGTGGTCTTCACCTACCCCAATGCTACCACATGTTTACTTCAGCTCTGACATGCAAGACCACCCTTCCATATTTACCTTCCATTGTGGCCAGAATGTGAGTGCAGAATGCCAACCACTATGATCCATGTGGAGCTTCTGGCAGGGCTTGTGTTGTGCTGTCCTAAAAGGTAGATTTTTTGTGGTAGGTGGAAGCATGCTTGGCATTTTTTGTATTCAAATGGACAGAAATGGACAGAATTTGTGTCTAAAAATGGCAAAGTGAAAGGTAGGAGCACCAGGTAAAACTACTGAAAATAAAGCACTGTAAGTGCCCATTAACACATTATGTATCTTCACTGTTGGTGGAAAAGGCTAAGAATTATCTGTAGAAATCCATTTAAAAATCCATCTCCTGCTGTGGAATTCTGCTTTGTGTTTTATTGGCTCCTATGAAGTCCTTATCACCAGAGTACAAACCATTTCACTTCTGAGACATCATAAAATTGCTGCCATTGAAGCCCTGGTAATTAAAGCCTGTTTGAGACCACAGAGCTTGTAAGCTGCATGAGAAAATTCCTAAAGCCATTTTTTACAGAGTTCTGATTAGAAACTCTTTCCAGATATGGGCAGATGAAATGTTCTAGAGACAATCTCAAGGCAATCTTAATTCATGTTACATTGATTTACTGGGGAGCTCGCAGCTCAGAATAGGCTTTGATGGCAATATCTTATCTCCTTGAATCTGATAAACTCTGAGGACAGATGTATTGCTCCAATTAACATAAATATATGCTGCAGATAGAAAGGAGGAAAATAACAAGTCTAAGAAAACAGGCCCTCCTTAATGCCACCTCCTGTACACTGAGCACTGCAGGGCCAGGCTCCATGCTAATTGTAGGACCAACAAGCAAGTTCCAAGGGAATAAATGTATACTGGGAGGCTCCACGACATGTCTGAGCTCTTTCCAGAGGTGATTTTTACACTTCAATTAACATCTGTCACCAGTCTCTTCGATCATCTCTTCTTGGGGAAACTTCGCTGTGGCCTTGCGTTTGGTGAGGCCTGCGGCAAACTGGAATCATTAGATTGGATTTCTGAATTGCTGGATTGGAGTGGTTTTGCTGTGTATTTGTGTTAAAGGTCCAGGCATTTGGAGAAGAAACTGAAGATATCTGTGAACTTCTTTACTGTGCAGGTGACTGAGCACAGAACAGCTCTCAGAGAGGTTGTGGGGTCTCTTTCCCTGAGCTATCCAAAAGGTGTCCAGACACAGTCCTGAGCAGCGTGCTCTGGGGACTCTTGTTTGAGCAGGGAGGCTGGACTAGATGACCCCCAGTGGTCCTTCCACCCTGACCCACTCTGTGGTGAGACTGCATTCCTGCAGAGGTCCGTGCTGTCCTTTCAGACCGTCCTGAAGAAAACTGTTACCCTGCAGAGGCTGCTCTGGCAGAGCAGGTGTCCCATGGTGTGGGAGCTGTCACTCTTGATTTGCATATCTTGAGTATCCCAAGCACAGGTTATTGGTCTAGGTCTTGGACTTGGGGGGAAGGTGACAGAAAAGGGAGGGTGGGAACTTCACTGAGAGCACAACAACCATCTGACCAAGGCAACATAGGCAAGGCTGTCCAGTCTCTGCAAGGGTCTAGTAAAATAGCTGAAACACTACCTGAAAAATGATTGCTGATGCCTCCTCCAACACCAAAACCCTTTAAAAAGTCTTTTTAGGGCAGTCAGCAATGGTCAGATGTTGCTTCTTGGAGCTATCACTCAGAACCATGCAAACACAATCAAGCCGGGAGTTG
The DNA here is from genome assembly GCF_000738735.6 of Corvus cornix cornix. NCBI lineage: Eukaryota > Metazoa > Chordata > Aves > Passeriformes > Corvidae > Corvus > Corvus cornix. The sequence goes on from NC_046344.1 coordinate 3,294,330, forward strand.
CTCTGTCCAACTCGCTTGACAACAATAACACAAGGGTGAAAAGCAGAGCATGTCCAGGTGACTGGTCAAAGGTTGCTTCTGCCATGCTGTGTCATGGGGCAGGACACAGAGAAGAGGTGCTGCTTCTCACGTGTCTTTCTATCGCCTGACAATGGGTGTTCTTTGTGAGGAAGCGTCTGCTCAAAGTAAAAAGGAGGGAGAAGGGATGATGAAATAATGTGGTAATTCCATAAAATTTCTCAGGCACCTAGCTTGGCACAGGCCCAGTGCCAGTCAAGAGTAGAGGGAGGTTTAACAAAGCTGGTTGAAACCTGGGATTTCCCTTTGAAGACAGGGATATTGCAATCTTCTGACTATTTCTTTTTTCATATCTTACCGGAAAAAGAAGAAGAAAGATTGAAATTTCCTATGAAACTGAAATCCTGAGTGATTTTGCCCTGATATCATCAGAATATCCTATTTGCAAAGATTTGTTTCAAGGTGCCTGCAGTCCTCACGAGGTGACAATGCTTCATGTCTGTGGAATTGTTTAGAGTTTTATAAAAACACAAATTCAATGGGAATCTTTTGTTTCCATCAAAATGGTGGTTCTCGGTAACTTCACCCTGAAAAAACCAGTCTGTTTCCTTTTCAAACCTAGCTTTCCTTCATTGAGGGAGTACACTCTGCTGGAAAATCCCAAGTCCATTTCCAGTTAAGCCTGTGCAGAGAAGCCTTGCAAGCACTCACATGTTTGCAGGAGCCTCGCCATGGACATGGCATGGCAGTTCCAAGTTGTTTTATCTTTTGTCTAAATATAAATAGATGAGTGAATATCAGTAATTTCCTCTGTCCCTCTCACTGTAGGGGGTTTATCTGTGTGAGGGAAGGCTTTAGGATTAGGGCCAGTCATCGGGGCTGTTTCCAGGCTATCTGCTCAGGAAGGCTCATGAGCTGTTCAGAGATAACACCGTGTTCATACTTGGCCTGATCAGCCGTGCTCCAAAGGGCATCCCACACCAAACCACACTGCTTTAAAGAAACAACAGCTCAGCTGTTCGCTGCCTGCTGTTTCTGGGGCAAAATGTGAGTTTTCCCACAAGGCTGAACTGACTGCAAGGGCCTTTTCCTTCCGTTTGGCTGTTTGGGCCAACTTTCCATGTCTTTCATTCCCTGCTGATTTGGGACCTGCAGGTGAGCAGAAAGCTCCTTTTCCCCAGAGACCTGACTAGCCCAGTAAAACTGGAAGTTGTGGGTGGTTTCTTCAAGAGAGATCTCCTGGATTTTCACGCCAGTTTACAGGGGTTTTCGCTCTTGTTGGCCATGGTCACTGTCATTATCTTTTCCCATAAGTTTTATCAGTGTTTTCCTTTTCATCAGAAATGTCTTCTTTTTCTCTCTCTTGATCTATGGTGGGTCACTCACCTACCAAATATTCAGCAAAAAGGGGTGAGCATTTACCCTGATGAACTTGGATCCACATTTCTTCCCAGTTCCTCTCCTCATATGACCCCAGTTTCTTCTTTCCCTGTCCAAGTCCTATAGCTAAAAAAAACAACTCCATCAGAGGGGCTGGCTGACACAACCAGATAAAGACGACACAGCTCATAAGGGAAACTTGGAAGGGAAGCCCTAAAGTTTGATTGCACTACACAGGGAGCTAAACTTTATCAAAATAAAATGCACCCCGCCAAAAAAAAGGGATCCCATAACCCCACAAGGATTAAAACCTACACTTAAGCTGGGCAGTTCTCTGGCTTGGTAATGCCGTGATTTAGAAGTTTGCTGAGCTGCAGCTATTTGCAGTTGTTAGACTGAACCATCCTTTCACCTCTGCAATCTCATGCAGTCCCTCAGCATTGTGGGGATGCAGGCAAACCACGATAAATAACTGAGCCTATATTTACAAATACCAGCCACTTCGAACAATCTGACCTTTCTTGGGGATTCTGACCAATCTGCAGTGGAAGACAGCTGATACCTTCCAGGATTTTCCATGGTTAAGGTATATATATAAAAATTTCTGGCTGTTTGTATGCACTCCAAATGCTTTCTGGCTTGTTTTATCTGGCTGTGACACTTTGTTCTGTGGTTAAAAAATGAAAGTAATGTCCCAGTTAATGATTTTAGATGAAGCCCATTATTCTCGCAGCTATTTTTAAACACCATGGAAGGCAAATCAATCTAACACACCTACAAGACTAATATTTTAATAAACTAATAGAGACAGTGGGCCAAAGCCATGGTATTTTTCCTCTGAACTCTTGTTTTTAAATGAAACCCTGTGAGGTTACCTTGGCATTCCTTTGCATGAAGAAAGCAAAACCTAAAAATAAATTGCTGTGGCTGTGTCCTGAATTTTGTCTTTGACTTTAAATAGGAAACAAAACAGAAAATGGCTTCATCTTCCTAATTAGCAAAAGCTGAGGAAGGATGTTCCTGCAGAAGGTATTAAATGATTATGAGGTTTCCCCTTCTTCCACACACCTGTTAAATGGAATCTGATAATGCCTCTCTCTTATTAATATCTTACGAGAAAAGTCAGAGGGGATGCCTCCTTGATCAAGAGATATGCTTACTGCTATAGTTCATTCTGGAACACAGAGTGAACCCTGCCTCTGTGAGAACCTGAAGACATTGACCCCAGGTTCAGCCACTGTAACCAGAAAAATAATGAGAAAAGGTAATAAAATGGGGGAAATGATCTAGACTGTGGCTTGGTTCCTAGCTTTGCTGGAAGTTGCACTGAAATTTCAAGAGGATTTTCAAGACAAAAAAATTCCAAAATATATTCAGAGACCAGAAACATATCTTGGTCTAAAATACATTTTAGACTTTCACCTGACTAAAATGCCCTGTCTTGGGGTTTGCTCTCCTCTTTATTTTGCCTTTTTGCAGCTATAGACAAGTTTCCTGCTGCTTTAGTTAGTGGAGAGATGCTCAAGAGCACTAATCCTCATTCTCTAGGATCAATATGTCCGGTCTGAGCCTGCAAGATGGATTTCCTGTCATGTCCTTATATCAACTCTTAAGTTGCCCAGAAGTAAGCAAAGCAGTCTGATGGTGAAAGAGTATTTGGTGATTTGCTGTTTTAGAGTAAAGCTGGAGTACATGAAATTATTGCCACATTAGCAAGTGTCCCCAAAAGTGTGTTGTCTTCAAACAAGGAGATGCTGATGTGAAGTTTGAAAAGTCTTTCACATGTTAAAAATGCAATAGGTTTGAAGGACATCAATGAGGAAAGGTGAGGAAGCACTCAAGGGAAAGGGGATCAGCCGGAATACCTCCCCACCTCCCTGCATGGCTTTCCCTTCTCCCCAGTACAAGCAGGCAAACTCTTCCTCATCTTCCAGGGAAAACTCACAGAGAGCCTCAAGTCACCCCTGAGCTGAGCAGTCCACAGCCAACATGGACACTTATTTCTTATTTCTTATTTCTTATTTCTTAACCTGGCTCTTCCCATCCGAGCTGCACTTGCTCACAGCATGTGTTGTGTTGAGCACGTGAGTGGCTGTGTTCTTACACTTTGCAGTGAATAAATGATATTTTCAGGTGCGTTTCTCAGGCACAGAGCTGTCCCTGCAGCTCAAGCAGGAGCTGTGGCAGGGAGCACAGAGCAGACCCATGACTGGCATTAGTGGTGCTCACCCCATTAAAGGCAGCTGTTAGAAAAGGAGAATTACTGAATGTCAATTAAAATGCTTCCATGATTTAAGTGGGCGACTTCCATGCACAGCTCTGTAACGCTACACCCTCCGTGTCCAGTTAACAGCACTGCTCTCACAGAAGCCCCTAGTAGGTCAATTTATGCAACAGCATTGACAGTGACCTTAAGGAGGGATCATTAAACTATTCTCCTCTCCTGGGATCCGTAACTCTATCTGCTCTCTCTGCAGGAGAGGATGGGACAAGGTGGGGAGGGAAGGAGCAGCTCATTGACCACCCAGAAATTACTTTGTAAGCCCTGATTCTTCTCGGTGCTCGTCCTAAGAAGAAAAGTGAGAAGACGTTAAATAAAGCAGGTGCTGTGGTACCTGCAGGGGGTAAGAGTTTCCCAGTCTCTAGCAGCAGAGCCAGAGGGATCTCGTTCCTGGTGGAGCAGGCAGCGCTCTGCACACTGGGCTGGGGCTGGGTGCAAGGGATGCTCCTCCACTGCCACTGCCACTGCCACTGCCAGGGGGACAGCAGGGCCCTTGCTCTCACAGAGCCACTGTTGCCACAGGGCTGAGGCTCTCCTGGCCCCAGCAGCCAAGGCCAGCACCAGCACCCGGCAGGGAAACACGGCAAAGGGCTGGGAGAGGACGTGCCTGGAGCCAGCCCCACGCCAGCTGCGCCTGTTAACTTACGGGAAAGGAGGACTTTTGTCACTTGTCTCATCTCAGGCACACTGCGAAGCTGAGCTGAAAGCTTTTAATGGTCCCTTGACTCCGAGCCTGCAGATACAGAGAGATAGAGAGCATAATAAACTTTCAAAATATGATCTAACTGCATAACACATCAAATGTGTATCTTAACTGTATCCAGTGGAGCTGAATGGAAACAAACACACCATTTCAAACCAGACCACACACAGCAAGATAGTGCACATGACTAATTTTGATGACTGATTTCATATAAATAATGTACCAAGATTAGTAGATGCACTATAATATCTCTTCATTCCACTCCTTTAATTAACTTTTCATTGAGAATCCAATTGAGAGCGGCTAATAAAACATTTGCTTTTTGCTCCTTAGATTAAAAATACATCCTGTCCTTACCAAAAAACACGGAGAGATTGCATGAAACTTGGGAAAATGGCCTGCTTGATGCCATTCAAAATAGTGCCAGTGTTACAGCTCTTAGCTGTGTGGCAAAGGAAGACATAACAGGTGTAGATAAGGAGTGGAAAGAGTACAGTATTATGGTCGCTGCACGTTGTAAATTGCTATGGGAACCAAATAGTTTTGTTCTAGATCAGTTTTGCCACCTACACAAAAGGGGAATAAGACACAGATAACCCTACAGCTGAGTTCTGTTCTTCTGATGCCTAGCAATGTTTAAATGAACTCATGAAGGAAGTGTTGAGTAGTGAAAGACAAATGACCTTTTCCATCTGGGAAAGGTCTTAAAATCTTAAAGCTGCAATGCCTATGTTTGTCAAAAGAGAAAGAAGGGAAAATGCAGGTGAGGGAGAGAGAAGCCAAATCCCCACTGCCTGAATTCAAAGAGGATGGCAGGATTTAAAAGAGCTAGTGACCTTCAGGAAATTGATCCTGGTGTTGATGGATCACTATATGTAGGATGCAAACTAATAGGTCAGCTGCTGCCTCTTCACTGTATAAAAGGTGAGATTTCCTATGCCTCCAAAGACAGAAACTTTAAACGGCTTTAAGTGAAGTAATTTTAACACTTATTATACCCTCTCCAGGGATTTTCAAACTATTTTGCAAATAAGGCAGGCAGGTAGGGCAGAAAAATTCTCCCATCCTGTCATTACTGATGATAAACCCGATACAGAAGGATGTGACATGACTTGTCCCAAAAAACCTCTCTAAGAGGGACCCTCATTGCTTGCACCTCAGGTATGTGATTAACCACCAACCACCTTTCCCTTTTAACAAGTTTTGTCAGCTTTCACATTGGAACTCCACAGAACCACAGATTTCACATATTTTTTTAATACTAAGCCACCAGTAAGTCCAGGTTTACTTAAAACAGTGCCCAGGGTCTCTTTATAGGTCTATAAACCTGTGAGGAATCTATTTGTGACCTTGGGCTGAGATTCAAGTTTTAAAGGAACAGTGAAGCTGAGGCAATTTTTTTCATTACTTTGATTTTTGCACTTAGCCCTCATATTCTGCATTTGAATGTGCCTGAAGGGCTTGCATGGAAAGCAACTTGCAGATTTCCAAAGCCTTTTTCTGTTTCAACCTTGGTCCCAAATTTTGACTCTTCTAAGTCTGGCAGCCTTTCCATGCAGAATTTGCAATATTCTCATCTTGGATATTGTTTGGATTGGACCTTCCAAGATACATTAGGACTCAAAGTCAGGTTTACAGGCTCCATCTCACACAGGTACAGCCCCTCTGTCACACCATGGTGTGGGACAGCAAAATCCTACAACAAAGCTGGGTAGAGAAAGTTAATAACAGCAAACAGGAAAAGAAAAAATAAATAATAAAAGGATTACCTGCTGCATGGAAAGCTTCCCAAGGTTCAGTACAACGTGGGAAAGAATTCATAATGCCGGGTTTCATTCAGACCATTTCTGGGAACAAAGGCACCTGTATTAAAATCAGTGGTGTTGATTTTGGCAAACCATGATCAAATAGAACAGAAAAGAATAGAAAAAAGATGGTACAAATCTGATTGTCCCTGGGCATATAATTCTTGGTGCTTCTTTCTACCCTTCCCACATACATCTTGGCACAACCTGGTACCTTTTGTTTTGCACCACATCTTTTTTGATTGAGTGAAATGTCTTTAAGGTGGCAACAGGGTGAGTGTTAAAGTGAGAGAGAGCACTCTAGCTGGAGCAAGCAGGCTTCACAGGGGCAGCCCTCCTACCTGCCAAGTCTCACCACAGTCTCCTGCCCCTTGGATCCTTTTGGAACCCACTCTGAGAAAAATTCAATCATATGCTTAGTTAATTTTAAACTAAGAACCAACCAGAAGACAACCAGAGTTAATGGTACTCATTTAAATTCTAATTTCCCTGGATGTGGGAAAAGCCCTCGGCTGGGTTTCTCTCAGCTGGAAGCGCACAGGACTCTGAGCTCTCTGTCCACGGGCTGTTTCACAGCAGCTGAGCACCTTCCCCAGCACCTCTTTCAAAAGGCCGCCAGAAAAGAAAGATGGGAAACAGAATAAATACTGGAATCATTCCATAAAATGTTATTAAGATAAGAATAGCTAGAGATAATAATAGCTAGTAAGGAGAAATGGGGAATTGGCACAGGATCCTTCCACAGCAAGGCATGGAACAACTGGAGACCATTCCTGGAAATCAAACTGTAGCACCTCCACATGCCTCCAGGACCCAGCACATTTTACCAGCAGAAAAAAGTGCTACCAGCCTAAAGTGCCATTTACTGCTGAACTGTAGCAGGGAGTGAAAAACAACATCTATTCAGTGGCTTCTTGGGACAAAAAGTGAAAAACAACATGACCATTGAAAGGGCAGGAGGAATTTCTGGTAGGCAGATTGCAAATAGCCAGGTTGGCCTGTGGCCAGGCCATGGAGGTTAGTCCTCTCCTTTTGTCAAAAGTGCCATCAGATCTTCAGTGACTAGGAGCATTCAGGGCCTTGAGTTTGTGTCTAAGCCAGAAGATGGATAACAATGCTAAAAAGGAAACATCAGAGGAGGGTATGATCATAAACAGGGAGGATATGCAAGATATCTTCCAGACAGAAGGGGGAAAATGGAGCTCTAGGCACTGTCCAAAACAAACAGGAGTCACCATGAGTGGATGGGGGTCATTCCAGGCTATTATGTGAATTACATCACAGCCAGCATCGCCCTCCACATGGCTTCACAAAGTTTGGCTTTAACCCTTGAATGTCACTGGCAGAAGAACACAAAAATGCTGCACCCACAAAGAAATCCGAGAAGGAGACTCAAGGAGATAGAAGTTAGGAGCCCAATTTCACCTGAGGGAACAATTAAGAATTTTTATCAAGGATGAACTAATGGATCTTTATTTTTAGAGGAGAGCGTTGGGGAATTTTAAGAGTTTCCCGCTCTTAGCTTGTATTTAAATATTAAATAACTATGTGAGTTCTGGGGAATGTTCAAGACAGAAGTTCAGGCAGTTGCAGGCAGGCCACAAGAAATATTTCTCAAAATCAAAATAATAAGCAGCATTCCTGGATCCAATTTAGATTTTCTGACATCTCTTTAGAAAACACCCAAGTGAATAATTTCACCTCTTGTTGCTAATGGAGTCTGTCCAGTTAAGTTAGGGGACTTTTCTGAAACTACAGGATTGATCTGTAATGCATCATTCAGCAAGAAAATCTGCAACTGTGAAAAATAAATCCTGCAAAAATAATCCTGATGGATTTTCAGCCCTCGACAGACTGAAGAAGCCTGGATATAAATGCACCTGTATTTAAGTTTCTCTATGACTGAAAGAAGGGTTCAAAATCAAATCCCATGCCTTTCATCTGCTTGAAACTCAAAGTAAAATGCAGATCCACAAAGCCAGCCCTAATTATTTACTTTAAAAACAACACGCACTTTGTATTGAGCACAGCCTTTAACTCTGTCTGTGAGCTATTTCTGGGGACTGTGTCTTTGGCTCTGCACTCCACACACAAACAGCAGCAAAAGGTCAGTCATGAGTTAACATCAGAGCTGGAAGACAGTGAAGAGCCCTGCTAATCAGACTTGCTCCTGACCACTGGCTGTTCAAAGAGCAGAGTGGGGCTAGATGTTAATGCATTTGACCCTTCAAAAGCTTAGTAGCCAATTAGCTTCCTAAAGGCTGTGGTGAGCTGGACTCATTTACTCTGCATCCCCACACTCCTCTGTGGTGTTTAAAAGGCAGCAGGACCACCAACAGTTGCCCAACAGGGCCCTCTGCACACTCTGCACTGAGGCCACATATGTGGTCACTGGAGGGGAAAGAGATGTAAAAAGCACAGCTTGGGGTGACTTCCACAAGCAAAGCAATGTCATCTGCAACACTGTACGATCCCAGTGGGTTCCATAATTCTCCAAAGTCATCCTCGAGTTCTCAGGAACAGCTCCAGAACTTCCTTTTGCTTTGCAGCATGAAAGGCAGGCCTTACGTTCTCTTCCAGAGCATCAAAGTCATAAACACCTGGAAAACTCACAGTGATCCTTGTTATCTTCCTTGGACAGGTGTTTACTGAAATGCCAGACCTCGTCTGAAGATGTTCACACCTTTGTTTGACACGTCCAGCTCATGTTTCTCTCTGCCTCACCACAGCATTCGTGACATCGTGACAGAACACTCCATTCCCATCCATAACTCACAAATTGGCAGAGCTGCTGATTTTCTTTTCAGATATCAAAGCAAGTTTGCCAGGGCTCACAAAAAGAAATCTAGGCAGATAAATGCAGAGACACACTATCAGAGACTCCTTCTATCCCTCAGCATCCTTCAATCAATGCCACCCTTGAAGATCAGCAGGGCTGATAGCACAGCAACCAAACTGTGCAGTTGTGAACGCCCTTTTATCTGAGAAATAACTGCACACACTTAGTCAGCTACTTGGGAAGGACATTTATTGGTCTGGTACCAAATCACTGAAACACTTAGCATATTCTTAAGTCACATATGTCCTGCAAGTGAAGTGTGTCCTTGGCAGGAAGCTGAATCTGAACAGACTTAAACACTTGCTTAAGTATAAGCACATACGTAAGTGTCTCACTGAATTGTGGCTGCGTTGACATTTGTATTACTAGCCCAGGTGTCAAACAGAATCATTTATTAGTTCCTCCTCTCTCCCCATTTACCTTTTCTTTTGCATTGGTGCCTTCATAAAGAGAAGTTGTGCTTCATACCAAATAGGCACAACTAATAACTCTATTTTAATAAAGAGAGAGATCAGGTGATGAGGACAATGGTGAGTGTAAAATTGGAGAGAGATGTCGGTGTGCTATTTTCAAAGCCCCTAATTTTTTTCAAAGTGCTATATTTTAGCACTTGGCACCAATGATTATGCAAAAATAAGGCACTGAGCTCAGCAGCTTTGAGTTAGAATTGTGTTTTAAAATTTCCAGTAAGTTAAACTTAACGGAAAGTCAGGGATATTTATTCCATGAATTAAAAGGAAAGTTTCCCCTTTTCAGTAACAAAGCCAGAGATGAGGAATGTTCCTTTTTTTTCCTCAGTATACACCAGTGATGCTGTTGTACTCTCAAAACTCCATAGGCTTTTTCCTCTTGGTTGAGCTGCCACAATCCACCAAATGACACTTCAGCCCTGTGTCAGTTTGAGGGCTTCAGCTACAGCTAAGGCTCAGCCACAATTCATCAGGATCAGATGGCAGCCTGTCCCTGTGAATGCACCTCCTGAGACTGGACACTGCTCACCCATCATGGAGCAAAAACAATCATCTGAAGCTCCCCACCTGCTCCAGGGCCGCTCTGTCAAATATGATACTTCAGGGGGTGACACCTCCCTGTCATACTGATTTTTTGGATGTTTGAGTGAACATCTGTTGCTGCTACTCCACTGTGAGCCCATTCAGACTCTCCAGAAGCAAAGATGAAAACATGTTTTGGTGCCTCCCTCCTGCCTGCTCCACCTGAGCTTCCTCTGGGCTGCTGAGCAGCTGTGACCAAATGACACCTCATCCCCTTCCCTCTTTGAAATACCAGTTTAACTCCCAGCTCCTCTCTCTCTGAATCCCTACCACTAGTGGCATTCCTCTGGGTACCTAGCTGTGCATACAGCCATTTCCCCATCCTTTCATATAAATATCCCAGAAATATCCTCAGTTTAGAGGCATAGAAAGGCACAAAACTTAATTTCTGGGCATAGGCAGCGATATGGGATACACATCGTAATGTTCACCCCAAGACACCAAACCAAGGGGAAATTACACTATTTGCTTTGCAGCTGATGGAAATGGTGAAGAAGCAATCAAACCAAAAAATTAATCTGGCTGTGGATCACAGAGAGAAGCTCCAAGGTTGGGTGCTGTCACTGGACAGGAGTGTTCTGAGATAGACAGGGCAAGGGTCCTGGTCAGTTAGAGCAACATATTGGAAGCAGTGGCTTGCAGCCTCCTGTCCTCCCTGTTATGGCTCTGTGCCTCCTGCAAACCCTTTAGAGCCATGAACAGTGTTTCACATCTCCAGCATTTTCTCATTCTGATTTTGGGGCTTTTGGGTGGGTTTTGTACTTTTCCTATCTTGATCCAGTTCTGCAAGCAAAAAAACCAGTTCCTTTTCTAAACAGCTTCAGTGTACCTGGGTGAGCTGAAAAATGACACAGAAGGCTCCACCACCATGTGAGGCTACAGTGGAAGGGAAATGGGGAGGGTCAGAAAGAAGAGTTAGGCTGGGTAATATAGAAAGGACAGTCTGTTTGTGCTCCTGCTCACAGCTAACCTGGGGGAAGTTGCCAGGGTCAGTTCTCACTCTGGATCTCAGCCTTTTAGGGCTGCAGAAGTGAAAACTCAAAACAAAACTGCAGTCCTCTAGGGTTTCAGGCTTAGATATGATATCAGCCCCACCTTTCCAAAGATGACAGCAATTAGAGGACGATGGCTGATGCCTTCTCCCAACATCCTCTTGATTTAATGAGCACCTTCTCTGCATCTGAGATGCAGCTGCCCCTCTAGACTGGCGACACTCAGGCTCCTGCACAAAGCTTACACACAGTGTCACTCTAAGTAATGGCAGCAATACAATCACAGCTACCTGCAGGATAGATGTTTCCTCAGTACGACAGCTTCCAGAAGTTCAAAGCTTTGCGTGAGCAGAGTACATGAAGGCTCTGTGTGTTAACTAATCAGCTTTCCATCTCTGTGGGATCATTTGCTAAATTGCCCTAAAAGTGGCACCACCAGCACTGAAGATGACACTCTTCTGTCTGGGTGCTGTAATCATGCTGGATGCCTCTGAGCAGACTGCATACATAGCACATGGGCACTGGAGATTTTAAATATCTCAGTTTTCATCATCAAACATCAAGAGCCAGTTCCTGTTTCCTTCTCAGTCACCTCTCCTGACTCCATCAGGCTATTGATGCAATGCTGAGTGATATGTGGCAGCATGTTACTCTCAGTGGAGATTAATTATTTCTTTTTTAAGACTCCTACATCCCCCATCCCCTCTGGGTCTCTCTGTTGGTAAAGCAGCATGTCAAAAACTAATGCGAAGGTGTGAGATGTGACATGACTTTATGAGAAAATAAAATTTGGGACAAGGGAGATGGAATTTGGATTTTGACAACGGACTTTGTTTTTCTGTTTGTTTCTTCCCGTGAAGAATATGTTTCTATTTTTATAACTGAATTCATTCTGTGATTCATTCTGTAATTACTACAGGAAATCGGGAGGGACTGCACCTGTGTTGGACCGTGAGGGAGCCCAAAGTGTCACTTGTTCCACCCAACACTGAGCAATCCACTTTGTCTGCTGTGCACAAACACCAGTACCTGCCTGAAACCCCTTCAGCCCTCAGACTTCCACTCACAGCTGTCTCCAGAGTGTCGCAAGGAAAGATGATGGATGGGCAGAGTTTTATTTCCATTAGAATGGAGCCAACTGAATATTTCCAACAGCTTTATTAAAAATACTAGTTCTTGCTTTGCTTAATCTTGAAAAATGTGACATGTTCCTGCAGCTGAGTTTGCATTTTGTCTGGGAAATGAATGCCGGAGGTGGAATGATTTTCTGGAGGAGCAGAGCATGGCGCAATTTAGTGTCTTCCCTTCCACAGGCAGAGAGGGTCCAGCTTGGGAGAGAGAGGCTGATAGCCCACAACTGCCATCTCCCCAAGGGGCTGTACTTCAGGTTTTTGGGAACATGACCCCTGAAATTCAACAACAAAGGCAGTCAGGCTGATCAAACTGGAGACCTCCCTGTCATCTCAGCCTCACTGCTCCACTCACTGACTACCCCTGAGCCCTGAAGAGCATTGCCCTCCCTCCTCAGTGGGTTTCTGCCATCTCTGCTGTTGACATGCTGCTCGTGACCCATAGCTGGCATCACTTACAGAAGACTTTGGGAACAGAGCACTGAAGTGTTTGGGTTCAATGGGATGGGGTGGCAAGGAGGGAAAAAACCCAGAAGCACAGAAGGGTGTCAGGTTTGGGTGAACAACTGCTGCATCATCACAGTGTCTGCATAACTAAAACTCTGTCCAAAGAATAGAGTTTGTCCAAGGTTTTTCTTTTCTTTTTTCCTATTTCCCTCTGGTTTTCCCAGAAATAGAACATGACATTTATTTTTATGGACAGCAGGATCTTATAGCTATTCCCCTGTGACGGAGTAATCTGAGCACAATTATGTTCTGTTGACAAAAAAGTGATAAAAGTGTATTGTGTCAACACTCTGAACAAACAGATTTGTCATCTGCTTTACTCCCAAATAATAGAAACAGAATCAGAAAATTCTCTGACAGACTCTACCTTTTTCTATGGTTAAAGAAGTGCCAGCTCTGTGCTTGGTTACTGTACTCACAGTTCTCCCTCTTCCAGAAAAATCTGCCTGGCTGTGTTTTAAATTCAAGTGTAAATTTTGCTTTGATGGACTTCTTTTGGCAGCTTATAGCTTATATGCTCTGAAGTAATTTGACCTAAGTTCTCCATTTCATTTCAGTCCTACTACTCCCATTTCTTTCCATGACTTTGAAAAATCCAAGCTTTTTTTGAGTGGTTTTTTTTTCCATGCAAATTTCCTTCTAGAAAATGTACTTGACAATAGTACCTGCACTATATCCTCCCTCCAGCTGACTTCTTCTTGAGCTCATGGACAGAAATCTACCTGGACTGTTGTTTTCCTGAGATAGAGACCCACATCTTGCCCAACTTGTAGGGCCAGCCCTAAACACATGCAAATTTTGAGTGGAAAGATGTGCCCATCTCATAACATAAAACAGCATCCCCTGCTAGGTTTGAAGACAAGTCTGCACTTTCAACTCTTGGTTAATTGCATGACAATTACTCCTTAAGAGCTAAAAGAATGATATCATTTTAGATAGATAGAAAAACTTTTTCATGGCTAAACAAAAACCAATTTCCAAAATTTCTGTAAAACATTTTCTTTTCCAGCTGTGACTCTTTCACTGTTAAACACCATTGAACAGCATTTCCATTCAAAAGGGACATGTGCAATGTATATTAAGGCTTTCCAAATTCAGGAACCAGTAGCCACCAGGTGCAAGTGTGGAATGAGTCAAGCATGAGAGAATTTGGGTGCCTGAATAATGCCTGCCTAACAAGACCACGAGCATTTACCTCCTCATCAGAACAGGAGAGCTGATAGTGCCCTGAAGGTGCTTTTAGCTCACACAACTGATCCCTCCACAGCTCATTCCGCCAGCTTCCAGGTTAAGCACGCTGTCAGGCTGCAACTCCCAAAAATCAGCTCTTTTAGGAACCACAAGCCCCAGAGCAATTGAAACTCTCCTCTAATCCGAGGCACATTCTGGACTCTCCCTTCCTCCAGCCTGCCCACTGCAGCCCACTTTGCTCCCCAGCTCCTGCAGTGCCCCGGCACAGCCAGCCACAAGGAGCTTGTCCCCATGCAAGCAGCATTTTTCACAGGCTCTTCCTCTGGTTTGATACATTTGTTGTTTGAACAGGAGAATGCAATCGGTTTTGACAGCAGAGTGAAATGAACTGAGTGTGTGCACATGGAGAGCGATTGTTTATTCCCCTGATCCAGCTCCTGCCAGTGGGATTTTTAGTGTGGGGGTGGAATCAAGGCATTTACATCCTGAACTGATAATAATTGTCTGGAATAGTGTTTTAGGGTATTTTGGCACCATATTCTGATACCCATAGCAACCTTTACAGAAAATTGAGCTGGACATTGCAATGGAAACATAACACCATCTACAACTTAATTCACAGCCCAAATTTCCCAGAAGAAGCCACAGCTCATTACCACACCTACAGAACCACTCTTGAAAGGGAGCACAGATCTGACTCTTGTTCTTCCTCCTCCTCTCTCACTGACAGCCAGACTTGCTGCTCAACAAAAGGATGCTGCTGTGAGAAAACAGCTAAGGGAAAAAAAAGGTGCTAAAGTTCTTTTCAGAATTGACTTAAAGCTGTAAATACATTATGTAACAAACAAGTTTGGATAACATGAAACAATATCACTGCAGACAAGATTTCTCCTTACCCACCAGGTTAATGCTCTCTATGTCACTCAAGGCTTATCAAATCAATCTCATTTAATAAATTAATATTCACCTTGTTTTATCAGTAACTGTCTTTTTATCCTAATGTTGTCTCCTAGTATCAAAACAAGATGCAGATACTTAATGTGATTTATTCTACCAAAAACACTTGGTCCTAACTATAATAATTTTGTGAGGTTACGTTCAAGATTAATTTTTGGTACAATTTGGTCAAGATTTTAACACTAATCCAAAGTATTTTAGAATCCAACACACTGGCTTGTATCACTTGAATTTACCACTGGAGTCAACAAGGCCATTATTCACGTGTTTAAAATTGGGCATATGCTCAAGTGCTTCGCCTTTGGGATAAAGAGCCCATTTGGGACTCTTCAGTACTTAGCTCTGATAAAATCCATCAGTCTTGCTTAAATGATTAAAACAAAAGCATCTTTCTCAGAACTTCCAACAGATGTTTTCATAAATTTTAACATACTTCTTTTCCCTGTCTCATTCATTTCCAGTACAAGTATTCCCTTAAAAGCTGCATGAGGAAATCTGTAAACTTAATGGGGGAAATTTATTTGGATAGAAAGACATCTAAAGAAGCAGAACAGCACTTGCAATGATCTCTGGCCAAACTCTGCACCCGTTAACTTTCATTATGCCTTTCCCCACTGCCAGATGTATCTGGGCAAATGAGATTTTCCAAAGTAACTATTGTCTTGTCTGAATCGCACAAAATTCTTTCTGATAGACTCTGAGCAGGGTTTTTAACAAACCCAGTGAGTGTGTAACTGCTCACTCCATATGTCTGAAGTATATTCTTTCCTCCTCCCGCCCCATTTCATTCTGTCGACAACATGCATTTTGTCAAACCTCTTACTGCAAATCATTCAGTCAATGAAACCGAAAGACATTTCAGCACATTTTTATCAACAGAATGTAATTTTGTGCAAATCATGCTGTCAACAGGAAGGAATGCCAAAAGAAAAGCGAAAGAACCCAAACTCATTTTGTCCACAAAAAATAAATTACAGTTTGCTTTTATTTTGTAGACAAAATGGAAACAGCAAAATTTCCCCATCTGGGGACAAAATTGAGATTGATCTCTTAATTTAGGAGACCAAATGGTAATTGATAGAAAAATACCAACACTATGGAGGACAGCTGAGATGCTGAGTCAGAAGAATTTTTCCAGCACTGGGTACCTCTCACTGTTTTTGTCTCATCAGTGAAATGCCACCTGAGATATTTAATCCATTGCAGCCAAATACTCAGTGATGGGCTCGAATACAAGCAGGCAGTCTGAGCTGAAGAAAAGCACAGATGCTGTTCCATTTTGCAGCTGATGAGTGGCTCGGGTTGCTCTGCAGGTGCGTGTCCAACGCTGTGTGGTCACTGAGGCTCCTCACAGCTTTGTGCCATAGCTGCAGCCACCTTCTATTTTTCACCTCTGTGATGCTTTCCTCCCTTCTGTTGCTTCGAGTTTTGCTGTTGCTATTACAAATCTTGCTCTTTCAGCAATTGTCTCTGCCCCTGAGGTCCTAGACTGCCTGGCAGGCTGAGGGCTGGCACCCTGTGGCACAGCCTGGTGGGCACTAAAGCTCTGCAGGACAAAGCAAAGTCTGGTTCACTGCCTTGCAATCGCTCTCCATCACAGCACTGGAACCAGTTTCTACCTCCCAATTACTAAAGGGCCTTTTTTGCTGGTCCACACTGGATTCCTGCCTGGACCTCTGTCAATGCCCAGCAAAGCCCAGCTAGGCAAAACGCCTGGCTTCTCTAAAGATGGAGTGAAAATCGGCGCCTGGAAGAAGGAGGTTACAGAAGGACATTAAAACATTTGTTTTCCTACACCTACTCAGGTTTTAATTCAAGGTGTGCTCAGCTGATTATGATTATAAGGTTATTTTTTATAAGGATGGCTGTTCAATTCTCTTTAATGCTTTGATACTGGTTTTCTATGGACTGGAGCTTTTGCTTAATGTGGTAAAAAAAACCAATAACCTTCCTGGGGTTTTCAGAGAATTTCACTGTGTTTTTAGATCACCTTATCCATTCCAGCTCTTCAGTGAATTGTTCAAATAAGGGCTTGGAGTGCTGACAGTCCCGAAGAGTTTGTATGGGGCTGGAGGAGCAGAGACGCTGGCTGTTATCCAGCATTTTGGAAATCAGAATGAGACTTACCACATGCCATTTTGGTACACACTGTGGGGGACCACAGATCATTTTCTCCATCAGTCCCCAGTCTTTACTGGGGAAAACGATGCTCCAGCCAAATTCCCCGAGTCCCGTTCATCCACTGGAGAGGGATGCACAGAGAGAAGGTAACGCATTGTGCTGCATTAAAAATGTAACTGCTTTGAGCCACGGGCCAACACACTGACACCAAAAGCTGGCAGCAAATATGTCAGAGGGATCACGAAGTTGGCATGAGAGGGTTTCAGCTAATACAAGAGATTATTTTCAGGGCCTCATTGCGTGCCAAGCACAACACAAAGCTGGCCTCAGAGAGAGCACTTCTGCTGGAGCCGTGGGGGGTGGCAGCGGAGCAGAGCGGGCGCGCGGGGAGAAACCTGGCCCAGGTTTCTATCTGGGACAGCACTGGGGCTCAGCAGGGAACAGCTACTTTTTGGCTGTGTGTCCCTGCTGTGTGTCCAAGCCAATGTCTATTTGCAGTGGTCTGCCTAAAGTGCCTCTGGGATGGGTCAACTTTCTGAGCCCTCTGCTTGCCCTCACACAGCATTAGGAGTGGCACCTGGTGCAGCCCCTCTGGCTGCGCCAGGCTGCTCAAGTGGATTTCAGGTTTAGAAGCCATCATTTTTATCAACATCAAGGACCTTCTCCTGTTTAATCCTGTACCTGCCTTTCTACCCAAAGAAGCCCCAAAGGCAAGAAAGCATTCATTAAAATCATAGTGTCACGTTAAAGGTGATAGATAGCTCCAGTGGGAAGAAGTATCCTGAGGAATGAAAAAATAATTTCATGCCATTTTGCTGTGCACTTCTCACAATATCTTCTTGACATTGTGGTTGTACTGACAGTGCTGCACACTGAAGGAAGGGTTCTTATCTGTGAGCAAGCACTGCAAAATATTTACTTGGTCTGGGTGGACAGAAATTTTCCTTCTTTTAAAAGCTGTTACATCGAACATTTCTGGCACGAAATGGCCTCACCCTGATCAGTTCTGCTGGTGTGTGGCACAGGGTTTTTGCATAAGCATGAAGAACAGAAAGAGACTGAAAATTGTGCATCTTCCTTCCCCCAGGACTTTGTACTGTGGCACTCAGAATCAAAGTCTTGCCAATTAACCTGTTTTTTCTTTGCACGTTGGCTTCAGCTTGCACAAATCCACGTTGGACATATTGTCCCAGCTGTACTTAACCAACCCCACCTTTCCAATAGAACTTTGAACAAAAGAGAGGAAATGAAGACCTGGGAATTTCCATGTTTTCATGGCTGATTTCTTGTTTGCATGTTACACAATTAACTTCCAAGGAAAGATGGAAATCTTACATCAATGTGAAGTGAGAGCATTCAGCTGCAGGACACCTGGAAATCAAATCAGCAATTACTAACACAGAGGTAGACTGTAAACTCCCTGCTGGAATTCACCCACATCTTCATTCCACAGCAACAATAAGGTGATGGCAGTGGTGACCAGAATCAAATATTTAGATCGCAACCGGTTGCTTGCCTATTATTCTGCCAAATGCAGCATGTTTAATTCAGAGTGAAAAACTGAGCAGAGACCAGCAAAGAAAATAGGGAGAGGACTTGAGTGGTTACTCCATGGCTCAGCAGCAGCTGCTGCAAAAGCCTTGTGCATGTTGAAGGGAGTCAGAGCAGCACCTGCACTGGTTCCCCCTCCATTTCAGGGGAGTGGAGGCTGCAGATGGGTGGTGGAGAGCAAGCTGCCTGCTCAATCTCCTGACCTCTCCACCCAAGCAGCTTGTTGAGGTTCACCCTGGTCCACCTACTGTCCATGGAGTCAAGGAGGTGGTTGCAAGGCCTCACAGACTCCTGGGATAAACCTGGGATAAACACACACAGCTCCAGGTTAACCTACTACATGCACCAAAAATTTTGAGCTCAAAAGGAGTGAGAGAGCAGTGGAGAGGTGTGTAGGAGTACAGTGAGGGTCACCTGGTGAAGATTGCCTCTCACCCCTTCTGCCAAAAATGGTGATTTGTTTGGAAAAGCTGAGCTCCTGCTAATAGAAATCTGGGAACCTGGCCATTTGTTTTAAAATGGCAAAAGCCAGCTGATGGCAAATTCTCACAGAAGGACAGAGCAGTTTAGATTGAAGGGACATCAGGAGATTTCTGGTCCAGCCTCCTGCTCAGAGCAGGAAAAACATTGAATTCGACCCAGGTTGCCCAAGGCTTTGTCCAGCCCAATACTCCAAATGCAGCCTCTCTGTGAAACTTCTGATACGGACAGATCTTATGGTGAACCGTTATCTTTTTTTTTAATCTCTTTTGTCAGTTAGAACCTTCCCTCTTTCAATTTATCACTGTTATCTCTCATGCTCCCCCCTTAATCTCTCTCACTTAGGGCTGATTTTCTGGCATATATGTTGTGTGATAGAAGCTTTCAGTAAAGGGAGTCACTCAATATGCCTCAGTAATTCCAAGTGTATTTCAGGGAAGCAAAAATACAACTTTCAGACAGAGGTATTGCTTATGCATCCAATTAATTTATAATGGCATTATGGGGGAGTGCTGTCCTATGAATCCAAAGCAATTCACTGTGTTCTGCTCTATATCAAGAATCTGCAAACCCTTTAAATGTCTAACATTTAAAAATATATATAACTTCCAGCATGCAAAAGTAGAAAATGTTCACAGGCTTTGATGTTGGCACTTCGCATTGCTGTGTTTTGGGGGTTTTTTTGCCATAACAAAATCAGTTCTGCTAATCACCATTCTCAATGCAGAACTTTCTCCATTTGAACTGCAGTTCAGAGGAAAACAGTCTTTGGTTTAATTCCTGTCCCAAAATACCTTCCACTGAATTCAGAGGTGAACTTCATACCTTTTTGCTCGAAGAGGAGTTCAGCTCCCTCATGCTCACTGGATCCGGACCTGACGTCACATCAGTCTTGGCAATCTACAAAAAAAACCCAGTGACTTTCAACACAAAAACCACCTGTATGTTAAATTATTTCTTCAAAAAAACAAATCTGGAGCAGGTATCTGCAAGGCCAGGGAAATCGGTGGAGCCTGGCCTCTCTGCTTCGCTGGAACAGCTGGCATTCCAGGAAAGATGCCAGCAAAGGACTCTGGGGTGATTTCTGCCAAGCTGAGTTTTTAATTTGTGTAGCTACATGACTGAATGCAATGTAAATCTTTGCGGTTCAAAAAACGAGTAAAGAAAACTAAATTTTACCAAAATCCCATAAGATTTAGATTGGGTGCTTCGGCTCCTATCTCCCCTTGCTCAAACACCTTCAAGCCAAGCTGGAGGGCAGTGGAAGTGAATTGGAAACCGAGGTGGTTTACCCTGAAGAGTATTAACAGGGACTGATAATGTTCCCACATCATTTGTAGCCAGGATAAAACCCTGGGACTCTGCTCTCCCAGGTGAGAAGTCCTGAGAAACTGGAGTGAGGGCTGTGGAAAAGGAGGGGGCCTTCCAGCTCAGCAGCAACAATGGGATATTCCTTAGAACAGAGCCCGTGAAAGATATTCTGACAACAAAGAGCTGCCCAATTTTCTCATCACCTCCATTTCATGTTTTCCTCATAGTCCTTTTACACCATGATGCTGATCAGTGCCAGTGCCCAGGATGCCTTGTGCAAATTTGGGGAGTGTGTCTGAGCTTTATACCTGCTTTCAGAAGATGGTGCCCACCTTTCCTTGCAGAAAGCACTGCCAGTTCTCCTACAAAGCCAAGCATCTCCCAGCACAGCTGTTTTAATGAGCAGGAGTCAGGCTCTCCTCCAGCCCAGGCTGTCTCCTCCAGGACTCCTCAAAGGCTCTCACTCTGCATCTGAACTGCACTGGCTTTTAATGCATCCAGCAGATTTACACCTGCTTGTGGAGCCTGCCAAGAACATTTTGGAAGTACCTGGCCTATGATTTTGGCCACCCTTTGCCCGCTGTGCATTTCCCTGGTACATAGAATGAACTCATTCACTTCAGCTATTTGGGTACACACCTCTTTTTTCCAAAACTGCTTGCTCTATTTTAGCATAACTTTCAAGAACATCCCCTAGCACAGAGAGTCATTGAGAGCACAGCACCAGCAAAGCACCTGACAAGCAGCTGCACTGCTCCAAAACTGATTGACTGCAAGGGGATTTGTGGAAAAAGGGATTTAACATGCCCACCCTTCCAGTATAAATGGCAGTGCTGCTTTCCAGTTTGTTTGACTTACATGTTCTATATGGCATGTGTCCCTGCAGGAATTTATTAAAACACACCAACAATTACAGTATGGAAAGAGATATTGTGGCCTGCTGCCTTCAGCCAGGCTTTGGTTGCCCTCCAGTGCCACGCACTTGGTGTGTGGCCTCTGGAAGTCATTTGGCTTCCAGGAATGGAGTTGCCCAGGTGAAAGGTGGCCTCAGCCCCCTCTCCTGTCCCCAGCAGCCCAGGACTGCCAGCACACTCAGCTAGGTTGGGAACAGCCCTTGTCCCAGAGGCACAGGATTAATTAATTTGCACGGACAACGGCATTTTGGAGATGCTGCACTCAGTCTAATTGCTAGGGACTGTAATAGGTCCCAAGTGCATCTTATTCTCGACAAGAGCGATGCTGCACAGACAAAACCATCTCTGGGCTCTCAGACTGCTGCATTATTACTGTGGCAGAAGCTTGTGTGATGGCAAGAGCCCTTTGAAGGCAGCAGTTGGATCAGCCCTCAGGTATCAAAGGTTTGTCCTGGTTGCTGCAACGTGCAAAGCTTTCTGCTGCAGCACCTCTGGGTTAACCTCTGCCTTACAGTAAAGGTGGCAGCAGAAAAGTCAAGGCCCTAATGGTGAAAGGGAATTTTTGAGAATCCATCACCATGTGTAGAGAAATACTCCAGGCAGGATCCTGATCCTCAGGAAAATCTGAGGATGGAGATGTGAGACTGATTCTTTCTGGGGCTGTTCCTCCAGCTCAGCCTGTATTATCATTTTAGAAGCTGTATGAAAGAGACTGGAGAGAAGACAGAGCAAAACTGAAATTCAAAAGTGAGGCAAGAAAGAGGGGGGATGGAGGTCCGTGTTTCTTTGAGGAGCAGGCAGAAAGCAGCAGGCACTACCTGCTGCAGCTGATTTGAGACACAAGCTGTGCCTCAAATGTGAGTCTCAAATGGAGGCCGAAAAAATCCCCCTGTCAAATCTCTGGGAGCACCACTGTCACCTTTTCAGTGCTCCAGCCATCCAGCTCACACCCTCTGCTTGTCTCTGGACAGAAGTCCAGGGGTGCAAAACTCAATAACCCCCCAGAGCAGCAGCAGCACAGCGGAAACAGCAAGGGGCTTGCCGAAACTAGCAGGGAATGTCTGCTGTAGGAGGGGAAGGATGAAAATATGGGGAAAAGGGAATTGCAGTAGCATATGGAGAGCTGTGACAGTGTGGGAAATGGGGCTTAGGAAAGGCTGCTGAAGTAGCAGGGTGGTGGAAGGGTGTGCAGGGGGAAGTGTTTCAGGACAGGCTGTGGAGAAGCAGAGCCATGGGGGTCTGTAAGAGAAGGGCCATTGCTGGAGCCACAGCAATGAAAAGTGTCACCTGAGTCCTTCTGCAGGACCTGAGGACCAGAGCAAAGCCCAGAGCAGCACCTGAGCTTGCCTGGAGGCAGTGAGTGACATCCCCTCCCTCAGTCAGGCTGATTTGTCACGTACAGGCAAGTTTCCTGTGTGCTCTGAAGGGTTTGGTGACACAGGCGACATGTGCAGCCTGAGAGAGCTGTGCAGGTGGCCACCCAGTCCTTACCCAAACGTGCCCCACCTCTCTGGCAAGCACCCACAGGTGCCTTAGCTGGGGACTTGTGCTAAGCTCCCCTTGGATGTCTGACATCCCTGGTCCCCACCCCACTGTCCCCATCCACCCAACTCATCCCACTGCTCCTGTGGTGAACAAGCCACGGGGTTTTGCACACAGGAAGTCCCTGGAGAAACACAGGTGTGGGACTGGAGTCTTAGATGCAATGTAGAGACATGAAATAAAAAAATAAAGAGAAGTCTGCAGTGCTTTCTCCATTCTTTCTGTCGTTCTCATTTCCTGTTGCTATGCCATTCTCCAGGCAAGTACAAAAGGAACAGCTTCCTCAGCCACAAAAATGAGATTATTCAAAGAGCCCCTCTGTCTTCTCATATTTATTGTGATAGGCAGTGTTAGAAGTGTTTGACAACAACTCAATTATTCGCAATGAATAGAGGCAGGATAGGCAGGCAATTATCCACTTTACCCGTGTGAGAGACACCCGTATTCAAAATCCACATTCAGAGGGATTCACATGATTTCCAAACCCTTTTGCATATTTTTAATTACCAGCTTCCATTTATCTGGATGGTTATGACTCCAATCAGTGAGCTTTGGAAAGGCTGAGCACTTGGGATGAAGCCAGGCTTGCTTTGTCTCATTCACATCAGCACTCTAATGTGAGCATTTTGGGTTAGATTTTAAGAAGCAGCCTCCAGAATGGTGCACATCAGTAGAAAAACATGATTAAAAATTTTAATCAAAATGCAAGAAATGAGAAGCATTTCCTTAAATATAGATTTCAACAAGGTGAAAAGATGATACCAAAAAGTTAAATTACATGGAAAATTTCCATTATATGAGATTTTCTTGAATGTTTAGATTCTTTCAGAGCTTGCTTTCTAATCAAATGTTTTTATGTAAATGAGTTTTACCTAATATTTGAAATATTTCTCTTCATATTTGGAGAAACCTGAACTGTTCCTTCTGAAGGAAATATTTCTATGGGTTTGATTTTATTTACAGTGTGGGAGCATTTCACAACTGCTGCAAATCCAGTTTCTACCCCTTTGGAGTACATATATGTCCTTCTGTATTATTTGCTCCCAAACATGATGGCAGCAAAAAAAATTGTGAAACTCATCTTAGGTCATGGGACTGCTCACTTTTGAAATTTGAAATTGGACTTTTACATCCACTGTTTTGTGTGTTACCAGAGTGTTCTGGCCATAGGAATCCATATTTCTCTGTGTGAAGGTTTCCAAGTTTCACAGTATCAGGATTATTCTTAACTCTTCAGCTGCTGGGATTAGATAGGATTCACACTTCTTTTAAGGAAAACCTTAAGTCATTGAATTAAGCATAATTTAGACTATTCTTTAAGTGCTCTTGTACCTTTGCTCATCATTTTTAATGTACAACTTTTCAATGCCAGTGCCATCATTTTAATAAAGTTATTCCTGAGGAATAACAAGGACCTGTGGTATTTTTTACAGCTTCTTTAAGTTTTTACTGTATCCAATTCAAACTCAAAGCACTTCCAAGTGCTGACACATCCCAGAGCAGCCAGGCCCCCAGCACACAGGTTGATCCTGAATGCATCAACCCAACTGCAGCTTCTGCCAGCTGAGAAGACCGGGACAAGGGAGAAAAAGGACCAACAGCAAAGGCTTCCCATGGCTACCTCTCCAGAGTGTTGTTTGAGGCTCTCCACAAACTGATCAATTCAGTGAATTCTCAGTTTCCATCCTTCCTATGTACTTCTCCTCCTTCTCAATTTTCATTGCACGCTCAACAATATTCCTCATCATGCTGGCTATGAGCTGGACAAAGAGTTCATCACACCTGGACCTCACCAAAGCCCCAGAACAAGGACATTTCCCACATCCTTGTAGGATCCCCCATATCTCTCATCACCACCAGCTGTCCAAGGTGCAAACCCCCCAGCCAATTCCAGGCTCCAGAGCCTGCCTGGCTGAGCCGAGCTGCAGCCAGGATTGCTGCAGAAATTGGAGCCTGCAGTAAAACTATGGAGGAGAATGTCAGTAAAAAAATGAGCAGAACTGCTCCAAACTTTTCTTTTTCATTCCTACAGCAATATGTCCTCAAGGACATATCCACTGTCAATGTGACGTTGCCTTGTCTGTGTGGCACCACATTGTGATTGCCCTGGGTGTGCTTCAGGTTCTGCAGCACTTCAGCTCTTTCAGGTAGAGGCAAAGCTCCCTTGAGCCAAGGAACCTTGGATCAGCTCTTAAAAGTTTCAGGGCTGTGACTATTATTTAATTTTTATATTTTCCTTCTCATTCTCCCAGAACGTCAATAAGAAAACTTGTTCAGGGAAGTCGGGGTCTGTATTTGCATATTTGTGCAGTAACATTGAGGGTAACGTTGGCTCGTGTTTTACAGTGTGTTTGTTTTCATTGTGCAGATTTCATCTGCTCAGGGGGATCAGTTATTTGACCTATATTAATATTTAATGGTACAAATACTTAAAATAAAAGTCCAGGCACAGCCAAGGCTTTTGGCAACTCTGTTTTAAACAGCCACCCTTCGTTAAAATCTGGCTCTGCTTGAAAGGTTTTGATTTCTTGCAGGGATTGAAACAAGGAGCAGTACTTTTGATGACTGTTTCATGACTGTTGGAATATTTTCTTGCTTAATATTGTTGCACATCAAGTCTGCATTGTAAAGGACTTTTGTACAGTTCCTTATTTACTGAGGAGATCTGCAGAAAAATGAAAGAGAAAAATCTCAGCTGGAATAATAAAATCGATCATTGTATCAAAGGAATGTCTGTTTTTGCTTTGCAGTCAGGCTAGACCAGTTTTCAGCACGGGCAGTTACTGACAATGTAATCAAATGTCGTTTCCCTCTTCCTTATTTCCCCAAACTAGTATCTTCTTAAGTTTTTCAGTAAAGACTGTAAAAAAATATTATTCCACTATATCTATCCTCTTCCAAAACAAAGTTCTCCTGGGTTACCATAATCTCCTCAATTTCAACCAAAAAGCAATCTTCCCTGGCATGCCTGTAAAAGAAGATTTAGCCTATGGAAAGGATAGGAGGCTCTTGGTATTATGATAAATTATCTGTCTAATACAGTCCAGTCTATAGGTTTTATTTTTGTTGCTATAAAGCAGCATGAAAGCAAGTGAATGGCTCACTATGGATCAACCAGCTGCTTTTCAGTACCTCTTTCAGTAATCCAGCATATCTCAGCTTGCCTTTCACTCCATGCACGGGGAAGAATATCCCTGTGTCTACCTTTCATGAACAAAATGCACACTTTTGCCTCGGGCTAGGGATGTGTCAAGAAGTGGAGGAAAAAAACATAAACCAAGCCTCTCAAGAAAGAAAAACAATCTTTAGAAACACACTCGGCACAACTATATAAGAATCCTGAAAGCTGACGACATAAAGAAAGAAAAAAACCAAACTCAGAGCAAATGTGCAATCAACTTGGATATGATGCAGTTAAAAAGCAGACAAAGGCTTTATACAAACTAATGAATTGATTTAAGGCTCCACTGGGTGATATACAATGACATATTATTTATGTAACCTGTAGTTTACTGTTCACATAGTAATTTCCACCTCCCACCCTGTCAAATAGAAGAAACTTTTTCACCTTAAATCTTAGATGATGATGAGCCCAAATAGCAGGAGAGGATGTATAAATGAAAGTAATTTAGTGAAGAAGGCTTGACTGACATGAAAACACAATAAAAGTTATGATAATGTTAGGGATATCAAAGTGAAAGCCAGGTGGGCAGACGAGAATAGGCAAGTTCCCAAGTCAATCTGAAAGGAGTTCTTCAACACTGGGGAAAATCCAGCCATTTATTTTTCAGCTTATCACTCCATGGGTCAAAAACTATGTATTAAATTTGGAGCACAAAGACCTGCCTTGTCTAACAATTGTACTTATTGTAGAGACAGGCAGGGAGGAGGGGGAAGGAGAAGACTTTCAAAAGCTCAACACATACTTTAGAGAAGATGATTTGGGGTTTTCTCTCTAAAAAGCAGACCAGTTGAATCTCACCTGTCCTACTTTTCAGGAAGTTGTATATTAAAATGCCTTTTTAAAGTGTTTGTGATTACTTCTTGTTGGAGCAAGGTTTCCACTGTTTCTCGGTAGTCACAACCTCTGCTGAGGAAACAGCCTGGCTCCCTGGAAGTGTTCCCACATGGGATTGTTAGACCTGGACTTTCAGCATAACTGAAGCTGTGAAAATTATCTCTGAAATTATCAGGCTGCCTACCCAACGCTTGGACAGTGCATGGCTGAGCCCAGCAGCCCAGTCTGTCTTCAGCTGCAGGGATGCAGTTTGGATAAGGCCCTTGCAGACAGCAAGTGACTAAAATCCAGCAGATCAGTTCCCAAAATCAGGATGCTGCCAGCTCGCAGAGGAGCCAGGCTGCACGAGTGCTTTGTGCCAGGAGCAGAGGGCTGACAGGTTGGGGTCCCACTGCCAGTGTTGTTCCCTGAGGATTTCCTTGCAGCCCAACAGCGACCACCAGCAGCTGCCAACCCACAGAGATTTGGCTGCTGGGTTTGTAAAGTGACACACAGTTATACATAGAAGGGTCTTGCTCTTTCTCAGATGGGCTTGGCAGATGTTTAGGCATTTTTAAAATAATAACAGAAAATAAGCAAACACTCCAAAATCTCTCGGGCACTTCAGTTGTTTCAAGGATCCAACACGTCATTAACATTCCTTGTCCTTCCTGTTGGATTCATTCATGGTTCTGTCTGGTTTCTGCCCTGCAAAAAAGATAAAAAACCTAGGCTGTGGAGAGGTGTTTGCTTGAATGTCTTTCCATTTTAAGTCTCCATCCCCCCAGAAAAAAACAGAAAGGCCTGATGAGAATGAAATAAATAATATCCCTGCTGAGAATTAAGTAAATAACAGTCCCAGTGGTTAACTCCTCTGCTTGAGAGCACAGTCAGGTGCTCTGAGCACTGGACCAAGCCCTTCCAGCTTAACCCTGCCAAGCTGGAAGCACAAAGGGGATTTATTTCATATTTAGGGAGGAAAAAAAAGTGGGATACATTGTTCTCCGGGGCAGAAAGGGCACGAAGGTTTCTATTCTGAACCTGCTATTTTTGGGAGCAGTCCAGTGAGTCAGTGGAGAGCCCCTCCATGTGCTGACACAGAGGAAATCCCAGCTCTGAGTGCTGCTTCCGAGCTGCTCTGAGCTCAGCTGAGAACAATGCAACAAACCAGGGCTACGGTGGGTGGGTGGGAGGATGGAGGGGTGGATGGATGGATGGATGGATGGATGGATGGATGGATGGATGGATGGATGGATGGACAGCAAGGCAGTGCAGCTGATGGAGCAGCAAGGCATATGGCAGGACCAGAGGGGACATCACCCTCTGAATCATCTGACACTACAACCAATGTGTTAATCCACCGGATTTCCTGCCGGCTACCAGTAAGAAGGGGAAATATCTTCGTAACCGGGAGAAGGGTTTCACTTTCCAGCATCCACTTCCTCAAGAGGGTACTGGGTAAGTGAAGATAAGGCCAAGTTTGCCTGGCAGCATTCAGAGTCTCTAGCTTTGGACATCTAATTTTGTCTCTCAGAACGAGCTCCTGAAGCAACCACCTCTGAGGATGTCCATTTAGATATTCTGAATTGCCCCCCAAAAATGCTATTACCTGATGAACAGACCTGTGGCTCTATTCACATTTATTTATACTACTTTCTTCAGTCCTATTTTGAATATTTTTAATGCATTCTGGCTCTTGGGCAATATTCTGTGTTGTGCTGATGAATGGGTCCATTTTTTCATGCGGTTCATTTTCAGCACCTTGATCAGCTGATCTTCATCTTGAATAAAGAAACACAAGCTCTGGGGGCCAGACTGGTCTGTGGAGCAGCAGGTTCTGAGACCATTGGCTTCTCATCTGCAGCTAAACAAGGCAGAGATCAATAGCTAATTAACAATCCTCTTTATGGGCAAGTGTTTAGACTGAGAAAAAGAGCCATGGCATGTAAACACCAGCAATTCCCCAGTCCCATGAAAGGAGGCACACACACAACTCCTTCTCATGTTTGTGTTCTATGTTTGTCAATACAAAACTATCAGACCAATGTCCATGGCAAAGGAAGTGCAAAAATAGAAGTGATTCATTTTCAGACGCAAATAAATATTTCTGGGGGGAAAAAACATCCCAACATTATCTGTCCATCCAGCTCAGCTTGAATCCCTAAAATCAAAATAAGGTTATGGGAATGTTGAGGGGAAATAGGACACAGTAAAAAAGAGATACCTTGTTGTGGCTAATTAATTGAAAAGCAGGTTCCACCTGCATCCTTATAGCTAAAGCGAGTTTATTCCTGCTTTTTCACCAACTGATGGAGCTCTTTACTGAGTGGTGTTTAGCAGGGATCAAGGTGATACTATACCTCTTTAGAGAGGCAGCCCTCTCCAAAGATCTGTTAGTGTCATGACTTGCCAATGATGTATTGCTCTAAAAATGGTGTCATCTACAAAAGAACAGGTCCTGAAGCAGATTTACCCCTAATTACAGGAAGGAAGGAACAGGAGAGGTATGCAGATACCAGAAGATTCATCTTGCCAAAATAGAAAGTGTGTTGCTGCAAGCTGGAGAATTTAAATGGTGATGCTTTGGGAAGACTCCCATGCTAAACAAATACCTCCTCTGCAATAATCAAGAATTAGGCTGGAAAAATGCAGATATCCGAAACCATAATGTATGTGGTTTTGTAGATAAGACATTTACTTCCAGCCAGAGAGACTCAAAATACCTTTTTACTTCATCTTCTAATATAGCACAGCGTCTCACACTGAATCTATGACTCAGTATCGTACAATCACATCCTGCCTTTATTAGGTAATTAGTCCTAAGGAGCAACTGGAGAAGTCCCACTACCCTCTAGTACTTCTCAGGTTTCCTGCATTTGTCACCTGAAGATGCTTATTTGCCATCCTGTGCTACTGCTAATTATCATTATTTTTTATACCAGGCATTTGCACTGGGTTGTTGTGTCAGTCTAATAACCATGGTGCTCCCATGCAATGATACACAAGGGTGCACAGCTGAGAGGGTTTTATGCATTTTCTCCATTTCAGAGCAGAAGACTTATAAAATGGTTGAAATTACTCTACAGCCTTAGACAAGTCATTTAAATTAGTAGCAAGCCCAGGGAAAAAAAAAAACAAGAAGACAAACAAGCAGTCTAAATCTCAGCTCCCACTCTAACCAGAGAACCACACAAATGTACCTCTGTACTGGTTCATTATCGTGTATCACATAACCACCAGTACATTGTCTTTGAGAGCTGAGCATAGTAGGCATTAAGTTACTAAATGCTCTTATCATAAAACAGATATTGCAGTCCTCAGGTTTCCTCTGTTAATCTGTTTGTTTTGCTGTATCTGGAGGATAAAAAATGTGGGAGTATGAAACATTTATCTGTTAATTAGCAATTATAAAACAGTAATGGAGCTTATGTGTTTTAAAATATGTAAGACAATGTTTGCTTTTATGCTTTCTTTGGAAATATCATAAGGATTGAGGTATATTCTGTAAATAATTTAAAACACTATCTGAAGAGATAGGTGTAATCAAATGAAAGACAAAAGTCTATGCTGAAAGTTGACCTTTTTAGCAAAGCTGCGTGTGTTTGTATAAGCACAAATGTCTTCGTGCCAGCTTCAGCATTAGGACTTGCCTAATTCATTTAAACATATGCAAATGAATACAAGGTGTCAGGCTACGCCAGTTAATCGCTCAATGAGTTGCATTTGTCAGCAAAATTTCCTTTCAATACCCTTTCCCTGCTCCACTGATAAGAGAAGTTTTTGTTCTTTCTGTACACAGAGGGCTGGAACATTTAGAGTATCTCAGTGCTTACTTGATGGGGTGCAACCATCGTCATCATGGGGGAAAAATGCAGAATAAATCAGCCTGCAGAGTGATTTTGATTGACACGTGGTGGGATCATACATCTGAAGTTTAACCTGGCAGAGTTTCTGTCCCTTCTGAGCCACAAACCCCTGTCAGCTTCATGCTGCAAAGCAACACCAGACAGAAATCCCCACGCTGAAAAATTTACACTGAGCCAGCAGGAAACTGAGCCATTTGCAAGTGTGTTCACCAGGGAGAAGCTAAAAGGGGAGGCCACGTTCAGAGGAGGATTTCTGTGTCCTGATTTCATTGAGAGCAGGATTGCACTGGTAGGGGAAAGGCAAGTCCTGCGAGGCTTCCAACTGCAGCTGGAGCTTGAGGAGACAGAGCTGCAGAGGGACAGGGATGCAACAGCAACATAAAACCCCTTTCTTGTTAAAGGGATATCCCCTGGCCTTTATCACCAAGGTGTATCTGTGGTTTTATTTATTACTGTCAGCTGATAGACCATGTCTGAGAAGTCGCCTTTAAGATTCTCTTCCCAAACACTCAAAGAGGATGAGTAAATGTGGAATAGAACTGTAAGAGTACATTTTCTAAATCTGAGTAGAGGAGTGCCCAGGTCGAACTGGGCTCGTCAGCTTGGAAAAGAAAAAACTGGGGACACAAAGGGGATTCAAGAAAGCCATGGGTGGACTAGGCCTCCAAAGTGACTGCAAGCTCTCTTAATCTCAATCAGTTGGCCTCACAGCAAGATATGGGCTCGCTGACATGGGCAGCTCTGCTCTGAGGTTCCTGTTTCTTTGTAATCTCATCATTATTTATGGTGAGATAGGACTTCTGCAATGATTTTTTGTCTCTCTTCCACATTTGGGGGGGGGGGGCTGTGAAGCACCAAAGTCTTTGTGTCTAGGAAGGGCTCCAGTGAATTGCTTTGAACTGCAGAAAAACTCCCTCATGGAAGGCTAGAAAAGATGTGGGTGATCTCTGAGATGATGAGCTCACTCAGGAGGTTAAAGTTTATGATGAAGATGTTGAGCTGGCACAAGCAGTGACCTTGGGAGGGAACAGAAAGACACTGAGGAAGTGAGGTGCCAACCTCCATTATTTCTGAAGCTTCCTTCTTTGCCATTTCCTTCATTTCCAGATCCAGCTATCAGCGTAAGGGTAGCTTTGATGAATTTTCCAAGCACACGGCCAGATACTCTCCTACAGAGAAACAGCAGGCTTTAATGGCAAGCCAGAAGGAGCTGCCTTCCTTGCCATTAACGCCACCTGAGGATTGAAAACCCTCAGAGTAAGTCTAGAGGGATGCCAGCCAAAGCTTCCTATTGTTTCAGAAAAAATGTGCCTGTCATTAAAGCATGGCAGGGAAGTGCTTCCATTATCTCCTGGAGATATTCCTCCCTTCCCATTGCCACTTCCTTCCCATCACCACCCTGCCAAGTTCCTGCCGAAGCAGACACTCCTATAACACCCACTGTTCTCTCAGCCTTGGTGCTATTTGTATTAATCCCAATATTAATTGTCACTATTAACCCCAGGGGAGCTGGGAGGGCAGTTTTCGAGCCAAAGCAATGCCAATGCCATCTCACTTCTGCAGGGAATTTCATGTCCATCCATCAAAGGCAACACAAAGAGAGAGACTTTAGGAGGTCAGATGTTGAAAAACCACGAAAAGCTTACATTTCCCTGCAGTACTCTGAGCTCTATTCACCTCCATACTCTGCACCTTCTCTCAACTGCCCTGTATCATGGCAACCAGCTAATGGGACTGTGCCTTAATAAAAATGAGCTCTGCAACCAGAAATAAGTGAATATTAGATATTTTCCCTCATTTGTGACTCTCAACCTTGTGGGGGTTTTAGGTGTTTTTTTTTTCCTGTTCCTGCTGCTTTTCTCCTGAGGCTCTACCAGGGGTTCAGACCTGAGCAAGCTGGACACAATTTTCAAATAAAAATAGCCAGCTTATCTCTCAAACAGATTCAAACAAATTTTTTTTCTAAATTGGAGGTTTGGGGGAGTCCTTTGTATGTTGGATCTGAAGACCAGATTTCCCATTTCATGAACCTTGTGTCACAATGACATCCCAAGTGTCCTGGGTGCTCCACCTTGGAGGAGTTTCTGAGGAGAAGCACTTCTGCTTGCTCATTTGAGAGACCTCCCAGGGCACATGGGACACCACTCATACTTTACTGCAACACACAACGCTCTGCTGTCAACAAAACTGTGTGTTGCTAGAAACAAAACAAAAAGAGAGACTAGAAAAATAAAGTTAGCTTTGTGGAAGGAAGTTGCTAGTTAAGAACGTGGCTGTTGGAAACAGGTGTTAATCTTTACTGGCTTGGTCCCTGCAGGAGTCACACAAGGTGCCAAAATGTCCCTCAGCTTCTTGTAATGTCATTGCCAGCCGCACAGAGAGTGCAGTGACTTCTCCTCCCTCCCCTGCCCTGAGAGACACAGAAGAAATAAAGGGGGAATATATTTGGCATGGAAGTCCTGCCTCGGGAAGTGCTGGCTCTATCTGCCATTGCCCATTGCAAACAAGAACAGCAGGGGCTGCAGCTCAGCTGCCAGATTAACCCAACAGCAAACTGCTAACACCAGTTCTAGCCCATGTAGGATTTTTTGAGGCCTGACCACATTACCTGTCCCAAAGGAAGGCCTTCTCCTTCCTCTGCTCTAACACA
Source organism: Corvus cornix cornix (assembly GCF_000738735.6). Taxonomy (NCBI): domain Eukaryota; kingdom Metazoa; phylum Chordata; class Aves; order Passeriformes; family Corvidae; genus Corvus; species Corvus cornix. Next base: position 3,327,617 of record NC_046344.1, read on the forward strand.
CCCCACAAATTTGGCAGCGCTGCCCCATGGTCCTGCAATCCTGTGGGAAGTTCCTGCTGGTGGAAGAGCTTCAGTGAGCTGAAATGCACTCCAGGCTGGGTGCAGAGCCCCAGCCCCCAGACAGACCAACCAAAGATTTGTGGAGAAGTGGTGGGATTGGAGTGGTTGGGATTGTTCTGTGTCATGCACTGGGGCCATTGCATTGTACTGTACAGGGGGAACCTTTGGCATCATACCAGACTTACTCCCACTCTTTCTGTGCCGGTATTAATAATAAAAATGGCAAGAATTGCAGTCCCTTCCCTGTTCTCCCACTGTAACAAGTGAGTCTGATTTTCAGACAATATGACAGCACTCCCAGTTGCCTTGTGAACAGACCCAGCCTGCAGCTGTGGCTGTGACACAGCAGCTTGAGCATGCAGCACACGCAGCTGTAACAGGTACAGCAGCCATGTGTTATCCTGCTTCTGGTCTTGGGCAATTAAACATCTGCTTTCCACAGGGAAATAATCTTTTTTGTGTAAGCCTAAGGGAAAGGAAGCTGGCTTATTTCATTTTTCACACCGTGCATTTACTCTTCATTAAGATAGATTACAATTAAGGCAGCCCAGCATCACTCAAGCCATTCCTTTCCACCAATAATGACAGGCGGCAACTTTTGATCACTGGCCACTTCGATGGCCAAACCATCAACCTTTTTGCCTGTTCATTCAAAGAGCCCTTGGGGAGCTACCAACTCATGTGCAAGCTCCAAACACTCCCATGGTACAAATTCACATCCCAGCTTCTTTGACCCACTTCTAATCGTTGCATTCAAATCATTATTTTTAGATTATGCACTTTAGAAAAATAGCCTCTATGCAAGGCAGAAAAGCCAAACTGAAGACAGCTTGCAAATTCCAACCACCTCACACTACAGCAATGTCCAAGAGAGAGGCCATAGAATCAGAGAATAGCTGAGTTTGGATGGCATCCCTGGGTATCAGCCAGTCCAATCTGAATGTCTACAAGCACCTTGGCTAACAGATACCATAAATATAAATCTGCAAGGACAGAGCAGAGAGTTGTTGCTCAGAATTTGCAGGGGGATTTTAAAGCTGAAATGTGATGTGCACTTAGCTACAGACTTCCAGAAAAAACAGGGGTATCCTTGTAATAGTTTGTCCATTCAATTTGTTTGGGGTATGCACATATGAGCCCCAGTCAGTCAGGACACGGGAGCCAAGTGCACACAGATTTTTATGCCCTGTTCTAATACCCATTCCCTGTTTACTCCTGCAGCAAACCAAATGCAATTTCTCATGTGTTTGTCCAACGTGAACACAAATCTGGCCTCTGAACTTCCCTGGTCCATTTTGAGCCTTCTTTAAACTTCAGTGGCTGTCTCAGACAGGTTCCCCCACTCTCCCCAGGTTTTCCACTTTTTGCACATTTAGCACATTTCCACTTGCAGTTTTGCCTTTTTCCCAGTGCAGTCAAGTGTGTTTTCAAGCAGCTGGGGGTCCACTGGTACACACGTGCATTTTACACATTTTGAGACTTCTAAGCCAAATGAAGAGAAGCAGCAGTTTGGCTCCCCCTGAGCCATCACGCAGGGCTGGAGCAGACCCAAGAGGGTGTGTGTGCATGTGTGAAAGGAAGGGAGAGCACTAACGAGCTCAGGTTGCATCCAAGACAAAACAGTTACTCATTGCCAGAAGCCAGTGGCTTTGCCTACTTGAGGAATTCCCATCTCTAACCTTTGCAGATAAAAAAACCCCTGTTGCATTTAGCCAGCCCCTCATCATCCTCTCATTTATCAAACACAAACAACTGTCTCTAACAAGTCAACCAAAGCATACAGGGAAATGCAGCATTCCCAGCTCTTAAACCTATCGGTTACAAGCAAAGAGACAGTGGCTAAACAAATAGAGGAGTAATCTTTCAGAGGAATTGGCTTCCTATCTATTCTGAGAGTGCCTGCAAATGCAGCAGTGATTTATTAACCTCTATTGAAGGACAGAGCTGTTAATAAAAGTTCACCTACAAAAAACACGCAAAATGTGGATATCCACAAATGACAAGTTCCTGAGATTCCCATTTAGCCCAAATCAGCACAGCACAGGGCATAAGCAATTGCATCTATTCAAATAACATGCTTAAGTCCCATTGGTTTCTTTTATTTGAAATAAAGACCTAGATCCAGAATAAAACAAGAGCACTTTTCATGACCTAAGTTCTTAGAGCCGGCAGCTTCATACAGTTAAAGTCATGTTCAGTGTTACTGCATTAGGAACCAAGTCAAAAAGAAGAGGTCAAGAAGTAGTACCCACACTTGCAAAGATCTCTCATGTATTATGGCTTATTTGCATTTGCATAAAAACCCAGGTTTGGGATATTTTTCATGTCCACTGGCCTAAATTTGATGCAGTTCAAATGAGAGCAGAATCTGGCTTTGTTTTAGTGAATGTGTTGAGTGTATGATCTCTTAGGACTCAATATTCTGGGTAATTATGCTTTTGTGGAGAGCAGGATGTTGCATGAAGGGCTCTCTTCATTAGTTTACAGACTTACTTTTTAATGCTTGAAACATTTTAATAGTGCTGACGACCATAAAGCTGTTGTGGCAATTAGAAGAAAATAGATTATATTTTTAAGTAAGGTACCAAAAATCATACTATTCATGCCTGCCAAAAATAGCAGCTTTGGATTTCTCATAAGAATTTCAGTACTGAAAGGAGGGGAAAAATGTCAGAGCAATCATTCCTCACTCTGGGAATCAGTGAAAAAGCTTAGTGGTCCAGACTGTGCAAGATCCACAGTCCAGATTCCCACCACTGTGTCCCTCCTGTGCTCATTTAGACATGTGCAAAGTAGATATAAATTTCTATTGCAGCAGAGAAATATTCCTGCTTTCCCAGTTTCCAAAAGTTTAAATGACAAAACCTATTACAGGCCAGGGGAGAATCAGCCCCAGAACAGTACTTGTTTAACTGAAACGCCTCAGATATTTTGCTTTTTCCCAGGAAGGAAAGATCACTGAGAATAGATTTTTCTTGTATTATTTCTAATAAATTCTGGTCCCAACACAATGAAAATATGCTGAAAAAAAAGACTGTTAGACTTGTCCATAAGATTAAGAAAAAGGATCCAGCTAGAAAAATTAAAGGAAATTTTAAGGACTTGTTATCAAAAATTATTTCAGGTGAATGAAGGAGCTTAAATTAGGGGTAAAGCTTTGGCAGAGATTTTCAGTTAGGTTTTCTGGTTGCAACATACAGATCCACAAGTATTCCCATTGTATTTGTCCCATGTGAGAGTTCATTAGATTGTTAAATCTATTTGAAAAAAGACACGGGGCTTTAGCTGTGCATAGACTAACAAATGTCTGGGCAATAATGATATGAACTCTATCCAATATTTGTGCTGTTTGCAGCATATTAGTAAATATCAGGCAGAATATAAGTCATTTGTCCTAAAGAAGCCGATAATTTAAGACACCTAAGGAATTCCAGTGCTTTGCAAGGCAGTACATGAAGTAACATGCAACTCATGCTGTCATTATGGCTTATTTGAGGGGTTTAGATAAAGGGGAAAAATGCCAAAAGCAAACTAACACTTCAGAGGCACAGCTAAGAAATGACATGCTTTATGTGGGGGGAGGGGGTGGTAACTTTTCCCTTGCTGATTTTATTTATTTTTTCCCCAAATCTGAGTAATTATGGCATTCCATTTCTTGCACAGCCTAATGCCTGGATGTATTGCCCAGACTGTGCTGCTCAAACACATTGTCAGGACACAAACTTCTCTGTCCTAGGGCACAGACTGAGTGATCCGATCCTCCACTGTCGAATTACCCTGCTTGTGTCTGGGGCAGGTCCCACTGGAGAATACACAGGAATCCTGCAGATCAGCCAGGAAGCACTCCAGCCCAGGAGAGACTTTCCTAATTCCCTTCTGAGGCACCAGTGCCAACATAATGTTCTTGGCTTGGAGAAGTGTGAGCTCCTGATTCATTTTTATTTTTAAATTAACCACTTCACGGTGGAAACCCCAAGTCTTTCCACTCCAAGGATTGCCATTATTATTAGTGACATTTAGTTGAGTATCACATAAAGAACAGCGTTTCCTGGGGGTCAAAATGCTGTCTCAGATCCAAGCTAGAACTGCTGTTGTGTTCTGTGGGGCTGACCAGCTGGAGATGTGGAGAGATCTTTCTGCCTGGGACGAGCAGGGCGAAGAGCATCCTCCCTTGATTCACGATGCCACCACTGCTCACAAAATGAAGAAGGGCTTCTGCTTGGAGGATAGATGTGGGAAGTGAATACAAAGAACAGAGACACACAGATGGGAGGGAATGAGTAAAGGAAAGGGGAAGAGAAACTAAAAAATTTGGTGAACTCCAGTGACAGAATCTTTGCACACAGGACATGCCTAGCACAGAAGCTGCCATGCAGCAAGGGCTCCTCCTCCGTGCCTGTGTCAGACAGGTTTGGATTTGGATTTGGCCCTTCCCAGCACAGCTGAAAAGACCTGGCTTTGGTTGTATGATCCCTGGTGATAGCCCAGGGATTCATAGTCCTGCCCAAAGGTGAGCTGGTGAGCTGGTGAGAAGCCCCAGATGAAGGAACTGTCCACATCACTGGAAGATTAATAAGATGTGTCATTCCTCAGAGAGTAACTCAGCAGAATAATGGGAATATCTTCAGAAATGTCTCTTTCTTTACACCAGAATTAGCCCCCTGTGCTCATGGTCAAGCAGACCATGCTAGGCAAAATTAGGACTTGGTAATCAAGGCTTGGGCTACAATAAATCTCCCAAGGCAAATGATATCAAAATCAAAGAAGTGTGTCTACTCAGGTAGGGAAACACACATCATGTCTTGGTTTGAGTTTGGTTTTGGTTTTTTGGGGGTTTTTTTTCCCTTTGATTTCATGTCAGGGGCAAAAAGAAGAAGCAGACATCAATTCAGCAGCTTCATGAGTGTAGTGTGTCATCCTACAGCCAGCGAGGGCAGACCTGGACATATCCTTTCCATCAGCTACTCCAGACCCTCAGTGTGGTCTTCGAGGTGCGAACCTTGGTCACTGTGAAGCCATGCTGTTCCACACAGGAACATTTTAGTACGCAGCTGACAGCTCTCACTTGCACTTTACACTACAGACGTGGCAAGTCTGCAGGCACATGAGCATTTACAACGCTCTTGGGTTACTGAGTACGCAATGGCTCATGTGTTCGTGCCATTGGCAGGCCTGGCAGAAACCCAATATCACTCCTGACTATGTGGCAACCCCGAGTTTAATGATCAAAACTGAAACAAAAAGCCCAGATAACATTAAAGTCACGTTTCAGCTCAATCTCTGTAACTTTGAACCATTAGGTCAAGGCTGAAGGTTTCCTGGGGAATTTTTCAGCAGGACAGCCACGTAGCTCACTTCAAAGCGCACGGACTTCAAAATCTCATCTTTGACAAGGGATCATTTAAAACCTGCCCAGTTGTTGTTGCAGGGCAGAATTCAGGTCTGAGGATGAAACAAACCATTACCTTTCCAACCTGCTGCACCTGGGTGCTGCTTTGCTGGAGGCAGAGACCCAGAAATTCCCTCCCCATCGCCTTTTGGGCCCATCCCCAATTTTGGTTCTCATTAACTGCCTCTCAGTAGAATGGAGGGCCCCCAGCAGAGATCAGTGCCTGACACCACAGATAGGTACAGAGGGTGGGATTCCTCTCACCTCATTTTAGCTGTCTAAAGATTAGCTATCTAGTTTACACTAGTCATCTAGTCTCCCTTTATAGTCCATGGGGAGAGATAGGCACCTTTGTGGCAAAATTTGTCAAGGGTCCTAGCTGATGAATTTAATGTGTGTGTTTAGGCCTGAATTCAGCACAGTACTTAAGCAAATGCTTATCTTTAAGCACATGAGTGATCTGATCTCTGTTAAGTGGAGCACTTCAGCATGTTCTGAGTTTAAAGATTACCATGGGCCTAAGTGCTTTGCAGAACTGCTGAGCGTGGAGTTGGGCTTGACACACGAATCATGGCAGAGCATGAACCCAAAGCACAGCATTGAGCCTGGAAGAAAGAGGGATTTGGGGAAGGGTGATGGGAGGGAACACAATGCTCAAAGGAAAACAATGTTTGAGGGATGGCTGAAAATCCCAGGTGAATAAAAGAGACTGGAAGGCTTAGAAACAACCCTGGGTGGGTGTCTCTGGTAGCTGTAAAATTCCCAGTGGTCACAGCAGGTGCTCTGCCCTCCTTGCTGCTGCCACAGAACAAGGTGACATTCAGTGCAATGGAAATGCAACAAATCCAAAACCAATATAGGGAACATGGATTCAATGCAGGTGCAATGAATTTATGGACATCACCACCACAGGAAGTCACAGAGGGTTTAACAGTACCAAACAAGAGGCTGAATATTTCTGAGGATATCCAGAGAGTGACAAAAATAATACCAAAAGGGAAAATTATGGTGTGATTCCCCAGCATCTTTCTCTGGGGCTTGAGCCAGTTTCTAATGGCTAGAAACCAAGGTGCAACCCACAAGAAAATGATGAGGGAGCGCAGATAACCTCACAGCAGCCTCTGTTTGGATCTCTCACATCACTCTGAAGCTTTTTGTACCAACCACTGTCAGATTCACACTGAACTGATGTGAGTATCCGTCCCTGGGCTCTTCTTTTGAACCTCTGTATGCAAAAAAATCCTATAACAGTCTCAGCACTTAAACAAACGCGCTGAATTTAAATTTTAAACTCCAGTTTCTCCTGTAATTAATGGGTGCTGGTTGGAGCACAGGGCTGCATTTAGAAAAGGTTGACTTGATAAGGTAAAATTAGCCCAGTGAGACAACATCCATGTCTATAACATACTCTGAACTATATCCCATGCTTTCTAAATACCCTGTTCCACTTCATGCTGACAAAAGTGAGATCTTAACTATGTCCTGAACTACAGAGGGAAAACATCAGCTCAGGGGGGGTCTGTATATTTATGTGTGGTCCAGGTTTTCACATATCTCTATCTGTACCCAAACCTGGATCTGTTAAAATGAGAGATCTTTCAGTTCTTTTTCTAATCTTGGTGTCATTCTGCCTACAAATTGCTGACAGACAGATGTCATGTAGGTCCCATGGAAGAGGCCAGGAGAGAGGAGGCTGCAGGTACCAAACTCATTTTAGGGAGAAAAATACCAAAGAGGCAACAAGACAAGCAGGAAACCCAAAGTAAAAAGCAGAAATTCAAATGCCACGGCAAGAAATCACTTTCAATTGCACTGTACAGCCTTAGAATCTTTGTGCAAGAAATGATGTTTTACCAGTTTGAGTTTGGGACGTTGTTTAATAGCCATGTTCTCAGCACAGAGCCCTGCCCTGGGAGACATCTCTCTTCCCCTTCCAGGAGGGACAAGTGATGCAAACATCTGACAGGTGACCCTGCCTACAGCCCACATTGCAAAACATCACAAGAGAAGCACAAAAAATTACTGCTGCACTTCAAATCAGGTGTCTCCCATGCCAGTGGTTGGAACAGAACAAAGGGTGGAGAAATCTGAATTCTGAGGAATAAATTCCCTTATTTTCTTACAGGAGATCTTTGCATGACGGAGTAATTTGCCCATGAGGCTCCAAGTGGGAAACAAGCCTGAAAAACATCAGCATCTGCAGATTTTAGCTGTCTTGGTCTAAGTAGGAAAGCAGACAGGGAAGCAAAGATGATTTACCTTTTTTCATGGGAAAAAAAAGGACATCCAAGCAGAAAGTCGGAGGAATCACCTTCCAATATTTTTTTCTCTTCTTATACTATATTCCTTTTCTTTTCCTACGTGGGTGATAGTTACAGGAAGCCGATTGATGATGTTTCATAGTGCATGTCAGGAAATATTAATATCACCTTTTAATTACCATACAACACCCTGAGTGCTTTTACAGGATGTGTTGAGGGGGAGAGCTTTATAGCTAAAATGAGTAATAGAGCACCTTTCAGTACCTACGGCCTTTGGAGTGCTGAGCAGAAAATTAAATTTAAAAAAAACCCCAATCAATATTTCTAACACAAATACATTGCTTCTAACTATTCTGAATTGTCCCTCATCTCTTAGTATTTTGTTTTTCTTAAATGGTCTCCCTGGAGACAAGTGATTGCATGAGGTTATGGGCTTTTCCTTAAAATAGAAGAAATTGTAAGTTTTTAACTCCTGGTGCCTATGAAGAAAAACCTGAACAATGTTCCTAACAACCCAGAAGCTGATTAAAAGAAGCTCCATGTTTTGTTTTCTGTATTTATTGTCTCCATTCTCCAAGCTCATCTCATGTATTTGGATACCTGCCAGACGAGTTATGAATATTCATCGCAAATTACCAAAATGCAAAGTAAAATAAGTGTTTGGGCATTAGACTGGCAGAATCTGGATGAGTATTCGTGGGGCTTGTTGAGTAGCTGGGCAGGAACCCTGGTGCTGGGGCTGCAGGGAGCAGCCACACACACCAGCACACAGGTCAACCCATGGTCACTGATTTCCAAGGGCTTTGTGTCAGCCACAGCTACCAAACTCCTTGGTGCTGACTGTGCCTTTAAACTTTATTCCTTCTGCAGAAGGTATTGCCATTGATTGATTAAAATCTTGGCTTGCTGGCCCAGGCTGACTGCAGTGCCCCACGGCACTGGCTGTGATGATGACTGCTTCAGTTCCCCACAAAGAAATGTGTGTTTGCCTCTGTGTGGAGGGGAAAAAATAACGTATTTTCCCCAGTGATCAGCAATCCACATGGATTTCTAATAATCAGAGGGCTTCCTCTGGTCCAGCAGCATGTTGTAAAGCAAAGTTTATAATGTTGAAACAGCGATTGCTGGCGGCTGTCTTCCTAATTTCTTGCCTAAGTGAAGTGCAGAGACCAATTTCCCATTTTACTGTTACCTTCAATAAAAATTAGCATTTAACTTGTCAGAAGGAGCTATCTCTCATGCCAAGCAGTGTCACAATGTTGAAAACTCTGCACTAGTATGTTTCTGTTAGCTTTTTTCCAGCAGCAGGGCAGTTCCCAGAATAAAGGAGCCAAGATTCAATTCCTTGTAATTATTGACAGACGAAACACATGTGCTTAACAAAAAGGCAGGCGTGGAAGTACAGCCCAGGGCCAAGTTTAATGGCCTATTGGTGATAGCCTGCAACAAATGGACATTTGAGAGATTTGTGCACTGCCTGTGAAATGAATGAAAATGGATTTTTAATTATGCATCAGCTGTAGAAGTTGTTTGCAGCCAAGCCACTTTTAAGCCGGATGTTGGGAAGATCAAGATGAGAGTTTTCATCCTGGGAGCTCTTGGGTTTGGTTGAAACTCTCTTGCCACTTAGGCAAAGCCAAAGCCTTTTCTGGTGTTTACAGCTGAGGGGTTTGGATCTGCTGCCACTGTCACCTCCATGGAGATGAGCTTTTTGCTCCTGACCTCACCCCTGGCTGTCCCTCTCCTCCGTGGCTGTGAGGAATGGTCCCCCCAAGGCCCCTGCAGCTCCACAAGCTGCACAGCTCCTGGTCAGCTCATTGTGTTGACTTTGAGGAAAGTCAGCTGGACATTCCCACTGTGGCCCACAACAACAACAACTGCTGGATTCAGGCCAGGTGCCCAAACCTCCCCCCCACATCACGGTGCCCACCCTGCAGTGCCTGGGCTGGCTATTTTAAATATGCATATTTTCAAATATACACAATCTTCTGACACTGCAATTAGCGGTGTGCGAGCAACGTGGGTGGGATGCATCTCATTCAATTTCAGCTTCCTAACACAGAGGTGTCACCCATCTGGGCTTTCCCTGTCATCAACAGACAGAGGGAAGCACAGCCAGAGGGTGATTCATCGCACAGTTGCAGGTTGGGTACGGTGAGCTGGCTCCTGGAAGCAGGGATAACTCCACAGGTTGTGGTGGAAGTCTAGACACCCACCTGCAGCCAGACAGCCAATTCTGAGACAGTGAAGGGAGAGCAAACCCACCCTGTGTACCTGACCTCAGGCAGGCACTGATCTCAGTGAGGGGGCCTTCAATTAGCAAGATTCACAAATGTTGACAGGTACAACTGTCTGAGACAATTCTTTTGGTTCCTTGATGTCTCAGAACTGCACCCCCTTGCATCCCATCCCACTGCTGACTCCATAGCACCTGAACCAAATCAAACCAAGGGTAAGAAACTTTTGAATTGGAAGGTACTGTGCTTCTGGACATGCCTGACCATGTCAGAAGGATGGGCTTGCTAAAATATGAACTTTGATATCATCAATGCTGGTTTAACATATAAAGAGTTTCCTCCTTCATTTTCAACCCTTTCCCTTTTTACAATCCTTAATATTAAACAGTTCTGAAAGTGTGATTTTGTTTGTCTTCAATAGGAAGGTCAGGAATCAGAAATAGGTCATATCCTGGGACCATTACTCAGGAAAAAGCTTTCTTTGACTGACCCAACTGAATTAAGGACCTCAAGATTTGGTTCTTGTGGAAACAACTGTGCTTGAACCAATGAGATAAAGATCACCCCCTCAGAGAGCCTTAAATCAAAAAGATCATCTTAGTTTCTGTACAAATGGGGCTTCCTCGTATAAGCCCATTGACTTTTTGAGTAATTTTAAGGGATTCTGTAGGTTTCTGAAGGATTTTCTCATGCAAATAAAACCCCCAAGTCTCTGACAGCAGACTGTGTTGAAGCTTAATCACTTCTCATCCAAAATGCTCACTAAACCTCTATTTTAGGGGGAAAAAATGCAGGGAAAAAACACAAACCACCAACCAAACAGGGATATAACTACATCTTCTCCTAAATGAAGTGACACCATGCGTAGACTTTTCTCTCAAGTTGCTTGAAAAATTTGTCAAAACTGTAAGGTTTTGAGAAGTGTTCAGGTTTGACTGAGATCCACACCACTGAAGGAAGGGTAAAACTCTAATCGACTTTAAGAGGAAAAGGATTTGGCCATAACTGAGTACTTCTGAAAATCCCACACCACTCTTCTTATCAGTAATGTCTGAAGGGAATGTGGCAGATGCTCACAATTAAGATTCACTTCAGATGTAGATCCCAAACTTAACATAATGAACTTGATTAATTCCAGGAAAATATAATTAGGACATGTTTATAGGCATTAAGCCATTCTGATGAAAGAAATATTTTTCAGCCTTATGAAGAACAAGTCATAACAGACTAGTGCAGGTTTAAAAATCTCAATATGATTAATGAATTGGATTGTACTTCTATCCGTGAGCAGAACAGTAAATTAATTCACTGATGAATAGTAAGAGGACAAAAATTACCCAAACATCTTCAACCTCCAAGTGCAGTAAAACTTAGCAGCCCTACAGCACTGGAAGCAGTTTTCCATTTAAACCATGTTTAAATGCATATACATTAAAAACGGAAGACATCCCTTTAAGCTGAATTAATTACATTGATAGAACTGTATTTATAGCCTTCAAACCTCAAGGATGAAAATACTATTTCTATATTAGAGAATAATCTGGGCTTTCCAGATGTTATTTTCCAAGTTTTAGCCTTACCTCTGATAGTCTTAAGAAACAGACAGGCTGCTTAAGGCATTCTTCCTTGAAATCAGAGACAGCACAGCAGCCCATCCAACACAGCGAGTGAAAAGCTCTGTAAAGTCATTCCTGGGTTTAAAGCATTGCTTTGCATCTGGCCATTCAAAGGAAGCAATGGGACTTAGGGGTTTTAAAGCTGGTGACTACAAAACCCAGTGAACGTAGCTTTCTGTAGTTGGCAGTGGGGAACAAAAGAAGAGCTACACTCCAACTGGTTTCAGGAATTCAGCCCAGACTTTGACAGACTTTCAAGGGCTTAAAAGAGAGGAATGGGAAGGGAGAGCAGTTGGATGTGAGACATCCAAAGGACTTTCTGACCCGGAAGGATTTCTTTAAGCTGGAATAACTGTTCTGCGGTAGGCTTTGACAAATGTGCTTAAATAAACAAGATGGGTAAAAGAAGTTACACTTTATACCATTTTCTGGAGACAAAAGGACAGCCCAACTGGAAGAAAGACTATCTGTTAGTTTGTCATGGCTGATTCTCTTCAACTCACAAAGTCTTTGGTAATTGGGAGGGATTAAGAGAAGTTCAGTACATTTCTGATTTTCATGAGATACTTGGAAACTCTCACCATTTCACATGTTCAAAGCATTGTATAAACATCACTTAATTAATACTTGCTAAACAGGGCTTTATTCAGGTGCTTCTGATACGCCTTTGAAGGGTACAAAAGTACTTACATTTTATACTGTGAAACAATTTGATACATTTGTTCATTTTAATTAAGCTTTTCCATGTTTACATACATGATACAAGGTCACAAAACATGATTGCACAGGTGCTGAGATGGAGAGGAACCACGGGGGCCCAAGGGGATACAGAGAGCTGGAATGGGATGAAGCTAGAAAGGAAAATTAGACAGGTATCAGTGTTTGCTGCTGAGAGCTGGAGAAGTCCTGAGTGTGCTCCGGGCTGTATTTATGGCAGGAGATGTGTTGGCCAGAATGATGCATGAGAAAGCGTGAGGGAAGCAAGTGAATTTCAGACACACGTCCCAGAAATGCCATGGAAATTTAAGTTCTAGTCCAAAGGACATCAAAGTCAATGGAAAGATTCCTACTGAATGCAGAGAGCTCTGGATCCCAGGTTTCCCAAGGGAAATCATGAAGGTGTCATTTCTGGCTCATATTAAAGTAAAAAAAAAAAAAAAGTAGAAGAGTAGTCTGCACTTAGAGGGGTCACATCCAGTGGCTGAATTCTGCTCTTGCGCAGCCCAGTGGTCAAATAGCTGGTCCATCTCAGCCTTCCTCCTTTATTTTCTGTTTTCACTAAAACTGAGTTAGATGCACTGAAGTCCAACCAGAGCTGCTAACCTAGTAACAACCTAGTAACAGCTGATAAAATCAGTTACTTCCAAAAATTGGTCATAAAAGGCTATTACAGCAGACAGAGCAAATGGCCTGAGAACAATGAGTATTGCCTGTAAGTGTAGTCCTTAAATAATGATACCATGGTCCCATCTGTCACAAAAAGGACAATTCTACTGCTGTCTTTTGTCTGCCATTGTATTCTGCATTTGGTTCACTGAACAAGAGAGGGAAGTTTACATGGTTGTTAGAAATGGCTGGAAATGCCCAGGGACTGTGGTCTTTACTCTAGATTTTAATTCTTCCCATAACATATTTTTCAGAGATAATCTGATCTGGGGAGGAGACATAGTTTTGTCTCCAGTGTTTCCCCAGAGGTTTTGACCCCTTCGGCTCCTGGATTCCACCCCTCTGACCACCACAGATATGAAGACTATCCACTGAGTGTAGTGGTGTATTCAGCCACACTCAATTACAAAGCTTTTTTCCACTCTGTTCCCATTTTCCAGCATTCCCTCTGATCTTTTTCCTACACTGAAATATCTTCCCGAGTTATTTTTTTTCCTCCTGTCTGTCCAGCAATCCCCCAAAGTCTGCCCTCATACATTTACCATGGGAGTTTCTGTAGGACATCAACTTACTAAAATGCGTGGAATTTCTTGGTCCTGCTAGTTAGAACATGATTTGGTCTTCATTCAAAGTGAAAGGCAAATATTTGTCTGGCAAGGTGACTCTAAGCATTTACTACGTGTTACTTATCCAGTTGAGTCTTGGCAGTTCTCCCTACCTCGCACAGACTCTCCTCTCCTCTAGTTTTTTATGCTCAAGTAAAGCTCCTCCTGCCTCGCTCTGCTGCTGAGACAAGCAGTGCTAATTTCCATTCTCTCAGTGTGGGGTGGAACACTGCATTGCCATTCATGCCTTCCCCGGCTGAAGCACAAATATCAGCCCTTGCTGTACCCGCAAAAATAAATGTGTTAAAGACCACGACTGGCCCAGGCAGGACAGTATGGGGCCCATATAAGTACTTTACTGGATAGGCAAAACCAAGTCCTAAAATGGGATAAACTTTCATCTCGCTCTTCACGAGGGTAGTGCAGCCATTTCTCTCTGTGGGATCTCACATGAAGAAATTAGTTCTTGTGAACGTTTCACTCCCTCCACCCTGGTGAAGGACACTTGCTGGCATGTTTCCAACCATGCTAGAAGATTACTGAAGCCTCCTGGAGGTGAGCCAAGCCATGTCACATCCATGGGGCCCACTTTGCATTTTTGGCTTGTATGTGATTTTTGTTTTCAGCTATGGTGGATAAAGTTTTCAAGTATATGATTCATTGGTGCTCTGCGTCAAGCCTACAAATCTTTGCTTCTGAAAGCCTTCCCTTGCTCCTAAATCATATGCCAGGCAAGGCTGGAAAGGCAGAATTGTCATTCAGAGGCTTGCATATGGCTCAAGCGAAAATTGCTTAGTAGGGGGTGATGTGACTTTATGATACCTATGCTGTCAGCTGAGGAGGGCTTTTTATAGTTAAATGTGATGACAACTGCACCCTATTTATACCAATGAACTTAGGCATATCAAAATAGTAACATCAAGAGGAATATCCTGGGCAAAGAAATCCACACTGCTCGGTTTACGCTTTAAAATAAATATTTCTTTAGCTTACAATTGATCACTGACTACAAACGTTGCAGAAGTATTTTGTGGCTTTGACTCCACCCTGAAAACAAGAGGAGGTGTGGGGCTTGGCTCATTCAGGATTATGGGAGTGACCAGGCACACGTGGATGTAGGTTGCCATCCCTACAACCAAACATCCACAGTCCCTCTGGACATTTCACTCTGTCTCCAGGGCAATTTGAGCAGCAAACAACCAGTAAGGGAAGAAAACTTGTAATTTCATGGTTTGCATTGCTCTTACCTTTTTTTTAAATTATTATTATTATTACTATTATTATTATTATTACTATTCTAAGCCAGGACCAGCACATTTTCACCAGCTGAGTGCAGGGTGGAAGGAGTATATCTGGAAGCCAGGCATCCCTTTGTACCATGGAATTTTTGGGGGTGTCTTTAGGCCACGCTGAAAGAAGAAGCAGCATTCCCCAGCTCTCAGCTTTCACCCTCCTCCTGAGAGGCTCCTGAGCAGCTGAGCACAGCAGAGCAGTGCTGGGTTTTTAGACACAACTCATTTAATGGAGTGGGCAGGCTGGTAGGACCAACACGCTGCTGCCCATGGTCCCAGAGGAGTCATCCACTGCTCAGCCCACTTAGCTCCATGCTGTGGGAAGATTCACCTTCAGAGGGTAGGAAAGGCTTGCCTGCATTGCTGAAACAAAATTCAAATTTAATAGTCACATTTGCTCTTTTGCACCCTGTGGTATGATTACCAGAATTCAGTCTGGTCCCAAATCCCCCTTCCCACCAGTTCCCACAGCTTTGGAACGGTTTAGAGGTCACTCTGCATTTTGCTCTATAGCCCTAATTACTACTCAGCACTATAATTGATACGTTAAAGCCTATTAAAGTATGGAGCCGAGCCACTGCTTTACAGTCACTGCACTTGTAATGCCAAAAATCACTTACAGTTTGTTTCTGTGCTTCATTTCAGCTACTTTTAAATAAATGTCTCTCCCCAGGACCTGGACGATGCGAAAGGGATTTAGACTCAGAGTGTGAAAGTTGCAGCCTGCAGCACCAGAAAAATAAAGCGTTCTTACAAAGCCATTCAAATGGATTTCCCTCACTGATTGCTTCAGCCAAAAGTAAATTATAAGCCAGACATTATCAAAGAAAATCACTGCAGCACATTCCAGTTCATTTCACTGTGCAGCAAGGATTTGCATGCAGAGGTGCAGGCCCTGGGTCACATTTTCATATTCACCAGGCGAACTCACACACCAGAGCAGACTTTATTTATACATGTATACTTTAACTATCACTTCTGTTATTTATTATGGCAGAGGATGCCTTCAGGACATTCTTGAGGGGATGAGCTGTCTGGCATGCATATAAAAATGAAGCAGCAAAATCAAGTACAATTAAACTTAGCAGAACTATTAAAAGCCTTAGACACCCAGCAGTCAGGCAGGGCTACTGCAGGACATTTCTAAAAGCTCATGAATACAAGATAAGAGAGGAAGGGGCTGCCAAATGTCAAGGTGGAATGTGTGCTCTTGCATATAATTTCAAAAGAAATACTGGGAAACAGAGGGAAAGCAAGAGAGCTCAAACTGTGCCTTGTGTCAGGACAACTTGTGTCAGAGAAAAGAATAACAAGGAGAAAATACAAATGCTGAGATAAATATAGCTGCAGTTTATTAGAGAACAGCATTCTCAAAATCTAGGAAATAGATGGGTTTCCTCAGGAAAATTCTGCAAATACAGAAGGACTTAAACAAACTCTACCTGTTTCAAGAGAATTAAATGCTCTGTAGCTCAGATCATGCTGGGAAAACTAAGTCAAACTGAACTCTTTATAAAGCCTTTTAAGAAATGTTTGGCCAAAATTTCAAAGGGATCTCAAAAGTCGCTGGGCACTTCTATTCAGGCATAGAAATAGGCACACACAGTCTCACAGGGTTTGTTCTGCCATTAGGTTTGTTTTTTCCATCTGAGTCCTGTAAGGAGGCATTACAGACATGGAAATAAAACTTCATCTGTGTGGCATTTGCCCCACAACAAGAGTGTCAGGTGCACCAGGTAACGTGTGGACTTGTCTTCCCAGCCTCAGGACAAACCTGGACTGACACCTCACGAGACCCAGAGCTTCAGAGGAGCTCAGCTACCTGCCTTGTAACAGCACCTGCTTGGATTTCTCCAGTGCCACACTCGAGAGAGACAGAGACAGAGGGGACAGAGAGAAATTAATATCTAAAATCAGTGGGGGACTAATGGGTCTGATACCTGAGACAGCAGGAGGCTGGACTTCCCAGCACTGTGTTTCTCAATCCCTGTGGCCCTGCAGCTCCCACAGGGTTCAGCACATGGGAATCTGCTTCATCTTTCAACCATGACCTGGATTTGGCAGTCACAGAGGAGAACCTGGGATGTGCAAAAGTTCTGCATCAGCTGCACCTTGCACAGCCCAGGGAACTGCCCCCCTTAGAGCCAGCAGAGACACCAAAGTGGCAGCCACCGAGGGACAACCACTTTTAAAAAGAGAAGCACATTTTTAAAAAGAGGAGGGCATGTGAGGGATGTGTGGAGCCAGGCTGGTCGTGTCCTGTTTAGGGGGTCACTTGAGTGAGGACAAGGCAGCTGGACACCACCCTCCTCCATGCCCAGCCCTCAGCAGACTTCCCCCTCTTCCCACGTCTCTCCTCGGTGTTTGCACATGCAATGTGGGACCACAGGCCTGGATTTAACCTGACAGGAAATTCCCAGTGGAAAAATGATGCCCAAACAACCTCAGCCTCTTCAGATCTGACTGCATTCCAGATGTGGTCCTCTACAGCTGTATTACATATCCAAACTCTGCATATCACACTCACGTCTCTGATAAGGAACCAGCTGCTTCTGCAACTCTTGCCTTTGGCTGGAACCAGGACATTATGACAGTTTGACTCTCACTAAATTCTCCCTACTCCTAGCATACTTGAGACAGGCTCTGACTGCTCTCCAGTCTCCTGAAAGAAGAGCATTTTATCCTGGATCCATGTGAAAAAGAGGCAGATCTCAGCTGGTGGGATATGGCTCAGCTTCCTGAGATGAACATTAATAGCGTTTGAATACCCAACTCTCAGCTTACTGGGAGGTGCCATCATAGCTCTGAGACAGCACTGGACTGACAAACTGCAGTACATGTCTCGTCCATCACCCTGATACACAGGAGCTCTGAGCCAGCCTCAGCCAAAGTCAATAAAGTGCCACGAAGACTCAGGATAAACTTCAACTGGAACAGCAGTAATTGTGTCTGTCACCCTTTGGAGATGTAGAGAAAGCAAAACCATCTGACACTGTTCGAGGACCTTTAAGCTGCAGGGCAGACTGGCCATGGAAAATCCTCAAGCTGGATGAGGCTGTCCCAAGGAGCTACTGCAGAGCCAGTGGGCAGGAGCTCCAAACAATTTGTTCCATTTGAGATATACTAAGAGACTTTTCCATGATTACTTCCAAGCCGGACAAGAACAAGTCTTTTCCTGCCATCTGAAATACATCCTACTAGTGTAATACTGGTTTAAGGAAAGAAAGGGAAAAAAGAAACCTATTTAAAAATTACTGCAGTTAAGCCATGCCCAGGAAACATTGTAGAAAACAAATTTTGTCATGTGGGCACTGGAGCATAGATGAGTGCTTTTAACCAAGAAGATGATTGTTGTGCTAAGCTGGCTCTCTTTGTGCTCCTCAAATGGGATTGCAAAAATTAGTAGTTAATAATGAAATGTCAAAGGGTGAAGGAAGTGCAGGTTCCCCCACATAGCTAGGTCCCTGTTTGGGAGTTTCCGAGCAGTTTTCCACATCCATTTGCTATTCAGCCATGCTGCCAAAACTGCCAATAAATGGAGCAGTCATAGCTGTGCTTTTTGTGCTATTCATCCCCGGGCCCTCCACGTTGGACAGACGCAGCTCATTCATTTCATAAGGCCAACAAACAGAGGCCGGGTGCTGGAGGCATCCGGCCCCCGCTGAGTTGGCTCAGGTCTTCCTCACCATGAGGGTCTCCACACACCACTGCTGGCCCTTGGAGCTGCTCACTCGATGAAATTTGTGCTCCTTTCTTCCGATTAATGAAACAGAACCACAATTGTCAAGGCAATGCTCACAGTGATCTAATAGGTCATTCCTATCTTTAACTTCTATCATTCAAAATAGAAGGAAATAATTTTCCAATCGTTTGAAAGTTCGCATTGTGAGCAAAATAAAGCAAAGTTCACCAACCTTTAATTTGCTTTGTGAGTTTTTCCTCTTATGGGTATTTAAAGAAATTAGATGTGACAATTCTGGATAATTAAATTCTTTAAGGAAGGTCAAAAAGCTCCCCAAAATAGAGAAAATATAATGTTTCCAAAAGGCTGTTAAATCCTTTCCAGTAGATTTTGAAATAATAATAATAATAATAATTTTATTTTTTTTTAAAAGCCCTCTGTTTCTCTGCCAAGTGCCACCAAACAAATCCATATTAAAGCCAGAATCCTCTCACACAGGCTAGTGCTGCACACTAGAAAGATAAGTTCCTGATCTGAAAATTAATCTGAGTCATGTCTGCATTTTAGCATTTGTGAGGAGCACTTTTGTAATACTGCTAATTCCCTGATTAGTCTGACAGGACTTTTTTTCGCCCAGATAAAGGGATTCTGTAACGCAGCAGACATTACCACATTGTCTTTGTGCTGTTGTAACTGCAGAGGGGAGGAATTGCAGGCTGGGATTTTCAAGGGCACATCAGCCATTCGGTTCCAGCTGAAACTCCACAGAACTGGGCACCTACCCCGGCCTGTAACCATCAGGCTCCAGCTCTCCAAAACGTACAGCAGGGATTTCAGCCCCTCCTGGCACGGATTCCTGAGCTAACCTCACCTCTTACGTTAATAATATCAAGATTTTCCTTCTCCAGCAGAGAGTGGGACTGGACGAAATTCAGCTCTGGCTTGCTAAATCCTATTTTGAGAGCTCACATGAGACTCTCCTCCTAGAAGAACGAAGAGAGTGTTTTCAGCCTCTGGCTATTGTGCACATCACAGCAGGTGAAAGCATTGTCTACAGCTCCTTCCTCGTTTTCTGTGCAAACTTTCACTGCATCATTTCTCTGGAGGCTTAAGGGGTGGTGAGGGGTGGGAGAAGGGAGGAGGACAAAAGCACTGTCTATCTACAGATGCTTTGGAGAAATTTCAATATTGGCACCTCGAAACTTAACATTCTTGTGTGTGTGAGCACCTCCACGAGGAATAGACAAAGCCTTCTTGAAGAACCTACTGGGAATGCACTGCACCAGTGACATGACTTTGCTTCATGCTAACTTCTTACAGTGTCAGTCCTGGAAAAAATAAAATAAAAGCAGAAATGTTCAGCCCTGGGTCAAAGGCAGCTCTGTCCTTAGGGCTACACCATCGTGTTGTGTCCTGGTCATCCAAATGTGGCTGATATTACTGGAGAAAAATGGAAAATTAGAACAAAAGACACAGGCAGGCCTATCCCCACACATGGGAAGAGTAAATCAGCTCTCAGACCAGCTGCCTCCAAACCCTGATTATTGCTACAGCTTTCTGAAAGCCAGTGGTCACTAAGGACATTGAGCAACGCGGTGCCTCCTTTGCAACACAGCATCTCTGATGCAAGGGCTGTATTTTGAGCTGCAACCATTTGAATCTGCTCACTGCTCTCACTATTACCCACTCACTGCTCTCACCTTTACCCACTCACTGCTCTCACTAGTGGCTGCTCGTGTCAGGGCAGCTCACAGCCACAAAAGGCAGGGACCCACAGTGCCTTGGAGGTGACAGCTCTTCACCCCAATAACAGTCCTGAATGACATGTGGGAGAGAGAGAATTTACCAGTGTCCTAACCTTACACTGCAATGGAAAATTGATGCTTATTCCCCATCTAGGCATTTTCCAAGGTTTTTTTCCCCAACTCCCTCTAATCCCACTCTGGTTATCAGTAATGAACCAGCTTGGCAGCACCTACAGCTGTACAGTTAATAGCCACTGAAGGCAAATTTTGTCTCTGAGTACCCTCCCACAAGGAATTCAGTTATGGCAATCTGCTTAATGGCAAACTGGTTTAGACCAACATCTGCATGGCCCAGATCAGCTCCTGTCTGCCCTGACGAGGCCAAAGGGGACGTACTTGAACAGTGACTCAGCAATAATTCCATCACAGATATTCATTAACTGCATGCTTGGGAGTGACTGGTGATGTCTGAAGCCCTCACAGGGATTGTCATTTTCGGCATAGCACAGCACCGCTGCTCTTTGATTTCCTGCTCCTCCACCTGCCTCTCCCAGGAGGTTTCTGTGTGTGATTTGTGCTCTCTGCCCCAGATATTGCAGGAGAACAATTGCATAGGTTTCAGCATCTTTTTTCTTAACTTTTTTTTCAAATGTTACGAAATTTCCTACTGTGAGTGGATCATAAAAATACAGACAAGCTCTCACTTAGTAGGACACCTACGGATTCACCCTCTGCCTAAGTATTTTTGGAAATATTATTGGCTCAGCAGGGAATTAGAAATGAATAGAGGAAACGTATTGAAACATTCACAATACTTGATAGATAAATAGGCCACACAAACCCAGTTCAGTTGGTTGTCTTTCCATTACACAAAAATCTTATGTAATAATCCATTCTTTTCATATTCCTATAAATACATTTTTTCTTGATATAACTTGTTTTTATTGGATCGACAGGAATTTAGCCATGGATTTTAAGTAAGGAACAATTAGACCTAAGTACAATAAAGTCCTAGGAAATGTAGTAATATCTTGCTTTAAAGATGCCAGTTTTATGGAAAACAAAATTTTAAAAGTTTACGTCCAATAAGATGATCTCAGCACAAAAATGCAAAGAAGAAAAAAAAAAAAGAAAATATTTTAAAGGAAGTAGACCCCTGGGAAGACAAAATTGCAGTATATTAAGAGAATGATAAAAGCATTGGCACAAAATAGGAAATTTTAAATATAGACCAGTGGTTCTCAGCCTCTTCTCTACCATGATCCCATACTTCAAGGCAGAAAAATTTGGGACCTTATCCATATAGCCATCAAGAAAAGATGGGTGGTTGCCTGTTCCCTGAGGATGGAGAACCACAGATCCCACACAGAGGATAAGGAACCAAAACCCCTTGGAAATCCAGAGGTAGTTTCAAACAGCCTTTTGGAGGATTTACTTCAGTAATTTCTTAATCATTAACAGTAATCTGTCATCCAAGCTACAACTGCTGTTGCTGAAATATGTTAGTACCAGAAAATAGGCCTCTAAACCATTTAGGTATCTTGGGAAATGTTAATCTTGGATCTCAAGACCTATTTTCAAAAGAGGGCTAGAAATCAGGCCTGCCTTGCTGAAAAGATGATCAGCAGCTGAGAACAGCCCAAGTCTTTGTGCCGTGGCTCAGGTTTCAAAGTCCATGAGAACCTGGCCGATGACTCCCTGTGCCTCTCCAAATCATGTCATCATCCACCTAAAGCAATGAAGGTCCCTACACGCCAGTTTATCACCAAAGCAACCTCATCAACCAAGATTTACCTTGGCAGCATCTCTCACTTCCTTGCCTTGGTCTCATCCTGGCTGCAACAGCAGAGGCAGCTGTTGGCCTGCACCTTCTGGGGAACTGTTTCCTTCCGTTCTGGAAAGCAGCTCTGAAAACATCTCAAGGTGGTGGTGGCTCTATTGTTACTGATCTCTGATGAAAAGGAGGCTTAGCCACCAGTGTAAGTACAGGTATGTTTGTAGGAGCTCAGATCCCCCAAGCAAATGCTGAACTCACTGGGAATCTTGCCTGCTGTGCTCTGTTTAAAATGGGAACCGAGCACTTGATGCCAGCTCATGTTCTTCTTTGTCCCTCACATCTGGTCTCCTACCTGTGCCCAGCTCATGCCTATGGCAGGGCTCTGGCGTTGATGGCTTCTTGGTTGTCTCCTTCTGGTTTTGGCTTTGGTCCCAAAAAAGGAGCAGAGGTCAGCTGGAGAGTGCCACTGACAGTAACATCCTCCCCTGACCATCCCAGCCAAGGGGAAGGTGATCATGAAACCACTCTGTACCTTAGTTCAGATTTCACTTCACTTATCCCTGTTTTGTTTCAGCAGACAGGGTGGGGTTTCAGTTAAAAGTTAGAAGATGCCATAGGCTTGTTAACTTGAAAATATTTTATGGCAGCATCCTCACCTAAAATATCAGCCATGTTCTCCTCAGTGATCTTGTCCAACTAACTGAAGTGTCCAGTGAATACAAAAAAAAAGCTTGGAAGGCACTCTACATTCAGAGAAAGTAGATCTGCATTTCGATCTTTATGACCAACAAATAATATATTTATCACTCAAATGTCATAGCTGTCCTCCTACATGGGGAATAACCATGGACATGCACCTTTTCCCCCTGTGGAGCTCTGTGAGCCAGTGCTACCTTTTCTCTCTCTTTTTTTTTGGGAGAGGTGTTGGTGGTTTTAGCTGGACTGGGAACTAAATCCCTTATAAGCAAGAGGTCTTCTGCAAAGATTTTCCTTGTGCCTGGCCATGCTGTAGGAAGTGGATGTGACTGTCTCCATGTGAGGCTTCTCAGAAGTGTCCCAGCTTATCAATAGGGCATGGCACAGAAATGAGAACTTCAGCAAGAAAACAGAAAAGATCATTGAAATGTCAGGAAGGCCCCACACAAACACACACACAAGACAAAAAGGACTTTCATGCACACAATGATTTTTTTCTTGTCTCTGACTCAGATGGCCAAACACAGAGCAAATTTTCACTGTCTGGCTAGACTTGGGTGGGCTCTGCCTCCTCCCAAAGAGCGAAATGTTAACTGAGGAACAGACCGTAATGGGGTCTCTAAGTGCTGTTTGAAGGAATGTGACTTAGGGACAGCTGGGGAGAGATTCAACAACTTACCAGGTAGTGTTGGTGAGACCCAGGACTGCTTCTTTCTCCACAAACTGTTTCAGGCAGATGGCAGAAACCAGGTGTTTCTGATACTTGGCTCATCACTGCACCGAGGAACATTCCTGGCATTTCTCCTGCAGGCTGGGTGTGCAGGGAGCACCAGCTGTACCCTGTCCAAACACCTGCCTGGGATGAGGCTTCCTTCCACCACTGCTTGTGAAAGTCTTCCCAGGCTGCCCGGTGCTGCCAGGGGTTGATGAAGATCTGGGCCCTGACCTCTAGGCTTCAAGCAGTCCAGGACATGCCATATGAGGGTCTTCCCCTCTCCATCTTTTCTTCCTCACTCCACTGTTCCACTGTGTCCAAGCCATACCAGGATGAACAAGGTGATAAAGGAGGCCACTGGAGCTCTGAGGACTACCTGACCTTGGGTTTTACCTTCTGCTACCACAGAGGTGGTGATGTCTTACACCACTTGGATATGATTCACCAAAAGATGCCCTCCTGAAGACAGAGAGGATTGATGAAAAGAAGGCACTTCTGTCATCAGTTTTTAAGCTGCGCTTCTCCCTGAGATCATGATACGGCTGAACAGGTTTTCTGATTCATGTCTAGTCAGAATCAGAAGAGAAATCTAAGCAGATACAAATAAATTATGGTCAGCACACTTAGCTGGCCCATGAACTGTTAATGATTTTCTGTTGTTCTGTTATATTCATTCATCCATGAGGTGCTTTTGTGGTGTTACAATAGAGCCTCCCTGTTCTGTGCTACTGCAGAGGAGCCTCTCCAGTGCATTTATATAATTCGTACCAGTAAAATTTTCATGTGTGCTAATACATGAGACAGCCAGAGATAAGAAAGAAAGTTTGCTCAGGGGGAGGAAAAATACCATCAGCACCAGACTTGGATGTTTGACTTAATAGCTTTCCTGGAATATACCCATCTTGCCAATAGCAGATAGTAGCTTCAGTAAAGCCATCTCCTTCACACAACATATGGGACTGCAGAGTGGGGGGAAGATGAATTCTTAGATCTACCTTTTGAAATGTAATAGGATCACCTGGCTCGCTCAGCCGGTTACACATTTAATAGCAGAGGAATGAAATGCATCTGTGTGTATCTATTTCCACTGGAGTAAATGCTTTTTCTGCAGCTACCAGTTTAATCACACCACACACTGGGCTCTGCTCCCCACCAAGAGCTCCCAACCACCCCATGGCTGACCTGTCACTGGGGCAAAAGTCCTGGGATCAACCCTGTCCCAGCAGCAGATGGGGAGAGGGAAAAGCCACAGAATCACAGAATGGTTTGGGTTGGAAGGGACCTTAAAGCTCATCTCATTCCAACCCCCTGCCATGGGCAGGGACACCTTCCACTAGACCAGCTTGCTCAGAGCCCCATCCAGCCTGGCCTTGGACACCTCTAGACATCCACAACTCCTTTGGGTAACCTGTGCCATGGTCTCACCACCCTCACAGAGAAGAATTTCTTCCTGACATCTAATCTGCCCTCTGTCAGTTTAAAGCCATCGGTCCTTGTACAGCCTTCTGGTTCCTACCTTCCCTTCTTTCCCAGGGAAACCTGGCCAGGACACAGAACTGGGTGACCCCCCCACAGAAAAGCAGCAGCCATGGGGAGACATGGCCCTGCCCCCTCCTCAGCTCTGAAACTCCTTTGCTCTCCTCGCTTGCAATGACCCTGGATGTGGGGTCCTCTCTGTCCTGCTCCTTCCTCTCTGTTCAAGCCCCCCACCAACCATCACTCTCCTCTCTTGTGGGTTTTCCCCCCCCCCTTTTCTGATCTCTTCTGTGTCTCTATCAGTTTTCTCCCCCTTCACACATTTCCTTCTCTCCTTTCCACTATTATTTTTCCATCATTCTTCCCTCCTACCTCACCCGTCAGATCCCCTTCCAAACTTCACCCCAAGGTATTTTTTCTCACTGGAACTCTTCTGCAGGAAAGAATGACTGGGCTCATAAAGCACAGCTAAATCTCTGCTTAGGCACATCTTTCCGCTTTCCCTTTCCTCTCCCTCTCTTCCCTGCACACTGCAAGCTGTGGGGGCAGAGACATGATTTTCCTGCATATCTGCTGGCACACACTGCACACTGTTGTTCTGCTGAGCTGTGAGCCTCCCCAGTGCTGTAGTAAAATCAAGTGGCTTAGACAAGGGATACGGTGGATATACTCGCCTTGTTTCTTGGAAACCTGAAAGGCAAAAACCTGCTTAGTAGAAAATGGTTGGACATTTTTGCACTGGGAGCTGGAGGAGGGAAGAACTTTCAGCCAAAAAAAATCAGTTTTCTACTTGAAAATGGAAATGTAACTAAAGCAAATACTAATAAAAATGTTCAACTCACAATACAGTTTCCATCTAGATGGAAGAATTTCCAGCAGCCTTAGAACAGTATTTTCTATAAGTTATCATGTATCATGCTTATTCTGCGTGGATTATTTATGTACAAAAACCCAAATCTTTTGTGGCTTTCTCTTGGTACAAAAGATTTTTTCAAGATTAGTCACCATAGTCAGCCTTCCTGATTGAAAATATTTATCAGAAATCAGTAAAAGATCAAAACATGAAATGCGAGGTCTTTATACTTCATTAGATTTCTAGTAAGTAATTCTTCCAGAATGCATGATTTTTACTAAGTAAGAAAGCTTCATATAGTTGTTTTAAATTCTTTAGGTCCCACACTCAACCCCCCAAAAATCTTGAGAAAATCTCATTTCACAGTTTCCCATAAAACCAGGTGCAAAACAGCTGCTTTGGGCATGGAAGGATTCCTGAAGCACTTCACTGGTGTCAGTAGCCAGTGAAAAACCATGAAATTGAAGGGATTTTGATAGGTACATTCTCAATCCTTCAAGAAGGTGCCATGGAGGATAGTATGGCTGAGAGTTTCCAACATTTGCAGGAGGCTCATTCATGCAGTCTGGTTTTCCAAACTCTGTGGAATATTGCAGTCATGGCTTCATTTGCCTGTGCTTCATTGCTGAAAACACCCTCAGCTTGCTCTGCAGTGCTGATATGGGTCACTGATATCCCAAAGCTCACTGAGGGCATCCATGGAGAAAGGAACTTTCCAGCCTTCCTAAATGGAGGAAAAAAGGCTTTGGCTATTTTGTGTGGCTTTCCTGGGTTGCTGCTGCCTTCCCCACCCACCTGCCCCTGGATCACTTGTTCATATAGGTCCACTAAGGCCTTAGGTAAGAGAGAGATTTTACCTATAACTGTGTCCAAAGCCAATTAAAAACAAAATCTCTCCACAATTCATCTTCATCAGCACTACTTCGATTGATCATCAGGTTTCCTTCTGCTGAGTACCTGTCTTACTATAAGCCTTGCTTTAAAATGGATCTCTCCAGACAGATTCTGTAGGAGCTGTAATTTAATTTAGGTGATTCAGCCCCAGAAACATTTACCACCTATGTCCCATTCTTCCTCCACCAAACTGAGTTCTGCAGCTCCACAGGAATATCATTTCTATGACCATGTTTTCATCCACGTGGAGAATGAAAAGGGTGAGATCACGTAATGTAATAAAGCCTGTAAAATTAAACTTAAATCACTGAGGAAGCAAAAGAAGCAGCTGCAGGTTCCAGGTTGCTCGATGTTGGGGGTTTTGTTTTGGGGTTTGGTTTTTTATTAGAAATCCATTGAACTACTTCCTGTTCATCATTGATTTAAAAACATGCCATTCTTAACTACAGGTTAGGCATTTTATTCACTGTGTATGGCATTTGAGGAAGACATAATGATATCTGCTTAGAGGAGTCAAAACAGTGAATCAAACATTGATACTGGAAGAATGACAGTTCTTTTTTCCACCTCTACCTTAAATGATTATTTTAAAGAAGAACACTGCAAATTGCAACAGCTTGAGCAAGACAAGTCACCTACTGGGACAAACTCTGACTCCACAGTATTGTGAAGGATGTTTTCTAGGGCCAGGGGGTTGATGGTCATTCTGGCTCTAAGACTGATGCCAGTGATATTCCTACTGTGAAGAAAGTATTCAATTTTCATCATTTGCTTAAAAAAGTACCGTTTTGTTTTAACAAATGGGAACATAAATGAAAGATATTTCTGTGTGCTCCGCTTACATGAATATTTCCCAGTGTTTTTATATCTCAGTTCTCCAAGGAATAATGTTTTCAATTTCCTTCTGAAATGTAAAATAAGACCTCTGGGCTTAAGGACTCCATAAACGATAGTTCTTACTTGCTTTCTATTTAATTAGCATGAAACAGATCATGTAATCATTCAAGGATAAATCCTGACCTCTCTGGAGAGAGAGGAGAGAAAAGAATAAAGGAATTTTCTTCTTTTGTCAATTGCAAACAAACAAATACATAAAATATATGAGGGTGAACTGGTGCTTACTGTTCTTTTGAAAGTCACCCTCTAATCAGAGGGGCAGGCTGGCTGGTGACAGAACTGATCAGCAGTTGAAGAAGGCAATTAAAATGCTGCTCCATGTGCTTTATGTCATTGCAAATTGTAGAATCATTAAATGGTTTGGGTTGGAAGGGACCTGAAAGATCACCTAGTTCAATCTTACTGCAAGTAAACCACTTTTCAACTGCTAAACCAGAGGCATTTACTTTCCACTGTCTGTATTACCTGCATATTCCAGGTCAACTTTTGGTTAAGAAGAGTCCACAGATGGTGAAGAGCCATTATATAACTGTGTGTCAAAGGGCAAGGCGAAACCTTGGCCCAGTGCTCTCAAAACTGTCACTATTTATTGACACTTCTCACATTTTCCCACTGCCTCTGGAAAAGCAAGCTGCAGCGCTAACACAGCCCATAATTGGTTAGAGACGCACAGCTGAGCCTTCAAGCTCACAGACTCTGGAGACCAGAGCACAGGGACTAAACCCAGGACCATTTTCCATGAGCAATTCTCACAGCCAAAGCTACGACCCCTTCTTTTCCAAGGAGACAACAAATTTGATGACACAAGAGGCTTCCTTCACAGCCTGGGTTAGCCCTGAGCAGGTGAGGTTGGAAAGCAGCTCTGAGGTGCTGTTGTGAGTGGAAGGGAATACTTTAAATCCCATTATTACCCTGCCTGGACATCTTTTGCTTTAACACTGGGCAGCCAGAGCTCTCCGGATACGGAACAGGTTTAGCACTGACCACAAATAGGAGGCTGCTCCTCAGTCCCTGCCTTTGCAAGAGCTGCATACTGTTTTTGGCCCAGGGATTCTGGATGTTATAACCCTGACCTGCTGTTTTCCTGACTCCAAATATCTGTTTGTGCCCGTGAAGTGGAAGGCAGGTACAGAGCCAGCCCTGTCTGCTAGCAGGCTGCATTTATTTCTCCCTGGAAAGGCTTCCACAGACTATAGATGCAGCAATAAACAT
Organism: Corvus cornix cornix; assembly: GCF_000738735.6. Classification (NCBI taxonomy): domain Eukaryota; kingdom Metazoa; phylum Chordata; class Aves; order Passeriformes; family Corvidae; genus Corvus; species Corvus cornix. The sequence goes on from NC_046344.1 coordinate 3,356,410, forward strand.
CTGAAATGCCAGGAGAGATGGTCTACTAAATGCATGAGAGTAAGGACATAAATGAGTGGAGCAAGCAGGTACTGGAGAAGCAAATTAGACACTTGGCTTCCTGTAGATAATTTAAATGGGAAATGGGAGTTGTTCCAGGTATTCAGTAAACAGGCTTGCAAATTAGCTTCCCACAGTTTCCTTATGCTGCTGTACATGTATAAAAAAAACATGTACTGTGGTTCATTGCTTTAGCTCACTTTGTTTCCCAAATCAGTGAATTTTTCCCATTATTTTTGGTTCTTAGCATGAATGTTTTCATACCTGGTTGTGAGCAAATAGAGTAGGAGATAACTGTAAGTAAGCACTGGGCTGTTAATAACCAGGTAGACAGATTCCTTATTTGTGAAATCTTCCTTGAGCCTGGTGTTACCAGGGGATACAAAACTGCTTTTCAGTAGCTGGTATCTCCCTGTATGAGAGAGAGAGAGAGGCTCAGAACAGCTTCATATCTTCATCCCTTTTTCAATTCCATATGAATTAACTGGAGGCCAGTTCAGGCTCCAGAGGAGAAGCACAGAGGGAAGGAATCTGCTTCCCAGAACCAGATCAGCTCCTGCTCATGGGGGGAAAGCGGTCTGGAAGGACACCTATTATTTAATAAGGGACAAAATGGTGTAAACCAAGCAGTTACTTCAGACTCCCATTTTAGCTCCAGATTAGCTTCAAACCTTACCCCAAGATTAATCTATATGACAACAGATCTAACTGCCTGTACTTGCCCTCAGAATATCCCTTCTGTGGCTAAAGACAGCAGTGAAGATGGTGTTGCTGAGCTCATGACAGTTCCTGGGGAGCACATGAGCTCTTACAAGCAGTCCTTTCCTGTGGTCTCCCTACCCCTACACAGGATGGAACACAAAAGTAGGGGAGCCCCGCGTCCCTTCCTTTCAAACTGGTCAGAGACCATTGTGCTTTGGGAATACAACGTCAAGCTCCTGATTTGTGGCTGTTGAATCATCAGCAAAGGGGCCCACAAAGCTCAGAGCAGGACACCAGAACTACCCACAAACCTTTTTCGCTGGGAATATTCAGTTTGCTGCGTTGTCCATTTCATTTGAATGCTAAAGGCAAAAAAGAAATCAGCATTTCCACTTCTGCTCATTCCTTATATGGTGAAATGTTAGATAACTTGTGTTATTTATAACTTGCACATTTGGTATTTTTTTCATAAAGGGGGGAGGAGGAGGACATAGTGGGCAAGAAGACTCTGGATCTTTTCCTGTCTGACTGAAGAGTTAAGAATTAAACTGTGTCATAAGAGCAGTCAACTTTATACCTATGCCTTGTAGAAGAGCAAATCTTGACCCGGACAATTAAAACTGATGTGGTTTATGACTTTAAAAAAGGGATCCACACACATACCACATACAGCATGGTAAGAAGTGATGAACATCAATCCTAAAGCTTTGGGCTATAAGGTAGAATTTACATGTCTGTATCTCAAGACCTCTACACTTCCCAACTTAATAGCACTTCTAAGAATAAGACTCTGGAAATAAGGTTGTGGACTCACAGAGGTAGAAGATGTCTCATATAAGCTCCTGGCCTTCTCCCTGCCACGGATGAGTTGCATTTTCAATTGTGATGAGCTGCCCAACATGGCTGTACCACTGCTCATTCCCAGGTAAAGGGCTCTCCATCCCTCTTGTCACTGCCATCCAGCTGTGTTGTCTCATCTGGTCATTTTGTTTTTCATCAGTGTCATTGTTCTGAAGGTAAATCCTGCCAAACCTCACTAAAATGACTGTTCTCCCTCCATGGTGCTCATGCCATGTGTAGTGTGGAGCCTTCCCACTCCCCAGCCCAGGCTTTCACAGACATCACTCACCAACCCCTCTTCCACACCCCAGCAGATTTATTTCACATGTGAAGGGAAGGTCACACCATTACCCTGCCACTCACCCCAGCCTCTTGATCAGCATGTAGTGACATTTCTCTGCCATATTCATGGACCAGACTTCTTTTGAAAATTGTCAAACAGGCAATTTTATTTCATGGAAATCACCTTTGGAAAAATGGCCTTTACCTGAATGTGTGTGGCAGCTCCATCAGGCTTTCTGCAGGGCTACAGCACAGAACTCCAAAGCACATAATGCTGCCCCGTGCTATCTTCCCAAAATGTCAGTTATTTTCTGCCTAGTGGCATTTAACTAGGGGGAAACCTCTCTGCATGCAACAGTCTTTGTCCTAACTCTCCATTCAGCAATAGCAATGATATAAAGAAGATCACAGGTTATTTCTAAACTAAGCCTAAAGCAAAGGTAAGAAGGGCATGACATGTGTGAATTTAAAAGCAGCCTTTAGCTGTGGTTAAAGATTGCTTGCAGATGCTGACTACTGATTTTTTTTTTTTTTGCCTTGCTCTGCCTCTCAAAATATTGTTTTCAATGTCCTCATTGTCTTATTAGCCTTCCCTTCCCCCTGGATCCAGCGACATGCAAAAGGAATGACGGTAGATGTTACTTTTTCCTGCTCCGTGGCCGAGAGGAGTGTAGGGTTTCAGAGATTGTAAACTATTTCTTCTGCACTGAGAGATTGACTGCATGGGTAGAGCCCATTAAATATAGCCATGCTGACAGTATCGCTTCAGAGAGTTCTGTGGGAAAAAATCTGTCTGCACTATGTTGGTACCTCCAGCCAGGCAGAGAGCTGTCTTGATAACTCATTCAGATAATGAATAAAATGTGGAATGAATTCCATGCAGGATCAGCACTCTGCTGATGTGAGAACCGGTTGCAAAACGTACGACAGGATCCTCCTGTGGCTGTTGTTTTAAGCCTGGCAAATACCATGGATTGTATATGCTAAAGTCAGGATATTATTAAAATAAACCTCTCAAAACTCCAGAGAGTTGAGATATGATGCGGCTTCCTTTGAGCTCAGGTCCCCTTATCGCAGAGATATGTTGTGTGTGAATGCAATTTATATGAGGTTCCTTAGGACCAGGACAGCCTGTTATTTCTGCCATGTCCAGGAAAATCAGGGAAGGTATGTAGCAGTAATAAATCAATTATTTCTTGCAAATTAGACCAAGATAGCATTGCCTAACAGCAGTCTTCCAGATGGTCGGGATGAAAGGCGGACCAGGCTGGAGGGGAAGAGAGGATTTCTAGATAACCAGAATAAATGGGATACACTTCAGCAGTAGAACTGGAAAGATCCAGAGGAATGACACCTGTGTATGAGGAAAGAGATATCTGGCAGCTTGGGTTATGTCACTGGGTTGGCAGAGCAGGCTTAAACAAAGACTTTTTCTTAACATCATCAAGGAGGCAAAGCCTTTATGGTGTTGAATTAGGAGTAACCATGGGGAAAGGAAATGACAGATTTAAATAATTGTGGCATGTTTGTACTCACCCAGTAACCTTCCTTCAAGTGACACAGGACACATTCCAGTTCTGCCAGGAGAGATCAGTCCAATACTCTTCAGCTTGGGATGTTGAAACCAACAGTAATTACAGTAAAAACATTTAAAGAAGCTTTGATCTTGCAAGTCTTTATCACACGTAACTTCCAGAAGCTGTACAGTGGTCAACTAAGCAAAGACTATAACCAAAGAAACTTGATGTTAATTAGCTAAAAATTAACATTAGCTCACTGATATTCATATCTTGCAATAATAAAATATGACCTCTACTAATACAATACATTAATATTAATTATTTTAATGTTGCTCTGTTACAAATCAGAGGTAAAACCCTGAATGTTATTGAAGAACATCCATGCCTTGGTTCCCAAGAGGCAGCAGATTTGCTGAACAACCTTGACTGTCAGCAAAATGGGTGATTACATGAGTCCTTCAAGGAGCCAGCGGTTCAAAACCCAAAACAGTCCCTGACTGCCCACCAGGGATGGCCAAGTAGGAGCCCAAGTAACTGAATCCAGCCTGTGAGGCTTGTGACAAGCCAAACCAAAGTGATTAAAGCATTTTTGCAGGTATTTGTCAGTGAGGATCCAGAGGGTCTGGTGAGGCACCGCCCAGATGCTGGGCCCACCTCTGAACATCTGGCTGGGAATAAGAGTGGCTCTGGAGTGTAGGAAAGCTGATGGTGATAAACCAAATAATCCCTGCTAAGTCTGCATAACAGCCCAACGTGTCTCTCCCTGCTAACTCCGAGAGGGAATTAGTCACTCAGAGGATTTGGGATGAACCTAAAGGAACAGTTTTGCACTTTGTGGGAAGCAAGAAACACTCAACATCATTTTGTGCCTACGCCTAAAATACCGGTGAAGAAGTACATGTTTCACCAGAGGCATTTTTCCCAGTGTCTCTCAGATTGCTGCCACTTTCACAGCACTCTTAAGACAATCCTTCAGCATAATTCTTTCCCCCATCGCTGAGTTTGCTCAGGTCTAATTGCACTTGGGCAGCTGGTGAGAGCACGTGGTGCAAAGGCTGTGTAAATCACGGGGGGCACACTCTGAAAGAACAGAGCAAAGGCAGATCTATGTCCCCCCTACCTCATGCAGATTCTGGGCGGAACTTGAACATGGAATAGCCCCATGCTCTGCTATAAATTAGTTACAGACTCCCCACTGCTGCCCCCATGACAATGTGAAGATCAAAATCAGCTGAGGGCTCTCACCAGGCACTGGGTCTCACTCTGCATTTTGCATCAGTCCCACTGTCTTCATCAAAATGACTATTTTTCTGTTTTCAGAGACAGAAAACATCCACATCTGATATATTTGGATGCTGGACATCTGAAAAAAGAATCACCCATGAAAACAGCCTGAATGAACCTGCTGAATGGCAAAGCACTGCCAACGAGACAATGATTTTTCTAGCAGAGATGGTTTTGCTGTTTTTTCCTCTGAAAAAAATAGAAAAGGATGGGGGAAGAGCTGGTTTCTTTTCTCATGCATGCACCCATCATCAACAGCTTTGTTAAGCCAGGAAAATGATTTCTGGGTTGTTTTTCTTGTTCTTAAAACTTGTGAATTCAACAAAAGTGTTTTGGCTGTTATTGCTGTTATTGCAAGGTAATAAATACAGAACCTCAGAGTACAGAAATTCCAGGGACAGAAGTATTTAAACGAGACACGGTGAAACAGAAACATGAATCTCTTTGAGAATGAGGCAAGGGAAAACCAAAAAGCAAGGGAAGAGGATGAGGGTTTGTTCCAAGGTCTCCTTTGTAAGTGAAGAGGGTGGGTGGTTCGAGATAAAATCAGGAATTTGACTGCTCAGGACAGATGGATTTGAAAAAGGAAAAAAAAAAAAAACATCTACAGGCCAAACTAAAAATGGTTATCATGGTGGAGTTATGGGCTGCTTCAGGCTGCCAAGACAAATAGCTTGCATCCCAAAGCAGTAAAGGTTACATGCATGGAAAATGGAGCTATCCCTGAGGATTAACTAATATACTACAATTACTATTATAATTTTATCAAAGAGTTTCGAGAGAACCAGGGCATGCTGAGCTACCTAATCTGACTGTGTCTACAAGAGTCTTAAGAAGACATGCTCCAGCCTAAAATTTTTCATCTTCTGATCTTCATATTCTGGATAAAATCAGCTAATGCTGTTTGAGAGGTGAAGGCAGTGTCACTTCAGCAATTAACCAGAGCTGTTTGAGGTCAACAAATGTACTGAAAATGCTTTGAATTTCAGTGAGTTTGAAATTATTTACTAATAGGCCTCATGCCACTGCTGCAGGAGGTATACCCAAGTGAAATGCAATCACTTGTAGAATTTCAGCTAAGTGGAGGTACTACAGGGGAAAAAAATATCCACACTTCTGACAAGGTTGTATCAATCTCCGCTTATCTGCTGTTTTAGTAAAACTGCCAAGGTATTCTGAAAGGCACTGCGTCCAGCCTGGCACTTACTGTGATGCACTGATAATACACATTACTATGCAATTATTGTAGATTTATGTTTGCTATTATATAAGAACATTGCTTCTTTTTGGAGCAACCTTCATGGTTGTAGGAGAGTGTAAATTCCCCCATGTCCCATATTTCTCCAAGAAGTGTAGCCTAATGGCTAGAGGAAAGGACAGGACACTGGGATCTTCTTTCCCAGCTGCACAAACTGTGAGGGTCAGCTTCTCTTCCACACAAATCAATGAAACTCTGCACTGAACTTTCGTGGGATCACGGTAAAATCCTTAATCTCCTGCTGCCTTCCTACCCTATCCTGCAAGACATCAAGCACACCAGCCCAGCAAAGCCCTTCAGCAAATGCCTGAAGCTCTGCAGCCAAATCCAGGGCTTGTGGTGAGCAGAGCTCTGGGTGTGCTGCTGCTTCCAGAGCCAGGAATGAGTGGGGGGTGACTACATCCATCCATCCTCCAAAGGATGTTTCAAACATTAAGTAACAGGATTCCTGGAGACTGGGCACAGGGGAGATTATCATTTCTATCCCTATTCTTAATAGCTATTAATGGAAATGGGTGATAAAGTATCTCTATCTACAGACATACAACATCTCTCTCATCCTGTCAAGGTAGAGCATTATCCTGCAAAAAAACAGGGGTTCAGGCTGGGGAAGGGGCAAAAGAAAAAGGAAAAGCTGTTTATAACACGTTAAGCACAGTTTGGAAGTTTGATTCTCCCCCGGGAAGCCAGAACCTACCTACAGGGTGTGTTGAGTTAGTTCCTCATTCCTTCTTTGCTGCTTTTTTTTTTTTTTCCCCCAACTTCTTTTGAAATCACGGTGTGTGGAGCATACCTTGCCCCGGGGGAACATATTGCTGAGCCATTACTCACACTAGAAAAGGGTGCTACCTCTCACTCCTCCCTTTCCTTTGAGGCCCCGTTTTGAGGTGAGGAAAGGGCTGACTGGCCAAGCTACCAGAGCCCAGGGTGAACCAGCCCTGGGGCACTGAGCAGGGTGGTTGTGGGGTGCTCAGCCATGGTGCCTGGCTCTGGGGAGCTCCAGCTTGGGGTCAAGGTAGGCTTCAAAAGCACAGCCTGAAGCTTTGGTGTCTTCCCTAAAGCTGTTCTAGCGTGGGAGCTGGGATCGGCTTAAGAGCTTTCTTTGAGGGGCAACAGTTCCCTATGAAAGACTAGTTTCTGTCTTCTGAATGAGTGGGGATTTGGAGGGAGTGGAAAAAGGGGGTGTGCTCTGAAATTTAAAGGTAAAATCCCTCACTCCCAGTTTCAGTGGACTCTGCTCCTTTTCTGTTTGCTTTTCCCTCGGCATGTGCCGGCAGTTGGCCCCAGCTGAGGCTTATGTGGGGTCACGTTGATGCTCAAGTCCCAGCAAGGCTCCAGAGCTTTCTCCTTCCCCTCAGCACAGTGCACAGCCAGGGCTCCTCACAGGTGTCAGGGCTGGGAGGAAAAAGGAGAAATTTTTTATGCTTTATAAACTCCTCTGACTTCATACACCCCTGTGAACCTGCAGCCTTCCAGCTCCCTAACACACCGCAATGAATGAGGAGAAAATCATCAATGTAGTTAGCAAGGTACGATAAAATTCGCTGATTAAATTACTGGATAAATATTTGACTGGATCTAGCTGACAGGTATGTCAGCAATGCAGTCTTAAAATAGGAAGGCAAAGGGAAATGAGGGAGAAATGAGCCAAGGAACAGGAACGGGAATGTGATTTCTGGTAACACAGCTCATGTTCATCAGTGCCTTTTTGGCAATTCAGAGGATGTGTGTGGTGAAGCTGAGAGCAAGGCACCACGTTAAAATAAACTGAGAGAAATTGCAGCTATGAAGAAACAGAGCATTAAGCAGCAGTTCTCTGGGAATAAGGCTGGTGAACGAATTTATGGGGATTTACATCAGCTGAACCTGGCAGGTAGTTTTTAACATGCTTGCAAGAAAAAGAGGTAGCTATTTCCAGCAAAATCTTGGGAAGCTGGGGCGAATGTGGGCTCACTGGAGAGGCACGATGCTCTCACCAGCCTCTGATGGTGCTGGGCTGTGCCTCCACACTGGCTCCTCCACCTGCCATCTCCACGAGGGGCTGGCTGCTCCTTCTGCAGCCCAAGGATCTTGTGTCTAATTTAAAAAGATGAAAGGAAGAGTTTGTCCTGCTGTACAAATGCATCAGGGCAGTGTGTGGCAGCCAGCAGGACTCTGCTGATGAGCTGTCGAGGCACGCACAGCACAACTCCAGGCAGCAGCATCAGGGCAGGATTAAGCATCACCACATCCATCAGGTCAAGCCTGAGAAGGTCTCTAAGGACAGGCTGATCATATTTGTGCCATTCCAAGTAAACAGTCTGCACAGGAATCACTTTTAAACACATTTAATTCATTTTTGACCGATTCTGCAAATGTTTTCCCTTTCCTCAATGCAACATTGACTGGCCCTGCAAACCATTTGGCAGTGGCCTGGGTGGTGTGTGCAGTCGCTCTGCTCCTTGATGTTACCTCATCAAAGAGCAGCTGAAAATGATATTTCCAGCCAGACAGTTTTTGAGAGTGGCCGGTGAACTCGCTCTGCCCTGTGCCCTCCAACCAGCCATTAGAGAGGCTTCCTGTGTGCCAGTTCAGTGATAAATTTAAGACTGCAATGTGCTGACCAAAAAAAAAAAAAAAAGCAAAATCATGACAGGCTATTTTTGGTTTCAAAAGAAACTCCTCTCGCTGGGTCTTTTTGAGCCTCACCTCCACGTACAGCTGCAGAGGAGAAGGAAAACAGGATGCAGGGTTGTAGAGCTGGAGGAATGGAGAGTAAATCAAAGGAGACAAGCTGGTCCCTGTGTGGTGCCTGGGTTAGACCCCAACCTTTGAGCCAGGTGAGCATTTGTCGCTTGCTGGGGACTCTCCCAGTGCCCAGCTGCCTGAACGTTTATACTGGGCCATAGCCCCGTCTCACTCTTTCCTCCTACTGTGTCACCTCCTTCCCTTGTGCTGACAAGTGATTTAGACAGCCTGCCCTGCTGGCCCTGCATTTGAAATGTAAATCAAACATGGGACATAAAGCTGGGTTTCAAAGTTGACTATTAACTAGGGCGGAAGGGGTGGCGTAGCAAAAACAAACAGTTCCAAGTTCAAGTCTAAACCATGAGAGGAGGCTGAAAACCCTTCCTGCTCTCCCATCGCCAGCCAGCGTGAGGGTGAGCACTCTCCCTGGGGCAGAACGTGCTTAGTGGCTGCCTGAGCTCCTATCCCAGGTGCCTGGACTCCAAATCAAGTCTGACAACAGACTTCAAAGGGAGGAGGGTGCTGGGATGCTCTGGCTGGCATTGCACAGGAGTATGCAGTGGCTTTAGTCATAGAATCACAGAACGGTTTGGGTCAAAAGGAACCTTGAAATGTCACCTAGTCCAGGGCTCCTTGCACCTCCTGATGTCCTGGAAGCCTTTGACATTGAGCTCTGCAGCATGCTTGGTCCATTAGCTAACACCCCAGAACACCTCACCAGGCCCTGCCAGGGAAAAGCTTGTGTTTGAAAGCAGCATCTCCTCAGCCTCCACCAGGAGAGTTAATGGCCCACTGTACCTCACGAGATATGGGAGTCCCCTGAACCTGAAGGCACCTCTGCTGTCCTAATGCTTTCAAAACAGTGGAAGTTTTGCCCCAAAACTATTGGAGGCCCAAAGCAAATCAGTGTGAACGTGGTTTTTATCAAGTAGAGTGTACCTGTACCATTACAGAATGTAGTTTAATATTTACTTACCTGTCACCCCAAAAAATTCTAGGGGGAGAAAAAACCCAGCAACAACACTTATTTTCTCTGAGGTGATATCTACTATGACTTAGAAATTTGTCTCTGATAAGGTACATAACAGTTTCCTGGACCTGGCGTGGTCAGCATCAAATCCTGCCTGGATAGGAAGTGAGATTTCTTCGCTCTCAAGGGCAATCTCACAGGAAAGAACATCCTCACCTTTTTCTGAATTCCTTAAAGCAGTATTTTTAGTGCAAATTTTCTGCCTGTGAGAGATGGTGAGAAGAGCAGCTGTGAAAAGTGCTGTTCTCCAGTGAGCAGTGATGGTCCTGGCAGTGCTGGGCACCAAGCTGGCGGAGCAGGGGACAGCTTCAGCCTTCAAACACACCCTACTCTGATAGATGGGTCACGGCCCCTGGTAGACAGGATGGTGTCCTGGACTCCAGGGAGCACCTCTGGCTGTCAGCCGGGGCAACCTCGGGCACATCATTGCACCTTTCTTCCCCTCCGTGAGCCTATTAGTGGAGTGACAGCACTAAACTGCTGTTGAAGACTTATTTTGGGGAGGGAAGCAGTGCTGTGGCACTGCTGAGCGATGTTTCCCCCAGTCAGTTCTGCGTTTCTGCCCCCAGGGCTGTGCTGGCACCTCTGTGTGCACAGGAGGCTGTTCCATCCCGGGGAGCAGCTGCACCCCGGAGCTCTCTGAAGGCAGAAGCACCAAGCACAGCCTCACATGAGCTGCTAACCAACATCCCTGTTAATAACACTCCTTTGCTGATAGCTTGGGCTCTTTTCAAACAGGCTCTGTCATCTCCTCCAATATGGGAAGGCATTGTCTGAAGCCATATAGGATTATAACTGTGTCCTAGTCTTCCTGTAACTGATGTGTCACTGCAGTGAAGTGCTCTGCTCCTCATTAGGCAGCATTGCAGAGCAAGTCGAAGCCAATTTACCAGAGCAGCAGTGAGGATATCATTGCACGATCTCCATTTCCATTAAACAACTGGATCTAACTCTCTTTTATTTTTAGGCTAACCATGCTGAGCTTTCAAATTGCCTTGATGATAATGTGGCTTTTAACTGATTTGTCGAGGCTGGTCGTTTTGCACATGAAAGTTGCTACTAGCTGATTAGGAGGAAAAAAATCCACCATTGCTTCTTCTATTGCTCAGGAAATTGCAATCCTCAATCTGCAGCTTGAAAAGCATGTTGCCATGGAAATGATGCTTATGCTGTCGTAAATAAAAGTATTCCAGGGTCACCAGGGTCTGCGGCATAAACAGGGGCACAAACACTGCCTGGAAAAGTGCCAGAGTGGTTTAAACATATTGGAAGATAATTTTAATGGTATTTCACTTTCAGTGTTATCATCAGAAGGACTGATGAAGGTTAACACGTAGCTATAACCTCGGCACAAAAACGAAGCAGAAAAAGTCTTGGCTCTTGGTATTAATAAGAGTAGAGAAAACCATATCACAGCCCTCCTGACTGGTGTTCCCCAGCTCAATCAGAGCAGTGTTCTTTTCCCACTGCATCTCTCACACATTCAGCAGTGAAATCTCACTGTACGTTCACTCAGGTGCAGTTTTATTGGATTCATTAACACAGCACACGAGGGCTCAGGAAGCCAGTTGATGCTGTGAAATGCTGTGTCATGGACTACTACTGATGCAGTGAATATTCCCCGATTCTCTGGCTACATCCCACCTACAGGCCAGGAAACCATGGGAAATTGGTCTTTTCCTTGGAGGGGAGACAGTTTTGAGGAAGATCCCAGCTGAGGGAAGGCGCCCGTGTGCCTTTCACTGCTCCTGTGTGAGGGCAGTGGGAAATGACTCCCTGCAGGACCAAGAGCCAGCACGGACACAGTTCCAAAGGAGAAATCCAGAGGCCAGCAACAGAGAGGGTTTGGGATATGTTGGTTCATGTGAGTGCTCAGGAGGAAAGCAGGCAGTTACTGTTTCTGGTGGGTTCTTAACTGTTCAATGGACTGCTCAATGGCATTAAATGGGCCATACCCTGAAGCTGCCTTGGGCAGTATCAGATCAAGGATACACTGCTTTTCTCTTTGTGTTTTTAATACTCACACAAGCATTTCGAGCACAGGCAGTCACTTTAAATAAAACTACAGAGATTGCAAATGCCACAGCTTGCTTATTTACTTACTGTCTCTTAGTCTGCCCAAAATGTGGAAATAATGTTTCCAGAGATGCTGGAATTCATGTGCCTGTTGAGAATCCTGGCTCCTGTCCTGGATGATATTGCATATTCAAGGGATGATTCACTCACTCCTGAGAGGGAGGAAGGACTGTACCAGCTGTACCACCTCTCCGTGGCTGACTGACAGCCTGGTGATGTTTCCACAAGGAAGCCTCATGCCTCCAGGTTAAGCCAGCAATTATGGAACAAACAAAAGAGAAGTGAAATGGAGAGATGAATCACTGAGAGACCAAACAAAAGAGAATTGGAAAGGTGATGCCCAAGCCAGACTGACAACAAAATCTTCATTTGTCTCAGCCCAAAAGGTGCAGAGAGGTTTCTGCATTTCTTTTTTGTGTAAATCAACAATGTACTTTGCCGTCTGCAAGGGAGGATTTGGGAGGGACCAGCTCAGCTTTTAGGGCTTTGTCACCTCACTCCTGTGAGAGGCTGGTAAAACCTACAGCCAGCAGCCCTCGGATAAAGCCAAGTAAGACCCAACTTTAACACTCTTGACTGCTCCATAAACTGACTTAAAAGTTCAAGAAATAGGTTTTCCCCTTTTGTACTCCAGTTTTTAAAAAAGCTTTCATCCCTGTTGGGACAGGAACTGTGTGGGATATGGGGCTGATACCATGTGCATTACACACCTCGCCATAGATTTATCACAGGAGGGCTGGCCAGGGCTTTGAAGGCAGCTGACGGCTCCCAGCTGGCCAGGAACTCACTCGTGTGGCCTCTGCAGCTTCCTAATGGGAACAGGGTGGAAAACCCGGGCTCAAAGGTTGCCCAGAATGACTAAGAGAGGAAAAATCCCTCCTGCCACTCCTGTGCTAATCAAAGGGGTGTGGAGAAGAGATTTCAATTCCTCACTCCCAAAGAGGAAAATAAGATAAATATGTATATATATAGAGAAATTACACAGCCAATTCCTGTATTAAGGAAGAAGCCTTCATGCCATCAAAATCAGTCCTGAAATTAATCTTGCTTGTGGTATAGGGAAACTGAGCCAGATAGCCCAAGCTGCCTTGAAATGTCTTTCAAACACATCTAATCTGTTTACTCCCAGGTTTTACTGCTGGCGGTACCTGGGACTTCGCCTCTGAGATTTCCTACAGTTTGTGATCCCAGCAGGTCAAAGTTTCCAAAGGTGGGGAGAAGAGGCAATCCCTTCCCTGCCTGTACGAAAGGTGTGTGCCTTGGGGCTACTAATTTAGAACCAATGAATCAGGAATAAGTCACATAAAAACCATCCAGCACTGGTGTTTACAGAGCACCTCCTCTGAGCAGACAAAGGCGTGTGTCAACAGGGAAAGTGCCGTGTAGTTTGCGTGGCTCGGCGTATTTAAACAGCTTTTGCAGAGATGGGAACATGTTGCCAGGGAAGCAGGAGCCCGCACGGGTAGAGGTGCCCTCCTGCTCCGTCCAATGGGAAAATGGAGCTGCCCCTGCACTCCCTGCTTTTTGTTTTCATCTTTGCAGCATAAAAGAAGACAGAAAAGGCAGTTCTTCCAGAGGCTGATTAATGGCCCCTCTGCACAAACTGCATTTTGCACATATTTAAAAATCTTGAGCTAGATAACTCTTTGACCTAAAATATAATAGGTTCTTTTTTATTTTTTTCTGATAGTGTCCGACATTTGTACATTTTAATACTTTGTTTTTGAAGCAAGTCCTTTCTAACTTGAAGAACAAAGTGGCCAGGCTGTGGCTCTGGATGTGTGGGCACCCCCTGCACGTGTGTGGCTGGTGGCTGCTCTGAGACATCTCTAGTCCAGCTCTGGGGCTCACCAACATATCTCAGACCACCGGGAGGCACGTCCCAGTCTGGCATCAAGAGGCCCAGGAAATGTGCCCAGCACAGCTCCCATTCCCATGGTGTGTGGTCCCTGGGGTGATCAATGTCATGCCCTGCCTGTGAACCATTCCCCAAATTTTCTCTTCCCCAGAGCCCTGTGTGTGTGTGATATGAGACCAGGTTATATTAAGCCCACTGCTCAAAGGACCAGGGACGAGGGCTCCCATGGGCACGTAGCAACTATGCTACAGAAAGAGTGAAAAATTCAGGGAACAAGTGGCACTGTAATCCATCTTACCTACCCGGAATAGATGTACCCATGTACTGATCTCTATAAACACACCCTTTTCTCCATATGGGTGGGAATATATTTATATGCACCAGCCTCAAAATACCAGTAAGTTTTTATTAGCCCCATTTGCAGATGGGGCGACGATGACAGACAAAAGTGCCTTGATCCCTCTAGGCTGCTCCTCCTCGGGAGGGGAGAGCTGGAGTCTGCTCTCCCTAGGAGAGGTAGGAGAGGGAGGTGAGTTTTCCCAAACCCCAAGGAGCTCCTTGGTGTGGAGATCTTGCTCAGCTCTCACTTGGAATCATGCTGGCAAATAAACATGAAAGTGAAATCAGCATTGTGAGATAGTTATGCAAGAGCGGGCGGATCCCAGGACTCAGCCATTGTTCCAAACGTTTAATTAACATTATGAAAGCTGATTAAAGGAAAATCTTTAACCTCCAGGGAAATCCCATTTTCTCTCACTTCCCATACTGCTGTAATTTTCACAATGTAAGAAGGAAAGTGTTATTTCAAGGCATGATTCATATCAGCTACGACCTGATCTTTGCCACAGTCATGTCCTGCATCTTAAATAATCGCCAGCAGTGACACCAGACGGGGACACTTCTGAGACAGCATTTTTCCCCCTTTATCCCATGACCTGAATTGCCATCATAATTTCTAGACTTTGTGTCATCCTGGCATGATGACAAGTGTTCACCCACGCTCCAGAACTAAAAGCTGGTTCACAAGGACAGTGATACCTACCCAGACACAGCATCTCAGATACAAAGTGCGAATGACACGCCACAGTCCGGCGTGGTAACAGCAGGGGCTGTTTGCTTTGGTCACTGCAGCAAATTCCTTTGAAGGCAGGAGAGTGGAGCACCATCTCCAGCGACTCCCAGCTAACCCTGAGCGAACCACTTACTCTTTCTGCTCTTTTGGAACTGGGGGCAAAGGCAGTGTTACCTCTGAGGCACTGCAAACTCATGAATGTAACCAGGCACTGGAGATGTTTAGGTGGAAACTGCTATTGTAAATCATGTTAGTGGAGAGATTTGCTTTCAGCTGCAGCAGGTCTGTGAGCAAGCACAGCCCCCCAGTACTCAGCTGTGTATAGGTGGCACATTGCCTCTCTGCTCTCCCAGGACTATTTTAATTATATGGCATGGCCCATCAGAGACCTAATCCCAGGATCTAATCCTGGAGGCAACAGACAGCTGACTGTCTGGACTGTGTACTCAGAGAAGCGCCCTTGGGGCTGCAGTGAGGGCGATGCAGATGATGGGACAGGAGGACAAGCCCTCACCCCACACACAGAGCAGGCACCCACCCAGGGACAGCCAGGCCCTGGTCACCCCCTGGCCAGGGCACCACCAGCACCTCGACCTCTCTGACATGTGACTGCCCTTGGGTCCTCCCCTGGTTAACAGAATCTGGGTGGATGCTGCATCTACAGACTTCCAAATCCAATTAAGAACACGCACGGCTCCAGTCCTTTCCGAGCATCAGGCTTATATAAATACATACACATATAAATACATGGTACAAATACAGCCTCTGGCAGCAGGAGCAGTCTCGTACTCAGATCTTCAACAGTTCTTCCCATCTGTAGATCCTGCAGGTCAAAGACATTGCAGAGCTTCAGGAACCATTCTGAAAAGGGGAATGATTATTTTTTCCCACTGTTGTCTACATGTACGTGGTGCAAAATCCATTTTAATTACGATACAGCAGGGTCATCCTCACTACTTGAAGAACAGGCACCACTTTTGTGCACACAGAGACATTAGTAAAGCAGAAGCTCTATTTGTAGGATGAAATTCCTCCTTCAAAAAGCACTAGAGGTAAACCAAATTCACACTGTGAATACCAAGTGTATGAAATTCTGACTCAATAAAAGGCAGACAGCTGGGTATTCTGATAAAAACGTTTCTTTATTTTTTAATTTTTCTTTTCATTACCTGGATTCTGTGTTTGTCAGAGCAACAAAACCAAAACACAGTTTCTTTGATACGCAGCAAATCTGAAAACAATCCTGCAAGTAGCACAACACAAAAACTCCCACAAAAAGGGAAAGCTATAAAATTTGAGAGGCGACGAGGCTTTCAGAAGTGCCAGTTTCCCAGTGCAATGGCTGGAAGGGTGGCCTGGCCTGGCGGCAGTTCAATCATTTTGTAACGAAGGACAAATACTTTCAACATCCTGAGAAAGAGGGCGGGGGGACGGGGGCACGACTCCCTTGCTTTCCCTCCTCCTGCTATTCTTTCTCCTCCCTCCCCCCACCCCTCGGATTTTCAATAGCTCTTTAGTGTTTCCATCAAAGGCTTTTACCATTCATCCTCCCTTCTGGTGCCTGCCTTCCACCTGTCTATCCATCACAGCCCTAACCCAGGTCCCTTTTTTTTCCCCCCTTTGCTATTTTTCACGCGCTGGGATTTGTTTATAAGCTTCTGCATTACCTAAACTGCAGGGGAAGAGGCTGCTGGGAGGAAAGTGAGAAAGCAGGATTAAGGAGGAATAATTCAGCTCCATTGCATTTCCATCTGAACGGTCATAAAATGTGCAAATCCTGTTCCTGGGAATTTCATGTCAGGGGCCTTCCCTGCCACTGCCCTTTCCGTACCCCTTCTCTCTTTCCCTCTCATGGAAAATAAAGTGTTGGGAGGGATGCCTGTAACTCCAAGGACCCCAAAAGCCACGATGTGTGTGCCAGCAGGGAGGAGGCTCCTACCAGCACGTGTGCAGGGAGACACTCCAGATGTGGCCATAAACTGCAGACAAGGGGGTGGGAGGCTGCAGGGATTGAATCCAGCAGGACAACAGGAGTGAGCAGGGAAAGGCCACTCAATATGACAGCTCCCAACACCCCCAGCTAATTAATGAGCCTGGGTAAAATACAAAAATAACCTTTCAGGCTTGTTGGCTCTGTAAGCAAATCATACAGAAATATATGATTCAGACCCCAGCAGCCTGAAGAGTTTCTACTCTCTCATTTTTAGATCATCACCATCACAAGGCACCAAAACAGGCACAGGCCAGCCTTCCAGAGCCCAGAGATCCACCAACAATCCACCTGTCAGCAAACTGTGAGACAGAAGAAGCGCCACTGCTCTGTACAGGTCAATGGAGATTGTTCCCTGATTCAAGCAGAAGTCACTGTGGTCTCTGGGCACTGTTGCTACCTGACCAAACACTCTCAGAACAGCAAGCAGTGCTAAAAAAGGAGGTGGCCCTCAACCTGTCCTCAACCCTAGTGAGCCCACAAACCTTTTCTTGGGGGAACTTCATGTCATATCTGCTGGACCTGGCAACAGCTAGCAGCTATCTTCCACTTACAGACACATCCCGGAGATACTGAGGATCACCCAGCAGGTAGCACATGTTAAAATAAGTTCCTTTGATTGGCAGTTATTTATTATTTTTAAATAAAATGAGAATAGGTTGAATGGGTTGCTCAGCAGCAGCTCAGTTTTTTGTTTGGCAACGTCTCGGACAGTTTGACCATACGTATGACAACACAAAATAACTTTCACTTGCTTGCAGTAGCAGTTGGCTATAAATTCAGTCCATCGATGATTTATAGCTCTAGCAGCAGTGGGATATATGAAATGAGAAGCCCTTTCATCCTTAAACTGCTCTGCAGTCTGGTAGAGACGATGAAAGCCATTGTTCCTAAGGCCAGAGGAGAGCAAGAGTTCATTCAGCTGTGGTAGGAGGAGGTGTGCAAATTGGGTCCAAAGGTGAGAGAAGGCCTGGAGAAACAGCAGCCCTTGGTTTCGCAGAGCAGCCAGAAAGAAATCCTTAATGATGCTTCACCTTGCCTTGCAGGCTGGAGGGGAGCAGTATTTCCATCGACTAAATGATCTCAACTCTTTGGCTTCCCCGAGGGCACTGCACCAGGACAGACTGGGATCGCTCACCAGAGTCACTCTCAGATGTTTGTGTTCTTCCCACCCACCAGCAGCCCCAACCTGAGCATGTCTTTGGCACAGCAGGTGGGATCCTTAATCCTGCGGAGGGCCAGCCCCAAGCAAAGATTAGCAGAAGAATCTGTTTTCGTTAAAATCCAACCTACCCTTACCGTCCTCTCTGATGGTTCGGTTTAAAATGCGCATGTCCAGCTCTTGCAGCAGCTCTGCTTCTGCAGGGAAAGGGCAGTTCAGCAATCTGCCCCCTCACTCTCTAATGTCTTCCTTTCTGTTAATCAACAAGTAACTAAGACAGACACAGTGAGGAATGTTAAATGCACCTCCTCCTGGAGAATTTTGCCAGCAAGATCACTGGAATTGGGATTTTGCCTTTATTATGTTTCTTTTGACCGTGGAACTGGTCTGGTTTTCCTCCCAGTGAAATTTTTTTTTTTGGTGGAAAAAAAAAACCCCACAAAACAACAAAACAGGAAAAGACATACGAATAAACACTAATACGTACAGGAAAAATACAAAACTTAGCACCATGCACTCCCCTCATTATCAGACAAAGGTTGGGAAGGGTTCACAAGTGTAAAACTCTCATGTGAATTATGAGATTACTGCTCAGTTTTCTTTCAAGTCGTGGGCTGGAAACAGATGGTGGCTGTAGCATTTATGACGGCACAACATGTTACTGCAAGCCTAGCCATCTCTGCCTCTCTCCTCTCAAAAATGCAGCTGCAAGGAAAGTTGTGGAAAATCACATTAATAGTCTCTTCCACCACACAGTTTTCCAGCCCTTCATCCCTGGCCAGCACATGGACAGAGCCATCTTGTATGCCAGCAAGAATACTCTCCTAATCCCTGTCCTGAATAGTTACCACTGACTGGCTTATTTAACAGCTAGTTAAAATGTGAGGTTTGTTAGCATTGTAAAAAAGCCTCCAGAAAGCACGTCCTTAAGGTCAGGGCAGATGCCATGTGATCCCAAGGGCTCCCTAAGGGAAACACTCAGAAAGAAGCCATCAGACTGTCTTTCAGCTGTTTATTATTTAAACATTCAGTTCAGGCCAAGCAGGTTGATTTATAAAGAAGCAGAAAGACAGATATAACAATTGCAAAAGCATCTCTGTAACTCTGGAGTCCAAATATCACTTCCAAGCAAGAGTAGAAACTTTCACAAGGGCAAAGGCTTCTGGATTTTCAGTCAGACTCCCTTACCATGACCACAGGCTTAAAAGGATCTGGGTCCCTGCAGATACAAAGACCAACTAACACCATATTTAAATATCTTGCCAGTACACAAGAAAAAATGTCCATGTGCTTCAGTCCTGATGGAAATTGCCTTGCTGCCTAAAGTATGCTCATACCTGGACTTGAACCCTTGAGCCAAGCCTGGGGCACAACCCCTCCACTCTCAAGGCACCAGAGAGGGCTCTGCTGACACCAGGGACCTCTTCAAACAGTACAAAACTGTGACCTGTTATCCCTAGGGTTTCTGTGTGCTTTACAAATGTGAAGCAATCCTGTACCACATCGTTTCTGAGAGCATTAACTCTCTGGGATTCCAAAATCAGGATTTTAGAATTACTTCTCCACTTGAGTTAATTAAGACTCTGTCAAATAATATTTTTTCCAGACAAGTGTCACTGGAGTGTCTGAGCATCCACGTTGCTACTTTCACTTTGCTGGTCTCACTACCTGGTTGGGAACATCAGCACCAGCTTTATGTGTTCATCCTTCACCACTCCAATGTGCTCCTGCCTTGCTTCCTGCAGCCAGCTATACACAGGGCAGCATTTCTGCCCTCTGGGGTGTAGAACAGGGCAACTGAAAGCAAGATAGACTTTTACCATTCCCTTTATCACTTTTCACAGCTAGACCAGGAAGTTGCTACAGAAATTCAATAGTGTACACACTTGAAACTCTAAATAGCCTTTTGCCAGAGGTAGACTCTCTCCAGGTGATATGACCATACATATCCAGTGCATATCTGTCATAATTGCAAAAGCCCTCAGACCTTTTCTCTAAGATAGAGAAGGTGCCATTTCATTTTTCTTTTGGAAACCTTCTCCTGCAGAATTCATTAGTATCCTATGCAACAATGTACTTCCTGTAAGTACTGAAATATAAAGTGTATTAGAAGTTTCCACTTCTGGTTTTATCTTTTCCTGATCTAGCCTGAAAATTCTTTTGAAGTTCCTCAAAGTGTTCTTCATATATGCTTGTTTTAGGAAATACCAGATCACTATTGGCAAACTTCTCCTTAATTAAGTGAGATAAAGAAATCAAGATGATATGATCTGATTAATTTCCCACCTTTTAAGGCACCATTTTAAGATTTTTTTTTCCCACTTGCCTTTGAAAAGAAACACGCTGAAGAAACTAAGGAAGGAGAAGGCCCAGAGAGGGCAAGCACAGCTCTGGGCTCTCCAGTGTAGAGACCAGTGAATAGTTAAAGCTTTCCCTCATTCCTGTGGAATGGTTTATTGAAAGGTTTCAGACCCTTCTGAAACTCACATCACTCCAGACAATGAGGAAAAGACTAAACTGTGCTGATTTAGCACAGTGCGCTCTTCAGGGCCTCAGCTCAGCAAGTCAACTCAGATCATGCCTAACTTTAAACACAAGTAACTTCAAAGAAACATCTCACACGCCTCAAGTTCAGCTTTGCACTGCCTCCCTTGATGAATCACAACTTGGGGTATGCAGGGAGCTAACGGGAAACATTTGCACTCGCTGACCCCAGCTGCAAGGTCCCAAACCCCCTGTAAGCTACACAGGCATAGCCCAACCACGCTGGATGGGCCAGCAGGCTCTTCACAACAAATGGATACAAGCTGTTAGGCAAGCTCTTCTGAAGCACCTCTACAAGAAACATATCCCAGAACAGCTAAAATTTGATTTAAAAGAGGTACTTGGGACAATCAGTGAAGTACACAAGCTGAGCATTAACCTGCCCGACTCCTACACGGCCTGTTGAGGAAACCACTCTGTCTGGGATAAATTGCTTCTGTCACTTTTGCTGTGCAAACCCCCTGCAGTCAAGGGGAATTCGGATCTTGAGCAGGTTTTTGAGTAGCTTCCTGGCTCCAAGGAGACCTCTGAGCAGAATACTTTACAGTGGGTGAGTTTGGGCCAAGAAATATCCTCACTTCCAAGTGTGTGAGCACAGAGCCCTCAGCCCACACCCACACTGGAAGTGCTGGAGCATCTCTCCCTCTGCCTCTGGCCCCACACAGACTCAACAGCAGCTGAGCAGGGCCCAGAGGTGAAATCTGGCCTCTTGAAACTTCCCTGGTCTTCAGCTTAAACCAGCACCACCTTTATACAGAAAACACATGAAAAGCCAAAGTGCTAAGGAAAGCTGAAGCGTGGCTGGAGTGAAGGGGACTCCCCATCTGAAATGTCTGAAACCTAAGGTTTGAGTGCTGCTGCCTCGAGATGGAAGGCAGAAGTCATGGCAGCATCGTTGGGTCAAAATTAGTCTCTCTTCAGAACAGAGATGTTCTGATGCCAACAAAGGTTTCTTGAAAGTCACGTAGAAATGAATTAAAAGTGGATGCCCAAATCCCATAGACTGCTGAAAAAATTCCAGCTGGGGATGTCCAGCACGTCTGGAGGGGCTCTTCATACTTCAGTGAGGTCTAAAAGTTTGAGTTCATCCCCAAAGGGAGCTGAGGCCACCCAGCACTTCACCCATAGGCCCTCTGTGAACAGAGTCTTTCTTGTGGTCAAAGAGAGGCTATCTTGAATTTATGTCTTACTTCTCCCCTTGCAAGCAAACAAAACAATTTCTATGAGTAATTCTACCCACTAATTGCCAAGGAAAAGTCTGGTAAGAAATGCTCTGCATTCTTGACAGGTCAGAGGCTTCCCTAAACAAAGTTGCTGTTTTATGTTTTCTATCAGCACATGTTCACATCCGGGGTCCTTGGTGAATTCCAGTGTGGATGAGTCTCTGTGGGAAATTGCTTTTCCCTATTTTCTTGTTCTAACTGCTCCAGGAAATGAGTCTATTTTTACAACAACGCTAAACAGCAAAATATGAAACCATTATCTGCTTCGTGGCAAGAGTTTCGGGTCAGCTCTCAGGTGACTGTCACCTCCAGAGAAGTCAATGGAGTTGTATCTGCTCATGCAAGGTAGAGACCTGACCAATTATGTAATTGGTTGATCAGTTACCAGAACACAGAGCTACCACAGGCCTAAGGAGTGTCTCGTTTTCATGCGTCTCAAAGTTCATCCAAGCCCTGATGCATTGATAAGTGAAGTATTCCAGTATTATGGTCTGTAAAGATGATAATTAACTGCTGAAAGATTTAGGCATGAGCATTCTCTACAAACATCTACTTTGTCACTATCCTTATAAGTAGTATCTCTTCTGGATCCTTTTTTCACCTGCCAAATAAACCAGGGTGGGATTTTCAGAAGTGTTTAAAATTATTTTCTCCTACTTACTTGTGATTGCTTTCAAGAATACAGGTATCTTCAAAATCCCCAGGAGACTTCAAGCATTATGGACTCAACTCTATCTCTAGATGCTTCTGCTTTTTGCACACCTGACTTAACAGCTACTCTGAATTTCAAAGCTGGACAGTAAACACAGTTGCCTTCATTATGCAGGATCAAAGACAGTACACAGAGGCCAGAACACCAGGTCTGATCTGAAGATGAGTGTGCAACACTTGTTACAAAACTTGGCTCCTTGTTTCCTGGTTTGAGGGACTACTTCAGCCTTGACACGTGAACTTCTTTTCTGTTGAAGCACTCAAGCGAGCCTTTCTTTGTGCATTTTATCTAAGAACTTGGGAGACATCTGGCATGCACAAGTATCAGCCCAAACAGAAATTCTGAGTTGCTCAGAACTCAAACCAAGTCAGATTTGACGGCCTGCTAGTAAGTCAAACATAAAAACGATTGGATTCCCCTCTTTTCCCTCTTCCCTCTTACAGGGAAGAAGTAACCCTGGAAAAATTTGACATGAAACTTTCAAGTGACAGAAATGCTATCACCAGGATGCTCCCAGGATTTCATCCATTGATTATGAACAAGACTAAGAGCTAGCACTGCCTTACCTCTGGGTTGGGAACGAGGTATTCGTGACTTTCCACCTAATTGGAAAGCTCACTAAACATCACTCGAGACCAGCATACAGAAAACAAACTTAGAGACAATATCTAAGGAAAACAGAACCTAACCTATGACTTGTTCTTTGATTTACAACTGCGATTGTGGGCCCCACCTCACAGTCATATGCCATGGTAATAGGCAGCAGTTCAACAAGAACCAGTCCCAACTTTTCACATGTTGTAGTGATTCTGAGCTACTTCAGCACATACTTTAGCCTGATGCAGCAAGTAATTGGGATGACTAAAGGGACAGGTGGCATGCCACAACTGAAAAAAAAAAGAATAATTGAGCCTTTGGTCTTGTTTATTCTACCTTCTAATTCCTTTTCTTTTCCCTGAACCAAAAGTTGCCAAATTTAACAGGAAGTTTGCTCTCATTAATTTCTCCCATCTCAAATTTGTCTGTTATCAGTACGACTGCGAGTTTTCAATTTGGGTACCCAAACAGATGATCTGAAATTGGGCTCATTGGCATTAGTGACTGCAGTCCTGAATCCACCCATGCCAAGGAAATATTTTCCCCCAAAATGAAGAAACATGTAGTTCAAAATGGAAACCTCCACGGGAGCAGGAGTGGAACTGTCCCAGCTGCTCTCCTAGTCGTATATACAAGTCTCATTACTTCATCTTTGGGGTTGCTTACAAAATCCTTCAACACTCTGAGAGCACAAAGACCCCCAGCCCACAACTGGGATCCTGTGCCAGGAAGGCACACCTTAATTAAAAAATAAAGCATCAACTCTGCTCCATTTGCCTGAGGTCAATGGCATGTTTGTCCAAAGCTAGGAGCACGCTCAGGCACCAGTTTGAAGAAGAGCAAACACAGGCATCTCTTAAAGTGTTTTTCCATATTAGGGCCTGGGAAAAAAAATTTAGGATTGGGCACATGATAAAAACCGTTCCCCTAGGAAATGTTACCCACACCATAAAAGGAAGGAACGGCACTGAACTAAAGGAGAATGAAAATTGTCTACTAAATTTTTGTAAATACCCATAAAATCTGAGTCTTGTTCTATGTGCATAACTGTAAGTCATGAAAGGCTGATTCCTTACAGAAGCAGGAAATGACTGGCCCATCACGATAGGATAAAAGGCTGCATAATTTCCTGGGCAGAAAGATGGATTTCCATCAATCACTACGTTCTCTGACAATATGGCAGTGGCTTTTGATCATGTATCTGATGCACAGTAATTAGGCAAAATGACTTACCCTCAATCTTTTCAGTATTTAGCTCTAAGGGTGCAAGGATTCATTCTTGGAAAGGGAAGATGGTCGTGTGATTTAGGGCACTGGATGAGCACTCAGATCTGAGTCCTCTCCCTGGTTCTGCCACAGCCTTGCTGTATGACCTTGCACAGGCTTTTCTCCATGCCTCGGTCTCGCCTAAAATGGGATAACAATAGTTCTTTATTTCAGAGGAGATAGGAACACAAACCAGCTCAAGGCTGTGCCACAGAAATGCTACAGCAAAGAGCAGCACAGAAAAGCTCAGACATGGAATAATGCCTCGCTAATAAAATGTGGGAAGACAGGCAGTAATTAAATTGACTAATAAACACAAAACGTAGGCTGATTTTTAAGGAATGCAACACTGATAGGCTTTGTTACCCAAAATTAAAGGAAATTTAAGTGGGATTCTTATGAGTTTACCTGACTCTGAGATCTGCTAGTAGTACACACTGTGCATTAGAAACACCAAGGAAATGACTTCATTCAAAACCTCCAAATGGTGTCTGCTTTACAGCAAGCACTATTTCCAGCCCAAGTGAGGGTCACATAACTATCCAGAACAACATTTTCAAAGCCGTGGGAGGGGCCTACAAACATGATTTCCTTCTATTTACAGTAATACATGAGCATGCAAACCTGAGGTAGTTTTGAAACTTCAAAATAAAATCTGAAACTTTCAAATTAAAACATTAAATGGGGCCACTGATCCTAATTAAACTGTCAGATGTCTGGAACAGCTTCAATGCCACTATTACAGTCACACTGCTGCTGGAATTGGACAGGGCTTTAGCAAAGAGTCTTCAGTAGTGAGTATTTTTCCAAATGCAAAGATAAATCTTTTTCTCTAAAACATTTGCCTTTCACATGTATATAATTTCATAATTTCAGTTATGGGCCTGTGGGTCTGGGACAGAGGATCTCAGGGCACATGCCTACATAAACCATCTGATTTGGAGACCAACAGATCAAAGGCTGTTCTGTCAGGCAGGAGGAGAGTAAACAGATATGAGACACATCTTAGGAAGGGAAAATAATTTCTGAGAAACAGAAACAAGAGGGATGGGAAAGTCAGGCAGAGAATAGCTGGCAAACAGCCCACAGAAAGGTAACGTGGACCTGAGGAGAACAGGCAAGAGAATCTCCTAAGTGGAGTGCTGAAGCCCATTGGAACGAGGACACCCAAATATGCTGTTTTAAGCAAGAGTAAAAAGCCTAAACCCAAAGTGCTGGAGCTTCCTGGGAACCTAGGAGAGGAGCAACTGCCTGCAGTCATCGTGCACTGCTTAACACAGCAGATGCCAGGCAGGACAGAGGACAGGAGAAAAGGAAAGAAAACTGGCACATAGTCCTTGGTTTCACTCAATAAAATCTACTGAAAGACAGGTCTGGAAAGATGAAGCACAGAATTAAATGTAATGAATTGACTAAAGAACCAGTGAGCATGCACATATTGTAACACTGACATTGGGTTTGGGCAGTCCTCCCTGCACGTCTTTTCTGATCAGACAAGATCTCAGAAAAAGATACAATCAGACCAAGAAGTTCTGGATCCCTGGACAGAGGAAATGAGTGCAGAATGTAGAACAGAAAAACATTTCATCCTCAAACTGCTGCCTACAATGTGGAAGGACAAAACCAACAAGGTGTTGAAGCATTGCATGGAAGTGCAACTTTTGACAACCACCATCCTTCACTCCATTAAATCCCCTACTCACCCCCCACCCCACAAATAACAGAGGTGTCCATCAGATATCTTGTGGCTCCAACTGCTCACACCCTTCCCTGTAACACTCCAAACGCAGCACATTAGAAGTCCAGAGGGAGTCCACCTCCAGCAGACAGCAGAAGAAGATATGACACGGCATTCACAAATGCACAGAGAACTGTTTAATTTACAGCCACAATGGTGAAACAAACCATTTCAGAGCTTGGACATTCAAAGTTAAGTCTGACACTCATTCTTATATTCACTTATTGTGCTTAAGTATTAGAGAACACAGGATTACATTAACCGTACACGACAATCTGAGATCCCTGCGGGACCGAGGAGTGGAAGGGATGAGCAAGAATGAGGGACCAGCCCCTCAAGTGGTGTAAGCTGGTACAGCTCCATTGCAGGCAATGGAGATCCGGTGATTTACACCAGCTGAGGATATGGTCCTTGAAATGTCCAACTTAACTTTGAATTAACGACTCCCATGTCACAACCTTCCATGTCACTGCTCCTCCTGGTTGTATCTGCCACTTTGAAGGAGAACTAATCCCACAGCCAGCCACGGTCCCAAGGCTGGTGGGTGAGAGCTCAGCTGGACTACAGGAAGTGAGCTCATGTCGTGACACTACTCCTCGCAGTTTAACAGCCACGGACTGCATCCTCATCTGATGTAAACTAGCTTGGGGGCAGCTGAAGTCAGAAACATTTGCCAATTTATAGTAGCTGAGAACATAGCCCTGAGATTTTTGTGTTTTCTGCCGCATGCTGTATGAACACTGTGCTTGACAACAACGACTCGTGTGCGTTTCATTCCTCGTAACAAAATTAACTCAAGACTGCAAGTCTCAAACAAATGGCTACTGGAAAAGTCCCCATCAGTCTTCACTCTCTCCTGGTGCACTGAATTTGGCATAACACGTTTATTTGCTGGCACCAACAAAACCTCTCGGATTGCTTTGTTTTCAAGACTCTGCTACAAGGCCAGACTCCCTCGGGACGTAAATCAGAGCTCCAGGATAGCCAGGGGAGTCACTCCCAAGGAGTTGGCCCACAAACCCAAACACAACCTTCTCATGACAGTGCAACCACAGGACTCTTTCCAAGAGTTGTTTTGCAAACTATTCCACTTAAGTGACTTTGACATCCTTTCATACCTGCACAGTGTCTGAGTGGGTCACATAATGCTTTTCATCTACATGATTTTAATGGATATATGTTTGGTTTTTTTTCTTTCATTAGATATCTTTTAGACAAAAAAAAAAGGAACGGAGCAACATTATTGGCATCCCACTGAAACATAAATATATAAATTACATTTTATACACTTTTTTAAACGCAGACACATACATTCATGTGCATAACATTGTGAACAGTACACTTAGTGGAAAACAAGCACAGACAATCTTAGTTAAATGTATTTCCAGTTTTGGTGCTCAACAAATACACTGGGAAAATGATCACAAAATAGAACGGTGACTAACTCTATCTCTGCATTAGCATCTGAAGCCAATAATGCCTGTTAGCTAACATTGCTTTGTTTGGTTGAATTTGGACATAGCTACAGGAACAGGAGGGGAATGTTTGAACTATATTTAGAGAAATGGAAAGGTTAAACATCTCGCTCTCTTTTGTTGTTTTAAGGTTCTGCAGTTCATTCACATTTGAAGATATTTTTATTTGAGTGGAAACACTGTCTTCAAGACAAACTTTTCTGTTGTTCCAAACTAAGAAAACTCTTACATCTCTTTGTAGATGTTTCACAAATAAAAGAATCCAGTAGTTCACTTTACATATCCAATGTCATAATCCAAGTAAAACAAAGGGTACATAATCCAAACTACTGGGGTGGGGCAGTGATTTTGGCCAAGTGAGTAGCCATGTCATATCTGGCACAGCCCTAAATTTCCAAAGCAGCACAGAAGGATTTATCCATGTGGCTCCCACTGCAATCTGTGGGGAACTGAACATTTAATCCCTTGGCACTTTGAAAATACAGGAGCTGGTGCCAGAGTATTTTATCTGCCCTGCTATAGTTAAAATAGATTTTGATGTTATTTGGGCTATTCTACTACAAAAATATGACCACAAAATGCTTTTTTTTTTCTTTTTTTCTTTTTTTTTTTTTTTTTTTGGTTCAAGAAAACATAGCAGGCTTTCTCAGGTATATAAAACTGTTAATTTTTAGATAAAAATACAAACTTCACCTTTACAAAAACACATATTTCTGTTGAATACACATAAAGCATAACATTTTACCAAAAATAAAGAATTTTAGGTTTTGTTCAAATATTTGCAGCAAGGTAGTTCCCATGCCACCATGACATTATACAATGCAGATACAAGAATTTGTACATTTCACACAGCTCCAACATGTGAAATAAAAGTATCTGTATACTGATAAGAATGACAATTGCTAACACAATATCACTAGTAGGCAACTGGCATAAGTCTTAAAGAAAAAAAAAGGATTTTTGCATGGATATCCTATGATTTGTTTACGCACATCTCTCTTTTTTTTTCTCTTTTTCTTTTATGTAATGCTTTAAATTACGGGGGAGGTTGGGGAACATAAACCAAGAAACGTCTAGAAAATTATGCATAGGTATACCATTTTTATTTTAATACATCTCATTAGTTTGCATCCCACTAGGAGAAATACCATAATGTTTTGTGTTCTGCTTATTGTTATACCAGTCTTTTATATGTGTTATTGGCAAATGTAGTCCAAGAGATAATAAAAAGCTAGGCAAAGAGTAAAAAGAAAACTTAATAATCACTTTATGGTGTAAAAAAAAAAATCCACTTAAGGCTCCCCAGAAGGTTTTTTTGTATAGACTTTTAAAACACCACCAAGCAAGGACGTATTGTTCTATAGTGTTTGCGTGGCATTTGATCATTTCATACATTCCTGCTTTTTTTGTGCCTGAAGTCCACCAGTGTCCATCCATCTTCATCAAGAACGCAGGCACATTTCTTGACGTAAAGCACCGTTGACTGCTCTGACAGAAATCCACTATTCACTTAGATTTTTGTCATGTTTTTGAGTACTTTTGGTATCCTCCATTCATTCAACTGTCTTTTTTTCTTTTCTGTTTTTCTTTCTTTCGTTTTTTTTCTTTTTTGGACAGGGAAGCTTCCTATTGTTTCACAGAGTGCTACAATACTTGCTTTGATGTCACATTAAACAAATGTACATTGTCTCTTTGTTCTCATTAAGTGTTCTTTTGAGCCAGTTTTTTCACACAGGAGAACAAATAAAGTATACAGTCAATAAGCACCATACATAGTAGGTTCAGGAATGTAACAAACCATGTACATCCATGTCCCAGAGAGAAGTTTTTTTTCTAGCTTATTTTCACCTTACATCTGCAGGAGAGAAAAAAGATACAATAACTCTATGATTAGAATCAAAGGTCCTGTCCTTGAAGTAGATGACTTAAAAAAAAAAAAACTGTTCTGCATGAAGAGTCACTAACCTGGGACAAGAAGTTCTAAATGCTGTTTTGATTGAGTTTACATGCTCACTTTTAAAGTTGAATTTTAGAAAATCTTTGCTTCTATCATACTACTCCCAATAAATACCTGTTAATCTGAAACAGGATATCAAGTTTAGCATTGTTTAGAAATGATACATTGGTATAAATGAAAACTGCCACTGGGAGTTTATGTGCAAAAACAGGGGCTTGAAATTAAATTCACCATCATCCAGGCATTAGGCAGAGACACTGCAAAATCCAAATCATTCCCACTCCAAATACCAGAACCAATTGCAAGTGCTGCAGTTTACATACTTTCAAGTCATTAAGAAATGGAAATTCCATATTTAATTTGGAATGTGTGTCGCCATCATCATACATTGCTAATATGTTGGCCAAAGGATTTCAGTCATTTTTTGCACTGAGGGTGTTAGTTTTTCACTACACTGAAAACCTCATGAATTTTGATGACTGACTATCATCATCCTACTGAGACTGAACAGACCAAAAAAAGATCTTAATTTTCTGGTGAAAGTAACACAGGGCTCTGCAACACAAAATAAAAAAATGGCATTTCTTAGCATCTTTCTTGTCAAGTAAGCAGATCATCAGATTGTGTCAGGTGCATGTGCAATCAACCCCAGCTCACGCCAGAACGTGAGTTTGATGGTCACACAAATAATAGGATTTGCTGTATGTACACTCAATGTTTCACAGCCAGGGACTGGGAACACAACAATTTGTAACCTGAAAATTCATTCATGCATTATCACGTGATGCTTTGACCTCAGAAATCAATAATGAAACACAAGCAGAAGCAATGGAACTTGAGATTTCAGAAGCTGAAGTATTAGCACCCTCCAATAAAAAAGAAATAAAAAAGGCAAGAAAAGGAAGTAGCTCAAGAATGTAAGATGCTGATGGTGATGTGGAGCTTAAAGGGAAAATACCAGCAGGTAGAATTATCAAAGCCAATCAAATCTAATCTCTTTGCAGCCTTGAGGTAGCAAGTGTCAAGATTTTGAACAGTGATTAAGTCGAAGTGATGATATTTGATTGTTTTCCAGTTCTTGTGCTATTAGGGTGTTCAGCATATAGGTCCTACCTGAATATCAAATAGTTCCAGTAGGTTTTATGTTGGTTTTAACTTTTTTCGTTTCCGTTTTTTACCTGATTCCCTAGGCCTTCCTGTTAACATAAGGGCAGGGCTGGTGAAAAGCCCTAAGGTAATGCATTTCGTGTAACACTGAAGTCATAAATACTCAAACCGTTTACATTTCAAAGAAATCTCATTATCCTTCGCATTAAAGTAATAACTTTACAACTCTGATTTGACATTGAGTTTACAAAGTAATTACACAAAAGTAAAGAAACAATAAACGAAGTTGGCATTGCACACGTCATTCCCAAGATCCATCTATAATTACTGTTACCATGCAGTACTCAACATTTGCCTTCAGCTCTGGAGTTGAGCTATTTTCAGCTCACCATCCACTTGCTGGGTGCAAGTTTTGTTCCTACCAGTAATTAACTCCTAGGAACACATATTTCTCCGTGAGAATTCTGCCCCATTTTTTACGCACATCAAAACCAATTGCTTAGTCTTTGGCAATTAAAGACAATTTGGAAAACTGAAACTGATCTAATGAAACTTTTTTCCCAAATGGGAGACACAGAAAATGTATCAAACCATATGCACATTAAAAATAGCCACTTTATGTGTGGTTTTGTCTAATAACTCCACCTAGTTTCAGCTAAACACTCAGCTCAGATTATAAATTGATGTCCAGTAAAATCGCAGCAGAGGTTTAACTTCATTTTTATAGAAATTCTAATTCCTCTGCTCTGTACATAGCAACTGATGTTTACATCTGCTTGGAACCAGGTTTATGTCTCCATCCTGGATGGAGCCAGGACAGAAAACCTTCCTTACCCGACCACCTACAAAATCTATCACCTTGGGGCAGCTTTCTTCCCATGTTTACCTGCTCTTCACTGACTCTTTTAATTTTGGGCTGGTTCTACTGCACTCTTAGATTCCCTGCAGAGGTGCAAAACAAACTTTGGAGGCTTCCTTCAAGAGTATCAGGAGAAAGGGAAATGTCCTTTCTACCATAGCGGGTTTCCTGTGTAAGTGTGTCAAGCTCTGCATTGACTGCACTGCAGTAAGTAGATCTGAGTAATGATTTTAGATCATTCAGAATGATTTTATGAAAGCCAGATTTAAAGTAAGAATTTTTCCCCATAAATCTTTCCCCATTGTAACTCAAGGGTTGTCTTGATAAGGCATGTTTAGGTTTAAGGCAACAACTGACAAATTCTTGAGTAAACATGCGTAAGGAAACAACAGGAATGAGGAGTGTTGTTTCCAAACTAACTCCTTAGCCTTGAATACTGAATTTATTCCAAAGTGCTTTACATTAATTTCATTCATATTTTCCCCAAGGTCAAGTAAATCTCGGTGTTAGCCCTGTCTCCACAATTCTAAAGAAATTAGGCAACAGAGTTCACCCAGGAGCTGCAACATGACAACCTTTAATTTAGTAAAGCAAGACCTGAACACTACCGGGCATTTACATTTATTTAAAGGCCAGCCTAATGACAAGTGATACACTTCAAATTTGAAATCCAAACTCCTTATACAGCACAAACTGGCCCTCATTTTGCATCTTCAACACAGAGAAGCAGCTGGGAGCTTCTCTACTGAGTTCACTGTAAGCAATGTTTGCTTTATATGCTTTACTAATATAAAAATAAGGTCCATATTAAATCAGCATTAATGCAAAAATAAAAGGAAAACATACCAGTTTCTTCTTCTCTATAATCTGAATTAGTATTTGATGATGTACAGGTGCATTCCATATGCTCTTCTAATCTCACCAGAACTTCTTTTAATTTTGGCTTTTTTCTAACATATTCCACTTTTGCCACCTATAAAATACGATGAGGTATGTACTGAGACACATCAACATGGTTACAGTTCAGAACTGAAGACAGATAACTATAAACCTCTATTTTTAATGTAGCCAAACCCATATAAAATGTTAGCATACTAATCATCTTTTATCTTAATTGTGCATCATGT
Source organism: Corvus cornix cornix (assembly GCF_000738735.6). Taxonomy (NCBI): domain Eukaryota; kingdom Metazoa; phylum Chordata; class Aves; order Passeriformes; family Corvidae; genus Corvus; species Corvus cornix. The sequence continues at coordinate 3,388,855 of NC_046344.1, forward strand.
AACTATTTATTGCACAGACTATTTGTTTATTCAGGTTCAGCAGTTTGAAACAATTTTCCCCCAAGAGATAAAACAATTTCCCATTCATTTTGGTTTGATGTTTTAAGCAACTCAGTTTCCACATGTATCACAATAAACTTCTTTACAGATTCAGATCAGTGGTTGTTCTTGTAAACTGCCACTTTTAGCACAATCTTCTGTACATGTTGTTAAAGGCTGACAGTGAAGGCATTACAATGGTTTGTAATACATTTTATTATTTACAAATTGGTGTCTCCAGAGCCCTCTGGATGTAAAGTGCTCAACCTTACACAACCAGCATCTGAACATCACCTCAGAAAGCAGAGTCTCATTCCTACTCCCTCCCTGCAGTAATCTGGGGCTTGATCACAAGAGCTCTCAAGTTTTAAGGTCCAAGGGAACGACCACTCCTACACGGGGTCCAGCCTTTGGCTTTATTGTGGGTAGCTGGCAGACTGAGTATTTCTCCCCAGTCCTTCCAACTGTTCACAACTGCACTGCTCCACTTATGGCTTCCTTAAAATAAAAAAGTCTGGAGGGCAAGCTGAGGTTGGAGGAAGGATCATGCTGGAGCAGCTCTGGCTACGTGCAGATCTCTCATCTGAAGGAAACCAAGGCAGAACAGAAGGATGTTGGGGTGGGGGATACTGAACACGAGGACATCCTGACCCACAGGCTGGCAGCTGGGAGAGGAAGAATGGCAGAGAGGGCAGGAGCACTGACGTTCTGGGGTGCAGAAATAGCTTGTGGGATGCTGGGCACTGACTTGTGCTAAGTGTAATGGGCATGATGGTCTGGGCCATGCAAGGGAATATGGCATAATATGGGCAAGGAGAGTGATAGAGAGCTTGTACAGGGTCCAGTGTTTGGTTCTCAGCTGTGCTGAACGCTGCAGAACAGGCGGTGATCATTGCTTGAAATGGAAACCACTGCAATTAAATCATGGCTTCTCAGACCTACTCAGCATCTGACAAAAGGGCTGCAGTGTGGCTGTCCCAGCAAACAAGACAACTACAAATGCCATGGATGCAGTATAAAGCAGAGAGACGGGGGAACAGAAGGCCAGGAGAGGCTGGTTGTCTCTACAGAAGTTCCATGACAAAGCCATAAAGGCTGGTCCAACCGAAAGCTCCAGTCATTACTAAATAAAGCATCCACAATTCACTCCCAGCCATGGTTTCCTTGTGTGGGGATTCAATGCTCCAAATCAATCTTCACACTGTGAAAATCATTCCCTTGCCCTTTCAAAACTGGAGCAACAGTGTCACAAAATGAGAGTGGTGGCCGGAAAAAAACATTACATTTCCAGTTCCCAGAAACATTCTTCTGGCTCTGGGGACACAACTATCAAGGGCCTCTGAATGCCAGTGAGAGAAGCTAGAGCAAAATCCTGGCCTTTGTAAGCCAACGGGAGATCTGCCTTCGCTTCCACAGAGCAAGGAGCTCAGATCCACATTTTAGTCACCACCCCTTGTGTCAACAGGATCTGGAGATGATTTTCATTTACCCAGCTAACAAAAGTTACAGAGACACGTGCAATAACTAAAGGATCCACATTAAAAAGTATCTTCTGAAATTGTCAGATCTCCATGTGAACAGATTAACAGCTGGCCATGACACACCAGAACACTTTATCTGAAAGACTAACTATGGGTCGAAGCAGTATGTTTCAAAACTTCCTATCAGAACCCAGTTTCCTATCAGAACCCAACTCCATCAAGCCTTTGAACACGATGGTTTGAAAATGTATGGTACAACTGAGTCATCTGGCATCAAAGGATGACTAATCCTTAAAATTTATGAAAACAAACAGTAATTAAGACACCTCCATCATCAGAGACAAAGAAAGGGACCCAGCAATCACGAAACAGCTTTCAGATCTGCCATGCTTATTACAGCTGTTAGAAAAAACCAGTCTTATTGAAAATTACATGCAAGAAAAATAAACTGTAATCAAGCTTTTAAAAGCCTGTCCTTGTTTTGCTTGGTTTTACAAACTGAAAGATATATGCAGTTCCTGTGGCTATTTGGTATTAAACAACAGTAAAAAACCACAGAAACAGTAATACTCTGAAGAGGGTCATAATGAATTCATGCAGCAATTTAAAGCTGGCTTTTAGTACTGTAGTTAAAACACAGTCCAGCACACGTTCCACTGCCCTACTTCATGCTACACAAGTTTGAAGGAATGTCATTTGGTAAGATGTTGCAAATATTGGAACTGAAGCAGCACAAACCAGATAAGCTGCTGTGTCTGTGTCACCTGTTAACACCTGCTGCCACACACAATGCTGATCTACAACAACAAAGGCTGCAGGTCACATTTTCAGTGGGTATAAACATGGATAGCTGTGCCAACAGCATGGGATTTGGCCTTGTGTACACATCTTTTTTTCTTCTTTGTATTTTTCTCCCTTGTGTTCATATTGTGCCGTTACTCTCAAGTGTATTACTTTGAGGTGGTCAGTCCTCAACAAATCAACAAGCTCCTTTTACTTGTCTCTAATGCAACAAAAATAAAAATCCTCAAACACTCCAGATCCAGAAAATACCACTGTATAAAAACCCTTTGAGAGCAAGACAGGGAAATAACTGATTAGCTTAAATGGTTTATAATCAGTGGCACCATACTTCATACATCAGTGCAGATTCTAGGTCTACATTCTGCAATACAGTGTGGTGGCTAAGTAAAAATGAAAATAAAATCTGATAAAAATATGTGGCCTAATGGAAACATCATGGGAACACTTCTTCTTAGAGATTCTCCAGGAGAGATGAAATCAGGGCAGGAAAAAAAACAAGACTGTAAGCAGGAACGTCCAAAACACCTCTAGTACAAAGCTAGAACTTATCATGGACAGGAGCTTGCAAGAGAAGTCTCAGCACAGAAAGCTCCTCGTAACAGCAAAACTCATGAGGCTGATACCTAAATACTGGATGGAAACAAGCCCAAAAAGCAACTGAATGAGGATACTTTTTGGAATCTACTGCTTCCATATTAAAATAAATGCACACAGATACAATGGAGGGAAAACCTGCCTGTGAGGAAGATGTGAGTCAACAGAGACTAAAGGACTGAGGAGGGATCCTGCAGGGCCTGACAAGGCACTGCTCCAGGGACAGGAGGGCAGGAATGGCTGTGTGGGGTCTGTGTGTCCCTGAGCAGAGCAGCCAGACCCTGCTCTCTGCCAGGCTCCCCACACTCCGAGGGCACCTCGCTGCTTTTCCACCTTCACCTCTATCAGGGTTTCCTTTGCTTCTCTCATTCCTAAACTGACCTTTGATACCTGGTCCTGCCTGCCAGTCCCACTGAGTGCTGGCTGCAATCTCAGTTAAGCCACAGCTCAAAGTGCTGCTTATCCCAATGGCAGAAAAAGTCACTGAAGAAAAAGGTTCTTAAACCTGCAAACATGACACAGCCATTTCTCCTACACATCCCATGTGCTCTGTATGGCCTTTTCACTGCCCTGCTCTGAGGCTGGGTAGCTCTGCTGAACAACTCATCCTGAACTCCAGCACTTTTTTCCAACCTCTGAACAACTCCCCAGTGACAGCTGAGGAGCTGTTCCTGCATTCCCTCATGTCCAGCTCCCTTTCTCTGCACCTCACCCTCATATTAATGTACTCTAACAATATACTAGGTTAAGATTCCCCAGATCAGCTCAACATTGAACATGCAGAAATGGCTGAAGCTGGCACGGCTTCTGCTCAAGGCCAACCTGAGGCAAAGCTGAGGTAGATGGCATCATTTGGCTCTTGTTTCTCAGTGCGTAAATAAGCACTGCTGCAAACAATCATAATGTTCAGCTTGGCTATTCAAAATGAGCAGTATAGGCAGGATTTTCTCTATAATATTAATTACCTTCTGCTTCTGTGACCAAACCCACCAAGAACACCACCACGCTGGGAAGACTCTTGTTCAGACCCCCCCAAATAAATTATGGTCTGGTACTTGGTAAATACTTGAACTCACTGGACAGAAGCAACAGGATCTGCAGATGTTACCGAATGCTTCTGCACACAGAGGAGGAAATCTCTCTGTAACAGACACCAACACCCCTAATTCACCCATCCTTGTCATCATTCCCCTATCATGAGAGCAATACAAGCCCTTCCTTCCCTATCAAAGAGCAGCTCCCAACCAGCCTCTTCATCTCAGTCTGAGTTGTGCAGGGCTGTGCAGGTGCAGTTTGCTGAACAGAGATGTCTTTGGAGCCAGGAGGCTGTGCTCTCATGGGCTCACTCTGCCACCATGCAAGGCAAACCCACCTTTCACTAATGAAACCCACCCCATGAAAGGGAAACCTCACACGACCCATTTCAGGGAAGCTGTTCCACCAACCCCCCTGGCTTGGAGCCTCCCTACAGCTTCAATTCCACAAGCCCATTAAGGGTATTTCACTGATGAGAACTCAGTGGAAATGAAAAAAAGGACATCCCCGAACCCTCCAGCCTTTGAATCATGTCCCAGGAATGAAATGCCCCAAGACAAGCACCTCCACTGCTCCTCCCACACTGCCCCAGCCGTCTCTGAACCTTGACTACAGCAGCCCTCAGTGAGACAAAGAAAACACCCTTTGCTTTCGCCTGTTGGATGATGCAAACCCACTTGCTGACCTTTCTGGATGAACATTTTTCTAGTGTGAATGGGCCAGCTATGATCTCACTACCTTGTCAATGAGGAGGAAGCGGGGAAAGCCTTTTCAATGTTCCATCAAAAGAGAGCTTTTATGCAGTCTGACATCAGGGGAAAACACAAGCCGGCTTTCCAACTGCACTGCAGAGCAGCTGAGAAGGCTCTCCAAAACCGCTCCCACCTTTCCAGGGACCCTCGCTCTGAGCCAGCTACTTAATGGCATGAGCAGACATTCAGCTCTAAACTTAGGATTGGCAAAAGGCTCAGAAAACCATCAATTACATCAAAGCTACAAGGGGATCTGACTCTGGAGGGCATAAATATGGATTCTGTTCTAAGAGTTCTGGTGTGACAGTGGGGTCAGCCTACAACCTTTACAATGAACATCCTGTTCCTGCTTGACCTCTTGTCCTTTTTTTCCCCTGCTACTTAATGACTGTTTGGAGCAGTCTTGGAGCTTGGAAAAAAAAAAATGTCCTCCAAAGCTGGCTGACGTATATTGATATTGCTGGTGGCAATATATTTACACAGCCACGAAAAGCAGCTGCTCCACTGAGCCTACTTTTAGCTTGTGCCCTACTAAAATGAATGCAAATCTCAAAGCACTACAACGGGCTGACTGAGAGACTAAGATTCCTTCAACGTGGTGCTGTGCTGGGGAAGCAGCCCCAGCAGTGACATCCTGCAAAGCTGCTGCCAGGAGTTTGCAGCTCTCAGGGAACGCTCGGTGTCCCAGCAGCAAGGGGACAGCCAAGACCCTCTCTCTTACCTGCATCTGCCCCATCCCTGCAGGGGTAGGAGAGAAGCACAAGATTCCATTATCACACACAGGTACCAACAGCAAGTTCATAACACAAGTCTCAGCTCTTTGCTGAGCACATCCAGCTGCTCTGTACGTGTTTGCTGCTGCACGAAATCAACTGGAAGCTGCATCAAACCCAAAGGCAACAGAACTAAATATCACAACCCTGAGGCACTTTGCTGTTTAGCTCCTGTTCAGAAAGGCTCACAATTGCAGTCCTTCAATCTCCCCAGATTGTTCTCAACCCTCAAGTAATTATTGATCCAAATTTTTACCTCATTTTTAATTGTTGCTGCAAAGCATACCCCACAAAGGCAAGGCAGTTAAGCAAGTGTAAAGTATGATTATTTTTGGGAACAGTGAGGGAATCTCAGATGTTTCTCCAGCTTATTTGGATGCAAAAACATTTTTCAGATGTTCAGAAACAGAAAAGAAAAAGAAATCCTGCCCAGACACATGTCTGCAGTATGGAAAACAGTGTATGAAAAACAATGAAATAGCTTAGGTGCCTTATTTTTGTTCTAGGATGTATAGCACTAAGTGAACAGCACTTTCCTCAAGAAATCCATTGCAAGTGCAGCAATCAGTGTGTTGTGCTGAGCAATTTTATCTTCAAGAATGTGGTGGGGTTTATAGAATTCTTTTCTTAAGAAATTCAGGGCAACAAGAACTCAGAGTCTTCACAATATGAATGCTAAGTGTAAGTCTAATCTCCTACACACAGATGTAGATCAACAGCACTTGTTTAAATACTGATAAAAATTAGAACACAGTGAAGCCAAACGAACATAAATATTTCACGTAGTATTTACTGGAAAGTTGCAATAGGGATTTTGTCTAATGAGTAAATACAGCATGAAGCTGTTGAGTCTTCTATCCCTGGGGTAAGATAATTTGAAACACATTTTTTCAGATCAAAAGTGTTATGTTGTCAAATATAAAAGCCCAATTTAGGCTGCATAATATTTAATTAAGAAAACAGCATTCCATACTGTGATTTATTTATTTTTTTAAGTCCAATGCCCCTTGAGTCATTTTATCTTCTTAACTTTAAGATCTGTACTGTGCAAGATCATGGGAAAGGCACAATCAACTTTATTTTCATTGCAAAAAAAAAAAAAAAAAAAAAAAGAGAGAAAACCTAAAGGGAATCCAGTGAAAATCAAATCCAAACCCAAGATTTTCCAATGACCACGTAACTTGAAAAGGCCATCTGTTCACTCCAAATGGAGAAGGGCGTTCTACCCGAGGATGGAGAGTAAAGATTTGGGTCACACAGGCACAGGGCTGAGTGGAGTTCCCAGGCTGAAGAGGACCCCGTCAGGGCCCTGCAGCCCCCTGCTCACCTTGACACTCCTGTGGTGTATCCGGGAGGGCTGGCACTTGACGCTGCTGGTGTTGCAGCAGCCGGTGCAGCGCTTCACCTCCACGCAGGGCGGCCATATCAGGAAGTTGGCCGAGGTGGGGTCGATCTGGCTCCGAGGTATCTCGTAGATCACCGTCCGCGTCTTGCACACCGCCGGGATGGCCTCCTCTGCGGGCACAGGAGAGTCACAGCCCCAGCTGAGCAGCTGCTCCCACCCCAGAGCACCCACAGGCACCAGGTACACGTGGGACCAGTGCTCCCAGTCCCCACTGGTCACTGGCAAGCCAGTGCTGAGCGCTGTTTGCTGACAACTGAGCTGTGGTGTTAGCCTGGGGACAAGCTTGACTCGCTCCCAAAGCCCAGCCCTAAAATGAGGGTTTCCAGTGGCCTGGCTCCTGACACAGCTCAGGGCACACACCATGAGATAAGACAATCCTGGCTCCGGAAGTGACAGCAAGCCAGGAGCTCCTCCACATTTGATAACCCCCTAGTACAGCCTCAGAGTGACTGTGCAACAGCAGCTGTTGTTTTCCAGCACTGGGATCATCACTGCACACAAATACCATCACACAAACACCTGGCAAACAGCACCTCAGAAGTGAAACCGAGAATTATCTGTATCACACCCAATTTGCCCAGCTGGGAAACAACCTGCACCAGCTTGAAACTTTCAAGACTTGGGTTTCCACTTCCAGAACTTTAAGAATCCCACAGATCAAGGAGTCTGGTTCATCCACCCTTCCAAAGGGCAACTGCCGTTTTTTCTGAAGTTATCAAAGCTTTGTACATGGTGAGTTTTACTTAATTTGTTATTTCCTGAATGAGGCAAAACCACCAGAGTAGCATGACCGAAAAACCTGCAGCTGAACCAAGATCCTGGCGGGCTCAGGTAAGGTGAGCTTGTTTAGGATTATAATGAGTAGCTCTGTAGCACTGCCTGATGCTGCCATGATCCAAACCATGTATCATCATCAACCTAGGGACTGTTTAAGAAGCCAAGCTGGTATTACAAAACAGTCCAGAAAAAAATAGCAATTGCAGGGACAAGTTGTTTGCTGGTAAGTTCTCCAAAGACAGCTGGGAGATTTTTTTTCCTTGCCTTACAGTGGAAGCTTGTGATAGCTTTGGGTTAGATGTGTCAGGGAACTGGAACACTGCCTGCACTTCTTCACTTAGTTCTTAAGTACAAGAAGCTCAGGCCTAGCCTGTGCCTGCATCATGGAAATCTAGGCTTAGTTTTGAAAGAGATGCATTTCAGTAGACTAAACAGAGTGAAAATTCTTACTCTCAACCCCCAGTGCCATGAACTCAAAAAAATTAACACATCCAATACTGCAAGGTAGCTGGCAACTCCTGCAAGTTATTGAGCACACCCAGTTCCCAGTGCCTGCTGTGGGGACGCATTCAGCACCTTGCAGGGTGAGGTGCCAACATCGCAGGCTGCTTCAGAACCGCTGCTCTCCCGAGGCAGCCAATGCGCCAGGCACGCCTGCCAATTCCCACTGCAAATCCCTGCTGACAGCAGGCTGGGCTATCTCTGCGTACCACCACAGCCCCAAGCACAAACAGGCTGAGTTACCCACCATGGGTAAGACCATGGATGTTTTCCACGGTCAGATGGAACAGTGGAACACTCACACCTAACCAGGTGAACAAGCAGTGCCTATAAACCCTCTTCATCATGCCTTTTTTGAATTTATATTTGGGCTTTGTTGGATCACCATCGTTATTAATAAGGATAAAATCCCCTGTAAACATGCCTGGTGCCCTACACAGTGATGGAAATCAATGCCCTGGAGTTTCTATCAATGGCTTTCAATTTTCGGGATAAACTGTATTTTTCTTGTGAATAAAGAGTCAAGCTGTTTCCTTTTGTGGAGCTTCTGTACTGAAAACTCTACCAACTGTTGATGTTTTTTAAAGCACACTGCTGTAGTTGTTCCCCACACTATGAATTATACATTGAATATCACAGCATTTTCTAACCGAGGTCTAGCTTTCCAACATGCTGCAACAAGAAAGTGAATGTAAAGAATTTGTGCATGTCTGTCTCCTATGGACATCCTCCAGAAGACAGCTTCTCAGGCAACGGCTCGTTTTGTGCAAAAAGAAAGGCAGAAGCTAGAAATGCCCCTTTTTTTCCTTTGTGCATGTCACATTTTTCCAGTGAAATGTCCTGCTTGGCTGACCAAAAGCACCCTCTCTGCTTTCACTCCCAAAGTACAAATAGCTTGTTTCTTACCAATGCTTCTTTTTCTGCGAATGGGCACAGGACGGTTCTCTTGCACATGTTTAGCAGAATGAACACTGTAAGATCTCAAGTTTGTTTCTGAAACATCATCGTATCCTGGAACAGGAAACAAAATGTTAAACTTCAGGTATGTTGTTTGCACCAGCGTCACTACAGTGCTGCTCCATAGGTACAAATCTGTGCTGTTCACAGGCACAAGACCAAATCCTGCTACAATTAGTCCAATGTAACCCCTGTTAATGCAAGTGCAAGGGCATAAGGCAGGGAAGAAAGACATCGACATTGAATGTCATGTATAAGCATGCACAATTTAATTCCAATATCCCTTTTACCGAAAGCCCCCAGAAACAGTGCACACACCGTGGCACAGAACCATATCTAAAGTAAAACAGTTGCATTTTTATGTGAAAGGCATAATACAGCTTTTCTTACTGCAAAGGTGTAGCAATAGGAACAATAATCCTGCATGTGAAATGTTTCTTACAAGCATTTTGAAGTTCTGGTATGAGGCTACAGTAAAAAATATGGTATTAGTCTCAACAGTAACAATGCTGCCTCTGTAAATTTTCTGTTCCTTGGTTTTCAGGGCAGTACTAGGACAGAATCAAAAGCAAAAAGTAACTAGCATGGGTTTCCTTTTAGCCTCTCTGTTGCAGAACAAATCCCCTGTGAAGTATCCTAACCTTTGGAGGGGCATCTGAAGCTACTGCAAACTCTGGGACTGCATCCAGGCTTGTCTTGTTCCTTAAATAAGCCTACCACATGGGTTAAAGGGCCATGAGAAAAAGCAAAGATGGAAAACTTGGCATTTCATTTATCATAAAAAACAACAAAATAACTGCTCCAACTATTTGGGTTTGTTAAGTGAAGCAGTTCAGGTCGTGTCCCATGCCATGGGGTCTGAAAACCACAAGCACAATCTGCAAATGGGGAATCAAGAGGATGGAACCAAACAGAGAACTGCACACAGACCCCAGGACACCCAAACTAAGGGGTTTAGCACTCTGTTGCCTGGAGTGTCCTCTGTAACATCACTGCAGAGTTCCAAGTTCTCACTGCTGGCTCCTAAGAAAACTGTGATGTGCTCTAAAAAAGTATAAAAGGGTATTACACAGTACTCAATTACCCTCTCTGCAAGCTACCAACACCCTACACTCCCATGTTCTGCACTGTCACACTCCCTGCTTCCAGTTTGTTCTGTATACACAGCTGACTGTCTCTGGAACTTGTTCTAATCTCAGCTTTATTAGTAACACACATCATAAGGCTCTGCTCCACAAAACAACCAACTCCTTTTCTCCTCCCAAGAAATTGTGCCCTAAGGAATGTGCAGCTTGTCAAATCACCTGCACAGCCAGGTGAGACATGAAGCCAGCAGGATCTTCAGCACCTCAGGAAGAGTTCTGCATCTCAGGGTTTATCATCACTTCTTGGAAAATACTATTGTAAGTAGCTAAGAGAAGATAAAATGGGAGGTCCAAGAGGTAGTGCCAGGATCACCCACTGGTCCTGCCTATTCTCCTTATCAGCTGAACAGACCCTTGTACGAAATTAGTCATTGTGAAATCCACAGTCTCAATTTATCCAAACAAATTGGCTCCTAGTTCCTATGTACAGTGCTTGTTTCCCATAGATTTCAATAGGAAATTTTGGAACCTGACTAATTAGCTGGTACTGGGCCTTATTCGCAGTCCCAGTCCTGTCATGTAACACAGCAATGACTAAAGGGTTTTATTTCTGCATTTATTGCACCCTATACTCCAGAAAACTCATCAGTGGTATAAATAAAATGGCTTGCCAGAGATCCCACAGGAAGTTTGCAACTGAGCTGGGGAGTGGAGCCAGGTCTCCCACATCCCATTCCAATGGCACCAGGCCATCCACCTGATCCCAAATGGTGTTATGCAAAATGAGGATCCGTTCTGATGTGCCTCCAGCCCTCTTCTGTTTCCTAGCACTCAGCCACCCAACACCTTAATACTGACCTCCTTTTTGGCAGCTTCGAGTTGTCACAACCTCTCCCTCAATTTGAGGCAATGAAGTGATACTCAAAAGAAAGCAGCATGAATTCTGCTCAGCCTAAGATCCAAGCTAGGCTCAGTGCAAGCAGCATCTCCATCCATAAGCAAACAGTGTTTAAAAGGAGATTAAACACAAAAGTAATGCCTCTAATCCGAACTGCTTGGTGGGCACAGGCGTCAGGCTGGAAAGGGAAGCCGTCCGTGCTGCCAGCGCTACGGCAGGGCTGGGCCACAGCTCCTAATCCCACACTCAGCAGGGCTGGCACAGCTCCCTCCTAGCATGAAGGATCCCTCGCTGCCTCGTTTAAAGAAGCTGGTAAGCACCAAAGGACTGGTATGATCAGCTAACCAATATGTTAAGCCATGTGCTTACATAGAACTGCTCAATTCAGCTGCACTTAGCCATTCTCCATCACCATGTTTATAAAGCAAAATGACACCTCGAGGAGCATGTGTTGCTTGTAAGATGATTTCTAAGGTGAAGGAGGCCTCTGGCTTGTCCTGTACCTCACTGTCTCACTGCATTGTCTCAAGCATGTATAGCAGCTCCTAAGCCCATGTCTCTCTGTGAGGGTTACAAAAAGAGATCTGCACAGCTCGCTCAGCAGACAGCAGAACAAGTTCCAGGCAAACCTCAGTGCATTATCTAACAAAAATTGTAGTATTTCTATCAACACATCATCCATGTTGGGTCTAATAAACAGAATCATGGGGCACATGGCTGGAGCCAGAAGACACCACAATGCTACAAGCACTTAGTGTCCCCCTGATCCCCACAGGCATTTGGAAGGAATTCCATTTCCCAGTTAAGTCAATGGGAAAATCATCGCGCTTCAAGCAGTGTTTAAGTCAACCGGAGTCTTGTCCAAGCAGGAGTGAAAAATCACCAAGTCAGCTTTGAAACTCACACTCGGCTCTGAATGTGTAGCCAGAAGACCTTCTTTTATTTCATTAAAACCACGATGCTAGAAAAAACATTCCCTAGTTTAACTTTAAGGAAGGCTGATACTTAATTTGTATCAGTTTTTCCCCCAACGTACTGATCTAATTGCAGGGTGAGGATAAGCTCTTAGCAAAGGAAATGGGAGTTTATGGGTGCTTAGCACCTCACAAAATGAGGCTCAGAGCAGAAAGCTTAGAAATGGGTGGTTCTTAGTTTAGAACTTGAACACTGCTCGTCACCAAGGGAAGATGGAGGATGCTGCACACAGCCAGATTAGTGCAGCTCTCTTTTAACATTTTAATAACAAAAAAATGTTTTCATGGCAGCTGATCAAGAAATTTCTCCGTAATCTTTTATGTAGTGACAACATATCAATGACGGGCATAAAAACTCTTGCAATTAGCCTTGGTCAATCCATTAGTGTAGCTGAAATTGTTCTTTTTTGTCAGATTGGCAATTTTCCACTGGGTCATGGAATATAAATCATGGAGTTCCTGTGACATTCTGCCAATACATGATTACTCTTTTCCCTCAAGAAGCAGGTGGAAAGCATCCTAAGTTTACTGCTACTTTATATTTATCAATTTATACTTTGCATTTCCATCTTCTTCCCAAACTATTTTATGTGAGGTACAACCCTCAACACATGCAGTGTTAATGCAAACCCTTCTAGATGTCACTTTGATGTGCATCCAGAAAGCACAGATCCAAGACTTCTAGTACCAACAGCAGCAGTTTAGGAAATTCTTATAATCTCAGTTTTTTCAGGAATTCAATGTAAGGTACAATAAACTGAAACGGTCTGTCTTACAAATCAGTCCTAGAGCCAAAAAGCCCATGGCAACATCAGTCTGGCTTTTTGATCTTCTTTTTGGCTGATGCAAAATCTGCTCTTCTGACATCCAACTGCAGAGATAGATGTCATTAAGTTTTCGACTTTGATCTGTTAAAGGAAATATAAGTAGCAGCCTGCAAGATCCTGTTTTGTTTAGGTTTTTGGGTTTTTTTCCTTTACCTAGGTGTGATCAACCAACTGTAAAGGAGGAGGAGTACTCCCTCATCTGTCTCAGGAAAAACACAGGCCACACATGGAAGATGCCTCTCACGATGTGTAAGACATGCAAGGGAAGCCAAAACATTGCACTGTAACATTTGAGCACCACACCAAAACCCGCAAAGTCAACAGCACATTTTCCAAAAGACTGAGCTCTGCAGCAGCCTAACACTTTTTCCATGGAAGTATACAGTTAATTTAGAACATTTCTCCACTTAACAAAAGCTGCTCTGCTAGTTCTTAATCACAGGCCGTTAAATTCACATGGCCTAAGGTGACCCTGGTGGATGCCCTTAACCCGTGCAAAGAGGCACACTCAGCCCTGCCTTTCCCCATGCAGGCAGATGACTTGGGGAAAATCTGTTCCCAGCGGGAGGCAAACATAATAGGTGATGAAATGAACTCTACCTCCCACAGGACAGATGGGAGAGGTGAAGCACGAGGAGAAAAACCACGCTGCTGAGCCAAAGAGAACTTCACAGGCAGAGCGGAGGAAATGCCCCGTTCTGGGGATTTAGGCTGCTCATAGTAAAACCGTACTCTGCACACTAGAGCTGCCTACTTCCTGGGACTGTGCATGCTTTCTCCTTTAAACAGGGTCACACTCTGCTCTCCATCATGCCAAGGCAATTCTGTCACTGCCTCTGGATCCCAATCGCAGCAAATTCATACAAGACCCTATTTCCTGATAGAGAATTTTCATGCTGCCTTTACCCTCCGAGTTGGACATGCAGCACTGGGCTCTGACAAACTGGCCTGGATTTTCTTTTTTGAATACAATGATAAGCTCCATGTTGGGTAGTGTTTTTCTTTAAGTAATATGCCAGATGGTCTGGGGGTGTGGTTTCTAATTTTATGAAGGGGGTTATCAGTCATCTCTGTGCTACAATATAGAGACCAAATCTGTCAGAATAGAAGAAAAACCTGCCCACTCTGACTTACAAAACTTACTTTTCCAATTAAAAATATGTGTTTTGCATTGCAGGAGAGAAAATTACTGTTCTTCCTTCATTTTCCACAGATTCCGCCTTGTTACTCAGGAATATCAGACATTTTCTTCATGCATGCCTGATCCTGCAAACTCTTAGCCTACAAGATCATTCTTAATTCTCAAGTCCACCCACTGAGTTTACACAGGGCTACTCACATGCAGAAGGACTGGCAATACCATGCACTAAAACGAGGGAGAGAACAGTCACTGGAGTGATTTTGTTCTGAGCCTCAGCTGAAAACGAGTACATGCTATAAAAGAGAAATATACGCTGTACAAGCCCTCACTGAACTGGCTGTTCCCTAAAGGCAATTGCAGCCCTAAGGAAATACATTTCAGAAATATCATCTTACCAGGGACAACGAGAAAGCACTTGATTTGCTAATTCAAGCTAATACTAAATATAGTAAACAGGCCCGATCCTGTTTACTGAGGAAAGCACGGCAATTTCAATACTCGATTAGTCACTCTGATAAGCCCTTAGTAAGAATTACTCATGACAGTAAAGCCTGCAGGACTGTGCCCAGGAAAAGCAAATATGGGTAGTAAAGATGGGCTACTCCATGAAATCTCAACCCTGCCTGAGCAGCTCAGAGTACAGCTTAGCACACGGGCAAAAGCAGCACTCACACAAGCAAGAACCGGGTGAAAGGCTGAATATTTTGGTTTTATTTTTTAATATTGTTTGAGTTCACGTCTTAAGGAATTACTGTTTCATGGTGAGATAGTAAAATATTTATGTCTCTTGTTTCTCTAATGGTTTCTAAACTGACAAATTGCAAGAAAACGGCAAAATGAAATGGGTAAACTTGTGGCTGACCTTTTCTATTTTTGGTCTTGCATCCTCCAGTTAATATTTGCCACGAGGTAAGTAATTATTTTCTGAAATAAATTAATTTCTCTGCTACATTTACCCATTTATTCAGCTCCTGCCGTTGCCTCACTTGTCTGCCTGATTCTCTTGCAATGGAGCCACGTGAACTTTTGCTCTCCTTCTAAGTGGTATTTAAAAATGAAGCATGTGCTTGTTACGCTGAGGTATTTGAAAAAATAATGTATTCTGGTAGCTACAGAACCCTGAATCAAAGGCAGGAGCAGAATGCACTATTTTAAAATGCTAGCGCTCAGATCCAGCCCTTCTGCAACAGCAGCCAACTCCACTGAGTTCACTGGGAAAACGATTTTAGCAGTAGTGCACTTGTCTGGTCCAAAAGAGCCTTCAGTGGGGAAATATGAACTGCATACCCCTTCCCTGTTGTGAAAGTTTCTCTAATTGCGGTGATAAACAACAGTGATGAAGCACTGCTCTCCAAAAATATTAAACTGATGCCAATCTGGTAATTAGTAATTAGCCTCTATGGTAAAGTCTTGTGCAAGACAGAAATACTCCCATTTTCAGTATAATGGGAAAACATTTGCTCCCTAATCACATGAAAATTGAAAGCTATGACTGTAAAATAGGTTCCTAGTGCATTGCTGCTCATTAATAAGCACTGTACAAAAAGCAGTGAGTTAAACTCTAGAAGGATCCTGCAACTCTGAATGAAGGTGATTGAACCTGGTACAGACTTTACAAAAATACACAGCATATGGTTTAAAAGGAGATGGCCCAGTACCAATGCAAGCAAGAACTCATTCATTTTTCTCCATGTTTGTGCTTCAGCAAGATGCAGGCTTCCCCTGGGCACATCAAAGGTGCCGGGTTTATTCTCTCTCAACTGAGGGAAAAAATCACCAGGAACAAAGTGCATCAAGTGAAACCAAATGATAAGGAACCCAGCAATACCATGCTTCTAGATCTGATTTACTGCTGCAACGATCTGTTAAACTGCACGTTCTCACTACACCCATTTGCATGCCTAATGATGCAGAAAATAACCCTGCACTATTTTCTTTAGGAAAAAAAAGAGTGTATTTTTGAGGGTAAGCTTCATATGCAGGTTCCTGTTTAAAATCAGCACGGACGGTTTATTTTCCTTTTAATAAAGCCCAGCGCTTGAAGAGACATTACTTCATTCATAAATATTGTTTCAAATATTTTAAATACCTCTAGGACAGTAGTTTAAAGATAACAGAGCAATGCAAGACCAACAACAAACCTTATGGCAATTCTTCTCCGCTGCGAGACAGAGAGAGCTCTGAAAACACGGGGGTTCACAAGGTCCCTCTCCACCCTGAACCCCAGGAAGTTTTAATTCCCGATCGACCCCTTGGCCGCCGCCTCCCTGTGACACACAGCCCAGGGTCGCCTGGCTCTCGGGGCCGGTCCCCGCACAGGTGTCTCGGGCGAGGTGCGGAGCGGGGAGCGCGGGGAGCGCGGGGAGCGCGGGGCCTCCCCCCGGGGCGGCGGCGGCCGACGGCGCGGAAGGAAGGAGGACGGGACTAATTTACCTACGGAGTCAATCTCCAGGAGGCGCTGCAAGTCGCGGATGCTGTGGATCTCGCTGTGCGCCAGCCGCTCGATGAGCTCCTGCGGGATCTCGGCCTCCTTCAAAGACACACACACCGCGGGTCACCGCGCAGTCCCGCCAAGCGCGCCCGCAGCGCCGGGCATGCGGCGCGCCGCGGCTCTGGGCTTGCCGGAGAGGGTGCGGGGTGTTTGCGGGACATGTTGGGATGAAGCAGGGGGGAAAATCCACGTACACACCCCCCCCCCACAGCGCTCCGCGGGGCGCCGGAGCGCTCCCGCCGCCCCCGCCTGCGCGCCCGCGGGGGCTGCGCGCCGCCCGCCCGACTGCGCCACGGCTCAGCGGGGCGGCAGCTCCGCACGGCCCCGCCTGGCAGCGTGTGCCCGGCAGCGCCGAGCCCCCGAGCCCCGCTCGGCGCCTGGAACCCACCCCGGGCAGCGGCTGCCGAAGTTCGCCCGGGCGGGCGCCAAGTTCCCCCGCGGGCGCGGGCTCCCCCGACCCGGGCAGGAGGAGGAGGAGGAGGAGGAGGAGGAGGAGGAGGAGAGCCCCGTCCTACGGGGCGCCGCCACCCTACCAGCGCCCACGTCGCGGCTCCCAGTGCCAAGCAGACCGGGTCCCGGGAAAAGTTACAGCCGCTGTGCAGCGCCGAGCACCGCGCTCGCCCCGACCGGGGCCACCTGTAGCAACCCCGGGACGCGGCTCCGCGCCCCCTCCGTCCCCTGCGGGCGGACGGGCGGGAGAGCTCCCGAGTGCTCCGGGAGAGCTTCACAAACCGAGGAGGGGCATTTTGGGGCGCGGGGGATTCACCCAAGTTCTGCCCGCTGCACTAGCGGTGCCCGCGGCCGCGGTGTGCAGCGCTGGGCGCCGCGGGGGCGGCCCGGCTACGCGCACCCTCGGCTTCCGCACAGCCGCAGCCCGCTGGCACCCGCGGGGCGTGGATATTTTATCATATATTTATTATATATACTATATATATTATATACATGTTAATCCTTAAGGGCAGCCAGCAGCCCGGGCGCGGAATGCACGGTCATTCCCCTTCGCTTCTGCCATGCATGAAATGGCAACTTGCTCCCAGCCTCGGCCGCGCAGGGCCCGGGGCAGGGCAGCGCTCCCGGCAGGGCCGGGGCGCGGGGATGCCCACGGAGCCCAGGTGAGCAGCCCGCTCCCTCCCCGCTCTCCTCCACCGCCGCTCGCCCCGACCCCCGGCTGCAGCGTGCCCCGGGGACCGGCAGCGCAGGAAGCCGCTCTCACCTACCTCGGAGAAGGTAAAGGACAGGTAGCCAAAACCTATCAGCAAAACGCAAGCCCAGGTCCTCATCGCGGTCTAGTGCACTTTAGACACGGAGGGAAGGCAACGCTGATGGAGAGGGGCTGCAGGCCGGCTCCTGCCGCGCAGGAATTCAGTACCATCCCTCAGGGGAAAGGCAGCGGGGTGGCTCGGGGGTCCTCCGCATCCAGGGTGGGTCGGGGCTGCCCGGGGCGGCGGTGGCTTAATGACGGCGCGGCCGCTGTTTGTACGTTCCCCTCGCTACGGGAGCGTGGCTGCTCTCCCTTCTGCCGCTCTCGCTCGCTTCTCTTGGCTCTTAGGACTAGACCAGCCGGTACTTCTGCATATTTGCTTAGATCAGACCAAAGTGAAACCCAAGGAGTCGATCCGGAGCGCAGCCGAAACGCCCATCACCTGTCTGGGGCGGCTGCCCCCCTCGCGCGGGCGGCGCTGGGGCCGCCTCCCCCGCCGCGGCCGCCGCTCCGCGCCGGGACCGCGGGGCTGCGCTCTCCGCCGAGGGCCGGCCCCCCCCCGCCGTGCCTGCCCTCCACCCGGCCCCTCCTTGGAGAGGGGAAAAATCAAAAATCTTTATTGATACGGAGCGAAATGTTTCTCTTGCCGAGAATGGTCCCGCTTCCCTCCCCGGCTGGGGCGAGGTCAAAAATAATAATTAATTAGGAATAATAGCAGGGATAAATCGGAGCAGTATTGCAGGATCTCGCGGGCTGCCTTGGTGCAGTTCCTGCTCCACTTTGCACGGGAGAAAAAGACAGGAGAAGGAGGAGGAGGAGGAGGAAGGGGGGAAAAAAAAAATATATATATATGCAAGAAGCTTTAAATCCCAAGGGGATCGGAGACGAACTGCAACTCCAGGCAGAGGGAAGCTCGGGACTCGCTCCGGAGCGGTGGCCGGTCTGGAGCGTGGCCCCGGCGAGGAGCAGCATATACCGCTCCCGCCCCGCCGTGCACCGCCCCCGCCCCTCCTCCCGGGTACTCCCGGCACCAGACCCACCAACAACAAGTCGTGGGGGTGCCGGCAGCTGCGGCGCCTGCTCCGGGGCCAGGGGCTCTGCCCACTGAGAGGGGAAAACAAGGAGCCGGCGGCGGGCAGGGGCCGGGGGGAGCGGGGCAGCCCCCGCCGCCGGCCCTCTGCGGCACCGGGCGGGGGGCGGGCGCTGCTGCGCAGCAGCCGCCGTGTAACCTGGCGGGCTCGCCCGTGTGCTCTGCCTTTACATAAGGCAGAGGATCGCCATGGCCACGGAGCGATCGTGTGTGCGCGTGTCTGTGCTTTCTTATCGTTGTTATTCTATTTTAGCGGGGGGGGCCTTGCCTTTTGCAGAAGGGGAGGGGCAGAGCGGCGGAGGGTTGTGGTGTGCGGGTTTTAACGTTGCTGTTGCAGCGCAGCCTTCATTGCGAAGGACAACACACACGCACAGCCTTAAGGAATACAAAAGCACCCCCAAACTGCACGAGAGGCAGCGGGGGGCAGCGGGGGCGGTGCGAGCGGGGGGCAGCGGAACCTTCCGCCCTGCGGCACCCGGCTGCGGCATGCGCGGGCGCGGGGCTCCCCGCCGCGGCCGCGGGGACGCCGCGCCCCGGGGCTCCGCCGCAGTCGGACCCAGCCTTCGCAACTGCCCCGGCCCCCCCGCAGCTGCTCCGGCTCCCTGCAATTGCCCTAGACCCCCGCTCTGGACCCCCGCAACTGGCCTGGCGCCGCACCCCGCACGGACCCTCCGCAACCGCACCCGGACTCCGCAGCCGGCCCGGGCCCCCCCGCAGCCGCTCCCGAACCCCGCAGCCGCTCCCGAACCCTGCAGCCGGCCCCGACCCGGCCCCGCCGCTCCTCGGGGGCAGCTCGCGTTCTCTTCGCATCCTCCCTCCTCGCCGCCCCGGCGAGAAATTGCCCCCGTTCCCCCGTCGCGGATTGGCACAAGGTGCCTGCTGCACCCTGACATCTCCCTGAACTCATTGTGATTTAAATAACAGCCCTTTCTCATCTAAACAAAGGTTCTTAATAGCAGATGCAAAGAATTCAGCTCATCTGAAAATCCAATAGCATTTAAGTGGATTAACTGCAATAACACAACTGAGGAGTGATACTATCCTTCATGGAAGACAATAGACTGTAAATGCACAGCCAGGGAGACTTATCCTTTCATCTCTGAATTTCCTTCAGCATTTCAAAAGCGAATGCTTTCTAGAAGCCCTGAAGGGGTTTGCACGCTACTGGCTTGGACATGCTTCTAGGAAACAACCTGTGCTTTAATGGGCACTTTGCAATTGCATAGAAGTTCCCACCAAAACAGAAGTGGCCTTTCAAGTACGTTTAATTCTCTCTCATGATGTCATGTAGGCTTACAGGGTGGTCTCCAGGACCACAAGGGGGGAAAAAAAAAGGTGGGGGTTGAAAAGAGAGAAAAGCAAAAGAGATGTAAAAGATTTGGAAGCACTTTAAAAAGGAGAATGCTGCTTTTTTTTTTTTTTTTTTTAAGACAGAAAATGCTGAGCCAGTGTGGAGCCATTCTCAAATGCCTCCTGATATTAAAAAAATGACCCAAGTGCCACACTGCAGCAGAGCCATCCATGCAGGGCAGGAGGAGGCAGAGCAGGGCAGGACACTCTGGTAGTGCCATCACTTTTTTACATGGCAGAAGTAAAAAGTGATTACTTCGGTTTTTAAGTCTCATCTGCACTTATCATTTGCTGGGGTTAAAGAAGCAATTCTTATGGTCTGTGTTGTCATAGTAATAAAAAAAATAATTACTAAACAGTGAAAAAGATTCTGACAGTACCGGCTGGCTGAGCATTTACTCCTCTCCTTCCTTCCTTGGCTGGCTAGTGCATTTGGTATCAGAAGTGCAGTATATTTGTAGCTCTTGCTAGTGGTATTTCACTGCAAAAGCCATCAGAGATAACTCCTGCTTTATCTTATGGTAAAAGAAAAAAAATCTATGCAGTTTTGATTTTTCTTATATTTCCCTCATTTCACAAGAGATGTACTGCATCAGCATCTTTTTTTAATCTGTCATTGTGGAGCTCAGATAAGCATCTTTCCTCTGGGTCAAGTTACACTTGGAGTAGCTTTTAACATTAGGCTGTTTATAGGGATCGTTACAAATATTTGATAATAATGCAAAATATGTAAGATCCCAGAGGAGAGCAAAGACCAGGGAACATAAATAAAATTCACACAGATTCTGCAAACAACTTTATACTTAGGTTGTCTGTCTGCTTACAAAACACATTTTGTCCTTGTCTATTGTTTGATCTAAAAGTCCCTACATACAGCTGTGTGAAAAACAAAATACCAGTGCATGTTTGCTTCAGCATGGCACCTTCCTGCAGTCTGCACAGCTATTGCACATGTGTACACCAGACATGAAATATCACCTTTTATGTAATACCCACAAGCCACACATGAGGAAAGAGCGACAGGATGGTATTTGCAGGTTTAAAAGGAAATCAGTACACAGAACAGAGCATCAGAAAATTAGGTTTTGCACTTTTTTATTTATCTGAGAGCAGCAAGCAAGATATTGCTTGTCTAATTTAAAGCACGCACTAAGTCTCTCAAATGTCAGGAATTATAATAGAATTACACCATGACAGAGTGTTGAGAGAGAGGATTCCCAGGGTTTGCACAGCACTTGGCATAGGGGAAGGGATGTGGAAGCTCTTTGACACAGAATGAGACCACTTACTTCAGTGTCACCAGTGCTGCTTTCTGCGGGTGGAGTCGCCTGAAGCCAGGGTGCCCCAAGTCAGGCTTGCAGCACCCACTACAGAACTTGTTGAAATCTCTCCTGGCTCAGTTCTTAGAAGCACAGGCCAGGCAGTGTAACAGGACCAACTCACGTTTCACAGATGCGTGCTGGGCTGCGGGAAGGTCGCTGGGAGAAGTGCAGTCAGGGATGGCCAGCAAGGTGGGCACTGTGGTGCTCGGAGGGGGTTGAAGCCTCGGGGCACTGGGCTGGCTCCAAAATGGTACCTGAAGCCCAGGGCATCTATTCAGAGCTCAGGTTGGAACGACGCTTGTTTGACCCTCCTGACAAGTCTTGAGGTTGCAAGAGGAATAATTTCATTGCAATGACATTCCTGCTCAGGGAGTCTCAGGAAACCTGAGTTTTTTCCAAGGTGATTTTAGCGGGGATTTTCCCTCATAGATAATCCAGTTAAAATTAACAAAACAATGAGTTTGGATAAGGGTTTTTGTTGGAAGGATGGCCTGCTTTTATTGCAGTGTGGTTTTGGGGCTGGCCAAAGCTGCTCAGCATGTTCTGCAGGGTACATCCTGCCACCACAGCTGTCCTGGCTCTGGAAAGGGACCATAGGAAATACTCTCAGCAATTTGGACCTGCACCATTCTGTCAGTGCCCCACAGCATATAACAAAGGATAGAAGTGCAAAACATAAAATCCAGAAAGCTGGACAGGAAGTTCACCCACTTTGGGTGATTCCTCTCTGGTTTTGAACATTTTTTTGGCCTGTAGCTTCTGAGGGGCATGTGGCCATGGGGGGGGAGGTAATTTTCCTGCTCTGCAGCTCGGTTGCTGCCTGCCTGTGGAAAGGCATGAGGCTGGCACAGGTGCAGGTGCAGTGCAGGCAAGGATTACAAATGCAGAAGGCACTGATGGCAGACACGCCGTTCCCTTTGTTGAATCCCAGCCCGTAAAGAGCAGCAAGGAAAGCTGCAAGGAGAACAAGCAAGGCTGTTATTATTCCAGCTGGTACACCTACAGATATGATTTCCTTCTTTTCCAGCTCTTCCTTTTGGATCCTTGCACTGGCTCCATCCTTCTGGCTGAGCTTTGTTGTCTTTGAAACTTTTGTTGGTGTAGCTTTCCAGATGCTTTCACGGTTGATAATTTTCTTAAATAGTCATGAGATGCAAATCTGCCACAAGGTTTTGTCTAAGTGGAGTGATCAGAAGTGGTGTGGAAAAGTTTTATGATGTCCCTGCCCCAAACACAGAGGGTGGCCGTGGCCAGCATCCACTTATGTGGGTTGACACTTAAAGCTACAATATTTCTGGAGGTGTTTTGCCCTCCTATGAATTGGGCAGGGTTCCTGTAGGGCTGATCCTCCGCCCAAAGGACCCTTTTGACTTCAGTGGGGGTTAGACCCAGTTGTCCCTGCAGACATTGCTTGCTGTAATAGCTACAAAAGACAGTTAGTAACGCTCTTGTTAATGTGCTCCTCTCTCCCCCAGTGCCCAGCTGCTCCTTACCCGGGAGGTTCAGCAGCACAGCTGACAGTGAGGGGCTGTTTGACCTTCCCTGCTGCCAGAGCCACTGGTGAGTGACACGCAGTTCACCTTCAGGGCTGGAGCACGAACTGGCAGCCCTGCCAGCCTGGGTGGCAAGATACCATGTTTAGGCATTAAACTAGGGCACTTGCATACCAGCACTGGCCGCTATTTTAGTGGGTATATGAAGCTGATCCCTGCTCCCCACCCCTGTGGGACGAGGGAGCTGCTGTGAGTGCGGGATATCCTCTGCCTGGTGGATAAAGCTATTAAAAATGGGCTGTGTTTTGTCAGGAATACGTAGTTCATCCAGCTGAATGACTGTAAAAGTACCAGCCCAGCTTAAGGTATGCTGATACACGCTGTAAATGAGAGCAATGCACACAGGGCTCAGCCCCTGGGGTCCTGTGCGTGGTGTGCTCATGTCTCCTCAGCACTGGGGGTGTAAAGCTCTTCTCCTCTGACTCAAATCAACGCCAGTTGCAGTGATTCTGTGGAGACCATCCAGGATGTAACTCAGCCATGCTAAGTACCATAAAACTGTGATATTATTCTTCATTGTTTGTAGCTTGGAGGCCTGTAGAGGCCTAGCTTAGAGCAGTCAGTTTTATTAAGCTCCATCCAAACACAGTGAGATAGTTGTTCTTCCCGAAGAATTTGTATTCTCAAAGTGCGAGCCACCCCGTTTGTGTTCTTGTATCCATGCAACCTTGTTGCTCTTACAACATTACACATTTGTCCTGTGAGATTTCCTCCCTTACAATAAAAACTCACGAGAATGATACACACATTTTCAACTCCAAGCGCACCAGAGACTGCAGGATCCAGCAGTACCTAAAGGACATGGGAGATTTGGAGGCTGCTCTAGTGGAATTGCTAACTTTGAACTGCAAATGTTTGTAATGGCTGTGAAGCTTCCTAATTGAATTTCTGACCCTTTTTGTCACAGAAACCTAGTTACTATAAGGGAAGGAGAAGAGCAAGTAAAGGATTGGTGATTGGTTTGCTTTTTCTGGTTTTTTTTTGGTTTTTTTTTTAACAGAAACTCCAGTGTAGAGTTCTGTGCATTTTTCTTTTCATTTTCTTACACCTACAGCAGCCTGGTCCTCAGAGGCTGCACATCATTCAAGGATCATGCCTGAAGTCCCCAGCCCAGTGCAGCGTCTCTCCAGAAGGGTTTCATGGAGCCTGCACTGAGTCTCCAAACCCACCCTCCCTCCCTGAGCACTTCTATCCTTTTGAGACACACTGGTACCCACAGACCTGCTGGCAGTGGTGGTTGGACCAGAGCAGGCAACCCATGAGATGGCATCTGCTCCTCGACAGAAATTCCTGGGGAATTCAGTGCTTTCCAGCTGAAAATTCTCAACACTGTGTACTTAGGCGATTTCTTCCTGAGAGCTGATAAAGATCCTCCATAGGCACAGGGCTCATCAGTAATCAGAAATGCAGAGAGGATGTAGAGAACCTGCCATGGGGCTGTGGCCAAACTGCAGGTGAGAAGCTGGGAGCAACCATTTCCAAAGCCCTTTTCTCACCACCTCGGGACAAGTGTTACCATTGCCCTGCTACATTCCAGGTCCAGAAGACCTCTGAGAAGCACCTCTGGTCACATCATTTGGCTGTGTTGCATGGAGATGTCTTAACTTGGTCTGTCACCTGCTAGCCACCATCGCGTGGGGCCTGGGAGCATGTCCCTGGTACACTGCTGGGCTAGGGAGGGACCACATACCCATTTACACCAGAATGAAATTTCTTGGTTTTTGCAAAAAGTGAAGTGCAGAACCATAGAATTGTAGAATCATTTAGGTTGGAAAAAACCTCTAAGATCACTGAGTCCAGCCATCTTCTCCATCCTATTGGATGTAGCATTTGTTTACCTTTCAGCAGTGATGCCATTCCCATCAATTGGGATACAGAACTCCTTCTTTTTTGGAAGTCAGTGAGGAGTACATCGTTAAAGCAGAGAGCAGGCAATGGCCCTTTAAGCACTGTCTGTTTAACTGTAGCACGATCTCTCCTGCACTCGAGTGCTTTCCATAAACAGCGAGTCATCCTGGAAGGGGAGAGAGAGGATGATAAATAATCCTGTTATTCATGCGACTGCGTTCTTTCATGAAACTGAGAAAAGGCAAAATAAAGTGGCGACTGCGAGACTGAGAATGAAATGTGAGGCAGTGGGTTGTGTTGCTGCAGTTATTTGGGGCTGGAAAAAAATCTGGAAAGAGAAAGGTGAGCAGGAAAGATTTAAAATGCCAAGAAGAAAGGCAAGAGACAGGACATAAAAGCAGCTTTCCCTGCATCCTTGCTTTGTGTCTCAGCTCACTGCTGGGGCTGGCTGTCGTGCTGGCTGTCCACCACCAGCTCCCATGGTGCCAGAGGCTTTCCTGTGTGTGCACCTTGTGGAGAGGTGGGAAGTGGGAGACACCAGAGCTCCAGTAAGGACAGCTGGGCAAGGAGAGAGGCAAAAGTGAGCAAACCTTGGGAAAGAAATCTCATGGAACAATGAGGAAGCAGAGAATAAACCTGTTTGCTGAGGGCCCTAGCAAATGAACTATAATTAGTTTTCGTGGGACTGTTATGGTATTTCCTTCATCACACTTTGCATCTGTGCCAGAGGTGCCTCCCCAGTTCGTGTTGGAGATGCCCACGCTGCAGCCGCTCCAGCTCTCCATCTGTGCTCTCCGTGTGTCCCCTGGGCCCTGAGCTGGGACAGCTGAGGCACAGGCATCCCTCCCATTCCGTCAGCCCTGCTCGCAGGCAGCCTCCCACTGAGAGCGGGACACACAGCTGTGGGGGAACATCTTAAACCACTGCAGCTGTCTGCACTCTGCATGTGAGCCAGAGCCCTCCATCCCTGGGATGCTCCTGGAAGCAGCCTGGCACTGTACTGCTGCCTAATTGCCTTGTACCAGCCCCATCTTTGGTTTGTAAGAGAATCTCATCCTGGGACAGTGTGCCAGCCCTTCTAAGACTTCAGTAATGGCACACATCCACTTCAGCAGCATCAGGGATTGGGATAACACAGCCACATTGTTATAATCTTCCCAAAGTGCCTCTTCCCCTTGCATGGCATCAGTGCAATTCCTTCAGGCTTATAAAAGCTTAAGCCTTCGTAAACAAGGCAGCCCTGGAGCCTAGGTATTGTAGAGAGAGAATTCCTCTCCATGTCCTAAATATTTTGGATGGAAAAAAAAAGAGAGAAAAAGAAGGAGAACATTTAATCTCAGCTTCCCTTCTAGTGTAAATGGGACCAGCTCCATCCAGCTTCTGCCTGGAGTCTCTGTCACTGTGCAAAGCTCCCAGTAATGCAAATGGGAATCACGCATGATGTGATGGGAAAGCAGCAGATACCTTTGTAAATACTGCACCCTCACACGAGCCACAAGTGTCTTTCCTGAGACACCCTGCCAAGCCAGCAGGTGTTTTTTACATCAGGCCTTATATTAACACACTCCTACGTATGTCTGGCTGCATCTGCTGCACTAACGATCCCTCGGTGCATAATGGCTGGGTTAGTTTGTGGAGTTAAATACCACAGGCAAGAGCCCAGCCACAATGCATACAAGCCTCAAACTGCTTCTGTTTGTATCTCAGGCGTTACTGCTGCACTTCTTTTGCTGTGACTTTTTCTTTCTTTCTTCCTCTCGCTGCGTTTTTCCCTGTTCCTGCCCATCTTTTCCCCAGTTTGTGGTTTTCAGATTCTCTCCATCTCTTTATTTTCTCTATCTTTTGCCGTGTCTTTCCTGTCTCATTTCAGTTTCTGTGGATGCCAGGGAGAAGGAAAGCTGCAGCCAGCCAACCCCAACTGCTCTAACACACTTCCAACAGCCCCAGAGTGGTTGGATACTCCTCCAGCCAGTGCATGTCTGGAGTCTGGGGGCAGTGCCATGGGGGCTGCTGGAAGGGGATGCCACCATTTCAACTCTGGATGCTCACAGTAGCTGCTGTGGAAGTGAAAAGGCCAGCTCAGGCCTGCTCAATTTCTACTCTCAGGGCAGACAGCAAGTCCAAGTCCAAAGCCACTGGGGAAAATATGTGCCCTTAGTGTAAAAGCCTGTTTCTACAGAAGCCAGTGGTAGCAGTCTTTGGGGATTAGTCTTCTGTTGTAATTATCAAGTATTTTAAACTATGTTGTGGCCAGGCATAAAAGCTGTTCAGAAACAAGGAAGGGCTGATTCTGAAGCCAGCTATCATAGACTTCTACAAAAATCCCCCGTAGACCTGACACCAAAGCTAGGTTGAAATTTCCAAGGGCACCAAAGATATGTGTGTGTAACTCCCACTGAAAGGGGAGTTCAGAGCATTACTTAATGAGGAGGATTTGAAAAATACTCTTCTATCCTCCTTTGTTTAAAATTAAGATGCCAAATTCAAACATCCATGCCAGCATGGTGTCTGTTTCCATTGCTCATGCTTTTAGTCGTGTAGTTGTTGTCATGGTCCTTCATGGAGGTCTCACCTTTGGTCCCAGGCTCTCTTGGCCCTAGGTTTAGCTTTTTGCAGTAGTTCCATGGTGTATGCACACACACAAAGCACAACAGCTGGTGGATCTCTTATTCATGGCTTAATCACTTCCCTCCGGAGGTGTTCGGTGTGATGTGTGGTCTTGCTCAATCCTGGCTTCCTGAGGGATGGAGCAGGAGGGTCAAACACAGCCCAGATTCAGCCCAGCACTTAGGACATGACTAACCCAGGGCATGGAGTATTCTCTCGACATCATTAGGATAGACCTGCTTCTTTTCCTGGCGTTAAGCAAGCATTTAGTCCTTTGGAGTTTGTCTTACCACACCCTTCCCATCTCACGCTTATCTCGGCATCATACTTTGAGCTGCCCACTGGTTTTCCACACATCTCCTCTGACTTTCCCCAGGCCATCCATCTGATCTCATAACCACAGCTCCTCTGGTGGTTCACCACGTGCTCCCTGTCCCACCCTTTTTAAACGTTTGCTGTATCACTGCTGCTTTCTGTCCATCTGGAATTTCCCCTGAAGGCCCTGAGCCACCTACTCCATAAGTGTCATCAGACACCTTTTGCTGGGAGGGTTTTGTTTCTTTGTTTCATGGTTGCTCAATCCAAATTGGCTGTGGATTCAATTCAAAATGCCATCACCCCAGAGCAGGGCCTCTGCATTCGAAGCAGTTGAGAAAAATAAAATAGATAAGGAGCCAGATGGCTCAAGAGATTGATGGAGTCTGTAACCTCGAGATCACTGCTCCAAAATGCAGCTCTGGTCCACAGCGAACTTCATGGGCTCAGTCCAATTTCTAGTGTACGTAGTGTCATGACAGAAAAACTTCCCTTATAAACACCCCCTGCTTTGGCTGGGAGGCCTGAGGAGGTGTGTGAGGGTCCCTTAAAACAGAGGAAATGTCACCTACTGCACATGGATGATGCAGTCCCCAGCAATGCTTGTGCACCATCTGTGGCAAGGGAAATTCTAATTGCAGCATTGCCCACCTGGCCAGCTTCCACAGGGAGGACATTTCCTTCTCTCCTAAATTATCTTTCAAGCCATTTTTAAACTTGCTTCATGGCTAAGTCTCATGAAAACTGTAATTCTGCAGTCCCAGAGGTCTGACTGATCCTATGTGTACCTGGTGAGGGACTCCTCAGAGGTGAGAGAACTTTGTCAAAATGTCAATAAAAGAATAAGAAGCAAGCAAGAATTTGTGTCTGGAGCATCCCTAAGCTCAAAACAGTGTGAGACCAAAATCTGGCCATGCACACAGGAGCCAAAAGCCTTACTAAACTAAGCTACAATTTCTTGCAGCACAGCCTTCCTTCCTGCTGATGGTTATTTTCTAACCTCGCTGTGCAGGAATTGGAAAGAAGCAGGTGCCAGAGAAGAGGTGACTCTGAAATGGCACTAAGGTCATTGCAGAGCAGGACTAGAGCAATCCAGCCTCCCAGGTTTCATTTACTAAAGCCGTAATAGTCTGGTAGGGCATCAGACCCCTTAGCGGTAGTCTTCAACTGTATGTGAAGGCAACAGAGCAAACAACTGTTTTTCCTTGCAAGGCTTCGTGGTGTGGATGTTGTCTGTCCTCAGCCCATGTTCACTCAGCTGCTCTCTCACAGATTCCCCTTGCCCCTGCTGGAAAGCTGCCCAGGAACTCCATCCATAGCTTAAGGGCCAAGACCAAATCAGCTCAGTCAGGCTTGTTAGAATCATAGAGTCATTTAGGTTGGAAAATACCTCTAAGATCATCAGGTCTAACTATTAAATCAGCACTGCCGAGGTCACAGCTGGATGGTGTCCCCAGGGGCCACACCTACATGTCTTTTAAATCCCTCCAGGGACAGTGACTCCACCACTGCCCTGGGCAGCCTGTTCTAATGCTTAACAACCCTTTTGGTGAAGAAATGTATCCTAATATCCAATCTAAACCTCCCCTGGCAGAGCTTGAGGCCATTTCCTCTTGTGCTATGGCTTGCTGGAGAAAAGATTGACCCTCTCTTGGCTATAACCTCCTTTCAAGTAGTTGTATAGAGCGAAAAGGTCCTTTTCTCCAGGCTGAACCCTCCAGCTGCCTCAGAAGCTCCTCCTCAGGCTTGTGCTCCAAAGGGACTCCTTGTTACATGGGTTCCTGTCCTGCCTTGCCACCCTGTGCAGCTCGTTCTCATCCTGTGGTCCTTGTTTTGCCTACCCAGGTATCCCCCAGTGCTCCTGGCTGTGGGATGCCCACAGCCAGCCAGTGCTGCTCTCTGCACCCCTGAGAGCTGGTCCCATCCCATGTGTCCACAGCCCCGTGTCGGCCCTGGGGAGCTGCTTCGTACTATCCACAACTGTTTGGTTTATATTTGCGTATCGGGCCATGACCCTGAACTGGCTTCTCCCTTTAAATTCCTTCCACATGGCTCTGCCCACACTGTCCACAAAGCCTCTCAAAGAAATGCAACTTGGAAAAAAAAAAATCTGAGAAGAAGAAAAACCCCTTCACAACAAAATGTCCTTCTCTCTCCGGCAGTTCTGCTTGGGTGCGGTTTTCCCAACACTCCCCCGCAACTGAGGTGCAGAGTCTGTTCAGCTCTGTTCCTGCCAGCGCTGCAGGGACAGGGACACCCCAGGCTGGGCACAGAGCAGCAGCACTGCAGGGACAGGGACACCCCAGGATGGGCACAGAGCACCGGCACTGTAGGGACAGGGTCACCCCAGGCTGGGCACAGAGCAGCAGCACTGCAGGGACAGGGTCACCCCAGGCTGGGCACAGAGCAGCAGCACTGCAGGGACAGGGACACCCCAGGATGGGCACAGAGCACCGGCACTGTAGGGACAGGGTCACCCCAGGCTGGGCACAGAGCAGCAGCACTGCAGGGACAGGGACACCCCAGGCTGGGCACAGAGCAGCAGCACTGTAGGGACAGGGTCACCCCAGGCTGGGCACAGAGTGCCCACACACAGTCCCTGTCCACAGGGGCTGGGCACCTTGCTGGAGTCACTGCACTGCTGTAAAACCGGGCCTTTACCCAGCTTTCATCCCAAGAGCCTTGGTGCCCTTTAGCCTCTGCCACTGCACAGCACTGGGATTGTGCAGCGGGGCCAGGAGCCTTCTCCCCCGGGGTGAGGAGCCCATGACAGCCCCTCTCCATTCTCTCCCTTGCATATAAGCATATATATAGGACTGTCCCCATATAGTGGCAGCTTCACACATGTGCTGGTGGGCGGGTAGCTCTGCATTTGCCCTCATGATTTCATGCCAGAAACATTTGCAAGTTCAGCTCGCTGCTCGGTTTCCCCTCTCTCTCTCCTCCCTTTCAGGGTTACTCCCTGAGTCTACGAAGGCGTCCCACAGTCCCCCCACAAGGCCATGGGCTCCAGCCTGCCTGCATCCCTCCAGCTTCATCATTCCCTCATCCTGCCCTCTTAAAGATTTTCTTAAAGACTTTCAGTAAGATCAAAATAAATTTTGCCATATGCATTGCTGTTATCAAGCCTTCCCTTTTTCTTTTCTCAGCAGCTATTTTGGGGTGATTAATAATTCACAGCGAGGCTTGGCACTGCAGTGGTTAAAGGGATGAAGCTGAGCTGACGCAGGAGCCTTCTGGACAGAAGCAGTTTTTAAAAGTCTTATAAGTGCTATTTTTTTCTTTAGGAAAGGAGTGGATTTTTTTTTAAGTGTTGTGAGAACAGGAATGTTTCTCTTTTAGCCAATTCCACATACTTTTTGTTATAGGAGAAGATGTGGTCTGAGGGTTTTAGCAGAGGCTAAAACAGGGGAGAACTGGATCTGTTTTGGTGGTGTATCAAGTGGATAGGAAATAATCGAAAATGCTGTGTTAAAAAATTAGTTTAGCAGCAGCTCCAGGCGAACCCTGTTCTGCAGTGAGCCCTCCCTCCCCTCACCTGCCCAGCACCCAGCAGACCTGGCAAATGCACAGATTTGATCCATTCCCACCCTTTGGCCAAAAGACATTCCTTTAATCATGCACTCCTGGGAACTGAGGTTGTGAGTGTTTTTCTGTTGGTAAAATGAAGCATGTTGGCTGCCAGAGGCTGTTGCAAGGCTGTGTTCAGGGGGTGTGTTGCATGGTGCACGGACAGGTCTCTCCTGGGGCTTCCCTGGGATGCTCCCACACATCCTGGGTGATGGGCAGCCTGTGGCTTTGCTCAGGCTGCAGCACATCCCTTGCTGGGCACGGTGGTGCAGCAGCCTCCTGCCTTGTATCAACTGTGTTTCCTTCCCCACCTGCTGCCTGGGCTGAAATCAGCTCAGATCCATCCTCTCTCATGCCAGCACTCTGTCTCCATCACACCCTGCTCGGTGGAAAGGTGAGGAGTTTTTCCAGGATCCCACATGACACACATCCTCTTCTGAGGACATTCACTGGTCCCATTGCTTCAGACACACCTCCAGGTCTGCCAGCAGCCTCGCCTGTAATGATGGGCGGGATGTAAAATGGATTAAAAAGCAGAGGCCAGAACTTTTTTAGGTTAATCTCTTAATGCAAAAGGATCATATTTGGCAGCAACATAAGGCAAGCTCTCATCAGTTTATAGTTCTGGTTTTCTTCCCTTTAACAATCTAATTTTGTACATCACTGTGTGGAATCCAGATACAGATAATCCTCCCCCAGTTAACACCACTCTGGTTGTGCCCTGTGGAAATCTGTGTGCTGCCTGCAGGAGCTGGAGACATGAGGGTGCTTCGCTGATCTAGAGACTGTCTGGAGGGGTTTCAGCAGATAATAGATAGCTCAGCGTCAAAAGAAGAGCTCTGGAGACACTTTTCATGAGCACTTTTGGAGAAAGTGGTCTTTTGTGTTTGCATGCCAGCTTACACTTTGGTTCAGGGGACAGTTGGTAGCTATTGAAAACTGAAATATTCTGATTGTCGCAGAGGAGAAACTCACAATTTTCCCTGAAAAACTTTCACACCAAATGGAAATTTTCTGACAAACCATTCAGCCAGAATGACCTTTTGTGCTGCAGAACAAACTGTGATGAACATTTTTTCTACCAGGTTTTTCTCCTGACATTATGAATCCTGATGGGGGATTAGCTAACAGGGCTCGTTATCAGCACATGCAGCATCAGAGAGGAGGACTTGGAGCTATGTGAGATTTCAAAAACAATCATCTGATGCCAACATGCAATTTGAGATGCTGCCTGACCCAAAAAGGAGGATTCATGGGCTAAAGTTGGTGCTAATGTTAATCCCAGCTATGGGTGAAGTTGCCCCAAGGCTGAATTTGCCTCAAGAGAGTCAAGCCTGGGAGTGGATTAACTTCTAAGAAACTCAGAGTGAATGAATTAGGGGAATTACTCGGTAGGGTCAGCAATGAAATCATGAGTCCACTGCAGAGGAAACAGGATGCATTTCTAAAGGGCTAAGAATGGCCCCTTTGCTAGATTTATGGGGCCGAGGTGATGAGCGTGGGGTCAGATAATAACCTTTCAAACCACCAAGGCAGACCAAATATGCTTTACCATGGGCCGCTTGCTTTTCAATGCATGTGTGTCATGTTTGGAAAACAAGGCCCCGTCTGTCCAGGCCGAAACAGCAGCAACAAAATAACGCTGCTTGTTAGGGAAATGCCACCGCAGAAAAAGATAATTGAAACATTCAGGCTGGCAATACATGGGGATAAAGGCAATAAATGCTGAAAGCACACTGCCTTATCTCGGGCAGGAGCTGCCGGTGCTACTCCTTGGCCTGCGTTCCGCCGGGCCGGGGAGGCCTCGGCCGTGCCCGGTTATCCCGGGGGCCGGCCTTCAGCCAAGGCCACCGACAGAACAGGGCTGCTGGACCGGGACTGATGCCCGTCCCTCCTCCTGCTGCAGCTGTTCTCCCTCCCAGGCAGAGCGGGAAGCATCTGCAGTGCATTGGGGTGTGTGAACCAACCCCAAAGGCACACGGCCAGCAAAATGCTGCAGAGCGGCACAAAGCTGTGTCGGAGAGGTTTAGGGTGGGTATGAGGAAAAGGTTCTTCTTCACACAGAGGGTGGCTGGACACTGGGACAGGCCCCCCAGGGGAGTGGTCACAGCACCAAGCCTGACGCAGTTCAAGTGTTTGGAGAACGCTCCCAGGCACAGGGTGGAATTTTTGGGTTGTTTTGTGTGGGGTTAGAAGCTGGACTCGGTGATCCTTGTGTGCCCCACGTCTACAGGAGGTAGACGTGGGGCTGGGAGGGGCACACAGCCCCTTATGGAGCCACTCCAGGCTGCCCAGCACAGCCCTGGTGAGTGTCCAGCATGACCCAAAGGGCTCAGTGGGCTGGAGCTGCTGCTCCAGTGCTCACAGCTTCGTACCCCGTTGCTGGGGCTTTCATGATGGCTCCACAAGCCACTGCTCCAGGGAATCGGAATTTATTGTAACATTACAGAAAGTGGCCAAGGAACCCCCATAATTCACCTAAAATCTGATATAAAAATGATGCAAATGTTTCTTGTGGATTTAGGTACAGCTGAAACATGAGCAATAGAGGGGGAAAACCTGCAAACAAAACTAGTATCCTCAAGTCTTCTGCTTATTACATGGCAACAAAGGTATGTGATGCTGCAAAGCTCTTGGCTTGTGGCCTCGCCCTGCTCTCACACAAGTCCTGGAGAAGTTACGCAAGTGCAATGGGAATCCATGAATTTTGATGAGGAGTATCCCTGCTTCCCACTATTCATGCCTTTGTGACAGGAGGCAGCACAGAGATATGCTGCAAGGCAGCTGGATGGCAGTAACCACTGCACTGAACCCCCTGGCTTTGTCCACCCAATTTTCCATGCTCAGTGCCCGCTCTCCTGTTGTGGCACTGAGATTCTTCTGGGAGTGGTTTTTCAGCTGGCAGCCTGGGCAGCATCAAGGCCAAGCCCCAGCCAGGCAAAAAGGGTCTGTGATGGGAGATGGACTGCAGGGAGCACATTTGGGCTGCAGGGCAGCTCCCCTTTGAGGTTTTGGAGAGCCCACCCTCTGCCACTTTAGTTGCTTTGATGTTCTTCAGATGGAGACAGGATTTACAAATGCTTGACTGTAGGACAAAAATCGTAGAGGAGAATGCTATTTCTCCCCCTGCTTCTTTCCCCCATCTGCTGAAGGGCTGGATCCTGCAAGTACTGCTGAGACAAACCCACAGCCACGGGGGAAATGATGTTTTCCAAGACCACTCCAAGGTGGGCAGTAGCACAGAGCAATCAGCTCCAGTCTGTGTTGTTTTGTGCTTGACAAGCAGCAGCCAGAGACTCTCCAGGGAGACCTGCTTTTCCTAAGGTGCCAGTACAACTCCTTACACGGAGCACAGCAGTTTGAGGTCCTGAGGCATCGCTGTCAGACCCCAGCTCGCTATGGAAATGTTGCTCTGGGAAGGATTACTTCTCTCTGCAAAACACAAACCTTTCTTCTTCTCTGCTGCAGTAATTTTTCTGCAATTATAACTTACACTGAACAGCTCAAACTGCAGGCATTAACACAGCACAGGCTGCAGCCTCCCTTTACCTTCGGGTGGACAGCGTGGATCAGACAGCACCCGGATGGTTTCAGCATGAATCACTCACTGCCTCTGTAACCAACATTCCCATAACCTAAATCTATCAAAAAGAACATAAACCACATCAGAAGCCAGTTCTCAGATAGTCATTTGCTAAAACTTTGGAAATCTCTTATATTAAACAGATATCTCTTTACAGGAGTATGAAGCTGCCCTAATTATACAAAGGGTGGAAAGGGACAATCTTCCATCTGGGAAGGCTGTTTAACTTCTTCTGGCTTCCTAAAAAGCTATTGTCTTGTAAACTGAGCATTCCTTCACTGGCCTTGTAGACACAACATTCCCCATGTCCCAACCAAGTGCTGTGCAAGGAGCAGCAGTACCCGAGCCAGCCAGCCTGAACAGCCCTGGGCACAGCCCCACAGGGGCTGGTGCTGGCTGCCCCTGCAACACCCCATTCAGAGCACGGTGTGCTGCCAGACACGGTTGTGCCTTGGCTTTTTCCTGTGGTTCTTCAGCAGTGGCCTCTGGCCTGGGTTTTTTTGGAAGGAAAAGGCGCTCTATGCAGCCCTCTCCTTCACACCAGGAATCACTGTGGTTGTAGGGACCTCACTGGGTGAGCAGCAGCCTCTGCAGCATTGATCTGGTGGCTCTGAGGTTTCTCCACATGGCTGGAGGTACAGTGAAGGAGATATGATGAGAACCCCAGGTTTTCAGGAAGAGGAACAGTTTCATCACAGAGGCTGCCTTGTTTCTCGTGAGCCACCGGGGCAGGTCCATCCCCACTGACCACCTGAGGAGTGTGATGTCTCAGGATGCTAAACAGCATCTCTCAAACCCCCTTTGCTTGCAAACCTTGCACAGCTCTTTGCTGCAGCTGGAAAACCAACGTGAGTAGCAGTGAGGTGTCAGCTACTAACACCAAGTCACATCTTCTAGGGAAGACCTTCCTTCCATGTTATGAAAATCCCAGACATTTTTATTTGGCACCAGTAGCTTTTATTATCCCCTTCCTTCTTCTGTCATCAATACTGTGTTCAGTCTCTGCTTGTGTACATGCTCTGGTAGATGCTATTGTACAGCTGACGGGCCTTAAATTCACACTTTGTGGGAGGCATATTTCTTTCCAAAGGTTTTACATTACTCAAGGTAGCAAGTCACAAAATAAAACCGTTGTTGCAAATATCATTTGAAGTTAATCTTCATATAATCCACAGTAAATATTTATGTGCAGTGCAATAGTGGCTGGATTTGTTTACAGTTTGAAATTGTTAGAGAGGATTCCATATAGATTAGTCAGCTAATCTGCTGTAATCTACTTAAAAAGTAACTGAAATGGGTTTTCTTTCACCGAATCATGTTAGCCCTGTGTATGCAGTGACTTCAGATAGGGAAAGGATTCAGGCACAAAAGGGCATTTACCTTGTGGGTGCTCACAGCATTGCTTGCATTGCAGGAGAGCCATAAATTTCCTCTTCTGCCTTAGAGAACGGGACAGCTGCAGTGACTGAATTTAAGCTGAGATGAGTGTCAGGCTCTTCTATCCCATTTCCTTGCTGCAGCTTTTGAACTGTATCGCCTGGGGATAAACTGAGCTTTGATGAGGCACCTGCACGGTGTCTGCACAGAAGTCATCCTTTCTGAATTTATTCTGTTTTATTTCACTCCCTTCTAAGGAGCTCTACAGGAGGTGCCTCTACCTAGCATGCTCCTGAGTTAATAAGGAAAGCGTCCCATATCCTTTCCTCACAACTCACCTTTGTTCACAGAAGAGTTGCAGCTCAAGATGCAAAAAGATTTTAGATACTCACCGTACTACACAGAAGGTCTCTGGGTGATGTGGGCATCCGTGGGACAGATGTGTCTCCTCTGGGCCGTAAGGTCCAGGCTTGGACCTCTAATAGCCCAAGGACTGAAGGGCAAAGCCTGGGCAGAAAACTTTGAGATCTTCCTCCATCCAACCGAGCAACAAGCTTGTCTGGGAGGCTCAGCTAACATATGCCAGAGATGGTGTGAATGGTGATAAAATCCCATTCTGTGGCTTTCACCAATATTCAAAGGTTGGTGAGGGATCCCTCCAAGCCCTTGCTCCTGGTGTGGGGATGCTCACACAGAGGTGGCCTCACTAATACAAGGTGCTGGCTGCAGCATGGGTGAGTCCTGAGCCCTCTGTATCCTGTCTCTCTGGGACATAGGCAGGAGCCAGGTGGGTAACTGCTGGGAGAAAAGGGGGCTGAAACAAGCCATCCTGTGGCCACTTTATTTCCCATTTACCCACCACACCTGGGACCAGCCAGGTGGCAGATGGGGTTGCCTGCGGCTCCCTGCTCATCACTTGTTTTAAATCCCATCTCCTGCCCCCTTGCACTGGGAAGGCTGGGTACCCCGTGCCTGCAACCTGCTCCTCCATCCAGGTCAGACTAGTGGCTGCAGCCCAGCTCTGCTTCTGGAGGTCGAGACCTGGAACCTCCCCAGAGAAACCTGGGGAAGGCAGAACACACCTTGTGTCCTTCCATAAACAGCAACACTGGCAGGACCGTGGCTCCCAGTCTGGGAGGGGACCTGGCCCATCACCTCTGCTACCCTCTGGCAAACACATCAGCCTTTGGTGTCGGGGCAGTCAATTTTCTCCCCGTTCACACATCCCCAGTGCCGGTAGATCATTGCAGTGTGGGTCCCTCTGAATAATACATTCATCCACAGTCCTTCCCCCACCCTGTCCTCAGCAAGGCCTTCACGAGTTGAATACAGTGGCTCGGCTCCAGCACACACAGCTGCCGTCACTGCTGCAATTCTTTTGCCTTGAGAAAAAGCATATACAATTTAATATGCTCCTGGCACAACAGCTTTTCTGTAGTGGAGGAGGCGGGTTTGTTTATGGCTATTTTGATAGGGCAGCTTTCATCCGGACACAGGTTCTGCTGCATCTCCCCGCCTGCACAAGGACGCCTTTGTTGGGCTGGTTCTTGTGTTCCTCTGCCCGTTTTGGTACTTTCTCCTGCTCCCTGCAAACCCAAGGTTTAAAAAGCCCTCCTTGCTAATCATGTTATTCTTTAAATGCTGGATCCTGGGCTAAGAGCCAGACATGCAAGGCAATGGGAGAGGGTGTGATGCTTTACTGGATATGTGTCAAGGATATGAACCATCCTGCCATCTCATGGGAATTTGGCTCATGGAGCAGAGCTCGTGGTGCTTGTGGTGCTTGTGGTGGCCATTAGCAGTGACTTACAGGCTTTCCAGGCTGGGGAGCAGCTCTGTTGCTTTCTCAGACACTTTCAGTCTCGCCAAGAGCTGTAGGAACCATGCACAGGGGCACAACTCCTTCCTCCAGGCACAGCCAAGACAGGGCTTTTCCATCCCCGCAGGAGCTGGTGCTGAGAGATGCAGATTCCCTTCCGGCAGCAACTTCCAGAGTCGCCTTTATGCAAGTTAAACTGTGAACAGTGACACATCTCCCTGCTCCGCACTCCCACGGCACCTCAGCTCCCCAGGCAGGGTGGGGTGAGGAGGAGATGCACCTCCAGGCTGGGACGTCTCAATCAAACAACCCAGAGTCTGCAAGCGCAGCCAACTCCTTCTATCTGGCAAGCGACTTGAGCTGCCCCTGGTTGACGAGGAGAAACAATCTCTTGTGTTTTTCAGCTGCTGAGTCTGTTCCCTCTCGCTGCTGCAGTGGAAATAAATGGTGGGAGGGTTTAGCCAGCACTAATTCATTGCCACGTTCAATCTGAAGTTTCTGCGACTTTGTGCTTGGCCCACAAACACACAGAGAAAATGAAACCGGATAGAAAATACAACGGATCATCCGATCATTGTAAGCACATGGGAACAAAACAGAGTCACTCTGTAGTGCACATGAATTCCACACATGTGGAGGAATGCAAAGCAGCTATTGTACCCCCACTTTGCAGATCCATTTCAATGTTTTCCCAGTTTATCTGGAAAATACATACTGCATGGTACTGTACGTCGTATTTCACTGCTATGCACCATGATGTCTTCTAATGGAACAATCGCCATGCTTGTAGTCTAAGGGCAATACAAAAGTGCTTTCAAATAATAACAATACATTTTCTGTATAAAGAGGATAGGGAGTAGCCACTTCCCAGAAAGGCTTGATTTCCCTGGAGCCAGCAGTATGAACATCCAGAGCGCCAGTAACAGCAGGCAGTGGTGAGAAATTCCCTACCTCATCATCAGTCTATACATCCTGTTTCCAACTGGCAGCTCTGGGAAGAGCGGAGGCTGTCAGCACCCACCAAGGGTAAGGTGAATGCACCCAGTGAGTCTTGGCAGCACGAGGCTCCATTTATCCCGTCGGGGCTTGGATGGGGGGCACTTCTTTGGCAAAACAACTCTTTCGGCTTTGAACTGAGGCTGTGAGTAGAGGAGCAGCATTCTCACAGCCCAGCTCCCAGAGATCACACAGCAGCACAGCATCTGCCAATTCATTCAGCACTGCTGGCCTGTGCAGCAACATGGCACGCCACTGTTCCACGTTTGGAGGCAGTTTATACTGGAATAGGAGCAGTCTTCTTGGGTAAAATGATTATTTTTTTCCTCCATGAGATCTCACGACTTTTTAAAGAGAACTCTGCACACTTCAAATTGCTGAAGCACAAGAGCATGGGACATGTGCTGCAGCTGGTCTGGGCTGTGGAGGCTCTCTGTGGTACTTGTGCAGAGAATGACTTGAAAACAAGGATTAAAGCACAGCTGGGGAGGGGCTGACACACACAGAAGGGAAAAGTTACCCTTGCACATCTGAGATAGGAGTCAGAGCAGCCCAAGGAGACACTCATGCTTTGCTTTCCTTGCCCAAAGTGCAGCCTCTTTCCTAAAAACTCAATCCAGATTTTTAGACATCAGAAGAATCACTCTGGTATTGGAGCCCGATCAAGCACAAAAAACATCCTCAGCCTTCAGAAAAATACCAGATGGATGCAGATGCCAACTCCTTTGGCCAGGCAGTGTTTTGAGAGAAAAGGCCAGCTTGTTGTGAGAGTGCTGCATCCCAGATACAACTCTGCAGAGCAGCAAAGAGCCACAGAGAAATCCCTGGAGGAGGAGGAGCATCCAAGCCAACATATTCCCGTAACATCAGATTTTCAAGGCTACACATATGCTCATATCCAAATATGCTCTCCTTCTCCAGAGGGAAGAGGGACCTACAGAAGTGACTCTGGCTGGAAATGCTCTTACGAGTTTCTGAGCAGTCATGTGCACTCGAAGCTCCAGTCAGAGCTGCCAAATCATTGGAAACAAGTGAAAAAAACATGCCTGGCAATGTAAGAGGGGATAATTTGGTCTCTACATAGTGAACTGGTGTTTGGAATATCAGCTGTGAGACTTTAAGCTGGTTGGAGCTCAGTTGCCTACTCTTCAAGGAGGTCATCATGGTATTGCCGATGCACAAGATAATATTCTCTCTGCTCTACAGAAATGGGCACAAAGAACAAACACTTCTTCCATAAATAGGTCAGTGAAAGGATTTATGCACCATTTAAGACTTAAAAGTGAATGGGATGCACACACCTCCTGCAACTTTCACAACAGGAGAAATGTTACCCTTTGTGTGGTGGCTCCACTTCTGAAGGCCACTGACCACAAGACAAAAAACCCAGCAGCCAATAAGCTGGGGTTACTTGGTTCTCCAACAGTTCTTGTTTCCCACCAACACCTGAACAGGTAACATGGTGTTAGACTGTGCTTGCTTGATGATCAAGGAAGGATTTACAGCATTCATGTGGCTCATTGACTTTAGCACCACTCTAGTGCCACGAAGCAGTGGGAATGCCTGAGCGAGCCGAAGTAATGTGATACACACACCAAAGCCTGGTCAGCCACATGGCCTTGTAAAAACCTGAGGTGCAATTAGTTTCTATTAAAACAAAAAAAAGTCTTTTCTTTTGTCTCAGGAGTCCTGAAATGGCTGTGACACAATTAAAACCAACCCAAAAAAAGAATGACAATGAGGAGTGGTGAGATGTCCTTTTCTGGAGAGTGTGGGCTGGTAATGTCCTTCTGGAAGGACCTCAGAGAGAGTGGTCACTTTTGATTACTACATAATGTGAGTAATTCTCTGGAAAGACCAGTCCTTCCCTCCTGAATCATAGCAAAGGGGGGAAAAATAACACACTGCAAAAAGGGAAAGCTGGACAGCCCTTGGATGTCGGGAGCCGCCCAAGGTTTCTGTGCGGGGGCTACCACAGAGAAGCAGCAAAGAGTGAGCCACTGGCCCTGCCCTTTGCTCTGGGGCAACAGCTCCAGCTCTGGAGCCAAGCTTGGACCATAACACACCTACTGTTGTGGGCACCCAGAGCTCTGGTAGATAGGATGGCACTAACAGCACACTGAACACCTCCTCACCCAGAAGCCACGCTCTCCAGTTCTTCAACCCATGCCTGCACCCTGATGCATGAGGTACAGGTGGTTCCTTTGGAGGCTCTGCCTTCTCTGAAGTTTGTCCTCAGTGTAGTTCCTGGCCAGCCCACGGCACGAACACAAGCCATGGAAGCAGCACAGTACATCCCTGGTGCCAAAAATGGGGCTGTGCTTCAGTCCCAGGGCAGCCACGCTTCTAAAAATCCATGTGTGGCCAAAAGTTGAGAAGAATGACTGGGACAGATCCCTGGTGTGGTTGGGACCAGGGGCGTTGCCTGTGATGCTGGGGGAAAAGGAGCAGCACTGGTATTTGAGAAGGAAAGAGCCTGCTTTTCCCCAGGTGTACCCCCTGGATGTATGACAGGCTCAGCATCAGTCCTGAGGGTGTCACAGTTGGCACCTGGACAGCAACAGGAAGGTCCCAGAGACACCTTGGGCCTCTATTTATTTATATAGACATATATGGTTACATTTAAACAGATAAATTTTTTTCCTTCATGCTAATCCTCCACAAAACCAGTTTGGTTTCCATTACTATATATAGCACTGGGAATCTTGGTCTATTTTTTGTCCCTTTGCATCTGATTATTTTCAGTAGTGCTCAAAGTCTTGATGATATGCAGATTTTAACTGGAACATGACATCTACTCACACAGACTTCCATTAGCAATAAACCCACAATGGCCACTTATAACGTAGAAGAATTTTATTCATACCATAATCCTGTCCCATCATCCACTGCAAATATTACAATTATCTTCAAAATGTCACTGAATATCATTTTGTTCCACTTAAAGCACAGGAATCCTGGTGTTAGACAGTTACATTTCTCTTGAGACTGCTTATAACAGAACCATAATTCAAACGTATTTTCCATGAGCTGTAAAGGTTTAAAGCAAAGAATCTGCAGTGTGTCTGTGTGCTCGAGTAACTTCTAAACAGTGAGGCTAATACTTGGTGTTTGACAAGAGATGTGTCCTGCATAATATGCGAAACACTCACAATTTTTTTACCAACACAACAGAAATGCAACAGGTAAAAGAACATACTTGAGTGACTGGTAACCTTTAAAAAATACTTCTTTTAAAAATTGCACAAGAGAATACAAAAACAGTGCAGCAAATAACCAAGTGCATATACATTGACCTATCTATATAGAATGGGGGTCTGCCTATATAAATGTACATGATAAAAATTGCAAGGTTGGAAACTGTGAATGGTCATATTTAATAACACATGCAAGAAGCATAACATAATCATCATAAATAGCAGCAACAAATATACACTAATGGGACCACTGAAATTATGCTGAAATAAATTAAGCACCTTTAAGTGATGAGAAGAGCATGAAGCTGAGAAGCTTTTTAGCTCTGTGAGAACCACTGTGGGCAGCTACTGGAATATTGGGCCCTTGGTGGGAGTCAACAGGAAAGTGTCCAATTAGTATCTGTTAATTCCAAAGAAGAAAGCATATTGTGTGTCAGTAGGACTCATTTTAGCCATTTAGCCAAGTTCACCTACACCTCTAGTTTCAAAAAGGAGATTGCTGTCATATTTCACTGCATAACCTTTGGCATGTAAAAGGTACAGAAAGTTTGTATTTACTCAGAAGAATGTCATTGTAAAGAAGAAATGGAGTTTTGGCCCAACTGAAGAGCAGGCAGTGCTGTTGAGGGTGGCTGAGATGCAGAGCTTTGCTGGTGCTGGCTAACCTATGACACAAGTTTACCTGCAAAGGTAAAGCTCTGTAAAGCATAATCCAAATGATCCCATCCTTGAGGACTGTGAAGATCCTCAGCCTTGAGGGATCTGCAAAAAGCTCCATTCAGGAGGAGCCCCATGTATAGGCAGGGCAGCAACGACTGCCAGCAAGGCTGTGAAGCACCTGGAGGGACCTGGGCTCCAGGAACCTGGTGCTCTGTTGCACAATACCTGTCTTTTGGAGGAGAAGCAGCATTTTGAAGCACTTATTTGGCTTTCAGAAAATTTTTAAAAATTCTAAAATTTAGTCATATAGTAGAAGAAAGACATTTGAATTTAATTAAGTGGACCTTATTAAAAACAAGCTGCTGTATTTGTCCCTGAAGTGCACCTGGCACCATCTCTTCAGCATTTCATATAATGTTCAGAGAAGTGGCTGAGGACACTCTGCTGAGTTTTGAAGCCAACTTAATTCAGCAGAGAAGCTCCCACTGGACTTCTAAGGACTCTAATGTAAACCCTCACTTGAAAAAAGCTGAGGACAAATAACTTAGGTCCTTAAAGGCTCCATTTGAATTCTTACAAAACACTGTCCCTTGACCTCTTCACCCAGAAGACTGGAGCAGGCTGTTTGCCTGAGCATATCCTACAAAGCAGACTGAAAAGGGTGATACGGAAGAATATGGCCCCTATATCTAAGCCACAAACAAAATCACTCAAAAGCTTTGCTTTTCCCTGGCTTGCTGGAATGATCAAAACCTTCCTCCAACCTTCCCTCTTAAACTGCATCTCATGAATGAGACTGCCACTCATCCCATGGGATTTCAGAACCCTCTCCAGTCTATAACCAGTGAAAAGTCTTTCAGAAGTGACAGGCAGAGAGAGATCACAGAATCACAGACTGGTTTGGGTTGGGAGGGACCTGAAAGGACATCGAGTCCCAACCCCCTGCCATGGGCAGGGACACCTTTCACATCACTTGATCAAAGAACAAAAGGTGAATAAGACCAGCTTTAAAGATAATAAAGGAAACAGAAATTCGTATGCATTTTAAATAGTTGAACCCACAGTTTTAAGCAATATGAACCAACAACAGGTAAAAACCTTGTCTGCAAGCCAAGAGCCCAAAAGAGCCCCAATCTGCCCCAAAGCTAGTCTTATCCAAACAGTTATCCTTCCACTTCCATCATACATGAGATTTGTGCTGACGTCCACTACGAGACATAAACAGAAAAAAATACACATAAAATGCACACTTCTTATTTTTTTTTCTTCATAAAGCTATGGAGCTGCACAGAGCAAATTTTAAGTGCACAAGGTCACACAAAGGCAGCTTTCCAGAGGAATCATTTAGACAGTGAGCGAAATGAAGCTGTTGTATCTCTGAATGTTTCTCTTGAGGATTTCGGAGCAGGGCCCGAGCACTCGTTCGAAGCGGGGCCGGTCCAGCTTCACACACTTGAGGGGTCCACGTGCCACCACCGTGGCCGCCCGGGGCCGGTTGAGCAGCAAGGCTATCTCACCTGGAAACAGGGACAACACGCTGTCACACGCCCTGCTCT
Organism: Corvus cornix cornix; assembly: GCF_000738735.6. Taxonomy (NCBI): domain Eukaryota; kingdom Metazoa; phylum Chordata; class Aves; order Passeriformes; family Corvidae; genus Corvus; species Corvus cornix. The sequence continues at coordinate 3,433,433 of NC_046344.1, forward strand.
CTTTCAGAGGGTGCATATTGCACCATCCAGTCGCTCTGCTTGTAGAACATCTCCCTTTATATATCTCTTGATAGACACTTTACATAATTCTGTTGACAGTACAAATGCATTGCACATGCATAATGCATGCGTGTAAAATGCCTTTGAAAACAAATGCTTTCAGACTGTTTTGCTGATTCTGGATCTGTCTCCCATCAGCTACACGGGTGCAAACCAAGGAATGGATTCAGCTTCCCTGAAATCTGTGAGCATCGCTGAGAGCAGCGGCTGACCTACGCATAACCCCTTGCATGTAAGAGTGGAACACTAATTAAGACAATAAGTACTTGACCCAGACGTGCCTGTCTTTCTGAACCATGCTTAGCTGAATTTTCTTACCAAAATAATCTGATGGACCAAGTCTTCCAACTTCAACGTACTCCTCGTTGTCGGACCTGCGCTGCAGGACAGAGGCTGTGCCCTGGGAAGAGAGGGGCAGGCAGTCAGCTGGCTTTGCTCAAACCTGTTCTGATTTAAAAAGTACCCAGTCCTCAGTATTTCCTTTTGCACATCACACTCCTTTCTGGTGTATGAATGAAAGGAATTAAAGGATTAAAAAAAAAAGTCCATCAAAAAATTTCTCTGTTATGAATTGCAGACATATTCAGCTCATAAAGAGGAGAGGAACAGGACAGAACGCAGGAACTCCTCTTTAACTAATGCACATCATGCTTTAATGTAAATGTATGCTTTAATATAATTTTAAAGTATGTTCTGGGTGGATGCAGAACCTTACAAGAGACACAGAAAAGATATACATTAAAAGGAATAAAAAGGCAATTTTCCCAGTCACAACACTGGAACATGATTTTTTAAGCTGTAACTAGAGCTTATTCCTTGGTAAAAGAAGTTTTTAGTGCTTGTTGTAACAAAGGGTGATTTTTTTTTTTTTAGTGGCTTTGCCCGCTCGTGGCCTGTAGTGATCTGGACACCTGCGAGTCAGTCTCTGGAGAGATGGAATGTGCCTTGTCTCCACTACCCTTAATAACTGCTGTACCTGACACGTGCTAATACATGTCAAAACTCAGTTACAATCTATTTAAACCTTCAAAGAGGTTTTACATGCAGAAATATTCTGACCTGGAGGAAATTTTAAATTATTGTGGCATAAAGCTTCTGCAGAGGAACAGAGTAGATATCTGCTTTTCTGGAAAAAAATTACAGTAACATATGAGAATATCTTCTGAGTCTAAACCAAAAGCATAGGGAAAGGCCAAATGTTAACCTATTTTGATTTTAACTGAAAAAATAAACCTCCCTCCAGTGCAGAGTATTCAGTGAACATTCACTGGCTGCAAATATCCTGCAGCCTCCTTCCACCAAAACAAACTTGTTCACCTCCAGGAGGTAAATCTTATTTCTTCTGTCAAGTTGCCAAAAAAAAATCCTTATCCTTGATATAACTAAATTGTTCCACCAAAGCTGTGGTTTTCCAAGATCTTCCAGTAAATCTGCAAGGGCATGAAAGTGCAGAGATAGTGTGATGAGCGTTGTTATTCACACTTGCTGCAGCTTTCAGAACAGACCCACATTCACAAGCAGCATTCTCAGAAATACCCCACACAGGGAATAATGCCTGCATTGAGCTCTCTCTTGCCAAACTTTGGATCAGGTGCAGCTCACTAAATTGGTGCTGTACTCATTACCTGTGCAGTGTAGATGGATTCAGCTTCAGAGTCACTTCCAGCCCCTGTCCTCCTCTCTATCTCCATCTGGAGCCTGGCAAAAACCTCACCCCTTGACCCAAATAGCTGTCTGCAATCCATGTCTCTCCAGTTCCTTTCCTAAAGCCAATTTTTTTAAAAAATCTTTTATTACAGATGTTTTATTACATAAAACAAAAAAAAGTCCCTGAAGTAATCATAGTGACCACCCAGGTCAAATGAAGAAAGGACTCAATTCCCCACTGCTCACCTTCAGCACGTTGCTATAAAGGTAATCACAATGTCAAGCAATATTGCTTTCATCTCCCCGAGTGTCAGCTTTTATTGTGGTTAATATTTTTCTGACAGGGTCCATGTGATACAGGACTCCAATAAGTCAGCCTTCTGAAGCAATTTCTTCCACTGTTCCACTACAGTCAGCCTTTTTAATCCAAGAAACACCATATCTGCTGGAGAAGGACAGATGTGTCTGGCCTCCACAATAAACACTTGGCTTGGCAGGATAAAGCAATGCATATTCCAGATCCATATTTTTTCCACTCTTGTTTTAACAGTCACATAGGCTTTTCCCGTTGCCCAGTGAGAGCAGGTCTATCACAGAGCAAAACAAGTTTCCTGAAGCCCTGACAGCGAGCACCCAGATGTCAGCTCTGATTACAGTGCTTGGCCCCTCGTTGCACCAGCCACCAGCTCCACAATACATCCTGGAACATTGTCAGAGTGACCTTCACGGGAAGGCTGTCCACCCCGTGAAACAAAGATGTTTTTATAATTGCCTGTCTGTATCACCTTCACTTTGTGTGTCTTATCTCTGGAATCAGCACTATTCTGACTGTGGTAGAGAAGGAGTCCAACTGTAAGCAAACAGTGTAAATGGGGCAAAAATAATACAGAAATAAAATAATAAAGAATAAAATAAAATATTACAGAACAAAATAATACAGTATAAAATACTACAGAAGCAGGCCTTCATTAACCATATATCTGATAAAGTTGTCATGAATTCAATTTTGACCTCTACCCTTGCCCTCATCCCAAGTTATGTGGCTGTTTTAAATTTTATTTTACTTGTCACATCCTTCCGATAGAGTTTGTGAGCTTTCTGTCCTTCTTGTGCTTTAGGAAACCTCACCTCCCACAAAGGATAGGACTGAATAAATCCTCTGGGCCCTGTCCCAGGAGGTAAGGGCATTATCTAGCAAGGATTCAGGGACACATCACTCTCACTCCCAAATGCATTTTGTCTCTGTGTGAAAGACTTCTCCTTAAATGACACACAAAACTTGGCAAGATGAATCTCTGAAACAAGCTGCATGATCCTAGATTTGCAGGATCAGGCTGCTTAGTGCTGCTCAACTTAAAATACTGCCGTGTACACTGATACCCATTTCAGCCTCCTACACCACCAAGCAAACCCTACAGAGCACGAGCTCGAAGACTGTTGAGAAGGTTGACACCATTTAATAAATCAACCCTTTGTGATGATATTAAACTGAAGGCAGACAGGCATGTCTTTCTGCTAGCAGACACTTGGGAGTGAAATTATGGTCTTTGGGGGATCCAGGAATATTCTCTTTCAGTCACTGGGGAGTGCCTGTATTCCCAGAAACTGATAGCATTAACCTTCTCTGCTTTCCTCCAAGTAAATACGAGCATCCTATTGCAAAAACAACAAGAGTAGGAGTTCTCAAAGCACTGTGCCATCAGCACCTCTCTGCCATCCTCACCCCACGCACCTGCCTGCTCCCTTTGGCACTGCTCTGGAGCAGTGCTGGGAGTGTTTATTCAACTCCTTCAAAATGCTTCAGCAGTTTGTTTTGCAAAAATTTATGCCTTAGATATGGCATGATGATTTAAGATATAAAAAATAAATTAGGGTTTATAATCCATGAGCTCCCATCCTCTCCAAAGTAATGAGATTTTGATAGATGTTTCACTTGTAAACTCTCAGACCCTACAGAAAGATGAGGGAGACATTCTACAGCGTGAAGACAATGGCCCATCTGGATCAACACTGGGATTCCCAGGCCTTATCCCACAGAGTCTTAACGGCACTCATTGCTTCAGGAGCCCTGTTTTTATATTTAGGTATGAATCCTATAGCCAGCAGTTGGCCTAAGGAGCCTGGCTACAAAAGGCAAGTATGATTCATGGTGCTAAAAACTGAAATCATCCCAGGCAGCACAAGGCAAAATGTGGTAGCCTCTGTTACCCCTTGGTGGGACAGGCAGTGCAGGGTGGGCTTCACCAGGGGCAGGGGGTGCGATGGGAAACCCTGCACTGTTTTAGAAACTTTATGGTTTAAAAGTCAGTCGTACTGATTGTTTGGTCTTGCTGGTCTAACCACTCATTTTAAAGATATAGCCATCAATAAAACATATAGTGAGGCTCCATTTGGGATAAAGGATAATTATTAAAAAGGAGAAGTTATTAAAATTATAAGAAAATAATTCCAGTTTTCATAATCAGGAAGTTACTACTTTATATTTCCAGTTTAATTTCATACTTTTTTTACTTACTGCTTTTTCTAAAAAAGCACAGGTGACTTTTTTTCCCCATGGCCTTGAAATGTGACATTTTTATCCTAGTTTTGAGCTTAGAAAGTTTTTGTAGCCTATTTTATTTTCCTCTTCACCACCCAGCACAAAGGGCAGTGCAGTGTATGGAATGAGAGATGGAAAGGTCAGGCTGATCCATCTGCAGTTGCCATTAACTCCATCAATGGCAGCTCTGAACATACCTTTGCTCTTTCTCACTTTGTTAATCCGCACACTCCATAATTCACACGTTCAAAAGATAAGTTTCCCCTCACTCCACAGCCACACAAACCCTCATTAATGTGTTGCTATTAAATCTTTGCACAGTTACTACAAAAGGCGAAGGAAGGGGCTGTGCACTGGCACAAAATGCTGCTGCTCCCACGGCGAAGCAGAGGGACTGGATGGAGCTGCAGCAGATCTGAAATGAATTCAAAGATCTGTCACACAGTGTGATTCTGGGAGGATTTCATTTAATTGCAGGCAAGATGAGGTTTGTGGAAGTAATATATTTTATTAGATCAACAAGCAGAGCTACAAAAAGAGAGGAGAGCTCTTGGGCACATGTCTGTCTTCCAGGTATATCTAATAAAATCCACCATTCACCTATCTACAAACACTGTCTGGGCCATGTTCTTACACTGTAACAGCTACAACCATATTAAGTTGCACCTTATTTAATCATATCTGCTTCCTAGAGCACCTCCAAATCATTAACTTAATTTAAAGAGAGCCAAAAGCTCAAAATGCTACAAAATTCCTGGAAATTCCCGGGAGCTGGAATTAGCTGATATTTAAGGTCCCTTCCAAGCCATACCATTCTGTGATTCTATGAAATACTGATTTTCTTGTGAATCTGGGAGATCTTTCAGCCAACGCTTCACCCTCCACTTTAAAAAAGGGTCATACAAATCAGCTCAGTTGTCTGATGTGAAACCTCAAACAACTTTGGTCCCGTTTGGAAAACTCTCCTCTCATGGCTATCCCTCCTGATGCGCCAGTTGTGATGGTGGGACCTGGCTGCCAGAGCAGCTCCAGGTTTGCACTGCCTGGAAGAGTGGTGGCTGTTTGCTTTGCTTATCTCCAGCAAGTCAGTTCTTTTCTGCATCCATTAGGATCCACTACAAATACAGCACAAGGCAGTGCCCAAGGTAATGAGCTGCTGAGAGCTTTTGAGAACAAATATGCAACATTTTACACATCCAGCTTTTTTAATTTGGCTGTGACTCAGTACATTTGGAGTTGCACTGATTTCAGGGGACCTTCAGGAAGCCAGCACCTTGGGAATGGGGTTAGGATTAATAATGCAAGGTCAGAGAAGCTCTAAAGGCAATGTTAGAGTAACGAGCTGTGCACCCTGATACCCATCCAGCCTCAAGAGAGCTGTGCTGCCGAAAGCACCTTTACACTGGCAGTGATCATCACTACATTGTCAATATAACATTAATCTTATTGGCCATCATTCTCAACAGCACATCACATTTTAGCAAAGATGGAAAGCACCTGTCACTGCCCAGCTGGCAGAGGTCCTGGACATCGTCTCTACAGCCGTGACTGATATCAAACAACCTGCAGTTTGCTGTGTGTTTTATATCACACCTGCATCAGACTGCCCTACATATGCCTGAACTCCCAGCTCTTTGCTATTCAGACATGTTTATATTAGTTTAGGACTACTGGTTTAGGAATAACACCCAGACCCAGGAGAGAGGAACAAAGCTGTCTAGAGCAGTCACCAAAATAGCCACAAACATTAGGGTACTTTTAAAAATGACAATCAATCATAAGCCAAGTGTAGCTTAAAACAGCAGAAAGAACTAAGCCACAGGGCATTTCCTAGGGATATACAGGAGGCCAGGGTTAAGGCCCAGACATGACTACACCCAGCCCATCATTAATCACCAGGAAATGCCTTTGTCTTGATCGTTCAGTATTTAAAATCATAGATGTCTGACACGGGAAGACCTTTTCAGTCATTTTGTTCATCCTCCTATTACAGTACCTTGGACAATCTTTCCATTCAATGTTTCTTTGATACAGCCTGCATTAAACCTGTTCTGTACCTATGTATTCTTCTTGAAGTGAAATAAATGTTGTTATTAAGTGGAAGAAGTCAAGATTCAGACAGACAGAGACCAGTAAATACAGTGAAAAGCCAAAAGAAATTGCACCAAGTGCAATTTGCTTTGTGCATGGAGACCCCTGCAATACTCAGGTGAAATAAAGTGGGTTTTGCACAAAGAAGAAAAAATTGGGGGTTTTTTTTGTTGTTGTTGTTAAGCCTTTCCTGTTGAAAGACTTTACAGGAGCAAAACTTTAAGTTTGATAATATATTGACTTCAACTTGTTGCCCTTGAGCCACAGCAGCAGAGCTAACATCTGGCTAGACCACACAGGTGTCCAGTAGGAGCATATCCACACGTTGGGGGCCTCACAACTTCATCACCACCATCATCATCCCCCATCATCAGACAGAGGGACAGCACAGCCCCAGCACCATGGTAGTCCCACACTTCTTCAAACCACCAGTTGCCAGCTGGGAGTGGGAATCCTGGGAGCAAGGGGATGGTGACAGAGGAATAAGGATGCCAGCTCTGAGCCATGGGAGGAACCCCTTGCCTGGGGTGTGATCCTCCTTGGCTGGTTGTCCTGGCTCCATGCCCAGAAAGCTGGGAAGCAGTTGCACCACAGCCTTTGGGGTTCCTCTGCATTTTTATCTTTACCCCATTCTGGGATTTTGGTCGCCCCTTCCATTACACATTCAGTCACCTGTTGCAGGGGTGACAAGAAGCAGAGCTACTCAGTAAAGGTGGGCTCAGATGTTGGTTTTAATGAATCATCTCAGGGATACTTGGCCTTGACTAATCAGTAGCTTCTGTGGGAAAACAACTGAATTAATATTCATCCTGGTGCCAGATTTTAAAGACCGTCTGTGCCAAGCGCTGTGGATTATTGGCAACAAGGCCCTGTTTTTCTCCCTCAGACATGTCAGCGTACAAAGCAATAAAAGTCACAAAGGAAAAAAAATGTTGCATTTTAGAGATTCTTTCTTTCTACAAAGCTAGCCATTATCTTGACTCTCTCTGAAGCCAGGAAACGTCCACTGAGTCAACATAAAAGTGACTTTATAATGGGTTATTCATCAACTGTTCATATTTGTGTCTGACCTGACAGGGCTCATCTCCTGGAAGCAGAGAGCTACCACCTACAGCCAGGGCAGGGGTGAATGTATGGCAGAGAAAACACGAAAACAGTGCTGAACCTCCCTCACCCTGCCCACAAAATCCTTTCTGGTGAAAATCGTTTTTAGCTGTTAATGCTGTTTTATGGCCCAATTACTCCTACCACCATCTGCTTCTTTGTGAAAACATTCTGTAGATGCTGAAGTAACCAGACCAAGCAAAAGGCTGAGACAGACATTGTCATTAAAGTCTCATAACTAATGCTGTGACCAGGGCTGGGAGAGCAGCTGTGGCCAGCGAGGGCAGCAGCTTCTGAGCAAGAAATAAAACTTGGAGTAAACTGGAGGAAGGAGAGCAGAGAGTTTATCACAGAGATCAGGGAAATCCCCCATGGAAAGCTCTCTTTGAGTCCTTTCAGTTGGTGGATCGTATGTGCTCAAAGGACCAAATTCTGAAATTCAGAAGGGAAAAACCTCACAAACTCAAAGTTGCCTCATTCTGGAGCACACTGAGAAGGGGTCTTGCATGCTCCAGAAAATCCACACTGCACAGCTAATGAAGGAGCCCTAAGGGCAGCAAAGCTGCAGTCAACTCAATGATATCTTTGCAGAGGAGGGACAAAAGCTATTCCACTAAGGGACAGCTTTAACATGATCCAGAGAAAGGGATGAACTCCAGCAGGGATTGGGAAATTCTCAATTTCCCTTCCTCTAGGTTGAGCACCACCACATTTCAGGTCTTGTTTACACTGCAGTGTTTTTGCTTGAAGACAGAGAAGCTCTCCTCAAGACAGAGCTCCCAGCTCCTGACAGAGCAGATGCCTTTAATTTCAGTTCAGATTTAATGTGCCTGGGGCCATAAAGCTCTTGTTCACATTGACTCAGTGCTTTGAATAAGGGCTTGTGAGCTCAGGCTCCAGTGCCAGAGGAGCTTATGGAGATCCTGAAAACCTTGAGGGGTAAACAGCCTGTGCTGCTCTCCTTACTCCCATGGAGAGGCTTTTCATTACCTGTGAACCTCCAATGCTTTTGCAGACTGCCCTGGTAGGAAGACACTACTGGGAAGGACTAAAGAGCACCAACCATACCCTAAAGCTGGTATTAGCTCAGGAAAAAGCCACAGGATGCTTTCAACATGGAGAAAATCTTGCACACTGATTTTTATGCAAATTCAAATGGGGCATGCATATATTAAGAAGGAAACTGCCGGTTACTAACTTTGGGGTTTACTTCTCCACACACCAAATGAGTTCCCTGATTTCCACATATCCCATAGCGGTACAGGCCCAGGGTGTGTCTGTCATTCCAGCACAAACTCAAATTTTATGGGTTTACAAATCAGATGTTTTAATTTACAGCTGAATGAGACTGGAGACTCCTACACAAGTTGTCATGTCAAAAGTGAACCGGGGATACATTGCTTTTATGCTGGGTATAGCATGTGTGAAAGAGGCTGGGAAAAACTGCTTCCAAGCCTTTGGGAGCAGTGTGGCTACACTGCATCCTCCTGGGAGCTGTGCTTCAAGACCTAAGTTTATCAATATCCCAAAGACACAGAGGATCCCAGGAGGTCCTGTGTGTACCTCATGGTGCTGACATAAGCAATGTCCTCATTCCCAGTGTCCTGGAAGACCACCAGCACATCACTCCTCAGCTGCCATTTCAGCCCTCAGGGACTGCTGATAGCATCGCTTTCATGTTAGAGCTAAGGATCAGCAGTTCTAGGGCTGCTTTCCAAAAGAAGACAAACCCTTTGAACTATGTAGCCAAAGACACTGCAAATATTCCTTTCGCCAGTAAATAATCTTGGATTTTTATTATTTGCCAACCTGTGATTTATGAAAGAGACCTTTCTACAAAAACAAGGGAAGAAATCAACAAATTTCTGCCAGCAATACAAAGTGCAAGTGACTTCCATGTAACCTGCAGTAGAAAATAACACCCATCATTTCTGGGTGGTGACATTTAACCTAAAGGAATAAAGGTGGTCCATTAATGGTGGGATGCTGGCCATAGGCTCCCACTGTTTCTCTGCCTTAGACCTTCCATAAGCAAAATCACCAAGGTTCAGACCTTCAAAGTGTCTAATTCCCATCGATTGTTTTCAGCAGGAATGAAGAACTATCCCAATTCTTGTGCCCTGTGCTTCAAATCACACCATGCAACATGGAGGTTGCTTCCCACACCTCATCACAAGGTGTGGTGAGGATAAAAATCCTGTGACCTTCATGAGATGTTCATGGTATGAACGAATGAGCTGGCTAAAAGGTTACAAGTACTATAGACCACAATAATTACAACTCTTAAAATTATTTATTTATAAAGTTATTTATCTCAAACTATTTGGAGAGCCAATCCAGGTGAAAACTCTTTTCCATCACAAATGATTGGCTGTGTACATTGCTTTTACGCTGTTTTCCTTTCCATCAGACCTCTTTTTCAAAAAGATTCATTTTCCTAATATAAAAGCTATCTGACATTAATGGTCTTGCAGAAGGATGAAGCAAGAGGACTTAATTCTGGTTGTGGACTCAAGACTGAGTCATGACTGGGTTTGACAGTATTTTATTAACTGTACATTTTCAAACGATTATATCTTATTCTCCACTCTCTGGGTTCATAGCAACTCACGGAATTTACATACAGTTGTCCTGGTTTCTACCACAAATGAGGAACAAAATCTGCAAAGCTCTAAAATAGACTAGAAATAGTGGCTAATGTAAAGTTTCACAAAACTGGTAGGAAAATGCTCCATCGTACATCACTTCTGAGGTTTCAGGTTTTTCAGAATTCACCAGAGGTGACTGCACTGCAGTGGTTGTTAGTGGGGCTGGAGACAGAGCTGGAAGGAAAGGCCAAAAGCTGCAGTACCTGACAGGTCCTCCGTGGCTGGTGGGAAGAGGAAAGGGAGCAGCCATTTGCTTCCTATGAAACATTATCCCATGGATATGCAGTCTTACCCACTGCCCATGGAAGTCTAAGTTAAAGTGAGTTTAACAAGAGCTGGACTTAGCTGACATTTTAGCCCCTTTGACTCAGCAAAATACTTCACCTCCACCCCCAGTCATGATGGGACCCAATCACACACCCAACTTTCCATCTTTGATGTCAGCTGGCCATTAAAAATGGATCCTGAACGCAGAGGAACTCTGTGGCAGGGCCAGTGGAAATGCTGCTGCTCCAGCACAACTGGGTGATATCAAGAAAATCAAACGTCCCCTTCCTGTAAGAGCTCTGTGGGAAACAATGTCTGTGCAGTTAAAAATAAGCAGAGTACTGAGCCCTGGTGCCTGCTGGCTCTGTTTATTCAGGGTATTTTGTTTATTGGGTACATTAGGAGTCGCTGCAGACTGCCTTTGACAAACATTTTCGGTATCAACAAAATCCTGGTAACACTAAGCAGTTCAGATTTGTAGCCTTTGAAACTCCTTTTCTAGACAACATTCATCTTCCTAATTAATAATTAATCGCACAGTGTTTTAAAGAGATTATCAGGTGTGATAGCAGAGTGTGCCTAAGGCAGTGACTTCATTATCCCTACGGAAGGAGTTTACTTTGTAGTTCTCCTGCCTGTCGCAGGGGTAGGTGCCAAAGGGGTCTCTCTTAGGTTAGAATGTCAAAGAGCAACGATTTAGGGCAGGAAACAATTGGGCTATTATTTTTCTTCTTTTTTTTCTTTTCCTTCTTAAGGAGCTTTTAAATCATAAATCTTCAGATGCTTGTTGTGTAATTTAAGACTCAAGTCGAGTTTTCCTACAGAAAGGCCCAATTCTGTGCAGGGCTGGGTGCCCTTCTGAGGCAGGGGCAGGTTACCATGGCAGGAAGAGTTTACAAACACTGTTCCACCTACAGGCTTTGAACTGCATCTGTGCAGAGACGCTCCAGAGCGTGCCAAGAGTGTCAGCGGGGCTGGAAACACTGATTTCACCTACAGGACACTATCTCAAGTACACTCTCGTCAAGAACTCACAGCGGATCCTGCCCAGACCAGAGCCAGTTTGTGGCCCTGACTTGAAATGTCAACAGCAGCATGGAAGGAACAGCCCCCCGCCAAGGATTAATGGGCTGTTTCCAACATGATCAGCCAAGGATAGTGCTGGAAAACTAATCATTACCAATTAATTTCACTCATTTCTGTCCATGAGGCAGCTCTATGCATTAATTCTGAAAGGCCTTCTGCACTATCAATGGGGGTTTTTTTCTCTTATTTGTCAGTTTTGCTATTCCTGTTGCCTGGTTTCAGTAGCGACAGATATTCCTGCCTTTTCCCATTAAGCTTTTGTTCACCTTTAAGAAGTGTTGTTAGGATTGCTCCCACTGATGGGGAAATGGGGAGGGCAATGCTCTGCCCACAGACCAAACAGGTGAGACTGAAAATCAGATGCCCTGACCATGCCTCCTCTCTGACCAGCAGGATAATAAGGAAGAACACAAATCCCCAGGTATTTTGAAGTGCTTTTCACAAAGGAGTTGCAGAGGAGGGTGCAACAACCCCCTGTAATTTACCACTAATCTGCAATTAAATATGCTGGGTTTTAAAACCAAAAATCTAATGCCAAACTCCTTGACACCATGGGTCCATTTCTCCTTGAATTGTCTCCTGTGAATTATCTTCTATTTTTAGGTCTTTTATTTTTAGGATGCTGCATGCGATTGCTGGGCAGCTCAACCAGCTATTAATTGGAAATGTTTTACTTCTCATGCAGATTTATTTCTATGCATTCTGCACCACTTCAACCAACTTGTCCTGGGAGCAGATGACAGGCTGCACATTTAAAGGGCAGCTACAAGCTGTGCTCTTCGGGCCCTGTTAGAAACCTTTTGCTGTTCTCTCCTCCTCCACCTGCGCACGTTTGTGTCTGTGCACACATTTTTCTTAAACCATGTCAAACTTTATGACTATTAGGGCCATATGGCAGCAGCTCAGCAAGCTCTGAGTGTGCAGCTGAGATTCAAAGAGTCCCTGAGCACAGTGGGTGAGTCCCGTGACAGGGTCGGTGCGCCGGACACGGCGCTCGCTCGTGACAAAGTGATGCCAACGATCTGACAGGGGAGGGGTGGCAGCTGGAAATCCCAGCAGGCTGCAGCTCCCTGCATTCTTGGCAGCTGCCTTGCAGACTTCGAGGTACTGTGCCACCCAGCCAAGCTGGGAGCTGAACTTAAGAGAGTGGTACATGATCATAACCGCTATTTTTAATACTATTGTCGCTACCTTTCTCAGTAACCTAGACAACAGCAAAAACCTCTTTTCTTTCCAGTTTCAGAGCACTACTACACTGGTTTGAACTACTGTTTGAGCTGGAGTCAGTGGGAAAGCACGAGCTGGGAATAAAACCAGCCCCTGTTCAACTGGCATTTAATTTAAAGGGACTTTTAACTCCACAAAGCTCACATGCCTTTGCATCCACCACTTTAAAATGCTGGCTAAAAATATTTGCGTTATCTGAAGTCAGATGAATAAATCCTCCCCACTGCTGGGTACACAGTGTGGCAGTGCACAACACAACTGCAAATTTATTTGTTAGAAACCGTACATCTGTTATGATTTACGCTTGCCAAAATATAATTCTTTATGGCAACAATTGTTTCATGGTGCTTAAAGTTTTTCACCTCTGTGCCAGGAATCTCATATGGGATAATTCCATGACCTTGGAATCCAGCAGATACATTCCACATCTGTCTGGTCTGGGAAAGCCCGAGTTTGTTGTGTGAAAACTGTAGTGGGAAAGTAAGACCTGGAAATATCTGAAAATACAGAAACTGCAGGGCTGCTTCTTTTTTTCTAATTTTTTTTTTTTTAATTACTAGTTTCAAATGCAGTAAATCGATCTCACAGAAGTCGTTACTTTGCTTTTGTAAGCAGACATTCACTTCTGATCCTATCTTCACATTAAGGAATATGGTATAAACATTACAATAATTCTATCTCTGGGGAAAAAATGCACAGCCTTTAAATATTAAAACTAAATCTTGTTGAAGACTGCTTGATATTTAAACAGAAAAGAACCCAAACTACTGCAAGTAAACATCTTACTGGTGCCTGTGAAGATTTAGAATGGCAGAAGAACTGTAGCTGTCCTGGAATCTCAGGGTATACACTTTTCTCATTAGACTTTTTAGCAAAAAATGAACGGCAAACAGCTTTGTGAGCAGTGAACTTAAAAAGCTCTGGTTTCCTGCGGTTCTTCCCTCTGCAAATTTTCTGTTATTCTAATAATTTGGCTGAGCTCCTGCTGCAGCCTCACTCTCCAAGAGGCACTGTAGCATTTCCATGCACACAGCCTGCACTTCAAATAACCTGCACCCCAAATAACCTGCACCCCAAATAAACTGTGCAACACTGGAGATGGAAGGTGGACAGAAGGCCATGAGAAAAATGTTCTAGTAAGAAATACAGGGAAAAGGTGAATGTGCTGTCTTGATAGAAGGGGGAGACTAAATAGTCTTGTCCATACTAACTAGGATGATATCCCAGGTTTTGGGAAGCAGGAATTGCTGTTCTGATCATCACTGGGGTTATCAGTCTCTCTTCCAAAGGTTTCAGTGGTTTCTCTTCAGTCTGCAAATCCTGAAGGTGCCAATTCACTCCCAGGCTCTCTTTGGGCAGCACCAATGTCCTTACACTGTCCCAAAGGGATGGCACAGAGCAAGGCAGCAGGGCAGGCTAACCAGAAATGAATGACTAATTCATGAAGTTCAACAGTTTTAAATCCACATGTGAGTCCTGGGTGTCTTAGAGAAGTTTTTATGCTCAGAGCCACAAGATTCCACTTGGAACCAATATCTGGGATGCACCAAAGCTTTATAAAGTGATAACTGATTTGTCCAAGGCACGATATGAATGATTGTGGTTTATGATAAATCATAGAATGGTTTGGATTGGAAGTGACCTTAAGGATCATCTCGTTCCACCCTCTGCCATGGGCAGGGGCACCTTCCAGTAGTTCAGGTTGTTCCAAGCCCTGTCCAACCTGGCCTTGAACACTTCCAGGGGTGGGGCAGCCACAGCTTCTCTGGGCAACCTGTGCCAGGGCCTCACCACCCTCACAGGGGAGAATTTCTTCCTGATATCTAATCTAAGCCTAATCTCTTTCATTTTGAAGCCAATCCCCCTTGCCCTGTTACTCCAGGCTCTCCATCTTTCTTGCAGGCTCCCTTCAGCTACTGAAAGGCCACAGTGTGGTTACCCTGAAGCCTTCTCTTGTGCAGACTGAGCAATCCCAGTTCTCTCAGACTTTCCTCCCAGGAGAGGGGCTCCATCCCTCTGATCATCTCAGTGGCCTCCCCTGGGGAGGGGACCCCAGAGCTGGACACAGAGAGCAGAGCAGAGGAGCAGCATCCCCTCCCTTGACTTGCTGCTACGCTGCTTTTGACACAGCCCAGGAAACAACTGGGGCTTTCTGGGCTGCATCGAAATGTAAAATGAGTAAAAAAAAAGGTAAATGAGTACCTTGTGCAAAAATCATGTGGCCAAGTTAGCTTTGTAGTACTGGACACGCTGTGCTGCAAAGGAGGCTGCATTTTAGTGATATATGAAATGGTTTGCTGCATATACAGCAGCCAAACAACTTGGCTGCATTTCTAGTGGTTTGGATTAGAAGACCACAAAGATCAAAAAGCATATGAAAGAAGCTAATGGCTTTTCAACATATTGTGACAGCAAACCAGCCAAAACTACTTTCAACCAGGTTGTAGAATAATGTGTTCCTGGTGACTTGCAGCAATTTTCCTACAGAAAAGTTTAACATCAAAGATGTAAACTTCTGTAAAAATCAGGTTTAAAATACGAAGCTTAAACTGTGTGGGAGCAGGCAGAAATACTACTGCAGCACAAGAAATAGTTGATATTGGATGTTCATTCTCTAAAATAAAAAAATATAGGCAACTTCCAAAGTGAGAAACTATGTCAGATTTGCAGTGGAAGGGTGAGGTGAGCAGATACTTTCTACAGAATGCAGTGTTAATGCTTTTCTACCCACTCAAGTCTTAACAGCTGTTTCAGCAAGAGGGGGAAAATAAAGGCCCTTGGTAACTTAAGCAAGGTGCCAATTTTCCACATGGGATTCAATGGCTAAGAAAATTAGATTTCCCTAGTCTCCTGCTGGTGCAAGGAATAACAGCACACTCAGTAACACTAGGAGAAATAAAAATTTCATATTTCTGAAGAAACTTCTACTTCCTAATTTTTCCTTATATACTAAATATCTTCTTAATTAAAAAGATTCCCTATCTAATATCTAGCCTCTTTTATTCTGACACTATTGCTTTGAAGGGACACTGCTTGTCACATATTTAAAGTTCTGAATTGTTTCCCTGTATGATAGACAGGTGCAGTTACTTGCACTGACAATTTTGTGAGCATTGAAGAGAAGCTATGTTCATAAATAAAATACATATTTCCAACACTCAAGAGGAAAGAAGGATGGAATTTTAAGTGTCAGATTTTGATTACGAACTAAATTCTGGCTGCTTTGCATAGAGGCACCTGTCCAAATATCCACAGACAAGGAGCAAGCACAGCAAAGCCTGGGATGCATTCTGTGCACATACAACTGAATCCCAAGGCCACACAATGACCAGCTTCTTACACCCCTCTGACCCACCTTCTCCCACAGTGAGGGGCTCCAATTCCCTCCCAGTTCCTGTGCCACCACTGGAACTCATTGCTGGCCATGTACCACCTGGCCTGGCAGTGCACTGGAACTGTCACCACAGCCATATGTTGGCTATTTCTGGTCTCTATTTGTACAGGAACACTCACAATCCATAGACACTCACATCCTAATGCTCTCTTGTTATTCAGTCCAAGTCTCTCCAATACCTCTGTGTAACTTGTTGTACATCACAGTGCCTTGGTACTTGTGTGAGATACCAAGGATCCAAATATTTATGTCGGAGGTGGGGGGGAAACCCTGTCAGCATCTGCTTGCAGAAGTGAGGTGGTGGAACTGAAGTGTCAGATAATCTCCCAAAAAGATGTCAGCATTTTCAGCTGCCTGACAGATCTGTCTGCCTGTGTCAGCGTAAACTAGAAGATGGCTCAACCATTTGGACTGAGTTTAAGGCAAAGAAAGAACAAATTATCTGTTTTCTGATCAGGTCTCCTGCTCCAGTTTACAGATGTCCATTTGTGATATCCCCTGTAAGTCCCTTTGGGAACAACAATCAATGCACTCTGTGGCTGTCCAGCCCTGCTGAAGTATTGGAAATTTGGAACTAGAAAAATCTCCTGTAGAAAACAAACCTGCAAGCAGTAAAGACACCAGACACACCTCAAAATTCCTCAGCATTTTCAATTTACTGGAAAGAAGATTGTCCAGCTTAAGACAATTCCATGGAACTGGTCTCTGAATTCATTTGAATTTTGAGTAGGTCTTCTGGTTTAAGTGGAGTTAGATTTATGCTGAAGTAAGAGATTGAACTGAACCCAAATATCTTTAATACACAGCCTTGATCTTTACCAGGAAACGACAGAGCTTATCAGGGTGCCAATCTTACCTCTGTAATAATGAAGAAGTCATCACCGGGCTCTCCCTGCACAACAATTTTTTCTCCATCTTCAAACTGGACAGGTTCCAGTGCATCAGCCACTGTCAGCCGCTCCCATTTGTCCAGGGACTCTAAAATATTGAAGATCATAAAGCTATATTATAAAAACACTCCAACTTTGGCTGAAGATTCTTATCTAAACTGACAGCTCTGCCATGCCTGGTTCTGTTATAAAAGAAACATTTCTTTCATCCAGGCACTTTGCACAAACCTCCAGTTGGGAAACATGAATGTATTTATTCATTGTGTCTTAGCCTTCAGTAATCACCCAGATAGCAATCTTAAAAGTTGGACAGGAAAGGTTGGCTCCGGTTCCCTGCGCCTGCGATCTGATCTGCACTGCCCTGGCCTGCCACGGCCTGGAGCAGCTGAGGAGCTGCCTGGAGAGATGGGAACACTGAGATTCCCTTTCCACATCCCACACCAGGTGTCAGGACAAGCCCTACAGTCTTTTCATCAGAGCTGCTCCCAGCTCCTGGTGGGCTGCGGGGTGGGTGATGCAGAGTCCATCTCAAGGGTGGGTGAGACCACCGGAGGCAATGGCCAGACCCTGGTGGCATGAGCAGCAGGAGACCAGAGGTATCCAGGTTTATGGATGATTGAAATGGCACCTCTGCTTCGTTTGCCAGCAGGATGGCTTGCAAAGTGTTTTTCTTCATGACCCCACTTAAGGGAGAAAAGTTATAAAACTTCCCAAAAATGTCTGTAATTAAAAATGGCCGGTCTGTTTCAGGATTATTGGAGTGAATGCAGCCTGTGATAGGGGGTCCTCACCACCCACCTGCACCTACCCCAAACCCCCTGGAGCACAGACATGCCCTGCACAGGGCACATCCAGAGCTGCTCAGTGCCCCACTGCCCTCCCCTGCCTTTGCTGAGGGACGGATTCCACCTGTCCTGCCCTCGGAGAGGAGGGTGCCACCTGTGTCTCTCTCCAACACCCATTTGCATGAGAATTCAAGACAGTGAATTGTACTTGAACTTTTGTACTTTGATCAGATTTGACTGAAAAATTACAGGTTTAAAAGTTATTAAAAGCAACAGATAATACTCTTCACTGCCTCAAACAGCTGGGCTGAAATTCATGTCCCAGAGCTCTGCTGATTCCTACTTACTATGAATTATTGAACTAATGTAAGTCAAGATACAGCTTCTGACACCAGGATTAGATCTGTGCCATTCCATCAGACTCTGGTTTCCCCATTTTGTCAAAAATATTGCTTAGAAGTATTGTGTGAGGGTGAAAGAGCTGGTTTTTAGAAGCTAAAATGCCTTTTGGCTGAGCTCAGAAGGGCACACTGAGTCTGGTGACAAAACCAGACTGACGGGCTCGAAGCACCAAAGGTAAGGTCTGAGTTGACTGACACATCTGCATGTTTTTATGCCACTTTCTGTTGCTGTTTGGGAAATGAATTGTTTGTAACATTTTCCCCACCTAAAGCACTTCCCTGGTGTGTTTGTGACCTTTGCTGCAGAAGAACTAATGTCAAAGACCAAGCCCATATTGTCAATGCAACATTCAAAAACTGCTCTGTTTGACTAAAAATAAGCATAAAACTCTTTCATACAGACTAGAGAAGACTTTTCTTTTTTTTTTTTTTAAGAACTCAGTAATTAACAATGAAAAGAAAGAGTCTCTTGAAACTTCTTCAGTTGGCTTTATGAAAAATTCAAAGCTAATTCTAGCTCTAGTCACGAAGTGTCTCTCTTTTGTATAAGGGAACTGTACCACTACAAATACATTGGTTTATAATCCCTGCAAACAGATCATTATATAGAATATTCTACAAGTTTTAGTTGCAGAGTTGAAGTACCAGATAGATTAGACCACATGCAATTTTTTTTGCAATGTCTACATTGCACATATCATGTCACAGCTTTATATTTAATTAAACCCAAGAAGAAAAATTTAAAACAATCTCTTCTTTCATATCTTGTTTGAGACACTTTAAACAACTACTGATAATCTAGAAGAATCCTTGGATTAAAAACCAAAATGTGACTCTTGCAATTATATGGCTCATTACAGCCACTAGACAGGCCTTGCAAAAAAGAAATATAAGGAGCAGGTAGAGATTTTTCCACCAGGAAATCACTGAGTTCTGACCACATTGAGGGATGAAGAGAAGTTGACTTTTTAGTGCCATGTTGAGATTTCTAAAATATCTTTCTGCTTCGCAGGTGTCATCTACTTTTTAGACATGTCAAAGAGATCCTTGCACATTTCACCTAAATTTCCATGTTCCTGCAATGACGTGTTATTTTGTTCACTGTTTTCTGTACTTAAAAAAGGTCCAAATCCTTAAGTCCTTCCTCTTTTTTTTACTGAGATTCAAAAGCCATACTACAAATTAGGCTCTAATTACATGGCAAACCGCATGTTTAAGGAAGCACATCTCTGAATAACCTTTCTACTCTGAAATTGTTTTGAGATGTCTCATTGTTGTAATTGCTCCTCATTAGTGCAGGTGCACAGATCCTTTTTTTCTTTAAATACTCATTGTAATTTGGTATAATTTGTGCTCTTAATTTAGGAAGATTTAAATTAAGCATAAAAGAAGGTTTTTAAAAGATGAAAACTTCATTAATGAAGTGAACAACATACTTAGCCTTAATTTAAGCATACAAATATAATTGAAAATCTCATGGATTGGACCTGTCAGAAGTTCAAGTATACTCTCACTGAGACACTCTCATATTTCAGGTACCTCAGCTTGAATGGTAGGTGAATATCATATACAAAAAATACCAGAAAAATTTTAAGTAGTAATATAAATACTCTAATTACATAGCAAATAAATCCTGAACTGTTTTCTTCCAAACAGCCCCAGCAGAAACATGATGTTTCTCCTACAGGATCAACAACTCATTGTACTGTCTAACACTGTCCTCCTTATTAGAGGCTTTTGTTCTCCTAATGGTGATTGATTGGTCAGGCATTATGGGTTTGTTGTTTTTCCTACTGAAGGCCATCAAGAACATGTCCAAATTTCGTGGCTATCACATTAATCAAAGGGAAACAAAATCCAAGGACAAGAAGCTAAACAGATGTTTTAAGAATGTGAGACAGGGGCTGTAAAATGCACAGAAGAAAAAAGATCAGTCTGGTTTGATTTGTAAGGTTGGTTTGTTTAGTGCACACAAACGCTGTATTCTTGCAGGAAAAAGCTTCTCACCTGTTCTCTGGGAGGATGTAACTGGACTTTATGACAAATTCGTATCTCTGCACTGCTTTCTGCTCTATCTACATGATCTTTACTCAGTGGCAGCTACTGAAAGTACCAGTGCATGCCTGCTCCACCTTTAATGTGTGCTCCAAACACATGGGCAGTGCACAGGAAAGAATGGGAAAAACAAAAAGGGCCCTTTACACTTCCATTCCTTCACACAAGTGAGACCTTCTGTGTGAGCACCACTGCTTTCGCCGTGCCATCAAAGATCAAAATTCATCCTGCAAGCACAAATAACAGAGGAACCAACAGCCAAGTTCCAAAGGGCAACTGACCCAAAATGGAGACCTTGCTCAGGAATTCTTCGTACATCTTCCGCTTCCTCAGAGTGCTGCCCTGTTATTACAGGAGAGAGAAAAAGGAGGCACAACATTACACAAAGTATTTTTGTGATTTCTTCCTACAGCTGCTCTTTTTTTTTTCTCCCTCTCCTTCCAAATCTTAGGCACAGCCAGTGTAAACAGCCTCAGGCAAACATTTCCCCATAAAATGTCTGGGCAAGTTGTATTGCTGATAAGCAAAGACAGAAGGACTCAAATTCAATCGTGCTGTAATTTCACTGACTTCACTGGTGTTACTGGACACTGCAGATGAATTGTATCCATTTACAGGCATTCATTTTAAAGCCTGAACTTCATCAATTAACTGTTTAGCTAATTCAATATATATCTCGTTGCCAATGAGGCTCTTTGCAATTACGAAGTAGGATAAAATTTAAAATGTCCCCCTCAAGAGTCCCATCCTTGTAGGTTAAAAACTCTTCAATGCCAAATGTGTTTATCTGTAAACCTGGCTGATATTCTGTACAGTGTTGTACCTATTGTTATGCTGAGCAATCCATTCATATCATTTTTTTAACAAGATTTAAGCATTTGGGGGCAGACAATCCATCAATGTATGTGCAGCCACCGGCACAGTCATTCCTACTCTACTAAGATTTTGTTGTGTGATAAATTTCCAAGACACCTTCTCCTTACACAGTGTTTGATCAGCAAGACAGAAACCACAAGCTGCTGTTGCAGCACGCGTTTTTGAAGGTGATTCATGTAGGAATAATTATGTTGAAGTTTTACCAGCACAAAAATAATGAATGCATCCTTAATTCCTTCTGCAGTGGCACGAAAGACTCATAAGGAAGTTCTTCACAGGTACCAAAAGGAACTCCAGGGCCTGCCTTGGTTCCGTGCAGTTTGTTCCACACTGGTGACACCCCAAATCCCTTCTGCCTGGGCAGATTTCCTGGGGATGTCAAAGGCTGCCTGGTGCCTCCTACTCAGATCTACAAGGCACAACACAAGGATGATACACTGATCTTCTCAAGAAAATGAAAACAAAGATGCCATTTATTCATAGACTGGGCAGAGAGGATGGAAGCAAATGTCAGTGTCTGCCATAGAAAAAGCCACTTCTCTATTCCTCCTCCTCCAAGTGGCCACCTGTAAGTGCTGGAAAAATGGGGATAGAGAAGGGAAAAGGAGAAGAAACACTTTGCCCTCCAGTGTGAAAGCATTCAGACGTGGTTTGGGTATGAAAATGGGAATGGCTGGTGTATTCAAGGGCAGTGGTATAACTAAGAATTAAATATCATCCCTCTTCCCACACGTGCTGCGCAGGTGGAGCTGCAACAACCCCCAAAGCACCACGAATCCTTCCAGCAGCATCAACAGGCTTGACTCCAGCTGGGGACCACAGCACCAGCTGGAGCTGCCAGGTGCTGTCCTCTGGGGACAGCTCAGGTTTGTGCCCCTGTCCTGGGGTCACCCCTGCTCCCAAACAGCCACAGCCCCAGCAGGAGCTGCCACTCTTCCCAGGTAGCTGTGGGTCAGCAGCAGCAGCTCCCGAGGTCTCTCCCTGTGCACCCCGGCCATAACTCCGAGCTGGTGATGACAGTTCTCCTCAGCGATAGCATCGCTAACCCTCGTCTGACCTCTGTGTCTGACAAACTTGGTTCTCTACCTCGGGGGGCCCCAGCAGCATTTGAAGTGCCAGAAAGAAAAAAAGTAAAGAACTTCAAACGCAGGAGGCTCTGCAAGCCACGCCAGCTTCTGACAGCTCGCTGGGAGACAGAGAATGGAAAACTGGACACTGCACAGTTGTTGCTTTCCTCCCTGCAATCGAGTGGAAACAAGAGCAGCAAAATTGACAGCTGTGGAAAAGGAGATTGGTGGTTTAGTTTGATGGGCTGGGACACCCAGGGACAGATGTGGAAAATGCTTTTTTAAATGACTTGCGGACACAGATGAATTTTAAGAAGCAGTAATCAGTAGCCATAAGAGATGCCTGACCACAGCTTTGAGTATTTAGAGATGCAGACAAGGCCCAGGAAGGTGGGAATTGCAGCCATCCCACCTGGCCCAGAGAGAAAGAGCCCACCACTTCCTACAGGAACACAGGTGTGTTATGCTTTGGCTAAATGGAATCCACAGTGAAGCCAAGTGCAAAAGCAACGCTGAAGTGGAAATAATTAATTAAATGTGCTGTTACAATTTTTTGTATTGTCATAGTATCTAGAGCTCCTCTTAATGCATAGCTACATTGACTTAAACATCCCCTGTCTCAGGATGATCCCGCAGAGGTAAGGGAGAATGTGGGCCCAGGGAAGAACTAGTGACTGGGGCTTGGGGCTGCTGTTCCCCAGCACACGCACTGAAGCCCAAGGTGACCCAGCTGATGGCTCCTGACTCATCCTGCAGGATGGCTCCATCCATCCCTCCCTCTCTCTCTCCTGGAGGAGACAAACAGCAGCCTCTGGGGTGGCAGGAGCCATCCGACAGCAGAGCTTCACCTCAGGGTGCCACAGGCAGGCACAGGAGCTTCCTCTGCTCTTTCAGAGCATCCGAGGCTGGATCCTGGTTGGCACAACCAGATCCCAATTGCAGTTCCAGGTAGGAGAAGCCTGGCTCACCCTTATGCACATTATTTTTACTTGAGTGCATTTTCCTGCTCAAGCTTTCACGAGCAGAGTGAGGGGAAGGATTTTGAGAGAACAGTACTGTAGTGCAAGCTAAAGACAACCCAGCAGTGGAATTACAACCAACCAACCATGTGCTTATTTCCATTGGTATTAACCATCTTTTCTCCCATGAAACAAAGAGGGAACATGGAATCATAGAATCACGGAGTGGCTTGGGTTGGAAGGGACCTTAAAGATCACTTAGTTCCTTCCCTCCTTCTATGACCAGCCTGATATTCCTCACTCGTCCCCTTCCCCAAGTGTAATGTCACCTCTGACTTCTGATGTCCTGTTTTATATTTGTTTTATTTAGTTGCTTTTCCCAAATTTCTGAGGTCAGGAGTATGTACACCATCCCAATCTCCTCTTCTACCCTTCAGTACCTTCTGCAGAAGTGCCAACCTGTACATTCCCTGGCACAGAAGTCAAGTCTGTCCTCATGCAGTATTTTGGATCTTCTAGAAGCAGCAGCAAATAAGACAGTACCAACATTTACAGTCTATGAGATGCTGTGAAAGCTCACCAGAGCAGAAAAATAACAAGAAAGGATCTGGAGATGTTAGAAATGGGACTAGAAAAATAATAGAATGAGCATCCATTTGGAAAATACAACTAATAAAAAAAATCCAAAGCAGAGATGTTTGACAAACAGAAGACCTGCAAGTTGTAAAGGTGCAAGAGATTCACAGACAGGAGGTGAGACCTGCATCAGACTGCAACAAGAACGCAGCCAAGGCTATTTTGGTCTGCACAGGCAAAGATATCATCCAGGAATGAAGTTTAGAGGCTCCATCTCCGTGGCTCAGATGTGACGGCGCCTGGTGTGCTACATTCTGTCTCGGTACCTCTTCTCCAGAAATGTGCTCCCAAATCCAACAGAGCTTGAAGAAATGCTAAAACACTCAGGAGAGCTGATAAGGAAGGAGCGAAACAAATCCAGCCTGTATTTGTTGGCTCAGCACTGGGATCACAGGTATGTCACCCTCAAGGCTAGCAGCACTGTAGCAGGGGTTTTAAGTAGACAGTGATAATTATCTACAGATATATGACAGAAAGAGAGGGCAATTCAGTACAGCATAACTTGACATAACTGAAAGTAACAGGAGAAAATTAAGAAAATCTAATTTAAGATCAATATCAAAAAAGTTTTCCAATGAAGGAATTATTCTCCTGCAGAAAAGTTTCCCAGGGGAAGCAGTAGAAATCTTACAGCTTAAGCCAGATAAAAACAATAGTAAATGTACATGAATAATTCTGCACTGGCAGGGTTCTTGATGGCATGTTTTAAAAAGTCTTTATTAATTCTGCTTTTTTCTAACCTATTAATATCTTATTTCAATAGTCACTGCTTCTCCCTCTCCCCCCTCTCCTTTGTTCACTTTCTCCCTGGTTCTGAGCTGTCAGGCACAAGCTCATCTCCTTAAAGGCAGTGGCTCCCATTAACTACAAAGCCTCATTAATATTCTAAGCTGCAGTGCTCCTCCCTGAGACAGTCCCAAGGAGAAACAAGATCACTCTCGTTCATCAAATCCTCACAGAGAAGGCCTCAAAGCCATTTTTGGACCACTTAATGTAGCAAGTCCCAGGCTTAGCTTAAGCAATACACAGGCTAGGGAAAACGAATGCCCCGGAGATTGGAACAGGTCCTGCTGAGTTCCTACTCAGTATCTCTTTCATCTCATTTCCAACTGCCTTTTCCCTGTTTTCGTCCATTTTTTTCTTCTCACTCCTCCCATCCAATCTTTCCTTGTCTCTCCAGAACTCTGTGTCTTGCTTCTGATTCATTTTTTCAGGTGGAGTTGATTGAGTCCTTCCTAGGAATCCCCACCTTCAGTAAGGAGCCAAACAAATGTCTACTGAGAGGCAAAGCATGACTCGAGTTTCAAAGAAAGAGTTATGCTGGCAGGAGGTGCCGGAATGGACTTCAGGACTGCACAGCCCCATTTAATCCCTGATTAACCTGATCCTGAGTGATGCTTTGGGTGTTCATTCCTGCTGGAGCATGAAAGAAAGAGCCCCTGTGCATTCTGGCCATGAACACCAAGCAGCCCACATGGTCCTGGTGCTCTGTTCCACAGATGTCAGGTGGATTGCAGCCTTTGGAGTTGCTTTATGCTTTGGGCACTAGACAACCTCCAATTTATGGTAACCCAAAATCCTTCTGACCCTATTTTATCTGAGCAGAAATAAAAGCACTCATTAAAGAATTTGTTCTCAGGTTCAAAGCTGTGAAAAGATGGTAGAAGAAACCCAAAATAGCATAAATAAAATGAAGTACAGCATTAGGAACTGGCTAACCTTGATTTGTCACAAGTTACAAACCAATGCCGTAACTCACTTTCAGTGAGCAGTTTGCCAAATAGGCCAAATGTATTGAATCCCACACAACTCCACTCCCAGAGCCAGGTATCTTGGACCATGGAAACTAGAGGGTAGTTGAATTATCCTGGATCAAGTCTTCCTAAAGAAGAAGTTGCAAGAAATTAATACTTCAAATTTTCTCAGTCTGGGAACTGAATTGTCTAGGGGATCAATCTGATGTTGGGATACAGACATTTGCTTCTCTGGTATTTGTGGCATTTGCTATATTTAGAATGCAAATATTGTACTACCCTGGGATGTTCCCCATTCCGTGATGCTCTCGAATCCAAATTGCAAAGAAGAGAGCAGCAACTGAATTCCATGAGAAGCCTATGGCAAAAAAAAAATCCTTTGCTCTCTCCCAGAAGAATATAAGTAAATAAATGTTGAATATATGCACGAGTGTGTGTGTCTGTGCCCGTGTGCACACACACAGAGAACATACACATAAAAGAATTTGCAACAGAGTGAAAAGTATGTAACTTAGAGAGATGATTCTATGAAATAAATGGAACACACAGATGGAAAGATAATTTGTGAGTGTACCACAGAGGGAACACATTGAAGTGGTTTTTTGTACCCCACCTAGCACAATGAATTTCATGGCGTTATACTTTGTCAAGGACTGCAGTGAAAGCCAAGCAATTTCAGTGCACATAATGAAAAAAAAGACCTATCCCAACATTTACAATCATCACAGCTGCTACAACAAACTTGAATGTGACCTTCAAGCCATCAGGGTACCTAAGCTGAGACTATGAAATATAAAGAAATAGATCTGTTTCAACAAACTTCCTTTGGGACAGGCTAAATAATAAATGGATGACAACTGTAACTAAAAGCCAGCAGGAACTCTCTGCATCAGGCTTTGTCCATCCATAGAAAGGAAACCCCAAACTCCAAACCTCCTGAGATACATTTTATTCATGCCATAAACCAGTCAGGATCAATGAGACACATAAGTGGGGGAAATGGCACTAAACAGAAATAAAATACAAAATTATTAAATGCAAAGCAAAGGACCAAAATAGTGCCTGCAAGGAGAAATGAGCTGGAGAGTCAAGTGTCTCATGACAGGATAAAATCTTCTTGGCAAGTGTGGATCTGAAGGCATGATTTGCAAATAAATATTTACAACTCAAATAAAATTTCAACACTTGACTGAGAAAACATGAGGCTGGGCATGGAAGGGAAGGAATGCAGACAAGAGAAAAAACTATCTGGGGTTATGGAGGGGCTTTATCTGACTACAGCAAAAATCTTTGGGAGATAAAGGTCATTTATTCCTTGGACAAAAGGATTTGCAAGCAGAAAATAAGAAAAGGGAAACCTGCTTGCTCCCAGGTTTTAAAACCATCTTAAATTATACATTTCAAAAGGTACCCTAAGAATTACCACTCCTTATTTAAAAGCAGGAGCATTTCTACATTCAAAATACCCACTTAGAGGCCAAATGGCAGGACACCATGTTTCTGGGAGTTGAAAGGCAGCTACTACTGCACTTAAAGTGAGCACAGCAAAAGCAGCCCCATAATGGTGGAGTCAGCTTCAAGTATGAAATGCAGCCACTGAAACATGATGTAATTAATTCTTAGGCTTGAGGAAATGTGCAGAGAGCCACTGTAACCTGCCCTCACATGACTGCACAAAGACAGGTGTTTTATTTCACCTACAGCAATGAAATTATCCACCCTGCACCTACAAATAAATGGAAAGATGACAGGATTCACTCAGTGAGGATGGGTAAATTGCATTCACCATGGACTGCATTTAAAATTGGACATTTTCTATACCTGCAGCAATTAATTCACCATGAAATATTTCCTATCTGAATACTGGGAATACTACAATAATGCAGTCTGGGTATCTAACACAATGCAACAAACACCAATTTTTAGTGGCCCCATCTGTGAAAAAAAACCACAAGAAGCGAGAGAGGGAGAGAAAATATATCCATGCTAATCAAAAGGTCTCGTTGATTGCAGAAACTGAGCTTGCTAGGTAAGGTAGAGCAGTCACTGGTCCAGAGAACATGTAAATTAATTTGAAAAGCACTTAGCACTACACTAGAATCAAACAGAAGTACAACCATAATATTCAGCTTGTATGTATGACCAAAGCTAGCAACAAAAACACAGTCTTTTCCACTTGGGTCTTCAAATCCTTTTAGCAAAGTCCTGTCTCTGCATCAAATATTCATCTTCTGAAATGCGCTATCAGATGATAATGGACACATGGCCAACCCTGACAGCTCACAGGGCTGGCTGATTTTAGGTACCTCTAGTTCCACCAGCACCAACACTAAAATCACCTCAAGGCTGCAAAGCCTGTGACCCTGTCCCTTCAGTTCCTCACCACAAGGTTACAGGCAGCTGCAGAAAGCTCTGCCTAAAGAGCCAAGGAATATGTGCCTTGTCCTGACATTTATTTCCCTCCTACATTCCTTCTCTTTTGTATTTTGGATTCTTCCTTGTAGCTTGCAGGTTCATCACATCAGTTACCCCAGACACCCCTCCACTGCATCCTTGTAGGGAATGGGATGAATAAGTTGGATGTGCCTCTTACATCTCTTTAGAAATTCTCCTGCTCTGTGTTTTAGAAATAGCTCTGCCTGCTCGCCTGCACGGGGAACCTTTCAAAACTCTTCATCCTGCTTCCCCACAAGAGAGAAGACAAAACACTTCTCATAATTATTCCTCTATTTTGTCTTGGAGCAATCAGGCTGAATATTTTGGGGCAGAGTAAATTTCCATCAGCTGTACTCTCCTAAATGTCAGTGTGATGTTTGTTTATGGGACACTGAACTCAGCCCATGAAATAGGGAGTGAACACCAGCAGTGCTCATACAGACACCCAACAGCCATCACACAGGGTAAACAAAGATTACTTTTATACTCTGCTGCTTAAGAATTAATCATTTAAGGGTAAAATCTACTCAGTTCCTTTGCTAGTTTTTCTGCTTTCTATGACACCCACTGGAAATACAGATGATCTCAAAATTGTTAGTCTGAGAGCACAGTGTCATTTCCTTCAGATCAGGATGGAACAATGCTGCAGCTTTTAGAGACAAGCCCTACTGAGAAACAAGCTTTACATAGAGTAATGTCTGTTAATTATCAAAAAGAAAGGAATATTTTATGGAGAAGGAAGATATGCACATGGACATTGGAAACAAACTCATAAAAAAGTTATGTCTTTGCTGAAGTTAATTATCTGTCAAAGTTTCCATTATAAACTCACCACTGAAGAACCAACAGCAAATCCATAAGCTAGCACACGCCCCAGGTGCCACAAAGGCCTGCAGAGCTTTGCTGCGGGGACGAGGGAGTTTGAAAGGAGCAGAATGAATGAATCATTAGCAGCTACCACCCCATGATACGTGTGGCAGGGCACTGGCTAACAAAGGTGGAAGGCACAGTCCAAGCAAGACTTTTTATTATTTTACTGGAGCTGGATTTACTTTCTATCACCTGCCTTGAGGAATGTAATACAAGATCAGACAAAGCCTTCACAGGCAAGGGGTTCTGCTGAGAGATATTTCCAGGCTCACGACAAGGAGAGGATTTGCATAGCTTTGGTGGGTAACGGAGGCCTCCCGAGGTTTTCATTCACAGAACACTTATGCATAATGTTTCTCAATTGCATTTCTGACTCAGCGCCTTTCTGCTCAATCCTGTCCCCTTTTCTCTCAGCTCACTTCATTCAGTCCCTCAGTGATTTTGTCATGTCCGCTCTCTTTCATGTGGAAGCACCAGAGTACTCTGAACACAGAGCTGCAAAAGAAAGTAGAAAATACCAGCTCCACAGAGAAGCCCTTTCCCATAAACTCACCATTAAGATGCGCCTGTAGCTGTCTCTGTCGATGCCCCAGAGCTTCAGGTCTGTCTTGGCCTTGACGGTGGCAGCCCGGGGGGTTCCATAGATCAGCGCCAGCTCCCCGAAGCTGCCTCCTTCTCCAATGCTGGTCACCCACTCTCCGTTGACATAAACCTACCACGGCACAAGACAAAAGAAGCAAAAGCAGTTTGGGGACTTAGCTGGAGCTCTCCTCCTGCTGCCAGTTACCCAAAAGGCTGTTAGCAAGTTCCTTTCTAATTGTCAGTGTTGGGGACACAGAAGGAAAACACGAGCGTGACACTTCCGACAGTTGGTCCCCAAAGAGGGGAACAACCTGCTCTGTGGACAGAATTTCAAGTTGTCTTGCTTCAGTACAATGACTTTATTTACTCTCCAGGTTTTCAGCTCCCATGGTTAGCTGGCATCATGTTTTCCCCCTTGTGTTCAAGGCTCAGGCAGTCAACAAGCAGAACTGTCACAACTTTGGCTTTTTATTAACACTGTCAGACTGGAAAGGAAGGAGATTTGTTGATATGTGTAATGAGCACTGCTGAAATGTGCCATGGCCATGAAATGAAAAACAGCCAAAACAAGGAAATCTCTTTTGAAAAGGAACTTTTTTTTTCTTTCCCTAAGCCTAGTGCCTCCAAAACCCATTTAAATTTTACAGATTGTCTCCCTCAGTGAAGATGACTAAGGACTTTTGACTTGAGAAGCTCTGTGCAGAATTACCCTTTGCTTCTAACACCAGCTCTAGAGAACTCAGGAGGCAGTGTTTGACCCACAACCTATTAAGGAACTATATTTTCTTGGAACATGGTATGGACTGATACCACTATTGCCATATTTTTCCTGGACGATTTTTAATTTGAGAAGAATTCCTACACTCGATGCTATGTGAACCCTTCCCTGGAGGAAGGGGACTCGAGCAGGTGTTTTCTGCTGGGCAGCATTTTCCTCACTATTTATTCACAGACAGTGCAGCTCATGAGCCATAACAGTGCATGCAAAGGCTGCTGTGGACTGGGCATTCTGCAGCTTGCTGTAAACTACACAATAAACCCTTTTAATTCTGTTACTGTGCCTGTGAGTTTGGAGGGCAGGAAAGGCTGGGTGCATTTACCCAGGGCAGAATATATCCCAACCTGTTACAGACCAGTAACAGCTGAAATCAATCAGTGTTAATTTCATTTGCTTGGAAGTTCTGTGAAGAAAAATAATATGAAAAAAAAGGGCAGGTATTCTCATCTTAATCAGAAAAGTATTGCAAAGGCAAAGACCATAACCTGACACCAATTACTGAGAAATAAACTAGCAGGTTTTTAAAAAATGCTTAAATTGGAGCTGTGCTCAAGCTGTGCAT
Organism: Corvus cornix cornix; assembly: GCF_000738735.6. Taxonomy (NCBI): domain Eukaryota; kingdom Metazoa; phylum Chordata; class Aves; order Passeriformes; family Corvidae; genus Corvus; species Corvus cornix. The sequence continues at coordinate 3,464,147 of NC_046344.1, forward strand.
GAGAGAAGATGGTGACCAAAATAAATGAACTGGGGTCAAAACTCAACAACCTGTCACTATTGATTTTAATTCTATCTTCATTTTATGGTGAAAAGGCTTATTACAAAATACAGCTGGAATCAATCCCAATTTGTCTTCACAATATTCAATTAAGATTTTCTCCAACTCCTACTGAGGTCAGTGAAATGCTGGTTCAGTAGGAGATGGATGAGGCCACGGAGCAGTTCAGCTGATCAAGAGACCTCTTGGGTATCAGCTGAAAAGGAGCAGCTGAACTCCAGGCGATGTGGAGGCTCCTGGTGCTCCAGGAACATCTGAGGATCAAGGGGCTTAAAAATAAAGGGTAAAAATAACCCCAAACAGGCAGGTGGTTGCAGACTGCCAAGAAAAAGCTCGAGCCACTAAAGCTATAGCTTCATTTCATCACCATGACAGAATGAATGTCACCCAGGAGAATATCACACAAGAGAACAGCAACAGCCTTCCCTTTCAAACTTTCACACTCACCACAGAAAGAAAATCTCATAGAACATTAAATCTACTTCTGATTCTCCTCATGGTGAAAAAAATGAAAGCAAAAAAAGAAGTTTAAAAAAGCCAGGCAAACCCAAGCAGTTTCCTGGTGAAACAAGTGGGTAGTTCCATGGCTTCTTTTTTTTTTTTTTTTTTTTTTGTGAGACGAGCAGGAGAAATGGATGAATAAAATGAGGATTCTGAAAGGCTTGTAACATAGTGAGGATGCATGAACTTTTCTAAACTCTATTAGCTCATTGCAAAATTGTCCAGATGCATATTTGACCATAGGGCTACTATCCTTCTGTGGGAATTTCACTGCATGGTCTCACAGGGTTTGCTACACTACAGTAATTTGTGTGTCCTCAGTAAAAAGTCGCAAGGATGGTGGGGAAAATCTAATAATTCCAATGAGTTTGGGGTCACACCCTGAATGTCAACTGACATGGTACCCTTGACTCTTTTTCAGCACCCCAAAAATACATGTGTATGTGTAGAGTACATGCTCTTCTTTTGAACAGCACAGATTTTGTTACTGCAGAAGGGTCTGCATTATAAGCAGGAAATAAACTTATTCCAACACACATTTTTTAAGCAACAGGGTGACATTTCTTGTTAAAGCAGTGTGCAGAATGTCACTGCAGCCCAGAGAAGGGAATTATGCTGGTAAAACTCAAGACTGAGCAAGTGAAGGATGGACATTTAATGCTGCAGTTGTTATTTAGAGAGGCTGCTACTGAACTGCTCTAAGACTCCTTTAATTTTGCTGTATTGCTTGACAAGACTGTACAAAACATGTTTGACACCTCCCCTTAAACAGTTTATGCAAATGGTCATTCCTCCACCCCAAGGGTGTCAGGTCTAAAGTGCTCTGACGTGAAACCAAATCACTGATCTGACAGTCTTTGGGTCCAGCATTCACTCCTCCAATAAAAATGTCATTTAAAATATCAGTCTCTGAAAGAGAAAATCGTTTGAGAATAAGTTTTTTCTAGAAGCAAAACCATTGGACTTCATTCTCTGCAAAGGCCTAAGTCAACACTCAACTTGTGGGTTCGTGATGAAGTTAAAGTGCACTGATGGCACACTACAAAGCCATCCTGCCCTTTAACAGAGTTCAGCTCCACTAAATCCCTTTAAAATAGATTTTTTAAAAAGAAGTGGAAAGGAAAGAAGTTCTGTTTGTAAGGTGTGGGAAGCAAAGCTATTTTAGGCTCAGAACAGCTTATGAAAGTCAATTTTATATGGCAGCAGCTCAGATGATCTCCCTATTTATCCTAAAAAATGCTGGGCTGAGGTTTTGGCTCAGCCAGTTTCAGGCATTTGTGAACTCTCACCAAAGTGGTGAGTACATGAATGAATTATTCCTAATTGTCACTTGACCTGCCAGTCACAGATCCATAACAGCTGGAATGTTCTTTCATGCAGCTGAAGAGGAGAAGCAGAAGTGCAGATGCCCAAATATGACCAACACATCAGGACCATCTACTTTCCACAGAGCAAAAGTACTTTCGATTTCTATAGTTTTCCATCATCTAATATGAGCACTGCAACTTCTGGGGGCTTGAGAATCACACAGTTTGGTTCATTTCATTATCTTTTTAGGAGGCAAATGGGCATGGGCATGGGCACTAGCTGTGGGAGAAGATGCAGAGTCACACAACGTTCAGTGCCACAGGAATGAATCTGGGCCTCCCTCATCTCCAGGTTCTTTCTCTGGAGATGCAGAAAGGAACCTTGCCATGAGCATTTCACCTTGAAGGCAGGATATGAACATCTATCTCTGAGCTTCATTGGAGTGAATTTATCTTTCCTTTAATTTTGTATTACTGATTTCAAGTTAACTTCTCGTTTGGTTGGGGGTTTTTTGCTGCCACTTTGTGATCTCTGTGGACAATCTAATTTGTTCCAGGCATGACAATTCTTATGTCTTGAATCCCCTCCCTTGGGTCTGTTTGTAATAATTTGTGCTTCGTTCTTGTCAAGGCTTTGTTATCCAAAAATGAAGATGAGTTTTATTTATTCTTGGAAAAACAAAGAAGCCTTAGACATGGAGGGTATTTATATGTGGGTAGTTTCCTCAAATGAAGACAGTGCTTTAAAACCAGTTTGAATTTGAACATATGAGCTTGGAGACTGACTTAAGAATCCTTAAAAGTTCAAGCTGAAAAACTCCAAACTTTAAAATGTTCTGCTTCAAATTTCAAAAGGCAACCTTCCAAATTTAGAAAAATCATTGAAGATGGAAGAATTCAAACCAGAAGCAATCTATGGAATCTAACCATGAAATATAACTAGTTTTAAAATCCAACAGTATTCTCACATAAAACGCTGTGTCATTTTCATCTTTGTATACACAAATTAGACAGTTTGTGTATACACATAAGGGCTTCAGGAAGATTTGACCTACAATCAATAGATAATTTTATTCATTGTCCACAATATTCATGTATATCTTCACATAGAGATTTATACAGTAAATACAGAAATTTAAGAAAAAAACACTGAAAAGCTTTTATTCTGATTTTCACCGTAGTACAGCTTGGCTGCTGTTGTCTTACAAGAAGAAAACCTGAGAATGCCTGTAGAGAAAGTTGCTGTGACATTAAACAGAATAGGAAGTTTCTGGGTCTAAAAAAAAAATACATCTGTTAGAAAAGGGCAGTGGATGGTGCTTTTTAAAGTAAAAAATGTGAGGCTATGAGATTAAAATAACAAACAGGAAGTCACTTTATACTTAGAAATATGGATTAGAGATTTTTGCAAGTCACATTTTAGCAGGTACTTTCAACATCTTTACTGGAAACTATAATTTAAGCTCTGCCAGCTCCTTTTTGGCACACACTCCCATTTGTCTGAGCAGGAAAGCTTCCAGTAGACAATTGACCTCTAAGACTTCAAAGTTTGTGCCATCATCTACCTCGTGCACACTGCACCCATCTGCAGGGATGGGCCATGAGGTAACAATTCTCCTCAACCCCGATGTGCTAAGGAGGAAGACTGTGACTGACAATACAATAATGCCAGCTTTGGCCAAAGTGTACCTGGTGTGTAGGATACAGTACAAGAGAGGGAAACGCCAGGTTTTCAAAGGCCTACCTCTTCCTCATTCTAAAATCCTTCTTTTACATATGAAAGTTGTGCCCTTCCCTTGTCCCACAGAAGGAAAATGTACAGATAACTTTATTCTGTGGTAACGGGGCTCGTTCATTCCCCAGGAAAATGTAAGAGTTGAGAATGAAGTGTTATTATATTAAAAAAATGTTTTATGGCGCTTCTAATTTGACTCAGATTATTTTGTAAGGGAAAATATTAGAAAGTTCTTACTTAGTCTTTGGGGTGCCTGTGCCAAAACTCCTTTTAAATGCTGCAGTTTTTTAAATGCAAAACACCACACACTGTTATTCTCACTTTGTTGGTGGTTTCTGTTTGGTTTTGGTTGCTTGGTTGATAGATCTTATTGGGGGTTTTTTTCAGTTTTGTCATGACTTTCTTCCATGGGTAGGGATTTTATGATGACCCTTGCGACCTCCTTTACGCCTGTCTTTGCCTGTGTATGGAAAATCTGGGTGCTTATCAGAGTAAACTGCTCCTTGAATCCACCTTTCCTGGTATTCCTGACACTTCCAAGCAGATCAGGGAATGGCAGCAGAGACCCTGGCCAGGGGTTAAAGCCTCCATGCACATGCCAACACCAGCTGAACCAGGCAGAAAATGGCTTGAGGCTCTAAGTCTCGGGGTCAATTGTCTCCACTCCAAGTCGCTTTTTTTCTTGGAGAAGCATGGAAGCATGCCAAAAAAGTATCTGGCAAGGCTTAAATGAAAGCAGCTCGCTTACTAGTGGCCTGGAGTCTCCTCAGACAACAAGGATTTTAGCAGCTCTGCCCAGAAAGTGGCAGAACTCCTCTAGGGAGCACCACGTACGGGGTGATGGTGCATGCCCAGGAGCTCTGGGAGCTGCTGCCTTACACAGGAGCAGCTCACTCTGCACTGGTGCCCTGGTACAGACTTTCCTCTGAGGGGAAAACTGGGATCACCTCCCTGCAGCTTCCCAGCAGGGCAGTTAATGCGGGGAAGTTCCAGGGTGTAGCTCCTGCATGAGCAAACGCCTTCCACGGCACCTTGCACTGGAATTCAGGGGGTGTTTTGGCTGAAGTTTTAGGAAAAGCTTAGGAAGGAGAAAGAACCGAGCTGAGCAGATGGAGAGAGCAGTGGAAAGGTGCCTCAGGAGGCACCTTAGGGGGTGCTGAAGTGGGGCAGCAGGAGAGCTGGTCACAGAAGAGTTTGGCCGGACACAGATGGTCAGAAGCTGCGCTGGTCTCTGGACAGGCACAGTCCAGATTACATTTTCAAGTCTTGTTAGGAAGTATTTGTCCCACAGGTGATGTCTGTACGTGTCTCTGGGAGGTGTCAGGGTGACACTGTGGTGGATCTGTCCATTTTGATCTGTCCTAGCAGCTATAGGCTGATTTTAGGAGACGAGGGAGTGATAATGCTCATGAAATCAAAGTTGCAATCTACTCTATTTTGTCACTGTTTTTTAAGATGTGCATATAGAATATTAACTCATGCAATTAACTGCAAGGGTTTTGCAGACTGCTTTCTGGTGTCATTCACTCCCTCACTATCCCTGAGCCAAACACTGCAGAAAGCTTTCCTAAAGGTGTTGAGAGAGGACACATTATTTTTAAAGAGGATTAATCTATAACTTCAACATGTGCATTTGCATGTTTGTGGGTCTGATTCAAAGCCAGTGAACTCATTTAGCTCCCTATCGGTCCCAAGTCAATTATTTTAAAACTAAATTTTAACACTGTTCTATAAATATTACCCTTTTATTTTCTGGCCCCGTGGATGTGGCAGTGTTTGCTATTGAGAGGGTTGTCTGATAGGAACAGTGAGTCAGACGGATTTCCTGAGGAGCAACTTCCAGAGGCAGAGGCAGCATGTGAGGTTTCTCAATTCCCAACAATACCAATTAGATGGTCTCCTGACACAAACAGACCGCTAAAAAAAAAATAACTTTCACTAAAATAACTCTGTGCCTCCTGCCTGGATTTAAAATAAATCACCTTCTTCTTTAAATATGCCAAACCGAATTCATGTGGGCATCTGAAGAGCAAAGCTGCTAATGAGCAAGTCTGTCCTACCCAACAACTGTGGGTACATAAGATGTGTGTAGGAACTTGCAGCAAAACTGCAAAAGGGTGAGTTTCATAGAGGAGAGAAATGATAAGAGGTGAATAGTTTATGATTTGGAAGGCAGGTTCAGAAAGAAGCTTCTTTTCAAAGACTTGCTGATTAAACCACTGCATACTCCTGTAAACATTTTGTGGTCTAACAGATCACTTTACTCTTATAATAACCCCTGCTTTATTAATATGCTGCATTGTTCTTATATTTGGACCTAATTTTAAAAGCAAATTAAGGTTTCTAAGATGAAACTCACTGCCTGAGGCTGTATCTCAATTTGTGAAAAAAAACCAAAACAAAACAAAAAAAACAAAAACAAACAAAACAAAACCAAACAACACATGAGCTAAGCTAACTGATTAAAGAAAATATTTTCTTTATGGTTGATCTGAACCCTCAGGTGCATTCCAGCATGGTGGCCTGCTCTGCCAAAGACTGCACACCTCCAGGCGTGGTTAGGGCTCTGAAGATAATGTCATTTGCTTGGTTTTGATACCATTTTCCTGCTTGGAATGGACAAATAAGCTAGGATGTAACACATGCCAAATTTAAAATTAAGAACAAATAACACAACAAAAGCAAAGTAATGAAACCAATCCTGTGAAATCTAGTTCAAGAAGAAAAGAGACAGACCCGCAGCACATGGCTGGCTCAAGCTCTCTGCCAAAGCACACAATTTTATTCTGTAGCTTCAAAATAAATATTACACTGCAAGAGCATACTTACATCCACCTCGCCTTGGTCAATCACATAGAAGTTGTCTCCCTCATCACCTGGACACAAAACACAAAAGGTGATTGTTTCCTGAAGGTCTGCCAAGCTATTCAATAACTTCCTGTCCCTGTATTTAATCCTGTACATATTTGCACAGGTTTGTACACCAGATTACTTACAGAGAGATTAATTTTTTGAAACATCCTTGCCTATTTGCCTTCACAAATCAGTGTCACTATGACTTCTTGCTATTAATACCTTTCAATTGCATTAATTTATCTCTTTTGATTGATTCAATACTTCATTCAGGGTAAACACTCAAGAGGTTTTAATATGGCCTGTGGGTAATGAAGTCCTCCACAACGTGCTGCAGGCATGCAGGTAAATTGCCAAGTGTGATAACTCTGATACAGCACAATGAGGTGTTGAATATTCCCAACAACCATAAAAAATATTTTCCATCTCTAGTTACTCTCAGCTCGCCTGTGCCACCCTTATGCATCCTGAGCTGGGGTTTACTGCCTGGCTATCTTCAGTTAGGGAATGAACATTTTAATTTGAAGTGCTGTTTATCTACATTTAACTGCAGCACTTTGAAACCCTGGAGGTCCACCAGAGTGGAGTCCTCTGCACGTGTATCAAGGGACCTGCATCGATGAATTTGTCATATAGCTGCACACTCAGAGGCCTTTGGAATATGGTTATTCTTCCCATTAAGCAAAGAGGGTGAAATCTCAGAGGGAGAGATGCGAATTATAGGACCTTAGCAAACATACAGGAGAAAAAATGGCAGGAAGAATTACCCTGTTGTATGACTGTTTCTCCTGCGATGTGCGTGACGGGGAACATGGCATCGAATATGTCACTGGATAAAAAAAAGAAACATTTATTAATAAATCAGACCTATTTCTTATCTAGCCAGTAGACCTACCTTCATTGTTTATTTAGCTTTTGTTAACAGATTTTGCAGAAAAAGGAAAGGAAAACATTAGCTGTAACTGGAAAGTGAACCCCTGCTCGGCAAGAAATCAAAATAACTTGTTAGGCACAAGCTGTGGTTTAAAACTAAGTGAGACCATGACTCGGTGTGTGCTATTTTGAAAGAACTCCTGAATTATACGGAGAAAGACGCCTCTTACAGCAGTGCACAAACTGGTCAGCCTGATACTGTGTTGTCTAAGCAGAGAGATTTCAGATTTTCAGCTGTGACGGGTTTGTGGCCCAGCAGTGACTGCCAGATGCCCAAACAGGAGCTCTCCTCTTCTGAACATCTGGCCTTGCATTTACAAGCAAAACCTGTTCCACAGTACAGAGCACATTTGGAAAGGTAGTTGGCTCTAAATTAATGTAGCATAAGAGCTGGCAGGAGATTGCACTCACAGTGCAGAAGAGGCCAAAGTCTGAAAATCTCAGCAAGTTACTCGTGAGAAGGGAATCTGAGCGATGCTACAGAAGGAGGGAAGCTGCAGAGGAGCCTCGTGCTCATTAATCACAGCTGAATTACACACCTTTCCACGTCTCCAGCTCACTGTCACATCGCCTTAAAAGGCCAGGCAGAGCAGTAGGGATGGGAACACACCCTGCACCAACACTTCGGGCAACGTGCCCAAACCCAGTCCTTTGTTTATTGAGGGAGACAGCAGGCTCCGTGGAGCCAGGGCTTCCTTTCCCCACATCAGATTTTGGGGAACTTATTTTCAGAAGCATGAACCACATCAAGACGGGCGCTCCCCACCTCTCTTCCCCTTCCTATGCATCAGTCTCAAGGGCTAAAGGAAATAGCTCCCCAACAAAAACAAAAGGCAGCAAGAGGGGATTGTTAACTGCTCTCTTCCCTGGTCTGGCCTAGGAATGGTCCATCCAGGGACCACTGACGACAGTGGTGAGATGAAACCCTTCAGTCTGGAGTGGAGAAAGGACCTCACACACACAACAACACAAACAGGGAAGAAACCAAAAATTTTCATCAAAATAGGCAGAAGATCAGCCACCAAACCCATGAAACCTATGCTACATTTCAATGCCTTATATGGGAAATGCATATTGTAAAATCCCATTATTAGCTTATTTCCTGTTCAACTGTTCCAGACTTTATTCAGGCTCAGTTCTAGGAAATGTTTCACTCCTAAGTTCAAATTGCTCATGTCTTTCCTCTTCATCAGTCTGAATGTTTTTGCTCAGGATCACAGCTCTGCGTCAGCACCACTGGTAGGAGAACTGGGAGATTTCAAACCAGGCACCTCCCGCAGCACCTGCAAGGGATGCTCAGCCCATGGCCTATATATAACAAAATGATATATTTTACTCCTGTTGTTTCATCAGGTCCACTCCATGCTATTCCTACTCACACTCAGGAAACACCTCCACCATGGATACAAAGCCTGCTCCAAGGCATCCAGGAGAAGCTTCTTCCTCACCTCATTCTGAGCACCAATGCAAAGATCTACAATAAATTCTTTTGAAAAGCCTATGGACCTTATTCTTAAATCCCCTAAGCTCGTTTTTGTGATCTTACATAGCTTCAGCGTTTCTCCAGTTCAAGGGACTTCTCTGCTGGCAGAAACCATCTGCCTGGTACAGACAAATCTCTGGAGCTGGTCCCTGTGCCAATGCTCCAGCTGGAACTGGGAGCTGAGGTTCCAGTGGGATGGGGAAACTGCCACACTGGTGGGTGTTGAACTGGAACAGCCACCGAGGGACTCTGTGTCCATGAGGGAAGTGCAGTTGTCCTTCAGCAGCTCTGGGACTGGGAATTCAGTGTGACAGGGGCTCGTTTGCCTCCCTCTGGTTTCCCCTTGGCTGTGCTGGGGCACCTCACTGAGCTCTGAGAACAGCTCTGTAGCCTGCAGAACATTTACTGAGGAAAAGGCACCCTGTGAGGCAGCCCTCAATGTGATACATCCAAAAATAGGTACAACACAGTGCATATCAATAACCAAACCAAAATGTGCTGTTTGAGCAAACTGGGAAACTTTTCCCTTTTTTAAATAGAAATACAGAGGACATAACTACCCGCAGATTCACCCTTTCATCCTTGTTTTAATCCTCTATTTTATTTATAACTTAACAATTGACTGTACAAACAGTGCCTAATAAATTATGTATAGCACTGCACCCTTCTCCAAAATGTTCCTCATTTTATTTCTACATCACCTTTTAGTTTTATCAAAAAAAAAAAAAAAAACCCAACTCTTTAAAACTCACAGACTAAAACTTTCAGCTGACAGTGTAATAAACCCAAAGTCTATCAGCAGCAACAGCAGATTTACCCTGATACTCTGCTGTGTAGGGAAATATCAGTATAAATATTCTAGCACCCCATATATGATGGGGTGAAGTCTTAATCTTATTTCAGTGAAAACTTAATCTTATTAGACCAAGACTTGGTATTTTAAGGAGACCTTTGAAGGACATGTCATCAAAAATTATTCTGAAGTACCTAAGAACACAGAGACATGCAAGGCACCCAAAGTTACAGTGATGTTGATTTACAGCTCCAAGGTGAAACCAGGGCATGTCTCTGATATAAATGTAAGCAACCAGTAATATCACAGCTATCACTGAAAACACATCACCATGTTCCTTTTCTACTGGAGAATTACTGCTCTTAATTGATAGGCCAATATGTCTCAAAGTGATTGAGTTGAAGTGTTTCTGCTTTTGGATGCTCAATTTGAGATTCATTAATCAGCAGATCTCCAATGATATGGATCAACAAGAAGCCTCAAAGTTTCTCAGCCCACAGGCTTGGCAGCCAAGAACTGGGCCTTTCAGAATGGCACCAAAGAAAACCACCCTTCTGGAAATTATCACCTCCTAAAGCACCAAATGCTTAAGGTCCATGCAGGAAATCTGCCTTTTGACTCAGTTCAGACTAAGTGTAGAATGGGTTTGGAAATTTTTCTTATTGCCTTTACCTTCAGTGTCTGAAATAAACACAAAAATGTCACAAGGATCAATATACCAAAATACTTCCGAAAGTTGAAGTATTTGTCCCTGAATCAAGCCAAAATCTGAAACTGAAAAAAAAAACCAGACCTATTTTCCATCTCCCCAGCAAAGGTCTGATGCTGCATATTCAGTTCAAGCCATGTGTCCTGGGCCTGCACTGTGCAGAGAAAACAAAAGCTTTAAATACTGAATAAGTAAGTGGTGCTTGCTAAAGGCATAAACAATACAGCCAAGGCCAAAAATATGGTCTGCTGTTTCTTCCTGTACCACACACTTGTTTGTAAGGCATCCAAAATCATTGTCTGGCCATTACAGCAAAAAACAGCCCTTACAAATACAGTGCTGCAACCATCCCACCACCAAGCAGAGACCGTAACTACAGCTCTGCAAAAGTAGGTGTATTTCTAGGGTTTGAAGGTTTTATTTAATAATTAGGGCCAAACACATGCAAACGCGTTCCAAACAACCAAATTTTTTTTTTTCAAGCACATGCAGGTTTTATTCCAGCACAAACAGAAAGCCAGAAAATCAGTAGTTAAGTCTTCAAATGTTGAACTCCCATGATTTCATCTTCTGTCTGAGCTGCAGCACCAAGAACACAGCAGCCTCTGTCTCCTGCCCCTGCACTGTTGACACCGACCACGCTCGCAATGCTGTGTGCTCAACTGATATGGAAATGGTTTGATTTTTAGCCAGGATTTTTATGATTGTGCTGTAAATGAGAACCGCTCAGAGACATTTCTTTATTTTGTTGACAATGTATCGTTTGCCCTCTTTCCAGATGACTTATTCAGGTGACAGATGATGAAAATAGGGCACCGGTTCTGGTATTTAAGCTGTTGTTTCACGAGACTGCAACCAAGAGAGCTGCACTGCACCCAGCGTGTCCCAGGCTCAACATCAGCACTTGGAGGGCTCTTTCTCACCCTCTCCAAAGCCAAAGACTTTGACAGGCTTTGCAATTTTTTTAAACTTTCCCTACCTCCTCCCAGAGGATCTATATCTCCTGTTCTATCTATTGCTCGTGGCACTTGGGAGTCAAGCATTTGTTCCAGTCAGAAGGTATCAGGGGCAATATTTTGGCTTGGAAGTGTAGCTGCAGGTGGGACTGTATGTACCTGAATATCCATGTCTAGATCCAAAGGGGGACACTAGCAGGACATCACTAATGTTTTCCAGGGGCATTTCTGCACCTTTAATTCTTTTCAACTTTTCGATAGTATCATTCAAAAATCACAAGAAAAGATTGTGAGCAGCAGAGAACATACAGGGAGCAGTGAACTAATGCAGCAAAGTGAAACCAAGAAATGTGTTTAGACATGAAATCTCTATCTATTCAATCAAAAAATACCAGCTGTCTGCTTAGGGAATATCAAAATTTAGAAGACTATTTTTTAAAAGGTCAAAGATATCAAAGGCTTGCAGCAAGTTTTAACACATGAAGTGTCTTCCATGAGTGTACATGGAATTGCAAACAACTGCAATCAGACCTGGAACTACAGGGGCTGATCCTCTGCTGTCTGGCATCTCTGATGACTCCTGGCCACCTGGCCAGGTTGAGCCAATTCCCTTCTCATGCAAAGAAGGCAAACTGCACTCAAATCAATGAGACTGCAGCTATTTAGACCAGAAAAGGATCTATCACAGTGATTGCAGAATAAATATAATGAAACACTTTGCTGATTTAATTCCAGTAGCATTTTATGGACCCCATTTGCCAAGAAGAAAATGCCTGTGCTAAGAGGGAGCCAGTGGAGAAGGCAGGGCCAAGGGGTTCTCTTTCTCACGAGAAAAAGTGAGTGATAAAAATAAATCATCTCATCTGCTTTTACACCAAGGCCTCTTGGAGTCGACGTAGAATAGGAGATAGAAAAAAAAAATTATGTGCACTGTGGGTAATATAGCACTGGCAATAGGCAACTGAGAAGAAGCTTGTTAAAACAAAACGAGAGAAAGAGAATTCCAAGCACTTTCAGAACCAGACCATGGCAATGGCCAAAATAGGGAAACTATGTAAGACAATTTATCAGTTTCACAATCAGATTTCTTTCCAGCCCTTGCTGTGCTGAATGCATTGCAGGGAAGGAAAAATGGAAGAGACAAAATGTATATGTGTTAGGCAAAAATGGACAATCCTCACTGTACCTGCAGGTTATAATTTGTCAAGAGTTCAATCAGAACAATTTCATTGTGCAGGCAGCCTCAGAAAGCCTTCAATGTTTGCACTATGCAGTTTTTCCTTCTTTTGCTATCTCTCCAGCAAAACAAAGCCAGCCCTGTGTTGTTGAGGACAGCTTTAAAAGATATGGAGCTGTTCTGGCATAATTCAACAAAAGACACGCAACATTTTCTTGGAATGAGGCTGCCCTAGCAGCAGGATTCAAGTATTCTAAACCTTTCCTACTTACATACCTTTAAAGTTTAGTAAACAGGGCTGGTAGTAACCCCACCTTCCTTTAGCTGTAGCTTTGGGTACTGTCTGGGTACTGTTTTCAGATTTCTAAAGTGGGGGGTGGGAGGTGGGGGTGTACGGGGTCTTCTTATGTACTTCTGAGATTTTCTTATGATTCGTTTCCTGAAAAGACAACATCTTTCTAGCAATTGTTCTAACAACAGCTCCTCCTGCTCTGTAAGGATGAAGAGCACAAAATTTAAACCAGACTGGCTTCAATAAACATCTGTGTAGTGAGGGAATAAACACAGTACTTTACCACTGAATAAGTCGCAAGGGTCTCTGCTATGTGTAAGTACAAGGCTCCAACCCATACTGCTTGTTCCTAGGAATGCTGCAAGTCCTTGCTAATGTACAATACTGGAACCACCAGGAGCCACTACCATGATTTACTGACTACTGAGAATAAAAGCGTTGCAACCAGGTAAAAAGAAAAGATTCCTTTTTAGAGGTATTTAAAATTAACAGCCCTGAGTTTACAATTGCTATAATCAAATATGTGGTGTGGCAGGCATGTACCTAAGAAAGAGTCAGTACTGAAGCCTTAACAAAAACATTACCCATCTGCTTTTATTAATTTCTCTTCCTGTTAGGACAGCAACAAATTAATTATAGCAGCATCCAAAGCTATTAACAATAGCTTTGTTAATAGAGTATTTAATTACTTCATTGTAATGGCTGATGATTAGTTATTATTACAATTAAGACATGCATTGATTTTACTATAATGATCATATAAATTGGACACGAGAGGACATTGTGAATGGCAGGTTAACACTAAAGCCCATGTCTGATTCCATAACATGTATTAAGTCACAGCTCCACATAACTAACAAACACACGAAACATGAAAGAAAGAAATAAAAATTTATCAACTTCTATTTCTCTGAAGTATTTCCATTTCTACTGTTTTATGAAGTCCCTTTATAGGTTCATTAATTGTTACACCCAATGAACAGAACACAACTTTATGGGCAGAGCATCAATCCATTTTACAGGCTCTGTACGTGCCAATGGGTCACATCATCTTCCACGTGTTAACAGCAGCTTCCAGAGAGGGTTTCTGCAGGGATCTTCATCTGGAAAGCTGTCTGCCAGGGACAACTGCACTAAGAGGTAAAAAAGGGGCCAAACAATGTGGCTCAAGAAGGACAGGGCCCAATCCCACACCTCGCTTTGGCCTCTTTTCCTCTCACCACCCCTCAGAAGCATCACTTCATTGACATCATGCTGCCAAGCCTTGCTTGTACCACACGTGTCCAAAGAGGCAGGGCTTGGTGGAAATATAACTCAGGTCCACTTCTTACTATCAGCTCCATCTAACCTTTCCCAAAGCTGAGGGAAGACCCACAGTTCCCTCAGCCAGCCCCAGCTGCAGAGCCATCCCCACTCGCACAAGAAGCCCTGTGGCAGAGCAGGCACAGAGGAGGAACCTTGCACAATGTGGATGTTCAGCCCCATCCCACCTGGTGCCCAAAGCCAGGCTCAGGCACAGGACGCCCCATCGAGCAGCCCCAGCTCCCCAGAGTCTTCCACAGCAGACCAGTTCCATAGGTTTCAACAATCTGCAGTTCAAGAACAACTGCAGGCTGGGCTGTATCACCAGGAGTGTAGCCAGCAGGCTGAAGGAGTTGATTATTTCCCTCTGTTCAGCCCCTCTTGGACAGCCTGGAGTTCCAGGGCTAGTTTTGGGCTCCCTAAAACAATGAAGACACTGACAAACTGGAGCAAGTCCACGGTGGCCATCAAAATGGTCCAGGGCCTGGAGCACAGAGCAGATGAAGAGAAGGGGGAGAACTCTGTTTGGTCTCTTCTGAAAATAGGATCAGGGAGATCTCCTTGCTTTTAAGACAACAGGCACAAATGGGAACAGAGGAAATTACCACCTGATCAAGAAGGGAAAAAAAAATCCCAGTGAGGGTGGTCAGACCCTGAAGAGGGGCCCAGGGAAGGGGATTGTTTCCAAACTGGGCAAGGCTCTTGGTGAGAGCAGCCAGCTCTGCACAGCCTGGCTTTGAGCAGGAGCTGGGAGCAGGGATGTCTGGAAGCCCCGTCCACCTGCCGGGAGCCCAGGGCTTGGCACAGAGCGGCTCCCAGTGGGAGTGATGAGGTGGTCCCAGGCCCGGCCGCAGACACGGGGGAGGCAGGGGAGTGTGAGTCAGAGGCCAGCTGGAGCAAATCCCACGCATAATGCACGGAAAATATGCTCTCTGTGTGCTGGTGGAGGAATATCTGCCCTTCTGCGTGAATAATTGCAAAGAGGCTGGGTCCCAACTTCCCATCACTAATACCACTGCTCACCAACAAAGTCTGTGCATACCAGGAGGCCTGGAGTAGAAATTGGGCAACATGACTTTTCTTGGGAAAAATACAGTTTGCTGAAACTGAGTATGTCTGTGAAAAATAGCTGATGTCATTTCCCATTTAAAATGTTTTAAAAGTTTTGAAACTAATTGTCCTACTGTGATAACTTCAGAGGTTCTACTTTTGACAACGAAATTACTTCAAAATAACACTTCTTAGTGAAAAGCTAAAATCAAAAGAAGGCATTGTTGAAAGTGCTATTTCAGTTGAACATAATCATGTTTGTTCTCTTGTTTACTGTGTGTGAGCATTCTCAAGATTTTCATCCTGGAACTAAGATTCAAGATGAGGGACGAATTTAAATGCAAAAAGAAAAACAAACAAGCAAAAACAAAAACCCAGAGGAGCTTGGGTCAATAAAATACACCTTCTACTAGCTTAAAATGTACAAATATATATACACAGATCTAGAGAAGCACACATACTAAACAGCACTAAACTGCTTCTTCCTGGCTTAACAGTGCTTAGGAACTCTTTCCTTAGCCTGCAGGTACTGGATCTAATGCAAACACAGACATTTATGGAGATTATACACTGTAAAAACACAGCATTGCTGCAAGCACACTCTGCTGAGGCTTTTACCTCAGGGAAGCCCCAAATGCATCATTGTTTGAAGCAGAAAAGGGCACTGTAACAAAGTCGAAGGTGTTATTTGTATGCATTGGCATCACAGAGGTGACCCAGGGGAAGGCTCAGCACAACAACAAACCATGAACTGCAGACAGTGTGGGCCAAATTCCTGCCTGCTCTCACTGAAATGAGATTGGTGTATTTGAGATGACTAAAGGCCCTTTAAGTCCCACACGAGTTTATGATTTTTCGTTTTCCCCAAAATTAATTACTTCCTCAGAATTCTGGAAAAGCAATGGAGGATACCATGCTGAAAAAAATAAGTATTTTAACTTAATACTTGAACAAATAAGTGTTTTAACTTAGTAACTGAAAGAAAATTGCTTGTGGCTGGACTGGAACACACTACCACAAGAATAACCATCACCCCTAAAACAAGGCTCTGTTGTTACTAACATGAAGCAAATTCCACCGGTGATAAAGGGTGACTACAACAAAGTCCCCCCATATTTGAGCAATTTATTCCTTCTGGTACTTCTAAATCCCTTCACTCTTTAATTTCAAGCTCCCTCTTCTGGACTATCCCAATGAAGCTGGAGAGTCGCTGTGCACTCCTCATCCTTACTTCAGGAACCAAGTAACACAGCTGAAGAAGCCCTTGGCAAGTGGCCCTGATAGAGGTGACCACTGTGCCCCAGTCTCGTGGTTACTACAGCTGAAGTGCTCTGAAAATATAACAGATTTAAAGAGCTGCCAGAGGGCTGCAATTGGAAATGCACTATTATGTGACCTCTTGGAGTAGATGATGGTGGAGATGTCCCTCAACATGAATGAAATTACATAGATTTATGCTTTCTTGCACTCCTATGATTAAAAATTTTTTACTACAGAAAGTTTTATTCTAATAACTGACCCAATTTTTCTATTCAGAGCATGTCTACACAAAACCTGTTGCGATTGTGGAACTTGGACATGAACGTGATATTAATCTATTTACTTTTTCCCCCCACTCTGTGAAGGAATCACTTTTAATGGTTTTCTATATACATATGTAGGAAAATTAAATTGTATTTGATAATTACAATTGTTTCTTCAAATCATATACCTACTGCTCCTACACACTATTTTTATGACTATCCTTGAGCACCTTGAGTGCCACAAGACAGCGCCTCTGCCTGGCAACTGTATCAGCACAAAAATAGATAAGAACTATTAGGTGTTAGGCTAAAATCTGCACCCTTCCATGCCTGGTGGTCCTTGCTATTAACATAACAATCAGAATACTGCAAGGATGCTGAAGATGCTAAAGAATAGCACAATGTTAAAGAAGGACAAGATGCTCAATATAAGTGCAGTGGGGGGTTGTTCATGTAAAACAATTTAGCAATCAGGAAATTCCTTGGGTAATTCTGATAATACCAATATATGGGGACACTGGAAAAGCTCGGGAGCAGTGAGAGAGCAAAGCCAAGGCTCTGCAGAGTTGTACCTCCGAGTCCCTGAGCAGTGCCTGCTGCGAGTCAGGAACGTGTGCTGCAACTAATCACAGAGTGTTTGACACGCGTCTCCCCTGGCTGACAAGCTCAGAGCCAACGGATGCAGCCATCTCCCACATCTTGCTTAATTAATTTCCATCCCTGTTGTGTGCTCCCACACCTGCAGATATCAAACAGCTGCCTGTAACAAAAACACGTTAACCTGTGTTAGCTGACGGGATTCAATTTAGTTTATAATTGGATGGGTAAATGAAATCATTATAAAAGAGCTGATAAAGGTTCTCCAGAATGAGTCAGAATGGTTTTTTAAAAGTGTGTAAATCTAGTGTTAAAGAGCTGATGAATAAAACTCACATCTAACGCAAAACCACATGTCCACAAGCACTTGCTTTTCTATTTGCATATCTATTATAGCTTACAGACATGTGCAAACTCATACACCCACACATTTTCCTTATGTTTTCCTTAAGTTCATCGTTACTCCCCTTCATCTCTGATTCACAGCACTTCCCAGATAGAATCTTCTACAATAAAATGAACTAGAGATAAAATTTCCCCAGACAATAAATACTTCTTTTGTAGGAGTTCTTAGTGAACTATCACAATTAAGCAGTTTCATTTTTTACAGCTCCACTATAATTCAAAGAAGGAGAAAATAGAGATTGATTAGATCAGGCAAAACATGCGTGTTTTCTTAAGTGGTCTGTGTTTGCAGGGCTCTGAAGGAAAAGGAGCTTTTTAAGCATGAAAAGCTTAAATCTGTAGATGCACAATCACAGACCCAAGGGCACGCTTTCTTCATACCCATGGAAATAAATTCAGACACCACTACACTGCCTCATTCCATCTTTCTTATTAATTCTCTTCCCGAGCCTTCACTAACCACTGCAATGTACATCAAAGACATCTTGAAGAGACCCAGCAATATCCCTGGCAGCAGCACCTGCTCCTTCCAACCTGCCAGCACCCAGCAGTTCAGTGTGATTTTAAAACCAGCCCAGCAGACTCTGCATTCACCTTTTTCTTCCGCATTCTGCTGCAAACATTACAAAAATCACGAGTGCCCAGCGTTCAATTCTGCAATGTAACGAGCACGGGCCTACTTTTATCTCTCCACAGTGATAGCAGATCTGGAAATCTCAGCTATGCTGGGCTTTCATTAGCATAGCTGGGATGGGAGAGGGGGGAAACAGTGTTGTATATGCCTTCCTGCATATCTGCAGTACATTTTTTAAATGCCTGGTTGAAAGGGGACATGAAGAATTCACTGGGCAGGCTGGTGGGTCAGTATTAACCCAGATCTGTGTGCTTAGTCTTAGTCCAAACCTTCAAACACCTTTGCTTGGCTCTGCTAACTCTGTGTTTGCTTTCATGCTGGTATAATTTCGAAGCAATTTCTCAGCAGAAAGAATTCTATTTTATGGCATTAAATTAACCAGGACAAACGGAGCCCCAAAACGAATTGCAAAAGAAAACCTGCAGGAGTACATTATCACACAACTCATGTTGCTTCCTCCCAACTAAATAACCCTCCCAGTTTATAGATTTCAGTTTAATTTGGCCTCTGGCATGACAGAAAGGAATTTTTTGCCCATTTACACAACTCTATGAATCAAAGGTTGACAACAGTAAGCTGCTCCTCAGTCTGACTTGGAGGCATGCACCGAAAAGCAGCCAAGTGCTGTACTTGCTCTATCAGGTCTCACACACAAACCAGCTACGCTGTGGCCTGTAGCACACACATCCCTCTGGAAAAAAAATGCTTCACGGCTCCTTCCCTCAAAGACCTGATGTATCAGCAGCTATAATTGCTCTGAATCTTGAATCCTGCCTGTGTTTGCTGCTGTGAACTGCTCCAACACCAGCAGCTTAAAATACTCTGTCTGTAAGCTGAGAACTGATTTAGGTTAGGTTTGAAAAATAGTTGAAAAAAAATAGATTTTGCTCTTTAAGGAACACACCTCCACTGGCTTAAATATATTTTTTAATGTAGGGCAAGCAGGCTTTATCTGTGTTGATATGAAATTCCAAAATACAATAAAGAAATGTAGCAGAAATTTCTATACTAAAGCCCACTTAAAAATAAATCCAATTAAAGGGAATAAATAGGACAAGAGAACAACTAATTCCTTGTCTTTGCTTCTCTTCAAGGAATATTCATATAAATCCCATGTCTGACATTTATGCTGTTTCATGTGACAGGGATCAGAATTCTCCATAGCACGATGTTGTTAAACCATTTACTGCAGCAGCACCTTTAAAACGAAAAACAGAAACCTGTCCACATGCACAGAACATTTTCTATAGGCTCACAAAGGGTTTAACCCTGCAAGCTTTTATCCATGTCAACAGTCAGCACTCTAAGTTGGAATAAAAGGAGTAATTTAATGAAAAGGGGGTGGTAGAATCAGGGATTTGGAGTGAGAATGTTCTGGGAAGAAGAACATCTCTCTTATCTGTGCTGGTGAAGTGGTTTGTAATCATGAGTATTATATGTGTGCTTTGTGGTGCAGTAATAATAATAATAACAAGGAAAATTTTGAGCTTGGTGCCTGAATTAAGTAACTGCCCTGGAGCCTGCAAGTTGCTTTATGTTAAAGAGAGGGTTTCACAACTCATGGACCAAATCAGAGCCTTCTTTACCTGTTCCTGTGGCCAGTGGAGGTGGGAAAAGGTCATGAGCATTTAGACTCCAGATCTCACTTTTACGGGGAGGACATCAGGAGGGACCCCAGCTATGCCTGAATGGCTCGAGGTGACGTGTAGATGCAATGTTCCTGCCTAAATATCCAGGCAGGAAAGGGCAATGCCCGCATGTGTTGAGGGGCAACAGCCCAGAGAGGTCCACAGAGCAACACTCCTTTGGGACACCTCAGTGTGAAGCTAGACTGGGATGTTATCACACCAAATCAAATGCAACTAAAAAGGAAAACTTTAATAAGGACACCGCAGAGAAATTTCACTCAGTGAGGGTCAAAAGAGAGGGGAGGTGGAAGGCGGCGAAAAGTGCTTCTTAAATGGAGGAGGTAAAGATGGCAGGAGATAAAAAGTCAGTCTAGGTGGTCTAAAGGTCCCTGTTAACCCTAAACTCAGTGACAGATACAGAAAAGCAAACAGCTGATCTCAGAAAGATTTGCTCTTACAAAGAACGTCTTGAAAAACGGCCAGAAAAGAGGCAGCAATCAAAGCAATGCTTGGACCCTGGTAGTGGGTAAATACGTGATGAACCACACAGATCCACACGGGTGCTAAGGGCCACCTCCCTTCCCACTGGAAACAGAGACTTGCACTCACATTCCTGAGATTCTCCTCAAAAAACACTCTCTGCAACACCTCCACAGGAATATCAGAGGTTATTTAAAAAATCTTGGAGGAATAAACAACTGAAAAATAAACTACTGATGTGCTATAGGATTGGTAACACTAAGTTGACTTTAAAAAATAGACTAATACATGCAAAGGTCACTAAAATATTTATATTAATGATGGAGCTGAACACTAAGCAGATATTGACTTCTGTTAAGGTGAACCTCAAGATTTATTGGCCTAAGAAGTAAACATTGACTGAGATAAATCCAAGGTCAATATTTACTACAAAGGACAATAAATCCTTGTGGCCCATGAAACATGAAAAAAATAAATATATATGTATATAAACATTCATAGACACCAGCATATTTACAGATATTTACACAAATGATCATCAGCTTCATCTTTTACAGTTTGTTCTCCAAACTATGCCAGAAAGAACGCCCGAACAATTATGAAACAGTGCTAAGAGGCATCTATTTGTGTATGCTGGCACTGATGATATCTCAGGGTGACATTTCTGCTTCTCCAAGGGACTCCTTTGCCCACTGAGCCAGGTGAAATCTTTCTCAGACACAAAGGGAACTCAAACTAGCTGCCCTATTTCCATCCTAGCTTGAGAACCCTTGCTTGTAACTCAAGATGCAGTAAAGCAGTCTGAATAATTATCAACCTCTGGACTTGTCAGCCAGAAGGATTTCTGATGGAGCACCTCTGAAATCAATGTTCCTCCATCTCGGGTCAAGTTTCTTCCCACGCGGGACAAGCACAGGAGGGGAACATGTGGATATTCTGGAAGTGTTTTAACAAGAGTCACTTTTACTGGAGTTGTGGTCAATTTTGTGTAAGCTCAGAACAAAGATGTATCAATCAAACTGAGCAAAATAAATAAATAAGAGCATTGGATGACTTTCAGAGTTACAGGCTTTTTTCCTTGAACTAGAAAAGCAAATAAATTTAACAGGGGTGCTGACAAAAGTAGACCTTCTTCCTCCAAACATTATACAAGATCTAAGTCAAAAGGAAACAGATGACTTTGTGTGTTTGTAGGAAGTGATTAGAGAAGATAGAACTTAATTTATTAAGATGGGAGATGGTGATTCTTTTGTTGACTTTTCAGGTCAAGTGTTAAAACCTCCTGCAAATAAGGCAGTAGACACACTACAACTGAGCCTTAGCGGGTCAGGGGATCGGGCTTTCTGATACTCGAGGTTTTTCTTGTTCTTGAACAATTGTTTTGGAAAGCTGAGTGAGAGAAATTTGCAGACCTTGCCTAGGCTTCCTGGTGGCCTCTTCTCTGCCCACTGCACCAGTTTGGGCAGCTGGAGGCTGGTTTGGACCAACCTACACTTAAAGTCCCTATGCTGGACACTGCCTAAAGCCAACAGCAACAGCTTCCTCATGACTTCTGAATTTTTTCTTATGTACACAAGGGATGAGAGAGCAGGCTAAAAAGAATAAAGGAAAAAAGGAAATAAAGGGGGAAAGAACAAAATTTTTTTAAAAAGGAAGAAAAGACGGAAGAAAGTATTTGAAAAAAAGTATTTCATTTATCTACCAGCCTGACAAGTCTCAGGGAGGAATGTGGTGCTGTGCAGGCAGTGCTGGCCACTGGATTTGCAGGAAGGAAGAGCAATTAGAAGCTCTGGGCAGGAAAAGGCCTGTTAGCACTCTTACCTTTAACTTAATCTTTAATCTCCTCCTATGCCTCCAACTTGTCACCACAGGCATTAATCACCTTGCAGGTCTTATAGCCAGCTCAGGCTCATTTATATTATTTGTTTTAATGGCTTCTCTCATGCCATCAGTGTTCAGCAGTGAGTGGATAGCTCTGCCCTTATTTCCTGCTGGCTGCTTTGGTCCATCAAAGCCATGTGGTTTATTTTCACACAGGTTTCCTAAGGCTGCAGCACAGCCACAGGTTTCAGTGATCATATCACAGTTGACCTCTGCAGAGAGTACTCCAGCATAATCCATGAAATATTATTGCTCCAAATATTTTAGAAGCCTCTAAACTCTCGTTAATATAAACACTTTGTATTTCACTGAATTCTATTAATGTTCTTAGTAATCCAAGGAATGGCAGAACGGCTGCACTCTTAAGAAGGATTTATTTCTTAGCTTGCAAAGAAAGGAAAAGCCATTTTCAACTCTAGCAAAATTGGAACATGAAAAACAATAAACTGACAAGCAAAAGACAAAATCTCTTTGTACTCTGTCTGCTAAATGAGATCTCAGGCTAAGTGTTCTCTCGACAGACAGAACCACTATATAAAACTTATAGCCAAGATTTTCAAAATTAGAAGCCAAAAATCCACATTTATGGGTTTTCAGGAGAACTGATAATTTCAGAACAGTCCTGTTCAGAAAAATACGATGCCAAAATAGACTCAATTAGTAAGCACAACCTTGAAATGTTCAGCAAAAGGACTGCTGTCTCCTTTGAGCCAAATCTGTGTCCAGAACAGGCAGGTTTTGTTTCTTGCAAATTATTTACCCCTGTGAGCATGCTCTAAAAGAGATTTTCAGTGAATGGTGATAACAATTGCAATACTAAGAATATTTACATTTAATGTCACTTTGAAGTGGTGCAAAAAAATTCCCTTAAAAATTGAGTTCTTTTAGCTACTGTGAAGATCCAGATAAGAATTCTCAATGTAATGCCATATATATTTTATATGGTGAACTCATTTATATGCCAAAACATTTTATATGGCAATTATTTCACAGCATGCAAGATTATGAGGAAATAACGAGGAAACTTTTGGAAGAGATTTTAAGAGAAGTAGTGACTCAGTGACCTGCTGGGGGAAAAAATGGAAGAGCATAAACCCCTTTCAGTTTCATTTGTTGTAATTAGAAATAGAGATTTCTAAAAAATACTGCCTATTCCACTAGGATTTTGAGGGGGAGACTGCCTAGCTGTTAATTTTCATGCAGCTGAAAACTAAATTTGTCAGACATCCCACAATCTGAAATTCTCATCGTGAAAGGCCCAGGAAGGCATCTTTTTCCTGATGTGAAATCAGGGCTGCAGCACGAATGTCTGACCTTTTATTAATCAACTCAGAAAAGACTGCGTTAAAAGGCACTTTGCTCATCATCTTTGATGTCTGCACATTGATGTCATCTCAAGGTAACCTGGGCAGCTGTAGATTCACCATTAGTCCAACCTTGGCCATGCAAGGCTTGAAAACAAATTTTTAAGTCAGGAATAATGAAAGTCAGGGAGGTAATTGGAAAATGAGGCACACTGCAATATCTGCTTTCTCCCTTTATTTGATCAGTGATACTCTACACAAAATAAACCAATCAATTCCTTAAGCAAGCAGGTTCAGTGCTAAGAGGCAAACTGCTGGTTAAAATGGGAAAGTTGATTAGGAAGAAGAACCATAATGTGTTCAAGGCAATAATTTAAGGTAGATTAACAACAGTTGATATTGGAAGTGAAAGAACAAACCCAGAGGTCATTTTATCAAGAATATTTCAAGGCCCACTCCTGAGAGGTGGAGATGCTATATTTGGACGGATTGCACAGAGGATGCTTTTGATGACCAAAGTAATAAAGTTGGAATGAAATTCAGTAATCTAACATGAAAGGCCATGCATGTTGAAGTTACAGCAACAATTTCTACTTTAACCTGAATTCATTAAACCACTGGGTAACTGCAAGGCACCCTTTTTACCCTTGGCTGGGAAGAAGGCAAACTCACCCTACATCAGCATAAGCTGGGTCACTTTCAAGTGAGCAAGGAAGTGTTAATGCCATTGTAAAAAGCACTTCTGTAAACGATCTCACTTCAATACTGGGCACAATTCTCATCAACCACGTTCAAAAGAAACAGAGAAACAAGATGCATTTGATTCAAAAAAGATGCAGAAGAAGGTATTCTGGGGTGATAAGGGTAATGAAGAGTCTATCTTTCATAAAAGAAGAGAATGAATCACTTACAGCAGTAAAGCAAAGAATAGGTATCATTTTAATTTATAAATGCATAGGGATGAGAGGCAAGAGTTAGGCTGAACAACAGAGTTGAAAAGGAGTTCCTTTAACTAATGGGCAATGAGGGCATGAAAAATCAACACATATAAACATTTAGTCTGGAAGTGAGATGCTCTCTTGCCATGGGAACAGAAGTGTTGTGCAGCAGCTTTCCAACAACTGTAGCCCAATAAACAGGAGAAAACAAAAACATCTTCATTTAGGTTATACGAGGGATCATATGGCTTGGTTTTTCTACAGTTATCAGATGGCTGAACTCAGTGATTCAAGAGAACCCTTTCAGACTGTATTTCCAAGGACAAGCAAGAAGATGTTTCCTAGCAGGGCAACGAAGAGTGAAACAAGTGCAGGATCACTGTTGGGAAGACACACTGATTCCTGACAGCCTCTTCTTGTAACCGAGACAAAATAGCTGGAAACCTCATCAGAGTTGTTCCTCTCGACTTTTTAAAAGATGAGAGGCTGCGCCAAATGCTCAAAACAATAACGTCTTGCCTTTATAAACAACCTTTAGTATCACTGGATATAAACCAGAGCCTTGGACATCTGCTGAGCATGCCTATTGGATTGGCACCAGCGCTCTCCCCCTGGCTCGCACGGAAGGTGACGGGGTCAGGAATGAGACATCTCGTTCTCCAAAAATAATCTCCCAATTCTGCCACTGGTGGCTTTCAGAATCCACCTCCTCTATAGCCTGTCTAAATTTGCCTGCTTCGGGAGTTTTTAGGCATCCTCTAGGTTCCAATTAGAGCTGGAGGATCCGTCTAACTGCATGGGCTGAGCAGAATTAGGGACTCTCAGGAGCTCTGTGGAGTTCAGGCTCTTGACACAGCCATGGGCAATGCTCTGTGTCCTGGTACATACTGGGAACAGATTGTCTGAGTCTACTGCAAGAATTTCATTGTTAAAGATGTAGCTTGGGACTGCCTTTCTCGCTGTTCCCCCAAACATCCTTCTTCAGCCTTTAATCTCTCTGCTAATAAATGTTATTTTTACACTGCTCTAGCCCTCTCCACATTTTTCACGTTCTCACCAGAGATACAGACAGCCTTTATCCAGACAAACTTGCTGGATAGACAGGGGATGATTGGAGAAGATCAGTACCAAGAAAAGAACGTGTCATCCCCAAGTAAAGCTATCATTCCCAGAACTTCTGAATTTCCCCCCTTCTCTTCCACCCTTGCCAGGAGACAACCCAACATGTCACAGCCCAGCATCACGTGGATGAAATGCAGAACAAACTGGTGCCACTTGCCACAAAGTGTTTCTTCAGCTCCAACTAATGGGATGATTAAACCAAAACAGAGTTGCAGACGGACACAGCAACTGGTAAAGGCACTGGGTGATTCAGCTGAGCCCAGAGGGAAGGCAGATGTTTGGGTACTGGAATAAGCAGTGTGAGATCATTAACACCCAGCTGATGGATCACAAGAAAGGCAAAGGAAATCTCTGAGGTCTCCTGTTTCTTCCTTTCACCGGCCTGAAGGCCGGACAGAAATACGGGCATGTGTAAGTGAGTGTGAGCTATTTTAACAAAAACATTTCATCCATCCCTAAATATGGTCACAAGATTTTAGATACTTGGCTTACTCTTAAACAGTAAGATTCTGAATTATCTCCAACTGTGTAGGCTGTAAAAGAAAATGCATAAACCAGCAATCCTGCAAACTCCCTAGAAACATATTCCCTGCCAGCTTTTTCTCTGTAGCTGTTATATTAATCAGTGTCTTAAGGAATTAGAATGCCCTGTGATTATATCTCTTTCAAACCTAATAAGCAGTGCTTTGCAATTAACTTCAACTCACTCTCCTTAATGTCATTATCTATCATCTAGAGCTTTGAAACACAGCAGAGAAAAATGCCAGAATTATGGCTCCATGTATATGGGCTGTACTTTCCTTCCAGTGAGCAGCAAACATCAGTACTTCAGTGGCATCTTGGTTACTCTCTTAAGATTTCTAACCCAAATGGAAAAAATGTGAAAAGATCAGCTGTTCTCAAAAATATTGCCAGAAAAACATATTCAGGGGATTTTGCCTGAATCGGAACTCAAATCATTTTCCAGAATCTGGCCCTGAACCAAAACTCAAGAGATCAGCCCAGATTTCAGGCTTCAGTTTTATATCTTATCAGATAATCACATACAAGTTCATCTTTGAAAGCAACTTAGATGCACAAGTGTGTGAGTGTGAAGGTACACGCAGCAAGTGTGACACTGGGGTGTAGTCCACGGATTTTATTTCTGTACTTGCAAATTTATATAGTCTCACAGAAACACCTCTCCTCATCTGCCATATGAAAGTGTTATATATATGGCATGAATGGTGCAAGGTATTATCAACATAAATTTGGAACAGTCAAGTTATTTATAAACAGGCTTTGCAGCATCGGATTTTAATTGACGAATGTTGATAAAAATGGAATTTATATTTCCTTGCAAGACTCATGGGATAGAATTATTTTTTCTTCTAAAATTGAACAGATGCCAGAAATAAATCAGAAATTGCAAAGTGGAAGAGAGCTGTGAGGCAGGGCGCCGAGGGCCAGGAGGAGAAGAAAAGTGGAAAATTACCAGAATGTAAACCCAATGGATTTAAGAGAAAAAGGCAGAGTGGCAGATAGGAAGAGAATCCAAGTTGACCAGAAATTATAATCAGTACTGCAACTCAGGAGCTAAGAGCGTTGTCTGAGTTAAACCCTGAGTTTTCAATAAAAATAACTACCAATAAATATCCTACCAGCACCACATCTCCAAGTGCAGTAAATGGATTTTTTTCAAGCAACACACAGAGCAAACATGGGTGAGTCTTCTCTTGTCTCTCATTTGCATTTCAGAAAAGAAAATTGTTATAAAGTTGCTTTAATATACGGTTTTTAATTATGCTGATTTTTCATGCCTCTGTAACTGGAAAGCTGGGTCACTACCAAGAGGCTGAATCTGGGAGCAATGAATTAAAAAAACACCAAGAAAAGTAAAAGGAAAGATGGAAATTTTCAAAAATAACAGTAAGGAAAATCTACTGAGTTTAAAGTCATACAATTGCAATCTATGCAATGTTGTATTGAAGCAATATTATACTCCTGCATTTTAAATCAACAAAAATAAGGAAAGGAAAAAGCAGACTCCAGTAACGAGAAATCATTAATTCAAGCACATTAGAAATCTACTTGACTTTATGTGAAACTTCTAGTAACTATGAAAGGCAGCCAAGTTTAAACAACTCCCAGAATTTGTAAAAACTAATTAGCGATTTTCTGATTTAGTTTCACAAAAGAGCTACCTAACAGTACAATTTACTTCTCTCCTACCAATATTTTCTGTTGCTTTGCTCCCCGTCGACAGCTCCTTTACTTTGGCCACCAATTTAATATTGATTAATCCTCCTTCCTGTAGCAGCTCCCACTGATGTCCAAGGAGCTCCTCCAGTGTATAAAAGCTTGTTTGCAGAGATCAACTTTCGGGATCAGATACTCACTTTGTAATTTTATTCATCAGCCACGATAGCAAAGCATATTCAAAAAGTGTTCAACACAGATAATGGTTGCTTATCCTTCTTAATAAAAAGCCCAGAGCACAACAGGCAGAGAGCACCTTTTAACAGCCAACTAACATTAAAATAAATACACTTCACAAAGCTTTCCATCGTTTGCTTTTTTGCTGCCATTCATCCTTTCCACTGCTCTGGTGCATAGAGTTTCTATCAAGCTGCAGATCACATCCTACAGCTGGATTCTCCTCTGCCCTGAGAGCTGACACAGTTAGATGTCATTGATAAGTATTGATTTACATCTGCAAGGATCTTCTACTGCCTCAATCTTCTATCTGACCCATTAGCAGCATTAACTGTGGAATAACCATGTGCATCTGAGGGACTGCTCGAGTTCTACAGTGCTTAAAACTGCTTGGGCCTTAGAAAAGGAAGAAGTGCAGTGGCATCTCCACGGGGAATCAATTTATCTGGAACCCAGCAAGCCAGGGACAGAGCCCACCCTGCTGGGAGCCCCATGGGGATGCTGTGTCAGGAGGAGCAGCCCGTCCATCCCTGCAGCCACTGTGGTACCCCCGAGCCCTCCTTTTGCCCTGCTCCCTGATGAGGCACAGGCTGGTGCCTCAGCACTGAACCTCATGTTTTCTCACCCAAAGGGCTGCAATTCTCTCCCTTACTTCGCATTCCACACATTTTCACATGTGTAAAGGGAAAGCAGCTGTGCTGTATTTTTAGCTTAACTAGTTGAAAGGAAAAGCAAAGGAAGCTAAAATCAGAAGTATTATTTTGCACTATTGAGCATATTAATGACGCCTTTCCAACCTCATCAACATTCCCATCGAAACTAACATGTTAATTTATATTCTTCATATAGTACTAATTACGTGTACAGCAGCATGGTAGCCTGTACGAGGAGCTATCTCACTACAAGAGAGGAAAACACAATGTTCTGATTCTGACCTCGTGATGGGATACATAATTAATTACTCCAAAGAACACTGATTATAATAGGAGTAAAATGTGTTTCTGAGAGATGCTTTGAATATCATGTAACTACAAAAGATGCAAAAAATAGTTTTATTTAGAGGTGGTGCCAGTGACGCAAAGTTCATTTGAAAAGGCACAGGAGTAAGGCAGCTCTGACTGTACAGCCCTCCAGCACTGCAAAGAATGGATGTTCTCCACTTGCAAAGAGCTATGAAGGAACACTACTATGAACACCACCACTGTTTTTTCCACCCTGTTCTCCTTCAACTATACCTGTAACTGAAGCACTTCTTATCTAATCAAATGCACAGATATGTCAACAAAAGCATTAAGAAAATTACACACATTACAAGGAAATTATACAGGAATTCTTTTCTGTGAGGGTTTTGAGGCACTGGAACAGGTTTTCCAGAGAAGCTGTGGCTGCCCCTGGATCCCTGCAAGTGTCCAAGGCCAGGCTGGATGGGACATGAAGCAGCCTGGGATAGAGGAAGGTGTCCCTGCCCATGGCAGGGGGGTTGGAATGAAATGGTAGTTAAGGTCCCTTCCAACCTAAACCATTCTGTGATTCTATGATACACTTTTCATTTAGTAAGGACAAAAGAAGGTTAAAAAACCTGATTTACCAATTTTTCATACTAAGGAACAGACTGAATTCCATGTGATGTCTTGTACACTCCCATTGTCTAGAAGTTCTAGCAATATTTAGCTAAGAGAAAAAAAAAGTGCACTCCACAGATGTGCATTAGCTCCTTCAGCTCCAATGGTGGCCACCCACTGCAGGTACAGCAGTAGAAGTCTGTTCTCTGGGTGCCTACAGGCCTTTAGAAAAGGATTTGTGAACAGAAGACAGTGTAAAAAGGGTTTCCAGGTCTTACTGCTTTAGCTTAGACTTTCAGAGCACGAGGCAGCAATTTTGCAGCTGTGCTAGAGGCAGCTCAGAGAGCACCAGGGATGTCCAGCTCTGAGCAGCTCACACCCTGCAGTTTCTCTGACAAGAAATGGGCTTGGAAATTGCATTTGCATCATCTGGATTTTCCTCTTTTGCCAGGGCACAAACAGCCCTTCCTTCCTCTCTCACAAGGCAGCACCTCCACAGAAAGATTTACATCCACACAGCATTTGGGGGAGTTTTAACATAAATACATATTTTGACAACTTTAAGCCCAGCCAGCTTGAAAATTCGGCTAAAGTGCTTTTAAGAAGTACTGCTGGTACATAATATATCATGTGGGGTTAGCTGAGACGAAGGTTTCATTAATAGCACACTTAAGAAATTCTGTAAGATGGGTGCAGATTTAAAACATCTATTAGATTCCCCTATAATCTCACATGGGTAAATAACAGGAACAGCCACCGAGATTTTGAAGCAATTCCAGTTTCAAACAAGATAAGCACCAAGACCACAGAAAATTTCTCAGCCACAAAGCTACACCTGCTACAAGGACCTCCAAAGTCAGGTGTAACACACTGTAGGAGCCAACAGGTAGAGGAGCTGAGGCAAAATGCAGTTAGAAAAGTGTAAAAGAGGCAACACTTTTCTTGTGATAGTCCATGTCTTGCTTTATACACATCCCTGACCCGCTAACGCAGTCTTGTTTACACACTGAAGTATAGGGCTTCGTTTTTTCACACACAATAAAAATTTCAACTAATTTGTATACTTGTGGTGATCTCCATTTTAGCCTCCAGGGGCTAGGGCTGGGAAGTACGTTTTTTACCGCTTCTATTTTCTTTGTTACTTCGTACCTCTCCTTTTTAATAACCTTGATCACAGTGACCCCAGGTGGCAGAGACAACCACGGCTGCTCTCATGAGCTGAGCCAGGCCTTCATAGTTCATCGTGATGCTGAAAAGTCCCCGTGTCCCAACCCAGAGTCCCCAGAATGAGTCCAGGACAGCTCAGATGCTGCCATGGGACTGGAGAGGGCTCAGTCAATAAAAGCCCCTATGGGACAGAGCAATCAAAGGTTTTAACCTCAGAACCTTCACTCCTCATTCACCCATGGAGGTCTCCCTAACAAGTCTTCAACTTTGCTTGAGCCCAGCAGCACAAAGATCTGTGTCTGGGCTAATTGAGGCTGCTGAGAGGCCCGGTGAAGGATCTGGCACAGCCAGGCAGCTGCTTTGCCCCAACTCATAGTTCTGTATTACCAGCTTGCTCTGCAGACATGCACAAGGTTGATTATCAAAATGAGACACAGACCTAGATATGACAAAAAAACATTAAGTATTTTCCAACACCTTGATTTTAATAGAACTTAGGCACCTTAATACCTTTCTCCAAACCTCATCTGCCCCACTTTGCTGCTCCAGCTGCCTCAACAGCTCACTGATTTTTCTTTATACTGCCCAGAAAAATGTCAGCTGTGAGAAGTTTGCATTTTGTGACCCATCAGGTAGGACAGCACAAATAAAAGCATCACCAATGCAATATACAAAATTAACAGTGGGCAGACAACTCCCAGTAGCTTTTCCATCTTTAAGAACCTGTGTTATGTCACAGTAGAAGGGATCAGTGAGGCATCTCTGTTCTGGTGAGAGCCACACCACAGCCAGGGCATGGGTAAGGCTTTGCTCAGAGCCTGCACTCCAGAAGAGAAGAGTGTGCTTTAGAGTTGATGTAAACAAATTAATTTAAGTACAAAGGGAAACTTTTCAAGCTGCTCACCAGAAGAAAAGTCGAACTCAGCAGAACAAAATCTCCAACAATAATTATTACATAGTTCTTAAATTTGTATCAATTAGCCATCACGTACAACACTAACTTTAACTTTACATGTGTGAATTTTAATCTTGAGCCAAACCAGCTCTGAGGGAAGGAAGGACAGGGCACACCAATGCCCGTCCCGTGAGGTTGCTCACTGATTGCTGCTGAAGAGCTCCCTAGTGGCAATGAAACTATCCTGCCACTGCCAGAGGGTGTCACTACGGCACTGGGACAAAGCAACAAAACAAACAAAACAGATAAACAAGAAATGTGGAGAAATCTATCAGAAACAAGCTCTATGTAACCTTCACATGAATTGTTCATCATCTCACCCGTGGGCTTTCAGAACGTGCTTCTGGAGTCAGGGTACAACATCACACTTTTTTTTCCCCTGTATCTCTGGTGCTCTGATCTGATTTCTAACACTAAGTCTTCAAAGGAAGAAAGGAACTACCTATTAGAGTTGTTTGCAGAATGTCTGTTGTTCCCACACAAATTCATCTTGTTTTCCATTAAAGCATCCTTTGAAAATGAAACTATTCTAAAAGCACATCGTTCGTACACACAATAAACATATTTGTAAGGCAACTCTTTTCACAGAAAATTGCTGCAAAAGGAATCTAAATTTTCACATATTGACATAGAGCTCAGGTAATTAAAAAGAGCCGACACTGAGCATGTTAAAGTGATCTTGAGTGCTGAATTTGGTAAAAATCCTAAACCAGAAGAGGAATTCAAAAAGCCAAAGAGCACAGTAAATGAAAGCACTCAGAAGCCTGTGATAAAGATACCCCTGCAGTATAAGGAAGATGCCAAGGTGCACCAAATCAGTAAGGTTTATTGTCTTTGTAGTCTAAATGCAATTGACTTACTACCAGCAAATGGCAGGAGACAGATGACCATGAGCCTATATTAATATTATATATGATGGCCAAGAAACATGATAGATGTTGGAATGTATGAAGAGCTCAATCAGGACATGCATGTAAGGGATCAGGCATCGCAGAGTGTTGGTAGCTGCTGCTCTGAATGTGACTGGTGCCAGAGGGTGGGGTGACTGTGAAAAAAGAGAGCATCAAGTCCCAGATTCCACAACACGCTGCTGGAGCAACTGAGCAGCTTCATTTCAACTGGTATTTTGGTACCAGGGTAAACTGACTGATGCTGCTGAGGACAGTTTTGATTAGGAAGGGCTGCTCCTGCAAAGTGTTCCAGAGCTCTTGTCAACCTGTCAAGGAATCAAACCTTGTGCTCTAATAATAGAACAATAATTTAATATTCTTGGAAATAAGTTCTAGTCAAAGCACAGGATTTAATAAATAAGAGAAGAAATGTGACACATTTCATACCATTAGAGAACAGTAGGTAAACTTGGACGAAACACAACTTTTCACTGTTTTAAACCAGGTTTCTAAAAGCAAAGGAAAATCTGCATGGATGTTGTAACCTCATTGCAGAAAGCAGCTGTATGAGGAACATGGGTCAGCTGCAGTGATTAAACTGTCAGGACTTGAAATTAGGGCACTGCTACAATATTTTAATATAGCAAATCCAGTCTATCATGGTGAAGGTTCAGTTGGCTGTTCTGGGAATTATTAGGATGTCAAAAGGCCAAAGTCTATTTCTGGATACTGAAAAGTAATTCCCATTCACCTCATACGATAATGATGTGCCTCTGCTAGGGGAAAGAAGAGCAAGCAATTCAAAGGTAGAAGCAAAATCTCCTTTAAAGTCTTTTCAACAAAGAGTAATATAAGAAGAAATTAAATTCAGAATATATGAAAGTCTGTTAGTTTGTATCTCTTGTTTCTACCTGACTTTCACGACAAATAGATCTCTCGGACTATCAGACAAAAAATACAAAGATGTGGAAAACAGAGCTGGAATTTGGCTTAATGACAGCAGACTTGGTCTTTCATTACAAATGCAGAGAGGGATATCAGGAGCTCTAGCCTTTATGTGTACCTCGTAGTAACTGTAAATATATAACAGACTACCAGGACAGAAAAGTGTTTTCCTATTAATGAGAATTAAAGCTCTAGACTGAGCAGTTTATTCTGCTTACCTCAATTATCACATCTGGAAAATTACTTAATTCACGTCTCAGCCTTTACTTTAGGACATTCACTCACATGAGCAAAGAACTTTCAAACCCTCTGGGGTCATGGTACAAATCTATTTTTTTCACATGGTCATATCCACAAACAGAAGAATCAACTAAACTTGATCCTGCAAACAGTGATGATGATTGCCAATGTTTTCATTACTCAGATGGCACAGGATCAGGACCTAGGAGTGCAGGGCACAAGAACACAGGTTAGATGTGGTCAGGAAAAGAGTTTTTGTAAGAAACCATCACCGTGCACTGCTGGGAAATACTGAAGAAAATGGCTTAGGAACAAGCTTGGCTGTTTGGGCAAGAAAAGAGTGCTCAGTGCTGAGACACTTGTGTTCAGTGTTGAACACTGGGCTCCTGGTCTGGGCAGCAGAGCTCCTCACTCAGTGGAGCTCTGGGTACCACTCACTGGGTGCTTCACCCTCTCCATCAGCAGCAGGACGAGCCGTGCTGTGCACAGCTTTCCTGACATCATCTAACACTGGCTACCAAATCTCAGAGGCTCCTAAATAAACCCCCAACCTTTGCAACTGAACTAAAACAATAGCCTAACAAGAGTCCCAGTATGTGCCTGTTTCAGACATCCAAAAATCAGTCGGGCTCCAAGCTGTAAGAGCTTGGCTTTCAGGAGGACCGATGTCATACAAGTGTTTTGTTCACAAGAGATGGCTGCTGACTCTTCATGAAGTGGAATAAATTTTCATGTCATCACATTTTGCCGTCTTTGAAAAAAGTCCCTCACAATATTCTGGAGCACTTGAAAAAGTACTGCAAGAACCAGCAAGAGCAGAGAGCCAAGTTTGATCTGAAGGTTTCAAGCAATGGAAAAATCTGCCACATCCCAAGCTAATTTAAATTATGGATCAGTTCCCTGATTACTCTAAAATGAAAAACTAAACTTTTCCAGTCTGAATGTGCCCAACTTCAGCCACCAGCTTTTGGATCTCGCATGGATCTAACACGCATCTGTTAAAGAGACCGTTGCTAGCACTTACCTTGCCCTCACAGATATGAAAAATTCACCTTCATTCTGCTTCATTAAACTAAACAAAGTCTCCATACACAAAACTGGGAAGATGTTGAGTGCCTTAAAATAGCATCTGATGTTGTTTTTTGGATATGCACTATTATATTTTCATTTTAATGCACCACACAGAGAAGCACATTGTACTTTTCTAATGCAAATTTCAGCTGTCAACAAGCACGTCTTTGGATGATGATTTCTAAATCAGAACTTGAATAAATACAAAAAAACCCAAATCCCTACAAAGTCGGGGGGGGGAGGGGTGTTGTTTGGTCTTTTTAATTTCTGAAAGCAAAAAGCAAGTTGAAAACCCAATTCCTTTTTCTGTCTTCTTTAAAAGAGAAAAACAGAGAGAAAAGGAATCTGGTGGTGCCAAAGGGTTAAAGTATCCCATTTCGGGCAGTCTGAATATCTGAATTTAGCAGCTGACAGTGCATGGTGTGTCAGTCTCTTACAGCTGTTCCAATTGATTCAAAGACCATCTTTGTTTCTCGAAATCTTAGCAACTGTTACTTTTTTCCGAAGACAATGATAGACCAGTTGTTACCTCACAAGATGCGATGTACTTCAGGTCAAAGTCTTTAGTAAGGAACTTGTAAAACAAGAACTAAGTCATTGTTTGGGTTTGTCAGGGGTTTTTTCATTAAAAGAGAGTTAGCAGCCTAACAGTCAAATAACTTACACTTGGTATTCCCATTAAGTGCACCGGAATGACAGAGAAATTTCATCTGGTTATTGAGCTGAATTCTCTCTTTCTATACAGTAAAAAAATCCCCCCACTGAATCTTGCAGTATTATAGGATATATTTTCGTTTGAAGGTCAGCTGCTGCCTCTCCAAACACGGTGTTACCAAGCAGATGTCACCTCATCATGGAAACGCACAGGTCGAACCATTCAGAATGCAAGGTGGGGATTTTCAAGAGAACCTTGTAGGAGTTAAACATTCACTTCCCACTATATATCAATCAGTGGGAATATCCAGTTCCTTTAAGCTCTTTGAACACCCTCCTCTAAATGCATAACGAAGCAACTTAATCACAGAGTTGATCCTCCAGTGCCGGTACCGGTCATACCCCACTTGAAGACACCAGGCTTTCAAAGCCATGCAAGGCTGCAGAATCAGTCACCTAATGAAGACTCATGAGAGCAAGAGTAACTGTTGACAGGTTATCTGCAACCCTTCTGGGGGGGGTGGGAGAAAGGAAGCAGCATTTTAGAGAGCTTTAGTTGAAATAAACCTTGTTCGTCCCTGCGCAAAGACAAATTATTGCTTCCAGCTGCTCTGATGCAGAAGACAAAGACTTGCTGAGAAGAGTGGACGTTCTTTTTTTCAACCTTTATGTTTAATTCTGGAAAGCCTTAGCATTGAGTAACTTATTTGCAGAGCCACTGCCAGCTAATTGTTGTGTAAAGAAGCACACAAAGGCACGGTCATATATACTGCAGCAGTAGAAAGATTTTACAAGGCCTGTTAAATTCAGCAGTAGTCATAATTTTTCTGTTTTATATAGAGAGAGGTAAGTTTAGACTCAAGATTGTTTCACGAGTGTGCATGAATACTATTTGCCTTGGGCTATTTTTTCTAGATCTAAAAAGGATTTATGTAAATAACTTCTCTGATTTAACTCTGTTTTTCAGAATGGGTGACATACTGCCCATATGTAAACCAGTGCTTTATGCAGAATTAAAAATAACCACCATTAGGCATGGAGCCACCAGTATTTGTGATGAAGAATATAAACTGTCTAACAAAACACTGAGGGTGAATCACAGCCCCTAAAAAGCTACGAACTGACAGTATTTGTTTCTCGAGATAAAAATATCCATAAATACCAAATGTGTGTGCTCTTAGTTTTGTTTAAGAGAGTAACCTACCTACCAAGCCAAATACTGACATCACAAAAAGTACAGTCTGCTGATGCTGTCAGGCTGTTGTAAGGGGATTGATACCAAAGCAGATACAATCTCCTTATGACTGCTGAGAGCACAACTTTGCATAACTAATTTAAAGACTGCTGCCTGCAGGCACCACAATGGTAATTAAAGACAATAATTCTTGGACAAATGAGACGGATGTACTGGAAAATAAAGTCAGTGCTAAATTCACAGCTAACCCTTCAACGGAGAATTGGATCATTTATTTTCCAAACAGCTGGGCAACTCTACCTGGTTTCATTTCCATCTCTGCTGCCAGAAGATTCTTGTCTCCAAAATCCCTAATTTTTTCTAGTTTAAGTAGTATTCCTCATTGGCAAGCTCCGATTCAGGAAGACTGAATGTGCTTCCACTTAAATACATGAATAGCTCCTTTGACATCCACAGCAACTCAATGGAACCACTCATAGTTAAACAACACACTTTTAAACACCATGAGGAATGAAGGCCATAAACAAGGCACAAAAGGCACAAAGAAAAGCTGGACTACCAGGCAGTTTACCTGGAAAACACCTTGGTGTTTCCCAAAAAGGAAAAGCTTTGTTTAGCGTGCCTTGGTAAATTTGAGTTTCCACTTTTTAGTTGTTTACAAGTAGAATTCACAGGACAGGCCAATCATCCAACACCACTGACAATCAGAAAAAAGCCCCACACAGTGTGGTTTTGCACCAGCTTCTTGGTACCAAACCTGCTACATGTGCATAATATAACTTGTACATTCACACCTCCTCTGCCCCCAAGCTGCCACTGTCTGCTGACAATCTCTTAAATTCCAGCACAGGTGGGGCATTCACGCCTTTACAAACCTTCAAGGGGTGCCTCTGCACAACACTGGGATCATGCTGCATCTCCTCTCTCTTTTGCTATTCCCAAAAAGCAAGGTGAAGAATCCTGTCCAACTCTGGTCACAAAATCCTAATGTAACTCAAGGAAGCCATGTTATGGATCAACAAA
Organism: Corvus cornix cornix; assembly: GCF_000738735.6. NCBI lineage: Eukaryota > Metazoa > Chordata > Aves > Passeriformes > Corvidae > Corvus > Corvus cornix. Next base: position 3,501,927 of record NC_046344.1, read on the forward strand.
GCCCTCAGCCCCCACTCTGCCGTGCATCGCTGTGCAATTTCTCTCTCATCTCTTATTCTGTCTTTTCATCTCTCATCTTCCAAATGGTTTAGCTCAACATCTCAGGCATTCTTGGCAAGGCTCATTAAAGAGGTATCCACACATCTATTTCCATCCTCTGGCCTTGTCCAGTGACTAGTAAAGGAAATTAAGGTGCAGTTTTGCCATCATTTTGTTTGATTTGGGCCCCTGCTGCTGCCCAAAGAGGAGGTCCTGCCCAGCCCACTCCTTCCTTCCCCTTGCCAAAGCATTCTGGCAGCCAGGCACAGGGCAGGAGGAAGGACCTGCTCTGACTGGAAATAACCCTGCAGGGGAGGATCACCTTTCAGAGAGCTGCTCTGGCTCACCAGGCCATGAGAGCAACAGGAGCATGCAGCCAAGGTTTGGCACTCACTGTCACTTCATCCTTTGGCTCCAGCTCAGACTTCAGCTTAAATCAGTGGTGAAACCATACCCTGAGTTTTCTAAGGTGTTTTGAGCACCAAACTTAGACACCTACGGCAGTCAGAGTAAATATCCCACCTTAACACCCACGTGTGTTCAGTGCAACATGTAGAGGTACAGAAATACTAATGCAGTATCATGGGAAGGGAACTTTTCTTGCGCTGTTCTGCACGCTGTAGGCATATACAAAGCACAGGCAGAAGTTAATCTGTGTTTGTTTCTTAACAAAAGAGTTGAGTTACAAATGCAAGGAAAACACAGGATGTGTAATGAATATGTCATAGCTGTGGCATCCTGTTTCTAAAATATCTTGCTCCCGAGTGGTGCCATCTTAAGTTTCTTCCACATATATGAGACTTTCCAGCTGGCCTGCAGCCAGAGGTTTAATAAAACATGGTATTATGTAGGAGTGAATAAAGCTTATAGCAATAATAATGTCCTTGAAATTCGCTAATCACCAGAAGTTTCAAGAAGATTTCAGTATGAGATAACAGGACAACCACCAAAATTCACATGGTAGCTATGGAAAGCAACTTTTCTCGTGATAAATTATGCCTGTACTGAAAGAAACCCCAAGTCACTACTGACCCAGATGAAAAATGTGTTTTCTGAATTTGAAGACAATACCTTGCTGCAATGGAGCTGCAAGCACTTCAAAAAACTTTAGGATGTAAAATGATTACAAATTGAAGAGACGGTCTAAGAAAATAAATATCCTTAAGTAAAGACACAACTGCTAAGAATATTAGGGTAGGGGTGACCAACTGCATAAATACATGGTGAGGATTCATGGCCAAAGTAGAACTTTTTCAGCAAAGGATCCACTGATTCCAGTGGTCACATTCTAAGTAGCACTCAAAAATATCCCATTGCCGTGAAAAATTTAAAGAAACAAGCAAGACATGGAGCAACTGGGGAGAGCTGAGGACAACAAAAATGGTAAGTAGGCTGAGGAACTTGGTCTGCAAAGTGCCAATGCTCATCTTTACATCTTGGTCCCAACAAGCACAAATATTAAAAAATGCACTTTATCCTCCTACCTTTGCCATGCAGGAAACACACAAGAGTAAATGCAACACTGTGTACTGCTGAAATAAATACTGGAGTTTTGTCTTCAAGTTCATTTGCTGGTGCTTTTTTTATTCCTTTAGAAGAGCTCAACATTTTAGTAAAAGAATTAAATACCATTTTGTGCCTCTTGCTTTCAAAGCCGTTTCACACCATTATACTGTTCAAAGAAACCAATTTATTAATAATGCAAGTAATAAAATACACAAAAGTATTCTGAAAGCTGTTGCAAGCCTTACAGCTGCCTGTACATTAGTAATAAGTGCTTCCAAAAATTACATTAGCTAAACATTTATCTACTCTCTTTATGCCTTGATGAACAAGTTTGACACAGCATTTACGCACAGATATGGAGAACATTTAACCTTTCCACTTCTTTATGTGGTCAGGGGGCCACTGAGCTTCTTACAGGGACTGACAGATGGGGCTCATGACTCAGCAGAGCAGACTGGCACTGGTGACATCCTGGAAGCAGGAGGGACACTCCTGCTGCTCTCAGCCCTGCTCTCTCTCCTACTGGTTATTTCAGTTATATTTCCTTCTCCTCCTTGGCAATCATCAGCTTTGGGTCCAGCCTCCATTCCCACAGCAGCTCACCTCTGAACTTCCTCACTGCCCCCCTCTCAGTGGCTGGCCCTGTCCAGTAGAGACACAACATCCTGTCAATGAAATGATGAAAAGTTACTTTTTATTTTTATCCACAGAAGAAAAATGAATAATTTTTTCCTCTTGATTCCCCTTTACTATTCAACATCACAGCAGAGCCAAGTGGGTGTACTTGTATCCCAGCATTACATGATGAACAACAAAAAATCTTCATAGCTACACTGTGGGGTTAGAAGAGATTCATCAGAAGAGGTTAGAAAAAGGTCACTCAGACCGGCCCCTTGTCCCCAGTTTTGACTTTATACACCATTTCACAACTAGGAGGCCTTAGAGGACGTTAATCTGCTGGATATCCAAGAGTGGGAGAGGAAATAGAAGGCTGCCAAGTTATGGGTGTAATTCTATCTGTGCACAGACAGAAATCCTTCAGTGGCTGCAGAGCCAGAGCAGCAGCAGGGAGGCGGCGGCACCGCACCGGCCTCGCCAGCCTCGCCCACGTGCACAACTCCCCAGCAGCACTGACCAAAAGAAGGGGGGAAGCTGATGCAAGCTCTAAATCATCTTCAGAATGGGCCTGAATCATGAGATCTCATTAGAACCAGGAGGGATAAGATCAGCAAGGAAATTCCCCTCATCCAGCCATCAGGATCCACAGCACAGGCCCCTGAAGACAAACCGTGCGTTCCTGGTTATTCAGATGAGAACAGCAGCTCCTTACAGCTAAAACCACATTCCCACTTCAGGTAATGGGCCACTGGCTTGGAGAGAACCAGGACCTTACTCCAGAGTTTAACCAAGTCCCATGAGAAAACACTGGACTGCCACGTCACTTTGCAGAGCTGCACTGTTCTTTGCACTGTTAGCAACTCTTGAACATTTTGGCAAAAGTTGCTGATAATTAGCTCTGCTGCTTTTGGTACTGTTGCAGTTGCATTTCCCTTTTATTGCATTTTTCCTTATAATTTTACACCAGAGACTCTGTGTGTGTGTGTAGGACATAGATGGCAGCTCCATTTAAAGTATGGCACAGGAAAAGATGTGATCTAAAATAGGACTTCAAGAAAAGTATTTCCAACAGCAGTGCAAAAAGATACCTGTTTAGCTTAACTTCAGCATGGCTTCTCATGCAATCAACCCTTCATGTGGAATATCTGGCACGGAGATAATATGCTACACTCTGCCTTTATAAATAAGGGTTTAAGTTTCAGAGGTGCCAAGCAGCAAATGCAACACAGGTCAGAGCAGGCTAACATAAACATCTTTTTGAAGAAAGAGAAAATGTAGGAGTCATCCATGGTAAATGAGAAATTGCTAGTCCATCCTTCCCCCACCTGAACACCTCCTACATTTTGGTCAAACATGAAATTAGATGCAACAATGACAGTATCTTCAGTGTAGAAAGCACTGAGGAAAACAAACACAAACCAATAAACACCACCACTGCAGCACAGAAAATAAAATAACCTTACCTATCTTTCCACCATTCCAAGAGCCCAAATGAAGTAATTTACCACTTGCTTTACTCAACTACATATGTACATTAAGAAGATGCAGACTGGAACTGATGGCAATGGTATGCTCTGACTTGTTGACTTCTCCACACTTGACAAATGCAACCAGACAAGGGTAAGAGCATGATTTCAATTCATTCCTTCATTGCAATCTTGTCTGCAGAGCAGAATATGCATCCTTCTGGTGAGCTCCTTTTCTTTTTCCCCATGTCAGCAACAGCCTGCTGTGCACATCATGAGGCTCAAGTGAGGCCCCTGGCCACATCCCTGAGCAGGGAAATGGTCTATACCTGAACATGATCCAGGAATTCCTAAATCTTTTGACAGCAGAGGCAGAATACACCTGGTCAAGCCATAGTTTGCAAAAGCAAAGAGTCTACAACACACCTGCAGCACACACCTGGGAGCCTGCACATGTGTCTTCACTCCTAACACATATCCATGACAGGACAGAGGAAAATGGGACACAGGGAATGGATAGGAGAGACCATGATCATGATGTACAATCAGCACAGTGCAAGAAAAAGCACTTGCCCTTCAGTGTTTGTCTCTCACCCTACTTTGATAACATATTACAGAAATGTCCTTATTCCAGCCCTAAAACCTCTCCTTCCAGTGCCTGTCACATCAGCATGCTGACAGTATAATCAGGATTTACAGCAGTTCTGTACAAGAATTCTCCTCTGAAAAAGCTAGAAGAAATGTGCAAAGTTCATCCTCTTCTAATTACTCCAGAAGTCTGCATGTTACCATATCATTAAGATTGCAAAGTAATTAAACTGTGTAAACATCTGCAAGAGGGAGCAAAATCTGCGCACTTGGAATGTGCTTTGGCTGCAAGTGTTTGAGTAGGACTGAAGGACTGTGCTGCTCATGTTCTGCCAGGACTAAAACCATCAGTGTAGAGAAAGTTTTTGTCCTTTCTAACCATGGAAGCACAGAAAAGTGGGGTTGGTGATGAGTTCCTGAGCCTTATCTGCTGCAAGGCAGGACTGATGCTTGTCATTCCTGGCAGACCACAGTCTAATCCGTCCTTAATGGCCTCAAGTGGTGGAGACTCCACAACCTACCCAAGCAGTCAGAGACCTCTTCTTGGATCTGACTTGACTCTCTCCTGCTGCACTTTAAATTTGTTGTTCTTTACCCTCTGGCCCACAGAGCAGTTTAACCCTCATACAGCATTATTCACATGCAATTATAAGCTATTATTGCATCCCTCTGCTCCAGCTTTCACTCTGCAGGCCAAGCAATCCCATTCTTTCTTCAGAAGTGATGTTGTCTAGGTCTGTGATCATTCCCACTGCTCTTCCATGAACTTCCTCCATCTGTTTATCCTTGAAGTGCAGTGCCCAAACTGGACACTGTGTTCCAGCTGAAATCTTTCCAACACTGGGACATCTTGCATGTTCTGTTCAGTTACCCCAGTAAAACATTAGTATTTTCAAAAAAAGCTTGACATTAGTTACTGTTATTCAGACCATGAGTCACAATAAGCTCCACGTAGTTTTTCAAGGAACTACCAAAACTGCAAAACTGTCTTATAGTTACAAAGGTGTTCTTCCTGCCTAAGGAATACTTCTCTGCACTCGGTTCAGTGTCAATCCATCCTGCTTTTCCTAGAACATTCCTTCAACCTGTCAGCATAATTCTGAATTCTGCCCTTGTCTCCCAGTGTTTTAGCAGCCGTTCCCATCTTCATGTCAGCTAAAAATTCAACACTCATAGTCTGTTCCACCGAGGCTACTAATGACAATAATGAGGAAAGCAGAACAACCCCTTCAAGTTACCTTTCCACTGGAATGATGGACCACTGATAACTGCTGTTTGGTACAATTCTGTTTTGCACAGGCTCCACACTGGTTTCACCGAAGACACACTTCCCTGGATTTTTTTATTAAACCATCATAAACATTAATGTCAAAAACATTACTGGAAGTTGAACTGTCTGGCCTTCTCTGTGCCTCCCCCATCTGTACAACTTGCTATCAGTTCTGGAAAGACACTTTCAAGGCTTTAAAAGTCACATAGGCTGTTACTGAACTCCTTGGTCTCCTTTGGGTGCTTATACATCATTTGTTTGTTCCAGCTTTTCCAAGAACAAAATAATATACCTGTCATTCTCTTTCATCTCTTTACAGACATTATGCTTTTTCTTTCCCACTTATTCAGCACTTGGCCTGTCTTCCCTGACTTTCAGAAGTAATGACAAAAGCTTCTGAGATTGCTTTAGCTAATTCCTTAATGACAAATGCTTCTGAGATTGCTTTAGCTAATTAAAGAATAGAATAAATTTTATCAGGCCCAACTGTTCTGCAAATATTAAATATGTCTGAATACATTCTAACCTGTTCTTGCCCTTTTTTACCTTGTGGTTTTACCCTCTGTCATAATACCATGAGCATGTTGGAGGGTGCATCTAGTGTGACTCAAATGCATTGGTGAGAGCAGTTGTGAACCCTGAGTTGAAATGGAATCTTATTTCTTGTCCTCACACCAAGCTATGGATTCCCTTAAATCATAAAGCACCTCATACCTTCGTTCATTGTCATCAAGATGAGCAAAGAGCACGTTCTTGGAGATGGCCTTTGCCAGAGCAGTCATAGTTTTATAGTCCTTTGGAATAACCTGTAGAGAAAAGAATGAAGGCTAATTATATGCCTGGTTGTATTTCTCCACAAATCGTGACATCTACAGAAAACTCCACTAATCTAGAAAATGGATGCAATTTGATTTCAGGCACTGAGACAGGATTAGGCTATAATATAAAGCCACTAAGAAAGTAATAAATTACAGGTTTGATAATGTGAGGATAAGAATTTTTGTTTTCAAAATGACACTCAGAAAGGAAATATAAGATCAGGGATGACTGGGGAGAAGGATATCCATCAAATACTATAATTAGCAGGTACTGGCAACTGTGTAGCCTCCTTTCACATCCCTTGGACTGAGGAAAATGTATTTTGTATTACTCTTCCCTCCAAACAACATCAAAAGCAACCTACTTTTAAAACTGTGGAAATAGCAACATTTCTTTAGGAAAAAGGTAAGAATGTGTTGATTACACCATATTTTTCAGTACTGGCTGTGGTATAAGGAACCAAGCTCCTGATAGGCCCACTTGAGTCAAAATCCTGTGCCTTGGTTTCATGGCAGACAAGAAGAATTTGCATTTGAGAATGAAGAGGTCTTTAATTGTTAACTGGAAAGATGTCAAAAGTCCTGTTGTGCAGGAATTTGCTCAAAATAAAAGTTGAGATTCAGGAGTATTTCCACTTTGGAAAGTTAGGCTTTCCATTTTGTTAAGCATTTAGGTAAAATATCAATAGATAATGTATCTCTGTATTTGCCAAGTATCTTCTTCTATCAGAGACTCCAAGATTACGAGAGACACAAGAAATTTGTAACAAAATTATGACCTGTCAAAGATATTCATTGTCTTTAGTAATGTGATTTTCCTTAATAGTTTCATTGTAACAGGACAGAATCAAGCACAGCAGTTTTAAGGGTTAAATAATCCTTACTCAATCTGAAAATCAACATCTGTTTGTCTTTCAATTACTCCACAACAAAGGTCTGGTAAGGGGCATTTATCTTTCACATTTTCTTATGATTGAAATAGTGTATCTGTCTGTCTTAAGTTACTACATATGTTGATGTGTAGGTGCTTTCCTTCCCTCATCCTGGAAAGGCAAGGTACTACCCATCCAACCAAAAGAAGGATGTCTCAAAGGGGAAAGCTGATGTAGAACCAGTTCTCACAAAAAATTATCAACATTTATGTCACAGGGAAAACACTGCACTGTGAAGATCTAAAGTTAAACTCTGGCCTCAGACCTCACTTGTACTGACTGCTGCAGTCATTAGATTACTCAAATTGAGTCTAGAGAAGTACACATGTACAAACTGCATGTTTGTATCAGAGTGAAACCTAACCTAATTTATCTAAAAGTTTCAGTTTCTCAGAATTAAATTCAGCCAGTATCTTAGTCTTGGTTTTTACCCTATCAGAGGAACACGGGATTGAACTGCAGGCCTGAACCCTTGCTCTATTAAGAATACCCCAGCTGCTCAGCTTACTGCAGATGAGCCAAAAGGGTAAATAATCAGATCACCAAGATATTCAACTCCAGCCTTCCTGTCTGATTATGAAATAGCACAGACTAGCCTTTCTCAGTGTAAATTTGCAGCAGAGAAAGCCACAAGGCTTTGGGGGTTTGTTGGGGCAGGGACACAGAAAACACAGGAGAGGTTCTTTAGGTGTAACCAGGCATCTGACCAAAATCAAATGCTGGGAAGAATCACTTGACAATTTCTTACATCACTCTTCCAAATAATCACTGAGTGTTCTCTTCAAGCTGATAACTCTCTTTAGAGCTAGATTCCTGTTCTGTTAGTTGTTAACTGTCTTATGTCAAGATGTGTTGACAAATATTGCTTTCTCTCGATCAAGGATGAACTAACCCTCCACAGAGATCTTCCCCAGAATGGAGCTGTGCCATGTGCTTGCTCAAATCACAAAGCTAAATCTCTTTTGATTTTCTCTCCAGGGACATAACTCATTTCACTGCCTCTAGCACTACTCATGCTCTAGCTCACCCCTTCAAGGGGTCCTTCAAACTGGCTTATGACCCAGATGTGTTTCTATCCAACACCTGAATTCAAGCCAGAGGTTCTGACTACCATCTAAAACTCCATCTGTTTGCAATAGTCTAACAATACCTTTGCCTTGTTTTTTGCCCTTTTAAATCTGTTCCATAATTTGTCCTTTCAGTGTCTCCTTTTATTTCTGTATTCTAGAAATCTGTCACCAACACACATCCATGGGATTCACCATGGGATTCATTTGCTTATGGCAGAAAACAAAGCACTGACACAAATCCTCCCAGTGCTAGTTCTGTATTCCTTCCAGCATCTGTAGCTTTACAAGAAACTATCCCCTAAATTATTATTATTTAAGTTCAGTCAGTTCCTAGGAAATTAAAATCGTAACAGGGCTAGTCACAGAACACACAGAGCATGATCTGTATTGCTGCTTCTGGTTCTTGCCTACTCATGCTACTGTCAGGACTCACTGAGAGAAATGAAAAAAACAAAGTTTACTTCAGGTTCCATTATAAACATTAAAGAATTACTCAGGGGGTGGGAAGGGATGTTTCCTTTGATTTTCAGAAGAGTCAGATGGAACCCATAATAAGCAGAAACAAAAGTGATCTCTTCATGGAAGTTTTTTAGGGGGATATTGCAAAATGCACAGAAAGAAAAGGGTTTTAAAGTAGCTTTTGAAGTTTCACACAAGTTTTTAACAGCGCAGGGCATTCATTAACAGCTTGACCACAGTGCTGTTAAAATTTACCACACACTTGCAAACATTATCTAACTGGCACAAGAATACTCTTACACACTTGTTCTTAGGATGAATGGCTCTCCTAACTCTTTTTTTCTTGGGACAGAAATCCCCAGAGCAGCCAGTGAACTTGTATCATAAGCAGATGACAAAAGCACATCTGACTGCAAATGCAAGAAGCATTCTGCCAAAAAGCAGTGACTGACAAAATGCATTGCCATAAAGAAAAAGCTCTTTGAGTTAAAGCTACTCCAGGCGTGCACAAAAGCACATTAGTAGCATCTGTCAACCTTATGAAATATATTTTGAGCCTGGCTCCCTAAACAAACATGACATATGCTATTGTAATGTCTCTCTTTTAATAATCTTTGAAAGCTTTAGCCAGTTTCAAAAAAAATTGCAGAGTTATTAAGAGATATCAAAGATATAACATAGCTAGATATTTTTGTGAAAAAGGCAGTTAAAAAGAAAGAAGCCCAAATTAGAGCTCCTAGTGAAGAAATTACCTAACTTGGGATAGTATTTCTTCAAAGACAATGGTCACACAAAATCACCCAAGTATGGTCAACAGACTTCCAAAATTCAGTGGGTTAAGTGGTACCCAATCAACAAGGGAAACGTGCCTGAGTGGTCTAGGAAACCTAAATGACTTAGATTAAAGAAAACTTGAGGCAGAACTGACTTTCGGAAACAAAAAAAACAAAAACAAAAAAACCCCCAAACAAACAGGAAATGAAGCAATAGAAAAGCTGTCTTCCAATAATGTGAGGTTCTGGCCCAACTCAGAAGATGCTGAAGTCAGTGGCTATCAAGAAAATGAGAATTACTGACTCTGTTAGACAGGGAAAGAGATGAGCAGCGCATCTCAAAAAGGAAGGAACAGCGACTGCTGAAATCCCACTGGGGAAAGCCCTCAGTCAAGGAGACTGAAAGAACTTGAGTGTGAAGATGCTCAGGCCCTGCTCATGCCAGCATTAAGACACCATCCTCCAGGCTGGCCCAGGAGTCCAAATTAGGGACAAAATCTGAGTCACTCGATCATATTGTACATCTCAGAAGCAGAGAGATCGGTCCCACGTTACCTTCCTGACGTAGGAAACAGCATCTTCCTCAGTGTACACCTCAGCACTGACCCCCCCCCTCCTGCGCCGCGCCTTCACCACCGGGTTGGGAGGCGGAGGGGAGATCTCATCGTCGTGAGAATCCGACTGGGAGCTGGATTTCTGCCGAGCCAGTATTTGCTTGCATTCTTCCTGCAAGGCAAAAAGAGACAGTAAAGCATCTCTTACCCACGGATACAGTCAATTTGCCCTTCTTTTATGACTATCGGCAACCCCTTCACTTCTACCTTTGGGTGACTGTCAATTTGCACTGCTGAAAGCAAATTACAAATTTAATGAGAGTAGCATCAACTACAATGTGTGTACAAGCACCATCACCCCAGGGCTCGACCTGTTCAACTCTTTCTTACACATCATGGCAACCACTGTATACAAAGTGCAGGCGTATCTTTGCAGCTACTCCTGGCTGAGATAGAAGAACAAACCTCTTTTGCTTACTCTCCAACATCACAGCTGTTATTTTCTCAGTTGGCTTGTACATGTCGTTGTCTCCTGTACAGACAACTTGACAGAAGTCACACGCTGATGTATTAGATAAGTTTCTTCATCTTGCTCTGCTTTGCAAGCTTACTATCACCACAAACAACAAAGATGCTCCCTACTCCAGAATTTCTGCCATACAACTGATTTATAATCAAAGGGACTCCTTCCAAGCAAGTAAGATCCAAGGTAGGCTCCAGAGGACTATGAAAGATGATTGCTGGCACAGCACCAGCTGGCCAATACGGAGGTTATTCTCCAAATTTCATGCTTGTGGAACAGAGAAGAAAATAGGAAGGGGAATCCCTGAAGAGAGAGTAGCAAGAGTAGGAAACAGTACAGAAAACCTTCAAGAAAGGAGGTCAGAGTTGCAAAACTGTCAATTCATACACTGATTTTGACTTCCAAAGGACAGAGACAAACCAGATTACCCATAATTATAGTATATTCCCAGAGCCCCACGTTCTGTCCCTCAGCTTCCTGGGATGTGAGGGAAAGCATAAAGGAGTAAAATTTCCTTTGCATCATCCATGTCTGTCAGCCAGAGGAACGGGGGCCTGTCTGCTCAGAGCCAGACCTCCTTCTCACCCCCTGGCACCCCTCAGCCACACCACAACAGACTGCCTCTGCTGCTTCACCAGAGCCTTCTAGGCTGGCTCACTCTAATCTTCACTCACCCAGGGGAGAGCCAGAGATGGGGTGGGCCATATGTTCTGTTCCCTGGCACAGGAAACCAGAGGGCATGAGCAGGAGGACACAGGCACTGCAAGAAGGCAAGCTGGCTGGTGCAGCAGCAGCCCGGTGTTTCATCTGCTGTCATCTCCTCTGTGTAGGCAAACCCCACAGCCTGGTAACCCCAGTGTTTTGTTGAGGGATGTACACATGGCCATCATCCCACGACTCCCTGAACAACCCCAGTATTTTTCAGACAACTCAGCTCAGCAGCACTGCAGGCTACCCAAAAGAAAACACAGCAACGCTGAGATCCTTGCAAACCCCATAACCCAACATTCCTTTGACAGGGATGCCAGAACCTGGCCTCTGTCCTACAGGAAATTTCCAGTGAGACTTTCCATTTAGAGCTAGGACAGGAGTCAGTGGAGGAGGGAGCATTTGGGAGCACCAGCACGAGTGGCAGATCACCAACATCACCAGCTGGTCTCACTGACAGAGGAAGTGAGTTATCCACAGCTCATGAGGTATGGCACCAGAAAAGGGCACTACAGAAAACTGGCACAAGCTCACAACTTCTAAGCTTACAAGAAAAATGAATGATTAATATATGTTTTGTCATTGATGTTTACAGCAAATCTAGTCATGCCACTTGCCTTTTCTGGTCTTATTCCAGTTTCTTCCTGCACCATCACTGACACTGCCCTTCTCGTTAACCTCTGACACGAGTCTTTGGTGCACTATTGCTACTTGAAATAAATAACTGAACAGTATTTCCCGTGCTGCATGACTCAAAGTAACAAGTCACACATTCTTGTTTTGAAGAAGGCACCACTGAAATATTTAGGAGACAAGCTCAGAGATAAAATGCAGAGGGCTGGCTAAAGATCTGACTTCTCAAGATCCTGACCTGCCTCAAAAAGTGCCAAGTTCTTTCTGAGATCAGTTGGGTTTTAAAATTGGTTTACAGCTCCAAAATCCCCAGGCCACAATACAGCTGAGCTCGGTGCTGTAACCAAAAAACAGAATTTCAGATGTATTGAATCCTCACTGAAACTTTTTCATTTCCCATTCAAATTTCAAATAGCAGCACTAGATATGTAAAAAATTACTCAGCTAGATTTTCCTATTGTGTAAGAACTGCAAATCAGCATTCTCATCAACTTCTTCCCTACTTCTCTCTGTCTCAAGATTCCTTAATTACAATCAAGCAAAATATTTCAAATAAAAACATGTGCTATATATTACCATTATATTTAATATCTAGTGTTTAAAAATGAAAGCTATGACTGAAGAATTTCAAATAACATTACTGACTATTGCAGTTTATGCATCCCTGACAGTGTTCATGGTCTCTGATTATATTAAATGAACACAACCAAATGCACCTTCTTCATGGGCTTAACTGAAAAGTAGTGAAGACCTTTCTGAAGAATGACAGCTGAAATTTAACTAAAAGGCAAGTGCAACAAGAGGGCAGTCCGGTAACTAATGGTGTGCAGCATTTACACAGGTCTTTTTATACACAGCATATTTACTCAGAGAGAAGAGTAGTAGTTTGCCCATTTGAATATAAAACACACTCTTCTTTTTCAGTACACATTGCATAAAAGCCACTTCCAAGGAATTAATAAATAATATCTCCCCTGCCCCAGCACAGATTTATATACAAAAGAAAGCTCAGTGAGATAAAATTAATACTACAAAGCATGCTCTTAAATACTTTTAGAAGCCAAAAAGATATTAAAGGATTATAAAAGTGAGTTACGGTGTGATTCATTTTAAAAGGAAGTCTCTTCACTACAAACTCCTTTTATATAAACAGCAGGCAGTTGACTGGCTGGCTTTTCCACACGCCGCTATTTGTAGTCTGGGAAGGATCCCCATTCCTGAGCTAGAGCGTGCCTTTTGGAAATAAAAGCATTTGCTCTGTCCTGGGCTGAGCTTTCAGAAAGACGTCTTCCACATATCCTGGGGTAAAACTGCACAAACACAGCAAATGTTTGAAAGGAGGAATGAACTGTCTCAAGAAGAGTTCTTCAAACACTGATCTTCAGACGCGGCTTGATGTGAATCCCTGTGCAGAATTCAGATTCAAGTAAACACCTCATCATCTTTTGTTGTCATGACAACAAGTGATATCTCTTTCTCTCTCTCTTTGGATGGCACTGATAAACCATAATCATATTGCCCAATTATGTCCACCTTCAAATGAGAAAACACATGGAAGACACAACTGCAAGACAGTGTAACTGCCTTTGATCATTGCCTCAAATTGAAAGGAAGAAGAACCAATAAATACAATTGCAGTGACCAATTTATCTTTTGAATGTCTGCTTTCAGCTACAAGAGGCTGAGGTATAAACCACAGTGTTGGGGAAGATGAAACAGGAAAGCCTTGGAAATATGATTGCCTGACAAAAGATTTTGGGAATATGAAAACTACAGGCAACATCGAAATGAAAGCCACTTTTGAAATACCATGTCTTAGTTACTAAACAACTAGAAAACAATGGTATGGCCACTGAAGTAATCCCCTTTTGATTGAACAATACCCTCTGCTAGCAGGCAGGTCCAAGGGTCAGAGCAGACCCTACTAGCTCAGCAGAAGGGGTCCAAAGAGTAGTTTTTAGAAGTTAAGATGTAACACTCTATGGTAATATAAGAACTCTTATAGGCTGTATGTAAATGCTATAGGATTTGTATCTTGTATTAGATTGGTTAGTGACAATTAGAATATTCAGTACAGAAGATGATTTATTGTATTGTAACCAGGACTTCAGACATTCTCATTCTCTCTTCACTTCTACTTCAGACTTTCTCATACTTCTCTCTTCCACTTCTACTCTTGCTCTTACACCCTCTCTCTCTCTCTCACCCGTTCACTCTCTTGCTCTCTTGGGCCTGCTCAGAGCTGAGTCTAGCAGCTCTGAGCAGTGCCCCAATACCCACGCCCTTTACAATAAACCGGCTGTGTCCCGAGACCTGCCTATAGAGATCTCTCGTCTCCATCCGTTACCGTCTACGTCCGGCCGTCCCGACTGGACCCCACACCCAGAACCTACACCACAGGAATTTAGCATGCTGTCTTCAGCATCTCTCTCAGACTATGTTTCCATGAGTTCTTTATGAGTTTAAGCACTGCAAGTGAGGCAGCCACAATGATGAGACAGTTTTTAGGTTTACCCTTCCTTTCAGACCACTGCTGAAGAGCACACACACTTCCTGAGCCAGAAGCTTTTTTCCCTATCAGCTGGAGCATTTCTAAACAGAAGTTCACTTCCTCTCTCAGTCTCTCCTTTCAGGCTTTGTCACTACCTGAAAACTCAGATGAGCTGAAGGAAGGAAAGCACCTAAGGAGGCTCCAAATCACTGTGCAGCCTTACAACAACATCCCAAGAAGACCTTTAAAAGCAAGTCAGACATTTGATATCAAAGCTCAGTATCTCTGCTCTGCCTCCTACAATGTATTCATTGAATTCTAAAACAACACCACCAACTACACTCTAAATGATTTTTTTTCCCCTCAGGCACATTCATAAACTTTTCTGACTGACAGACCTGGATTATTCACAGAAAATGTGCAGGAAAGTTCATGCACAGGTAACTAATCTCCCTTTGCACTGGAATTGACCCAGAGGAGATGCTCTCAATCCAGCAGGGTTTCTAACACCCCGCACTACTCCTGGAGACTGATGATTTATAACAACCAATAAAGGCCAAAGGCAAAGTACTTTGCTTTGCTGGAAGCACAGGAGTGACTGATGCCATCACTAAAAGCAGGGAAAATCTGGGAGATGTTAATGTTCTTTCCAGTCTTATCTTTGCCACAACTGACAATCTTTATGATCATTCAGCCTTGTTATTCACACAATCCCAACTGTTGTTCCACTGCCTTCCCCCTGGTACATGCTACCATGCACCATGAACAATGCTTTCTTCCACAGCACTTCTAAGAAATATCTCTTAACATCCACTCCCTACAATCCTGCCAAGGTATTTACCCACTCCATAGTTATCCTCCACTTTGATTACTATTTCTGCATCCTCCCAGATCCATCCATCTCAGTTCATTCCCAATTTCCAATCTAGGCAAAATTGGCCTGCCAAAGCTCTGCCTACTCTGATGACACTCAGCTGCATCGCTGACCTTCCTCATACCCTTCACTGCCATTGTTTTACCTCCTGCAATTTGTTCACACTTCCTGTCTTCCCCACCACCAGCGTCTTCAGCATCTCAACCCATCACCACCTCTTCCCTACATACGCCTCACAGCAGTGAGAGGTTATGTTACAAAACACAGACCCTATTTTTGATACTTAAAAGCTTATATAATCAAAGAGAATCATAGCCAACACTTCTGATTAAAATCCAGCCAAGTAACAATGTATGCACACATAGCTTGTGTAAGAGACAAGCCCACAGAAGAGTGGATTAAGTAACCTGATGAATGTAAGACAGGGGAGCTTGAGATGTGAAACAAAGACAGCTTCCAAGCAGAATTCCCTCTGTGTTCCATCATTGCACTCTGTTTTTGTTAGGTTTTGACTTTGGGACTGGGAAAGCTACTCACACTTGTGGACAAAAAGTAAGCAGGGATCTCAGCTCTAACATGCTCCACACAGGCTCATAAGAGCATGGGCTTGCTTATAACTAATTTTATTTCTTAGGAAAAAGCTTTTTCTCTTTCTGCTCTTATTCCCTTCATCCTCAACCCTTCCCTCAGCCTCCTGCATGTAGGAAAGTTTGCCTGAGGGGACTTTAAAAATTCACCTCGTTTTCCTTTGCCTCTTCCAAGAAAACTGTCACCTCTCACAACACTGCCTGGGGCTGACTCTGGCAATCACAGAGGTCCCACCTGAGCTGATTTTCATCCAGCTCTTCCCAGTACTGATATCACAGGAGAGGCAGGAGCAGAGGCTGGACAAGCCTGCTCAGAAGTGCAGTCACACAGCAAGGGCACCTGGTGCTCCCACTGTTGTTTCCATCAGCATCTCAGGTATGTTCCTGCATGCTTCACCAACAATTCTGACCACCAAGGAGATACCACCCAACTGCTCTGCAAGCTTGAAACAATACAGAAATATTTGTCTTTTTAGGCTCTACAAAACTGCTTAGTTAATGCATTTTTTCTGTAGTTGTTTCTCCATGTGATTTTGCTTCTAATCCCTAGCCTCTCCCCAGCTTATCTGAAAGGAATGAGCTATACTTTGCATAATAATAACCCATACTTTTAAGAATAAATTTCATTGGTTTAGACAGGTTCTGGTGGAAATTACTGATTGAAGAGCTCCTTTCTGTGGTAAAATACAAACACTAGGAGAGAATACTCTTGCAGAAGAAAAGCCTGGTGCTCCGATTTTGATGCTCGAACACCTTTAGTTCTGAAACCCCCTATGGAAAGGAAATAAAGTGTATTTTACTAACCGAGGACGCATTTGTGGTTTATTACACACTTTCTCTTCAAGGCCAGCTCCCGGCAGAGCTGTCACGCCTTGCGCTGTCCTGCCCGGGGCCGCCAGAGGCAGCGCCTTCTGCGTTAATTCATTGCGGATTCTTGAGTTCACGTTTCCCCCAAATTCTCTTTCCCATGGTACCGTAAGACAATGCGGCGTCAGCCCGGATCCATAAGAACACTGCCGATCTACAGACTGTACTTTTTTTAGAGCAAGGCAGTGTTTCCTGAACGTGCTGAGCGCAGCAGAAGGGGCCGGGAGGGAGCTCAGGTCCAGAAGGTACCAGCAAAGCCCAGCTCAGCTAGCACAGCCCTGCTCTGAAATATCTCACATGCAAATGGCTTCAGCAAAGCCCTCGGCAATGCCTTAACACATCCTGCAGGTTCCTGCTGCTTCCTCTTCTTTTGTGCCATTTTCTTCATTAGTTCTGCTCTTTGTCCTAATTCTCTGCTGTGGAACAGTTGAGCTTAGCCTGGCAAGACAACTCCACCTTTGATCATATAATCATGGTTCTAAACAGCCTGACACTATGAAATTTTTGCAGTCTCGGTATGGCTGAAAACACAAAAACATTGCCAGTAATCTCCCAGTAATTAACTTTTTCGCATAAAACAACAACCAGAGATAAAATATGGGTTCCATGTTTTTTCTGCTATGCCTTCTTTAGTCCTCAAGTAAACAGGACTTAATTACAGCTGTTAAAATAATGCCACAGTCTCTTAGCTAACATCTATTCCCTCACTCCCAAAAAACCCAGTTACAATCCCTAAGGGAAAGGTTTTCCTCACTCCATCCACCAAGGTCTACACAGTCACAGGGAAACGTAAAACAGATCGTTCAAAGGAAACATCACAGGCTTTAAAATCTAAATTATCTAAACTGTTTTCAACTATTTTCTGTGCTCAAGGGCATGTTACAGATTTTCACAAAGTAACTGTTAATGTGATCAGAGTAGATGTCATCTTGAAGTCCATCGGTCACAGCATATAAAAGTGACTTGCAAACTTCAGAATATAGAAACATAGGCTGCTTCCCAGCAATTACTGGCAACTTAAGCAGGTCCTGCCAGTATTAAGTGAACAGAAAATGTGTATTAAAGTTCTCCCACAATTATTTTAAGAGTTATGATTTTTTATATTGTACTTGATACAAATAAGCTGCAAAGTTAGAAAGGCATTAGGGGGTGTCTAACATTGGCACTCCTTCAGAATCAAACATTAAGCATCAAACCTCAGTATCCAGCACTTTATTCACGAGTATTTATTCATGTTCTCCCTTTACAGCCCCCTCAGGCCATGTCCATGCTGTGAATCAAGAGTGGCCCAGCCATGGAGCTGAACATTAGCCCAAGACAATCCCCATCCCTCAAGCATTACCTCATTCCCTGGCTCTGCTCTCAGCTGCTCGTACCAATTCCTGCCAAAACAAACCTGCTCCCAGACGTGTTAGACCTAAGAATGATACCTGGAGCCAGTTACTGTGTGGGGGTCAGGGGTTAGTCCCCAGCCCATTTTCATTTAGCAGCAGGCTGAAGGAGGCAGTGGACCCAACTCTGATGTCATCAGAAGGTGAAAAGCATTTATGATCTGCTCTGATCTTGCATATCATAATAAATCTTGCTTTTATGAGTTGATTTTATGAGATGAAGTTAAGAATTAGCAAAATTAAACACACTTTTTTTTTTATTAACCTCTGAGGTAGCTCCAGTACATTGACGTGGATCAAGCTCTACTTGTTTTCTACAAGCCCATTTTTTAACCACTTGAAAAATATCCTACACTTCATCTCTAAACTTCCCACATGATTTTTTTGACAGATAAACTGCTCTTCTACTGCTCTCTTCACTGGAACGTGTTGTTTAGCTTAATGAGTTTGGAAAATAATCCCAAAATATGACACTTAGGTGGAAAAATGCATGACTTTGTTTAGAAAATCATGCTTAAACCCAAAGATTTTCACTCCTCTGCCTAAAAAGGACCAAAATTCAAGGAGCTAATAGCAAATGTGATGTGTCAGTATTGCACATTTACAAAAATCTAATGAACAGTTGCTAAATTCACAATTCCATTAGGATTCCTCAAACTACCTGTATATGACAAGTGCATAAAAACAGGATAAAACTTATTGAAAGAATTCTCTATCTTTAGAAGTCTTCCTTCAACTGTTCTCGTGCAACCAACTAAGTCAAAATATTATCCTACAGCAGAAAATCCTTCACAGTGCAATTCATCCCAAGGAAGTCCTCGGAGATGGTTGGGCAGCAAGAGAGTCAGACTTCTGTAGGAGCAAGAATTACAGTGCTGGAAACCTCCAGAAGCAGCCTAAAGCCTCCAGGCTCAGCAGGCTTGGCCCCCAGGCTGCTCTAGAGAGGCAGTGCCAAGATTGTGTCCTCCCACAGCAAGCACAATATTCCCTGCAGCTGATGCCTTGATGCTTCTAAATCATCTTCCATTTTGAGACAAGTGATATCCATCAGCTCCCGTGCTGGCATCCTGATTGATGTCCTACAGCATTCTGGTATCTGCTGTTCTTTGGGAAATAATAGGAGATCACATGAAAGAAGGTGTAATTTCTCAAGGGTAGGAACTGCCCCCCTGTCTCAGGTCTGTGTACTGTGTTAACATCAACAAAGCCAAACTCTCCCAGTACAACTCCTGAAGAAATCCCTCTAGGAATGGAGCACATTCCATAATACCACAGCATATTTTAACTTTTTTTTTTTTTTTTTTTCAAGAATGGTGTTTATCCTTCTTTTCAAGAAGTCCAAAATTCCAGGTTACGATGGATAATAATTCACAACTCAGTAACAGAAATTCAACAATTTCAACTCTCTGGAAATGGGTCTTAGCTGTCAGAAGTTTAGAATATAGAGAATTAAGAGACTGTTTCTTTTCCATAATAAGCATTACAATTAAAAACCATCTTGTACTTTGTGCCCCTCTCTGATATCCCAGGCTGCCACCAAAATGCAATGTTTGCATTTTTTTAAAACTACCTGAATTTGGCATATACTTACCTATAGAAAAATGCATCTGAAAAGCAGAGTGGGATGTATTAAATGTTTTACATCACTGGTAATATACCAGCCTTAGGTATTATTCACTCCTGAAGGAAGAAACTACTAAACCTTATCTCTTAGTCTTACAACAACACTTGCTCACACAACGTGCTCTTCCTGCAAAGACACCTGCAGGCTTTAGAAAGAATTTGTCTGGGAACATTCTAAAATGTTTCCCTCTCTCTACACTGCTTTTGAAAACAGTCACAGTAAGTGAGGTCTCTCTTAATGCATCCCTCATCAGAGAATCACAGGATAGGCACTGCAGACAGGAAGAGCAGTGAAATTAAATAGATTTTGACAACTTGCTGGTTCCCTGATTTTGTTCAGTTTTAGGGGAAGGGAAAACCCCACCACCGGACACTGGAATAGACAGGGAACAGCATCTTTTGCACGCACAGGCAGCTTCTTCCAAGAGATGAAAGTTCAGGATACCATGTCTCACAACACAAAGTATGCTCACAGTTTGGGTCATTTTTAACAAGTGCAGTTTGATGAGATATTATAATCTTGGTGTTATGCACAAAAATTTCTAAACAATAGCCAATGTTAGGTTAGACATCCACAAATGAAGGGTTGGGGGTTTTTCTTTTAACACTTTGCATTTTCACAGTTGCGCGATCATTTAAAATTTGAAAGAAAGAAATGTACCAAAACATTTGAAATCTTTACACAATCTTTTTCATTTTATAAATGAAACGTAAAGTCACCTGAAAACCACTGACCTTTTCTAATTTTTCAAAGTGTTCTCTGAGGAACTTCATGGGTCGATCTGGCTTTGCTATACAGAGGTTTACAATGCATTCTTTTAAAATCTGTTGGATGTTGTGTTTCTGAACATAGAGTTCACATCCCTTCAGGCTCTCATCTTCTTCCACATTGCAGGAAGCAGCAGCAGCCATCTTCAGGCTTGTAAACAGAAAACACGACCTAGGTAAGAAAATGGTGCAAGAAAGAGATAAGAGACAGTTCCCAAATCCTTTGTCAGAGAGAGCTGAAGGAGGAAAAACGTTTTAATATTGCCTGTTGCCTATTCAGGACCTATTGAATTTGAATGTCTTAATGTTCTGGGGCTGTACGTGGAAATGCTGAACAGTGTCATCTTTGTATGGTCAACATCCCACTAAGTACAAAAAGAGGATTTTAACTCCTAGATAGTGATCAATCTTTAGAAAAAAAACAACAAACCGGTGAAATTAACCATACGAGGTAAGGAGTTCCAAAGACACTATTAAATGACGGCGTAAAGCCTTGCTTTTCTCTCCCCATGAGGACCCCCTCCTGTCACCAGAAACCCAGCTTTCTGCTACAGAGATTTTTGGACAATTTTAGCATCTCTCCCTTTCCCAGCCAGCGACCCTTCGCGGCCCCGGGGAAACTGGGGAGGAGCGGGCAGAGCCCCCCGAAGGGAAGTGAGCCCTCCAAAGGGAAGTTCGGTGACACGGGGAGAGAACAGCCCCAAACCCTCCTTCTTTCCCCCAGCGAGGTTGTGACCCCTCCGTTACGAGCCCAGAACGCCAGGGCAGCTTTACCCCGGCCCCGGCCGCTCTGCCCGGCTCTGTGCATGCCGGGGGGCGGCCGGGGCTGTGCGGGGCTGTGCGGGGCAGGCCCCGGGCGGTTCCGAGCTCCGGGGAAGCGCTCCGAGCCCGGCCGGGCCATTCTGCCGCCCCTGTCCCTGTCCCTGCCCCGGTCCCGCCGCACCCGCTCCGCGCCCGGCCGGGCCCGGGGAACGGAGGGGCCGGTAAATACCTGGTGACCGGAGCCGGCTGAGCGGCGGCGCCTCCTCTGTCCTTGCCGGCGCTGGAGGCGGGGGAAGCCGCTCCCCCGCCGGTATCCGCACTGCAGCCGCCGCCGCCTCCGCTCCTGCCCGCCCGCCCGGGGCCGCGGGGCGCCGCGGGGACCCTCCTCCCGCTCCCGCACAAAGGCTCCGGCTCCGCCGCCGCTCGCCCGCAGGAAGTGCCGCCACCGTCACTCACCGGCGGGCGCGGCCTCCACCGCCGCCTCCGCCGAGAGGCGGCACGGACCCCTCCGCCCCGAACCGGACCGACCCCTCCGCTCCGAGTGGCACCGACCCCTCTACTCCGAACCGCACGAACCCCTCCGCCCCGAACCGGACCGACCCCTCTACTCCGAACCGCACGGACCCCTCCGCTCCGAACCCGCACCGCACGGACCCGCTCCGAACCGCACGCACCCACAGGGGATGGAAGGACCTGGCCTGGCTGCTCCGCACCGCCAGGCTGGCCGGGGAAGACGGGCCTGGCCACAATGGACAGTGGCCTGGCCATTAAGTACAAGCCTGGCCACGAAGGACAGCCTGGATGTGTAAAGTGGCCAGACCATGAAGGATGGGCATGGCCATGAAGGATGGGCATGGTCATGAAGGATGGGCATGGTCATGAAGGACAATAGCCTGGCTATGACATCTGGCCTGGCCAGGAAGGATGGCTTGGGCACAGAGGACAACCTGGCCATGAAACCTGTCCTGACCATCATGGATGATGAGCTGGCCGCCAGGGACAGGCTGCTGAGCCAAGGCAGGCGCACCGCAGCGCTGTCTGTGGCACGGGAGCCGCCAGCCCTGCTGTGCACCCACAGCTCGGGAAGGGCAGCGCACCAGCTCTGTCCGTGGGTATTTAGAGCAAAGCCATCACACCCAGAAGCACCTCTATGGAAGGCCATGAGGAGTGTGGTCACAGCTGGGACTCAGCCATAGACCAGCACGTGCTGTCAAGAATACTCCGATGCACGCTTGTATTCCTTCTGTTCCCAGGAAATTCACATCCGTGGTTCCCATAGAATAAAGGGTGAAACGGGACTCCGAAAGATCACAGTCAAGCTAGGAGAAGCATAACAAGAGAATAAACTCTGCTGGTAAACACAGGGCTATTTTAAAAGAATAATTTGAATTAGTTCTGTAGTTTATTGCACTTCAGATTCGGTGTGATCACTCAAGAAAAGCGCCCTGAGAATCCTTTTGGTTTGATGTGTGTTCCTTGCAGTCACCAGAATAGAGAACAAAAACATGAGGTTGTGTAAAGTACATGTAAGCACAATATGAACACAATGTATATACACATTAGCTAACATAAATAAACTCTAAAAAGTATATAACGCTGTTACAGAAACTGGCGACTTCCTGCCCGTGCTGTTTGATCCCTCCAGAGAAAAAGCAGCAGGGGAAGTGATACATGTGAAAGTGGCCGGGCACGGAGCCTCCGGCGCTGCTGCCTTCCCGTTCCCCTCAGCCCTCCCACCACCCGCGGGCTTTTCCCAGCTTTGCACCGCTCGTTCCCCGTGATACAGCAGCGGGTCCCCGCTGCCGGTACCGGCTCAGCCCTCTGAGCCCTCCGCCCGCCTCCCCGCGCTCGGCCGAGGGGCCCGGGACGCGGCGGAGGCGGCTGTCACCCCGCTCCGCCCTCGTCCCCTGTCCTAGCCCTGTCCCCTCACTCCGGTTCGGTCCCCCCCTTCTATCTCTGTCCTTGTCCCCTCTGTGTCCCTGTCCCCCGCTCTATCCCTGTTGCCCTCTCTGTCTCTGTCCCCGTCTCTTTCCCACGCTCTGTCCATGTCCCTCCGCTCTATCCCATTCCCCGGCTCTGTCCCTCGGCTCTGTCCGTGTCCCGGTGTCTGTCCGTGTCCCGCTGTCTGTCCCTGTCCCCGCTCTATCTCTGTCCCCCTCCCTCTCTCTCTCTGTCCCTGTCCCTGTCTCTTAACCACGTTCTGTCCATGCCCCTCGGCTCTGTCCCTGTCCCGGTGTCTGTCCGTGTCCCGGTCTCTCTCCGTGTCCCGGTGTCTGTCCCTGTCCCGGTCTCCGTCCCTCGGCTCTGTTCCTGTCCCGGTGTCTGTCTCTGTTCCCCTCTCTCCCTGTCCGGATGTCTGTCCCTGTCCCGGTGTCTGTCCGTGTCCCCGTGTCTGTCCGTACCCCTGTCCCAGTGTCTGTCCCTGTCCCGGTCTCTATCCGTGTCCCGGTGTCTGTCCCTGTCCCGGTGTCTGTCCGTGTCCCTGTCCCGGTGTCTGTCCCTGTTCCCCTCTCTGTCCCTGTTCCCCTCTCTGTCCCTGTCCCGGTCTCTGTCCGTGTCCCGCTGTCTGTCCCTGTTCCCCTCTCTGTCCCTGTTCCCCTCTCTGTCCCTGTCCCGCTGTCTGTCCGTGTCCCGCTGTCTGTCCCTGTTCCCCTCTCTGTCCCTGTCCCGGTGTCTGTCCGTGTCCCGCTGTCTGTCCGTGTCCCGCTGTCTGTCCCTGTTCCCCTCTCTGTCCCTGTCCCGGTCTCTGTCCGTGTCCCTGTGTCTGTCCCTGTTCCCCTCTCTGTCCCTGTCCCGGTGTCTGTCCGTGTCCCGCTGTCTGTCCCTGTCCCGCTGTCTGTCCCTGTTCCCCTCTCTGTCCCTGTTCCCCTCTCTGTCCGTGTCCCGGTGTCTGTCCCTGTTGCCCTCTCTGTCCCTGTCCCTGTCCCGGTCTCTGTCCGTGTCCCGCTGTCTGTCCGTGTCCCGCTGTCTGTCCCTGTTCCCCTCTCTGTCCCTGTCCCGGTGTCTGTCCGTGTCCCTGTGTCTGTCCCTGTTCCCCTCTCTGTCCGTGTCCCGCTGTCTGTCCCTATTCCCCTCTCTGTCCCTGTTCCCCTCTCTGTCCGTGTCCCGCTGTCTGTCCCTGTTCCCCTCTCTGTCCCTGTCCCGGTCTCTGTCCGTGTCCCGCTGTCTGTCCGTGTCCCGCTGTCTGTCCCTGTTCCCCTCTCTGTCCCCGGTATGGCCGTAAAGCGCGCGCTCTCCGTCGCAAACGCCCCGCGCGTCCCTGGCGACGCTGCCGCGGCCCCGCGGTGCCGGGAACATGGCGGGGGCCGAAGCGGCGGCCGCGGTGTCGCAGGCGCTGGCGCGGCCCCTGAGCCTCCTCCAGCAGCCCGACTGCGGCCGGGCGGCGCGGCTGCGGGCGCTGGAGGACATCCGCGCCGAGCTGCAGGGCCGGCCGCTGCCGGGCGCGGTGCTGCAGGAGGTGTTCGCGGCGCGGCTGCTGCGGCCGCTGTCGCGCTGCCTGGCGGGGGACGCGGCGGAGCGGTGCCGGGAGCTCGCCCTGGAGCTGCTCCGCCACGGGCTCAGCCACGGCGAGCGGCCCTGCGAGGCGCTGCCCCGTGCTGCTGCCGGCCCTGGCCCAGCGGCTCTGCCCGCCGCAGGGCGCGGAGCCCAGCGAGGAGCTGCGGCTCGGCCTCGTGCAGCTGCTGAGCCTCCTGCTGCAGCGCTGCGGCGCCTCCGTGGCCCCCTACCTCGGCGACATCGCCCGCATCCTCCAGGCCACCCTCCTCGACCACTATGCCGAGGTCCGGCGGGAAAGTTGCGGGTGTGCCGTGGCCTTGCGCCCGGGCCGTGCCAGGTGGGGCTGAGGGTTGGGCAGCGGGGGGATGATGTGATGGGGGCTGAGGAGCGGACGCAAGGAGGGAACAGGGATGCAGGCAGGAGAGAGATGAGAGGTCGCGCACACCGTCACAGGTGTGCTTTACAGGGTTTGGAGGATCTCTTGGAGAGGATCCATGCCAGGAGTGTAGGCTGAGCTCTTAACGTGTGGGTAGTAGCAGGAGGAGGGGCTAGGGGAGGGTATGTGGGCCGTGTTCAGCTCTGATACTGGATAAAGTTAAAGCTGCCTGCTACATAAACACAGCAACATTAGTCAGGCTGCTGTTCATAGTGTTACAGAAATCATGTTGCTCCAGATCTGTCACTCACATAGAGAAAGAAATAGAATTACAGAACAGCGTTAACCTCCCACCCAAATGCATTAGTCCACCCAAAATCATCTTGTAGTGCCGGCCCCAGCAACTGTTGGGTGTCATGGATCAGAGAGTGGTTTGGGTTTGAAGGGACCTTAAAGATCATCTAGTTCCAACCCCTTACCATGGACAGGGATGCTGCCCACTATGGGAACTCACGTGGTTGATGTTTCTGCCTTTCTGCCCTAACAGAGCACTTCCATATGCAATCAGAGTCTCTGATAAAACCCTTAATGCAGACAATTTCCCACCAACACTACAGAGTTCGTGTTGATGTGATTCAGGCCACTGGAGCAGTGATACAGTTTGGGAATGGAAAGTCTGTGGATGATGTCCTGTCTCATCTGGCCCAGAGATTATTTGATGAGATTCCCAAGGTGTGCTTTTCTTCCTTCTTTCCTCAGTATTTATTTTAAATCTGTTTAAAACCCATCCCATGGGTGGCTTTCTTGGTGTTTCTCTCCCTGCTTCCCTAATTTTCAGGGATTTAATTCAGCTGAGGTCTGTATATATGTTTGTCATGGTTTAATCCCAGACAGAAATTAAGGACCACACAGCCCCTTGCTCACTCCCAGCTCATGTCACCTGTCCTGGCATTGCTCCCTCAGCTGTTTGTGCAGCTCCTCACTAGCAGAGCTTGAGACACCCAAAAGTCCTTGACTTAGGGTAAATTCTACTTAGCAACAAGTAAACGTCAGTGTGTTACCAGCATTGTTCTCGTACTAAATCCAAAAAGTAGCACCATACCAGCTGTTAACATGAGCTCTGTCCCAGCTGAAACCAGGACAATGTCCCACCCAGCCTTTATCAGTTGTAAGCTATCCCAGACCAAGGCTGGTGGCTGCTGTCTAGTTCAGCAGGGTGTTGATTGTAGGTACCTTTTTGTTCTATGGGTGCCTTCAATTCTGTCTTAAATTCTCTGTCACATCTCTCTGGGCCTTAATTCTATGGCCTTTTCAGATCCTTAACAAACATGGTATGGGTCCCTTTATAAGATGCAACTGAAGCAGTAATTTTAAAAGTAAGCATTCCTTTGTAGTAAACAGAGAAAATTTCCTTCCAAAGATGTGCTTGGCTAGATGCAAATTCCAGGGAAATGTACATTTCTTACATTCTCAGGAAGGAATTAAGCACGAGAATTTAGTTTTCTGAGTTAGGTTTGTATCTTGTCTTCCTCTCAGAGCTGTGCTTTTGTGCAGCAGTCTAAGACTGACTAAGCCAGAGTGAAAAATGAGAATGTGGTTCCTTGTGTGTTCCTTAAGATGCTTCCTGCAAGTGAGGAAATGCTGAGTTCTTGTAATTTATTCTGAGACTATTGATGTGCTTCTCGTGGTCTTATATACAGAGACCAAATATTATTTTTAGTATTTTTCTGTTATTTTCCTGACACATTTAAAATAGGTTTTTGTATCCCTGTAGGTACGGCATGCTGTAACAACTGTCATTGGAGAATGGTTGTTGCACCTACGAGACAGATACTCATATTTTCACAAGTTGATCCCTCTGTTACTTGGCAGCTTTAGTGATGAAATTCCTGAAAATATGTAAGTAGAACATATTTTCTTTTTTTTTTTTTTTTTTCCCCCTTAAGTAGATGTCAAAGAAGTGTTCCTAAGTTCATAGATGTCTTGCTTGGAGGACAAAACTCCCACTTTTGTTTGTTTGCTTGCTTTTTCTTAGACTGAAAATGTTAGCATTATCTTCAGTAACTTTTGTTATACTGTCCTTTTATGCTACATTCAATTAAGTGTGAGAGAAAAAAAGACAGGGGTGGACAGAGGCAGAATTATGCCTTGGAAGAAGAGGCCTCTGTCCACTGAGTACAAAAGAAGCATAAACTCTCAACTTAATGTGCCTAGGCTAAAGGGCAGGAATGCTTCATCTTTCAGCTGAATTTAAGTAGGCAACTTTTCCAGAAGTCTCATTTTAAACTGCTTTTCTTTTGGGGGCTTGGTGGTATAAAACTCTTATTTTATATCTAGGAAACTGGCTTGGACCTATTGGGAAAAGATAGGCTTGCAGTGGGAGAAAGAGAATGAAGAAGATTTGAAGGATAAGATGGATTTTAGTGTTTCACCATCTCATTATCCCAAAGGAGGTGAGTGTTGTGCTGAAAGTGGTTTTTGCTTGCTGAATAATCTCTAAGAGCTGCAGTGCAGTACTGACAGCAGAGCAGGATGTGTAATATTCATTACAACATGTAATATTAATGTAGAGAGGTACCACATATAAAAAATATAATAGATATAATTTATTTATATAAGATTATTTAAATTATTCCTGTTAAGTTTAAGTTTTAAAAACTGATTGTTCAATAACCTCATTAATTTTTTTCTTTTCATTAACCCAAAAATTCATTTTGGAGAATGTAAATGAGGCTGCCTATGCTGGAAAAAAGGTTAAGCAGTGGTGCAGAAACAGCAGTAAGTTCTACATCAACCAGCAGCCAGGTGCACCGTGGGCACAGAAATGACTGGAAAGGAAGGCAGGAGGAAAGAACCTGTGAGCTGAGTCCTTGAGTAATGAGTGCTGGTCACAGCATTAATGATCCACATAATTGCTGTGGAAGAAAAATTTGCAATGAAATTATTTCAGACTTCTCTGTGAGACACTGGGATGCTACCTAAAATCTGCCAGTGTACATGAAGAATGTGGGAACAGAGTAATTTCCTTTATTATACACAAAAGCCCCGAGATATGCAGAATGGATAGTTTACTTTTTAGTAGCATATGATTTATAGGTGGCTTTCAAACGTTGTGTTTGCAGTAGCTTGAAGCTTGTTTCCTGTCTTGGGTTCACAAAGTTAATGTTTAAAAATATGCATATGGAAGTTGGGGGGAGAGAGAGTTTAACTGGCTCATTTATTGATTTCTATGCTCATATTTAACTGAACAAAAACTCTTTTGGTGTGAAAGAACAGGTTCATGCTTGACTTGTGCCTACATGACAATCACATCACAGAATACCCAGCAGCAAAACCCTTTCCATGACAGTGGGTTCCGGAGTTCTTTCTTCTTTGAAATTACACTTCTTTTTTTTCTTTAAAGTTGTTTTACTCAGTGATGGTTGAATGAAAGGGGAAGTGCTTCATAATGGTGACTGGTTTGACAGAACTGTTTAGCTTTGAAGGCAGGCAAGTTGATCTGTCATCCTTCCCAATCTTTTTTCTTTCCTCCTTATTTTATACATAAGTTTACCTCGGGGGTTTGGAAATGCTAAAGAACACTTTTACTTCCACTAGTCATGGCAGAAACATATTTCTTCTTCTGGCAGTCAGGGAATCTTTTAACAGACATAAACTGATGAAGTTGAGTGTCTAAGCTCCAGTCACTTATTTTGCAATGGCCATGATATAGTGAAGGCCATAAAAGGTTTGATATCACTGTCCTTGGAACAGTGATTACCATTTGTACAGCTGATGGGGTTACCTCGGTCAGTTTTCTCTTGATGTGTGTTGGGGTTTGTGTGTGTAAGCTTTTTTGGTGGGGCTTTTTAGAAAGTGACATCTACCAATTACTTCATAATAAATGATATGTGATCTCCCAGATAATCTTCTTAGCACAATAAATATGCTTCATGAATTTGGGCAGCATTCCAGCCCTACATTAAACTGAATTTTCATGCATTTTTCTTGGTAGAATGATGCAGTTAAGGCTTGAATGTGACATGTGTGTGTATTTATATATATGTGCACATGTAACTAAAGAATATTTTAAAGAAATGACCTGAAAATTTTGGACTTGACTCCCAATTTAATGGTGACTTTTAGGTATCATTTCTTGCTGCTTGTCTTTACTTCAAAATTGTAAGTCTTATTAATGGTCAGGCTTGATGTGACAAATAGAAGAAAAATCAGGGGAAAGGATGATTGGCTGCTTAATCCTACAGGTACAAAACTTTATCAGAGACACTAATACACCTTAGTTCTGAGTCATAATTTGTGGTGTCCTACCACAGACTGTGTATGGTTGTTACTGTATGTGTCCTTTCTGTTTGCTCTCCACGAACATTTGGTTGGTTTGGTTTTTTTGGGAGGGAGGTTTGTGTTGTTTTTTTTTTTTTTTTTAATATGATAATGATGTATTTTAGCAATTTTTTTATTTTTAGCCATTTCTTCTGACTTAGGTGTACTGGAATATTTTTTTCCAACTATGAGTCTGTAGTAGATTTTACTTAAGTGGCTTTGTCCAGCTGTCAGACTAATGGAGCTGCTGTAGGAGCCCCCTGCTTTGATCTCCCAGTGACAGATCCTGCAGGTCAGGGGGGACCAGAGGGAGATTCATACCTGGTGTCATCCAGCCAACTGCACAGCTTGCACTGAGCCCCAGCACTCATTGCCTCAGGATACAGGTGCAGACAGTTTATAGCAGGGAAGTCTTTGACAGGAGTAGCTACAGGGATAAATGCCTGCATTTGAACATCTGAAATGAAGGAATTGCTGATAAAGAATGGTCCAAATTCTTCAAACAAAATTCTGCCTCGGGTCAAATAGGATGCCAGTCTGTATTTGCTGTCTCAAGTTGATTTTTTATTTGACCTTTTGCTACTCATTGTCAGTTTTCATAATCCAAAATGTTTCCTCCATTGACAAAAGAAGCAGCAATTCATGTCCTGATGCTTATTTTTTCCCCTAGTTAGGTATTTCATAGGTATTTCTAAGCCTTTGGTATCCTCAGACCATTTACTTTAGTCAGTTTTCCTGTTAGCATTTGTAGTTACACAGGCCAGTGCAGGAAAATATCCTGAGACAGCTCAGTCATTTTCTTCCTGAGCCTTAACAGGAGAACTCTGTATCAGAAATAAAAAATGCACTCACACATTCAGTGTATTTTGACACCTCATAATGAATGATGTCTCCTTCTTAAAACAGCATGTGAACATTGTGAGTGGCAATTATGAAATCATGGTTCTCAAAGAACAGCTTCTCAGATTTTGTTTGTATAAGCATATACAGTGTTAAGCAAAGAAAATAGACTGTAGGGAAAAAACAATCACGAAAAAAGTTTATTGCTGTTGTTTGGAAAGGACTGTCACAGCTTTATCTGTAAAGTACAGAGGAGGATGTTTGTTAGATGCTTGTGATATTGGTCAAGTTGCTTTTCTTAATCTCAGTGATTTATAAATTAACTAACACGTAAATTTGATGATTACCAAGACAGTACAGTGGGCATTTGTTGGGAAAGGTAAGCTGATTAGTTCTCCAGAAGTCTGCATCCTTTGTTGAGGCAGGGAATATGTATTTGTAACACTTCAGGGTTCTGTTTAAAATCAAAAGATAACCACAAAAACTCACTTTCCACAAAGTCGTTACAAATTAAATTCAGTCTTAAGAAAAAAAACCATATCCCTCCCAACTCCTGTATCATCTTCCATACCATTTTAAATGTACTAGTGAATTTTGAATTGAGTCATTGAAGAGGCACTTCAGTGAGCTGCTTTTCCTGGAAAAGCCTTAGAAAGGAGATTATATAATAGCTGTGATTTTTAAACCACTATCAGTTTGTTGGCCTGATCTATTGCACAGCATCTGTACAAGCCATAGTTCTGTGCCGTTTCTGCCTTCAATTTGCCAGATACACTTTTAACCTTTTCCTTTAGAGGGCACAATTGACATTGTCTGTTTTACTGCTGTTCATGTCGTCTGGACTATTTGTGACTTCTACCTTTCTTTCCTCCTCCAAATTATATTTAACTCAGCATTTGCATGCAAAAGTCTTTCTTCTGGTTATCTCTGTGTGTTTCAGTTTATTTTTCATGGGATTTGTGTTGCTATCAAAATTAAAAGGAAATTATTGAGCTGTGTTTTCCACAGTGGGTAAACACACATTCAGTTTCAATTCTCTTTCTCTTCTCCTTCTGTAAACATTTTAAAACACGATATCTAAATCACCATCCAGTAATAAATACATAAATATTCAAAGAGCTGTGTGGAGTTTTAATTCTGCAATATATATTAAAGTAATGCAACTTGCACCAGTAAATTCCTCAGCAGCATTTGGAATATTTTTTTCTATGCTGAAGCAGACACCCAGAGCTCTTACCTTGCAGCTTTTAAACTTTTATGAGGATTATTAAAAGGCTTTTCCTTTGATATTTCTTTTTGGGTTGTTTTTGTTTCTTCTAGAGACTCGACCAGGACTGGGTTGTCGGGAACTTGTGTCGAGAAACCTCTCCAAAATTCTCCCAGGTCTCTGTCATGATATAACAGACTGGGTTGAAAGCACAAGAATCAAAGCATCCCAGCTCCTGTACACATTACTGCTGCATGCAGAGGATCACATCACCCAGCACATGGAGCTACTGCTTAGAACTCTGTACCAAGCGTGCTTGGATGAAGAAAGTGAAGTGGTTAAAAATGTAAGTTTGATCTGTTAAAGTAGCTGTTGTACACAGAATAAAGACTTTATAGACTTCAGTCTGTCTTCTGAAGGTTGACTTTTCCTTAGGTCACTGGTAATTGTCCATTAGGAAGGATCAGGCTCAGGTTTTTTATGGATGTTAAAAACATGTGAACAGTATACTTTGCTATTGTGTTAAAATAAACGTATGCTTCTATTATTGGTATGGAGGCCAATAGTAAAGTTATTTAAATACTGTTCAGTTTGTATGCCAGCCCCATGAAGCATCGATAATAATCTCTCTGAAAATTATACGCAGTGGATTAGAGTGTAAAAGCCTTGGGGCAACAAATTCAAGGTAAAAAAATGTGCAGGTCATGCCCTTTCAAGTTAATTTCACTTATCTCCCCCTGCTCCATAATCCAACCATATATTGAGGTATGTTTATTCCATGTGATACCCATATTCAGTGTTTGAATCCTTGACTTAATGCTTGGAAAATGCAGAGGGGTTTTGTAAGGAATAGTTAGTTTCATCTTTTGTAACAGTTGAGTCTTTCAACACTTTGATCAACAACCCAGTAAAACAGATGCAGCTGAAGACATGAGATACATTTAGCAAAAGAAAGACAGGTGGTACAAATGCTTTTACAATTTTAAGATAAAATTTTCTGTTCCTATTTCTACACAAGGAAGAGGACATATGTATAACAAAAATATATCCATGTAACTTACTTCAAAGTTACAAATTTTATTGCTTTGGGAAATTGGAAGAATGTGTTCTGCTTACTGGATGCAGGCAGTCCATCCAAATGGCGAACCCTAAATTAGGTTTTTCTTTAGGTTCCTGCTCTCAGTTGGGCTATAAGAAAACATAAAAAATTGGGACAGTAAGACCATGTAGCCCTGCTGTCCGTGTCAAATTTCCTATCAAGTGCTTATTGCTATAAATCTAAATTCAAAAGTCTGTGTTCAAGCAGCACATAGCTGTCCCTGCCTTTTTGTCTCTTGGGATTCCACCACTAATTTTCTCACAGGTGCTTGCTTCTAAGAGATTTATTCCCTGTTAGGAGATGATTTCAGTATTTAATTTTACTTTTCCTTGTGCCAAACATAAGATTCAGCAACTTTGGTCTTGAATGCCTTTTATCTCTTAAGTGATGCTGCTTCCCAGGGTACTGTGATAACCTCCTGTACAGTTTGTCACTGTAGAAACCCATTTCAGAGCAGCCACCAACCTGGAAAATGTCCATATCTTTCTCCAGCCTAGTAATACCAAATGATATCCTTTCAATTTTTTACCCTGTTAAAATGAGTAAATGGATCCATACAAATGTATCAAATCATATTTTTGAACTCTGTAATTGTATTGTCCAGTTTTCAGAGCACTAAGAGTCTTTTTCTTTCTCTGTGGCAAATATGGAGGAGGATGGTGCTCACATCTACACAGAGTATGTTACAACTCCTTTGAGTCTTATCTTTGTGAAAAGAAACAGCTCTATACAGTGCAGATTTAAACTATAGAACTCATGACTATGTGCTTCCATTGAGACTAAAAAAACTAGCATGATTCAAGTATTAATTAGGTACAAAAAAAGTCATAGCTAAATCACTAGACTAAAAATGATAGAGAAAGGGAGATAAGCTTTCGTGTTTGGGGAAATGAGCCAACCATTAAATCCATGGGATAGGAAGAAGTGTTCCTGTTGCAGCAGTAGTTGATTGGTTTTTTATTCATGCACATGATTGTAAGCATTGGGCATCAGTGAGGCAGTAAGCACTGGTGTGGTGGTTTTTTATGTGGAATACAACATCCTGATCCGTCTGCAAGGCAGGGATCAATGGGTGTCACTGTCATTGGGAACACACAGTAATTTAAGCCTTTTCAGTTAAATAAGTAAGATGGAAAGCAGTGGGCAGTTCCCCCATGGCATTGCTTCCACACTTAACTGGATCTGTAATGTCAGCTTCAAGGTATAGTACAATAACAAAAGATTCCTCCCTCAGGTTTTTATAGTTACAGCTTTTAATAAACGGGGGGTGGTGCATTAAGGGCAAGCCTCAGAACAGCATTTGAGGGACAAAATGCTAAACCACTAAATGTGCAACATCTGGTTATTCTAAATTGGAAACTTTATTACAGTGAAGTTGTACACTTTGTTTCCGTGCACTGCTTTCTCATGGAAGTTTGTCTGATGTGGGGAAGGCTGCTTGCATGCCTTATTATGTGCTTACTGAACACGTCAAGAAAATTTCTTCATGCATATAATCATTACTGAGTGAGTGGAAAAGGCCTACAAGGCAACTGCTGAAGCATTTAAAATAACAGCTGGAATCATAAAAAGAAAAAGGCTATGATATGTTGAATGGTCTTTGTGTTTTCAGGAAAATCCTCAAGTTATTCCTGTTCTTTTTTCAGAGTGTGAAAGCAGCAGAATTGATTGGAATGTTTGTCAGCCCTAAGGTGTCTTTGAAATTAATCACCTCAGCCTTTGGGCAGACACCCAAAGCATCCTGTGTAATGGTTCTGGCTGCAGTGATTCGAGGTAGCCCAAAAGAAATCTTACAGCCTCATGTGGCCCAGCTTGGCAACACACTGTCACAGGCTGGAGTCTGTCAGCGCTCTGAAGAGGTAAGGAAAGCTGGAAAACACGCAGCAGGATACAGGCTTTGACCAAACTATTTTTTCGCTTATTCTCCCTAAATGCTCCCATTCCTATCCCTCCCTTGCACACCTATCTCAGGATGTAGTTGTGGTTGTGTGTCTGAGACAAAACAGGAGCTTCCCCATTCTTCCTGGCCCATGTTGTGGTCTCCTGGGCAAATCTGGTGCTTCCAAAAACTTACCGACAGTCCACCCTCTCAGCAGATGTAGGTTCAGGTTTGAGAACTGCTGTAAAAAAGACTTCACATAGTGGTAAGACAACGAAGAGGCAAGGCAGGGAGAGAAGCAGATGTACTGTACTAGCAAAGGACTACCTTAGCTGGTCCTGAGGCAGAGTTTAACTCATGTTTTGAAATTCCTCGTGTTCACAATCCAAACAAGATCGTGCATTTCAATGCTCATCAATAAAAATGACTGAAAATTTTTTATAGTCTATTGTAATCGGCATGTCAGGTTTCCTAAGATTCCCTCTTAATGTTACCTGATTCTTGTTTTCTACTCTTATTTTCCATTTTAAAAGGAAGGTACCAGTACTTTATGTGTACATTTAGGAGCATGTTTTGTAAACTTTTGACCTTGGTTGCTGCTCTTGAGTGAAAGACTAGAAGGAAGACCTTTATCAATTAGAAATTCACTTCCAAGTCTATCCTTAGTTAATAGCTGAGCCCGAAGACCATTTTTATTTTACCATTTGAAGAATATTCATCAATTGCTATATAAGGAGATGAGAGATTCTCTTAAACACAGAATGGATATTTTTTAACCTGCAGGATTTTTTTTCCCTTCCTGTGTTCAAATGTAGAAATAGATCTGTTAGATGTGCACAAGAGGAATCCCTGTAATATTCCCCACAAATGAAATCCTGGCTTTCATTCCACCAGAAGTTTGTTAGACCTCTGCTGTTAAGATGACCAAAAAAGGGCCAGTGCTGTGCCTTGAGGAACTCTGACTTCATGTCAGATGTAGGCTTCCCTTAAAACAGTTACTCATGTGTGCAGACTGAATCTGGCCTAATTGTCTTTTTGAGCCAATGTAAGATATACATATCAAGTTCTTCCCTCATTAGGTTTCTTCCCTAATGGAATATGTACCAGTGATGCAGGAATTATCTTAATCTCCATGAAGCCCGTGGTGATTAGGAGCTCATATAAGTGGAAGCACTAAAACCTGATTGTTCAAATAACAATTCCCTGAGGTGTATCTGCGAAATTGCTGTGAGGTTTAAGCTTACCACTTCCATTGGCATTAGCTCCAGGAGTCAGATCCATCTGCAGCTGAAGGTTTGGCAGAATTGTTCCAGCCTTTAGTCCTGGAAAACAATCTCTCTCTATTTTAGCCAGCAAATGCTGCAGAGACACTGTTTAGCTAAGGATTGACCACGTCTGTGAGATTAATAACACTTATGGCTAACCTATTCCTAGACTTGATTTATTTCTTGGGAGTAAATTTGTAACAATGGCTCCTTCTGTTCCCTGACAGTTTCATGAATATCTGATGCACTTTATCATAGAAGTCATGGCAAACTAACTGACAACACTATTGACTTCAACTGGTATCAGCTGGATCAAGATAACATGAATTATATGGTATCAAATGAGATAAATTGGCTGAGATAAAAGCAAACGCTCAGGTTTCCTTGGTTTATGTATTTAGCTGTCATTGTTCATCCAAAACAGCCAAACATGGAATAATATTTCAAAGAGTTGTAACAAATATGTTATTAATTAACAAATTGCACTTTCAGAAAGAGAAAGTACTATCAGCAAACACTCCAAATTGCTTTGATGTTTTTATTCACCATTCACCACTGGAACCATTGTGTCATTAAGAGCAGGATCATTCATTTTGTTAACAGGACAAGGTAAATACAAACAGTGTGGGAGGAAGATTATATTGTATTCTATAAAAAGTAGAATATAGGTAATTAGAAGAACTAACATGAAATTACCAATATGTTACCAATGTAAGGGATTATGCAGTACTCAGATTTTATTACTGTCATTTCCCATATCTCTCCTTTAAAGAGAATGTTACATTTGCTAAGAAAACATAGTAAATATGTGCTTTTGTTAATAAATAGGTCTTTTATATGGAGCAGCTGCTTTATTGTGTACAAGCACTAATTGAGGTGTGCCAGGAAGACTGCAAAGAAATTAGCTTGCAGCTAATGAAAGTTTTGGTGAGCATCATGGCAATACCATCTTCTCAGGACCTTAAAGAAAAGGTAAACCATGAGCTGGCTTAATATTTTGTTGTGGTTTTGTCTTTTCCTATTGATAAGACACTTTATGTAAACAGAGCCATAATTATTTGTGGGGAATATCTGTGGCTAGTCTGAGGTTTTGCATCTCTCGCTGTACAGATTGCACATGATTAATACCAGAATTAAGTCTGGAGTTGGGTTTGCAATTTGGGACAGCAGCACCTGGAGAATTATTTTTCTTCATAACTTTGATTAAAAGCTTATCAAGTTAAAATACATTCTGGTTCCAAGGAAGGCCCTGGAATTCAGTTCTGTTTCGTGGTGAAAAGCATCTAGTATGGGTCTGTAGCTACATTTACAACTAGAATTTTATTTTTCTGTAAGTGTGTTTAGGTTAGTTTTCAGAATAGATGGCTTGAGGTGCATTACTGGAGCATGGGAATCTTGGAGCTAGATGGGGGCAGCAATGTGGCTGGAAGAGCACTTCATTTGGGTGGGTATTAATCACCTGTCCACAGTTTAGGTAAAGTTTTGGAACAAGAAGTTTCCAAGATTTTGTGTTTGTCACTGGATTCTTCAAAGCCTTTGGCATGCTGGTGGTGCTGGTTGAACTGTTGATAATTACTCTTTAGTGGATATAAGTCACTGTGAATGTTTGGTTATATGCAGGAAAAAACTGAAATTTATTTTCTGACTATTAAAGAACCATTCACTTAGAGGTCAAGAGTACTAATAGTCTTAAAAGTGTGATGATTTCATGGTGATTTTTTAATCTTTAGCCAAAGATCAGACTGATTTTACAGTAGTTGACCTTTTTACCTCCCCACAAGAAACAAAATTTAAACGTCACAGGAATGCTTTAAAATCGAGGACAGCTGTGCATGCCCTGATAATAGACGAGCTTTTTTGGCTCAGCATTATCTCACCCCCTTATTACCCCCTTATTTTTCTCTTCCTCTTTCTTCCCTGAGCTAAATATCATATAAATCAGCAAGCCATCCTCATGCAGTACAATTATGACCTATCCCAGTTGTCTTTTTTCAAGCACACACCTAAAGTGCAGTGGCTATTCTACTTCCTTTCCTCTTGCTCCCAGGCATGGTATTCCAAAGGCCCGTGTAGGATCAGTATTTATGGCCCCAGAGCTGACAGGCTGCCTCCGAGGAGGCGTTCGCTCAGAAAGCTCTGCGGAAAGAAATAAAGTGGAACAAAGCTTGAAACAAGTATTGAAAAGACTTTGCAGGTCAAAGAGGGGTGGGATGATGATCTGTCGTATGGAGAGTGGGATTTGGGGGGTGTTTGGAGTTTTTTTTGTTTGCTTGGAGGGGTTTTTTAGGCAAAAATTCGGTCCGGGTAAGCCTTGGATAGATGGATCTGGAATGTTTTGTGGTATCTTGCCTGTTTGTCCCTGCAGTGGTCTATAAAGTCAGCAATGTTCATTTAAAACCTTACAACTTCATACTCCTATGAAGAAAGCAGTTTCATGGAGATAAATCCTGATTTTCATAAACAGAAAACTTAATCTCCTGAGATTATTAAAGGTTTAAGATGTTCCTGCCGTTCCAGATGATTTTTTAAGTTGACAGTACTTTGGATGAGAATCCTTTTTCTCATTAGCCTTTCTTTCAGCTAGACACATACAAAATCTAGCAGTGAGATTACATAATTGCAATATTTCAAAATTGTCACAAAGACAAATATGGCTTGAATTTTATTTTTTTTTCCAGTTATTGATTATTCTGAGACTTCAAAGTGAGCTGTACAACTTGGAGAAGGCAAGAAGTCCCTGTTAAAATAGCTTAAGAACATGTAGAACAAAAGTATCACAGCTGCTGCACAAGTATGAATGTTTTGTTCAGAAAAGAAATCTGTATTCAGACTCAAAAGATTTGGAGTATAAACACAAATTATTCAAAATTTTGCATTATAGAACTTCAGGCTTTATTGTAAGGACACAGAAGACCACTGAGATAGTGGAGGCTGTGACCTGATGGTGAACACTCAGGCCTGGCCTGATTTTTGGCATTGTGTCCATCGTGTTTGAGGTTGCCTGGGGCTGAGGAATGGCCCAAGACCACCAGCTGAGCACAAGGAGGAGGGTGGCTCACAGCCCCAAAGACACAGAAGCTGTATCAGTTGTTGGAGTCTGTTAGGCATGAGTCGAGCTTGTCAGGGATTTAACTGGTGACCTAAGGATAAGGTTTTATTTCATTACCACTGCCCTGTGCTATCTTGGCTCTTCTTTCAGCACACAGATTATTAGCAGGAAAATATTGTGTCGTTAAAGTTGTTAGCTTTCAAACAGAGGAAAGAAAATCACCTTTGCTATTTATTTGTATTGAAGTGTGAGACACTGCTTAATGAGAAAATACGCATCAGTCTGCAGGCATGTTTAATTTATTCTCTATTTTTTTTGGTTTTAATTGCACTCTTGAAACCATGGAATTTACTTTAAATCATATGTGATCAATGTATTATTTTGTATCTCTTGTTCAATGGGAAAAAAATCTTGTGTGTTATGGCGGGATTATTAATGAGGAACAGTTTCTGTCCTGACACATTCTGTAAAATGCTCCAATTAATTTACAAGTAACTTATATGTAAAATATTCATTTATCTGAGTTGTTTTGGCTGTCTGGCAGAATGCTTCCAGAAAGGAGAAATCTATTGTGCTTGAGGCAGGCAAACCTGCTTTAAGAGTAACCTTTGTCCTTAGCAAATCCTGATTTATTTTTTTTTCTTAGAATTCTCATTTATTTTCTCCACATCTGGTACTTTCATAAAAACATCTTTGTCTGGCAAGTGATTAGTCTGGAAGAGTCTAAAGGTCCTAGACATGTTTGAGCTAACTTGTGTGGTTGAGTTCAGCTTAAAAATATTAAAAATATGAGTACAATTTGTAGTTCTACTGAAGCACTTGGAATCAAATGATGTCACTCCCAGCACTGCTCTCCCTCTTTCCCTGCTGGAACTGGCCCTGCTGGCAGCCCATGTTATTCCTTAGTGAGGTTCCTAACGGTGCCTTGCTCCCCATTCTTGATTCACAGTCTACTGAAATCACCAAGACTACAGATCCTGCTTCCAGCATGCTTTTAATCTCTTCCTTGGAGAAGTTTTTTACTTCTGGTAGGAGCCTTCAGGAATTGTAAAAGCAAATTTTCTTTTGCTTTGAAATACATCTGCTGCAAATGATTAGGAAAATCTGTAGGCATCCTTGCCAAGCATGCTCATGTCTGGAATTCATTTAGTAGTTCCTTTTACATGTTTCATTTGTACATGTTTTATTTGCATATCTGATGGAGTAGTCTTAACTCTAAATATGAAGAAGATATTTCTGATGTAACAGTGAATTTTGGTACTTCAAAGCAACAGAAGTTGAGAGTTTCAAAATGAACTTGCCCAGCCACTGTAAAGAGAGAGCATCTCTCATAATTAAAACTGGGGGGAGAAAGGGGAGAGGAGAAATGCCATGTGTTCTCTTACCTGCAAAAGCAATAGTTTTTGGAAGCTGCCATAGCCTGGGATTGTGAGAAATTCCCCCTATGTTAATGTATTAAAGCGTTCTTAAATTAAGGAGAAAAATCACTACATCTTTAAAACCACTAAGAACCTTTTTTGTGATGTGGTCAGTTTTTGGATAGGTCTGCATATGAATTAGAGACTCTCTCATTTTGCTGTTAGGTTGCTGTGTTCGTCATGATTTCATTTTGAAATCAGGACAAATGTTTCACTTCAAATAAAGCTTAATGAATGTAGTATAGACAGACATTAAGTATCAGTCTTGATTGTTTAATAGAAACTGAAAATCTTCCCATGTCCCTTCTGTTCTTACAGAATGAGTTTTAAAGGTTTTGGTTTGGTTTTTTTTTAATGGTTTCAGTTAAGTATCCTGTCTCCGTTTTAACAGGTGGAGAAAACAATGTCTTCATTAGCTGAAGTGCAGCAATTAGAAAGTTTTCATTGTCTCTACAAGCAGCACGTAATTCAGCTGATGGAGTGGATTTCAGTGTCATGTGAAGGGTGGACTTGCTATTCCCCAGAAGTGTTGCAGTTCGAGGTCATCACAACCCATTCAGGTACGACTTACTTAGTTCCAGTAAATGTCCACTCAGAATCTCCACAGCCTGCAGCCAGCTTGTGTTTAGTAATGAACAGTGTAACATTCAGAACCTTCACAAGAACACAATGGAAAGCAAAAGAAATCTTGAAGCAGCTCATATTCCCAAAGATTCCATGGCTGCAGGGAGAATTCTAAAAGCACTTAAGGAAAAGTGCACTTTCAGGTGAATGATATAGGTGAGGATTAAGAGGAGACAAACTGTTGTACCTTGTGTCCAAAAATCCATCTCTTTTTTTTCCATCTATTCACTAGTCTTTCAGAGGACACCACCTGTCTCTAACAAACACTTCCTCACTGTTGCTCTCCGGCACGTGGCTGTGCAGAGGTTAGGGACACACTCTGGTGTACATCTCACGTAGCTTCAGTGCTGCACACTGAGCACTCCTCTGCCACAGCTCCCCACGTGGCATCTCCAGCAAGGGACATGGTGAGAGGCAGTGCTTTTCACCTACACACCCATTTTAAGGTTATTAAAATGGCAAGTCCTGTTTATTTGTTTTTTCTTTTCTGTTGGTTGAAAGGGGGATGGAGACAGCCACTTCAGTGAAGTATCACTGTGGCTACTGCACATAGATGTGGACAGGTATGTTTTAAAGGAATGTATCTTCTATGTTTAACCCTTGAATCTCAAAAAAACTCACATCAAACCTATGTGAAGCACCCACTTGCTGGTTTGTGCAGCAACCAGCGTAAGTACTTTTTTGGTTTTCAACTGTGGAAAGAACAAGAAGTTACTTCAGCACAAGATTTGAGAGGCCAACTTTTCTGTATATTTGTGCTCCCATGTCCATGACTGAGGGACTGCTAGACAGTTGTCTCTGTTTTCCTTAATGCTAAATAAATCATCAAATGTCTGGGCAAACATTTTGGCTTGCACCCAACACTGGTAATATGCTATTGTCTGTGTTTTCTGTCTGACACGGCAGCTCCTGGAGCTATTTTTTTTTTCTTTCTTTTCATTCCCACACATAATGTTGTTTTTAATCAATTTAATCAGCTTTACTCAATTCATATTTCTCAGTTTTTGCTGTTTTCCAGGAGCGTATGCTTAAGTTGAAATTAGCAATGTCGTTTATTTTGTTTATTTTCCATCTGTTGAATTTGCTGTTATCAGTTTGATGTAGTAGTATCTTGTGAATGTCTCAGAACTCCCATGAAGCAATGTATCTTGAGTAAATGCTGTGAAAATAAAGACCTATTTGTTGGCAGAGACATTTAGCAAACTGCAGTTCAACACCCTGTATTGCTTCAGTCTAGACAGTGAAGATTTGGGGTTTTTTCATTATTATTTTAAACATTAAATTTTCAGATATTATTAAATGCTATTGAACTTGTTTTGGAATCTTGAATACTTCAATCTGTCCATCCCACATGTGAGGAATATTCTTGTCATCATAAATACCAGTGTTGTGTCTCCTCTGAAAGGATTTTCTGATTTTTTCTCCTCTGGAAGGATTTTTCTGGAGTTGAATGGAATGTGCATCTTAAGGATGCAACGCTGAAGAAGTTCCTGAAGGAAAGTAGTTTATTGCAAAAATAGAGCAGAAAGAGCATTCTACAGCAAGAAGCTTGCAGCATAAAGCATGTGTACAGGCTTTATGTACTCTTCCTCTTTAGATGCAGGCAGATGTTAGTCATTATCAAGGAGAAAGGCACAAATTTCCTTCAGTTGCAGGAAAATAACTTCTTAAAGTGTAGGGATAACAGCTTAGAGTTTTGTTTGACTGTTTATTGTTTAAATTTATCATAGGATGTGAAAATATTAACAAACTAAATAATTAATTTAGAAGATCTTTTTATTTCAAATAGCTTCTAAAATTCATCATATTTTAGATGGTCTTACAGGATGAAAATAAGCATTATTGAAACATGGAGAAGGAGTGCTGCTGCAGTAATTGTATTATCCAAGTTTTGAAGCTGATCCTTTCAAACAGGCCCTTTCCTGTGCCTCTGGGAGTCATGA
This sequence comes from Corvus cornix cornix, assembly GCF_000738735.6. Lineage (NCBI taxonomy): Eukaryota > Metazoa > Chordata > Aves > Passeriformes > Corvidae > Corvus > Corvus cornix. Next base: position 3,544,762 of record NC_046344.1, read on the forward strand.
ACATCTCAAATGCTGCATGTGGAAAAACTTGAAAGAAGAAAAAAGAGTAGTTAATGCTGCTGTGTGGAGAGGTGTCAGAGTCAGGCCAGATTCAGTGTAGTTTTTCATTAAGTTTAATAAAACCAAAGCTTTGTGCACAGCCTCAGACTTTCAGAGTTACATGGGAACAGCATTAATCCTGCAGCCAAGATTCCCTCTTGTACTGATGGTCCCAGCAACTTGGGGTGTCATGGAGAGATCCATTCCAGAGTCATGAAATGATAGAGTGGTTTGGGTTGGAAGGAACCTTAAAGCTCATCCACTTCCAGCCCCCTGTCGTGGGCAGGGACACCTTCCACTGTCCCAGGTTGTTCGAAGCCCCGTCCAACCTGGCCTTGGACACTTCCAGGGATGGGGCAGCCACAGCTGCTCTGGGCCAGTGTGGTACAGCAATACCAGACTGACTAAATGAGATGTGGGGAACTGATCTTCAGGCTGCCCTGGCCAAAACTGGGGGTACCTGAGCCCGTGGGGAGTCAGCCTGGGAATTTGTGCTCCACCTAATACGGTGTCATGTGGATACTTCAACAGCTGCTGTGCAAAAGTGGGAAGATAAGAACTAATTTAACACCATTTATGTTACAAATTTTAATGCACCTACATATGAAACATCTAAATAGAGCTTACTAGTATTCTGAAATAAGCCTTATGTGTTTGTTTTCTAGGTCCTGTCATAGGGGAAGCTCTGGATGACTTTATTCTCGTTCTGAAGACGTGTCTTCAGCCAAACAAAGATCCCCAGATGAGGTTAAAACTTTTTACTGTTTTATCCCAGTTGTTGCAGAAACCAAGTGAAACCATCAATTCTCAAGGGTAAGTGGAGGTCTGATTTCACACAGCTATTTGAAAACTATGGTGGCATTAAGAAGTAATGACCATGGGAGTTATTTAACCCCTGTAACGGTGTCCATGTGAGTGTGGCCAGAAGAAGAAAGATTTTCCAACCATCTTCTACGCCTATTGCTCTTGCTGTAATTTTTACCAATGATTAGAAGGGTGGAGTGCAATAATTTTAAAAAGATGTATATAAATAGATGGAAGTCTGGACTTCCTCCACCATAGTCTTCCTACCTGTGCTATTACAGGAATTAAAATTAATGTCGTGCAGATCTGGATAGTTTTCAAAACAAAAATAAAGAGCTCTGGTTGAAAAGAATACTTCTTTGAAAGCTAAAATGGAGTTTCTTAGGAAAATAATTGGGAGGGCGGAGTTGTTTGGGTTTTTTTTCATTTTCTCCCAGCCAGCTCCTAAATCCTTAAACTTTGCCTGTAGTCATTGTAAGGAAATAGTTAAACACCCCAGTAAATGAGCATTTAAAAATGCCCAAGATATTTCGTGATGTTTGAAAAGCATTAAACTAAATGTTTGATAAGGCATTATTATTACTCTCAGGGACTGAAGATGTAAGTCTCCTGTTGCTTGGCAATATTTATGCATTGCAAGTACAATCTAAGTATAACTGAGGTGCTTATAAAACTCCTCATCTATAAAAATGCCAAAGTGGGCCTCTTTTACCATTATCAATTTAGCCTGGCTAATAGTGCAAACACTTCTGCAAAGTTGTCCTGAATACATAAACCACATCTGCTCTGCTTTTTACCTGCTGCATTTAGGATGTAAATATATTCTGATGCTTTTCTTTTTCATTTTTAACTCTTAAAAAACCCCAAACCAACCAACCAACCAAAGAAAAAAAAATCACAGGAAACATTCTTCCTAAAAGTACTTAGATAGCAATGGTCATTTATTTATAGGTGAAAGTGTTTTCACAATTCCAATGGGCAAATTGGCAATTGCTGGGCATTTGATATGTTGAACATTTATTGTGGCTCCATGAGGCCAGGTTAGTATGAATGTAGATGTATTTTTACCATTTTTAGATATATTTTATAAATTTATGGCCTGCATCCTATAATGAGGGGAGGAGGAGGAACTCTGGTGTTCCCAGTCAGTGGGGGATTCCAGGTAAGCTGAAGAACCTCTGCTTGTGCTACCCCAATAGATTTTGAGCTAATGTGCTTAAGACTGAATATAATGAAACTCTTCTTTTCCAACTGAAGCTTTGGTGCAAGGTGTGCTGTTACCTCTTTCCATATTTTCAGGATCCAGTGTTAAATTCCTGATGCATGTAAGAAATGTCATTGTAGTCAGTGCATTACTTGTTTAAATAATCATGTAACTGAGTGATAGTTACAAGATTAATCTAGATAGTCAACAATCTAGAAAAAAAGAAAAGCACCTTGAAAACTGTTTTAAGTGTTCCAGGATCTGACTATTTGTTTTAAACTAATTTGTCTCATCTGACTGGGGATGCAAAGCCCTTGGAGCCAAGAAACCCAACCCAGTGAGCTGCCAGCTTCATTAATATTCTCAGGAAAGGGAAATTATCAGTGTGGAAAAAACAGAAGAATGTTTTGAAGTAGTTCTCTCAGTGAGTATGGCCACACACCACCCCAGCTCTGCACACAGCAGTGATGGAAGTTGTTTTGCTCAGGGCAGTGGGAGTGAATGGCCTTTGTCAGGATGAGATACATCCAGGGAGGGTCACAGACCTGTTTGTGTGAAGGATGGTTCAGTCCAGCTCATAATGAGGCTCTGTCCTCTGACAACAAAAGCAAAGCCATGAATTTTACCAGTAGGTTTATCTTCAAGACCTAAAAGCAGTGGAAGCAGCTAAATGCCTCTTTGAAGTCTTGATCCTGCTTACCATGGACACAGCAAATGTTTTCATGTAGGAGGTAACGTGTAGAGTTTTTGTGTTTGAAGCATTGCTCGCAAAACATTTTTTGAGGTTTTGATCTGTAAAAGCCAATCCAATTTTGGTTAAAATTACCTGGGTTTGGGATGTTAAATTTAAAAAAAAAGAAACAACACAAACATACTCATAAAACACCAAAACACAACAGTCCATGAACATCAAAAGCAAAGTGCAGCTGTGTCATAAAAGCAGAAAAGGAACCAATGCAGAACAAAAATGTATAAAAAATAATTAACATGGAATGAAAGTTTAAGTATACAAGTTCATAAACCAATTTGAATGCAAACCCAAGCTCTGCTTTGTACATCTGCATAAGAGCAGGGTATTAATGTCTCTGCAGATCACATTTTAGTTCTCTCATATCCAGTTGAGAATAAAGTATCAACTCTGTAAATACAAACACCAGAGACAGAGTATGTTCTTTCATGGAGATGACTCCCTTTTAGAATTAAGTTACACAGATTTACAACAATAAAATCTGGAAATGGGAAGAGGGAGAATTTAATTGCATCAGCAACAGCAAAAATAAAATCTTAATGAGAGATAGTGTTGGGAAGTAGTAGTAAGTTCAGTTGCACTCTCACATGCACTGCTGGCAGTAATTTGTTTAGCTCCTTAAAATGGTTCTCAGAGTTTAGATAGGAAGGTTCTTGGTTATTATGCTAAACACAGTTGTGTGGTCACCTAATTGTGTTTGAGTCTGACATAACTGAGTCAGATAATTGCCAGATACTGCTTTACTGATTCTGTTTCAAGGCACTAGAACAAACATTCTCACAAATAGCACAGCACCATGGTTAACATAATGCTGATGGAATTTACCTTTGTGTTTTGACAGATCATTTTCTCACTGCAGTTTAACAGAGGGTTTTATTAAAAACAGAAGCAGCTACTGATCAGATAGCACAGACAGCACAAAGTTGCTTTTAGCTTTGGATCTGAAAGGAGATTTGGAATGCTGGTGATCATTAGTTATATTTTTTCCAACCACTTTTTTAATAGAAAATTATTAATGCTCAAAAATATGTTTAAAATACCACATCTAAAGGATTTTACAGATTTAGACACATCTAATGGGATGTCAGATTTCTTGTTATTACTTAAGTGCCATCTGCTGACAAGAAGCAGCAGTGGATGGATCTCTGACTTCTTCAGAGTGCAAGGGCTCCCTTGCCAAGGGGAAGCAGCAGCCAGGTTTATCTATTTCCATCGTGTTGCAGGTGTGTGTCAGCACATAACTGAGGCCTGGCAGTGCAGCTGGTTGTGCTTTAGTCAGGTAATACCTGGATAACAGGAACACCTGCAGTGTGCATTCTTTTTTAAGTACTCACTGGTAACTGTTAGTTGTTAACATAGACCTGTTACGTTCCTCCTGTGCCTTGGCACATCACTAAAGGGGCCACTCATTCACCCTGGCAATGTAGGGCTCTTACAAAAGTCACAGCAACTTTTAACATTATAACAACCCATTCAATGAAGGAGGAGGAAAAAGCATCAGCAAAAACATCACAGATTTATGTGTTTGTAGTAAAAAACCCTAGTATTGGGACTGGCACCATCAGGAAATCCTACAGACCTCTCATCTTTGGGGGAGACAAGTTTCTGAGCCAAGAGAGAGCTGAAATATTCTGTGCAGGCTCCCTGCAGTGTCAGGGGTTCAGGTGTCATCAGCAGCATTCAGATATTTCACATTATAAATACTTTTCACTGGACGGTCTCAAAGGGCCTCACAGATATGAATGAATCCTCTCAGCATTGCACGGGGTGTTATCTCCACTGCACAGACAGAGAGGGTGAGACACAGAGAAGGTAAGTAATTTACCAAGGTAGCACTGAGTCATGGTCATTGTCTGAAATGGGACAAAGTCCAGCCTCTCCTTTCCATGAATGTTAGGTATTTGTTTAAATATTATCTAGAAAAATTAAGTTGTGAAAAGCTTATCATATACATTAAAATCACACTGGCTTGTAAGATGTTATTTATTTTTTTACTGAGTCTTTTTTTCCCCCCTTTTCTGCCTGTTTCTATGATAGAAAATTCTCTTTTACATCCTGTCAGTCTCTTTATCACTTTCTCATGAACCTTTATTTTGCTTTCTTATTTTTGGCTTCAGGCTGTTCCCTAGCTACCTTGAGACTGTGATAAAAGACATCCTGGCTCCTAATCTGCAGTGGCATGCTGGAAGAACAGCAGCTGCCATCCGTGCTACAGCTGTATTGTGCCTTTGGGCTCTCATCCACTGTGAAATGCTTTCACCAAAAGAGGTAAATTCTCTCTTTCTCATCCTTTGAAATCTTAGGCAGGAAAACAAAATAAATGCAAGGGGGAAAAAAAAGAATAAATCCTTAGGGTAAGTAATATTTTCAGAAGGACATCCAGTTTTCATAATAAAATTTATTAATTGTAATTGAATGTTAACAGCTGAAGCAATCAGTAGTGGAGGGATGATGACGTCCTGATAAGAGACCTGAGGCCAGCAAAATGCTGAGCTGTAAAACTGATGAGCATCAAATTTTGTGGGTATTTTTTTCTAACAGAACATCAGTTCTGTAGCACAAGATTCTGACCCCTGTGAACACAACAATTTGGGTACTTGACATGGTTGGACCTGCAGGCAGAGCCTGTGCAGCAGCACTGGAGCCAGCCAGGACGTGCTGTGGTGTCACGTGGCAAAGACAAGTTGTCTGGTTGCCTTGGAGCCCACAGGTCCATTTAGGGAAAAAAAATAACATCTAAAGATTCCAAGAAACGGCAGGAGGACTGGAGAGGGAACATGAAGAATACCTGTAGAAACTGGAGAGCTAACAAGGAGTACACTTAGGGAAGTCACTCTCTCACCAGTGATTAAGGATTAATTGAGTCTGAGGGGGGGTTTGAAGCTTCTTTGCTAGAAAAAGTAAATTATTCACTGAAAATATGTTAATATAAGGGCATTTTTAAAAAATAAATTTAATTAAAATGTTATTAAATGTTCACAGTGTTAATTGTTTTATGACAGACCTTAATTGAACAAAGTGCTTAAACACACAAAACTGGTTGAGTTCACACATACAAAAGCGTTGATATCAGAGACTACTGTGCTAGCTGAACTTTTTTTTCTGAATCGGTGCCTTAGTGCCCGTTTCGCATTAATGGACGATGTGAAATGCACGGAATTAAGGCAAATTCCGAACCTCCCACCGCATCCCAGCCCGGCGCTTCCTGTTGGAGTCAGAGCGCCATCTGCTGCTACCTGTGCGGGGCTCTGGGCTCTGCCTTGCTTCGAGGTTGGACAATTTTGGGGTTTTTTTTTAAAGGCGACTAAGTTTTAAAGCTTTTACAAGCTTGAACATACATATGAGTTACATCAAACTCATCTGCTTGTATACTGAGTGTTCCTGAGCTGGGTGATCGACTGGTGGATTTTCATTTTTCCAAGCTAACGTAGAGGCAAAATTAGAGCTCCGGAACTTCTCAGATTTTCAGGGTAACATTTATAGTTAATTTTTTTAACTAAGCAAACCACTATCTGGCAAAGCTCATGATAAGTTCTGTAAGACTAAGCATATCTTTTTCTATTCTTTTCCTATTAACTATAGATCTTAAAAGTAAAAGATGAGCTGATGCCCCAAATTATTGCTTCCATGGACGAAGACTCTAAAATTACTCGACTGATGGCTTGTCGTATTGTTGATGTTTTTCTAAAAGTCTGTGGGAGGCAGTTTGATGCAGATGAATTTAAGAACACTTACACAGGTATGTGCAAAGGTTTAGTAGACTTGGGGTGAGGGCATTGTTGTGTTTGTTTATTTGTTTGTTTTAATAAAGATCTCAGTGTTGAAGAATTACATTTTGCTTTTTTTACCTGAAGTACCACGGTTTGCTCAACTTTTGAGGGTTTGGCAGAACCGAGCAGTATTCCCAACGTCATTATCCCTCGGACCACTAGGTGGAACTTCACTCAATACTTTGGTTTGTGCAGAGCTTGCCAGTAGCTCATCTGCATTGCTTCGGAGTTTGGACTATGTGAAATAATGTGCTAAGTATAGTGAGAGCAGAACAGTACTGCAGTGTATAAATGGAAGTCACATTGTTCTCCGTGCTGTGTTTGAGAGCCAAGAGCAAACCATTTCAGTGTACCATAAATAGACCTGAATAGGTAGTGGGTTGGGGTTTTATCTAAAAGAAAGGCCAAAGAAGAAAACCATAATCTAGAGTGCTGTATTGTCAATTAGAGCTAGAAGCTGTAATGCTTCCTAGGATGAAGTTTAAGTACTAAACCATGAATCAGGAGAAGTACAGACTATTCTTTGTACCAGGATTTTTGTTCTTACATATACAAATAAATTGGGCTTTCCCTAACTCAGCATCTTAACAAGCGATGCTTTTTCTTACATGGCACACTGGAAATCTAACAACTAACGTTTTTATTTTGGAGAAATACATGTTCAGATAATTGTCAGAGTGTATATATCTTTGCATCTTGCATATTCAGGTAGTCTACAGTGCAGTCATTCACTGAAACAGTAATATTTAATTAATTTAATCATTTAAATCATTCAAATTATTTTATATTTTAAGTAATATCTAATTAATACAAATGCTGTGCTTTGTAAAGCATAGAAATACTTCAACTCTGTAGTTCTGTAAAGCATGAATAGACATCCAAATAGACTTTGTTAGGAGGAGTGCTAGATAATGTTCAATTAATCTAAATACTTCTGTATATGTCTTTTATTAAAAACGTAATCCAGTAATAATAAATGAAGAGCTTTTAGGAACAGTGCTACATGTATTTGTTATGTCCAAAAGACAGAAATACATCATAAATGCAACAATAATTTGAATGTTGACAGAATACATTTGTTTTTCCAAATGCAAAAGCCAGCTCCTCTGTTCACAGAGCTTTTTGGTTATTTATATGCTCCTTTTCAGAGGTTCTGAAGCGTCTGGATGATGCCTCGTGTGATGTCCGACTGGCAGCTGCTCACACCTTGGCTAATTGGTTTAAGTGCTTAAAGGACAGTGATGTGAAATCCTCAATGGAAGGTCATGTTGAGTTTCTGTACCAAGAACTCTTGATACATCTCGATGACCCAGATGAAAATCTCCAAAAAGCAGTCCTAGGTAAGAATTTCAGTCGTGTATTTTTAACAATGTTCTTTAAATCATCATTTTGAGTGTTCATGAAGCAGCACATACAGGGAGAGGATAATCCTGCCAGGCTGGAGGTTTCCTTTGGGTTTCAGTGGACATGAGCTCTGACCTTTTACCTGTGTGCAGAATGGAATGCTTTGCCCAGTGTTCCCCAGGGGAAGTAGCAGGGCAGCTGGACTACCAGAGACTTTACAGATGGTAAACAGGATATGGAGCACAGAGCCCAACCACTGCAGGGTGTGACCATATCCCAGCCTGCTGGAGGGGCTCTCTAGAATTTATTAGTGTATCAGCCTGTGTTCAAGAACATAAATGTCAAAATACAGACCTCAGCAAATGAGGGAGGGAGGAATTGTGTTGTCATCACTGCATCACTTGTAGAACAATTTCCAGGTTTGCTTTCAGCTACCTTGAGGGAACTTGGGTAGAAAAACACAGAGCAGCTACTGATTTATCAAACATACTTTTGTCTTACAGAAGTTTTAAAGGAAGGAAGCGTTTTATATCCAGATCTGCTGGTGAGAGAAATTGAAGGGGTTGTACATAAGCATCAAACACCGATCTATTGCAATCAGCTGCTACATCACATTCAGTCAGCCAAAGAGTCAGCTTTATGAATCACTGCTGAGACTTTGTTTAGGAAACTGATGTGAAATCTGTATGACCTGGATTGTTTTTGTATTTTCATTTGCTTAAGAAAGGCTGAGCTGAAAATAGATTCTTTTTTCTTTGTTTCTTTCACCGTTGGCTCATTTAAAAGTGAAATTGGCTCAATCTTGTGTTCTTTGCAGTTTGAACAGTTCTTTGTATTTCCTAGCAATAAAACAATGTTTTAATTCACTTTGCATTGGTTTGTCAGATACAAGGTTTAAAGGAGGAATGCTTTTTCAGGAATTTAATTTTTAGATTATTGAACAGTGTAATAATTTAGTGTCAGAGTTACTAGTGTAATACAGCAAGGATCCAGTCTTTCAAAAAGCACTTCAAACTGGATAAAAGCAGACTTCACAGAGTCAAGTCTGTGATCATCAGTTTTATTAGGAGGGAAAAAAAGCAGCCAAACTTCTCTTGCATAATGCAGCTAAGTGTATAATGTTCTGAATATTCATATTTATGCTGGTATAATAGGGACATAGTAGGTGGCACTAAAAGAATAGTTTTTACTGTTATTGTATTACATTTCATGACTGAGAGTAAAGCTGAATGTTTTTAATTAAGGTTTATACATGGGAAGAAATGTGCTGTTTTGTCATTTAGATTAACAGTATTTATATTTTTGTACTAAATTATCACATTTGCAGTTTTTATGTTTATACCGTTGTGCCTTGGAAAGCAAGCAATGTTTGCATATTACTCTGAAATTAAATTCTGTGACTTTAGGTTACAGCCTGATTTGTTTGGGGTTTTCTTCAATAGCTTTGTAGTATATAAGTTTTGGTGTCATCTTCTATTCTCAGCTGTGTAATGAAATAAGGGAGCTCCTGGATGCTTGTCTTGCCATTGTGGGGTAGTGTGCTGTTTATTTTTTGCACACACAAATCATGGAAAATCAGGATTCCGATGCGGGTTTTTTGAACTATCTGCATTACAGACAGAAAGACTCTTTGGCTTCTAATTCCCAAGTGCCTTGGCTCTGTGTCAAGTCTAAAAACAGACTCCATGGGGGTTGTTCATACTCCTTATGCTGTAGGAAGTGCTCATGTTTGTTTGTCCATCTGACCTCACTTTACCTTTTCAGGCCTGTGACATAATTGTTAACCAACCCATGATCCATGTACAGCAATGTCTACTTCCTTCCCAAAGGAACATTTGAGACAGATCACACACACAAGACAAGTTTTATTCCTAGCTTAAAGGCAAAAGTCAAACTTCTGGCCACTTCACAAAATACTGGGTTGCTTTGAAAATTCTCCAAAAAGGGACAATAACACTAATGATACAGAATAGTTGATGAGTTTCTTACAGCTCCAAAAGCTATTGTGCATTCCTGTAGAATAGGATACTCATTTTAGATCCTTTGTACTGTCTTTGAAGTTGAGTTTTCTTCTCATGAAAAGCTGAAGTACAGCTGTTCCTGTGCTGAGCAGCATTTTAATTCACTAAAAACTATTAACTATTTAACTCACTGTATGTGGAGAGGCAGCTAAAATTCTTATAAGGCACAATGTGAGTGAAGTAAAAATCCCTAGAAAACATTAAATAGAGTGAAGAGGTTGTGGAGTCTCCAGCCTTGGAGATACTCAAAATCTGACTTAATACAGCCCTGGGAAACCTGTTCTGCCTGAGCCTGTTGGGCAGGAGTGGGACTACATACAGCATCTCCAGGGGCCTCTTCCAGCCTAAACTATTCTGTGGTTCCATGAAATTGTTTCCTTAGTCTAATCAATTATTAAAAAGCCAATTAAATTGGACTGGAAATAGACTCTGTAACTATCCTAGCAGAGACCTTGTTCTCAAAATAGTCTCTCAAAGCACTGCAGAGCAGCAGGTTCCTCCAATACAACCTGAAGTTTCACTTCAGCAGCAAGAACACAGTTCTTATGGTAAAGTTCCCTTGAAAGTCCCCCAAATAAATCCTACTTAATGACAGTACTACAGGCATGATATTTTTAGCTTCTTATATTGACAAAATTTAGATTCTTTACCACTGACTAGCAGCCTCATGATAGTTGCAGTACAAATGTTGGTCAAGTGCTTTTAATTACTCTTGTGATCTAAATAAGAGATGTTTGCAAACCCAACTTCAAATGTGGGATGAGAGAAGAGAACATTCTTGGTTGACATGGAATCTAGTCAAAGTTTTTCAAGATGTTCTAAAGCTGGCACACAAATAGTAAGAGCTGAAGTATTCATCAAGCTTGATATCTTCAGCAGGCTGGGAACTTTTTTTCTCCATATGTTAAGCATTTTGTTATCTTTCAGAGCAGTCTGTTGTGGGATGCCTCACAAAGAAAAATCTCCACATCATCCAACAAACCATCTTTTCTTCAGAGCCAGGAGAGCTTGTTGAAATGAATATTCTAATAGTCCTATTGGAGACATGCTAAACACCAGCTTGATGTTGTTTGCGTGACAAACTGGGGATCTGCCACTATGTCCTTTTATTAGAAGGTCTTCTGGATGCAGGACTTGACAATGTGCTAACCTTGCTTGTAGTTTACCATACTTCAACTTATATAACCCAAATTTCTTAAATCCCTTTACAAAAATGTACTGTTATTGAGTCTCCTGTGGATGGTGTATGAGTCTGGATTTTAAAGTAATTTTCTTTGAGACTCAACTTTCCAGCTTCAAACTTTTAGTGGATCAGTATGAACGCAATTAAAATGTTTTGGGTTTTTTTCCCTGTTCGGCCAGATCAGCTCTTATGTTTTCTAGATTTAGTTAGTGCTCATTACAGAATGTCACTGGCACCATATGCATTACGTAACGTTTAAGCAAGGACAATTTTGGGGGGCAGAGCTGTTATCTCGAGCTTTCAGGCTTTCAGGCACTTTAGATAAGCAGCCTTTAGCCCTGCCCTTCCTGTGACAAGCAGTTGTGCCTCTGTCTTCGTCCTTGTAAGCCGGAAGACCTGTTGTGGAAGATCCTGGGACTCGGATTCTCAGCAGAACAAATGTTTTTAGGTAAGTACATGTGTTTGTCTAACTGAATATCAACTCTTTTACATATTTGTTAACTACCTTAAAGAGATTCAATTAATTAGACATTGACAGGGCACTGACAAATGAGATACCTAAACGCTGAGATGAGGTCTACATCAGAGAGCATTTTTAGGAGAGGCTGGTGGTTAAGTATGTTCCAGATCCATCCACTTCTCATCCGTGTGGGTCCATACAGGCAATGTGCAGATTTCCACAGGAATGCTCTGGCAGATTGCTGCCACTCTGCAGGTGTCTGGCCCTGCAGGGTCATGTGAGCCCACAGGGAAGGTGCACTAATGCACCTCTCTGCTTGTGTCAGCAGCCTGTGCCCAGGGACTGACCTCCAGCTATAACTGCAAAGTTATTATAGGCTCTAATAACATATCACAGCTCTGCTCTAATCTAATCTAATCTCTACATAGAAAAATTTAGCTATTTAAGGTATAATAAGTTAAAACCAGGAGTCACCAGAAAGAACAAGTATAGTCCATAGTACAGTTTTACTACATAGTACTATGATAAAATTATGCAGTTATTGTACAGTAAAACCAAGATAGGTATTTATGTCATTATGGTAGAAGTTATTTATTTATTATAAATAAATTATACTGTAATAGTTCTATATGTAGAGGTTGGAGTTCTGATGGGCTGTTGCACAGGCTTTATCTTGCTTGGGAGAAGCCCCTTGTCTGCACCACACAAACACACCAGAGCACTGCCCCAAATATAAAGTAACACCTCGGCTTGGGAAAGCCAACTGCTGGCTTGAGAGCAGCCAAGTTTCTGTTTCATTTGCAGAATCTGTGTTAGGATGCCTGCATGGGAAAGTGAGCAGGAAGGTGTTGGCAGGAAGAGTGGATCAGAGCTGATCCTGCTGGATACATCATGGACTGCTCTGTGTCTCAGCCCTTCATGTGGAGCTCTAACCATGTTTTAAAAAGAGAGAAAGAAAAATAAAAGACAAAATCTTCATTATTAGGCAGCTGAAGGATCAACAAAAAATGCACTTAACAAGCTTGTGTCCATTTACCGGGATCAATCCCCCAGAGAAGCAGGAGCTGAGCTGAAGCAGCAGATGAGAGCTGTGAGGAGAACGGCTGCTCTGCCGGCCTGCCTTGGCTGTAATCGGCTTTTCTTGTTAATGTCTGAAATCCCCTGTAAGTCAGGACCACAGAGATCTAGTGGCAAAACTGATCTGAAGTGCTCTGCATCCCCCTTTACCTGATAACCCAATTGCTCTGGATGGAGCACCCACTGCCTTTGGCTGACAGGTGTAGGAAAAGGGCCCAGGTGAGCTTAATCACAAAGGATTGCAGATGGCGAGAAACCTTTTCTTTCATGAGCAAGAAATCAGATTTCCAGATATTTTAGGTGATTTTGATATTACTACATATATATGAGGATCTCCCCAGCCATGGACACAAAAGGTCACCACTCCCACCCTGTGCAGCAGCATGCCATGCCCAGTAGTGCCAGTCAGAAACACCTCGCTGCACTGGTTTCTGCCACACTGAGTCTGTACCTTCAAACACTGTGGGGATTTGCCCCTTTTGATAGCAAGGACCAGAACGTGGAGCAGAACAGGTTTGCTAGGTGTGACTGCTGGAGTGCACTGGGAATGGGAATCACAGAGGAAAGGGAGCAACAATGTGGGAATCACAGAGGGAAGGGAAGGGGAAGGGGAAAGGGAAGAGGAAGGGAGAATTAGGGAAATGTGGTCCTTGGATTGGTTTGACCTTGTATTGCAGTTTCCCATACCTGGTGTCAGTACAGAAAGCTTGTTTCCTTTAAATTCTTAACTGCCCTTCACAATGTTAAAACTGGAACATTTTTAATATAATCAATTTTTATTCTTACTGACCCTTTTTCTATACACTTCAGCTTAGCCAATAAAATTGTCAGCCCACTTTACATTCAGAACTTGTTAGATGCTGAGAAATCTTGAAAGAATTTTTGTTTGCCTCAGAGCAGTTTCTTCTGAAATGTGAAAAAATTAACTCCCTGTATGTACCAGCTTCTTTTAACAAAACTGGGACATCTGACCAAGTTTCCCTTAAACCCTGAAAACTTAAAAAAAGCTTTATTGCTTCTCATAGCTGAGGAGTGGAGGGAAAACTGAGCTTTAGCCATCATCCTCCATCCAGCCTCTTGGCCTGGTTGTGATGGAAAAACAACTGCTTGGACAAGTCAGAGCAGCCCAGGAAGCTGGAGCAGCACCCTGGGAGAATGGAGCAACACGCCTTGTCCTGCCAGAGCTGAGTGCTGCCTGCCCTGGGCTCCAGGGGAATAGGGTGGGAAACATCTCTGAGAGGGCCTGGCCTCACACCACCAAGGAATTTCGAATTTCAGGGGGATTTAAACTAAGAGGTGATTTTGCCCTGAGTATCTTAAGCCTTTAAATATTATCTATTCTTAAGACAGGAAAACAGGTGTGGAGTAAGTACAGAAAGAGGAGGAGTGGCCAGAAAACTGATTCTGCAAAATACTCAGCCATATGCAGGGAGGAGGCGACTGGTGCGGGGCTGCACATCTGACCAAACCAGGCACTGGCTTCCAAGTGTCACTGGGGTCAGCTCAACTTTGGCTGCAGCATCTTAAAACTGTCGCACAGATGGAGCAAAGCACTTCGAAAAGAAACAGTAACTGCCCAAAATCAGTGCTACATCAATATCAGCTAATACCTTAAGTGAATGTGTTTATCTTTCATTTTCTGTTTCTTAAGGATTAGCTGCCTTCTCTCATTTTGCATCCAAACACTTGGATTATTTGATAATCACACATTTTATTAGCAAGCTGAGTCATTTCTCTTGCACACACAAGTAAATAACAATTTATGCCCCGGTTAGCCTTTCCCAAGTGACACATTCCCTATTCTATTCTGACATTGCACAGTCCCTGCCTACAGCTGGGACCGCAAGAGAACTGTGGACTCGGGGAGACTGAGGGCTTAACAAAACGTCACTCGGGCACAGGCTTCACACTGAATGTATTTGCATACGTTTCCCAAGTGTTTGAACAATGGGGCTTGTTTCCTCTCTGCCAAGAGCCAGTCCCATTCCTGGAAGTGTTCAAGGCCAGGCTGGACAGGGCTTGGAGGAACCTGGTGTAGCGGGAGGTGTCCTGCTCATTGCAGGGGAGTTGGAACTAGATAGGCTTAAAGGTCAGCTCCAACCCAAGCCATTCTTCGATTTCTTTTCCGTGTGGCTGTCCGGAGGTTTCTGTAGCCCGATGTTGGCATTGGCGAGACTCGGCTGGGCACCGCACGGAGCCGAAGCGCTTCAGCCCCACCGAGGGGCCGGGCGCGCTGTGCCAGAGCCAAAGTCTTAGCGGAGGACGGCGAATCAAAGGGAAAGAAAATCCCCAAAAGGCCGGGTAGGAAGGAAGCAGAGGAAACACTGGGAGGGAAAGTCAGTGAGTCAAGCAATAGAGGCCGGAGTGAAAATCTGAGTTAAGTCTCCTCGCCTCTCTACTGCTCGTTCCAGAGGCTCCCACAGCTCCATTTTGCGGAGCGGGAAGGCGAGGCAGGAGGCGGCCGGGCTGCTGCCGCTGGCGGGGGCAAACCCCAGCGGGGCCCGAGGAGGAGGAGGCGGAGGAGGAGGAGGAGGAGCCGGAGCCCCGTGTCCGTGTGTGAGGGGCCGCGCGGGGCGGGCGCTGAGGGGGCGCTGCCGGCACGCGCCGCGCGGGCGGGGCGGGGGCTCCCGGCGGCCTCGGCAAAGCGGGCGGGGCCCGGACAATCTCAGCCGCCGCCACCGCCGCCGCCGCTGCTGCTGGCTCTGC
This sequence comes from Corvus cornix cornix, assembly GCF_000738735.6. Classification (NCBI taxonomy): domain Eukaryota; kingdom Metazoa; phylum Chordata; class Aves; order Passeriformes; family Corvidae; genus Corvus; species Corvus cornix. The sequence goes on from NC_046344.1 coordinate 3,560,118, forward strand.
CTTTCCCTCGCTGCATCGGCACCAGGTAACCCCCGCCACGGCTCTCCCCGTCGCGCAGGGCCAGGCCGCGCTCCCCCGCCCGCCCCCGGAGCGCGGGGCTCAGCCCGCCCCGGCCGTTGCCAACCGCCCCCGCCCGCGCTCCCCCGTCCCCGGCCCGCCCGTCCGCCGCCGCTTCCCGCCGGGCCGGGGCCGCGTATGGCGGCCGCTCGCCCGCGTGGGAGCCCCCGGGACACGGTGTCTCGGGTCTGCGGCCTCCCCCGAGCTGGGGATCGGCGTTCCCGGCTCGGGCAGCGGCGCCGGGGAGGCAGCGGCGCGTGAGGCGCTGCGGGCTGGAGTCGAGGGGCAGGCGCTGACCCCTGGTTAGCCCGGAGTTCTGTAGGTCGGTGCTGTTCGCTGGGAGGAGAGAGAAACCTCAGCTGCCCGGGTCCCTCTGGGCCTGGCACCTGGAGGGTTTCCTTGTCAGAAGAAATTATCACCTGCAGCTTTCCACCCTGATTGTGAAAGAGCTGATAAGTGCGCGGGGGTGCCGGCGCTCGCCGCAGTTGCCGAGCCTTGGTGCAAAGGTAACGTGCTGTGATGGGGGTTGTGCTCTGGTCTGGGTAGCACAGGTGGACAAACCTGCCCTCGCTGTCCCCCGGCTGTCACCTGGCTGTCACCTCAGGGCAGCTGCTTCTGTGGGGAAAGTGGTGTTCAACAGACGGGTTTACTGTAGCAGAGTTTGGCATTGCTCGCCGACTGAGTGACTGCTCGTGTTTCTACAGCAAAATGTGTTTTTTTCGTGCTGTGCTCGTTTTGAGGTGGTAGTGCTGAGTTCCTCATGCCGTGTTCACGTTTGGTTGCCCTTCAGTGACCACAGGGGTAGAAGTGTCAGAAACACTGGAGACAGCACCTGTTTTCTGACAGTTCCAGTAAGTTTTATATCTGCTGGGAAGAAAAAGTATTTGATTTGCCTTATTTTATGTTGCCTTATTTAGTGTCGTATTAAGTTAAAATACATTTTAAAAATATAGTGTTTATAGTATGTTATAGGGAAGGAAAATATTAGCCAGCAAATTCTGGGTTTCTGCAGCGTTTGCAGGCCCCCCATCCCACCACCTGGTTTTCAGTTTAACATTACGCAAAAAGGAAGTTAAATATTTGCTAATTTTTTTTTTATGTTTCTGTTTCAGTTCTTTGCAACTCACTGTTCCAGGCTAATGCTTCTGTTGAATTTCCCAGTGAATTTTAATGTCTAATTCTTGCTTTTACATATGGGTCTGAATTACTGCTTGCTGATTTTCATACCAGTGTTGTGGAAGTGAGTTGCAGGGTGTTGTTGTCGTGAGTGAGCTGGACGGAGGGTTTTATTGACAAGGTTAGCAGGCTTTTTACATTGATCTATTAGTAAGCGTGGTGGTGTATAGATATCCTTACATCTGCGGTGCTTGACTGCCTTGTGATTTGGTGATTATAAGTTGTAGGCGTTTAGGCATTCAGGTGTTGGTTGTAAACTGTAAGATGTCCGGGTTTAATTTGATAGCCAACACTGGGAGTGCTTTATCGGGCAGGTGAGGCGTTTCAGGAGCGTGACGGGCGAGGTGAAACACGCCTTTTGTTGTGTGCCGGCGGGCTGGGGAGAGGAGGGACGCGGAGCCGCAGGGGTTAAGGCGGTGGGGTCGGCCGGGCCGCCGCCTCCAGTGAATTCAAACTCGGCGAGTGACGGGGAGCGCGGGGGCCGGGCCGGGCCGGCTGCCGCGGGCTTTGTTGGGGCCGGGAGCCATTTTGGGCTGGATGGCACGGCCCGTGCCGCCCGCCGGGGAGCGCGCCCGGAGCCCGGGCCGCGGCGGATGGCGGAGAACCGGAGCGCGGCGCTCGGGCTGCGGGCCCGGCCAGGCCCCGGCGCGGCGTGTGCGAGAGGGCCCGAGCGGCCCGGGCTCTGAAATGGTGTGCTGGCCCCGTGTGTAAACAATGAACGGGCACGCCGATTGTTTCACCGCGGCTGAATGTGTGGCTGGTTTTTGTCAGCCTCCCCGTTAAAAAGCGTTTCGAGAGGTACAGAATGTGAATGTGGCAGTGTTGCTGCTTTGTGAGGAAGCTGGGTTTTGTTGTTGTTAGTGCTATAGTTTGACACCTGTGTTCGGGGGTCTGTGCCATAATGTTCAATAGTAATATCTAGTGTAAAATATCCGGTTTATTACTTGGGGATTTTTTTTGTTTGTTTGCTTTTGAGTTGCTCTTTTAAAGGAATGGTAACGTTTTATGAATGTGTGTTTTAATAAAATGTTGATTTAGCTTGGAGCTCTTTGCTCTTCAGCCTGTTTAAACTAGTACTTAACTTGCTATAGTGAAACATCCTTTGTGGAGCATATTTACTTAGGAATTTGCCTTCTTTAACCAAAAATGGTGACTTTATTGGTTTTTCTGAATAGTAGAAGAAAATAAAAATTGAAATTACAAGTAAAAAATGGCTTGCTCTCAGAAACTGATGGAGTTGCATGCTCCAGTTTCATTGTTATTGATAGTTTGCCTAAATCTGTTTAGCATTGTGGCATTAAATATGTTAAGTCATAGTGACTTAAACTTACTTGGCTTTAAAATGTGAGGATAGTAGAGGTTCTATTTGGAGTAGTACTTCCAATATCTAAGATGTTAATTGTGTCATTTTTTGTCCCTTGTAACATAAAAAATAAGACATGGTGTCTTGGGAATTTTCTCATTCTCTAACAGACTTTGGTGAATATTTCTACTCTGCCAAGGTCCCTTTTGTGAAGTGGAAATTTACCACTTCCTTTGTTGCAAAGGGTTTTCATGAGGAACTGCCTGGACAGTAAGTTTGTAAAAGTCTGCATACCCCAAAAGCCATAAGTGAGGGTTTGTGTCTGTCCCTAAGGTAGTTGTAGTGTATGGTCAGTGTTTGGTGCTGCTCCCCCAGCCTTATGATGCTTCTGTGTGTAAAGACCACTCGTGGAGCATCTCATCACCTTCCCTGGAAGCCAGGAAGTTTGCTGCCATAGTACTAGGATTTTGTTGAGACTGGCTGGTTGTGAAAGTGACTGTCAGACAGGCTTTTGAGGTAGTGGTGCAGCCTCATATCACTCAGACGCTTCGGAGTCCTTTGGAGACAGCCAAGGGCCTTGCGTGAAGGTAAATTCTGCTGCACTGATTACAGGAGTCCCTGAGCTTCCTTGTGTTCTGACAGAGTCACAATCTGTCTTCTCCTGCCCTTCTGGTGTGCTGATTTATTGTAACACAGATTCCATTTAATTGCAAGGGAGAGGTAATACTTGGGATGACTGTTGTGTCTGTTTCCCAAAAAAAGGCAAATAATCCAGCTGTCTCCTCTGCAGGAACATGGAAGTTGGCTTGTAAGCTGAGGCACACCTAGTGTCCGCTTGCACTCCAGCGGAACTGTGTGCTTCCCTTTAATTGACAGTGAGCTGTCTTATAAAGGTATTCTTATTACTTGGGGGTTTTACATAAATACGTGCTTGGTTCTTGCATTGTGCATCCCTTGGTATTAGAAATAGATGTTTATTGGCTTCTAGAAAAGGGCAAAAGGCTGTTTTGGAGTTTGAGCCTGGTAATCCTTGCAACAAAGCTGATACTAAAAGTCTACGTGAAACTGAGTCCAGACAGATCTATGGTACATAAAGCAGAAAGGTGTCAGGCATGCAGAAGTGTTCAAACTGGGACTAAGTACTGTGTCTACCTTTCAGATTGTCTGCCGAGTTTTGTGACTTAAAATTTTCAAAATATGGTATTAGCATGGCTCTTTCTGTCCCAGTTGTGTATGAAAGCTTCATAAGTAAGAACAATGATAATACATGAAAGGTGGAGTACTGTTAAACATGAAGGGAACAAATTAGAGTGAGTCAATGTCCTCCGCCCACCCTGTGTCTGTTTTGTAATAAGGATCTAGAATATTTCTAAATAAATTGGGTTGATAATTTGTTTTGAAGAGGTGCATAACTAAAATTAAGCTCTTGAACTAAAAGCCAGGCTTAAAAAACAAATCCAGTTTCATAGTAAGTTCTAGACACCCGTCTTTGCAAACTGTGGTGGTCATCTCTGAAGATGAATTTTAAATTCCATTTAAGTCAGTTAAGCCAGTTTTGTTGCTTTGAAAAATTGAGTAGAGGTTTCTCCCCTTGAGTCAGAATTCATTTTAGAGTATCAAACAAGCAGTGAATCAAACCAAGCTCCTAAATCTTCTAAGAGTGATTTCTAAGTGTGGTGTTTAGATGGCAAACCTGATATCTTCACTGGAGAGCTCGGTGCTATGAAACCCAGCTATTAATAGACCTACACATAAGTACCTTCGAGGCTTTGCAGTTAGCACTGCCTTTGTCAAGCACATATTTTATCTGTAATAACTTAATGATACAATTAAAACCTTATCAAATAAGAAATATTATTTACATTCTAGCATTTCATTTATTCAGAAATCAAGTAAAGAGAGTACTGGTGGTGAAGGGGGGAAAAAAAGAACAGGGAAGAAATGGAGCCAATATGTTGTTTTTCAAACTCAGCCGTTGCCCTGCCCATATGGGCAGTGGAGACAGGGAGGAGCTGGGGAGCTACCCAAAGCTCACTGGCATAGCTGAGCCTTCCATGTGGGAAAATGCTGCTGGGTGGCAGAAGGATTAGCTACTGAGTTGCTTGTTAAAAAACAGGTTTTATGATGAAATGATGTGTGCTAAGCACGCACATCAACTCCAGCAGAAACTAAACAAGGTTTTTATATCTTAGGGGCTAAAAATCTTTATTGGGATGAACCAATTCAAAAAGATCAACTTTAATCATAGTTTTCAATTTCAGTAGGCATATGTCTGAGAAACATGTTTTGCTGTTCTTTAATACAAGTGCTCTCTGGTGTTACCAGCATCCCTCATCTTGAAATTCCCTGTATTTCCACCTTTGTTCTTGGGGAGCCGTTGCTCTCTGGTCCCCATTTCCTATGTGCTAAATTGAGCTCCTGTTTGTTGATAAAGTAAGGCAGCAGTTGTTACATATTCCAACAGAACTTGCTGCTCATTCTAGCAAAAGAATGAGACTGCTTTGCTGATACTTCTGCACTACTGATTTAAGCTTCCTGTAAACAAACAACAAATTTATATACAAGTTAGTGAAAGCATTATGCCTCTGGGACAAATGAAGTGAGTGTAGAGAAAGATCACCTAATGGAAATGTGTTCTCTATAATAAAAAAATAGTAAATAGCAGACCTTATTTTTCATTAACCCCACTTTGCATGGGAGGTGCTTGCATTCAGGAAGCTATGATGCTTAGGCCTGGAAGTTTTAATTTTTTTAAGTCTTCAGTAGTAATGGAAATATCCTCTTGCCTTACTAACCTTAGGATTTGTAGGCTACAGGTGGACTGACTAAGAGCATTTTAATGTTACATGTACAGATTTCTTTTGAGTTGCTTTTGCCTGTACCTGCATTTTGGCCCTATTTCTTAAGCATATGTAGCTATACAAATGAAAACTCTTATTTCAGCATAGGAAAGTGCATCTCCAAAATGAGATACCTGTTGATGTTTTGATTATCAAAATTGGCTGGGGATATTTTTACCCTGGTTTAGGTACATCATCACAGTTGTGTGGAATATATTTTACTGCTGTTGAAACAGGAGCCATAGATAATCTGAAAGCAGGATTCTGCTTTGTTAACTGTGCAAATCCAGGGTAGCCAAATCCCTATTTGTTAACCACAAATAAGCTATAATCAAAGAATCTTTTTTATGAAATTAAAAATTTTCTTTGGCTAATAAAACTGAGAAAAGCTGAAGGTTTTTTGCAAATACTTTGAAATTGAAAGTCAAATTGTTCATAATTCCATCCATGTAGTCACCTGTGCAGCTCTGCAAGTTTGTTGATATGACAACATCAGTTTTTATTTTCTTCCAAAGGCTATAATACCTTTCAAAGACCCCATGGAAAGTTTTACAAATGTTGCTTGGGTGGTTTTGATTTGGTAGTTTTGGTTTTGTTGTTTTTGGAGTGTTTTTTTTGGAAGTAGATGGCACTCTGGAAAATGTGCCTAATTCTACCCTATGAGTCACTTTGCAGTTGGCTCTTTTGCCAGGGTGTGTATTCAGTGGTTTTAATGACAGGAATAAATTCTGTGAAATGAAGGATACTCCCTCGCTGCTTAGTGGATGGTATTCAAAAGTGCTAGAGTTAAATGATTTGACTATATGTAAAAACTTTCTCAAGTTTCATCTGCATTATCCTTACCTGGTGCACAGAGCCACCTGTGCTGTGCTCAGTGGGCACTCAAAGCAAAACTCATTGTGAGGAGACCTCTGAAACATGGCTGCATAGTTCTTTAGATTTTTATGCTTAGCCTCTTTTGGGGATACCAGCATAATTTAGTTCCTGTGGAAGTGGTGTAATCTGGTTGTGATAAGAGTTTGGCTCATATTACTGTCATGTTCTAGAGAACCTGGAAATAGCTGAAAATAAAGTGTCATAAAGAAAGTCACAGTCAGAAATACCCTGAGCTTCCTGTAGTAATGATAAGGGATATCTGGCAGTAGCAGCAATACTACTCCACTGCTGAGAGCTCCACGTTTCTGGTAACAGCTCTTTTATTTCAATACTTAATAACACAGGCTGAACAGTGCAAGGGCTCCTAGACTGACTTTATGTAATTTTAAGTCATTGCATTACTTTATTTTCACCTTTTACAGTATGATTTGAAACAGTCAACATGGACTTTTCACGTCTACACACGTACACTCCTCCCCAATGTCTGCCAGAGAACACTGGCTATACATATGCACTCAGGTGAGAACCCTTTTCTTCTTGTAGAGAAACTGTCTGTTCTCTGAATGTTGCTAATCCTGGAGAGTTGAGCTTTCATGGTAAGTAGCTGACTTCTTTGAAGAAGGGCTTTTTCTAGTCTGGTTTGAAAACAACTGCTGTGTCCTGACTGGAGGAAAGAAAACATTGAACTAACAGGACAATGACTAAGATAATGACTCAGTGTTTATTAGTTGCTATGAGTAACTTGTGTCCGCCTAGTTACAACTGCTGTTGGATTTCTATAAATATGTCCTCAAAATTCTTCGATGTTTTGTGTCTTATAACTTTGGTGTGTGCTTTCTTTTGTGACTTGGGACCGCTTTCACTTTAAAGCGCTGATTGCTACGCACTCATTGCCGCTAGTGTGGGACTTGGCGGGAAGTTACATATTGATTACTTCTTTTAGCAGAGCTGTTTGTTGGGTGAATGTAAAATCTGTGTTCTAATGAACTTGCTTTTTCTTGTATCCTTTTCTTGTATCTTCTAAAGATCATGGTTTTTTCTTATATCTTTGTATCTGATTGTTTTTCTGAAATCAATTTTCTAAAAACTAACTCCATAGTGTTTGGTAGTTTTTGTATTATGTATTCAGAGCAAGTGTTGTGATGCCTATTTTGAGTTTTTTAGTATTAATATAGCAGATTGTTGCTGTTTTAATCTATTGAGCTTTTCCTGGTATTGAGTTATGAGATATATATTTGCTTCAAAATGCATCAGTGAGCCTGAGTTACTGGTTTAGCTAATTTTAAATTTAAAAAAATGATTGTTCATTAGGATGCAGTATGAGATTTGCCTTTCTATTCTCTCTGTATGGCGTTATTATGTATTGTGTATTAAAATACAGTATAGCGTTTGGACAATACTTGGCTACTTGCCAATAAAACAGAAGTTGCCAAAACTGTAACATTAAGAGATTACTGACTTAATACTCTTCCTTTTGTGTGCTCTAAAACTGTATGTTTCCATTTTCTGTTTGGGATCATGGCTTTTTTTTTTTTTAAGCTGTAGCCTAATGTCAGTAGTGTTGCAAAATGTGACATGTTATATGTTGTTGAATTGCAATTTTTCCTGAATTTTATGAAAAACCATTGGTAAAGTGTTGGTTAAATACAAGTGGGTTTTCTCTTTTCAAGAAAAGCATGCTGGACAATGAAAGGTGATTTATGTGCTTTGTATCCAGCAGCAGTTTCACCTCTATATTACTGAGTGGGTTTAGCTACCTCTGTGTTGCAAATGTACCTTAGAGATTGGCTGACGTATTGTAACTCCTGTGTTATTCTTGTCCAAGATTCTTACCCAGTGAAAAAACAGTGGACAAGTAGAAAGAAGATGTAGAATGATAAATCCTGTTGGACATCTGGAGGATAGTTCATGATGACTTTGGTGGGGTTTATTTAGGGGACAGCTGAGTGTTTGTCTTGCTACATAAATGAAGACTGTTCTGAAAAACTGAGAAGTCGTGAAGGGGTTACATGTCCTGAAACTTTCCAGCTTGCCATTTTGCTGTGTTAGGCTATTAGGCATAGGTATTTATAAATGGATAGAGCTGGGTATGATGAAGTTTAGTAACTCAATTAATGAAGGCAAGTATGGTTAAACTAGGTTGAAATAAATTCATTATAATTCTTCCTTATGTAGAAAAGGATTGGCACGCTCTTTCTTTAAAATTGTTTGAGGCCCCAAATGTTAAAATAATGGGGAAGAACTACTTGTTACACTGACGTGACACTGCTTTCAGGATGTCAAGAGAGTAAACCACAGTCTTCTGTGCAGACTCTTGCTGTGCCTCTGCTTGCTGTATATGTGCAGAATGACATCTGTTATTATAGCTCTTCCTACCCTGGGTCAAACAATATTTGAAGACTCTGAGGAAAGGGAGAATTGCTAATCAGAAATATTTTCATGTTGAAATTTGTTCCTTCTTACCCCTCACCTGTGTTTGTTTTGCTTATATTCTAATCTGGTTTATTCTGCCTGTGACAACTCAATCTTTACAGAATCTTTTCTTTAAAGAAAGTGGCTTGGGATGTAGCCCTGCAGAAAGCAGTGCAGTGAAGCTTGATACCACAAAGCTATTAATAGAGTTGGCTATGAGTTATTAATAGAACTTACATTAATACTTACTGGGATCACTGTGTGTTCATAGCTGTAGTGCTTCTACTTTGTGCTTCTACTCCTCCAGCCCAAATCAGAAAAACATTTAACTGATATACCTAAATAATCTTTATCCTCCTCCAAATGCAAGTCAAACTTGTGAATCTCACCTACTTGTCAACATATAATTTACACCCCACTCTTACGACTGATCTTTCCTTTTAGTCACCATCATCTTTTGAGTTGTGTTGTCTTGGATGCCTTTAACACTTTTTCAAAAATATGGGTTAAATCAATAAGAATTTGGTTTGATTTTGTTTTTCTGTGTCAGAGCATTCAATTGGGATATAATTTTCTGCACAGTAATTGAATAAAATCTTTTGAGGTTTTTAAGTATGTTCTGGGACTGACTGAAGAAATAACTAAATAATTCAAGGTAGTGTCCTTGGTCACTTAATGTAAATAATGCCCCCTGGTTAGAAAGGCTGTGAATGTTTTTGTATTGACTGTATGTCTGTGTCCATGTTAGATGTCTGTTCAGCTGTAGTTCTTTAGGTGTATTGCATGTGTCTGTTATCCTGAATAGTCAAGAACATCACTGCCCATTTCGTTCCAAGGAGTATTTATAAAAAAATGACACTTAAGGTCCTTCAGAGGAGCTATAGGAATGCTAAAATTGGCAGACCTCATTCTTATTCCACTTATAAATATATAACTTGAAAAATAACCCACTGAAGTCTAGGACGTTCTTATTCTGTAGAAGCTCATGTGAAGGAGGTATCAAGAAGCTGGAAATGTAAGACTAGATTCAGTCTCCAGCTCTGCCAGCAGCCATGGGAGCTGTTTGCTGGGGAAGGAACCAGAGTCTGCACTGTTTGCAGATGTTATCCAGGAGTGTAGGCTAATTGCATCCCACCTTTAGGTGTTTCTTGGTTAGCTGTACATATTGCATAGGTTACATCAATGTACAGGTTCATTTCTGGTCCTGGAAAGCAAAGGCAGTGGTTTTTTTATTTACTGTAGTCTTTTCTGTAGAAGAAAAAAGGCTGCATTCCAGAGCATGGAAAGTGAGATGGCAAGTTAGGAGACTTCTAGGTACTGTCCTGCTGACAGAGGACACAATGTGAAGAGAATTATTATCCTGCATAAGTGAGAGACAAGCCCCTTTTTGTTAAAGAGGAAAAGATTCCATGATGATTTGTTGGTTTTTTGGTGGTGGTGTTTGTTTTGTTTTGTTTTTTGTTTTCTGGGTTTTTTTTGGTAGTGGAGCCCAGCTTCAAGCTATTTATTCAACCCACATTGATATAAATGCTCATTGAGATACTTGGTAACAACAAGTGTTTTATGAACAGAAACAAATTGAGGCTGGTCACAGCTGTCAGCTTGTTCTGTGTACTTTGTGTTCTTGTGAATTGAGTATCTGTAAGAAACGTGGGGTGAAGATGAGGAAAAGCAAATGCATAGTGGCAAGTGTAAATAGCAAAACTGAGTTCTGAAACAACTGTTTAGGGAGGGACTCAGTAGAAAACTTGTGGCTCTGACCCTTTATATAACAGTAGAATAACAGCAGGAGGAGCCACATTTAACCCATATTCTCACTTTCACATCTGTCAGAGTATGAATCATCTATACTTAGCATTTTTGAAAACTGTAAAAATTAAATTCTTTAGTCTACAATTGGTTAGGTACCTGAGAAAACATGTTATTTCTTCTCCCTCTTCCAGCCAAATGAAAGCAAGGATTAATAAGACTAATGCATTTAGTAATGTGTGCTGAGTTTAAGTTGTGCTGGGGCTTCTGCCTTGCACAGGGTTGCACTGCACGTGCCATCATTATCGGGGCAGACCAGTGAGATCCAGCACACAGAGCCAGGGCCCTGCCATCAAATCTGTGCTCCTCTGGGCAATAGAAGCAGCTACTTCAGACAGACTCTGCTCTGGTCTTATGGGCTGAATGCCCAGCTGGTGCTGCAGCCATGAGATGTTTTCCTGCAGTGTGTTAACAGTCTGGGTTATTTTTTAAGCCAAAAGAAATGCAGTTGACATGCTCTGACAACCCCATCTTACATGTTTTACGTTGCATTGTGGTGCAATGAAGAAACTCACTTCAAAAGCACCACCTTGTCAGAATTACGTCATTACTGTAAGTGTAGCTTCAAGGCCTTCTGATGTTAATTGTATGCCAAAATAATACAATACTTAGCATATTATTACTTTGTGATGTTCTGAGATCTTTAATGATTGTGTAAGAAAGCTATGTCCATTAAATTGTTTTTACACAAATACATTTTATAGTAGCTGTTGATACGTATTTTTTTAAAGGGAAAGCTTCTATTTCAAATACAGGCTGCACAGTAGAATCTACTCATTCAGATCTAATTTACTTGTGTGTTTGTGTTTGGGGAGAAGGAGCTGCTGTCACAAACAATTCTTTGCTTATCTCTTCTTTTAAAAAAATAAATGAAACCCCCAGGAGTACTGAAGTGCTGTTACATCTCTGTATATCCCTGTGGCCCAAGAAGGGACAGAGTCCTTATGAAAGCTGGCCTAGAGCACTTAGCATTTGGATGCTGTGGGTCACAGGGCTGAGCAGTTCCAGAACCTGACGTGCTGTGCAATGCCTGGTGCCAGCAGCCTCTGCTCACTTACATAACTGAATGTTTCCTTTGGTTGTGTATGAGTATTCTGCTTTAGGCTAAACTTCTGCTTTGGTAAATGTATTTCTTACAGACTCCTCAGCTTTTAATCTGTTTGTGTTTGCCTTGTGTTGCTGCTTGTCTTCACTGTAAATTTTCATGGAGGCTCTGAGAGAATCACGCGTTGAAATGTGGAGTACCTGGGTAATGATGTGAAGGTTATCTACGTGTAAACTTGCCTCTATGGAGAAAAACAGATTAAAGTCTCTAAATATTTTTTTGTTAGCTTGGAGTTAAATGTTTCTAATGGTTTGCATTAAATTAAGAAATGTTTTTAAACCACTTCTTTATAAAAAGTAGTGGTAGTTAAACTGAAGTAGGGAAGTCTTTATCTTAAACAGAGGAAGTTCCTACTTGTTGAGATGGAAATTCAGAGTAATGTGGCATATGGATCTTTGGTTCTCAAAACAAGGACTTGGCAAACAGAAAATAGACAAAAATAGACTGAAAATTAATCTTTGCCTTGCAGCTTGGGAGTGTGCCATTTTTAATTTGCTGCTAGGCGTGGTGAAACTGTGTCATGAATGGCTTCCTCTCTCAAATTGGTCCCAAAAGCATGAGTGCTTACTCTGGCTAAACTTCAGATGTTGTTTCCATGGTGGTTGTTTCTTTCTTTGATTTGTTTTCAGTTGTAGAACTCATAATATGAATTGCTTAGGAGAACCTTGAATATCTACATATATCTAAATTATTGGGGTTATTTGGTATATCTCGTGGGGATTGTGTCATAACCCTGAATAAACTGTATTTAATGGAAACTTGGGCTAGCTTGAAGAGCGTATTTGTTACCAGGTTGAAAATTCCCCTGGTAATTTTGCTGTTCTTATTTTACTGCAGTTCAAGTTATTCTTCATCTGCTTTGGATTTTGAGACTGAAAACAAAATAGATCCAGTGTTTGATTCACCCAGAATGTCACGGCGTAGTTTACGGTTGGCTGCTGGAGGATACAGTAAATCAGATGATGGACAGAGTGATTCCCTTCATGACAGCTCTTATGCTGGAAACATGTCCTTCAGGGATCAATCTAAGTAAGCATTTTTAAGTCTTCTCAAGTAAATCCTGAGTCTTACTGTTAGAAAAAAAGAATGCAAAAAAGTTACCTAAAAGTCTTATTTTTTGTTCTCCATGTTTACTGCCATACTTTGAAATTTGTGTTCAGTATGTGGTTTGCAATGACAATTTTTTTGTAAAATCTTTGTAAAATTATAGGTGCTTGAAGGCTAGGACTTCCTTTTAAACCTTGTTTGCTCTGTTTAGTCACATCAGTGTTGAAATGACTGTTAATTCATTCATTAATAAAGTGAGAAGTTAACAGAAATTTGTGTCTTTAGTGCTCTGTCTTACTTGCCTTTGCTTTGTTTCCTAGGGTGGTAAAGCAACGCAGAAGTATGAACAAACAGTCTGGCAGTGGAAGACATGTGCCAAGGAAAAATCTGTCCAGCTCATCTATTTTTAGCCAGAGCAGTTTCAATAGCCATGCCAGTGATACATCAATGATATCCACTATATTGGATGAGTCTCTGATTCGAGAACAGACAGAAGTTGATCATTTCTGGGGTAGGCAATGATTGCTACTGCTTGTATCAAACTGTGCAAACTGGTTGGTTTGGTGCATATAAATTTATGATCGTTGTCCCACCTGCTGTCCATCCTGTCCTCAAACCTGTGTGCACTTCCACTTCTGCTGTAGGGGCCTTCTTGCTAAGATGCCCACTGGAAATTTATGGTCCAGTGTGTAAACTTGATTTACTGGCATATCAAGATGTTGCACAGTCAAGTTAATACGGCAGCAAATATAAACAGTTTTGTGATGCAACACCATAATTATCTCCTATCGTTGTTTTCTTCAAAATGTACATTGAGTACAAAATGTACATTATATTTAAAGAATGGTAAACATGTAACTTGTCTGTGAAAAGCCAAAGGAAAAGTATTCTTCTTTGTTTATAGGCAGAAGTTTGTTTCTTCTTAACATACCTTAATGTGAAAGTTTCAAATTAGTGGCATTTCAGGATTTCCCAAAAGGGTTTTTGTATGTGGCTAGCTGGTTTGACTTTGCAAGTATATAAAAGTATATTTTCCTGGAATCTGTTTTCTTCAATGAAGAGAAAATATGAGAGTTGTCTACATAAAGTATTGTCATGTGAAGTATTGTGTAGAACCAGATCAACAATTTGTTATTACCTCCCAATTCAGACTCTTTGTTTCTAGTCAGAATACTTGTGACCTTCCCAGAGTCCTAATGGGAAGAATTGTTTCAATCTTGGTAGAACCAGTTCTAAATATTAGATAACCTGACTCTTAAAACAGAATTTTAAATACAGTAGTATCAAAGTAGTCACCAAGCAGCAGCAGCATTGTAAGCTTGTAATTAGCTGCTTTAAGGTCTCGTGGGAGCTAAGTCAAGATGCAGTTGGTATTCATGTTACTTTGCCTGCCCCTTCTGTGATGGGATGCTTTTCACAACTATTCCTTCTATAATAAGGTCTGGATACATGTTTCTCTGATGGGCTGCAAAATATGTTAAATGCTAACCATAACGAGACTTTTTTTGAAGTCTTAGAATTAGTGGGACTTCTAACTTGAGTTTATGTCAGATATTGTAATTCAGTTCAGGTCGTCTTATATTTGGGACCAATTTCTTCTTTTTTCATTTGCAGGCCTCGATGAAGAAGGTGACCCCAAAGGTAACTACACTTTGCTTTTCCTTCCACATCCCATGTAACAGGCACAGTGCTGGCAGTACTGACATGGGTGTGTTGGTTGTTGTGCTGTTTCCAGGCAGTGACACCATGCTGCTGCAGGGGAACGGGGGCATAGCAGCAGCAGAGCTGCAGCCCACGCTGAACGGCTACACGTGCAGTGACTGCAGCATGCTGTCAGAGAGGAAGGAGGTCCTCACTGCCTACTCAGCTTCCCACGTGCCATCCTCCAGGATCTACACTAGGGACAGGAGCCAGAAACATGCATCTAGTAAGTTACTTTCTCTTGTGTTTTCTCTGCAATACAGTTCAGTTGGTTCATTTCAATGTAGTGTTATTTAAGCTTGTCCTACCCTGATAAACTTGCTAATAATTGAGTTCTAGAGATCAGCTTATATGAAATACCTTTTTCTGTCTAAGTTGAAATTTTGTGTACTTGTTGGTTTCTTGTGTATAGTTATCTACTGATTTTCAGTGCTGCTGTAGGAATTAAACAATTACAAAATGAAAGTGCTCTGGTATCTTAAGTTATAAAATTATTTGGCCAGCCAGCACTGATTGTAAGTCTCCTAATCTGACATTGGATCTATGTGGCTCTGAAGTTTTTGGTCATGTCTTTCAGAGAGAAACTTCTTCTGTGCATTTGCTTTTATAACTTTTTATCCCTTACATGATTTGAACTTTCAAGATTGACCAGAATTGTTATTTTGCAGTGCTTCTGCTATCTAGGGAATCTCTGAGAGGGCTTTCTACTTCCCGTTTAATTTTTTTCTCCTCTTTTAACCTTGCAGCTTTTTGTAGTGTTTCTAAAAGCTCAATCTCAGCTACATGAAAAATTGAAGTCCAAAGGGAAAAACTGATTCCAAATAGTCATTCTAGTGACCACATTCCAAAAGCTTGAAAAGTTGAGTCTGTATAAGTAAGATTCTGCCTTTCCAAGACAATCTCCATTCAGTGGATTGTTTTCCTCTTTCTCTTGCCTGTGTCTGCCTGCCTCTTGCACAGCATCTGGAGTTTCTTGATTACTGGTAGTCCTCAGTTACCACAAAGGATGTGTCTCTTTAATGACCTTGAGCTAGAAAGGAACCAATTTTGGAATTCTGTAGATTTGTTAGTCTTGAATGGAGTTTGTTTTCAGTACAAGAAATCAGTTTGTTCGAGCTATATGATATGACTTCAGATACGTGAGTTAAATACTTGTTTTTAGTTAGTGTCTAGCACAGAGTGGAATTCTTTTGACTTGTACAGTCAACTACTTAAATTGGCACTGCATGAAAACTTTCTGTGCTTCTGAGTTTGTATTCACATGAGAGAATTTTACTCATCTTTGTACATTCCTTTGTACTTTAACTAGAGGATTGGGTCAGACTTTGGGGGTGTGTGGGTGGGGAAAGGGCACACACAGTCATGGCAGGTTTTGGGCATGTGGCTGAGTCTAGGACAGCAGCAGTGGTGGATTGTGGCTTTGTTCCTGTGGTTCTGGAGAAGGGTGTGTCTCTAGCACTTCAGGCAGACCACTGTAGATGCTTCCTCTGATGTAACAGCAGGGAAGGTGTTGAACAGTCTTCACTTTCAAATCCAGAATAACACTGCTAGTGTCTCTTTGGAACTGGGACCCCAAAATCAGGATCAGCAGCTCACATCAGTGAGGAATCCCAAGTTCCATAAGCAAGGAATTCAGTGCTCTTTAGAGTTCTGCATTCTCACTAAGCAAAGCTATTCTTGCTGAAGTTACAGATTTTGCCTTGAAGTCATTATCCAGGGTGTGTAGTTCTTACAAAAGCTTTGATGTGAAATCTAATATACCCAGACTTTTCAAACCACACTTGCTCAAGTTTAATACTCTTGGCTAAAGGCTTTCCCTGCTTCGTCCTCACTCTTACACAAGCTAATGGTGACCAGAGAACAGAATTACATATTTCTATGGATGAATAATTTGTATTCACACTGTTTTTTTCAATAGGAGGAACGTACTTCTACATGAGTAAGATTCTACGATTGGTCAAAAGTACTGCAGCATCTTTTGCATCACTATTAGTGCAACTATTTCAAATGGTTTTGCTGAAGCTGGGTTATGAATATAAAGGTACTTTTTCAGTTGTCTTCCTTGGTCTCCAAACACAGCGTGTGTATTGGCTTTTCTTTCTTGTGGACTTCATCGTTGGCACTATGGTGATCTTCTTCTATAGTCTTTTGGCTGGCTCCTCTCTGTTTTTATTATTACCTCACTTGTACTACACTTTTCATACCTTTCCTCTGTTTTCTCAAGATTCCTTTATACAAGATCCACATGCTGATTTTTACTAGACAGTGGTAGAGAGTAACTTTTTAATTGAGAAACTTGATTTTTAAAAACTATGGTGATAGTGTCAAATTCTAATTTTTCAATGTCTTTAGGTCTCTCTTATCACCCTTAAATCTGCTGTGCACTTAAAGCTTGTTTAGATCTGTCTTGCAAAACTCAAACTGCTCTCATCACTCTGCACTACTTTAGAGCACATCTTGTTTTCCCTGAAAACATTCATTTCTTCTTTGGTGCTTTCTTTTCTATTATACCTGCTCTACAAGTGAAGTTAAATTGCCATAGACAGAAGGTAACTGATTTTTGCATGTGAGTAGAACTTTGCTCTCTTTCTTCTCTCTGCTCAGAGCCTTATAATTGCTAATGCTTTCTTCTCCTTCATGTAACAAGTTTGTTAAAATCAGCACAAATATGTAATGAATGGTTGACCCATTTGATGGAATGTTGGGAACGGGGTCTTACTGAATGAGGGTTGGTTGGGGTTTGAGGTTTTTTTGGGTTTGTTTTCTTTGTTTTGTTTTGGGGGTTTTTTGTTTGGTTGGGTTTTTTTGTTTTGTTTTTTTTAACAAGCTTTGCTCTCTGTAAAGAAGCAGAAAGATTTCTTTGAACCAATAGGCCCCCTGATATTTAAAGACAAAAGAATGATTGCACAGAGTAGGCTTCTTCTTCAGTCATTTTTCAGGTTTTCTGTGATTAACCTGACTTTAATAGTGAACCAAGCCAGTTTAGCTAAAATCTGTGTATATGAAAGGCTTTGAACTTGAGAATTAGATTCCATGTGTGCTTTTTGAATGTGTTGCAGCTCACTCAGACTACTGTGGGAGCATGAATGTAAAGGAGTTCTACAGAGAAGATCGTCATCTTGGTGTGAATGAGGAATCAATATGTAAGTACAGTGATTAATGTTGTCTCAGCCTTGGGCTCTACAGCAGGTTGTTGCTGTAATAGTGGTATCAGACAGCCCCTGACACTATGGAAGCTACAAAGTAAATATTTGGTTTGCAACTTAGGTGTAGGGGGGGGATGGTGATCCCCTGGTGTACTGTAGTCTTTCCCCCAGGAAGTTTCCTTCCCCTGAAGTTTGCTTAGCAGTTTTTGGGTTGATAGCTGATGATGTGAGATAGACTTGTTCCAGTTATCTTGTAACAATCTTGACTTGATCCTGGCTTTATCCCATTAATCAACTGTTACCACAACCAACAGGTGATGACTGTAAGGGGAAGAAACATCTTGAAATATACACCACAGACCACATGCAATCCTCATGGGCTAAAAGGGTAGCAAGGACCATTTGGCACACCTTTTCTTCTGCAGGTTGACTTGGACATTTTTGTTTGCTTTTATTTTGCATCGCAATCTCAAAATGTTAATCATACGTGCTTTGTGTTTGGGGTTTTTTTCTTCCTTCATCTATCAAAGTAGGGTAAAAATGTGCCTAGACAACTAACTTCCTTAACATCTCTTCTGTCTGACTTCTTGCTCTGATTGATTGCTCTTCTTTTGCACAAGCGTGGCAGGCTGCTTACCTATTAGTGAAAACAAAGTGTAGGGTAACGTGCACCTCATCTGTTAAAAGGAACAAGTCAGATTGTTAATTTATTGCACTTAAGGGAGATTTGTATGCGTGATAGGTTGAAAAGCTGACTTTAAATGAAAGCAAGGTATGAGATACTCGTATGAAGGTTATTTGAATAAAGGGGTTTTAACATTTTATTTTTGTTCTAGTGATAGTCAATTTTTACAGGAATCTTATGTAGGGATAGAATCTACCCTGTGAGATGAGCGCTCCCTAGCTTGAATGACAGAGGCATCAAGGATCTGTTGAGTGTTCTTTATACATGCAAAATGATTTGCAAAACATTGGGTTGGTATATCTATAATCCCTCAGATTAACCCAGACATATCTGCTAATCTAAAAATGTAGGATTATTTTCTAGACATATACTGTGTAGTTTGTTCTGTAGAAAGATTGGTCCTAGTCTTGGACATAGTAATTGTTGGCCTCAGCAGGCTTTAAGTTACAGCATTTTCTTACAGTGCATTTCTTACAGTGCATGTTACAGGGTGGGGGTGTTCGGTGGTGGCAGTTTTGCTCTCTTTAAGAGATACAAAACTGTCCTACTGAACATCCTTGGGAACACACGCTTAATGAAAATTGACTGCTTGTAACTTTCAGTAGGGAATATTTTCTATCAGTATTTCCTAGACATCACTGGAATTTAAAATTTTTAATTGTTCTTGCTTCTCAACAGTAACCCAGATAATGAGCTTGATACTTAATTTTGAACAAATAAGATGCTTTTAATGTTATGATGTTCTTAAAGCTTGCTTTTATGGTAGTACTCTTGCTATTCTCTGCTACACTTTGCATGGCATTGTTAGATAAATATGTTACAAAATGTAAACTTTGATTTTGGAAAAAATGATATTCTAATGGCACAGATGGTGTTCATTCTGTTTATCTCTGTCCATGAGAATTCAGTTTCTAAACTGTCTTGGTTTTACTTTACTTCATATTTATTAGCGGCTTGCTTTGCTTTAAAGTAGTGGAGAACCAAGTTTGAGATTACTGAAAGGTATGGTTTAAAATTCTGCAGAACATGGAATGGGCAGGGGGCTGAGTGTGTTCACTGCATGTACTGAAGAGAGACTTCATCTCCTTTGTGTCTGTTACCACATGGAGTTAATTTGTTACAATCCAGGTTACTTTATGCTTCACGTGTTGCGATCAGTGGGAGCAACGGGATGGCTTGTGTCACAGAAGGTGTTGTCTCTACTTTGGCTGGCCCTTCTTTCTCCAGGTTACTATTCTAATCCGTGTGTGTGTGCATTGCCTGTTCCTTTTGGCAAACTAGGGGACTGCAGGGACTTACACTAATTCAGCCTGCTTGTGCTGTAGCTTTTGTATCTTGAAATGCATGTGCTACTTTATTGACCAAAATGCGCTTAATGAGAGGGTGTGTTTCTGTTCACAGGCATAACAGGAGACTAACCAGACTGTTTCATGAGGGAATGAGTATGTCAATAGCACTGAATATGGGGTGTCAGGCATAATGGGGCGTGTTTGGTTTGGCAGTCACTTCCTATATTGGTATTCCTCTTACAAAAACTGCTGCTGCTAACCTGTGCATTTCCTGGAGCATACTGAGGTCTCCAGTGTGTGATAACTTGTGTTCAGACATTAATACTGAATTTCCAGCGAGGTAGCATTGTCATAACGAATGAGCACTTCATCTCCTTGCATGGCTGTTGATCTTGTTGAGTAGTTGATGTTACAATGCTGTCATACTTGTGATATCTAGCTGTTAATAAGCTGCATGCATTGCCTTATCCATGCATTTCTCCACTCTGCAAAGCGTTGTTGGCCACAGCTGCGTGTCCCTCTGCTTGGTTTCTTTGAACATGTGCTGCAGTAATTACATTTCACACTCCCACCTTTTGTCTTCTAGGGAGGGCAGCTTCTGGCATGTTCAGGTTGCTTAGAACTGGGTGGTATCAACTTGTTACTCTGATGTCTTTGCTCAAGGTGTTTCTTGTAAGAAGGTGTGTATCATTTGAAATTATTGTTTTGTGAGCAAGTTATTTACCCAGTTATAATATAAAAATTAATTATGGTAAATGTATTCTTTCTTGTAAACTTCCCTCTCTTTCTCTAGATGCCTTCCAAAGAACTACAGGTGGTTACTGTTTCTTATCCCACTCCTGTTTCTACTAGGTATGTCAATTGTTCACTTATAGTACAAATCAGAGTGTGTACTACAGCTGTTCCAAAATAACATTTTTAGTTGATTTATGAAGAAGATGCAGAAGTGGAAAAAAGCAAGTTTGTTTGTGAACAGGGCAGTAATTCAAGCCTACAGGGTAGTGACAAGTCAGCGAGCTTTCTCCTTGTCCTGAAAGTAATATCATTGATTTAATTGCATAGAGCTCTTTAGAAAGAGTGGTTGAGTAAGTAAATGCACTGAAGTCCTTTCTTCTTTTCCTCCCATCGTAGGAGTAGCAATGAAAGAGTAGGCTGTGTACTGATTGCTTTGTCAGTCTCCATAAAAGTGTGGTTAAGTTTTTACAAACTCATCCTGTCTTTCCTTTGCTCTAGACCATGTTTTAGTTGCTTAAGATACTGCTGACTTTAGACTGGTTAGTAGACAGTGTTCCAGGCCAGCTGTCAACTTTGAAATTAAACAAATTAAGTTTGAAGTATTTACCAGAAGTGCTGAGCCATTTCTGAAAAGCAGTTTCATGTTTTTGTGAGTCTTACAAATTTGCAGCTATTTTGTGGAGAAGATGAAGCTGCTTGGAAACCTACAATGGGGATTCAAAGTCCTCTGTACAAGGGTGAACAAGGAAAGAATTTACCCTGTGTAGAAAAAGTTGCTACTTCCCACTAAGATATTGCAAAAATAAGTGTAATCTTGTGAAGTGCTATTTTATTTCCATGGAAGCCTAAGTTTCCTCCAACTTTTATTAGCTCTTATGCAATGTCATCTGTAGTAAGCATATAATGCAACGTATTTTCTGTGGCGATAAAAAGCAGCACTTGCATCTGCCTTCAGAAAATGTGGCCTGTCTTAATCAGTAAATGTGATCAAGGTGCCAGGGAAGCAGTAGAACCAAGTTTAAGCTTGTACCGTGATTTATCTAAGTGCAAGTTCCCTGCCTCACAACTGTGTGAGTGGGACTGATGGATGTTCCCCAATATTTTTGAGTGTTTGATTTAAAAACGTTAAAGCTGACTCATGGTGATTTTTGTTTAGACTTGGAGTAGTGTCTGTTGTGTGGCACCTGCCTTGCAAACTGAAGGTAGCTGTGTCCTTAAAAAGACCATTTGTAGATGTAAGCAGTTGGAAGGGAGAATTCTTTTGAACACGTGTTGCTTTTTCTTTCTGTTCTAGGAATGTGGTTCTGGGGGCTTAATGGCTTCATTTCATTATTACCTCCATTGAACTGGACAAGAATTGACAGAATACAGAAAACAGATGATTCTGTTCATGTTCCTGAACCGCAACATGATTCTTTTCATTCTGTGCAACCTCCAAAGGTGAGGGAGAACAGTCCAAGGAAGAACTTGCATATATTTAAGACCTCTTAACTCCCATGTCTTCAATATTTTTCAATAACTACTTATTGCACGAGCGTAATGTAAATAAGTGTCTTGATTTTTTTATATATTAAAGCATTATCTTTATACTTCAGGATACCATAAATATCTTTGACTTTGGTCGCATAAGTGAGCTGGAAAAGCAAATGGCCTTCATGTCCGACAGATGCCATGACCATAACAAAGAATATAACAAAGTGATGAGCCTACTCCAGAATCTTCAAGATCAGGTTGCCACGATGAGTGACAGAAGTGAAACATTGAACTTAATAAAAAATGTCATGAGTCAGCATCTTGAAGACATGAAATTGGAGGAAAAGGTAAGACAGTCAGTTATTGATGTTTCCTGATACTGACTGAAGTTTTACTAATGCAATTTGACTGGAGGATTCTTTTTCTGCTCTAGAAATAACCAATAGGTAGTAAAGGCCAGGGAGTAGTTGAGGGCATTTCTTCCTCCTTTGTTACTGCTGACAAAGGATTGATTGCAGACAGGTGGCCTAAAGTACATTCCTACATTGCTGAAAAGCTGCTGGATTTATCCTGTTTCCATACAGATAAAGAAGACTATAGGAAGGGCTAGTGACAAAGCAGGGGTTTTGTGGTAAACTTCCTGTGTATGGCCCCTACTACAGCTGAATCAGACTTCTGGATTTATTACAGATTCTGTAATTTCTCACACTACCTGCAGGATAAATCACTTAAACATTCACAGAAAGGAATGAAAATTACACTTTGCAGAAGATATCAGTTATGGTATTTGTACTCCAAAAGAAAATACACCCCCTTTTTCTTCCCTCTTTTTTAAGACTGACTTCCTGGCTTTGCATAAAGAACATGAGTTGCGCATCCAGACGCTGGAAGACCTTCTTAGAAAACTCTCTGCTGAATCCAAGGTATTGAAAGTGAGCTTTGATGACTTGTTCTAATTGTAACCTGTTGATAAAACAGAGTAAGTTTTTTTTATTTGCTGTCCCAAACAGCAGTCTGGCTGTTACAGGTCCCTAAGTCTCAAAACTTGTTTGTGTTTCTGCTCCCCCTTCTTGGAGAGGGTTTCATTCCAAGTTTAAAAATTATTCCCTTGACCAGTGAGGCAGGTTCTATTTGGAATGAAACATATTATACAGAGGCACAAACATTGTGAGCACAGTCCTGTACAGATGGTGCTAAAATTTATTTTCATATAACATTCTTTATCTTCTTTCTGTCACTTGAGTTTGTCTCTGATAAAACTTAACTTTTGTATTTTTTAGGACATCCAGAAGGAGCTTGACATAGCCAAATCAAAAACAGTGAGGTATAAGCACTTTTCAAATATATTTTGCTTTTTCACTCGTGATGCCAACTGACAGTGATTTGTGTGTTGTTCTTCCCAATATAACAATCCTTATCTTGTATCAGTTAACTGACCCTGAGAGTTTGTATTGTCAGCAAGAGCACTTCTGTCTTGTACTGCATTTCAGCTGTGATGCTGAACATCAGCACAGGACCCCCCTCTGGTGTGGGGGGCAACCCTACAACAACACTTTCACATAGTGGAGGAGAGTGAGGGACTTCTCGTCCTGTTATAAATGCATTAGAATTTTCCTTCAGATCACTTAGTGAAATATACAGTAACTGCTTTTGATGGGCTTTATATTTAAATTCTTAAATTGGATCAATTCTAATGTTTGTTTTTTGGCTTATTTGCCGAATTGCCATTTAAATTAGAATGAAATGTAAAATGGCCTTAGAATGATGGAGGAGACCTTTTTTCCATAGCACTCACTGGAGACTGATCTGTATTGAGCATATATGAGCTGCTGTTTGTAACTCAGCACTGCCTCTGGAGTTACTCTGGTTTGGGTGAGGTAGCCTGAAACTTGCTCTAACCAGTGGCAATGTCACACAAATAAAGTTTGACTGGTTTGTCAGAAGCCCTTAAATTCCCCAAAGTCTGTATATGTTTGAGTTACCAGCTTGTCAGCCTGGTAATAATCTGAATTCATCACTGCTGGATTTTTCCATAACTTCCGAATACTTTGCTTTGAATACATTAATTCTAAGGATGCCTTAAGTAACATCTTCAAAGAGCTGCAGGTTCTGTGTGTATTGTGGTGAACAGTTGAGGTAGGAAAGCACTTTCTATTAGACAAGTATATTCTCACACCTTTGGAATTTGATGGAATGATTCCAACTGCTCTTTCCTAATGATTGACTCCTTGTTTTTGTCAGAGATGATGATCAATATAGTCTACTTGTGTCCAAAATTAAAAAGCTAGAACTAGAGCTGTCTTATATGAAATCGGAGCTGTTATCTGGGCAAAGTGTGAAGACGAGTTGTGAGAAAATGGATGTCATTCATGAAAAAGTAAGTTCTGCAACTTCTCTAACTGTCCCAGTAAAATCTGGTATTACTTGGTTTTGTTCACTAACTTTCTTGAAATGCACTGCAATCAGTAACATGGGGATAGTATTAATCTTACAGAATGACAGTGTTCTGTGTAGGGTTACTGTGAATTTTTTTGTTAGTGCATAACACTTGAATACACAGGAGTTCATGGCTTGTTTTCTACAATGGCAGGGGTTTGCTTGTAAGTCATGATGTAGTAGCAGTTCTCTGTACAGTTCTTTGCTGTTGATATATTTTGTTAACCCATGCAAATATGGAAAAGAAACTTATGTAAAAGTGAGTTAGGTTTGTTGTCTGAGAGTTGCTGTTAAAAGAATTTTAAGTTCCTTTGAAGCCTTTTAAAAGGTCTGACTGGAATGTAGCCAACAAAATAATACAGGATTATCAACTATGACTTAAATAATATTTGTAAAAACTAATAATTGTAATTGTTAATGGCTTCTACTAGGTAGATGCCCAGGTCAAAGAATCTGTCAAGCTAATGCTTTTTGGTGATCATCAAGAAGACTTTCCTGAATCACTTCTCCAGTGGCTTACCTCCAATTTTGTGAGCAAAAGTGATCTACAGACTTTGCTGCGGGATCTTGAGTTACAGATCCTCAAGAATATTACTCTCCATATGTCTGTAACAAACCAAAAAGTAACATCTGAAGTAGTCACAAACGCTGTGACCAATGCAGGGATTTCTGGAATCACAGAAGCGGTGAGTGAGTTTTAAGGTCTCAAAAGTTCAACTGAAACTGGAAAGAGTTATTTCATGGGCATTTTGTGGAGCCTAACTGTCAACATAAATGTTAATGGTTTTAGGAGATGCCAGGAACATCAGCTGAAATGAGGAGGGCTGCAGAAAATGCTTTACTGAGTGTATTCTTACAGCATTGATTGTTGCCTGTTGTGAATATTTGCATTTTTTCAGAGTGTGTTATCTTGAAAATTGAAGAATTCCCAAGAAACAAGTATACCAAAGAAATGCAGCTCAGGGTCTTGGGAAGAATTTAAAGAAAGCAGCAGTCAAGATGCAGTATGAATTTGTATTCTAAGACAGACAACTGTGCGTTAAAAGTGGCCTCTGTCTTAAAAGAGGCTTTCAAAGACTTTTGATGAAGTGCAGCGTCTCAAAAAGATGCTTATAACTTCACAGATATATAGATATAAATTATTTTATCACTTGATCTTACTAAAACATTTCTCCTTCCATTGTCTTGTATGTGTACATCTATAGCAAGCACAGATTATTGTAAATAATGCACTGAAACTCTACTCTCAAGACAAGACTGGGATGGTGGATTTCGCCTTGGAATCTGGAGGTAAGTAGTGGAGGAAACACCATTTTTACTATCCATGCTTTTAGTAGTATTTACTAGAAATCTTAAAATTAAGAGTGTTTTCGTGTGTTGCCTGATCATCAGATGAGTGCAATCTGTGATGGTGTTTACAGGGCTGTGCATCAGCCTAGGTGTGCATGGACAGGGATAGAATAGTTCTCAACATGTCTACAACTGGGTAAGAAAGAAATGAAAAACCTTTAACCTGTTCTTAAAATAACACTGTACGTGATAGAAGCATTGTACCCCAGAAAATTATTAGGTCTTAACAATATCTGCTTTATATAAATCTCTGCCTTAATTACTCCTTCTTGAAGACTTTTATTTCTGCTAACCTGATCTATCTTTTTTGAGGTGGCAGCATACTGAGTACTCGCTGTTCTGAAACCTACGAGACCAAGACAGCATTAATTAGCCTCTTTGGAATTCCTCTGTGGTACTTCTCTCAGTCTCCCAGAGTGGTGATTCAGGTAATTAAAGGCCAAGTAAACAAATGCAGCAATGTTATTTTGTGTTAGTGGTTTGGATGGCTCTTGGGGTGCTGGTTGTATCTCTGTACTATATTGGGGGTAGAGGTACTCTGAACTATGTTCCCAAGAGTGGGATTCTCCTGGTAGTCCCTGGACACAGCCCTACTCTAGCAAAATTAAGACTCACAGGAAGCTTGGGTGGTGCACTGGACTTGTGCAAAGTGTGAGGGCTGGGAGGGTTCTTGTTGAGAAGTAATCTCTAAGGTAGGTCTTCAAAACACCACAGGTGGCTCAGGTGGATGTGGTGTCTTCGTGAAGAGTTCCACCAAGGAGATTATTCCTGTCCCTTACTGTCTAAGACTGTCCCTAAGAATTCAGAATTCATTACAACTCTTTATTACTCTTTTTTTTTATTTTTTAAAAAATTATGAAACGCACTTGTAGCATTGTTTTTGTTGTTGTTTCCCACCTTGTTCTCTTCACCTTCCTTCTGTACAGCCGGACATGTATCCAGGAAACTGCTGGGCTTTCAAAGGATCACAGGGCTATCTTGTGGTGAGACTTTCCATGAAGATCTATCCAACTGCCTTTACATTGGAACACATACCAAAAACTCTTTCACCAACAGGAAATATCACCAGTGCTCCTAGGAATTTTTCAGTATATGTAAGTCTGTCTCTGAATTTAAGTTGACGTTTGTACGTAGAATATTTGTGTTACTTACCTTGGAAAATAGTAACTTGAGGGAGGATAGCTAAGAAGATGATAAACTGTTTCACTCATTGGTCTTAAAATGAGGTGGTCTTTAGGAGCTTTGAGAGTAGGAATAAGAAGTGTTGCAACTAATTTTGGGTGAGTTATTTCTTTACTCTTGCCTTAGAGAGTAGTAAACACTTTTGGAGGGAGATAATGTTTTTTTAGTTGGTCTAGTTCTTTCGTACACTTTGTTTCATTTTCCCTCCTGTTCTTTCTCTCTACACTCACTACCCCTCCCATTTTGTCTCTGTACCTTATCTGTTATGTGCCTTAAATAATTTTTTAAATTCGTTTTACCCAGCACCACAGTTGTGTAGGCAGGATTTTGCAACAGAGGAGACCACAGGCTACATCAGAGTGTAGTTACGATGGCTGAGAACTTTTTGTCAGGCTCTTCTAAATGCTTAAACAGTCACCTGCAAACATCTGAATCTTGGCATGAACCTTGATGTTCTCTCATTGCTTGTCCTGAGCAGTATTGTATACTGCAGTAGGGGTTTAGCCATGGAAATTAAGAGGTTTGACCAAGAAAACACGTAAACAGCACAACTATTTACAGTGCAGGAAGCTGGAGTACAAGCTGTGCTTGGACTTTAAATTACATGGGAAACATTCTGATCCTGGCTTTACAGACCTCCAAGTGCTGTCTCTTGATAACTGCTATGTAGACATGCTTCTAGGTTGGGTTTGATTGGAAATATGATGGAAGCAAAAATCTTCATCTTGTTACAGGGTCTGGATGATGAATATCAAGAAGAAGGCAAGCTTCTAGGAGAGTATGTCTATGATCAAGAAGGAGAACCACTGCAGATGTTTCCAGTGATGGTAAGTCTGGATTGTAAGATTTAAAGTGTCAGAAGAAAATTACTTTTATTTTCTACACTTGAATGCAATGAGCAGCAAAGGGCAAAGGCCTTGTTCTCATTTGGGCGCTGTAGAACCTGTGGTAGAAGGTATCTACCTCTGCCTCAGCATCTACGGCCCAAATAGATGAGAGGGGAGGAAGGCTTGTTGCCCTCTGGCCACAAATGGTCAGAAGTTGCTAAACATGGGAAGAGTCTGTTCCATGCTGCTTCAGACTCACAAATAATTGTAAGGCAAGGAAGGTTCTGTTCAAAGGAACAGAAAAGTCCCAAGGCGTAACTTAGTTATTAATGACTGTTGGTACTTGCAGGAACCTAAGAAAGCTTCAGTTGCAGCTGTTTATACCAGAACCCTGACACTGGTTTGTGTGTTTGCTTTTTCCTTCTCCAGGAGAAAAATGAAGACGCATTCCAAATAGTGGAGCTGAGGATTTTCTCTAACTGGGGCCATGCAGAGTACACCTGCCTTTATCGGTTCAGAGTGCACGGGAAACCTGCCGAGTAATCCACACTACAGCTGGGGGTGGCTGCTTTGTACATTTTGTTCCTAATCTGTATATACTGGGAAGCCTACAACACTGGACTCTGTAAAGGACGAGGATGCAAGATACACACTGCAGAACTATTGATCCTCTGATAAAGGCAGAAGACTGTCAGCAGAAATGTATAAACCCTAATTTTTATTTGCTCTAAGGCTCAGCTTGTAATTGCCAGTTCGCTTCATATTTCTGTGTCCATGCTGAGAGAAATAATGCATGCAAACAGCTCTGGTTCATAAAGCCCAGTTGGCAAACAGGTAACACATATTTTATTACAAATGAATGTATAGGTTTTTTTTAAAGAATAAACCACACTTTCTGCAACTAGGAATCTGTTCTTTTTTAATCCAGGACTTGACTGCATACTTTTGCTAGCTTGGCACCATAAGCCAAAAACTGTGGTACATTTTGAACACCGACTGTGGCTAAAGGTGTCCTTCAGTTGACAGTTGGTTTTGACCTTTTTGGTGGATCCAAAAGGGCTTCTTTGCTACATGTTGAATATAATAACTACTACTGTCAGGGAAAGCTAACACAACCAAAACCAGTTTAAACACCAGCGACTGAGAATGCTTTACTGTAATTTGTGGCCGTGAATTGCTCTAAAAGTCAGGGATAACTTTAAGTAACTGAAGTTATTTTAAGGGTTTTTACCATGGCAACTCGGCCAGTTTGTTCTTTTTTTAGTGTCAATTCCAAATCGACCTTGATCTACTGACTGGCTCAGAGCTGATTGCTCAGTAACCTGCTAAATTGCTCAGTAAACACTGCTATACAGCAGTTGAACTACCTTAGTTTGTCAAAAGTGATCTCTTTGGGACAAGATTTCCTTAGACTGGTTGATTGTTATACTCCATAAATGTTGTACAGTGAGAATTCAGTGCGTGCAAAACAAGCCTGAAGTAATTCTTGCTGCGTCACATTTACAAGAGGGGTTTGAGCTCAGCGCTGCTGTGTGCAAACACAGGCATTCCTCATCCTCCCCACAAGCCTTAGTCGGGTACCAGATGAGTAGAGTTGCTCTTGGAAACAACATTTCCACGTAGAACAAGAAGAAACTGCTTATTGCTCCCTTTAGCCTTGCTGCTTTGAAGATCCTTTTTGGAAAAGATTCCTGAAATTTACTTGTATGCAGAATTTTTATCTTGCTGTTCTAGTGCATTTTGTAGTTCCACAGAACTGTTACCACATGGACCTGCTGACTGGTTTTCTGAATTGAGTTATGTATGTTGCACAACAGTCCTCGAATGTTCAAAATACAAAAGTCTCCATGTGAAGAACTGTTTTTCACTCGACCTGGAGACAGAACCTATGGCCTACGCAGAGGAGTAGATGACACATGTACAGGTGTTTTCATATTATAGGTTACCTATTTAAAATTAGAATTATCCTGTATAAATTGAAATTAGGTAGCTGGGGGGGAATATTTTGAATAACACTAACTTATTTTTTAAAAAGCAAGATAGGACTTTGTGCAATGTATTTTTGTAAATGCTTTTCAAAATGTCTGTTATTCTTTGCTGCCTCCAAACTGACAAGATGCTATTGAGATGTTTAAATAAAGAGTTTTAATTTTTGAAAGTGCATGTAATACTTGAAGCAAGAAATAAAGCCTCTTTTCTGTATTTTTTTTTATCAGCTGCTTAAATAAGTGAGGAAAGATTGTGATTTTAAAATTTCTCTGAGCTGGGGCGGGGGTGAGGAGATTTCACTCGGGCTTTTACAAGGGGCAGAGTTACAAAGCTTTAAGGGGTAGGTCCAGGAGCAGCGTGTGGGTGGTAGGTAAACATCACAGATGGAGATTTGGAAGAAAGGCATACCTGGGTCGCTGCGGGATGACTTTCAGCTGTGTGCAGGCTGGGGGGGGTTGGTTTAATTCCTGTTCCCTTAGCCTTGCCTGTATCCCTGAGCCAGAGCAGTCCTGAGCCAGTCTTATTGCCTGCGCTCCATCAACCATTCCTTGATATATATATATTTTATTATTATTCTGCAGTTTCCTGTGCTGTTGTGCGCTCCAGCTCCGGTCGTGTCCCGGCTCCGCTTCCCGGGGTTCCTCTACCGCCGCTACCGCTCCCCCACCCGCCGGGCCGCTCGGGGCGCCGCGCGCAGCCGCGGGCTTTGAGCCTCGCGGGCCGCCGTCCGAACGGGCGGAAGCCGGGCAGCAGGGCGCCCGGGCTGGGTGCGCATGCGCCAGCCCCCCCGCCTCCCCTCCCGTCCTCCGCGCTGATGGCGGCGGCGATCATGGCGGCGGAGCAGGAAGCGGCGAAAGGCGGCGGCGGCAGGAACCGCGGCGGCGTGCAGCGCGTGGAGGGCAAGCTGCGCGCCAGCGTCGAGAAGGGCGACTACTACGAGGCGCACCAGATGTACCGGACGCTGTTCTTCAGGTAGGGCCGCGCCCGGGCCCGCCGCGCCGCCCCTCCCCCGCCCGGCCTTCCAGAGCCTTCCCACGCACTCTCCCCCGCTGCCGCCCGCCGCGCCCACGGCCGCTCCCCATTGGCCGCCGCCCCTGCCCATCTCCGCGCCCCGCTCTCTGATTGGCCCGCGAGGGGGCGGGGTGGGGCGGGTGCGCGGCGCCGGCCCAAGCGGGGCCCGGGCCGGGCCGGAGGAGCGGCGGCCCCAGGCTCGGTCCGGCCCGGCCGCGTCACCTCCTTCAGCTCCGCCGGCTCGGTCAGCGGCTCGGGGTGGCGCGGGGAGCCGCTGCTCGCCGGCCCTTGGAGGCCAACCCCGACCCTGGCCCGGTCCCTGCCCCGCCGGCCCGGGCACCGTCCGGTGACGGGCGGGGGGTGTTGCGTCACACTGCCCAGAGGTCACGGGCAGAGCGCAATTTCGGCCCCCCGTTTCCCAGCGTCTCTCGGTGGCCCCACGTTCCGGGGAGGCCGAGTGAGGCCCCCCGCCCGGCGGGATGGGCTCGGGCTGTCCCCCCGGGTGTCCCCTGGCGCTCGGGTCGGGGCTCGCCCCGAGCCCCGGGGCCATCCTGGAGCTGAGCCCTGCGCAGCCGGTGCTTTGCCAGCTCAGTGTAAACGTCAGGTGGCTGCGTCGTGCCAGTCTCAGGGTTTGAAGGTTGATTTGATTGTTGCTGAGCCGGGACATGGGGCTACTTTGTTGCACGACACGGTCACCCTGGTGCCGCGGTCAGAAAGGGGCAGCTCTCAGATCGTCTGGAGCGGAGGAGCTTTTTAGAATAAATTCCACTTGGTGTAGTATTTGTGTACGTGACAGTGACTAAGTAGAGCAGGCCTGAGGATTTATTCAGAAATGTTACTACTGCCTCTTTTGTTGTAAGAAAATAGTTTGTATTGCAAAGCATTTTTAGGCTTCATTTTTCGCATTTGCTGCGATTTGCAGGTGTCACCCTTTCTCTCATCAGCATTTAACATGTAGACTCTTGCTTGCAGGTGCACAGAATAAGGTGTTTATTCTGAGGGCTTCCTCTGTTGGTCTCAGCTTTGGTGACTTGTGGTTCTGCTGGGAGAGGACAGGATGGAAAATTGGCTTCACAGAATCAATTAGGTTGGGAAAGACCTCTGAGGTCATCAGGATCAATCTTTGGCTTATCACCTGTCAACTGGACAGTGGCACTAAATGCCACTCTGGTTGTTTCTTGAACCCTTCTAGGGAATGTGACTCCACCATCTGCCTGGGCAGCCAGGCCCAGTTCCAATGCCTGACCACCCCTTCTGTGAAGAAATTTCTCCTGAACCTCCCCTTAAAGCCTTTTCCTCTCATCCTGTCACTGGCTGCCTGGAAGAAGAGCATCTGGCTCCAACCTCCTTTCAGATGTTGTAGAGAGAAGGTTCCCCCCGAGCCTCCTTTTGTCCAAGCTGAGCCCCCCCAGCTCCCTCAGCTGCTCTTTATCAGACTCATGCTCTGGACCTTTCACCAGCTCCATTGCCTTTCTCTGGACATGTTCCAGCCTCTCAGTGTCTTTCCTAAAGTGAGAGATCCAAAATTGGACACCACCCTCCCTGCCCTGTGTCTTGTGTCTGCTGTCCTCAGACCTCATCTGTGTTAGGATGAGAACAGGCCTGTGAGTAAGCACAGAGAAACAGCAGTCATGGAAGAAGTGGGGAAGAAAGTCCTTGGTGCATAATCCTACTTATGCTCCCAGTGCACGTCAGACAGCCTGCCCTGCCCTGCCCTGCCCTGTGTACCAGCATCATCACATTCAATCAGTTTGTTCTTCCATAACCCCTCTGATGGGATCAGCGAGGCACCATCCAGGCCTTAAGACTTAAATTGTATTTGAGAATAAGTCTAAATTTAAGACAAAGCCTGGCCTATTTTGTAGTAGGGATTATGTGATGTGGTGTCTGCAGTGGTGTGAGAAGTCTTGGCTCAGGAGGTCACTTCTCCTTCAGTCTTCTGGATGTATTAACTCACATACTCAAACCTCCCTGAATTAATTTGGAATCAAAGATCCTGCCTTTTCCATCTTAAATGCAAGTGAAAGGATGTGTTCAGTTAAATGAAATGGTGACATTTACATGGCTGGGTAGTGTTGTCAATCCTCTGTAAAATGTGATAAAAATCAGCATTTTTTCAGAGATGCATTAATGTGGATTGGGATTACACGAGCTCTGGAATTGTGATTGGGATACCAAGTGCTTACTCCTTTTAAACACACGGGCCTGTAAAACATTTGTCTTGTCTGTCAGAGGGTAAACTGGAAATCCTGACTCAGTTTCATGCGCTGAGATGTATTTTAGAATGGAGGAGGGGAAGAAGTGGAGGAGGAAAGATTACCATAAGCCTGCCTCCTGCAGATTTATTATCCCTTGGTGATCCACAGAGCAGGTGGAAAGCTGCTGTTCCTGCCTAACCCTGAGCTCCCCCGAACACACCTGAGCTGGTGATGTTTGTTACTCCACAGGCTGGCTGGGCTGAATCTTTTCTCTTCATCATTTGGTAACTGAGTCACTCTTCAAAGTGTAACATCCTTGTTACATCCATTTCTATTTTCCTGATACTTGTAGGTCATTTTTCTGGTATAAATATTGTGTTCCAGGATTTTTCTTGTTCTAAATGCCATCTAGAGCAATGTCATCAATTATTATTTTTATTAAACAACTTTTCTAATCAAAGTTCTTTGAAAGACCCCAGCTCTTTAAAATGTATTTTATATTGTAAAATTGTTTTGAGCATCTTTTAGTATCTTTGTAATTATTCCCAGATTAGGAGCTTCCATATAGCATTGTGAATCTACTGGTAGTAGAATTTGTGGAAGGGGATCCACGCTGAGTCCAACTCCTAGAAGCAAACCTGGATGGGAGCCCAACTATAAAACGTTGGAGCTGCGGATTCATTTGACTCACATTTACCATGGTGATTGCAAGTTCGAGTTGTTGAGGATTATTCCAAAACACCACTTCCATTATTTCCGTTCTGTTTTGGATAAAAGACCTTGGGATTTCTCAGAGTTGATGAGCAGATGGGAGGAGTGTCTCCTGCTTTGTTTGCTGTCTGTGTGATGTTACCAGTAGGGCCTGTCCTGGAGCTGTCACATGTGACAGGAATCTGGGACACAGCACAAGAGGTTTGGGATGCACTGCTCCCTCTGGTTGTCCCTCTGGTTAGTGTGACCCCCATGGCCACGCTGTCCTGCTGTCCCACCACCCCCTGACTGCTCCACCCCCAAAACCACCGACCCCTCTGTTACCCCATGGGCACTCTTGGGCTTTGGAGCAGCCTGGGAGGCCTTGGGGCTTCCGGAGCAGAGGGGCTGCCCTGGCCCCAGGAACAGAAAGGGGTGACACGGGCACAGCCCAGCCAGGTGTGTCACAGAGGGCAAACCAAACTCTGCAGGTGCTAAAGCAGCAGGGTAGGGCTGACACTTACCTCTGCTGATATGAGCAAATCAGCCACTGAGAACACAGACTTTTTGAGTAGCAGTTAAGAAAAATGGAATTTGGAAACTCTGCCACCCCTAAACTGCATTTATGGGAAATGCTGTGTTTATAATCTAGAGCTGTGACTCTCCAAGAGCTGTAGTTACTGACAGTGATGATGTGCAGGAGGCTGCCATCACAGCTCTGTGCTAAGAGGTCCTGAGGTAACCACTGGCAGCAAATTCTTTCATGCCTTATTTCTTCATTAACTCTTAAGTGAGGAAGGTGGAAGGTGTGTTTTGAGGCATTATATTTTGTTTCTTTTGAGGTGTTGCATGGTGAATCTTGCTGGCTGTACTTAATCTTACTCTTGAACCCATGAGAGACGAGCTCCTTTTGTTAGCAGAGGACTAGGACAGGCTGATGTCCCCTGGCAGAGTTGTAGTGGTCAGAGAGACTTAGACCAGTGGAAAGGTCAGTGAGCTCTCCAGGAGGTATTCCAAAAATTGTTTCACTGGGATGGCTTTGGTAGAGACTCAGTGCGTTGGCATCTTTTGCTCAGGTGAAGTCCTGGGTTCATTCCCTTTTCTTGTTCCAGCCCCAAACAGATTTGTAGCTCTCCATTTTCATTCCTATATTCTTCATTTTATTCCATCAGGTCTGGAGCAGAAAACAAATTGCAACTTGCAATTCAAGCTACATCATTATTAAAACTAACCCGATTTAAAAATAAGTCCCGTGTTATTATTTTAAATTTTAGCAATCTTTTAATCCTTTAAATAAAAGTAACTTTAAGCATACACAACTAACTTAGTGTTAATTTTTATCACAGCTTTGGTATTTTTTTCAGGTATATGTCACAAGGAAAACATGCAGAAGCAAGAGAACTAATGTATTCAGGGGCTTTACTGTTCTTCAGTCATAACCAGGTAAGTCACTGGTTTTCTGTGTGTGGTTTGGGGGGCAAGGGGTTGTTACTCCCAAGATCATGAGAGATGAATGGTGAGTTCTCAGTGGTAAATGTTTGGGGTAATTGCTTTGTAATCTTTTGGTTTATCTCTTTGTTGAGCCTTTCTCCACAAAGAAGGATTATGCCAAGCTGGAACATGCAGCAGGAGTGTTTGTGAGCATCCAGACAATGCCTGCGTTCTGCTTTCCTGGAGGCTTCTCTTTGATGCCATCAAATTACTATAATTTTTTTATCAGAAAGGCTGAGACTTGATACTGTGCCATAGCTGTAGATGTTGATAAAAGCATTAAACCTGCTGCTGCCAAAATTCTTGTTGATGTTTTTTTTTATGCCCTGATACATTCATCACTGCCAGTGTATGTCTGTTTTGTAGCAAAACAGTGCTGCTGATCTGTCCATGCTGGTTTTGGAGTCTTTGGAGAAGTCGGATGCAAAAGTAGCAGAAGACCTTTTAGGTGAGGTGACCTTTGCTCTTAGTTTAATGGCATTTAGTTGTGCTTTCCCTTCACAGTGACTTGTTAATAGTCTCGAAAGCTGCAATCCCTTTTTGGATGCATTCCCAACATAGCTAAGGGTTACCCTCCCCATAGGAATGGACTGGGGGAAACTTTGTTAGAGAATAAGGGGTTCCTGATGACTTTGTGGGCATGCTTGGAACTATCACAGCTGCCTGTATTAAAGACAGATCTTAGATATGCATTAGAAGCAGCAGAGCATCTTATTTTTCTTAATGCTAAATATTTTTGAATCTTATTGCTTCTAGAAAACTTGGCTAAATTGTTTAGTTTAATGGATCCAAATTCTCCCGAAAGAGTGGCTTTCGTATCCAGAGCACTAAAATGGTCCAGTGGGGGATCAGGAAAACTTGGACATCCAAAATTACACCAGTTACTAGCTATTACCCTGTGGAAAGGTAAGAAAAATCAACTGGCATTTGTGTGTTTTCCTTTGAAAATGTTGAAAGCAAGATGTTATAAAAGATCTGCTCTGGGAATAATCTAAGGAAGCTGAGATGAAAATGATTGATCGAGTTCTGCTATTATCTGATTTTTGCATTAACGTCTTCTTAATGTTATTAACAGGGAAAGAAATGGGTCTGTAACTCTATATTAGTGCAAAATCCAAAACACAACTGCTGTAAGGCTCTCTAAAAGGCAGGTTGATCATTTAGACACTGAGGTAGTTCAGTTGTGTCATTAGAAGGAAAATTGCTGGGGAGCAAAGATGTTCTGTTGGCAAGTTTTTTTGTTTTTAAATCCTGGATAAACATGACAAAGATTGAAATACATCACCTGGCATCCAAAACAGTCTTTGGACTGTAATTAAGTACTTTTTGAGAAGTTGGCCAACAGGATTATTCCAAAATGAATGCTGTTGCCTTTGATTTATGAGCCATTTTATCACTTGGGATGGGATGTAAGAGAAACACAAAATGCTCCAAATAATTATTTTAATTGTGGATGGTAGCCAGTATTTACAGTTTTGTGTTCAAAACATAGCAAAGGTGATTGAGAACAGTTGAATACGTGCCATTTTTTCTGTGGTTTCTCCTGGATAACTGTGCAAGATGATTGTTTATTTTGCATTTTTCAGTAGCTGCCAAGTGATGACAGTGGTTTCATGTAACAACCCTGACCCAATAATGGTCAATGCTGCAGCCTCTCAGCACGCCATAGGCAATTCCCCAGCTGCTCTCCTGGGATTTATGTTAGTCTGATGGCTGCTGCCAGCCAGAAAGGGAGGATTTTTCTTACAGCATTCAGGTTAGAGGCTGCTACAATTAAGATAAGAAACAGTTGCATTCTGAAAGTAAAAGTCCCCATTTTGTAACTGCCTGCTCACTGTTCTCTTGAAGAGCAAAATGCCTACATTTTCTTAGTCTGTAGCTTTTTGAGTTTCATCAGAAAAGGCTCAGATTTTTAAAACAAATCTCTTAAAAAAAGCTTTCAAATTCAAAAGATTAGCAGCTATCCAGTTTTGTCATTGCAGTGGTTTTGCACAATCCTTTGCTTCAGGTTCTGACAAATCACTGCCATTTCTTACACCATTTTTCCTGTATAACTGCTGTTCTGTTCAGCTTATGGAAATGATTTTAATTTTGATAGCAAGAGTGGGCTAAGCTAAAAATAGGACAGGAAAGAAGGACTCTGAAGGTGCTGTTTGACTTCTTGGTGCACATGGTCTAATATGGAATTTCTTTATTCCTGTCCTAAACACTGATGATAGCACATCAAGTGTCAGCATTCCCGTAGGTAAAATGATATGACCGAAGTTCAAGCCAGCAGTAGCTGTAGTTGAGTAAACTGTATTTAACAGTTGTTCAATAGCAGTTGTTCAAATGTATTTAGGATAAAATTTATTATTATCTCCCTTTATAAATTGTCTGTAACTTACAGACTTTTTACTAGCTGTCTTGTTTACATACAACACCTGTAACTCTTGTTCTTTTACCAGCTAATAAAGTACAAGCCTAATAAATTTCTTTTTCCATTCAGGTACAATGATCTGACTTCTTAAAAGCCTTTTCCTTTTTCTTTTTCTAGAGCAAAACTATAGTGAATCTCGGTATCACTTCTTGCACTCCACAGATGGTGAGGGCTGTGCAAATATGCTGGTGGAATACTCCTCGTCCCGCGGATACCGCAGTGAGGTGGACATGTTTGTAGCTCAGGCAGTACTACAGTAGGTGTTAAACTTCTCTTGAAGCATTTTGCTGAGATGACATTATGTGTGGGACCAATCTAATTTAACCACACAGCCTTTGCAAAAGAAACTGTGAAACTGGCCAGAACAACAACAGGAGAAAACCGTCTGAAAACCGATGTGTTAAATTCGTCAGACTGGGGAGAGAAAAAATAAAAATACTAAGGTCAAAACCTGAATTATGTTAATTGCCTGAAGAATGAATGTAATCTCTTTAACTCTGAAAGCACAATTCTTAGCTTTGTTAACACTGCTTTATGTCTAGTTAGGGCTTATCTATATGTTCTTACAGAGACTGGACTCAAGCAGGCCTTATATTAACCTTTAGCTGAGAACTTGCTCTCCCTCAGGTCCTAAGAGACAACTTGTCATGGTCAGCCTGGATAAGGAGCAGCTTGATGGCTCTTGCCTTGACAGAGTTGCTGCTGGCTCTCATTTTTGGCATTTATTTTGTAGGAGGTGGGAATGCAAGCTATTATGTGCTTTTGCAGAGCTCATGTAGAATGAAGGTTGACAAAGCCAATTTTACTGTGCTAATCAGCTGATGGCTTTCTTCAGGCAGGGAAAGCAGCTCATGGAGGAGTCTGAGGAGGAGGTGGAGACAGGACTGTGTGGCAGGGAGTCAGGGAGAGAGTAGGTGTTGGGGGAGAGGGAGGAGGTGAGAGCAAGTTTCTCTTTTGGCAGCAGTGAGCTGTCATGTCAGATTTGTCCTGCTTTATAGCTGGTTGCTATAGATTGCTGTGATTTTGAGAAATTAGCAAATCCTTTATGGAAATCCAGTGTATGCAGGACTCAAACCATTCTGTGGGGAGAAATTCTGTGGAGAAGTTAAGAGATTATTTTTTCAGTGTTTATACAGCACTTCTACCGCATCCTTTACTGGCCTGCATGTCAAGTACTGTGTTAAATCCTCTTATATAGCAGTTTATTCTCTAATGAAATTAATTGCAGTTCCTTGCTAGCAGGGAGGCAAAACAGCCCCAAGCCCTTGCACATGTGAGGGTGCAGAATTAGGGGCCAGCCTGCCATCAAAAATGAGATGGCTTGTGGCAGCCTTCCTAGTGCTTGCTGACAGCATTTGTCCCAGATAAAGCCTGTTAGGCCAATGGGACTTGCAGAGATTGCCAGTTAAATTAACTGAACCTGAACAAGGATTTGATCTGTTTGGGGGATCAATCTGTTGGGGACAAATGGCTTGGGAGCTCGAAGTACAGCTTTATTATGAGACTTTTAGGCATGTGTGTTAAGCTGTTAGTGGTCCTGATGCCACATTATGTTGAGGTGGAATAGAATGAGAGTCAACAAATACTGACAGATACATACTAAAGGGAGATGTGTTGGGGATGAATGGGTCTTTAATTCAGTTTTCACTGAATTTCAAGACTTGCTCAACATAGTAAACTCTGGACCAGTAGATGTAATATCACGTTAATGTGAATTACAGGGTAGCCAGTCTTTCCACATTTTGATTAAATTGGTGCTCTCTTTCAGTAACCATCCTGTACAATCTGCTTAGATCCTGGTTAAACTCATTCTATTAATATTTAATGTCTGTTTTCCCTCCCAACCTGCCTATTCCACAGTGTGTTCTAGTAGTGATTTTCCCCTTCCTCAGCTGATGGCCAAACCGTCCCCAAGAT
Source organism: Corvus cornix cornix (assembly GCF_000738735.6). NCBI lineage: Eukaryota > Metazoa > Chordata > Aves > Passeriformes > Corvidae > Corvus > Corvus cornix. The sequence continues at coordinate 3,599,282 of NC_046344.1, forward strand.
GTACATCTCTACCAGTTGTGTTTTGCCATCAGTTCAAGCCTGAAATGGCCTCTATGCACAAGTGAAGTAGATTTTGGCTTCCCTTTTTCTGTGGTGAAAGCATTTCTCTGCCCTTTGTTTTTAACTTGCCCCGTTCTCTTTCCTTTTTCAGATTTCTCTGCTTAAAAAATAAGACCAGCGCATCAGTTGTTTTTACGACATACACACAGAAACATCCTTCAATAGAGAAGGGTCCACCCTTTGTGCAACCACTGCTAAACTTCATCTGGTTTCTGTTGTTGGCAGTTGATGGGTACAGTCTGATTTCTGTCGTGTTGTTCTTGGTTTCCTTTTCAGTTTTTAACTGAGATTACATTTTTGGTTGTTTCCTTTCTAGAGGAAAACTAACAGTATTTACAGTATTGTGTGAACAGTATCAACCTTCGCTGAAAAGAGACCCCATGTATAATGAGGTGAGTCACTCAGAAACAGGATTTAACTCTGTGAATTAGTGAAATCATGGCTGATTGTCTCCAGCTTTGTGACTTGTAGATAGGAGCTGGTGCTTTACCTTGTGTAGGTGGTTTCTGCCCATAGTATTTCCACCTGTAAATGAAGTAATTGACTTTTTTTTGGTCTTGTATCCCTACAGTACCTAGATAGAATAGGACAGCTTTTCTTCGGAGTTCCACCCAAGCAGACCTCGTCCTACGGGGGATTGCTAGGTAAGCTCTGCTTGTAGGTACCTCCAGACTTTGTTCAGTGACCTGGATAAAACATCTGTGTTGGAAACAGATAATTTATTCTAAGGAATTTATAATTCTTTTCATAGCCTGTAGGAACAGCCCCTGCTGTAGAATACAAGATTAATGGGTTGCATGTGGAATTAGTGTGGAATTAGTTTGGTGGAGCTTGTGGACTTTTCATCACTGAGAAGGGGAGAAGCACTAAAAAGACTCTTATGGTTAAGTTTTGACATTATGGTACAGCTTCCTAATGTAAAGAAGCATCTCACTGGTGTTAAAGCTTAATTTCCTCAGAGTTCAGTGTGATTTTTCTTAAATTAAGTATGGGGCTTTGGTAGGAATATAATCAGTGCTGATACAACATGAATGTGCCCAAAGAGAAAGTTCTGAAATTAATACTGTCCTTCTACAAGGACTGAAAGGGAATAGAGAAATTCAGCCCTCATTTCCTGGCTCTTGAGCAAAATGTGAATAAAATTGAATGTTTTCCCTGAGAACTAAGCTGCTTTGTTTGTAAACTGACTTGAAGCTTTACCTACAGTCAGTTCACTGATATCCAAAGTTTGATGAAAAACATGGACATCATGTTTTTACCATCTGTAATTTGCTTTTCAGCAATTCAGGCACCTTTAAATTGATGCCTGTGAGTTTCAGACAATTTTTTTTACAGCGTGGTGCAGACTGTGGCTGCTTTTTGAGAGTTTCACTGCTGGAGGTGTGTTTTTCCTCTTTTGGTTAGGGCTTTTTCCCTCTGAGGGTGCAACTGTAGCACATAAATATGTGACTTTGGGTTTTTCCAGTGTATTCTTGGAGAAGGAACAATATCAGTATTACAGCTAAGAGTGTACAGCTTCCCAAACCAATATTCTTAATGGAAACCAGTGTGGGATTACTGATGTCTTGCTGAGACTCTTTTGCTTCAAAACTCTTGGGGTTTTTTTGTTACAGATATCTGTATCATAGCAGGATGGAAGATCAGTTAAAAGGTCTTGAGATGAGAATGTAAAATTAATGATTTTGACTGTCCTGTATTTTATTGTAGGTAATCTTTTAAACAGTCTGATGGGAACTGGGGAAGATGATGACACAGAAGATGGTCAGGAAGACAGCAGTCCTATCGAGCTCGACTGAATGTTGTTGTCACTGGGTGCCGTGTAAATCTGATGGTTCGATGACTCCAAAGACACTTTTGGAATTTGAATCCTGCAGTTGTTTCTTGGCTCCTAAAAGGGCTCCTCTGGTCTTTTAGAAATGGTTGCTGAAATGTTTATACTGTCGGTCTATATTATTTATGTAAAAAAAAAAAAAGAAAGAAACCAACAAAAAGTAGCCGAACGAACCAATGGGAGCGGTTGTTAGTGGGGTTCCGATCCAGCGGCTGGGGACTGGTTAAACATAGCCTGTGGTTTCTGATGCAGTATTCCCTTTTGCACAGTCATTCAATAAAGCATAACCATGGGGCTTGTCCTTCACGGCCTACCCAATACCGTCTCTGTTCTGAGAAAGCCTCCTTGCCCTCTGCCCTCTTCCAAGGAAGATCTCCAAAAGCAGGGGGAGCAATTGAATAATTGATTTGCGAGGCTGGTGCCAAAAGTACTGCGAGACGAGCCAAGCAGCATAATTTGAGATGCACATCCAAGAGACATTGATACAAGAACTTGCTTCCACTGCCACGTGTAATGTGCACACCCTTCATACTGCCTGCCCCTCTCCCCAAGGCCAGGCTCTGGCTGAGCCCACACGTGTGTTTAGCTGATACTTCCTGAAAAGCACAAGGTTGAATTGCTCTTGAGTAAAAGCCCATCAGTGGAACGCAGGTAATTGGCTTCCAGGTGGATCTCTCTTGCCTAGGTATAAAAATTTGGCATCTAAAATACCTCCTGTGGCTCGTGGCTCTACTCCTTTGGAAGAGATCTTGCCAGTGTAAGTTCCCAGCTGTACGTGCAGGCGGCGGCGTTGCTGTGAGCGGAGCGGTTTGCCGTGGGCAGGGTATGTGTTTGAACTGGGCTGCATGGCAAGAAAAGGGATACTGCAGAGCTCCTGGTTCTTTATGATATATTTATTTTTCTTGGGTGATTGATTCATTTAACACTTTCTGTTAAGAAAAGAATAAATCAATAAATAATGGAGTAACTTCACCCCCAGCAGTAGGCATAGCCATTCTCCATCTCCTCTGTAATGCAGCACAGTCTGGTACAGGGAACAGCTGAAAGGGTGGGGAAACGCTTTATTTTTTCACGATGAAAATAAAAAGGCTTAGATTAATAAACAGCAATCATGCATGGGGGAGGGATTAATACAAATTTATTGACTGTATGGAAAAAAAAAAGGCATTGACAGGAAGACTTTGTGTTAATTGTGAAGTCTCAAATAAACACTTTATACCAGGATGTGCGATACTGCTGCTTTCTAAGAATTTCCCAAGCAGAGCTTTACTTTCCTTGCTATTTTTTTCACTCTGCATTTGACTGTGGGTCATTCAGCCCTCAGTGCTGCAGCTTCACCTCTGTGCACTAAAGGCAGAATTGTAGTGGAATATTGGAATGGCTGGAGCAGATGGGGATTGCTTTGCTGGGCAGCAAGTTAAGAGCTCCCTACCCAAGATGGTGCTGTAGACATTTAATAAATGATCTGGGACAGCAGCAGAGGTTTAGAACCACATCATTTCAGTGCCTTTGGCTGCCAGGAAGGTGCCTCTCAGGCAGTGTAAAGTGTCCACAGGTGTCCAGCACATCCCTTCTTGTGTCCTGTATGTATGACCCAGTGTGAGGTTGTTGGCTTCAGCTGTCTGCAGCCTCCAGCAGCCCCCAGTGTGAGCCCTGCATTTGCCCTGATCCCAAAACCCCAGCCCTGACAGGAGGGCAGTGCTCCAGTGCTGTGGACATACAAAATGTATATTCAAAATGTATATTCAATAATTACAGCAGTATATATGTGTGTGTGTGTATAAAATATTTACCCAGGAATTTAAAATACATGTATATGCACACACATATAAACAGCCTTTTGTATAGCTCATGATTATATAATTGTATGGCATATAATTTCTAATATTCTTAAATTATTCTTAATTATACATGCACACAAAACAATTTTTACAGCTACCTATAAACACAAACAAGGAGCCCAGTCTGTCCTCTCCCTGCTTCTGCCGTGCCTGGGTTGGTAAGTAGGTGTGAGTGACAGTGTGTGTGTAACATATAAATACTTTTAATAGAAATTAAATATATAATTATAGTTATGCTTACACATGTGCATGCAGATATATGTATGTTTATATGCAATATATTCACCTTAAATTTATAAATATGCTTATAAATTACATGTCTATAAAGCATGCACATGTGTATATAATATATAATCACATATTTTATAAAACCAAGTATAGAAATGTCTCTATACATATACAGGAGTATGAAATACATTTAGCTCATGTATTTGTAAATTGAGTCTGTCTGAGTGCTACATCTATACATGAACGTGTGCATATGAACAGCTCATACACACACACACATTTCATGTATTACACTCTATCCCCTGTGCAGTTTATAGCTGGCTGTGAAGAGCCAGCAATCCCTTCCCAAAGCTGCTTTCTCTAAGAACCAGCTCTCCTTTGTGTATGTGTGTGCACACATAAAGTACTGGAGAGAAAATACACAGAACATGCACTGTATAAAACACACATATACACAAATAATATATAAAACAATACACACTGTGCCAGGGTGGGGCAGAGGGTTTTGTGGGTGTCCCACACGCCCAGGGCTCTGCCAGCACCTCCTTGATTCCATTTGCTGCTTTTCAACCCCACCTCCCTCCCCTGCCCCAGCACCACACGGCCACGGCTCTGACATAATAATAATTTATTGGTTCGAATGACATTTAGTACCACAGTTGTCTTACCAGTGACAGAACGAATGCACACAGCCGATGAGATGCTCTCAGATACACAACCAACCTAAGAAACACGTCGGACAGGTCCATGGCCGGGGCTGCGCCTGCAGGGCATGCCAGAATCTCATTTTTGGGTAAAAATCCAGCACCTGGTGTGCAGGTCCCAGCCCGCCTGCCCTGACTGCAGGAATTACAGTGCTCAACACCGCGCTGAGACATCACTTCAAGCAGCTTTTTTTTTTTTGCCTTTTTTTTTTTGTCTTTTTTTTTTTTTTTTGGCAGGAAAAGAAAAATCAACAAAAAAAAAAATTGAATTATTATGGGGAAAAGTGCAACCACCAAGTCTGGAGAAGGGATGTGCCTGCTGGGAGTGAGCTGGGACAGGCTTTGATGGTGCCTGTCAGGAAAACTGCAGATAAAGCTCAACCCCCAGCTCCATACGGGGCTCCCCAAATGGGGCAAAGCCCCCCAGACCATGGAACAGGGATGACCCAGGGAGCCGAATGCAGGCCTGGCCCCCAAAGCTCTGCTTCCCCAGCATCACCTCATGGGTTGGTGTCCCCCTTGCAGCCCCTTCCTCCCTGCCCTTCGTTAAGCAGTAACGAGGCTGATGATGCCCATTTCCTCTATTCCAAAATCCTATTTGACCCTATCCAGGTACAGCATCACCACAAGTAAATTATCCCCCTGGGGACTGATCATTTACCCCGGTGCCATGGCAGGCTCAGCTGTTCTGCACAGCACCATTTCGTGTGTTTCCAGGCTGTTTCCCATCCCACAGGGATGTCAGCCCTTGGGGACTTGCAGCCCCTCTGAAAAAAGGGCTGGCAGCCATCTGAAGTGCAGGGATGCTCAGCTCCAGCACCCAGGGACCTGTGCATGGGGAAAAGTCCCATCTGCCCCAGGGATGTGCCACCAACAGTCTCTGCCATCCTGCTGAAGCCAGGTGGGATGCCCCTTCCAGTGGGTGCAGGGTGATGGGGTGGCAGGACCACCTGTCCCATCCCACAGAGCAGCCACAGAGCTGAATTTCAAGTTGGATCAGGATCTTCTCCGACGTTCCACTGCCGCCCTTCTGACATGATCAAGTGAATGATGAGGGGAAAGGGAAGTATTATTATTGTTATTATTATTACTGTTATTATTCATTATTTTTAACATTTCAAATAAAACCACGTTGTGTTGTAAACAGAAGCTCACTCCTCAGGTCTGCCCAGCCAGTCCCAGCTAAGGTTTATGTTTGAAATGGGCTTCCACTGAAAGGAAAAAAACAGAGAAAATAAAGTTGAACAGGACAAGCACTGGCAGGTGGTGACAGCCTGGCACAAGCCCACCCTGAGAATGGTCCTTGCCGATGCTTCTTGGCTCCAATTACCCTTATAACCATATCACTGATCCTTACAGCAGCATGGACATCACACCAGAGGCAATGAAGAGGGAAGGATACCATCCTCCTCCTCCCAGGGCAAGCCCCTCTCTGGTTAAACAGCCCTTGCATCCCCTGGGCAGTGAAGGGCTGCCTCGCTCACACGGCGCAGGAGGGAGCGGCATCCTGCATCCCCAATCCCGCTCCAGCCATCCCATCCTCCAGCCCACAGCCCACAGCAGGGCCAGGGCTGGCACCCAGCCCTCCCCAGGAAACACACCTGCGTATTCCTGAGGCAGCATGGGCCGGCTTATAACTTTCTGAAAGGTGGTGATCCACTCCAGCTGGTCGTCCTCCGTCTCGCAGGCAAAGAGGAATTTCCGGTCTGGGGTGACGATGGTTATCCCGTGCTGCCAGTGGTTCCCTTGCGTGGATGGCGGGAGCCCTTCCAGCACCTTGTAGCTGTTTTCCTTGCTCCCAATAAAAACCTCCCCTCTAGCAAAGGCATCCTAGGAGACAGCAGAGCAGTCAGGCAGGGGTGAGTGGGAAGGGAGCTCTGCATCCCCGGCAGCCAGGACAGCTCACCCGGCAGCAGCCACAAGCCCATCAGCCAAACCCCAACAGCACCAGCAACCCCCAAACCCCTGCTTCTCCCCCAGGGGCACCCACAATGCAGCACCAACACCAGGGAGCCAAAACCCAGATGCAAAATGTCCAGTGGACAGGGCTTCTAAAGAGTTTTTGGTATTTATGCACAGGGCTGCTGCAGGCTGGACACCAGGCAGAGCCACTAGGCAGCGACAGCGTTGTGCCCTCTTGGCTCCCCCAGCAGCTTCTTACACTTCACTGCAGATTGATACTACTATTATTACCACTCTGATTATTAATAGTGGTAGTATTGCAGATAATTCCTAACAGGCAGCCCAGGCACCCTCATCTTACCAGGGGATCTTTGAAATACATGAGCCGTCGGTCATCCATGGTGAACCATCGCTTCTTGAACCCCTCTGTTTGCTGAAGAGTCAAAAAATGCCAGATCACACACAGAAACAGCACAGCTTCTCTCTAACCAGGCATGACCCAGGAGTCTCAAAGCACTTGGAGAAGCCTGATGGGCTGGGGGAGCTGGGAACAGATGGCTTCTGGGCCATCATGAGCCACCACAGCCAGGGTCTGGGCCAGCTGTACCAGGAAGGGGCATTGAGTTTGTGATGTGATTTTGGATTTTTTTAACGTTTGCTCCCAGGTGAGGAAAGTGCATTAAACACATTCACAGAGTTACAACTTTGCCTCTCTGGCAAGGGTTGGTTTGTCCCACCAGCAACCCCTTCTTGGGGCCATACAGAGCCCCTGAAAAATGCTTCATATCCTACCTTTGGCCCTGTTTTCTCCATGTATCCTTCCTTCAGGTAGTTTCTAGAAAGCTTTGGCACCAGCTGGAGCAACCAAAGAGGACAGAAAAGAGAACAGTGTAAGATGGGGGGGACTGGGGTGTGCTGGGCAGGGCTGGGGGGGTCACTGGAAGGAAAACCCACACTGAGTGTGCCCCCAGCCCTGAGCCCACCCCACAGCCCTGCCTGGGAGCTCCAGTCCTCCTCCTCCACAGAGCTCAGAAGAGGAGGGCGCAGCCATGAAACACCTTGGAGCAGCTCCCCAGCACAGCCAGCAGCCTCCAGGAGAATCTCCCAAAGCCCTCAGGGTGCAGGGCAGCCAGGGACAGAGCCACCCTGCAGAACCACAACTGGACCCCTCCCAGATAATTGATAGAAGGCAGGAAATGCAATTAGATTTCAAAATCTACAGCCAAGGAGGTAGCAGGGAGTAATCAACAAGCACCTCCACAGTGACGTTACAGCCCAGCACACAGCCCTGGCTGACAGCACGTCAGAGCAGCCTCTGGAATTGCATTAGCCAGGGGTAACACAATTAGCAGCTCCAGCACACACAAAACACAGGCATTTATAAGCCAGGCTGCACTGACCCGCAGAGAAGAACTCGGGCACGGCACTGACATCTTTCTGCCCTCATCTTTCCTGCCTTCCAGCCTTTGTTTTGGCTTTTGTAATTACAGCAGCACCCATTGAGACAGATGCTCAGGCGTGCCAGTGCTGGAGTTCCTCCCACAGCCCGTGTGTGTGTGTGTGTGCACGGGGCCCAAGGCTGGGTGCTGGGAGCAGGTGCTGCACGTGGGCTCAGCATCCCACCACAATCATCTCAGCCCGGTAATTGCAGAACGCTCCGAAGGATGGAGCACTCCCCAAGCCTTCCAGCTTGTTAACAGGATGCTAAAAATGAGCGAGAGGGGGAGAAAAAGAACCAAACCACCCAACCAATCCTGCAGGAACACTCACATCAGAGTCACTGGCTCCAGGGAATGCCACTTGTAAGTAATGGAAGCGTGCTGCCCGGATGGCGTTGAACCAATCCACTATTTCCTAATAACGAGGGAGAAGAGCAGAGTGAGGAATGCAGCCTGCACACAAAAGAACCTGAGCCCGCTGTGTTCTGTCTCTCCCATCACTCTGGCCCCAGCAACAGAGCACAATGTAGCAGCGATCCTAAAAAGCACAAAATACAGCAAAAAGGTGAAGGATGGGGAACATTCAGCTGCTGTTCCGGGCTGCCAGACGTGTGCAGAGCTCTGCAGCTTCCAGTGAGCACAAAGGGGGATTTCTGCAGAGGGAAGGATTTAAACACATCTCTGAACTGGCAAAAGCAGCCCCAAATGAGCATTTGAGATATTGAGCTGACCCTATAAACATGGCTGGGCTCATGCTGGCTGCTGCAGCCTGCCCACCCACCCACCCCTGCCCCTTCAGCAGGACACCTGAGCAATGCCTGCATCCCACCCAAATTCCAGATACATACTTCAATGTTTTGCTCAAAGAGTAGCTAAACATCTCTCTATCCCAGTCTATCAGCTGTGTCTGTGAGCCCTTCAGGGACACCCACAGTGATACTGAAGTCCAAGAAGCTCTGGCACTTCTCCCTTTCCTTGGCAAAAATCTCTCTCCATTTTTTTCCCCTCCTACAAAACAATTGTTTTATAATTCTTTTGTTTTTAGAGCCATGTGTTCACTTGTCTCTGGTAAGACCCTAGAGCTTGTGCTGTATGCCTCTGAAGGTTTTGATGAGAAATGCAACGTTAATTTTAAGTGATCCACACAGGGAGCACTGAAACACTGCCTTGTGGTCTGAGACTGTGGGACAAGGAAAGGCATGTTGGAAGGGAGATTAAGAGCTGCCCTGCCTGGGATGCTGAGCACAGGGGGAGGGATGCTGAGCTGTCCTGCTGTCGTTAATGCATGTGAAGCTTCACACATCAGATCAGGGATGTGTTCAATGAGCCAGACTTAATCCTAAAATAAACACTGCCAACCCTTTCAGGTGAGGTCGCTGTAGCGTAGGGAAGACTATATCAAAGGAGAAGTTGGCCTTCTCTAAGATTTAAACTTTTTTTATGCTCTAAAAATGGTCAGGGTAAGGAGGAAAGGCTCATGCGCAATTTTGAAATCTCAGTTTTAACGAGCTGAATTGGAGGTATCTCAAAAATGGTCTAATGTGGTAAACAGCCATCCTCAAAAATTTAGAACCTTTGCTTTGCTTTGTTAAGCTACTTCAGGTTGAAAGGAAAAAAATCCAAAACCTAATAGGACACAGACAAACAATGTTTTGGAAAACCTGACCTACTTGTTTGAGGCTTTACTCACTTATCACTTGCTTTCCTACCCTAAGCAGCTGAGGAGACCCCAGACAGCATCACAAAGAGGATCAGAGAGAAGAATTCACTCCTGAAGTTAACGATGACCAAACCAGGCTGGAGCTAATGAACAATAAGCTGTAATATTAAAATGCTGACATCTCATACAGCCACCAACCAGGTGGTTATATACATATTTATTTATTTATTTACCTGTGGGTCCTCTCTGTGATCATGATGTGAGGTAGGGTTTCCCCCTGCAGAAAAGCAGAAGCTGAAACCCTCACTGACTTCTAGCAGTAAATTGCTTCCTGGAATATTGATAATCCATTGCCACAAATGGGGTTTGACCAAATTCTTCCCTGTGAGTGTGGTGAGGCCCTGGCTTCACAGGTTGCCCAGAGCAACTGTGGCTGCCTCATTTCTGGCAGTGTCCAAGGCCAGGTTGGACAGGGCTTGGAGCACCCTGGGATAGTGGAAGGTGTCCCTGCCCATGGCTGGGGAGGAATGAGACCATCTTTAAGGTCCCTTCCAACCCAAACCATCCTGTGATTCTATGAAATGTGAGGAGCCTAAATCCACCACTTCAGATCAGGGAGAGGCAGCACCTCTGGGGTCCAGGAGGACACACTGGGGCTGCTGGGGGAGCAAGAGACCCCAGCAAGACAAGAGGGAGCAAAGGGCAGCAAGAGACCACAGGCAAGTCCCAGGGCAGCCTCCAATCCCAAAGGGCAGGAGTTTACTCCAGGGGGTTCATCTTCCTGCAGCCCTCATGCAGCCAAGGAGACAGACCAAATTCAGGGAAGTTGAGAGAAATTCAGCGGGGTCACCGCCAGATTTCATCAGAGCACATCCTGCCCTGCGTGGGACCGGCGAGACCGCTCCCTCCACCAGCCCCCAGCAGAAACCTCAGCAGCTGAAACCCAAACCCCAAACCCAGGACAGCCCTGCCTGCATTCCTCACTGCTTGGCTGAGCAAACCACCAATGCCCAGCAAACCAGAGACACTGACACGACAGTGGGATGCAGCTTTCCCACGAAAGGGCTGCTGCTCATTATTCTGGTTCCCATTGCAGCCAGGGAGGTACCTGAGAGTACAAGTGACACTGTGCTGGGCTAAAGAAGCACCTGCTGACAAGCACTTGGCGTGGAGGGGAGGTTTGGGAGCAGCCCTGCTGGAGCAGCTCCCTGGGACCCACAAACAAGCACCCCAGACCCACGGGGCCTCTCCTTCACACCTCCCTTCAGAGGCACCTGAGCAAGGGGATTTGTTTCAACACAAGCATGAATATCTGCATTTTATGAAGCATGAGACAGGCACAACCACAACAGCTCCCCGCTTCTCCTACATTCCAGTTTGCTCCCCTTTTGCAAGTCTTTGGACTGAGTCCCCTCATCTTCCATTGCTCCATCCACCCTCTCTCCTTCCCTGGGCACCAGGAGCCTGCCTTGAAAAATCCTCTACTCCAAGTTACAAGAAAAGAACACCAATTCCTTCCATTTGCATCTCTTTACTTAGAACAGTTTGACACCCTTTGTGCTTGGAAGAACACGACAAACACTCTCAAAGATGGTTCTGCACCCTGTATCTCTTCCACCCCCCAAGCAATTCCAGCTCGGTTAGAGCCCGGTGTGCCACAGGCTGGCTCTGCGCAGCACCAGCCCCCAGGACCACAACCCAAACCTTCTGGTTACCTCCACAGCCTCACCTTGCCATCTTCATGATAGACAAAGATGTTCCTTGTGCTATTGTCCTTCAAGTAAGTGATCTGCAGTCCGTGTGGGTTCCCGATTTTTGCAGGCTGGAAAGTCGCGTTGAGGTGTTCGATCTTCATAATTGCTTTGGGTTCTTTTGCCTGGAAAGCACAGCTGAGTGAGCAAACACCTGAGAATCAGCTTTCAAGCCAGAAAGCAGTTCGCTTGGTCAGAAAAAAGGCCTGATTGAGGCCATCAACTAAAACCACCTGAATCCCAGCCCACAAAACTACCTGGTGATGAGACAGCCAAGACTCTGCTCAGATGTCAATGAGTGCTTCCTGCCAGCCTGGAAAAATGCTCTGTTCTTCTGCAAAATTCAGCAGGGATGCAAAAAAAACCCAGACTGCTAATAGGCCAGGATGCTTTCTGCATCTCCAGCACCACAGCCAGTTCATCCTTGTCCCAAAAAATGGAGGATTATCCCTCCTGCCATCATCAGACCTGGGTGCTCAGCTGGGGAGCATCATGTCCATGTCCCCATCTGTCCCTTCCTCTCACGTGAGCCGCTGGCTGCTGACTCTGCTCCTCCCCTCGCCTTCTGAACCAGAACTTTCTTTTCAGAGGGACAAATATAATCCTGACAGCCCATCTCTAGGGTGGGTTAGCCCAATGGGGAGCCTGGGTCAGGCCCTACCTGGCACCAACCCCCCCTGCACCCTCAGTGGCAGCACTGTGGTGCTGCTCATCTTCCCACAGAGTGTCTCTAGAAGTCGACCACCCCTCCAGGACTGCACTGAGAAGAGAACCAGCTACTGTGAATGAAACATCCCAACAAACACAGATCAGCCCCTTGGTAACACCAGCTCCAGAGCAGGGCCAGGGGCCAGCAGAAGGCTGTGGGGTGGTCCCAGCACCCTGCAGAAGTCCTGAGCTGGCAGAGGTGTCAGTGCTGCTTTGGGAACTTGGGGACTTGCTGTGGACACAGGGCCCTGGTGGGTGACCATGGTGGGGAAATCCCAGCAGAGAGGACATCTAGACAGCACCATTCCCACCACAGCTGTGGTCAGCAGCAAAGCAAAGCAGCTTTAAACTCTCAGAGAGTCAAGAGTGGCTGAATGGAACTGCTGGGACTTTCACTTCTCCCTCGGCAAGGACTGGCTCTCTCCTCTCCACGAGCTGCAACTGCACCACAACAAACCAAGCTGAACAGGAAGATGGTGCTGTCAAAGCCATGGAGAAGTGAGGATGGATGTTCCCCTCCTCTGCCTCATCACAACACCCTGACTGCAGCAACTGCTTGGGAAAACTGGCTGGTGGCTCAGCCTGGGCTGCTCTCAGCTGTGGTGTTCAGGGGAAACTCAAAGGTCAGAGGAAACACCTTGGCTTCCTCCAGCACATGGTGCAGAACACTGGAGTGTCTATCCATTCATCACAAATGCAATTTTCATGGTAATAACTCCATTTCTCACAACAATGAAATGTGCTCTGGGGAAAAAGACAAATACTTCCACACTGCTTGACACTGGAACAGAAAACCAGGGAGCCTTCCCTCTGGATCGCATGCCATGCCATGCAAAGGAGGACTCAGACCCCAGTGACCACTATGAAGTGGTGCCACCTTCATCACAAGGTAGTCATTTACATGAACCCCCTGTTAGCTGGATGATGCAGAGCCAGAGGTGAGAGAAAGTCCTTTGCTGGTGGTTTGAGAAAAGCCCTACGGACTTTAAAGGGCAACAGAGCAGGAATGGGTGAACTGGCCAGTGGGGCACCTCTCCATGGCTGTGGTGGTGGAGCAAGAGCAAACCCCACTAAAGGAAGGGTGAGCTGAGCCTGGTGCCCCTGGAGCAACTGGGGACCCAGTGCTTATGGAAACTGTATAAATAAACTGGCACACTGGGAATTACGTGTTCCAGGATGCTCTCACAGCTGTGATCCCGCCTGCACGCAGCAACCCCAGGTACTCACATCATTTTTGTTGAAGTACTTCAGAGCACCTTCCCTCTCTGATAACACGAATTTTCGGCTTAAGAATTGCCCATTGTCACGTCCTCTCTTCCACAGAAATCCTTCTCGGTACCCTGCAGCAGAAAGGAATGACTGAGAACCAGGGACAAAGTGCTGTATTTAGAGAGTTAGGGTAAAGAAAAGAACTGAGACTTTGGAACTAAGCAGAACAAGTGTGTGGCTGTTTTGCTGAAGACATGACAGAAACAGACCTTCTCCTTCAGATCTGCCCTTCTCACTCTGCTCTCGTTCTTATCCAACAGCTTGTGCTTCAGACATCTCCACTCTGACACCCAAGGAGTGACTGCCTGCAGAGGCCCCCTCGTGCATTATTGCAGCTCAGTCCTGGGGTGAGCCAGCACAGGCAGAGTGAGCACCTCCATCCCCGTGAGATCCAGCAGCCCCTGCTGCCTGCATTCCCACAATCCCACCCTGTCACTGCCCAGAGATGCAGATGTGTGGTCCAAACCCACAGCCAGCACTGGGGCATGACACAACACTGTCCACCTAATCCTTCCACCTCTGAGCCCTCTCCATCCCTCCAGTGCAGAAGAAGTGCTCGGTCCCATCAGAGCATCATTGCCCGTGTGCACCAGTCCAGTATCCCACTATCCCAACACTGCATACATCAGGGGAAAGACAAGGCTAAAATTCTTTCTCTGGTTCACCCATCCAACTTGAGAGAATCTTCCCCAAAGCCAGGAGCAGACCCAGCTCATTCAGTCCATCAATTCAACCCTATCCCACTCTGGGCTTGCTAGGACTTTCCTCACAAAAAGCCCCTCTGGAGGGCACTTGCAGTGTCACAAAGAGACGAACCCGCAGGGAGCAGGATTACCCCAAGTCTGAGCAAGGGGAAGCAGCCAAGGAAGCCACCAAAGCCCAGCCAAGGGGGATGCAGCTGCATCCAACAGCAGTGCAGAAACAGCTGAGGCTGCTGTGCTTGTCACCCCAGCAGGGCAGAACTGCTGAGGAACCGCAGCTCTGCCTGACGCAGAGTCAGGCGCTGCTCCCCGCCAGGCTCATCAGCAGCCCCCTCTGCACCCTGTGGCAGGCTGTACACGATGGAGCTGAACAGGAACAGCGTCTCTGTGGCAGGAGACAGACAGGCAGGAGGTGATGCCCAGCTGATCCATTTACTGCAAGCAGATTTGCCTCACGTGGGGCAGAGATGCTGCCGGGGCTCTGACGGCTGGCGATGGCCGGCTGCTCCCCTGAAGGGCAACACGTGAAGCAGCTTTTCCTCAGAGTGTGCAGTTTGGAAACCAAGGAAAAGTGGCTTCTGTTCCCAAAAGGTGCTGGGTTTTAGTGCCAAGCCAGTTGGAGCAGCAGGAGAGTACTTTGAAAGCTATTGCTGTTCACTCCATCGAACAGCAGCGAGGGTTTCAGTGCCTGGCATTTGAGGAACACTGATGTCTCATAGGGGGCTGCAGAGAGCTGGCTTGGAGGAAAGGACATCAAACAATAGGACAGCGGTATCTCCAAATACAAACATGGTGTGATGCAGGAGGAAAGCCCATCCATTCCTTCAGGACAAGGCTGTGAGCCAGGGTCAAAGTCAGCCTGGAAACTCAGTTTCCCCTGCCCTCTTACACAGGACATTTCATCATTTTGATCTTCTCTTTCCAACTTCTTGTGTCAAAACACAGGATCCAAATTCCACTCCAAGGAAGAATTACAAAGACCCAACACAACCAAGTGTTATCCCATTCTGTGGCTCACATGTTGGCTCTTCCCAGGCCAATCGCCTCAGCAAAAGAGCTCCTGGCTGCTCTGACAAAGCCAGCTGCTGGTTTCAGTGTACTTTGGTACAGATATTTGCTTGCTTCTTTTTTTCTTCCCTTCAGGGCTTCATCCTCAGGAGCTGCTCCTCTGCTCTGCCCAAATCTGCTGCCTGCACCCCTGTCAGCACCCATCAGTGCAAACCACCGTGAACAGGACTTGAACTCAACATGAACCCACACGGGTTCCCCAGGCAAACTGTGTGTCAGCAAGATGTGTCCTCAAAGTCCTGATCTAAAGGGTTGTGAAAACAGCCAGAGACGGTGCTGAGAAACAAAACTGCAGGAGGCTGAACAGGGAACAGCTCTCACACTGGAGGGCATTGGAGACAGAAAATAAACCCTCTCTTCCTTGTCTCATGTGCTGCACTACCTCAGCAACAGCTTCGTATTTAGAGGTACCTGGTCACATTGGGATCTCCAGGGCTGGGGAGGCCCTGGTGAGGGTGCCCAGAGAAGCTGTGGCTGCCCCATCCCTGCAAGTGTCCAAGGCCAGGTTGGATGGAGCTCGGAGCAGCCTGGGACAGTGGAAGGTGTCCCTGCCCACGACACGGTGAAATGGGAAGATCTTTAAGGTCCCTTCCAACCCAAACCATTCTGTGAATCGGTGAGGGCTGTTCTGCTTATGTTGAAGCTGAACAACCACAAGCCCTACAACACCTGCTGACTGCTGGTGTTGGACCATGCAGCATCGTGTCAACAATGCTGCCTTCCTCTCCCAAGCACAGAATGAGGGATGCAACCACCTGCCACCATCCCAGTGATCACCAGCACCCAACCACGAGTGTAGGAAGCACTACCTGGGGAAGACCTGCTAAAGGAGCACCACTCTCACATTGCTAACACTGCTGCTGTCACACTGTCGTGTTTCCTGCATCACTTCTGCCACCTGCCAAGCAGCAAAATCAATCGCTTCTGCAGGCTGCTCTGGCACAAACCTGTAACACCTGCAAAAGCCCCACCAAGCAGTTGTGTCAAAGTTAGCCAGCAAATGGCACACGACACAACCTGAAACCACCCAGCCCAAGCGGGTATTTCTGACCCATTACGTGGCTTCCAAGGTAAAACACGGAACTGACACTTCTATACCCACTTCACCCCCACAGCTAAAACTCTGGGGGCAAGGAAAACAGGATCACCACCTTGGCTGACTGAAAAGAAGATAGTGCATGGCCTTGTGTCAGCTCAGGTGGGCTGGAGGCTGGAGGCCATCCAAGCCAGGCACATAAAACTGGCCGCACCCACGGGGTGCTCTAGTGTAGCTCGGCCTTCCCCTGCCTGACAGGCTGCAGAGGAAGCAAGGGAGAGGATTTTATATCAAGACTGTCTCTTGTAGCCACCATCTTTCCATCTGACTTCTACCAGCATTTGGTTCAAGTTCCCCATTTTAAAGAAGAGGGATATTGCTACTTCCCCACCTCAGAAAGCTGTTACAGAGCTTAGTTAATGATGGGGGGTTTGGTCTCCGAGAATGTGGATTACAGGAAGCACCCAAAATTACTTGTTCAGTTTTAGCCTTTGTTCTCAGAGAAGAAAAATCCCTCCTGCAAGGAGGACAGTCAGACTCACTGGCTTGCAAAAACCAACATGCATGGACTTTCCTTCTGTCATCCTAAGTAAGGCATTATAAACTGGGAATTAAAACCATGTCTGATCTTCAGTTTCTTTGGCTCCTTATTTTGCAGTTTCACCTGGAAAGAGGCATCAGAACTGCTTGCTCCCAGGACGCTTCTACGGCTGTGGTAAAACCAGGTCTGGTCCCAGGCTTTTAGAAGAAACCTGAGTGTATCCAACACCAAACAGATGCACCACTGTGTGGTTTATTGCCTTCTTGCCTCACTGCAAGACAAAGCATGATGGGTTGAATAGGAGAAAAAAATGTACTTGTGCGTGTAATCCAAGAGAATCTCATTTTCCTAGAGTTCAGGCAGGGCACCTCCTCCTACAGAAGCCAGTTTTCCTTCCTCTCAGCAGTTAAAGTGCATTGACCTCAATCCAGAGCTTTGGAGAAGATTCAGATAGAACTCCCTCACTTTGCTGCTAAAATTGCAGATCGCTGCTCCTCTTCGTGTCAGAGCTGAGCAGCCGGCTCTATTAGCACTGAAAGATGTTAATTAAGGCAGAACAGCAGATAGGCGCTCAGTGGACAGGGTGTGCCCACCTCTCCTGAGAGGTTAAGGAACTGCATAATTATCTGGAGCAGTTGAGTGTGGATCCCTGACATCCCACGTCACCTCTGACCCCAGTTTTACAGCCTCCTTTTTAAACAAACAGTCTGAAGGACATTCCCTCTGAAATAAACCCCACTGTCCACAGCCAGAGGGTTGGGTGGAGAAGGTGGCATATTCTATATTTTCCCCACAGCCTGGACTTTGAATAGGGTTGCAAAAAAAACAGTGCACCTCTTGTTTGGCCATGTCAGTGTAAATGGTTTGGTTTGACTGCTCTAAGTTGCAACATCTCTTCCTGTAGCATTCAGCCACCATCAAAGCAAGACATTTCAATGACTTCAATTTACATATTTTAAGAATTTGTATTCCAATAAAAGTCATAAACCAAGGAACACTAAGTTTTCTCATGGAGTGAAAACACAACTCATTGTCCAGATCCTCCAGAAGCAAGCAGGGTCCGGGTTGGTTAAGTCTCTCAGAGCTTGCACCCTGCTCCCCTGCACAGCACCAGCAGATTGCTTTTTTTTGCCTGGCTTTTTTGCCTGTTTGCAGCTGTGCTGAGGAGCTCGTAACTTCCCTGCAATAATTCTGCAGCCATCTCTATCTAATATATCTCCTGCTGGTCCCACGTCGAGCAGTGCAGATACAGCCGTGCTGGAGATGCGTCAGCATCCCCACGGCAGGAGGGACCTGGGAGGTTTGATGATGAGATGGGAACCCTTCCCCCGGGAGTCCTCCTGCACTGACCAGGTGAGGAACCACCAGGAGCTGCTGCTGCCCCTGCACAGTTCAGTTCTTCGGAAATTAAAGCCTCGGCAAGCAGCAAACAAGGATGTGCTCAGCGATCCTGCAGCCCAGTCTCTGCCCCCGGGACACCTGGACGGTCTGGGCTTGGTGCCCCCAATGCAGGGTGGGTGCCTGGCATGTCTCAGCTCACACAGGCCGAGAAGGGAATGATTTCCCTTCACCTCCCTGAATACAACTCTTTCTCCCCGGTTAAGACACCACATCCCCTTCACATCTCACCCAGCCAGGCAAAAGAGCCCAGGAACGCCCAAGTGCAACACCCTCACACCCACACCAACCATTTTCTCCTGCACACGTGTTTTAGAGGCACAAAATTTCCCTAATCAATCAGTCCTCTCTTAACGAGCACTTAGCATCCAAATTACCTTTCCTAAAGGCCATTTTGCAGAGAAGGGTTTCCTGTTGTCATCCAGTCTGCCTCTGCTGCCTTCCAGGAGCTCATAAAACAATTACTGCCCCACTGCATTGTCTCCTCAGCCTTGGATGCAAGCAGCTGATGAGATTGATTGCTTCCACAATACCCAATTAACCCACTCAGTCTGCAAACGATTGACTTAATCAAAGGCAATTAGCGCTTGAATGGCTACAGCAGACAGAAAGCCAGGATTTAGAGGATGATTCAGATAACGTTGTACAGACATCTCCTTGGCCTTCTAAAGGAAAATGTCTTCACTAATGCTCAGCGCAGAGCTGGAAGTAGACGAAACCTCAGGTCGGTGGTGTGAGGTGGCACAGAAAACACAAGGGAATAGGAACACACACTTCCCTTTACTGATAGAAGGGGAACTTGCAATGATTGATGTTCCCTTTTTCCTACTTTTTCTGCTCGTGCAGGGCCCGGAGCACCAAGCAGTTGACCAGACCTCAATGACCAACAGGGTCCTGAAATGTTAATTTGCCTCTGATAGTCACATCCAGTCCTCTGAGCAAAGTCAAAACTGTTTTACAAAACCACCTTCAATATTGAATTCTTCCACAGCACCTTTTCCCACGATGTAAAAAAAAAAAAAAACAACACCCCAAAAGACTCAGTTTGGAGGCAGGACCACATCTCTTTAGAAATACAGGTGTCAGTGTCCTCAGGGAATGTTTTCCTCTAGACAAATCACCCCAAACTGGCACAGCCGAGGCAAGACAAAGCCCCACCACGGGAAGGTCAAGAAGAGCAACCCATGACACCTAAAGCAGAAGACAGAGGCCATTTTAGACCATGTGAGGAACAACTTCAAGGCTGGAGCCAAGCATGGAAAAAACAATTCTCCAGATCCCTGCAAAAAGACATTGTCCTCTTGCTTCCATAATGGAAAAGGTGCTCCCCAGCTGCTCGGATCAGTGTGGAAAATGGAGCCAAATGCACCATCTCTATGGAAAGAGCACGGGGCTGAGCTTAACTACACATCGAGATCCTGAGGCTGACAGCAAGAAGACGAGGTCTGTCTCCACACACAGGCATGTGGCATTTAAATGCCAGGTCCGTCCCTGGGTTTCCAGTCTCACTTAATCGTGAACACACTTGCATTGGTGGCTCACAGCTGAAAATCCAAATTGCTTCTAAGCAAAGCCCCAGTAATAAAGCTGAAATCCATTAAGCCTGTGATGTTTGCCACTATTTAAATCTGATTAAAATTGTACATGACACCACTAAGCTGAACAGTCAGAAAACACTCCTGTCAAGTCTGATGTTTCTCCATGTAATCCAGACCCCCCTTCTTTGACCGGGTTGTCAGCTAAAAGGAGCCATAATAAGAGATCATGTAGCTAATCCAGCTTTCTAAGATGTTTTTAACTGGTTTCTTTAATCACATGTTATGATCCCCTACGGAGCAGCTCTCAGGTGACAAAGACATTAGCACAGCCATTCATACTCCCGGGAGGTATCTCAGATGGGATCACCTTACCCCTTGTGCGGACTCAAGACACACAGGTGCCTCTGCAGAGCTTGGGAAGCCATCAGTGGGATAAAAACCAGAGGTGCAGGGGGTGATAGCCACTGGGCAAGCAACTGCAGGGTAAGATGCTGCAAAGGACACTTCATCAGAGAAAAAACTTCTTTTGGCAGAGTGATATTGATCTCCCAGCGAGCACTCACCTTTCCTGAAAACGCTGTGTGGGAACAAGTATCAGGGGAAAACACCAAATTATACAATTCCCAAGTCTTCACCTGACTGCTGCAGGCATATCAGGTTTGATAAAAGAAGACAGCCACATCCTGCCTTTTATCAGTTTACCTTATAATTGACCATCGATACAGTACAACTTCCGTGCCAACCTAATTACTGACCAAGTGTTTACATATTAAAGATAAGACCACAGCTGGCTGCTGCAGCATAATTCGATTGTATCTGCTGGGAGTTGTTACAACCCCTTGCTACAGAAAATGTCTTTACTGGAAGCCTTGCGCTTACATTGCTGAGAATTGAATGTGGAAGCTAATTTTACTTGGAAATCAAATGCTTCCTCTTTGAGTGGCATCCCCGCAATACCCACCTGGGAGCTGCTGGCTGCTTGGAGAAAAAAACCCTGTTCCAGGTAAATAACCTTCAGGTTTTTATCTTTTGAAGGCAGTCTTTCATAATAAAAGGCAGATGAAAGCTGGGAGGTTCCCAGTGTGATGTTCATCCCATTTACCAGCACTGAGTGCACTCAAAGCCTGATTTAGCTGGAAAGATGGGCGAGAAAACGTTTAAGGGCAAGCACACGGTACTAACTCACAATAACATCCTGCAGCAGTTCACTTCAGGAGCTGAATTCTGACAGCCAAACCTCTCCCAAACCACAAGGCAAGGATCCTCCTTGGGCAAGACATAAACGCTCCAAAAAGTCCTGGCTGCAGCCACAGCAAGGCTGTGAGTTATGCACAGAAGCTGCACAGGAAGATATCCTGCAGCCTTCCCTCTCTGCACCTGGAGGAGCCACCGCCCCCGTCCCACACCATCATCATCCCTGCCCAGGGATGCCCACACAGAGCTGGTCCTGCCTGGACCTCTGCAAGGCGAGGGGGAACCCACCTGCAGCCCCACCTGCAACTGCAATGGCTCGTGCAGGAAGCAAAGAAGAGAGACACTGAAACAGGACGAGGGACCTTGGCACGCTCCTCATGCACCACAGTGGGATTCACCAGCCTACAGCTGCTGAGGCTTCAGCTCAAAACACCTGCAAAGCACCAAGAACCAGCTGAAGGTCTGGGTTTTACACAGGCATCCTCGAACCACACCTATGGGATCAGGCTAAAATAGTCTCCAAGCCTGAAGAGCTTTAGATGGATCTCTTCCCCACACCAATAAATAAAACCTCAGCCTAGGCAGCTGCTCACACAGATCACTCCAAGCAAGGGTGAGATGAATTTAAACCCCCAACAGAGCTGTAGAGAAGTCAGCAGAGTTCACCACAGACTTTAGATGGGTTTAGGACTCTCTGTTCTGGGGCATCCTGGAATAAAGCATTCCCCCACGTAGGCAGCATTTCCATACAATCATAAATCATGGAAACCCATTCTCACACACACGGAACATTCCTCTTTTTTTGCTTTGAAGAGAAATCCAAATGGCTTTGAGCAGATCTGCTGCAGTGCTGCTAATGGCTTCTGAACGTCTTTTATTGAGTGTTCTATACATTTACAGTGAAAACTTCACACAGGAAAGGAGAATTTTTTAATTTAGGACTCGTTCCTGCCCTGGCTGCTGGTGTTGCAGCTGTCCCAGAAATCAGCTGCTACACGATGCTCTGGCAGCTGTGCTGTCAAGGGAGGAGCATTTGGCAGCACAGCCACAACCTCGAGGTTGCACAAGGACATTTGCACACCTTGGTTTTTCTAAAACTATCAGCTCCCATTCCCTGGAGCAGCATAACCCCACTTAATGAACTCCTGGAATTCTATAAATCAAGGCTAAATTCTGCCCTAATAAATCATTGACCAAAATTCCCACTGACTTGGCTAGGCTAAAACTTTTTCTTCCACCCTCTGCAATGCGTGAGAGTTTGAAATTCACTCCCTGCTGAGCAGCCTCATTGTCTTTTAGGTGTTTTGGGGATGTGGTGTTTGTTAGTGCTGTGCAACATAACCACATCCCTCAGGGGCTGCCCTGGTTATGAAACTGGAGGTGGCTGCTGTGTCTACACCTCAACAGCAGCAGCATTTATAAAACCAGTCCCATTTACCCAGCCTGGGAAGCACCACCCTGTCCCATTTCAGTGTAAGCATCTGAAAATCCAGGTGTGGACAACTCCTCTGCTGCAGACTTCCCTGCTGCACTGGAGATTTCAAAGTGAAAACTTGTGTGAGCTCGCTACAGGGGGAAAATGCAGGTGGATGTGGGCTGGTGTTGGTAAGAAAGAAGCACCAGCAAATGCTCGTGCTTCTGAGTCGAGGCTGATCTAACTCAGCTACATGTCTGGCAAACTCCAGAAAAAGACATGACCTCACCCTGGAGAATGTTCTTTCTCTGGTGAGAGACAGAAACCGCCCGACCCTGCGCAGGTCTCCAAAGTAAAACAGATGTTTCTTTAGTAGAAATTTAATTAAGCTACCACGAGTTGCCATGAAAACAGCCTTTTCCATGTTCTTTGTTATCCCATTGCTTCCTAGACACTCCCTTCTCATTAGTGGAAGAAAGATGCCCCAGCCTTTTGGTGCTGTGTCATTACTCAGGAAATGTGAATGTGCACAATATAAAATCACCAAGAAACACCAGACCTGAGGCACCAAGGATTACCCCCATAAAGCATAGGAAATAAAAGGGATGGTTTTCGTATTCTTTCCTTAAATATTTATCATCCAAGACATGAAGAACAAAGCCTTATACTTGTCTTCAGCTCTCTCCAATTGATGTAAGTCCATTTATTGACTGCAAAAACTAAAGGTTACAGGAACAGGCAGCCTGAGCAATATCAAAATACACTATTTCAAGTTGATTGACCTCAAACAGGGAAAGCTCAAGGACAGGAGTGAGTCATGATAATTATGGTGGGGATGTTTCACACACTTACTGATCTTACAGTCTATCCCCAGAAGGTGGACTGACTCTCCTGGGGACAACTCAGGGCATCCCCAGGGAGCATCCCAAGCACACCCCAAAACAAAGGCAGCACATTCAGCTGCTGGGGGCAGGAGGGGCTCAGACCACCTCCCCCATGAGAAACTGCACTAGTTCAGCAAACTCAGCCAACCTCAAACTGACCACAAATTCAATGCTTTTGGTTTGAGTTGATAAATATAAATATTTCTGTTAAGGATGACACAAAATGAAACAACATTTCTTAGGTGTGCTTTTTTGAAAGGGGGAAAAAACCCTAATGAAACATTTTGCACAAAATCCTTAGATGGAGAAAAAAAAGAAGCCCAACCTCCAACTACTCAAAATTTCATGGCGCAGCCCTTACCCCTTTCAGCAAGGCTCACTCCCACGCTGCTCTGCTTCCCCTGCATCGAGCATCGCTGCTGCCTTGCTTCTTGCACGAGAGCTGCTGCTCCTTGGCTAATTATAGAAGCTTGGATCAGAGCTGTGCTGAAGGCAGCTTGACAGAACCAGCTGTTAAAATTACAGCTGGACCCTAAACTAGCTGTGAGCATCCAGCTTTAGCTCGCAGTGGTGCTACCCCCTTCCCAGAGCTGGCTGCCAACGCCTTGCTTGGCCGGCTGCTCCTCCTCCTCTAAGTTCAGACCCACAGGTCCTCACCTGCAATTTTTGGCTGCCTAAATGCTTTTCTGCTTTAGGGGAGTTGAAGACATCAGAGTATTTCTCTTTGCTAGATGTTTTTCTTCCTACGGCAGCTATCTGTAAGATCCATCACCGCCCCATCACTTTGTCACTGCAGTGTTCATGGATTTCCTGGAAAGCATAACAGCAGTCGCTGGCCTCTTGCCATAGCTCAGAGAGATAGAAAAAATAAAAATGCACCGAATTTAACTCTAAAAGACAAGCTTTTGCATTTGGAACCCTGTCCTTTGCCTTCTGGTGGCGACTTTGTGCGGTGTCTCCTTAGCAAGGCTGGGGAGTGGTGCAGCATCTTCCTTTGATTCCCACGGAGCCCCAGGAGGCGGCAGTACTCCTTCGGAGGGGCTTGCACCAACCCTCAATCAGCACATCCAAACAGCTCCTGAAAGGCACTGAAAGGCTTCTCCAGCTCCTGGTCATATGATGCCAGTCCTGTGGGAATGTCAGCGCATCCTGGCATGGGAGCGATGCCACGCCTGGGTCCCTGTCACAGGCCTGCTCCCCTTGCGCAAGAAAAAATAATAGGCAGACAAACTACGCTGTGATCTCCCCTTGCATCCTCCTCCTGAGTTTAGTTTGTTAAACAGCCCTTTGATGTGCCTTGTCTTTGCTGCAGCAAAGTCCTGTTTGATGTTTACACCATCTGTATCGTGAAGCTGCTGACGGCGGAGCGAGGCTGAGTGGGACCCACCACAGGCAGCTCTCCAGGAGAGCCCTGCCCTCCCCAGCCCTGCCTGGACCCACTGAGGATGCTGCAGTGGGTGCTGTCAGTCTGGCTGGGGATTGGATCTGCTGCTGGTTTCTTGAGTGGATTTTTTCAAATGGATTCATTTCCTTCCAAGGCAATTTGGCTCAATACTTGTTCACTCGCTGTGTGAGTTTTTGCTTTGCTCTGGGTGAGGCTGCAGAGAGCAGAAGTGACCTGCAAAGCATCAGCCCCCATCCACTTCCCATGGTAGCAGTGCCAGGGCACACCAAGGCAGAAGAAGAAGAAGCAGTCATTTGTTTTAAAGCAATGACTGCATTTCCCTCAAACCTCCAAGGAGAGGATAGGGAAAGGTTTCTTGGAGCAAGTCGTGACATGGAGTTGTGTAATGTTAAATGCATAAAGGATTATACTGGGAAGGCATGAGAAGGAGACTGAGCATCAGCAATGGGGTCCCATCTGCTTCAGCTGAACATACTTTTCTGTAGACTTTCCTCCTTCAACCATTTCAATGTTTCTCTAGAGCCTTTCATCTTAAACTCTTCCTCCCTATTAGACAAAAGGTTTTTTTGGGGGGAAAAAAAACCCCAAAAAACCCCCAAAAAACCAGAAAAAACCAACCCAGGCCTTAATCCCCCTTTTCTGTACCCAAACTCCACAGCACAAGTGCCAGGGCATGGAAGCCACACTTCCCACACCCCCACTGGGGTCATGCCCTGCTCCTGGGGCTGCAAACATCACACCTGACACACGTGAGGAGCGAGCGTGGGGGCTCAGACCCACGGAGAGGGGCTTCACCAGGGTGTGGGGAGGGGGAGCAGCTGCCCCCGAGCCTGGCTGCCAGCGTGACTCACGTCCCGGCCGTGGCTGATGTCAGTGCTGAGAACAGAAGCCTCTCTGTGGCTCGGCAGCATGAGAAGGAGGTTTCCGTGCCAGGCAAGGTTGCTCGCTGGAGGGATGCTCGTGCTTTAACCCACTCCTGACAGCAGCACATCAGCCTCCAGTGACCTTGGTGCTGGGCTGGGAGAACTGCAGGGTGTTTAATTGCCATCGGGCACTCACACCCCCAGCCCTCTGATGGAAGCCTCTGGATAGGGGCTGCTTTTTTGGGGCATCTGTACAGCACCCAGAGCACCAGGTGCAACCTGCACGTAACACTCTTGTGCACCCTTGAAATGCTAAAACACTCTTATGCTCCCTTGAAAAGCAAATAGTGGAGGCTGCATCCTTTCTGGAGAGGGCTAGGGCCCTGCTGCCACTTAGCCTGACATCCTGCATCCCTGCCTGCCACGGTCCCCACTGCTCCAACAGCCACAAAGAGAAGCATCAGCAGAACTTGCACAGCACCAAGTTCATGGCAGGCTGCAAAACTCAGCCAAGAAGCCAAATTCCCTGATACAGTCCCTGCCTGGCTGTGATGCTAAATCACTTCATCCTCTGGGACACTGAGACAGGGCAGAGGTCCGTGCCAAAGAGATGCAACATCCCTGTGCCCTGGCCCCTCATTCAGACACAAATCCAGCCTGTTCACAGACCAGTCCCACCTTCAGTGCCCTGGGTACAGCCACCCACTGCCAGGGCGCAGCAGTGCCAAGCAGAGGAGCTGCTCCTGGTGTCAGCTGGGAAGAGTGAAAATGCAGCCAGCCTTTAGGACCCTGCACCAAAGCCCTTACTGACCAGGGCAGGACTGAGGGCAGAGATTTGTAACACACTTTTGCTGAAATCACAGTAAGAGCCAAACCTGGTGCTTTGGTTCAGCCAAATACCGGAATTGGCTGCTGGGAATTTACTGGAAAGGGTGATTTAGCAGAAGGCACCAGTGATGCAATCCTGTGTGCACACCAAGCACCAACATGCACTGCAGGGAACTGGTGTCATGACTTCCTACCACAAAACATCTCCCCCTCCATGCCCAAATCTCTGCTTTGCAAAAGCCAACATGAATTCTCGACAAAATACCAGGCTACCTTGTCTTTTGCTGCTTTTTAACCACGCTGCTATTATTTTTTTTCCATCTCTAGGTCTATGAGGAATCTTCTTAC
Organism: Corvus cornix cornix; assembly: GCF_000738735.6. NCBI lineage: Eukaryota > Metazoa > Chordata > Aves > Passeriformes > Corvidae > Corvus > Corvus cornix. Next base: position 3,625,893 of record NC_046344.1, read on the forward strand.
AGGGATTGGAAAGAGGGGCTAAGACGGCACAGAAAAGCATCCCACAGTGAGGGATGCTCCACAGATCCCATGACAGCTGCATCTTCCCGACACACGCTGCTGCCCTGAATCACAAAAACAAGCGCTTCCCATCAGTGAGGGGCAGAGCAGAAAATTAAGGAGCTTCTCTCAAAGCCCTGCTCTAATACTTGAGCCTTTCAAGCATCAGAAGAGAATTTAATCCATTTTACAACTAGCATCAGATAACAGTGACATTAAAAAGCAGTCAGAGCCAAGCAGCAACTTCTTTTTGAGTCTATTAAGTAGAAATAAATTAACTTATTTCTGTATATTGAAAACTCCTCTCTATGGACGAAGATCAAGGCCTGCTAAAGCTTTTGACAGCTCTGTTTGTCCATCAGCCACATCTGCATTGGGGTTAAATAGAGATTTACACTCACAGAAAGTTCTGAAAAACTCAGACCTTCGGATCAAGATGCAGCCAGTATTTTCAGAAGTTCAACTCACAAAATGTTAGAAGAGCCAGTTATAATTAGGCTTTTTCTACATTTCTATATATGGTGTAAATCAGGAGGCAAGTCACTGGCATTACAGGAAACATGCCAGCAAAAAAGCAGAATGAGGGGAAAATAAACTCTTTATTTGCATGATACAATTCACTTTACAGACACGTAACGCAGCCAGGGCTTTAAAGGCCATTTATAAATTTGCAGCATGTGGCACTAAAGCTTTTACTGTGGTATTCAGAGTCTAATGTGAGCTGGTGTTTATACAGTGACATTTCCAACCTCACTGCCCTCACCAGAAGCGCCTCCGTGGCCCCGGCTCGGGTTTGGGTGCATCAGTACAAACATCGCCGCTGCTCTGCAGAGACTCCGCCAGCGCTCCCAGCACCGGGCAGGCAGTGGGGATCACGAACTGATTTTGTTTAACAGTGCTCATGGCCCAATTACAAACCACTCCGAGCTGCCATTGCAAAGGCAGTGACATGAACTGGCGGATCTGCTCCGGCCTCGGACACTCGGACACTCGTGGGGGCTGCCCCGGGCTGGTGCCGCAGCCCCTCGGACAAAGGGCGGGAGGAGCCACGGCGGCTTCGCTCCCACACCAAAGGCTATTTTTAGCACGAGGAGATGTTGTAAGCTCATAAGAGACTGGGGGAAGGGAGAAGAGGTTTAAGGAGGAAAAAAAAAATCGATGCTGAAGTATTTCTGTACCTTGTCAGGTCAGAGAAGAGAGGCAGAGCCCTGCCCCGCACCCTGGCCAGGTACAGCCGCCCTTACAAAGGCAGCAACGGCATGGAAATGATGGAGGATTATTTCACATGCATCAGCCCCAAACCAGGCAAGTGCCACCCATGCCCTGGAAGGCAGTGGGATGCTGCTGCACACCCCAGTGCACCCCCTGCAAGCTGGGCAGGTGACCTTGCTCTGCACCACTGCGCTCCCCTGCAGCACACGGTGCCTGGACAAAGCCCAGCGAGATGCTGCTGATAATGCTGATAACCCTCGACATGGTTGCTTTTATCTCGTGGTTTCTCTTACTGCTCCTGTGAGCTCTGTTTCCTAAGGAACCAAGGCTTATGTGAGCATTGCTCATCCATCTCTCCCTCTGGCTTCTCAGCATCTTGAATAATTTCAGCCAGATGTGGCTCCTTGGAGCTGCTGAACACTCCAGTCTCTCTTGCTTATAAAGCAATGGGATAATTTACACACTTTAAAAAACCATCCTCATCCCTACGTTTTGCAGAATCACCCTCGTGGTGAGGCACTGCCTCTCCTGTGAGGGGCTGGCATCTGCCTGCTCTCACCTCACACCCAACCATAGCCCCATCCTGCTCTGTGTTTGTACAGTGCTTAGCACAGCATCACCCTGACCACCCTCAGACCTTCACCGGGGAAAAGCCAGGAGAGCTGCCCTGCAGTTGGTGGAAATATAAAGAGGAACATCAGCCAAGGATGTGGGCTGCACTTGGGGAAAAAACAACAGTGAACTAAATCTTCCTGCTGGTCTGCATGAGAGAAGCTGAGAAGGCAGCTGGCTGCAATCCTGACCACACACATGAGCTGGCTCAAATCCTCCCCAGTGCTAAAAGCAGCTCTTGATTTAGCTGACAACACCTTAGCAAGAACAGAGTTTTGGTTCAACTCGTATTTGACATGCATGTCTGGTGTCTTGTCAGCAGTTAAAGGATGCTACAGGAAGCACCTATGGCATTTCTCCCCACTTGCAAGGAGCTGGTTTCACACAACAGCTGTGTCTCAACCGTATCAAGTCACTCCCACAGGGTTTCTCCCTACCCACGGGGGTGATGCTCTGACCATGGAGCAGGTCCAGTGGGAGGGGAGCAGTGTTCCACATCAAGACTTTCAGACAGCATAAACCAGCACAAGAAATAGGGAAAAAAACCCAACAACCCACTTTTGCCTCTCTTGCACCTCTCGTGGGAGCCCAGATCTGGGAACACTCTGCTGCCACAACCCTGATACCCTGATACTGCTACAGTGCCCTGAACTGGGACTTTGGTCTTTCTTTAAACCTTCTCATCAGCACCCTTTTCTCTTCTGGTTCAACTGTCCTTCCCTGCAGCACGGGAGCTGCAGGCAAGCCCGAGCAGGGCAGTGGCACAGGCAAGGCCTGTGTGTGTGACAGGACACTGGAGAAAACACCTCTCTGGAGCAGCCCACTTCCCACCACGACTCCACCCCCACCAGTCTGCAGCATTAAAATCCTGCAGGCTGCACAGAGATGCCCTGCTCCCCAGCCTGCAGGCCCTCTCCACTCTCATCCTCCCTTCTTGCAAACACCCACGCATCAGGAGACCCTGCCTGTCCCCAGCCACTCATCCTCCCACCCACACAGTGTCACCACACCTCCTGTCCCCATGTCACCTCCACCCCTGGGCTCTACTGCACGTGCTTGCAAAGGGAGGGGATGGTTCTCGGGTGGCTTCGCACTCCCTTCTGCACAAGCATCTCCTTAAAGACCACGAGTGTTCAGGGATTAGCAAAGGGCACCAGGAGCCCTCAAGCTGACCCTTTATTTCCTTGCTCAGTGCTTTGGGCTGTCTGATGTGCAGTAAACCCCGTGCCCTCTGAGGCTGCCATTAGCACTGGTTTGCTCTCTGGGTGCTGCTCAGCCCTGTAATTGGCTTCTGAGGTTGTGAAAAAACACACGGCAGAGCTGGTGTCGCTCTGACACCCACAGCCCCCCACTAGCTGGAGGAAATGGGGCAAGAGACAGCAGAGGATCAGGTCTGTCAGTTAAAATAATTGGATTTTAACTGCAACACTGCTCACTGTTTTGTCTGATGAGGCTCAAAATAAACTGCATTACATCACTGCAGGTCAGACTGAGCTAATAAGGGTCTCTTCCTCCCACCGAGAAAGGACGTTTTTGTGTCCCCTGTGTTTTCTCCAGTGCTTTGCAGTCAGAGCTCCTTCCAACTGTGTGAGTGCAGGGGAAAATTAATTCAGACTGCTGCCCAAATTATGCAAGAGCCTCATGGAATGGAAAGTGCATATTAACAGATTTTACTATTTTAGGGTGTTCTTTTATGTCTCATAATTTATTTTGCCATCATATTTGCAGACAAATAGGAAACAACACATAAGCCAAGGAACCCTTAGGGTGCTGGCAGAAGATAGTACAAGCAGATAGGGGCCTTCAGAGAAATGCTACCTGAATAAAGCACAGCTCACCTGAATAGTGACAATATGATCCAGTCCACAGCGCTATAAATACAGGAATACAATCCAACAGAGCCTAAAGCCCTGATCATCACTGACTTTGTGCCTGTGTCTTCCAGCTTTCTCAGCAGTTCCAGTGCAAGTTTACAGGCCACCTCAGGTTGCAGTAACACCACATTATCTTACTCTGCAACCCAGCAGGTCATCCCACCCATCTATGGAACTACCAGTCAAAAAATCCCAGTCCTCCAAATTCCAGCCCGAAGCATAGGGTTTAAACCTTCACCTGGTGCAAATCTGGACGACTCCAACATTTTCATGGGACCTATGACAATTTTTATCAGCTGAGGAGTTCCAGCTTCCCGTGACCAATGAATGAAAGCAATGAAGTCAAAGTTCAAAGAGCAAACAATTCCCCTTTGCTCTCTGTTGGCCACGTTCCCATTCTCTTGTCTGTAGCCTGAGATGCATCAGAGCAGCTGCCCCTTGACCAGCTTACACCATCGCAGTGCTCCAGCCCTGCAAACACCATTCCCTTTTGCTTCCTCCACATCTCCCTCGGTTAAAACAAATCCCTTTGATTAAGAGAAATCAAGAGCACCCAACTGAACTAACTTCCAGCTTTCCTTTGGGAAGCATTGCCATAACTGCCGTCGATCAACAGCAGTGGAAAATGTCCAAGCTTTTTAAAACCGATCAAAATATTTTTGTAAGTTTATCAAACCTTGCAATCGCCTTGAGATACAGACCCAGACTGTGATGGCAATTACAAGCATCTCGTTTCTAGGAGAATTCAACACCCATGCCCCATTAAACTCCGTTAGAAGGGACAATTAGCTGTAGACTGACAGTAATTTTGCCAGTTCATTTACCAGAAGGGATAAAGCCAACCTGAAACACGTTGATGTGAGAGTCTCAAAACTGGTATCATTCTGTGCTGCTGTACTGCTAGAGAAAGGGATGTGGCCATGGTGTTAATTGGGATTGCTGGGGTGTAAATAATGTTTTGTTTCATAAAGTCTGGCTAGGGCAAACAAATTATTTAGCTCATACTACAGCTGAATGAAGAGCTCGAATGTCTAAGAGGGTGTATCTGACAATCGATAGTGATCACCGAAACATTTAATCACTGTTTTCCTGATCTCGCTGCACTACCTGAACTCAAAGTGACTCCTCACCCTGAAATCAATGGTGCTGATACACTCATTAACAGCAGAACCAACACTAACTGGGGGCAGAGGAGCTGAAAGCTGGGAATAGCACATGGGCTTGTGCTCCAAGGCTTCCTGGGGGAGCAAGGAACTCTAAAAACTCCCTCACAGGAATTTCCACTGCGATCTCCCACCGAGGGTAAGTGGCTGTGACTGCACGTGCAACAGCACATCCCCAAGAGGGGACATCCCATTTAGGGACTGAACCAAGACCCATGGATCCAAAGCCATGGCTCTTCCCAGGCTCAAGAGCCGGTTTCAATGCTCAGCACTGCCCACACCGGGGATTTCTTCACATGGGAAGTGTCTTTGTTTCCCAATTCTGATCCTGCTACCTGGCATCACTCTGTGTCTCATGAGGCAGATGTTTCCCAGCAGTTGGGGGGATATGCAAGACCCTTTGGGGCAGCTGTTGCCTTTGCATCCCACACTGCCTCTTATTTACAGCCCTCCCCAGCAGCTGAAGCTTGCTGCATCCTCCTGCCAGGCTTCCCTGCACGACTCGCTCAGCTCTGACCTGCACATCTGACACTCCTGTCCCCAGGCTCATTTCTCCTGAGTCTGGCAGTTCAGCTGTGATAGCTTCTGCTTGGCCTCTACAGGCTCCAGACAGTCTCTCCCCAAAGGATATTCTGAAAGACACTGAATTTCTGACCGGGGTTTCATCAGGCTGCTTGGAAAAGGATGTTGCTCAGAACTATTCTGATATAGCATTTTGTTATTTTTTATGCAATTATTGAACAAATATCAGAATGCAAAATAGCCCCTGGGACTGGAAAATGGAATTAAATCTTCCAGCAAACATGAGAAAATGGATACTGACATTTCTATTAGCAAGAAAACGTTTCATGCTTAGGAACTGGTAACCTGACACTGCTCCAGGGAACTCAGGGGGGTGAGGAAAAATGGTCTGAGACAGCACTAGGAAGAAACAGAGATGTAGGTACACTCCAGTGAGACACAACTGGATGTGGGGTGGGCAGGAGGGCACCCTAGTGTCGGTGCCACCTCGGTGTGTTCACAGACAGTTCAGGTCAACAGTGGAAAGCAGCAGCCCAGACCCTCTGTCTGTGCTGAGCCCGGCAGGGACAGGCACAGGAGGTCCAGCACCATGCACAGCACAGTGACAAAGCTCCCCCACTTCACTGGAATGATACAAGAACTGTCCCAACACACACAGGAACACTTCTGCTGGAGACATGGCCTAGTGCAGCCTTGGCAGTGCTGGGTTACAGGCTGGGCTCAATGGCCTTGGGGGTCTTTTACAACCTAAATGATTGTGTGATGCTCAGTGTGCTGCTTTCCTACAGGACACAGGGTTTTCCCTGGGCTCCCTCCTTAGGACACAGCCCCAGGAAACAACCAACTCCCAGCCTGACATCCCAAGAGCTGAAAGCAGCATCATCAACTGATTTGCAGGAGAGTCTGGAAGAAGGAGCACTTTTTGGCACAGGGTGAAGGACTGGGGGGGCAGCTGCAACTGGGGGCTGCAGTGATGCAGCACAAGGGAAAAGTTGGCACTGGGAGTTTGGTGTGTGCATCCCCAGCTTTGTTTAGTTGTAACATCAACCTGGTCCCCCTAAGGAGGAGTCACCTGGCCAAAGGTGCTCCCCTTGCATTTGCTGTCCAGAAGAACCAACAAATGACATCCCAGTTGCACAGGTCAATTGTGTGGCTCCTTCACTGGATTTTAGGGATAGTGCCATTCCCAAAGACACAACCTAAAATCACTCCTACACCACTTACACGATGCCCACCAGCCTGCTTCCCCCTCCCCTCCTCCTCCCCAAAGCGCTGCTCACTGGAAATGGCTCATCCTCTTCTCTTCTATTCTGTATTTAATGGCTTTTGAACTTCAAAGAGAGGTGAGAAAACCCTCTCACTTCAGCATGCAGTTAAATATTATGCAGCCACATTACTGAAGAACACCTACAAAATGCGCTGCTAAAATAAACTCCCCTTTGAATTCTTCTTATAATTTCTTTCAGAGAGCTCAGAACATGCTGCCCTTCTTCCCACACAGCACTGAAGCACCTACTTCACTTTAACCAGGTACACACTCCTCTTGGAGTCGAAAGGACTCATCCTGTGCTTAAAATTATGCATTTTCCTCAAGTACTTGGTTGAATCCCAGCTTTTATATCCAGAAGTTGCACAGTAGAGATTGGAAACATTATTCTTGGGTGAGTATTATACACACATTGGCAGATACATTCCAAAATGATCTAAGAAATAAAACTATTTATTGTTAATAGAACACATCCGTCTGACTCCAGCAGATAGCTTTTTTAAAAACCTAAAATAATAATGTGCCTAATGTACTCTCTATGAATATGGATACTCCCCACACACTGTGTGCCTCATGGACACAATACAGCAGAGCTGAAATGCTCTAAACAAAAATTGAGAATATATGAGATCAGAATTTAACTGTGGTTTTCAAAACAGCAAACTGCTGGAGCTACCTGCATATTATTAGTCTTGAAAAGCATCATGAAAATAGTATTTTAACCTTTAATCTGTAACATGGTCTTTGCTAATAAAATTATCCCAGAGTCATCCAAGCACATAGCTGGTGTCAACTACTTAATATGCAGAATAAATTAAATGCCACTTACATATAGCAAATAAATACCCAGCTAATTTCATGCACTTTCATGCTGGTGCAGCCACACAACAAACACAGTCGAGCTCTGTGTCTCCTCTTCAAACCCTGCCCTTCTGCAAGAAAAGCATCCAACCCACTGCTCTGCTACCCCAGCCCCTTGCAAGGCCACTGTCACCCTGCTGGCAGTGCTGAAATGAGCTCTGAAATGAGCTCTGTCACATCAGCTGCACGTGTGCAACTGTGAGACACTGACTGTGCCACAGGCAGACCTGGTCCTGCTGCTGACACCTGAAGCGTTGTGGAGAGAGAGTAACAGATCCCTGGGGAGAGTGGGGGACGTGGTGCACACACCCACCACCACCCAAACCAGGCTAACAGGGATACTTCACCTCTCCAAAGCAAAAGCCACCTGGATGACACAAACATCCTTTATCCCACTTCAATGCAGCTCCACATCTGCTCCCCAGACACGAACCCGCTGGTGCTTGGTCTGACTTGCTCCTGCTGAGCAGCCCGTGGAAGTCAACAGGAAGACTCTTGGTAACTGATTTGTTTCCATCAGGCATCAAAATTCCCAATATTCCAAATCAAATACAGGGAATGCCGGGAGGGATCTTTTGCAAAAGAGCACACTTACTTTTCCTACTTAATGACATACGGGCAATAATCAACATAAAGAACATATAAACAGAGAGGAAGAAAATGGAAGGTGCTGGACATCAAAAAACTTATCTACCAAAGTGTCTCTCGCTACCTGCAGAATAAGGCTCCTGCTTCTCACTGTGGATGAACTCTTTTCGTTCGTATTTGGCTCTGATCCACTGTTCCCGCAGCAGCCTGGAAAAAAAAGATACAGAGAAAAGGAAACATGGTCCAAGATACATTAAGAAAGAAACCAGAAACATTAATTCTTCCATCAAAATACAAGTGTGATTTAGAAGTCTTCCAAAAATTGCATTGTACAGTCTGGAGTCAAGGGTTTGCTCTGGTTACTGTTTGACAACAATAAACCATTTCCTTGTACATCCAATTTTATTGGAAACTTATTTTTTAAAAAATGCACAGATTTAGCAGAACAGCCTGTCCCCACCCACCCAATCAGCCTCTGTAAAAAACTCCCTCGGTATATGGACCTTTTTAAACCTAATTTCCTCAGACCACATTCTTCAGTGAACAGGGTCAGTAAATGAAAAACCCCAGCTAACTACACACAAAAGAGAGATTATTGCCCTGAAGATATCAATACAAAAGCAGAAGGTGCTGAAAACCCATCTGGCCAAGCTCTTCCAAGCTCACAGCTCATGCTGCCAAGTTTAAAAAAGCAATCTACGATGCATGGCAGCAAACCTGATTAAAAGTCCTTTACTTTTAATCCTGAAATGATACCAATGATTTATACACTGAGACCTCTATTTCCAAAACGGAAAAAAATACCCCAAAGATTATAAATACTTTTTTTTTTTTTTGCTATTTTATTTTACTGTGAGTGCTTTAACCACTGAAGTAACTTTGATCTAGAATATGCTGGAAATCGCTTCAAACCATTTTTAACTGAACTTATTTCTTAATTGCCCTAGAACCCTAAATAGCCTAAGCAGGCAGATCACACACAGAAATAAAGGCATGTGTTATCCCAGCTTCACAGCAGACATTTTGGAGCAGCCTACACTGAAGACAGTAAAAGATCCCCCAGCACTGGGTGTGTTTTGTAAAACCATCACACTTCAACACATCAAATTCTCTGCCAATGAAAACTGTTCATATGCTTAATCACCTCTTCTTTTTTGCTGATTATGCAAACTAAATGGTGTCTTTTCAGCAGACACATCCCAGAAATACTCAAAGAATACAAACATCCCAACATGGCTTATGAAAATTCATCCTCAGGTACAGCAAGCACATGCAATAAATCTGCAAGACACTATCCAATGAAAACTGTGGCTGTGACAGGTTTCCTGGCAATGAAGGGGGAAATAATTACATAGATTTTGTCCCACTCATTGTGTCATCTCCTTGGCTGGGGCACCAGCCTTCTCCCCAAGGCTCAGGGAGCACCACTGCTTCCCTGTCCTCAAAACCCAGCAGTGAGCTTCTGCTGTAATAGGAGCAATGCTCCAAGTCTGCCTTTCCCCTTCTGCTCCTGTTTGCATGACTGATCTTCAGCTGTTACACACACATCTGCAAGTTTGACTGTGAACTCTGAAGACAAACACCCATCTCCCTTCTGCTGCCACCCTGTGCTACGCTCTGGTCAGGGTGCAACTCATCCTCAGGAGGCTCAGGTGCACTTTGTACAATCATAGAAAGGCTTGGAAGGGACCTTAAAGGTCATCTAATTCCAACTCCCCTGCTGTGGGGTTGCTCAAATCCCATCCAGCATCCAAGGGGGCTCTGCTGGGTCCAGCAGGATGCCTCTTCTGGACCTGATATCCACAAACATAGAAGCCTGATGACCCAAAGGGTGGCACCCAAATGCCTGTTCTATAACGCTGTCACTAACCAGCAGAGCTACCAAAATTTAATCATAAAATAAACAGAAATACTTGAATTTACTATCCTTCTTGCAATTTTTCCTGGCCAGCTGCTGTGGACAGCTTGTTATCCCTGAAGCCAAACCTGAACCTTTTCAACAAGACGATTACAGATCGAACTGGGAGGAGGAAAATTCACACCACCCTCAGCTCCAGCTGACGTCAGTGGATTCAGCAGGAGCTGCAGCTGCTCCGAGTCTCTGAGAGTCAGCCTTCCAGCATGGGGCTTTAAATACAGCATAAATTAAGATTCATGTGCAGCAGTGGGAAAACACTCCTGCTGTAGGATGCAGATCGTACACCAGACACATAGCAGGGCTCACTCCTGGGGGAGCACTTCCCTGCAGGGACTGACTGCCCATGGCAGTGCTTCAGGGGGCACCCCCGGGGCAGCCAGCAGGCACCACGCCCAAAGGGGTGCCCCGAGAAGCTGCAAAATGCTCTCGGTGGCCTCTCTCAGCATCTGGCCCTGAACACGAGTGGCTCCAGTGGCAACTCCCAGAGCACACGGGAATCCATCTGTGCCACCTTCCCTGCAGCTTCCTGACAGTTCACACATTCTTCCCCTTTCCTTATTGTCACAAACCCAAGCTCTTTCAGCAATAATTTCCCAAGACCCAGGGCTACACCAAGGGCAGCCAACAGTTCAGACAACTCAGCACAGGACCAGTAGCTGCAGCTTCTGCTCCAGTGGCTATTCATAGAAAGCAGAACAACTCCAGTAAAAGAAACCAAAACAAAAACCCAACTAGGGCAGTGAGGAGTTCACCATCTCCCTTCACTGCGACAGAGAAGCTGAGCAGGGATTTGACCACATTCACTCTCATGGACTGGATGCAATCCTGACATTAAAAGCTGCTGGTGCTAAACCCCAGTTTCACCAGCACAGCTTTGGTGAACTCATACAGGAGCAGGAATTTGTCCTGGGATCTATAGGATCTGAGAGCAATTGGAGGGCAGGGACCATCCAGAAGAGCCTCAAACCATGCAGGAGGGATTGTATGAAAACAGCCACCATTTTCAGTGGACTGCTGACCTGATCTTAATTTAAGTATGTCTTCAGGGGCTTTAGAACTATCTGTTGCTGTGTTTTAGTTGAAATGTACTTTTCCAGGTGTGAATGTGTGTGTACAGAACCCAGGGCAGACATCACATACCCAACGCAGGAGCCCCCATCCAAATCCACCTTTGACTCCAAAAGCAGTTCTGTGACCAGAAAGGACTGCAGGAACAGCCCCCTGGTATGTTACTGCATTTCTGGTGATGGGATAATGTAGCAAATAAGCAAATATATAATTTGTGTTTGTTAGAAAAATGTAAGTGCATCATTCCTAAACTGCGGAGATGCACAGCTTTCAGGATCAACTCCAAAAGCTTTAACAGCCCACCTAACGTCTGTCAGGCTGCTAGGTTACAGGGAACATGTCATTTTTTGGCAATTAGAACAGAAAAGTCCTTGCACTCATCAGAAACCTAGAGGCAAATCAAAAAACCCCACCAACAAAACAAAATGCTACAGAAATCCACATTGCCAACAGAATAAGGGAAAATTCATCCCCCAAATGGGAAAGGACTGGGCTTCACTGAGGAGGCAGCAGGTCCAGAGGCTGACAAAGCACTGCCAACACTATTGGAGGCACTTGTTTGCTTTCCTGACCACCCACATGGAAACAAGGGCTCTGCCCAAGGGCCAGCGAGGAAGGTTCCAGAAGAAGCCACTGGAGCAGTTTTATCTTGGTCCCACCTACTCAAAGCCTTTTGCTCACAGCAAAAAGCACCACAGGAAAAGCTGCTCAAGCAGTTTAATATCAAACTGTGGCTGCATGGCTTCAGTGTGCTGTGTGGAGGAGGTGCTGGCTAGCCAAATTCAGAGTCTCCAGTTTTTTTCCCAAAACTCTCAGCTGGGCTGGCTGATGCACTCCAAAGCACACCCCACAGATGCCGCACAGCCGCTGTGGCTTTTTTGGGGAGATGTGGGGAGATGTGACAGACAAGAAACCCCAGCCAGAGGTGAATGTGGCCCAAAAAGTCATCAAACACCATACACCACCACTGCCTAATTGCATCCTTGTGAGGCACCATCAAGTCCAAGAAAGACAAAAGAAATGAATGTCATCCAGAAACACCATTTCCAGAAGCCAAATTTGTAGCTTCTGGAATTTGTCAGAGGTTTTTCCAGCGAAAGCCAATCTGCTTTCCACTGGCAGCTTGGTGGATGAAGCTATGCCAGGTTTCTGTCAAACAACTGCCTTAATGAAATCTTAAGTCTGAGTCCAAATTCTTTGCTCAGACTGCAAGGAGAGCCACTCAGCGTAGACTAAAAGCCTGTCAAGCTTCACTCTCTTTTCCTATCTAGCAAGTTCTTGCTGTGAGTGCTTGCTTTTAAATAGCTTTTTGGAGGCCTGAGACAGCTGGGGGGCTTCTTGCAGGCTCTCTGTGCATCACCTCAGCCTGTAGTGCCCGAGGATTGATGTGCCATCACCCACCAAGACCAGCGCCCAACAGCAAACTGCTAGAGGAGAGCAAAAAGAGAGGGGGTTTGGCTTTCAAGGTATAAAACCTTGCATTATGGATTTGGAGAAGTTAAAACTGATTCTGGGTATGCAAAATCACAACATTCTCAATTAAAATGCTAACTGGTTCCTTTTTTGTTTGATTGTTTTATGTGCACAGTCCAGTTCACCCCAACGCTATTTTTCAGAATGGTTAAACACTGATTAAAAACGTAGCAAACAGCCTCTGTTGGTACTACCTTAACCTTGTAGCAATTTCCTTTGGAAATTAAGGGAATCAATATGAATTAACAGGTTTACAAGCTAACAGCAAAGAGAATATTAACAAGGAGAGAAAACCCCATGGCTGGTCAGGATTGAAGGACTGGGCAGATCTCAGCACTTGGGTGACTCTAAGAATTCCCGAGGCTGAGTGCCCAGTGTGAGCCACCACAGGAGGCTCCACCACTTGGGAATGAATTGATGAGCAGCCACTCCAAGTGGCCACAATGCAGCACCTCAAACTTCACACCCAAGACATGAGGCACTTCTGAAAGCTGTGAACGTAAAATGTGAAAACACTTATTAAGAAGCAGAAGCCAGTTTTACCCCTCTGGACATTATGTAATAAAGTTTTTACATCTATAAAGTTTTTATTATCTATAAATTACTGGCCAAAAGAGGTGACAGAGGAAGAGGTGAGAAGTTTGCACCCCTGACTGCCACTGTGCCCCATGCATAGGAGAGGAGGGGGCCACGCTGACCTTCACACACCAGACGGAGGAGATGGGCTTGGTAGCTCCTCTACCAAATGTACCAAACCTTAAATTATCAAAAAAAAAAAAAAAAAAAAATCCAGAGGATCTACCAGGCAATTTTCTCTCTGCACATCTTAATCAATACAAAAAGCCACTTCAGCTAATAACTGTTGTTCTTTAGATGAGAACATGGATGACTCCTCAAGATGTGAGCCTCTCTCTGACTTATCTCGTTCCAGATAAGACAACCACCCAGCACAACTCATGCCATCTCATTCTGCCCCATTTTTCTGTGCTGACAGTCAGTACACCGAAGTGTTCTCCACGAGGAGCAGATGTAGCTCCCACTTATCCGAGCACGGGGAGAGGAGCGGAGCAATGCACTGCAGCTCACAGGCAGTCCTGCAGGATGAGGCTCTGCATTCCCAAATCAAGCAAAAGAAAACGATGGTAGGTGCTGGGCAGGGACAGGGATGTACTTCCAGTTCTGCAAAAGCCCAGTAAGAGATTATCTCACTTTCTTCTATCAGTCTTCAGCCCAGTAAAACACTGAATAAAGCCTTTTTCCTTTGCTTTTACTCGAGAGTGATGCTATCCCTACTGCTCAGTGGTGACTCAAAACTCGGCCATGTGCTTACAATGTATCTGCCCCAGAAAAGGCGGGTTTGCAGCTCTCCAGCTGCTGCTGTGGTCTTCCAAGCTGGGCCATGACCACTCGTGACCATCCAAAGAGCGGTTTTGTGGTTTAAATTCCTCGCCCAAAGCTCTTTGGGCCAACACTGCGGTGGTGTTGGAACATCCCAGAGTCTGGGACTCATTTCACTGTTAGGGACTCCCCAGAGGTACAGGAGCTGGCTGCTCTGGTCACTGTCTCTGGGGCACGGGTCAAGGTGCTGGCAGACAGAAAATGAGAGGAAAGGACAGAAGAGGATGTTTGGGGGTTTGTTTTTTTTTTTTTTTTGGTCGGGTAATTTATTTTGTCTATGAACAGCTGGTAAACTTTCCCTGGGCAATTCCAGAGCACCCCTCCAACTTCTCTAACCTTTTCCAAGTGTCATGCAGAAGAAGAAAGCCACAATGAGGTTTCTGAAGGATACAGAAGCCAAATCCACCAGGCAAACACCACGAATTTCCCAAGGAGCCAACCACAACATTGTAGGCAAGAAGAAAAAAGAACAAGCTGGCGCTGCAGCACGTCTTCTGTCTTGCCCTGAACTTCACAATTCTTCATGCAACCAAAGCAGAGGGATTCCAGAAGCAGCATTATAAAATTAAGAAGCTTCAAATGAACAAACAGCTTTGTTATGGCTTGTCAGCATCCTGCTGTGCCGAGGGCAGCTCCCACAGCCTGCCCAGGCACTGCAGCTGTCCAGCATGTGCTGCTGTTGGAATTAGAAGCACCAAAACCTCTTGATGCTGCAGAACGTGGCTGGAATCATTGCCAGTGCTGGATGGAGGTGTCATCCACGGCGATGCTTCCCAGGGCTGTGAGCTGGGAACGACTCATGCTGTTGCAGTGACTGGACTGCAGCGAGGCGGGGAAACAGCTAAATATATATTCCTGTAAAAAGCAGCACTCCCCTGCACTTGTTTAACATGCGTCTGTGGAGAGGCACAGAGAGCCCTGAACTAGAGAAAGAAAAACACAACCTGGCACAGCATCCTTGAGACACTCCCAGGGTGTGATGTGCCCACAGCTGCTGATCCTGCAGCAGTGTCAGGACACTGTCTGCTCCTGTGAGAGGTCACATCCATCCCATCACGTCCTGCTGTTACGGAAGGGACCCAGCAATGCTGGCCCAGAGAGCCCCTGCAAGAGCAGAGCTCCAGGCTGAGCACAGAAATCAGGCCATGCAGGCTGGTAATTGTCCCAGTGCAGAACAGGCACAAGCTGGGACCAGAAAAGGGTAGAAATTATTCTTCCAGCTGCTCTCAGGAAGACTGGCCTTGCCTCATCCTCCCAATGAATCACTAAATAACCAAAAAGAAACAACAACAAAAAAATCCTTCCAATCTCCTGCTGCAGCTCCTCACAGGTTCCCAGCCCAGCACCGTGCCGCTCCACCAGCCATGGGGACGGGCTGTGGATGGAGTGGCTGCCCCAGCAGGGTCCCTGTGAGCGCAGACAGCCCTGGCAGGGCTGTGGCTGGAGCCGAGCCACCGCCTGGCAGAGCTCCCCGGAGTGACACGGCTCTGCAGGATGGAGGGAGGGAACAGCACAGCGCTAGAGCTGAGCCAAGGAGGCCAAACCACCGAGCACAGACACTCCTGTCAGCCCCACAGCAGCAGGAATGGAAATGCTCATGGTCTCCAAGCTGCCTGAGAGCAGGAGCAGCTCCTGCTGTCCCTCAGGCAGACCCCTGCAAGGAGAGCTGGCTGTGATTAGCACCCAGAGCTCAGCACATGCCAAGCTGGAGGGACCTGCCCTGCTCCCTGCCAGCACGAGCTCTGCACCCCTCAGGCAGGGATGGGGCACGGAAAAGAACCAGGACTCTGCTCCTGAGTATCAGACAGGCAGCATCTAACTGAACTTAACTGAGACTCAGGAGTAAGCAAAATCAAAATCCCCTAGAATTGTGTTTCTCCTACCAATCCTGCTTCTCCAACCCCAACATGACAAGCACATACCAGTCTCAAGATGGCACAGACAAACTGCTGGGATTCTGGAGCTCAGAACACTCCATAAATGGGTGCTTTTTTCTTGTCAGGCCAGGCAGCTCCACTCACACAAAGATACAAAACCACCCTGGTACACAGCAGGATTGGACCCTAAAAACCAAATTCAGTTCATCTCCAGTTCATCATGGCACCGCACATCCTGGCTGCTCAGCTTCTTGCTCTACAAAGTCCACCCCACCTTACTAGAGAGGTTTACTCTACACTGTATGGGAGATACCACCTTTTACCTACCTGCCTTTGTGGAGGAGATTATTTGTCAATAGATTAAAAAACCCTAACAACACAAACCCCCAGGATTTTTGCATTACAAGCAACCCAGCATCTCACACAGCAGATCAGCAAGTTCTGCTTTGATGCAGGAGGGGGATTTGAAAAGACAGAGGAAATCAATGGGTAGAAATTGGCATTCTTGTAGCTTTAGAAACTTGGAAGAGTCTGGGGAACAGACAAACTATTGACTCCTCTGCATCATCTCAACTGTACTTATTAAATAAGATCCCACGCGCAGCATAAACTCTACCACATGTGTGCAGAAGGAAAAGCATTTTCAGGGCCTTTTATAAATGAAACTTCCACTGTGGCTAAAAAAAGAAAAAAAGGAAAGTATTATGCTAAAACTAAAGTATTACAGAGGCTGCAGCTGCACAAACAAATAAATGCTGTTTACCAGCAGAGGTATTTACTTACTGGCAGTCAAGATATGTTGGTTTATAATAAAATGGTGGCATTTTAGATTCATATTTTGCTTTTGCTACATTGTTTCCATTCGAGGCCATAAACTGTAAAAAGAGAAAAAACAGAAAGAATTAAACAAATGTTAACAGTATTTTCCTTTAATTCTCTTTTGCTTCTACAGAGCAGTAAAATTATTGGGAAGGGGGGACCTGTTCTCTTACTGAGAGGTTTGCCCAGGACTGTGCACAGTAAGGTTGCTGTAAAAGCTGTGCCTGCAAACCAGGGCTCCCAAATCAATATTGATTATTATTGCAGGGATCCTACAGCTTAAAACGATGCTGAGGACATGTCCCAGTCCCACCTGCATGACCTCCACAGGAGCAGGGGGCAGCACACAGCAGCATTTCCACCTCACAGCCATGGAATCAGATGGGAATGAGGTAACCAGAGGGCAAACCCTCACACTGCTTTTAGTCTCCATGAGTTACAGCTCCAGCAAGGTGATAGCCTCTGACAACACATCCTGTGCTTTGGATCACATCACTCGTGCCAGAAGGATGATTTCGTTTTTGCAAAGTCATTCCAGCTACCTCAGAAAGGAGCTTGAAGTGATAGACAAATAAATAAATAAACAAACAAACAAGTAAAAGTTCTATCTGCCTTGACAGCCCTCCTTTCCAATAAATAAATATATAATGTTTCTGTCTAGACTGACAGCCCTCCGTTTCTTCTGATCTTGTACACAAATGGCTAGTTGAGAACTCAGCAAAGAAAATTACTTATTTCCTTATTCATATATTTTATTTATTGAAATTCACTTTATAAGTGTAAAAACCCCATTCTTTTCCAGGCAGCCATGCTAAATACATTTTGTTTCGTGTCAAATGCCAAGCATACAAACATAACAAGCAGCCAAGCTTTTTTTTATTATTGTCATGGTTTTGAATTTCTCACATTCACATAATTCAATCTATTCCCCCCAAAAAATATCAGGGAAGGAAATACCCAAGCAACACTAATGCCTATTCTTCCCATAAAACACACAACTCTATGACGTGCAGCCTTCGGAAAAACCTCAGCTCTACACATAGAACAAAGAAATCAATGACTGGTAGAGTCTTTCGTGCCTTTAAAGACACCAGTAGTCAAAGCAGAAAGGTTTCCTGGGTGCCTTTAGCAGCACCACCCAAATCTAGGCAGGTGTGGGGCATAAATTGGGATAATTTACATTGTGGTTCAGCTTTTCAAGATGTGAGTTTAAGAGGAACAAAGCCAGAAATAGCTGAGCTGGGCAGGGGTGGTAGACCAGAGGTCTAGTCTAGGCTAGAGATATCGTAAGAAAAAAGAGAAGACAATTCATTAAAATCAGTAATTTCCACACACTATTTCACTGATTTTTTCATAGGGCTGGGGGAAACCCTCACAAGTTCTTCACAGAATGGGTGTTCTATTTCAACCAGCATCACGGGCCTCACTCCCACAGTCAGGAATTATCTAGACACGCCTTCTGAAATCACATTTGTTGGGGCACCTCTAGAAAGGGCTCCAAAGGGAAGAGCCCAAACTCCCTGCTGCTCCCAGCCCCAGGTGCACGTACCTCCACTTGGGCATCATCCCAGTCGTCCAAGCGCACCGACTTCACCTTGCTGACCTGGGGAATATTGCGGTGGATTCCTGAACAGTTCAAGCAGATGAAGATCCCGAGGCTGTGGGATGCCCAGTCCGGGTCTGGAAGCAAGAAGGAAAGAGGGAATTGCACTTGACTGATCTTTTGGATTCAGGGCAGGACAGGGCATGGCAGAGGAGTTCAGTAGACACCAGGTCTGGTGCCCCTGATTCTAAAGGCATCAGATAAATACAGAAGGGAAGTAGATGCTTATATTGAAAGGAATACAAATTAAACTAACAATTAACAGATCTGCAATCCCCAGTGCAGCTGTTATTCACAAAAATCCCAATATACAGACAACTGCATGTGCCCAAGTCCTCCATAACTCACTCCATGCTCACATGAAGAGGAGAGGGGAATATCCATCTTTCATGAGGAAATTCCACCCAAACACTGCATGGAACAGAAATCACACCAGCTCAGGGAAACCGTTATGCTGCTCCCTTTTTATTTATTTATTACATGTGCTCCACACAGAGACTTTCCTCCCACAGCTGCAGCTCCCACCAGCCCAGCCCTCCATGCCAGGAGGTTTCCAGCCCTTGCCTTAATGGAAAAATGCTGCCAGTGGCAGCTCTGTACTTTCTCTGAGCAAAACCACGCACTGTTTACAACCCCGGGCTGACATCTCACACAAAGCACTTTAAAGACGAGTCCCTTGCCTCCGAATTCCTTCTTGGGAGAGGCACTGCCCAAAGCAGGGAGACAGAGGGACATCCAGCAGTGTCCCTGGCACTGCCTCGCCAGTAGCCCAATACAGGGATCTTTGTTTGAACTCCGACTGGCAAATGTCAACGCCTGCGGATCCAGCTGCACCCCGGCAGAAAGAGCTTCACTGCAGGTCACCCGGTCAGACCCTGATCCTCCATCCTCCCCAAACCCACAGGGCTGGGAGCCCCTCGGCCAACCCATGACATCAGGCTGTCGAGGGGTAAGGGCAGGTCTTCCCTTCTCACAGCCCCTCGTCATCCGTTTATTCCCCCGCAGTAATTACACCAAACCCTCACTCCCCACAGCACAGCAATCATTTATAAAAGGCCAGGGAATGTGCTTTCTCCTCCTTATCCATATTTAATGCTCTGGCTGTGTCAGTGCAGGGAGCAGGCTGGCATGGGGCAGCTCAGCTCCTGAGGGGTAACCAGGGGCTGCCACCAGCCCTGCCCGCAGGGACAGCCACCAGCCTCCCCCAGCACACCCTGGGGAAGACCAATTCAGTTCTCCAGAGGTGGCTCTGCTCAGATGAAAGCCCCAGCGCTAGATGAGGATTCTCATCAGACACAGCTGAGTGCCCACGTGGGAGAGAGGAGCAAATTCCCAAGCTGATACAAGTCCCATCAGCCACCAGCAGACACAAAGGTAGTTTTTTTCACATGGTCTCCTATCCTCATGCGAGACCCCAGTGACTACAACTCAAGCCTGGGAAATATAAAACCAGTCAGGTTGATCTAAGGGCCTGCTGCTACCCACCCTGCTCCTTCCACAAGCACGGGGTGCCTCAGCTACACACCCCATCCCAGCTCACACACCCCACTTATTCCAACCTCAGAGATTGTGGCCAGTTACTGGGCTGCAGGCTGGCAGAAAGAATCAAGAGTTTTGGATGCTCAGGCACTTTCTGTGCTCTAATTCATCGTTTTGTCCTCTGCCATCTCCAAACACGTTTGTAATAAAAGTCTGGGACCCTCCAAACTTCCTGCCACAAGAACATCCCAAGGTTCAGCACTGCTGAAAGGTCCCAAAGGGTGCAAGTCAGGCAAGGTGAAAGCACCAGGGTCTTGTGTTCAGACACCCATCACTGACGTTCATGCAGAGGATCAGATACACGGAATGGTGAGGGGGTCCAGAGACAGAGCCGTGGCAGTGGGGAGGAAGCTGTGGCAGCAAAGTTTGGAGTTGGGTCCCTGTGCCCAGCACAGCTACTCCAGGATAACTGAGCTCCAATCCTTCTCAGAGTCATGAGATCTGATCAAAGCACTGCCCAACCCAGGGAAATGGGTAACAAAGAATGCACCGGCCAATAAAACAGCTTTTATTGGGAGTCCCAATGCCTCTTTAATGTTACCAGATTTATCTTAGGCATGTGGGTGGATTTCTTCCTGTTGTTTACAACTTGGTGGACTCAGGCTTCCAAAGTCCTCTCCAAGAGGTAAACCCTCCCCTGCCTGCACTGCTGTGTGTGACAGGACCAGGAGACAGCACACCTTCCTCCAGCCTGGATGAGGACACGTTCTGCTGGAGGAACACCCTGCAAGAAGATCCTGGCAGAGACTGCAGCTCCAGTGGCCACCAGGTCAGCTCATACCCAAGTTGTCTATTCTTGACACAGGCAAACAGCACCTCCAGCAACAGGTTTCAGTCTCACCTGGGCTTTAAGGCATTCTCACAACAACAACAAGATCTTCTTCAGACCAGACTCTTAAACACTTCCCCCCTGCTCCACATCACGTCAAGCCTCGTCTAACTAAGAAAACAAAAGCTGGATTATCTCACAGGGTACATACGCACACCTGTATCACATCACATACACAGAGCCACCCGTGTGTGGCTGCCAGAAGGTGACAACAGTCCTTCACAGGAGCAGACACAACGGGGTCAGTGGTGACCCAGCCTTGGAAGGGATGTTCCCAGTTTGTTCAATAAACCACAGCCAGTAGCTATCTCCTCCTGGTCACCTTCCTTTCAGCATTTCCCCTCCAAATCCATGTCCATCCAACACCACCAACATCCCTCACGGCAAATTTCGAGGAGCACCATGACAGAGCTGCACATTTCACCTGCCCCACCAGACCCAACCCCAGCCACTCACATCTCTGCCAGGTATTAATAGCAACTTCCTCCTCACTGCTCTTCTGGTTTTAGAAATATGTCTCTCATGTGGTGAGGGTGGGTGGGAGAGCTGTAGATGCTCGGCTGGTTGTGTGCTGCTCTCCTGTCACAGCCCAGAACTACCCACATTTGGCAACTGGGTTTAGTGCCAAAGGGAACACCAGGCAGGAGGAACGTTCAAAGGCTTCAGGCACTGACCTAGCGCCATCCAAAAATTGCTGGGTAGTGAAAACCCCCAGAACCAACTGATTGACCAGGGCAAGTCCCTCTGAAATGTCACCGTAACCATAATTTGAGATTTCTCATGGCTCTTGCTCTCCCAGCTGAGGACATCTAACAGAAAGCAAGGCAGCCCAAACCTTTCCCAGGCTTTAGCTGAAAGCCAAAAGGAATTTCTAAGCATCATCTGAACAAACCAGAGGATTACAGAGCCACATGAGCCCTCGGGCTCGTGCTTCCCTGTGACCTCCCTGTGTCACAGCTCTGTGGACAGGAAGCAGGGGGTGGAGGATTCCCCAACTCTGGCTTCTGGAGGGCTCTGCCAACACCGCTTCCCCTTCTCCCACACTCATGACACCATTTTTGAAGAAACCCAGCAAGGAGACTGCCACACCCACACGTCTTCTGCAGGGACTGGTGACAGACCCCAGGCAGGCGTTGCCAGCCAGGGCCAGCACCCACTGCTGCAGGAATGCTTCTGCAAAGCCTTTTAAAGGGTTTGGGGTTGGCAGTGGCTGCGTTGCTTCCCAAACACATCACAGTCCCTCTCTCCTGCTCTCCAGCACAAATTCTCAGCTCAGGGACACGGTGGATAATGCCAGTGATCCCCAACCTCGGCTTAGCACAGACTCCAACCCTTCAAATGACTGCACCAGAGATAAGACAACATCTTATCAAACATGGAAATAAATTTTCCTAAGTGTCTTCACACCAAACAGTGAATTTTGGGGCAGCATCATTAGATTAGTGAGCCAGTAACCCCAGGCTGCACAGCTGGCAAGCTGAGCTTCCCACAGATAAGTGAAGTCCACCTTGCTGCTGGACACTTCAACAGCTAGAACACGTTCTCCTATGCTGGACATTACTGAGAGTTCAGTAATTTTATTATTCTGTCTGGGCACGTTCCAAAAAGGTGCACTGAAATGGTAATATGTCATAATCTGGGCTTTCTGGGTGTTGCTCAAAAAAGATAATTTTTTTTTCCTAAGCCTCCAGAATTTTGAGCAAACAGCAGTGAAGCCTAATGAAAACTCCCCAGCACGCCTAAGTTCCACACAAATTACTTTATTCCATTATTTCAAGCCAAAAGGAATAAAAATGAATGAGGAACAACGGGAACATTAAACCAAACACACTGTTTTAAGTGCAGAAAGACTCATCCTGAACGACTGATTCCAGCTCTAAAAGGCTTTCACTGCCCAGTGTGGCAGAGATTCCTGTAACTTATAAACAGATTATAATGACTTTCAAAATAAAGATGTGAGTCAGCTTCATTTTAAAAATTAAACAAAACAAAGAAAGCTAAACTAAACTCAGGAGAAGGGCACTGGGCTGGTATTTTCCCATCTCACTCATCTGAAAGCAAAGGCATAGCCAGAGATTAGAGAAGCACCCAAAACAAAACTAAAACATTTTGGCAACACAGCTAAATTCAGAAACTTCACCCAGCCCTTTTTGTCACCACAATCCTCAGGAAAACCCAGCACAGTGAACCATGAACTCTGCAGCTTGAACCCAGCGTTCCTGAACTTAGGAAAAAATGAAAAAAATGAAGGCTAGACACAGAAAATATTATGGAAGAAAAACCAGCATAAGACACAGGACAACTTATAGAAACCAAAGAGATTGGAAGCTGGATGCTAATGGAATTTTTTTTTAATAAAGAATCAGTATTTCCTGTATCCAGAAAAAAGCCATGGAGTTCCAGTTTGAAAATCCCTAGATGCCATCAATCCAAGTAAAATCCCATGAAGTAGAGCAGCAACAGGCTCGAAGTAGACAAGAGCAAAAACTCAAAAGTCCCAAAATTTGGATGTTCCTGCTCCACCTTCTGCCTTAAACTACATTTATCACTACTTACAGCACAATATTGATGACCAAGGCAAACATCTGAGGCCAATGCACAGCAACACACCCTCAACACATCCCTCAGCACACGAATGATGGCCTGACCCTTAACAAGCTGCCCTGCTGCATCCCTGCCACATCAGCTGGGCAGGAGCTGCTCTACAGCTGGGATGCAGATTCAGTGGATTTTCCTGAACCCTCTCCTGTTTGAGGTGATAAAGATACCTCTCCAGGCAGGCAAAACCTTTTTCACCCTGCACAAGAAGTGTAACTCATCGATACTGGGTAGAATCACAGGGATTTTAGTGCAATCCACACAAGCACAAAGCCTTTCTGCTTGCTGCTCAGCTGCTGCTGATTTCCTCCATGCCTTAGACAGAGAACCTCGTGTTCAGCACTGAAGTTCTGTAGCTATTTACTCTGGGGAAGGATTAGGAAGCTAATAAACAGACCCTGGTCATGCATGTTGAAAAGTAACAATAAAAGAGTTAACGCTGAAGTCAAACAGCCTCCCACCAACACTCCTCTCTAAGTAGGAAAATTTTTCAGTGAAGGCACTAAACTTGCCAAGGTCTTTTAATTCAGCTGGCAGGTCCCAGCAGCCCCCTCTCGCTGTCTGCAGCCCACGATTGTGCTGCAGCCCAGGCACCAGGATCGGACAAAAAACACCATCACATTAAACCTCCTTTGTTTCAAAAAGCCCTTTTTCCTGCAGAAAGTGGCATTGAGCTAAACACAACTGCTGAGGGATTTTTTTTTTTTTTTCCTTCTTACCCCTGTTCTTATGCCCAGGGAGAAGGGCTGGCAAATTCCCAGGGACACAAAAAAAAAAAAAAAAAGAAAAGGGGAAAAAATTCAGTATTTGAGAGGACAATGGAGGTGCGGGAACAAGTTTCCACTTCGAGCTGGAAGATGAAAAGCCCGTTTCACTCCATTAGAGCAGCAGAGCTCGGGAACAGCTTTCCAGTGGGAGGCAGTGGGGGCAAGAGAGGGAAGGAGCTGCGAGCAGAGCCCGTCGCTCCCCGAGGGGATGGGCAGAGGCGCTGCAGATGGCAGCACTTGGCAGGACCCGAGGACTCAGTCCCCTTCCTGATCTGGGTTTTTAGGACCAGCGGTTGGATGGGGGAAGGAGAGGCTGAGATCAAACCGGTGCTCTCCTCAGTCCTGAGCAAACCAAGCCATCCCCAGTGCTCAGGCGTTTCCCTCTAATCACCACCCTCACTCGGTGACATCCAGGGAACGGAAAAACTTCACCTGCTGTAGAACTGAGAAGGGAAAGGTGTTTACAACCACCTCAGCCAGCACCAGCCACCCACGGGCTTTGAGATGCACTGTTAACACCAGAACACCAGATCTGCTCGGCTCCCCAGCACAAAGCTCCAATTCCAGACGCCCCTCCAGCGTGTGCCTTCTGCTCTTCCTCCATCCTTCATCCCCTCTGGGCCTGAGGCACCGAGGCTGATGTTACCCAGGATCCATGTCCCAATAATCCATCCCAAATGAGAAAGATAAAATGATAACAAGCCATGTAAACTGCTGCTGGAGGGTTTAAAGTGCGGGATTGCTTTGATGGGATTTCCATTTCTGTCTTCAGAGCCTCTCTGTCCTCCTACAATGTAAAATGATTCTCACTCCATGGAAACACAAGCCTAAGACATAGAAAAATAGAGTAAAGAGGAAAATACTCAAGGTCTTGTTATGCCCTGAGATAACCATCCGTCTCATGATGTGAGGAAAGATTGCCTGAGACAAAGAATCATTTAGGAAAAGAAAAGGCTGAACTGCCACATTAGTCTTGAAGAAAAAAAGATTATTCTAATGCACAGAGAGCCATTACACACCAGCAATTCAGTAACATTGCTCGGTTTTGCACTTAAGACTGCATTTACCATGCTGTCTTCACTGAGAAAGCACAGCTTTAAACCCACAAAAAACACAACACCCAGGACACAGAAGTGTGTAATTACAGAGGACCCAAAGCCCCAGCTAATGACTTTATTAGTGGCTCCTACCCCAGAACTCAGTCCCGAAGATGTAACCAAGGCAGTCTCATTATGCATTACAGATCGATGACATTTTTGAAACTGAAAAATCTTTTCTTTGCAATTTCAGGTTTTATAAAAATGCAATTAATAAAAACCTAACTAGAAACTTTAAAAAAAATTACAAACACAAAAAGCCTGCAAGTGAGAAATGTAACCTCTCCGTTATTTTACACTCTGATTTTCGCTTTCTACTTTAGCATCCTTTCTGCATTCCCAGCTGTCATGGCCCCTGTAAGACTGTTCCCTCCACCTGAGACATCCCTCAAAATCTCTTTGGAAGCTCTGGTTTTGCAGAAGAGATTTTTTTTGCCAGACATATACACAGGTCCTGGGGAAGACCCAGCTCTGACCTTCCTGAGCACCACACTCAATACCCCATTCCACCCAGCTGCGAGTTTCCTGTGCACAGACCAGGGAAACACATCTTGAACAGAGCAGCCCTACAGGGCTTGGCCACTTCAATAATCCTCAGTCATGATTAAGTGGCAAATTCTGGCCCAGCCCCAGGCAAGCAGCAGGTTGTGCCCAGGTCTCCCCAAGGAGATGGGATGATCCTGCAGGGGATGAAGTTATTTACCCAGCCCAGGAGGAACAGCCTCCCCCGATGCCCCCTGTCCACCCCCAACTTTGATTTTTATA
Source organism: Corvus cornix cornix (assembly GCF_000738735.6). Taxonomy (NCBI): domain Eukaryota; kingdom Metazoa; phylum Chordata; class Aves; order Passeriformes; family Corvidae; genus Corvus; species Corvus cornix. The sequence goes on from NC_046344.1 coordinate 3,651,782, forward strand.
TGGTCACAGCTTAGCCCAATGATGCCATGCTGAGAGCTCCTCTGCACCAGGAACCCAGGGATTTGTGATAGGACACAGAATACCTGGGACAAGCTGTGGCTTCAGGGCTCTGGCTGCTGAGCCTCTCCCATATGCCAAAACAGTAACAAAAGGAAATAACCCTTTTTGACAGCAGGGAACGAAAAAAACCCAAACTTTCACTGACTGGTTGATTTCTCAAATAAACATTTCCAAAAGAAAAAGAAAACCCAGCTGACTTCCACATACACAAATTAAAGTGACTAACAGAGAATTTTCCCCTGTTACATTTCCAACCCATCCTATTCTTTGTTATGAGCTAAATGGCTACCTCCTATCATGGCTCCTGTACTAACAGGGTATTTCAGGGAATGGCACTCACCCACCTGAGAAACAGCAATAACAAATCAGGCATCCTGCTCTTTGGCTTTCCCCCAGCTGTACCAGATCAGCCCTATGATGATACTCAGGTGTGGGAAAGCACAACTCTGCACTGCTTTCCTCATTCTTCTGTTCATTCCCCACCCTCTCTTCTTTCCTTCTCACTCCATTTTCTCTTTGACACTTTTCCAGTGTCAGCTGCCCAGCTGGTTCCAGCTGCCACCTATCTTTCTGTGCATCCCCCTTCTCAGCAAAGAACATTCTTGCACCCCTTTTCTGGAGGCTCTCTGGATACTTTTCCTGTCTCTCCTGCATTACCTCATCCCCACAAAGACCTGGCCTGCCACACCTGCCCAGAATGAGTAACTGAATCCAGGCTGGGTATTTTCTATACTACCTACAGACACAAGTTAATATCTTATGTTAAGTAGCCCAGGGCATCTCAAGTTTATTGTCACTCCCAGGCACACGAGCACATTACAGCACCATGAATAGCTCTCATTTGCCAAAGAAACTGAAGCAAAGTAGGAACTAAAGAAATTGGGTTGATGAACAGGGAGCTGGTCCTACAGAAGTAATGCCATGAGAGTCCAGAAGAGGCTGAACGATATTAATATAGCACATCCTGACTTACAAAAGACACTGGCCCAAATTCTCCTCTCTGACTTTCAGATTCACTAAGACATCTCTGTATGCAAATGTCATCAAAACCAAAGTATGCTTTTGTTGTTTTACAGCCCTTTTATTCAAAAGGTGCCTTTAACAACAACCCTCCTTCTCTGATGTGAGCTATTTTATTGACCTACAGCTTCATCTCCACCCTGGTGATGCTGAGAAACTTCCCATTTTGCCTGGGGGCTTTACGTTCTATATCCGCAGGGTGAGGGAGAATCACCCCACGGATCTGAATGGCCCAGGTTTGTAAAGTTTTCTCCAGGAAAGAATAATTTAGGCAGACACCCACTCGGAGAGCCCAAGCTGTGCTCAGCAAGACACCTCCGAGGTGGGCTGCTACAGTCAGACAGCAACAGCCGGCAGCAGATGGGTGGGAGCAGGCAGAGCAGCGCGGCGCTGCAAAGCCGTTCACGCTGTGCCGAAAGTTCTTTGTCCTTTCCAGCTGGGTATCGGAGGACACAACGCATCCGAAAGTGAACTGCAGTGTCCTGGGATGCAGATTAGGGATACAAAACCACTGGTAATGGTACAAGCTGGATAGCGGTATCCAATAGATCTTGACATCCTAAACAAATCAATAGCTGGGAAAATATGGCTCAGATGAAGTGTTGGGTTTTTCTTTAACCTATAGAATGACAGAGGCTGAGAAGGGACATCCTTTCTATACACCTCCTCAGAGCCATCCTGCTCAAGCTAATACAAATTTAGGTTTTTCTATATGGTGGGGGTTTTGTTTGTTTGTTTTTTTTTTTGTTGTTGTTGTTTGTTTTTTTTTTTAAAGGAAAGTTACTTGCTCGGCAATTTTTTTAAGGTTATTCTCAAAGACAGATCCCACCACCCCATGCAGACTCTGCTCAGCAAGAGCATCACGGCCCGACCCCAAAAATTCACCATCCAAAGGGCGAAGAAGACATTCCCAGCCCAGATTTTCTCCCCTCCGCACACGAAGACGTCTACAGACATTCCAGCCCCGCTCCCTGCGCAGCTCAGGCACCCATCGATGGCAGCTGGGCAAAGGTTGTTGGGCAGGATGTCCGCAGCGCTGCCTCCGGCTGTCCCCATGTGTTTGCTCACTGACAGGGCAGGAGCAGCCGAGGGGACACGGAGGACACGCGGCCCCCGCAGCCCAGGGCACCCCGGCAGAGCCCCCACCGCCCGGTTACCGGCCCCGGCTGCGCTGCAGCCCGCGGGGACCCGCTGGGATGACATCAGCGCTCACGGCCGGGCGAGGAGCCGGGCTGGGGCGGGGGAAACAGGGGAAACCTCAGCCGGGGCTCGTCCGCGGGGACCGCGGCAGCGCAGCGCATCCCTCCACCAGCCCCGGAGCATCCCCGCTGCATCCCCCCGCGGCGGGGAGGGGGGTCGGGCACACCCTCGGAGGGGCGCAACCCCCGCCGCTCCCGGAGAGGGCAGAGCCCCGCGCCCCGGCGGTGCCGTGCGGTGCGGACAGGTGCAGGTGCGGCCGCCGCCCGCGCCCCCCGCCTCCCCTGCCCTGCCCTTACCCGGGGCGGCGCAGTCGGCGCACGCCGCGTTCCCCGGCCGCTGGAGCAGCTCCACCAGCGCCTTCCTGCTCCTCTCCTTCGCCATGGGGGCGGCGGGCGGCTCGGCGGGGCTGCGCTCGGTCCGCCGCGCTACGGCAGCCTCATGGCGCGGGCGGGGGGCGCTGGCGAGGCGGGCGGCGCCCGGGCGGCTCCATTCGGCCCCGCTCGCCCCGCGCACGCCGAACGCGCCTCCGGCCGCCGGGACGCACCGCGCCGGGGCGGTGCTGCCCTGCTCTGCCCTGCCCTGCCCTGCTCTGCTCTGCCCTGCCCTGCTCTGCCCTGCCCTGGGCGCCTCTCGCCCGCCGCTGCCGGAGCCGCCCGGTGCCGCCGGTTCCGCTTTCAGCGGGCACTGCCGGCTCCCCGCTCGCCCGCGACCTCCAGCGGCAGCGCGCCGCCCGGGCGGCCCGTACCCCCGAGGGGGGGTCCCCGACCTTCAGGGCATCCCATCCCGCCGGGTGTCCCCAGCACTCGGGGGTGCCTTCCCTGGTTTAACTCCTGCCCGCGGAGGGGATGCTGTCGCCGGTGGGAGCGGCGGGGCAGGGGCAGGTGGGAGCCGAGGGTCTTCACCAGTGGGAGGTGGCGGCTGGCAGCAACCCCAGCCATCACTGGCCGGGGCCTTGCCACTCAAGCACCTTGGCAGGTTCATGAGCAGCACGTTTGGGGTGCCCCTCTTACACCAGCATCTTTTGGGGGCACTTGTGAAGGTTTCACTAGTAGCCCCACGCACTCCAAAACGCTCCTCCTTCACTGCTGTCCTTGCACATCACCACCACCTTCCATGTCTGTGTCTTGGCAGAACCATCCTCCAGGCATCTTCCCACGTTTTTCACACCCTCCGTGGTGTCAAGGGAGTATCGGGGGAGAAAACATCCCTGTGTCATCATGGCCGTGCATCTCATGCCTTCTATGGGGAAGACTCCTTGTTTTGCCAGCCAAAGACTAAAGTGGCACTCGGGGGCAGGATGTGGGAAGCCTTTGGCTGAGGAAAGGTTCAGAGCTGTGTATCCTTAACCCCTGCTGAAACCTTCCCCTCAAGTATGGGTCACCTGTGATGCTGCTATGTCCTGTTTGTGGCTCACACATCTCTGCTTACAAAACCAATTTTGGTTTTGCAAAGCAAGCCCCCATTTAAATCATCCAACTCTGCTTCCTCCAACAAAGCAGAGCCCTCCTGCAAGCTCGGCTCATGCCATTTGTGCTGCCCATGAGATTCAGGGTGTGCACGAGCATCTGCAGGAGGAGGCTGCCAGCAGCTCCTGGAAAACTTCCACAACCAAATCACCATCCTGATCCTGCAAACACGAGGGTGTGAGCAGGTTCCTGAGAACACTTTGTTGGAGAAAATAGCCTCTAAATACAGGCAGAATCATGGCCTGGTACATTTACAATGCTCTCTTTCCCTGGAATACATTTTCCTAAATGACCTTTGCATTTGTGCTGCCAGACAAGTGACTGTATCCAGGTTGGTTTCTGACTGTTTTAAACTGATGCTGGACTGTTCCTTGCTGACTCAACCCTGTGTCACACATTGTGCTGGGTTTGCTGGTTTTACACACATAGCTTGGTAAGGTCTGGAAATTCACTCCCATCCTAACCAAAAGCATAATCCTCCACACAGACCTTTTGTGGGGAAACTGAGCTGCTGCATCCAGACCCTCACCTTCTTCAGCCTCTGAGTCACGAACCTGGAGCACTGACTTCTAACACACTCTGAGTGAAACCAGCTCAGCACAGTGTCTTAACCCTCCACACCTGTGCTGTGTTCAAGCTTGACAGCGTAAATGCTACAGGATCAGAGCTTTACCTAAGCCCAGGTTAGGCCAGGTTTTCATTTGCAGTTTGGCTTTTCCAGAAGAGGCATTTGCTGAATGCTTCATGCAATAGCCAGGATGATGCACATCATCATGAACTTACCACGGGCCAGGGCTGGGAGGAGGGAGGGGGTTTGGTTTGAAAGTCTCTGTTTAGCTTTCCATTAAGACTTATTGATTCTCTTAATTTTTTGTTCTCCTGGTTGCTAGGCAATTCCTCTCTCTCCTCCGCGTGCTGGAAGCCAGGGCTGCAGACAGAAATTTATATCTTGTAATAAAATCAAATAAAACAGAGCCTGTTGTCAATGATGAGAGGAGAGAGTTTCATAAAGGACAGGAGGAGCAGGAGAGCAGGGCCAGCAAGGGTCGATCAGCAGCATCCTCAGCATTTAAGTCTCATCACAATTACTCCAGACTTCACATGGGGAAACAAACAGCCCACGTGGGTGGAGGGAACGTGGAGAGACAGGGAGAAAAGTTGGAACTAAATGAGCCAGAAATGAAGATAAACTTTTGTTCAGTGGATAATCAAAGGCTTGAGCCTACCTCACACGTACAAGGGTATCTCTATAAATTTACTCCTGGTTTATCCAAGGGAAAGAGGTTGGGTATTGCCCCAGTGTTGGTTGGCACAATGTTGATCCAGGGCAGGCTCTGAGGTTCTCCTGATGGACATTGAATCCTGAGGACTGTGATTCCTGGCATAGAGCAGGGACTGCATCTGAGTTTATATCTCACACGGGGTAAAGAGCAAAGGTTGCCCCTGCAGGGCTGGTGGAGGCTGATGGGCATCGCTGCTCAGCCCCGTCCATGTCAGACTGTTCCCTCCTCTGAGCTTTGCCCCACACTTTTCCTGTGGGTAGCACCTTTCAGGGAATGTCTGAAATGAATTTGCTCTTACTTCTTGTGAAGTCTCTGACCAAACTCTGGAGATGGGTTGTCGCTGTCAACACATCACCCTCATTCAGATGCTTCCTGTCTCTCCACTGCTAAGTGACTTGGAGGTCTGACATAAATTCATATCCATATGTATATAAATACTTACATATTTATGTGTAAGATGTGTTTGTTTGTAAACACACACACTTTTAACTCAGTCTTTCCAAATCACAAGGTTGTTGCCTTAGAAACGGACGTTATTAATGTGATCTCCTGAGGTGCTAAGCACGGTGGCAGCAAGGGCAGCCTCTGGAAATGCCAGATACTGAGGTCAGGGCAAAGAACACTCAGAGATTCCTGGAAGCCTTTCCATCATCTTGGTGGTGACGCCCTGAAAATGCACAGACATAACTATACCTTCTCCTTGCCCTTCCCTATCAGCTCCTTTCACTGCCTTTTGTTAGGAAAGAGCTGTTTACACTGGGGTGTAGTTAATTTCACAGCCCTAGCCCTGCAATGGCTAAATCAATGCCACAACTATGCAAGTAAAGGGGTGTTAAACACAACCCTTGATGTGACCCGGGAGCGCATTCACAGCGTTAACGTGGGGAAGCATTACAAATTCCTGCGTGAACAGCAAACCTGAACAGAAATATCAATAATTCATGCCATGGCAACTGCATTCAAGCAAAACTCTGGAGCAGCAGATACATCAGGCAGGATTCCATAGGCTTCCTCAGCACCACAGCGGAGGCAGCTCTTGCAGCTGGAGGTTTGTGTGAACAAGCTACAGCACTGGCACCCGCACCTATGTTAAAGCAGCTCATTTCCGCTGCAGCATTAGTTTCCTGTTCAAAAGGGGAAAAAAAGAAAAAGGAAGAAATAAATCCTAGAGGTTTTTCTTCAAAAAAAGAAAGGGTTTTCTGGGTTATCCAGTTAAATCAAGAGTGGCTGTAGCTGGGAGGGAGGAATGCCACAGAGCAGAGAGCTCAGACCAGGGCAGCTAAAAATTCTTGAACCAAAAATCCAATACTGATGCCAACTTTCTCTCATTTTGAGCAAATTGCTCTATGGAGCCTGTGGGATTGTTTTTGTGTGGAACAGGGAAAAGCACACTCACAGCATCTGTATGGATAGGATGTGTTGATCAAGTGGAAGAGGATGATGCAGGAGATAATGGTGTGAGGGTGGAAAAAGAACTGCTATGTCCTGTGTCTGCAGAGCTGCTCTGCACCTGCAGCAGCCCTCAAAGAAGACAAAGAGTTGTGCAGCTCTAAAAGTGTCTCACTGCGGAGTGATCTGCAGATCAGGGTGCACTTCCATTTGCATAGTGGTTAGTTCTGTTGCAGCCCAGTGTTACCAGTGTGAAAAAAGTGGAGTCCTTTACTGCCATGATTTAATACTCATGCAGTTACCACCATGCAAACCAGACCACAGAGATCCTCTGTAGGGAAGCACAACTGGGGAGAATGAGGACAAGGTGGGGTTTAGACCAAAATCTCTTTTTCTAGATTTCTGCACCACCCTAGAGCTGATCACTGCTCTCTCGCAGCCATGCTACCACAAAAAGGAAAATTCTCCAACCACCAGCCCATCATGTGCTCAGGACAGCCTTTCAGTTTCTTTTCTGCCTGCCTCTGGCCAGCAATGGGCTGGTTTGGGTGTCAGCACATGGTTGCAGGGGCTGCTTAGTTGCTCAGACAGCATGGCCGGGAGCCAAAATACATCTGAGAGAGAGAGTGAGGGGGTAATTGATGGCGTGAAGGTGTTGGATATTTGTATGTCTGCTCCACAGCACCGGGGGAAATCTCAATGTAAGAAAAACAGCTCTGCAACAGTCCTGTTGTTGCACCAAACCCATTTCCTACGATGTAAAATATGACATGGAGGGGGCAGCTGAGGGAATTGGCTCCATGGCAGCTGCAGTGAACCAGCTGGAGCTATGCTGATTTCTATTGTCCAATGACAGGTTCTTTTCTGCTCACAGAGGAGATGAAATTAGACCAAGGAAGTCAATAGTTCACCTACATCCATGGTAGACCACTGCTTTTAGCATTATTCTTGATTTATGCTAATTAAGAGACTCAGGCCTGTGGAATCTCTGTATGGAGAAAGCCAACGTGTGTAAAGACAGTCGTACATCAGGGGATCAGCTCGTCCGAAAAAAGTCAAAGTGATTATTCAGAGTGGGACGTCATCAATTCAGTCTGAGTCTGAGACACAGCAGGACAGGTTCGGTGTGCAAACAGCAGGGCAGCACTTACCATGGAAATTGCTTTTGCTCAGTTCCAATAATTTAATCTCTTCCTGGCTCAAATGGCTCATCCTTCCAGGAACAGCTTGGAGACATTCAAGCAGGAGACTGAGATGTGCAATGTCATGTTCTAGGGTGGGGACTCCAGCAGCCAACCCACCTGCTGCCAGCTCTGGGCTCTGGGAACCAGGGGCTGCTCCAACCAGGGACACAGAGCAAAGAGGATGATGGAGATGCTACGGGCAGGACCACGGGACAGAGGGGCTGAAGCCCAGCACTTCATTTCTGGTCTGGAAGTCTCTTCAGCAGAGCCTGAGTCACTCAGAAGAAAAAAGAACAAACCATTTTAAAAGGGCACAGAAGAAGAGAGAAAACAGAGCAGTTATTGGCCCCAGCAGTCGGTTTTGTGTCTCAGACTGCTGCCTTCAGCTGCTGGTCCAGCTCAGGCAGCTGAGAGCACATCCCCTTCTGTAGCACTGCTCAGCTGTGATTTGAATAAAGCAGTAGATGGAAACAAGACTGTGGTTTTTCTCTAGAAAGAGATTAAAAATGTTGGCCTGAAGTGAGCTGCCAAACAGCTGGAGATGGTAATTCAGCCTCCCTACAATTAATTTTGTCCACAGAAAGTTGAGGGCCACATCCTGCCCTTTCTCTCGCTGCTGATGAGATTGTTTGGATGTCACTGTATGCTTCCTAAAAGCTCCCACAACATCAAGATACAGAGCATGCTGCTCACTTATCTGTTTATTTCAGTATGCTTTGCCAAAGAAAAATCAGCAAAGAATTAATTAACAGCAATTATTTCTAGCAACAACAGAGCAGCCCTGCTCCAGAAGCCATGAAAACAACATCATGAGACCCCTGTGGCCAAAAATCCTTTCTAAACAGGTGCAAAAATAAACAATTTTAGCAGGGTGTAAAAAGAGCCCAAGCCAGGTTGGGGAATGGCAGGAGAGCAGCCATTTCAATGGCTGAGTCGGAGCAATCACCCAGGTGACTTTTGTGAAGGAGCTTTAATAAACAAACCAGAGTGGAAGCACCAACCTGAGTGAAAGAACCAGCAGGACCAGGTTATTGCTGCCATAGAGGGTTTACTACGCCCGTCACCCTGTGTTATTAGTGCTGCTGAAGTGATTTACTGTCCCAGTCAGTCCAGCCAATTAGAGCTGTGATCTAAAGTACAGCCAGCTCCAGTTTCAGTGATAAACATCACCCCCCTGCCTATTACTTGCTAAAATAAGCCGAAATAAAGCCATCAATCCAGACATCTCTGTGCTCAAATTAGTCCTTCTAGCTGGCACCACCACACCTGCAAGTCTCCTGCCATGCCTGCTAAAAGGATGCACGTAGATGTTCCAGATGCATTCTCATTTTTCACCTGCCTGGTTCTTTTTCAGCACCCAGTGAACTCTGTCCCTTTGACCAGAACTTGCACCTCCTGTCAGCACAGCCCTGCAGTGCTCTGGTTCCTGTAAATCTCTGTGCTGCCCATGCACTCCCTGAGCATCTCCCTTCACACAGAGGTCAGGATGCACCTCCTGCCAGAGATGTTCCCCTCCATGCTGCATCCTAGCTGTTGGCAGCAGACGGTCCCTCTTCTCCACCAGACTCTGCAGCACAGTTTGGGGATGGGGAAACTAAACTAAACCCCACACTCCACCCACCTGTACCGCTCACACTGATGTCTGTGCGCACAGGCTGTTCAGAGCTGATCCATGGCACTGCCTCTGCTTTCCCATACAGATCCTGCCCTGGGACTGGGCTGCATGGACCCAGTACACCTATACCTCTGGATCAGACAGGAACTGGAAGGCATAGAGAAGGGGCACAGATATGTGCTGCCTTAGCAACCACTGTGAGCATGCACATGGACACAGGAGATGTGCCAAACAACGGGCACACCCTGGAGCCCGTGCTCTGTACGGGCTGGGTGGTGAGGACAAGGCTAAAGGCAACCTGCTTAATCCAGGGGCTGAAGTCAGCACGGCTTAACTCCCACCTCCACACTAAAGAGCAAAAGCCAAGGGAGGCAACCTCAGCACCCAGCAAGGAGCCAGCCTCATTACACCCCTGGGAATTCCTACTTGGTGCTTGCTCATGGGGCCATGAAGGCTCATTTATCAGTGGGAGGTTCAGCGTCCCGAGTTACCAGCAATTTTCTCAGCACTGATCTGATCCGCAGCTTCTCTGCAATCCTGAGTGGCAGCAGGAATTTTTTTTCCCCCATCTGGGTCTGCCTGCCCAAAAACTGGCTTCCTGAGTGTGGTGAAATGCTTTTCCATCCACCCAGCCGTGCTACCTGGGGCTGTCAGTGCAACCCAGAAGGGAAGAGCCCTCGGTAGATTGGCAGCAGATGGCTGCAGCACACAGCATTACATCAAACCCTCAGGGCCGTCCTGGTGTCCCAGATTCAGTAGTGCTCTCATTCTCCTGCCCTGCCCACTAAGGAGAGATGCTTCCAAACCCTGCTGAAAACAAGAGCATGGTTTAATAACTGAGAAATGTAAATTGAGCAGACACAACGGGGCCTGAGTCCCTCGCAGAGCACCCCCTCCCATGCTGCTGCCTTCCCACGCGCTCCCCTTGTTCAGCAGCTCTGCAAGCAGGAGCAGAACTGGGTGTGTGAGCAGGTTCTTGCTGAGCGGGGCTTGCTAGCAGCAAGAACACTAGGAATCCTCCAGAAATGAGAGCTGCCAACTTCTCAAAGGTTACTAAAATAGACAAAGGACTCAGTTACCCAAATGGGCTGCAGAAGCACCCCCACCACCTGCTTTTTAAACTCATCGAGGTGAAGTGAAAAGCCTGGGTCATCCTGTCTCCTTGCTTCCTTCACCCCCCTGCTCTTTCTTTGCCAGGCTACTTTCCACCACTGCTCCTATCTGAGTTTACCATAATTCATAAGGACCTGGACAGAAAAGCATCCACAATACAAGCTGGTTTATGGTGCTGCTCATTGCCAGGCAGCAGGACACGTGGCCAGATGGACCCCAACATCCCTCCCACTCTGTGTGGGAGCTGGGAAGGGCTGCCTGTGCAGGCATCCCACTGGAGGTGGGGGAGTGTGGGACACCAAGGACTGGATTCAGCCCACCAGATTTGATCAGCTGAACTGTTTTACCTCACAGAGAACTGTGGCCTTTGTTGGGCTATATGGAGAATGCCAGGCTTGTCATTCAGCCAAGCCCAGCAGGAATCACCAAGCATAAGATTGATGCACCCGCTAATGCAAATCCCAAAATCTCCTGGATAATGAGAGAGCACAGGCATCGGAACCTCTAAGGAGAGCCATAAAAACCTGTCCCTGTATCATCATCAGTTCCAGGAAACAAAAAATGCATCAAGGTCTATCAAGTCCCCTGCACGCACTCATTGGGCTTCTAGGTGACTTTCTATGAAGCTCCTATTTTGAGAGTGATCAATTATGCATTTCAAGCCATATGGCACCTTCATTCCAGAAGGAAGGCATTTTGTCTTGAAATCTGTAAGCTAGAAAATCTGCTGCATCCTGACAAAAATGCAATATTGCCAGTTACTCACAAAAGCAGAATCATTAAGAAAAAGAAAAAAAAAAGCAGGGTTAGTTTAATCAGATGTCCAATGTTCATTGAAATACCCTTGAAGAGGAAGTGTACCCTTGTATGAGCACTTCCAGTCTTTTTTAAAATTAACCTGAATCAGAGCTTTGATTTTTGTGGGAAACCTGATATAATATACAACATTCCCAATTTAGCAGAAGGATCTCCTCCAGCATGGATCTCCTCCAGGCACAAAATACTGAAGTCCTCTGGGGTCACTGGATAGATATGCTACCAGACATGACAGCACTCCTGCACACTAGCAGAAGTATCACTCCCATCCCAGGAATTATGGATGAGAAACTTAGAAAAATACTGCTCTCCAGTGGAGCCAGGAACACCCAAGGCACTTCTCAGAGCAGCAACAAGTGATGCTCCAGACATTTTTTATATGGGAGCAGGCTGTTCCTTCTCTCATAGCCTCCTACAACACAGGTTTCATTCCAGAGGCTCAGTAAAAATGGTGCTGCCTCTCAGTTATCTGCTTGGAGTGAGACAACAACGAGGTAAAATTTAAGAGGTGCTTTAACTCATTGCCCCTCACCTGGTTCAGCCAAAACCAAAGGCAGCAATAAGTAAAAGCTGTTTGGATTGCTGCCCCAAAGGGCAAATAATCACCAGCGACAATGTGGTCTCCCAAGGAAACCAAGCTGGTGACTACTGACCATGAGTGTAATACCCAGCCCAAGGAATTCCTTGGACTTGAAGCCGGCAGGACAAAGCAGGGAGAACGCTCAGGGGAAGGACCAAGAGTGAAAGTCAGCAGCCACACCCACTGCCTGCTCTGACTGCTCACAACCGCAAACATTCACTCCACAGGTGCTGACAGATGCGACTCTCCTGCTATGCCAGGTATGCCCTTCCAGGTGGCAGATGCAGCAACAACCCCTCCTCAGCACTGAGGCACGGCCTCATTGTGCTCCTACAAAGGACTTTGGACCATGGCCTATTTCCAGAGCAAGCACAGGAGGCTGTCTTTGCGTAGGCTTTTCTGTGAAAGCACACGCAGAGCTCTGGAAATGTTTATTAAACCCTTTCTTCCTGGTTCTGCAGGTCACTGTAGTAGTTTGGAGAGATACACCTAGAGCTCAAGGTCTCCCAGGAAGATGTAACGATGGTTAAATTGCAGCAATGTTTCCTCTGTAAATAACTGCTGTGATCAAGGTTAAGCTTTTTGTGGTTGAGTGGATTTTAATCTGAGCAAAGAATGCATGGGCAAAGCTCTGCTGATCCAGAGCCCTCCGGGGACTCCCTGGGACGGATCCCAAGCAGCTGGGTGCCTCATTAGGGTGTGAATGAGGCTTTGCTGCAGAAAAGCTACAGAAAAGACAATTACAACTCCCTGGCTTATTGATTTCTATTGCTATGGTAACAGCTCACATAGATCTTCACTCCAACACAGTCACCACTTCCTCCTGCTTCGGGCTATCCCTTCCACACCTGTGCAATTACATCCAGGTTGGCAGGCTGTACATCAATCCCAGCTGAACCTCGATTCCCAATGGTTTGCCTTTCTCCAAGTCGCAGGATCTGTCAGCAGGTGGAGCTTCACGGCAGAGCTGGCACAGGCAGCAGCACCTGGCAGGCTCCTCACAGGAAGATTGATGCACTTGTGTGGGACCACTCCCACAGCACAGCAGCTCATCAACTCCAAACAGCTCCACCAAGAAATCAGTGCCCTGACAAACTGCCTCCCCTGCAGGACACACACCTCAGCTCAGCGTTTCCAGAATACAGATTTTTCCCAACTTGATGACAGGCTCCTGGAGAGGTTCCTCCTCAGCATGGGCACAGGAAAGCTGGCTATGAACCTACTGCTTTCATTTAGCTTAAAACTTGCTGTCAGTTTAAAGAAGCACAAACCTGGATACCAGAAGCAAAGCTGCAATAAAGAGGTTTTAAATGGAAAGACTTTAATTAACAATCTGTATGTTGGCAGGAATTAATTGAAGAGCATTCTGGGAACTCTCCCTGATGACTCTGGTGTTGCAGGGACTTGTCCCATTGAGCAAGTTGGGAAAACTGTTTGACCCCAGGTCTGGCACTAATGGCTTTTTCCCCACCACTTCCCAGCTGCATTAGATCTCAATGTCTGATGTCCCTCAGCAGCTCTGAGCTCACCTTACAGCTCCACTGAACATATTCCTTTCTGCAGCCAATGCTTCCAGCCAGGACAGATGTGCCTCTGCCCATTCCCTGAATTTTCAGCTACCCACTCACAGCTCTGGCACAAGGGGACAGCAGCTGACTCACTGTGCTGGGAAGCAGGATGGAATGTGCCCATGGATCTGGACAGGATGAGGATGTGATCTTTAGGCTGGTGAAAGGTGCAAACCTCTCACCCCCACATTCTCTGTTAGGCTGGCAATCACTCAACACCTCAAAAACTTTGTAACAACCCAGAGGACAGAGCTGGCATCAATGTCTCAGGGAAACACGGATGGAATTCACGAAGGAAATGCTTGGCCAAACCACAGTGCAGAGTAACATCCAAAAATGAAACCACCACTGATAACAGCCCAGATTACTCCCCCACCACTGGTGGATTCTTTCAGACCTACCAGGAATTCCCTTTGCCTTATAATATTCAGGGAGCACAGAAGCATGAAATTTGATTTCTTTCTTCTGGAGATGCTGGAGATTATTTTAATTCTAACTTGGCATCACTGAAAGAAAGCCCTTATTCAGTGGTTTAATATAAAGTCTTTTAGTATCTGTTGCAGCAATACAATTTCTGCTTTCTTTCCTATAAATGTACTAATCTCACCAAAGGATATAATTTGAACAGTAGAATGAAGTGGAATAAAAATATGCAGCAGCAGGCAAATGTCCTTTTCAAACAGGAACCTGCTCTGAGCAGTGTGCACTCTGTTCCATCAGATTAGACAGAGCAACAATTTAAATCTCAGCCCCAATGATCAGTATGAAGAGCAGAAAATGTTCTTTCACCCTTTCCTGGAACTCAGTATGAGCAGATGCACAGTGGAGAGAAGCAGAAGCAAAAGCAGCCAGCCAGGGAGGTGAGATATATCAAAGAGGGGACACCAGCTAAAGAGGGAAGTGTGGGAGAACTGCCTTCAGGGCATGTATGACTCTCTGCAGGCCCTGGACCCTAAAGCTTAACATGCCAGAGCCAGATACACAGAGAAATTATTCCCTGGGTTAAAAGAAAAACAAGAGAAGCAGCGATAACAGGGCAGAACATACAGTGGAAAACACATCCAGAAGATTTACAAATTTATTGCCTGCTTGAAACACATTTCTAGGGGGCTAACAGGCCAAATTATTTCTGCTTGAACTCAACATTAATTAAGAAAGACTCTGATGCATTAGAACATGCAAGAGAAATGCCACTATTCCCATTTAAAGTATGAAAAAATTAGGTGAACACTGCTGGCAGAATCACTCCCTGACTGGTGTGTGGAACCAGAAATACTCTCCCAACAATGATGGAAGATGAAATGATTGAAAAATCACCCCACCCCGAGTACCCCCACAGGACCCCAGTGACTTCCACAGCAGGGTGAGATGACCCCAGGGATAGGGACTAATGCGAGTATTTAACAAAAAGCAATTTTAAAGTACAACAGCTTTATTTCCACGTGGAAAATAACTGCTGTGAGCATATCAGTACTGCCCACAGAGGAGTAATCAGTAGTTCAAGCCCTACACAATAAAGGATTGTTTGGTTTAGGTTTTTGTCCTCTTAAAATAAGACTTCACTGTTTTTACAGGGACATGGAGAACACTTTGGGTTGTAACTGTTTTGCCTCTAGAGAAATTAAAAGAAAGAAGTTAAGAAATACTGGAGCAAAGCAGACAAAGGCAGTACTTTTGCTCATTTAAAGAAAAATCTTATTTTAGGAAAATTAAACTTTGGAAAAAAGGTTCTTTCAGGAAACACTTCCTATTGCAATATGAACAGAATGTACAATATGTACTACATTCAGAGTTATGCTTTCCCTTCATGAGGAGCAAAGTTATCTGTCTTCATCACGACTTTTCAGGTTTTTCTTCTGATTTCTCATTTATCAGGTCTTTAAATCCCAATTTTTCCAGTGGTTCATTAGCCATAAGTTGCCTAAGTAAAAAAGAAGAAAGCAACAAAAATATATTTTAGAGTACACAGCCTATAACCATGAGAACAGCAGCATTTTCTATTTCATTTACTATTATTTACCCTAAACAAATCCAAGACATCTATACAGAGTGACTGCTGTTTGACAAGACCTCAGAAAATTCAGTTTTAAGAAAGCAACATTCAGGGATTATTTATTTCCCCCTTAACAGTGGTTTTCCAATTAAATGTGTTGTTTCCTCATTTTAGGTACTAAGTTTCCTCAGAAACCAACCTGACTCCTGGTTATCTTTAATTGCATAAGAGCTTCCTAAAATTCTACCAATGCCATTTACATTTTCAAGTGAATATGGCTTAGAACAGCATTTGTGGTGCCACTAGACTTTGCTGTAGTGCTTTTCAAACTCGTTTTTTATTTGCAGCCTTCCTCACCACGAGCCCATGCAGTGTATTTTCCCTAAATACAGGGAAATTGGTGCATTTCCCGCAGTTCCCTGACTCACCCCTGTGCTGGAAGCATTGCAAAGCAACGCACGAATGGAAACATCCCTGGAAAACCAATCACCAACACTTTCTTCACTTGAACTGAGGAACAAGTTAGACTTTTAACTCTCCTGCTTGAAACCTATTTCTAAAGGGCTAACAGGCAAAATTATTTCCACTTGAAGTCAGCACTAATGAAGTATATGCAAGAAAAATATCACTGGCTCTGATAATTCATGGTTAAGTTATACACAGCACCTTCAGGGATCTTAAAAACATACTCAGCGCTTATTGAGAAGGCCACGCACAAGGTGAGCCAAGTATGGGCTACGAGTTAAAAGTTTAACTTGTAACCGCAGTTGAAAACAAAAGAATAGCTTCACACTGCCCGTTGTGCAGGGTGGAAGCTGCCCGGGTCTCGCTGTTACCCCGCAGTACGGGCTGGATAACACCGAAACCACACGCCAGGAAACCTGCTGGTGCCACACGGGGCACCTGTTTCCTTCCGGGACAAAAATTCCTGCGTGACTGCGGGCTCACTTCCCCTCCCGGTCCCGCAAGGGGATGCCCGCTCTGCTCGCCCCGGGGCCCAGCGGGCTGGCCCGCAGCCGGGCCGGTGTGGCGGGGGCCACTCGCCTGTCCATGCGACACTCCAGGTAGGCCATGGCGCTCTGCCGGCAGGCCGCGCTCTCGTAGCCGCTGCGGCGGAGACACTCCATGAAGCGCTCTTTGAAGGCGCTGCACTCCCCTGCAACACAGAGCGAGGGCCGCGCTACCGCCGCGCTCGGGGGCGGCCCGGGGGCGGCGGGGCGGCGGGGCGCGGGGCAGGCCCGGCGCTAGGCCGCGCTACCGCACCGAAGTGATCCAGCGGGAACGCGCCCTTGTCCGGCGGCCGCGGCGTGAAGCTCTTGTTGCTGAAGTTCATGGCGGTGGACATGTCGCCGCCGGGGGTGGAGACACGGACGGCCCGGTCCCTGCGGTCACTCGCCGGTCCCTGCGGTCACTCGCCCACTCACTGCCGCCGCCGGGGGGAGCCGCGCGCCGAGCGCATCGAGCGGGTCACGTGACCGCCGGCGCGCGGAGGGGCGGGGCCGCGCCGCCATGGAAACGGCGTGGGCGTTGTTATGGCAACCGGAGCGGCGGCGGGAGCGAGGCGCGCGTCGCCAGGGCGACGCCGCCGCCCGCCATGTTGGGCCTGGCCCCGAGCGGGAGCCGCTCCCGTCCGTGCACCCAGGTGTTATAAACATATATTGTAATATTGGCTTCTCGCAAGTATTAAGGTAGATATTATATAATGTTAGAAATGCTTTTTGCTGTGTGGATGTAGTTTTCTTTCTTTTTAGCAAGAATACTAGCAACTGTAAGCGAGTAAGATAACCTCCAAGCGAACAGAGGATGAGGCCCAAGAGTGGCTAATCACCGCTCTGCCCGGGGGGCAAAGAGGCCAAAGCTGCAATCAGCCCTGACTGTCTGGGAAATTAAGAGGCCCACTCAACTATCAACTCGCACCTGGCGAGCCCAAGGCCAAGAATCAAAAGAAATAAAATCGCAAGGCAGAAGAATACGCATGCTCTACAAAGGCGGGAGCGCCACGCAGAACAGCTCCGGGAAAAGTTTGAATATGCATAAAGAACAGACAGTAAAAATGGTATAAAAAGGACTCACCTCGAGAATCAGGTGTGCTCTTGGCAGAGCGCCAAGGCACCCGGCCATTACCTCCTTGCTTTATTTTATGTGTCTCTTATTGTCTTTATATTAAACCCTTTAAATTCTCACAGGAGAGTGGACCTCGTTTTTCACACAGGGCTGCGAAATAGACTGGTTCCTCCTCACAAAACCCGTGTCATTGTCCTCATTCCCCTCTGAATGCTCCGAATGTCTTCTGTGTTGTCCTGTGCAGGACTTTGATGATCCTTGGGGGTCCCTTCCAACTTAGGGTATTCTGTGAGTCTGTGATTCCTTTCAGTGAATGGGTGGCTGTGATGGTCATGGGCTGCCTGCCTGGGGAGGGGCCCGGGAAAACGGTCTGTGCTTGGCATTTGTGCATTGGGAAATGGAGGGGGAAAGAGCCAAACTTGGAGCCTGGCGTCAGCAAATCCCTTCATACAGGATCCAGCCTTGTCCAGCCTTTCCCTTTTCTATCCAGGGCTGAGGCCGGGCTCCTCCTTCCCTTCTGCCCAAAGAATAAATCCCTCACGTGTCACTGCTGAGCTCTGGCTCTTGACTTAAAAGCCCATTTTCTGGACCTAGCTGCGGCTGGCATGTGACCCCAGAGCCTGGGGAATGGCACCGGCAGGAAGGCAGCACCAACTTCCCTTAGAAAGAAACCCAGCAGGATTTCGGATGGGCCATTCCCATTCCGCTCAACCAGCAGCCACCTGTGGTGGCCACGATGAGATTCCTCATCCCGCATGAATCCTCACGGTTTAAGTTGTGCACAAACCCGATGGACAGCGCTGAGTTGTTTTGTGCCTGCTGCAAGCAGCGGGAGAGCAGTGGGTTCCCATCATGTGGTGTAAACGCTGGTGAGACCAGTGACACCAAGGGGGTGTCAGCAGATGCTTGGGAAATGGTGAACTTCCAGATCCTCAAGATGTACAACGAAGAAAAACACCCTTTTTGCCTGCAGGTTTACGGCACAAACTCTGCAGATCCACAGTCTGCTTCTGAAAGGAGGATGAGAAATTGCTTTAATTTAACTCACTGGGTGTTAACCGTGAATTATGCTGGTATTTTTTCTTCTTTGCCCATAGCTGCAATTGGTTTAAGACAGTATTTTATCTAAGTTGATTTTCTTTTAATTAAAAGACTGAGCTAAGCAGAAAGAATTCAAGGCAGGGGAAAAAAAATGAAATAGCTTCAATTTTTAAGGACAGCCATTATGGAAATATTAACTGCAGTTCTGTTTAAAGTGTCTTTTGTTTATGCTTTGATTGCTTTCTTATTACAGTATTGAAATTGTAAATGGAAAATTACACCATGTTCTATTACATAAGCAACTGGTTTGCACAGCTTGAAATATAAGATTTGATTATTAGGTTTTCAGGGCTATGAACAATAGATGGGTTTTATTATACAGTAAATAGCACTTTTCCACTTGACTTCGTTATAACACTTAATGGTAAAAGGGAGATACTCCTCTTTCATAAATACATGCAGCAAACTGTCTCCCAGATTTCAGATGACCGAGCAGCAGGGAAGTAACTTTGCTTTATCTGGACAAGTTTAACTGAAGTGTCAAGGCACTTCACTTCAGCAAACTGCCCGAATTACGTTCCTTACTTTCTGCCACAGTGGCCAACTTGCTGATTTTCCATGTGATGAAGGAAGAAGTCAAAGGAAAAACATGTGCAAAGATCCCCCAGTGGAATTATTCCCAGGCAGACAGCAACAACCCTTTCCAGTTCTGTTTAATATCTTTACCAGTGATCTGGATGTTGGGATCGGGTGCACCCTCAGCAAGTTTGTAGATGACACCCAACTGGGCATGAGTGTGGATATTAGGAAAATTCACTTCCCCAGGCATTGCCACAGGCTGCCCAGGGCAGTGGAGGAGCCCCCATCCCTGGAGGTATTTAAAAGCCATGTAGATGTGGCACCTGGGGACATGATTTTAGTGGTGGCCTTGGCAGCGCTGGGGGAACAGTTGGACTCAATGATCTTAAACGTCTTTTCCAACCTAAATCATTCTATGATTCCCTGCAAAGGCTACATCAGCTTGCTATATTTTATTATATCCTTTTTTTTTTTTACCTATTCATTAACTCAGGGTCTTTCTTTGGAGTCTTAAATGTTGTAGTTACTCAAATTCAGGTCAGGTACAGTAGCAGGTGTTTGGTTATGATTACTTAATGTTTTTATTGCAAAAGCCAGTTGTATCTTCTAGAATTTCCTTTCAAGGTACAGGTTGTCATACAATCTAATACATGTGCTTTAGCAATTTAGGATATATTTTTCCCAAGGAGATCGAATGAAACTCCCATTAGATAATCACTGTGAAGAAAAAAACCTCATTTGCGGATTAAACCAACCAGGTCCAAAAGAACTCAACAAAAGCAGGGCCACAAAAAGTAGTGCTACAAACAGAGAATTAAATGCTTTTCACATATTATCTTTCAAAGGACTGAGAGACTTTGACAGCATCAGGTAAATCTGAAATAGCTGCTTCAGCAAAAGGGTGCCAAGAGAGATCAGATAATTCGTAGTGTTTCACAGTATCTCTAGTATGGAGCCCTGAGCCCTTGCCAAAAATTAGAATGCCCAAATTAGAAGACTTCCCAAACTAGGGAAAATCTTGGCTCTTCCCCTTTCAAGTTACACAGATTGATAGACTAAAAAAGAAATAAAAATCATTTGCTTGAATTGGAGCCTTTCATCATTAATTATGGACTGAAATAACATTTACAGCTGTTCTTTTCCAATGTTGTCAGATAGTGCTGAAAACTTATTCCACTATTGGTGTTTATCCATCAGCTGGACAAATGTCTCCTTAGAAGGAGGTATTACACACTCACCCTTACTTTTTGGAAGCACCAAATTGAATAATACTTCAGAGAAGAGCCTTTATTCTTTTTTACGGGCAGGGTGACGTCCATGACTTCCATTATTTTCCCTCTCTCACCACGCTGCCTCTTTTAAGAGCCTGCAGACTCAAATTATCAGGTAGTTAATTGGAAAATAATTTATTGACGAGCCATGAAAGGCTTGGAGTAAAGCACCAGGGGATTTTGTAGCTTGACTTGGGATAGCTGTAGGAAATTAATGAGCTGAACAAGACCAAGCACATTCAGATGCTGGAATTTGTGCCCTTGAGACTGCTGTTCCCAGGCCAGGCACAGAACACACCTCAGAGAAACATCCTTCCAGGATCACTCATTCCTGCACCTCACCTTCGTGCATGCTGCCAGCTCTTACATAAGGCCTCTTGCTACATCACTGCCACAGGCTGTTGTAAACCATTTTTCTCCCTTTTAATTCAGATTACTAGACAAGCAAAAATGCAGAATATTGGCAGAATAGTCTGGGGAATGGGGATTTCTGTTGTGGATGATTAATGAAATATTATTGTTTTGCACTTACAGGGAAATTGTAGCTTCATGCCAATAAGGTCAGGGCCTTAATATGTTATATGCTCTACAAAGATGTACAGAGTGATAGCTCATTTTCTGTTATTACTGAGCCAAAACCTCATCAGGTTAGAGAAGAACATTGTAGAAATAGCAATGCTGCACTGAGAGGCGAAATAAACCTTTATCTCAAACTGCTCACTGCAATTCTGGTACATCTAAATCCACATCTCCACCTGCATCAAGACAGGGGCCAAAAGTAAGATGCTGGAACCCTGCTTCTGTAGATACCAACTAATCACCCTTCATGATATGCCTCAAATTTCTCTTGGATTAATACAATTTCTGCAGTATTTTGTTGAGATAGACAGAAGCCAGAGACCCAGAACAAAAAATCCTTGGAGCTATGTTGAGGCATTTGATTTATCAGTTGTCTTTTGAAAATCAGCTCTTCATAACCCAGCCTACTCAATACTCACTTCCCAGGTCAGGCTGCCTTGACTTGGTGTAAATGTAGATCTGGAAGATCATGGTTCTAGCTACAGTTACAAGGGATTTTACTGCAAATATTTTTGTAGATAAGCATATTTAAAAGTACAGTACCAGCACCAAAGCCAAGGATGTCCCATGTACTTTCTCACTGAGTGAGACTCCTGAAGGAATGGCATCCATTCAGTACAAAAAGAAGGCTTTTATAAGCAACAAAGTTCCCAAGAATGGTAAATACTCAACACAAGTGGGAAATATTCTCACCTTCATTGCAGGGACAATGCACTAAATCTCATGCACAGATTTTTTTATTTTCTTCTCCCAGTGACCAGTCACATATAATCTTTCAGCTCAGAATATGGAAAAATAACCAACCATGAATCTCTTCCTAGAAAAAAAAAATATTGCAATGAAATAATGATTTAAAAAAATATTTTTCAGGAGTCTTTCTTCCCAAAGTAGATTTGCAACCCACACTGATTTGACAGATAAATGAAAAGAAGTTAAAGAGTTGTTTGTATAAAAATGAGCAAAGTGAACACTTGAGATACTGATCACTACCCTGTAGTGATCCTGTAGAAACAAAGATTTTCAGGGTGGGAAGAAGTGGGTGTAATCCAATAAAACAATGCAATAATGATGAAAAATTGAAAGAGGTCAGAGTCGGAAAGCTTTTGATTTCTTTTTGCACTGGCATTTGTCAAGGCAAGCAAAATCCATTAGCAAGGAGCAGCCTGAGTTTTAACACATCTGGGTCTTTAAAAATGTTAATGTTTAATAGGGTGTGCTCAGGCTTTATATATCCCTGATAACAATGCATGGGCTGATAGGCATCTCTGGAGGCTGTAAATCAGTGGCAGAGCCTTGCAAGGCACACAAGCACTTGGTGTTCACTCTCATGGTTTATTATGTTATCAGCAGTCATTGACTGAATTATGGCCTTATAACAACTCTTTCCCTGCATTATCCTACGGTTACTGTAGCACTGCTAACCTGTGTCCCATTAGAAGGTGATGTGACCTTCTCCAGATGAGCACACAGGAGTTACTGTGCTGTTTAAGGTGCAGGCTCATTTTCTAGGAGGAACTGATGAGTCCCCTGAACTGTGCCTACAAAGTCTGCTTACCTGAAGATGGTTCTGCCTTGGGCTGGTAGAAAGACAAAGACATGAGCAGAGAGCAATGTTTTCTCCCCAGTCCTGTGTGGGATCCTCACCTGCAAGCCTGTAGCTGTAGGCTGAGTTCAGGATTGCATACTGGAAGCTGAAGGATGTGAGGAAGAAATGGAGGTGAGGAATCACACTGGCTGTCTTTTAAAACTGCAAAGATTCCCTCCCTCTGGAGAGCTCATCCATCATTTCTCACAGCACACCAATCCAGCAGGCTGCAAGTCCATGGGCTCAATACTTGAGAAAGGCTCTCACCCTGTATTGTTACCACAGAGTGAAGTCCTTGGGAAGGTGCTTTTGCTCACTCTGGCAGCAGCCAGCTCTACTCCAACAGAGTTTTATGTAAACAGAAACAACAAATTTCCTCCTTTGGTACCCAACTAGCCCCATGTAGGGCTTTTTCCTTCCTTTGCTGCATATTATGAAGTCTCAGGAGTCCCAGTAGTCACACCATTTGCTCAGAGAAGAATCTGGCAGAACAGGATATTCTTGGAAATGTCTGGGAGAGGAGGGTGCAGGCCAAGACCTCATAACTGTGCAGCAAATGTTGAGATGGACGTGACCATCCATTGCCCTCCTTTCTTTGCCCACCCTGCCTGGTCCTCTTCTGCACAGGAAAGTTCCCCCTTGTGAAAAACTCCACTCCTGATAACAAGCCTTGGAGAGCAGGCAGACGTGCAGGCTCCTTTTTCTTGTCAATCTAGTTAGAGTTTATTGATTCCCCTTGCCTTTGGCTAATGTACTTTTATTATTATTAATAAATAATCATCATTTTTCCATCAGTGTAGCCTGCACCCCGGAGCCTTGGAGAATTCTAGCAAAAGAATTATTAAACTAAAGATTTCTAAAGGGTTGAACAGCAGCACGGCCCAGTAATCTGCCAGAATCTGCAACTGGGGAGCAAAATATCCCCACTGGGGAATATGGGATAGAGCATCAAATCAGCTCCTTCCCCCAAAGCCACCATCTCTAACAGTGGCTTCCTGTTCATGGTCACTTCTGCTTTGTTGTCACCCCCCAAGGATGCAGAGTGTGGGGGTGGCTCCTGGGGAGCTGTCACCCGGGCACGTGAGCTCTTGCAGGACCGTGCCCTGGCTTGGGACATGACTCAGTACCTGCAGGGCCAGGACTGCTGCCATGTGCTCCTCCTTGGCAGCAGCTGCCCAGGCAGCCTCCCTCCTCCATCCTCTGCCTGGCCAGCTGCAGATTCTGATCCTGGCTCCTCCCAAGTTACAAGGATTCAGGATCTCTTGCCCAATCTAGGCAGGATTGCCTGCAGGGGCAGGGGATGGTTTCTCCTAGAGGATTGCAGCTGCTCATGAACAGAGAGAGTCATCACCAAATGGTGATGAGCCAGACACGGCCATCCAGGCACACAGTTCTATGGGCAGTAAACTGCAAAATAGTGACTGAAGTGGTTTCAGGAGCATTTTGGGGTTGCTGGTAGAGGATTTTTGGGACAAAGACAATAACAGTGAAAACACTGCAATGAAAACACTGCAATGAAAACACTGATTTGTTCAAAGAGGTGTCAGGAAAGCAAAGAGAATCAGAACTGTCACCTGTAAACAGATCTGCTCCTGTCAGCAGTCCTGAATCCACCATTCCAGCTTCTCCATGGTCAGTCTTGTCCTCCCCGAGGGCTTCCTTGCCAGCTGCACCCTGGGCCCTGCATTATTGTGGGCTTTCCCTCCTGTGTCCTGCTTCCTCCATTGCACCACCAGTGGTCCAGCTGAGTCCTGTGACCTGGCACAGTGACAGCAGTCCAGCATGGGTCCTGTCCTTGAGTTCTGGCCCTGAAATCACACAGAGAACAACACGCCCATAACACAGATATTCACTGGAAAACAAATACCTCATCCCAGTGTTACAGCTGAAATAAGAGCTCCAGATTATGATAATCCATGGTTCAGAATAAAAGAGGGTGTTTTATCTGGCAGGAAAATTGAGTACATCTGGTCTAAGTGGACGTAAACAAGTCTGCAGAGCCCTTTTCTCTGTGTAAAGGCACTTTCCCAGAAGGTGTGTTCAGGCAAGGACAGAAGGGCTATAAAGGGACCCCAATATGCTCATGCCCACACCTGGGTCTGGCCATGGCTGTGCAGAGTTTCCTGCAGTACGTGGGCTCCAGCTCACTGCTCTGTTTGGCAGCAGGGCTGTTTGCTCTCCTTTACTTTTTCTCCAGCTCCAAGAAGTCAGTTTGCGATTTGCCCCCTGGGCCACGACCTCTTCCTCTGATCGGAAACCTGAACGTGGTGGACCTGAAAAAGCCGTTCCAGTCATTGACAGAGGTAGGGGCTGAGCGAGCAGGCAGGGGGCAAATGTGCAATTCCTGAAGCGAGAAACGCAGCTGGGGAAATAGAGATGTGGTTGTGTTTGCTTTGTGTGGAGGGCAGCAAGGAGATATTTGGCATACAGGTAGGCTGGCAGAACAACTTCACCTTCAGAGGTGCACATGCACATACTTGTATTTATATATAAATATAATACACTCCTTTCTTTATACACACTCAAACGTAGACCCCCCTCACACACACACACCCCCCTTGCAATCCACTCCAAATCGTTGGTGTTTTGAGCCCTTCAGAGGCTGCAGGTTGGGCCAGGCTGCTGCCATCAAGAGATGTCTCATTGCCACCAGACCTCTAGGAAGAATGGGTGGATAGAAGGGATGAAGCAAGAACAGGCATCATCCCCACAGCAGAGAGAAAGGGGGTGTCCTATGCACACTTATTTCCAAAACTAATTATATCTCTGCAATGCAAAGCACAGCTCTGCCTCCCCAGCCCTTCCCCTGCACACACTGCCCAGGGTTGTTAAGGACTTGATGCATGGATTTTATATGTCTAGCTAAACAAATTGCTTTTTCTTACACAGTTCCATGGATACTTATATTTCTAGAAGAGAAAAATAAAAAAAGACTTAAATATTAAAAAGCCAGGGGCAATGTTTGTTTCAGAAAGTGTCTGCTGTGTTCCCATAGGGAGCTGGGGACAAGTCAGGGGGAATTCAGATTTTATCTGGTTTCTGTAGAGACAGTTGAGGTGCTGTGAGTGATATGTCACATGCCCTGTGTCTGTGCTGCTTACTGGACACTATGATGGGGGAAAGCTGGTCCCCAGAGAACTCCTTCAGCCACTTGAACATCTGCAGTGAGAGGGCAGTGCAGACACTGAAATCCTCCAGTTAGCTGTAGAAGAAAGGGCATCCTGTGTTGCCAAAGTACAGAATTCCTACAGCAGGCACACAGTGCTCATCTGCCTTGATTTATGGGGCAGAGGATTGTGTAGAGATCAGTTCTGACGGGCTTCTGGTCCTGAGTTCCCATCTGATCCTGGGTATGTTTGAGGATGTCAGTATGAAACTATGAACTATTTTTGGCGGTGCTGGGGGATTTTATGATACAAATGTCATGTGATGGCACCAGACTGATCTCCTATAATCTACCAAGAAGCTTTATTTGGGCTTTCAGGCCTGCCACATTCAATACTTGTGCTGCTGAGCAAAACCAGAGTGGATGCCAAGAAGCACTAACGCAAGGAGATGGCCAAAGGAAGGCTCGGAGACAGCTGTGATTCCCTGCCCCTGGCTCTGCCACACACCCTGTGAGCTGCCAGGGATGAAAGAACCAGCACTAATGTTATCTCCCAAGCCGTCAAACCACCGTTTGATGAAAACAAATTCAATTTGTCTGGCGTAATAACAGGAGCTGCTTCTAATCTGAAATTCAATTTGTGGAATGTATCTAATGCATAGAAAATGGTAACCCAGGCATAGCAGAAACAAGAAGGCATTTGGAGCGGATGGCTTGCAGTGTGTTTGAACGAAGCCTAAAATACTGAGTGAATGATTAGCTTGTCAAAGCCACCTTTCTGGGTAACAGATGATTCATATTTAATTTGCTATAAAAGCCTAACGTTCCTGTGACATTATCTACCAGAATATGCTTCCTAGTTGGATTCAAGTTTCTGGTGGCCAGCAAATAATTTCATGATGACTGCAACACTACCCACCTTGACATAATTAGAGACAAGTGCTGTCCTGAAAGAAAGAGTTATTGTCTGGCTTTGTTTTTGCAGTGTTTGTGGCTTCAGCAAAGGTGTGTGCACACCCGCTTGCCTCAGGTCACCAGCACTACAATAAACAGGCCTGCCTGCTACAGCATTCTCTAACCAGCCTCCCAACGTGGTATTGCTGGCCTGTTACTGCAGAACACCACAGGAATGCTGTGGCATTTTCCTGACTCCCCTGCTAGGAGCACTGATAGCAGACACCTTGTTGTGCAAACAGGGTGCAAGCAGAGATGCTGGCAATCGATAGCTGTTGCTCACTACTTGAATTACCTGCAGACATCAGGCAGGGCTGGGAGGCTCCTTTTGGACTAGAAACCGCCTAGGGTGGCCAGTACTAGTGTTTGAGTCCAGATCTGGCTTTGAATGAACATATTTATTCACCTTGACAGCTCTCCAAGATATATGGCAACGTCTTCACTGTGCATTTTGGACCCAGGAGAGTTGTGGTACTGGCTGGATATGAAACCATCAAGGATGCCCTCTTAAATCATGCTGAAGAGTTTGGAGAGAGGGCAGAAATACCCATATTTAGGAAAATGACACAAGGAAATGGTAATTGACGTTTTGGTTGGATAAGTTTTGTCTCTGTTCATTATATTCTCACAGCAGAGAGCAATGTCCTCTTAGAGATCACTTTTTGTGATCTTAGGAGGTACCAGTGCATAAGAAAGCCTTACAAACGTTTATGAACCCCAGGGGCCATAAGGATGTTACACTTTTATTTTAGGCATAGCATTCAGCCACGGAGAGCTGTGGAAAACTATGAGAAGATTTACCTTGTCCACGCTGCGAGATTTTGGAATGGGAAAGAGAACCCTTGAGATCCGAATCCTGGAGGAAGTAAATGCCCTTATCAAATATTTTGAATCCTATCATGGTGAGTGTCAAATCTTTCAGCCAGAGACAGAGAACAGGTCTAGCAGAACAATAAAGATTAATGAAAGTTTAACTCTGAGCAAATGGTATCTCGTGGTTAAAGTTCAGCATGCACTGCAGTAGTTATTGAACCAAGGCCTTAAAACACTGAAACAGAGTGCCCTGCTATGCATTCTGGGTGGGGAATGAGTTTTCTTTGGGAGCTCAGGACTACATTTCCATAGGAAACCAGACTGAAAGGAACATAATCACATCATTATTTGTTTTCATTGCTTGAAATACAGGGAAACCATTTGATACGAAAATGATACTCAACAATGCTGTATCCAATGTCATCTGCTCTATATTGTTTGGAGAGAGGTTTGAATATGATGATCCAGTGTTTCTAGCTTTGCTGAAGCTGATAAATCAAAATACTAAGCTGTTGGGCTCCCCTATGGTGCTGGTAAGAGCCTAATTTTATGTTTTAGCTTTTAGGTTTTTGGGGGATATCCAGTTTCCTGGGTTCATTCTCCTGGCCTCCCACATCTTTCTTCTTGAGAACAAGAACATTATCAGCAAGTCATCCTGTACAGAACACATCTGTGGTTCTGTATCTGCAGTGCACAGATTCCCAGGCTCCTGCACTTAGTCTGTGAAGCTTATTAGTAAAAGAAAAAAAAAAACCAACAAACCAAAGTCTTCAGAAATGAACAATTTTATCCTCTTTGAAGTGCAGAAGCACAATCCCAAACCTGCCTTCTTGTATTACAGAAAGAATACTATTTCTGCAGGAATCCAGAGCTCCTTGGACTGTAGAAGGGGGGCAATTACAGCCTGAAATGGCAGGGCATAGGACAAGGGACCAGAAGTGAGATTTGAGATACCAGTATGTGTTCAAAAACGCCAATTAACAGTAAGACCTCTCTTGCTCCACAGTTATATAATTTCTACCCATCCTTTGGATTTCTCTCTGGAGCTTCCAAGACAGTGCTACAAAATATCAGTGAATTGAACGCTTTTCTCCAGAAGCTCTTCCAGGAACACAAAGAGGAGCTGAATGAAAATGACCTAACAGGCTTTGTGGATGCCTTTCTGCTGAAGCAAAAACAGGTACTTTAAAGCTGAGTCTCAGTGTCTTTCTGTTCCCTTAGCTTTGGCTTATTCTTAGGACTGGCCATCTGTCAGGGACTGGGAGTGAGTGGAAACAGAACAACTGCAGCAAGCAGAATATATCATACTCACAGGGAGCTGTGCTGTGTTCGCTCCATGGCCCCTCTGGAACTGCTGGTTAAAGGGATTTTGTTGTCGAGATGTCCCACGTGGGTGAAATAAGTTGCCACTCAGCACAGATGAGGAAGAGATCATCCCAAACTTTCCTGTGAGAATGGTACAGTGATAAACTGTGTTGCAGTAAATAAATTCCAATTTATTGGAATTATTTCTAATATCTGGGCCTGGGGATTGCACATATGCTTGGGACCAGACAAATTCCACACAGCATAGGCCCTAAGGCTAAAAGACTAAATGTTTAGTTTTCCAGCACATATAAAGCCACAGAAAACTAAAATGCAGATAAAAATGGTGGCAACACAGTCACATATGGGTGTCACTTGCTGTATTACCCACATGTTTTGAAGGAGTCAAAGAAGCCCCACACTGCATTCAACAATGGAAACCTGATGTTTTCAACTCTGGACCTCTTTGCTGCTGGGACTGAGACCACATCCACAACTGTGCGCTGGGGGCTGCTTCTGATGATTAAATACCCAGAAATTCAGAGTAAGGAGGACAAGTCTCTTGTACTATTTATTGCTGCATGCTTAAGTCTTTGGTTGTGGAAGGGAGTGGAACTCATTCAGTGTTGCCTAGAGTAATTATTCTGAGTGCTCTGGGAGATATAAAAACCATTGACTTTACAAAGGAATTTTATTCAGCTGGGTTGCAATAAACCAGCCCAGCCAAGTGGGAGAGGCTAAGGGGCAGCCTACAGGTACAGTAAAGCTCCCCCATCGTTATTCACCTGCAGGCTATGGGCTGACATCACTAAAGGTCTCCTCAGGAGCTGATTCTGATCTGGTTTCTGTTGAAGGTTATAGGGTAACAAAGGTGTGTAATGAGAGTCAGGCATGGGATGGATGGTACTGACTCTATTCAAGCTGCCTTAGCTCAACAACAAAGCTGAAAGAACGACACCATGCCCTGACTTACCCACTTCTGCCTTTCCCAGATATTTACAGTTTTTCCTTTTCTTCATCTCTGCCAAACTGGTAGCCATTCCAGTTGCAAGATGAGATTGTTATCAGCTTCTTAATCCTTTCCTCCCTCTAAGGAAAGATTCAGGAAGAAATGAACCATGTCATTGAACCGGGAGAGCTGCCTAAGTTGGAGGACCGGAAAAAAATGCCTTATACAGAAGCAGTAATACATGAAATACAGAGGTTTGCCAATATTGTCCCCATGGGCGTATCACGATCGACTCCCAGCGACGTGAATTTCCGAGGCTATGTGATTCCTAAGGTGAGCTCTGAGGCTGGCAGCTTATGCTGCACAGATTCCTCACAGCTTTCTTTAAAGCAGATGAAGAAACACATAAATAACTTAAAGACACGGTGATGCATGGTTTAATCTGTGCTGTGACCCTTTGTCTTGGATCCAGGATAATTATTATAAACTTACAATGGATTGTGGTCTGCTGCAGTTGATTGAATCACGATTAACCAGAGATTTAATTAAATCACACTGGTTTGAATCTTTTATGTCAATTGTGGAACCTCTACCCCAGCACCTTTCTTGAAAGATCTGACTCTGTAAGAAAGGAATGTTTTGTGGTCCAAAAAAATAAAACAGCAGCTACTGAAAACAGACAGAGCCACAATGGGGCAGGGGAGCATTCCCCAGTTCTATTTGTCATGTCTTATTTGCCTCTTCACATTGGAAAAAAAAAAAGTCTGGCTCAAGTAGGGGAGTGATCTCCTCTTCCATGAGTTTCTTTGATCTCTTTCAGGGTACTGAGATTATTCCACTGCTGACCTCCGCTCTGAATGATGAGTTACATTGGAAAACCCCAGATCAGTTCAACCCTTCACATTTCCTGGATGCCAGTGGGAACTTCATTAGGAGAGAAGCATTTATTCCATTCTCCATAGGTAAGAGAGGTGTGGGTGTACCATCTGGGACAAGGCTAATGGCAGTTCCCCCCGATTTCAGGAAAGTATGAAAGCCAGGGACACAGAACAGAGGGTAAGGGATTTCTGGTCATTTCTCCTGTCCACCATTGCTGTAGGTAACCACCTCTTCTTTGGGAGAGCTGGGAGACACTGAGTTACCCACAGTCACTGAACAATTTCATACACCTACAGGCTTCTGTGTAGTTTGAGACCAAGTCAGTAGTACCTCTAATATATGGAGAGAAGGAAGGGAAGATTTCCCATCTCAGCAGCCTGCTCTTCCAAACTGTACCTCCAGTTTAGAAGGTCTCAGACATCAACATTAACAGTTACAGTGCTGATCATTAACTTCTCCCCTGGTTGTTTTCAGGACGAAGGGCTTGCCTTGGTGAAGGACTGGCTAAAATGGAGCTGTTCCTCTTCTTTTCGGGCTTGCTCCGCAAATTTGTTTTCCAGCCCCCTCCAGGAGTGGATAAGTCAGACCTGGATCTCACTGCTGATGTCGGCTTTACCTTGACTCCCATGCCTCACCTGGTTTGTGCTGTGCCCTGTGAATGATCAAACAACATGGCATTAGAGTAGTGAGCACTTCAAGCTTGAAAGCAAATCTAGCTACAGTGGGGAGAAGCTGTCTGGCCCTGAGCTTTAGGGGAAGGAAGACACCAGGCACTGTTACTTTCTCTCATTCATGACATTCTCTCCAACAGCTCTTGCAATGTCTGTATCATGCAAACCCTTCCTGCTCTCAGAAACTGATTCATTCCCAGAACAGCACATCAGAGATCCTGTTTTCAGGACAGTTTGAAAGAGTGAAATGCCTTCAAACCTCCTCTATAGATGTAACCCATGAGAACTCTCCCCTGACAGCCTCTATGGGGAATTTCTCAGCCCAAAGTCCAAACCCTAGAGCAGAGCTGATTATCGATGGCCCAGCTGGAGACAAGAGACACTCAATGGATCTGGAAGTCTCCTCAGGATGGTTGTTCAGCTGAGCCTCAGACTGAGCTTCCATTGTGCGATACAACCTGCCTTATCTTTATTACAGAGTCCCAGACACAAGGGTGTAACATGGGCTGATGCCAAGACCCAGGCATGAGACAGTTATCAGAAAACATCTAAGTGGTTTGGGAAGTGGGTTCTTTCCAACTCACACCAGGCACTTTATGCTTAACAGCCTATT
The DNA here is from genome assembly GCF_000738735.6 of Corvus cornix cornix. Classification (NCBI taxonomy): domain Eukaryota; kingdom Metazoa; phylum Chordata; class Aves; order Passeriformes; family Corvidae; genus Corvus; species Corvus cornix. The sequence continues at coordinate 3,683,478 of NC_046344.1, forward strand.
TATGATGGGGCCAGTTGAGCAGCTTTCTGCTTCTGCTGAGAAAGGCATTTCTACCCCTCCCTCACCTCTCCTGGCTCATCCTGGCTCTGGCACTTGTCCAATCCCTTACTGGGCCATCTTAGATCCCTAAAGTGGCAGAAAATGAGAAGCCATGGCAAGGGAAGAGTTTCCGAGTCGGTGTGGCTGAAGCGATACAAGCCTGAGGCGGTGTGAGGGCAATGGAGCTGGGGCTGGGCAGCAGGACTGCCACGCTCCACCAGAGAGCTGGGAGAGCTCAGCCCCCTGCTGCACTTGCACCTCAGGAGCTGTACCTGCTCAGGAGCTCTTCTCTACCCTTCAGAGAAAGGATCCTTCAGGGGATGAATCAGCTGGCATAAGGTAATTTCTCACTCTCTGCATTGACTGCAGGGTGAACCATCATCCACAGGCTTCTAATTCCAAACTTCAGTCTCAATTAGCAGGTGTGTTGTGATGAATAGGGACAGTATTGTCCATTCAACTGAAAATGGGGCAGTTATGGTAAACCTACAACATAAAACTAAAGCTGCTGTCATCTAAAGCTGATCTGTGCTGCAAATGGAAGGAAAGAAAGGAGGAAGAATATAAAGGGATGACAAAGTAGGGCGGCCTCGGGCCTCACTAGCTTTAGTTCACGCGACTAAAGGTAGCACTGTAGTAGTTATACTCCAGCTTGTACTTGTGCTGGTGTTGCACTTGGACAGGGGCTGTACCACATGCCCAGCTCCAGCTCCTGGGCACAGCTCAGGGAGTGCTCAGCAGGCTCTGCGACAAGGAAGCTGCTGCTGCTGCGCTTGCTTGCACTTGTTTTGCTGTTGCTCTATTTGCAGTCTAACTACTGCAAGCCTGACCTTATCACCTACTTGATCATTAAATATTTTGTTCTGTTGCTCTATCTGGTGTGACAGTATGAAGTTGATTTTGGGTCAAACCGATAAAGCTGGGCTGCACCACCTTTAATACACCCGCACAAGAGAGGTGAGCACAGGGATCCCCGGGGCAGCCTGCAGCCAGGACATGTTCAGCAGCACAAAAAGTGAGCAATATACTCATAGCCACAGACATCTCAAAGGAAATGGCTGAATATTTAACTCCAGAAAATCACAACTGCTGTGTGAGGCAGGGTGTAGCTCTGCATGCCTCTCTGATGTGGCCCCTTACAGTGCTTCGTGTGTCTCTTGCCCATGCTCACAAGGAACCCATCACAGTAAAATCCAGCAGGAGTTATCCAAGGGTGCTGTCTGGGATGCACTGCTGGTCAAGAATGGGACTGGCATTGAAGGGAAGGAGCAGAGACTTGGGGGGGGGATTTAAGTTACAGGATGCAGGGCTGCTGTTTTACTGGCCCAGGCTGGCTGACTGGCAGTGATGTGGTTGCCTTTAGGTGGCTGATGCTCCCCATCCTCACCAGCACCACCCAGGTCACAAGAGGTGGCAGAGCGCCACATGGGCACGAGGGATGGAGGACAACCGGGCCACGAGCACCCTGAGGGACCCGGCTGCCCCAGGAATGCACCCAGAGCAGTGTCAGTGCCTGGCAGGTGTTTTGTGCTCGGCTCTGTGTGCTCAGGCAGGGCAGCACGTAGCAGCGCAGCTCCGGAGCGAAACACGTACCAGACACATTAGTGAGACAGGAATTTCTTGTCATCGCAAGACTTTTACTTACCTTTGTCATTTTAATGCATTGCACTCAGAGCCTGGCTTGAAAAAAAAAACACAATACACTCCCCCTGGCTTTTCAGAGATAATTTAAGTCTCTTTCTGAAAGGCTTTTTTATGAGTTCAGAGGCTCCCAGGGCAAGGATGAAATACCAGGAGAGCAGCAGCAACACGTAACTTTTGCCCTGCAGGGTGCTGCTGGTCCAAGAAAACCCTGCAGGAACATTTTGCCCAGGCACAGGGCATGTGCCATTGCAAGTTCTTGTCGCAGTGCCCACATTCTGCATCCTGTGCCAGCCATGATCCTTCCTGCCTGTCTTTACAGCCCCATTGCGTTTTAGCTCACTGGAGCAGGCAGGGCTGAGTCATCCTAAGCATGCTCTGGGAGAAACTGTTGCCTCCAGCCCATTTCTTGGAAACTAATAAAAAAATAAATCCCAGAAATGTTGCGACACACTTGCTGCTTCTGCTTCTGGGTGGCTTTTGTGCTGCAACATCTCCACACGATGCAGGCAGCTCCAGTGAGTGCCCAGCAGCTGTTTGCTCCAGGACCCTGCTGCCTATGCCCTGCTCTGGATCAGATTCACCTCCTTCCCTGCCTTCTTTGCATTTCCAAGGCTGAGGGCCCATATTTGCTGAATAATGGCCTTTATATGATCTAACCTTTGGACAAATGTACCTTTAGCCTTGCGCTTCCTCATCGTGTAAGACAGCCCTTTCTTCCCTGAACAATCTTATTCCTCTGGCTGGTTATGCCCAACTTCCTCCTGAAAACCACTATTCAACCAGGTAGACCTCAATCATCTTCTACAAGATTTAAGCCTTTATGAGGGATGCAAGCTCCAGGTGTTTAGTATCTTTGACTTAAAATCATTGCATTCTCCTGTCTTGTTCCCTTCTGGAGCCTGCCAGGTCAGCTGGCTTCATTAACTTCATTAACTTCTTCCCTCTATCTCTTAGAAGCTGCCCTTGCAAAATGACGAGTCCTCACAGAAGCTTCAAATCTAATTTTGTCTTTCCATTGCACTCATGAATCCACTCATGATCACTTGATCCAAGCTAATTTTCCATGGCTAGCTATTACATGTCTTCTACCTCAGACACAAAGTCTGAACTCACATCCCCCCCAGGCAGTTCAGAGCTGACTTTATGAAGAAGTTTATGGGCTACAAGCCCCCAGGGATAGTTGGGCTTTACCATTATTAACAACCTTTGATCTCCACTTGACATCAAGAAAGCGAAAGTCTCCTGTAACTATACTGATTTTTCTCTCTAGTAACACAGAGATCTCAAATCCTACCTAAACCTGAAGGTTCTGATAGGATTCCAAGAGCCTTTTCATTTCCCTGTGTCAGCAGAGTGTTTGGAGGGTCATCGTACCGCTAATGAAGGACCTTGAGGTCTCAGGGAGGAGGAGGTTACAGAGGAATGCCAAGCGCCTTTTCCCATGTATATGTTCTTGCACACACATGCATGGGTTTGTAATTTGAAACTCTCTTTACTTCTGGACAGGCTTTGCAAACTGCTTAGACCACATTCTCTGAGGTGTTTAAAGAGGGTGGAGTATGCAGTATTTATTTAGGTACTCTACAAACCTTAATAAGAATTGAGTGCTTGTAGCAATTGCAGAGAGCAAACAGAAAGCCAGCTGGCAGAAACTGAACAGTGCCACTGCATTTTTATTGCTTCTAACCCCAAAAACCAGATTATTACTAAAAAAAAATGTCTTTTTTAATTTCATTTCTCTCTGATCCTGCATTAGTTTGTCTGCTGTGTGCAGCAGTATTATTAGCTGTAGTCTATTTTTCAACTGGCTATAAAAATTCAGCTTTTAAATTACCTCCTGGTCCAACTCCTCTTCCGATCATTGGTAACCTGCACTTGGTGGATCTTAGAAGGCAAGATAAATCACTAATGAAGGTAGGAAAAAAAACCCCTAACCCAGACCCTCATAGATTTTAAAGCTGCCTGGGATGTATCAGTGAGAACTTTCTGTCTTTTTAAATTCAAACTAAATTGTAAAGGTGTGAAAATAGCTTTATAATATCTTTCTGGGCTTCTTCTAGTCAATGTCTGTGTTGATGCAATGTAATTTAGGAGCAATCAACCATTAAAAAAAGACCTCTGGGTAATATGGGATTTCTTCATGTAATTGTGATGATGTACAGGAAGTCTATAATGCTTGTGGGATTTGAAATATTAATTTGACAGCTTGGAAACCCAGAAACTTTTAAAGCATTAGGATATAACTAACATGAATTAAATTGCTTCCCTCCTCTATGCCCCGGAGATCTGGCAAGAGGAATTCCACAATGCAGTGACCCCAAAACTGCTGCGGAGAGGGCCAAATCCAGATGCTCCGTTGCAAAATCTCTTTCTCTCTGGATGAATGGGATACGCATTAAAGTCTAGAAGGCAGTGCAAGAGAGAGATGGGAAGGCTGTGCTAAGGAACCAGAGGGAAAAACCTGTGAGCTCTTCCCCTAACCCGTAATTAAGACAACTTACCCCACTCACGGTGGTAAACTGTCCTTGTGTGCAGGACGAGGCTGTTCCTGGGGCTGCCGGGCATTCCCACCTGGCTTTGGAGATGACCCACACCGGGGTCACAGAGAGAGTGAGCAAACAGGCAGCGGGGGTCACAGCCGGCTGTCCACACGGCTCCTGTGACCCCAGCGCTCAGCAAACACGGGCTGTGCTGCGGGAGAAGCTGCTGGGGCTTTCTGCTGCCATGGGGTGAGGCTCCAGCACCTGGAGCTGTTACGGGCAGTGTCAGGGTTGGGGTCAGTTTACCCAGCAGGGCTGGGCAGACGCGGCTGCAGCCTCTGAACGGCGCTTTGGAATTACCTCCGCATGCTTCTGTCCCTTGCTAGGCTGAGTTTGGTGTTGCCTATGTTTGCCTTTGCTTTGGGATTACTCCAGAGGGGTTATCCCTCCATCTCACCCCACGCAGAGCAAAAAGTGGTGTTTGCACTAAGCAGCTGGCACCAGCTGGGGTTTGTTGGGTGGGTACTGCTGGGTGCCCCCTTTGTCCTGTGAAAGATGCACTGCTCCTCTGCTCTGGTAGCAGGATGCAGGAGTGCTTTAGGACATCAGGAGCATCAGACCAAAGCTTTCCTCTGTGACAGCATCATTGTTTGCACTGAACTGCCTTCTCTTCTTTGGTCTATCTCTGGTTTGCCAACTTTCGTTGCCATTTGAGGTCTAGTCTTTAACTCTGGGTGGGTTTTTTGGTTTCCATTTATTTTCTCCTTAACAGCAAAAACAGATTAGTGATGCACTGATGGGGTGGGGGCTCTTTCATAGCAAGAAGCCTGAATTCCATACAGATGCCAGTGAGGCATCTGTACAAAATGTTTGACCATGATGAGCTCTGGCTCACAGGCGTCCTTCTGCAGGTAGTGGCTCTGCAGCCATTCCCAGCAGGATCTACAATGAAAAATGTCCTTTCAGAAAGCAAGAGCTGTTCCATGCAGGTTTCCTCCCTTCCTGACCATCACAGCTCACCTCTTTTTTCAGCTTGCAGAAAAATATGGCCCCATCTTCACCCTCCACTTTGGGTTCCAGAAAGTTGTGGTCCTGACCGGGTACGAAGTTGTGCGGGAGGCGCTTGTGAACTACACAGAGGAGTTTGTAGACAGACCATCCATCCCAATATTTGACCAAATTCAGAACAGAAACGGTACTAGAGCAATGAGTGGGGGTGGGTGGGAGGGACGACACTGCTGCTTAGTGCCCATGATGATGATGGTGATGAAATACAGCCTAACTGTGCGTCCCCTGAGCCCAGCTTTTAAACATCCCCCTTGGGCCCTTCTGAAGCCAAGCCAACAGAAAATATTTGGCTTTCCTTGCACGCAATGACTCCTGGCTTTCCATCATTTTTGCTGATGCACTTGCAGCCCATCCATATCCTAAAAGCTGAAGGGTGGGAGGAGTGGGATTTTTAAAGGCACTGTGGTAATTGTGGGGTTAATCTCTGTGAGATGTTGGTGCAAGCGGCTCGCTGTCACCACCGTGTTTATGAACCCTCCACACGTTTCCAGGAGACTTTGGACTACCTGGCTTGGCTGTTCAGAGCTGTTGGGTTTTTGCCTTTCTCCCACTGCCTTTGTCATGTCAGTTCCCACACCTTTGCCTCCCCACAAAGGTTCTTAGGTTGACCAGCCTGAAACAGGTTCAGGCAGAAGCAAGAGGCTGAGGCTGGAAATTTACCCCCACAAACAATCCCATAGTTTTGCCAAGGTAACTTTCCACCCCTGACTATTTCAGAGCACTTTTAGCTCTTTGTCCATCCTCTGCTTCATCTGAGGCTTTAGCTTTGAGAACCAAAAGGCAGCTTTATATGCTGGTCACAGGCTGAAGCTGGGATTGGAATTAGAAACTAAATTACCCAGCCATAATATCAATAGGTGAATCTATCGCTACACAAATAAAAGGAATCAGTGGGAAGAAAGGTATTTTTTTGAGCTAATTTACATGTAAAGCATCCCTGTGGGAGGCTATCAGTATTGCACCATAAGTCCTTTCACAGTTACCTTCTCAACCCGAGTCTGAGGCACCCAGAGGTGACCCAAAGATGGAAGTTCTCAAGGGCTGTTAAGCAACAATGGTCACAAATTTTCCCATGAAACATTTTTTCTTCAGAAAAAGCCATTTTGTTGGCTGTGAAGATGGTCTCAGAAAAGGAATGATCCAGATGAAATTGCATAAATTAAAGAAAAATTAGAAATTGAAGTTTAGAAATTTGCTTCGACATTTTTAGAGCAAAAGGTTTTGCTATCCAAATTAAAACTACACTGCTTTAAACAGAAAAGCAGACATATTTAAAAGCCTCACAGCCACGATGAAGATGTGAAGTGCTGGTATACAGCTTTTCAACTGACCATAATCTGAGGTAGTTTTTGGATTATTGACTCAGTTTTTTCTTTACAGCACTCTGATGGGATGAAATAGCCATCCCTGCTTGGAGGTGCTAGAGATCATCGAGGCATGAGCTCAGAAACCTCCACAAAAATGTCAGTATTTTCACCACTGCTAAAAATACAGCACTGCTGGGAATCTCAATAAAACCATTTAGGGTTGAGGAGACTGAATTATCCCATCCCACACAGATAAATTACCTTTATGACTGGAATAGGATGAAGGGAGAAGCTTCAGAGATACAAGGTGCTTGAGGCCCTAGACTTGCAATCAGTGGAGTCAAAAATGTCCTGTGATTGACTCAGACCAACACCTCCCCCAGCTCTACAGCCAAGCCATACTGATCTGAAAGCCACAGCTGCCCATCTGCCACTCAGGAGAGGGCTGGGGTAACTGGGCTGGGAGGGAGCTTGCTTTTCCCAAACTACAGGCTCAGTGAGATGGGAAGAGTGGAGCTGAGAGGATACAGGGACGAGACGCACAGAAAGGGGAGACCTTTAGCCCCTAAATCCATGGGAAAACAGGCAGCAGAAACACCTGTGGAGCTCCCTGCTCACCCAGTGCCCTGTGTGGTTTGGTGTGGGGGGCTCCTCCGTGCCTGAACCCAGCACATTTCTCACGGGCTCCCCAGGTCTGTTCTTCTCCATCGGGGAGCTGTGGAGGACAACGCGGAGGTTCACCGTGTCCAGCATGCGCAACCTCGGCATGGGGAAACAAATGATAGAAGGCAGAATCTTCGAGGAGCTCCACTTCCTCATCGAGATGATCAAATCCTTCAAAGGTGAGCTGGGGACAATCCTGGGGCTGTCCAGCCTCCTGTGTGTCACAGCTGCTCCATGGCTCACAGCTTTCCCAACCTGCTCCTGCTGCAGGGGAACCTTTCAGCCTGCCATCCTTCAACTGCGCTCCCATCAACGTCACCTTCGTCATGCTCTTTGGGGACAGGTTTGACTACAAGGACCCAACGTTTCTCACTCTCTTAAGACTCATAGATGAAATTATGATTCTTCTCGGATCCCCATATTTAAACGTAAGTAGCCTGTCCCACAGATAAACAATTTTTTTACACTGGCATGTGAGCCACACCGACCATAAGATTGACTTCAGCAGCTTTCGAATGTTCAGAACCAGCCACCACACCTAAAACGTGACAGTTCTCCGCGTGCCACTTTGGTCACCAAAATCTCCCCTTGCCTACTTTCCTTTTGACCAACCTGCACATTTGTGTGGAGCTGAAATAAAAACTGAACTATGGCTATTTCAGCTTATGAAAATCTGCCCAGGAAGTCCCTGGGATGCTGAGATATTGCTACTAAAGACAAAACTCAACTGATATGTTGTGCCTTAGGAAAAAGCTGTTTCAGCATGTGCCAAGGTGATTCTGTGTGATATTTCTGCAGGCCTAACGCTTCTCTTCTTTAATTTCTCATTAGTATTTCAATTTCTACCCGTTCCTTGGATTTCTTTTCAAAACCCACAAGATTATGCTCAAGAAAATCGAAGATGTGCGTGTCATTTTAAGGCAATACATGAAGGCGAGCAGGGAGGACATCAACGAGAACAGTGTGAGGAGCTACATCGATGCACTGATATTCAAGCAACAAGAGGTATTGGACTGCTTAGCTCTGTTGGCTGTTTGCAATGTTTCCTTTGGATTTTCTAGCTGAAACAGTTGCTGAGTCTTGATTCCAGTCATGTCATGTAAATCTTTTGAAATCCATGCTGTTATTCCAGTGGTATTTAAATCAGATGCTAGCCTCTTACAATTGGTACATTTTTCTATCAAAATTAAGATACAAAAGCTACTCTCATCCACTCCTGAAATAGCAGCACTAATAATGTGAGATCACTTACTTGCTCCTAGTAGAAAATGCCTGAATTCACATGAAAGCTGACTCTGCCTTTCTTTTTATGAAAACAAATCAATTAATCATTGATACTGTTGCTCCATCAAGATGAATGATCCCCTTAAAGTAAGTACTTGAATGACAAATCATCAGTACAAGCCCTAACCTTGCCCTGCATCTTACTTAGTAGAGGCCTGGCAGTTTCACACATCAGTTGATTTCATTCAACACAAAATATTTGGGCTCTGAGCTTTTTCTTCTTTCCAGCTGGATCCAGGCTGACCCTAGGCACTAAGTATTCTACTCAGCTGTGTGGAGGAGGAGTTAGCACAATTCTAAAGCCCAGGCAGAAATGGCCTGAAAGGTGATTTTGAGCATTGTGGGGGATTCAAACCTGGCCTTGGGCAGGAGTCCCTCAGAGGTAGGATGAGCTGAATCTACTCTGTACAGGGCAGAGACCAGGCACTTTCCAAACCTGTGAGGTTGAGTCTGTGAACAGCACCTGGCTCTGGGTTTCAGCCTGCTTCCAGGGGACATGGGTGTTGAACCAAAACTCCACTCCAGACCTTCCACCTGTGGTGCTCTGTCTCTGGGGGATGCTGTGCATTCAAGATCAGGTCTATTTTATCACCCAGGTCACAAACACGAGACCACAGCCAGCAGTGCTTTGGGTTATGCAGTGTTTCCTGAGCTTGCTGAATACTCAGACTGATGGTTTTATGACTCCTCTTACATCTCGTGTTTTTCAAGGAGAAGAACAAGAAAGACAGCCTTTTCCATGACGACAACTTAATGGCATCCATACTTGACCTGGTCATGGCCGGAACAGAGACCATTGCCACCACACTCCAGTGGTCCATCCTGCTCATGATGAAATACCCAGAGATTCAAAGTGAGCAGCTTTTACCTACTCCGTCCATGGCAAGGCTGAAATGGGGAAGGGAGAGGCCTGGCCTCAGATCCACAGAAGCTCTTTTGACTTAAGAGCTGAATCCTGTCCCTTCACTGTGATGAATCCCTAATGTACCTAGGTGCTGATCAAAGTCACAATAAAGTAGCCCCTTTGACTTGCTAGGAGAGAGGATGAGTGGAAATCCAGTATGATGCTGAGAAAACAACCCACCCACATGCCTGAATTAAACATATCCACACTGCTGCTTTAAGAATCCTCTCTCTCTTCAAACTCTGGGAAAAAATGGGGTTTTTTCCCCCAAACCAAATCCAACGAGGGAGTTGGCTTCCTTGCTGGGACACATCCCTTTTGTTTGTTCCTTCCAGAAAAGGTCCAGGAGGAGATTGGGAGAACGGTGAAAGCGGGGAGCTGGGCCACATACGAGGACAGGAAGAACATGCCCTACACCAACGCGGTGCTGCACGAGGTGCAGAGGTTCATCACCCTCCTGCCACACGTGCCCCGCTGCACTGCTGTGGACACCCACTTCAGGGGCTACTTCCTTCCCAAGGTAGGTGACTGCTCCCTCCCAGGAATCCACCACCCTCCCCAGATTCACCAGTGCCACTGGAGGATGGTTTCTTTAGAGGGAATTACCGGACAGAGCCCAAAATCATGCCCAGAAGAGTTCCTGTACTGAGCTCGGAGTGTGCCACAGGACTCAATCCAGTCCTTCTCATGCTCAGGACTTCCCCACTCCATGACAACCCTGGTTTACCTCCTTGCTGCCATCTGCAGCAAGATACAGTGAAGTATCTGCCAGAGAACTTGCAGGATCTTGCCTTCCACTTGAGGTTTCCACAGCACCATGTGGGGTTTGGCTCCGATCCTTGGCACTGGTGGGACAGTCTCATTGATGTCTCTCCACTGGCTGATGGGATAAAACCCTCGTGGTCTCCACCTACCCCAGGTAGAGCAAATCTCCTAGGACACCAAAGTCTGTGTGAGAAAATGAACCAAAACAGAGCACTTTGCTATCTTTTGTGCCTTCATGTACTTTTCTTCCAGGGTATAATTGTAATCCCATCACTTACCTCAGTGCTGCTGGATAAGACACAATGGGAGACACCACATCAGTTCAACCCCAACCACTTTCTTGATGCTGAAGGGAATTTTGTAAAGAAAGGAGCTTTCCTGCCCTTCTCCACAGGTAACTAAAAGGCTGCTCTGCACAGAGCTGGGGCTATGGCAGGGCCATTTCATTACAATACACACTAATGAGGTCTTCATGTCTAAATACTGCCCCTAACTCCGTCAATAAGCAACCAGAAAACAGAATGGAATCAATTATTCTGCATCTGGGCAAATGGCTGCTCTCAGAGCACAGCTCTCCCACTGCTAAATATAGCACAAAGAAGGGTGGTAAAGAAGAAACACACTCTTTTCTTAAAGTGGGATGTGAGGATAAATTCCACAGGAAAAGTGAGTTTCAAACCATTCCACTTTGGAAGAAGGTGGCATTCTTCTATCAGGCTGCTTTTCCAAAGAAAGGGTTAAAGATGCTGAGAGGGTTGGAAGAGCTAAGGAGAGGAGAGGGCACACCACAAATGTGTAATAACCCTGTACAATGGCTGTGGCTGTGACAAAAGAGACCAGGCAGGAGCCTTTAGCAACACAGGCCCCTCTACTCCAAAATGCTTTAGCGCATTTCAAGGTTTCCCTCCTGCTCCCACTGCAGCATCTCGGACGCTAACGTGTGCATGGCAAACATTCCAGTCGGGTTTTCCATCAGGTAAAACACTCTGCTTTCACCTGCAGGGCGGCGGAACTGCATCGGAGAAAGCCTGGCCAAGATGGAGCTGTTTGTCTTCTTTGTAGGGTTGCTCCAAACATTCACTTTCCGACCCCAGCCGGGAGTTTCAGAGTCTGACTTGGACCTCACCGTCCCCCAAACGACTTTCACACTACGGCCTCAGCCTCAGGCCACCTGTGCTGTCCTGCGGGAATAACCACGGCCTCATCCAAGAGCTTTGGGGGTCCCAGACCCCAACTTTGCTCCAACTCACCATCCCCCCATGCTGCCTCACCATCACATCCCCTTCCCACTGTCTCCATCCACTCCCCCTCCACTGCTCCATGCCCCCCACAGGCTGCTCTGTGCTCCCGTGCTGTGGGGGAGATGCAAACACAAACCATGGTGCTGACAATCACACCCCACTTCTCAAGACAGACCGTGCATGGAGCTGATGAAGGGACCAAGCTGCTGGTCTGGTGGAGGGGATGCAGCCCATGAGCAGTAGGGGCAACACCCAGGCTCCCAAGGTTCACCACGTCACAGAAATCTGCCCAGAATCCTGAGGAAGAACAAACCACAGTTTGCTGGAAGCCACAGAAAGACACTGCTTGAGCCATCCATAGGTACCTCCTGAGCTTTCCCACATCTCACAGCAAAATCCTATCAGGATTTCACCTACCAGGCAGCCAAGTCAAACACCAAGAGTGAAAAAACAGATTGGTTCATGTGATTTGAGGACTAAGTTATTCCTGCCTTGGAACAGTGTCCTGGAAGATGCCCCAGGGTCTGCAAACCCATTCAGATAAGCAAGTGCTGCTACCAAGCTCAACACTTCTCCCCAGTCTGAATGAAACAGGAGCTACATTCCGAAGTTTGCAATTTAAATCATGAGGCCACGTGAGATTTGCACCAGCATCCAGTCATAAAAGGCTAATGACACAGAAAAATAAACTACACCCACTGCTAGTTTTACGCATCTCTGTCCTTCCTGACCTTGTTAATAGCAGCAAAGACTGTTCCCTCTCTTCAGCTATCCTGGTTAATGTTAAGAGCCCACATCAGCAGTCATTCCGGTGTCTGGGATGGTCTGGCCTTTGGAACCAGCCGTGCAATTCCCCTGCAAACGCCGTCTCATTTCACAGGGCTTGTTTTGCACACACACACATGCACAGAGAATTGGGATCGGGGATTAAACGAGACCTGGTTTGGGTTGGCTTCCTTTCCTCTGTAGCTCAGCCTGGCTGTTGTTTCTCTCTGTGGCACTCACATTCCATTATATTCCACAACCTTACTCGAGCTGACATATGGCTCAGGCAGCTTCCCATTCATTTATCTGCCTGTGACTTCCCACTCCTCCACATGCATTTTCTTATGTGTTTTATCATACTCTTTGTTTCCCCTTCATGGGAAGCCAATAAAGTTTTGATCCCATGTCCTCATTACATTTCCTATGCCTGGCACCCAACTTTGCAGTACACAGAAATGCAAACACCATGAAAGGTTGGTCCTGAGCCCAGAGTGACAACAAATAAAATGTTAGATGTATCCCATGGCTGAGAAGTTCTGCATATGCTCATCCTAGTGAACACCAGCTCAACAGGAGACCCTCCATAGCTGCAGGGTCGTTTCATCAGGGCAAATTGCTCAGCTATGGGCTGTGAGTCAGCCCTGGGGACAGCCTCAGTTCTTCACTTCTATGCCTCTTGCTTGCAGAGGCTGAACCAAAGGTTGCCACCACAGCCTCACTGATGCTGGTGCTGGCCCTCTGCTCAGTGCTTTGGATGGGAAGGCAAGGAGAGACAGGTAAAGCAACTGGGCAGCAAACCGCATATAAACCCTGTGAAGGAAGTTTTGGTCTTGCTGAAATAATAAAAAAAAGACTTTTGCCTTTGGCTTCAGAAAGGCCAGGATTGTTCCTGTTTTAACCCCTCCGAAAATAGTGTGACCTCGAAAGACAGGTAAGGCAGCAATGTAGTGCTCTAGGGGACAACAGTGGGCTGGGCTCAACTCTGCAGGATTCACTGGTGGAACCTCAGACCTGCCCCTTGCTGTGGGCTCTCAGGTCCTCAGCTTTCAAGTAGAGAGATGGATCCCTTCCTCCACGGCACAGCAGCCTTCAGAGCTGCAAACATCCAAGGAAAGCAGGTTCCTTTGATTCCTTTGAAAAATGCATCCTACTTGTGCCTGTGTCAGCAGATGGATAGAAGTGATCCCTCCCCAGCACACTGAATTACACAGCTGAATATATCTCCACGAAATAAAGTACCTCTCTCCCATTTATTTGCTCAGCCAAGCGATGGCAGAACATTGATTATGACTCAGCTATCTATTTATCTAGCAGAAAACATTGGCTCTCAGTGGTGGAAATACCATTTCCACATTCCTCAGTGGCCCTGAGGGTCTTCCCTGGAGCTGCAAAACATGTTTGTGCCTTGCAACTCTCAGCTGGATTGAAGGCAAACACCTTGAGGCAGGACAGGTACCTGGATGTTTAGAGTCAGATCTGAACAACACCAACTCATTTTGTGGCACTGTCCCACGGCCCAGCCAGCAACCCCCAGGGCTGTGTGGTGCTGGGACCAGGGGCTCCTGCCCTGAGAGGGGCAAGGACCAGGGACAAGGATTGCAGCGACTCCACCTGCAGCTCCTCTGCACTGGCCAGAGCAACGAGCATTGCACACAATCCAATTTCTACTTTATTTTTGCCACGAGATGGCACCACGATCCCTCCGAGTCCCAGCCGGCCCAGCCCTGTGGTCCTTGCTGGGCTAAAACACCCTGCCAGCACAAATTTGGGCTGGGGAAGGAGTCAGAACTAAGCCTTTAGGGTTTATGCCCCCCCTTCAGTCCACCTGCATTCACCTGCTGCACGGCTGGGCGCAAAGACACTCATTTCCCAATAACCTGGAAGAATCAGGTGGTGTGCAGGTGCTGGCTGGGGTTAAATTCATCTGGCATCTCCCGTTTCCCCCGTTCTGTCTGGCAGCACAAGGGTGAGCAGAGGGATCCCTGCTGCTCCCCGCAGCACAGCCACGCTCGGCTGTAGGCCACTCAGCATTCCTCCCTGGGGGCTGTGTCTGGCAGCCAACTTGTTCCTCTGAAGAACTAATTCCTGGGCTCACACACGCCAGTAAGACCCTTCATTAGTGAAGATACCCAGTTCACTGGAATTACTGACTAATATGTGATCTGGCCCTAACCCAGCAGGGAGGTGGAAACCCAGAGGTGTGATGGAGTGTTCAAAACCCACATGGATACAGCACTTGAGGACATGGCTCAGTGGGGAACATGGTGGTGGTGCTGGGGTTGATGGTTAGATTTGATTATCTTAAAGGTCTTTTCCAACCAAACCAATTCTGTGATTAAGCCACAACAGTTGTTGGCTGTTCCCCAGTGATGAAGCAGAGGAAAGACGTGGGCCAGGCTCCCTTGCTGCCCAGCTGCTCTCTGCTGGCCTCCAGCAAGGCAGAGACAATGTCCTGGTAGCTCAGGAGCAGCACTGCTCTGCAGGGCATGGACAGCAGGGAGTGAAGAGAACAAGGAACAGACTCCAGGTTATGAAGACTGAGCTATGGGAAAAGGGAGTTGTGTGCCTAGCCCTGAAGTCACACTGGCATTGGACTGAACGTGTAGGAGATGAGGGATTAGGGAACTGGCTCTTCCCCCAAAAGCCCTGTGCTTGAGGCTCACCCAGTCCTGGTGCTGTTATGCCCAGTGGGTCACTGGTGTGCTGCACCCCCTTCACCTGGAGAGCAGCAAGTGCCCTGGGGGTGAAGCAGCCTGTAAAGGGGTGTCAGCTGAGGTGCACCAGGGAATGTGTGGCAGGAGAGTGACAAATCTCCACACCTCACAGATCGCTGCATTGGGAAATGACAGCTTTTCCCAGTCCTCAAAGGTAGGGAAGCAGCCAGGGCCAAGAACTCAGTCTGTGTTAACCTTTTCTGCAGAGCAAAGGAAGGGCACAGAGCTCCAGTGGTAAAACACCTGCAAATCCCAGCTCCTGCTGAATGCTGCTTGGAATACCCCGGGACAGGAGGTCTGCAGCCCCTGGGGCAGGTAGAGAACAACCTCTCAGGTGCTTTGATCTTGAGTGGCAGCATTCAGTGCTTGGATGGAGGTGGACAGCATCCAGATTTTGGATGCTCTGGCACACATGAGAGGCTGTGAAGGTTTTCCAGGTGAGCATCACTTACAAAGTCACTGCGGAATACTTCAGCACACTGTGTAAGCAAAGCAAAGCCTTACTTTGATTCTTAGGGTCCTTCAGCAGCAGCAGGATGGCCCCATTGCAATGTTGAGGATGTTGTCTGAGTGCCAGCCATGAGCAGGGCGAGCGCAGGGGCATCATGATCTGCATAAAGAAAACATGTATTGCTCTTATTAGGGATATATGAAGGAAAAAACCTCTGTTGTTAGCATGAAAAGAGAGAACTAGGACAGGTAACCCCGGCTCCAGAGACATTAGGGTGGGGTGCAGGTGAGTAACAAGTTGCATCATACTGACATTCCAGTGAAGAATTTCTTCAGTTTTCAGAAGAAATATTTGCACACTTGAGAAATATTTGCCCCCCCCCGAAATGATCCAATTGCACAAAGTCATCCATTTTCCAACATCACATGGCATTTGTCTGCTTTAGGCAGTGGTTGTATGACCAGCTCAGGACTTCCAGCCGCTGCCTGTGGATCCTGGGAAGGCAGAAATTTGATGAGAGGTGCAGAACAATACCCTTGTAAGTTGAGGAGCTGGGGTTTATCTGTCTGTGTTTGTGTGCCAGGCCTTTCTAGGAGCCACAGGAGAGCCATGAAGGCCCAGGACACCACTGACACATCAGCCCCACTGTCCCTGCTTCCTGCTGCTGGTGGGAAACACTTTCCCCGTTCACACTGCCCGGCCCAAGAATGCGGATGCAATTGGAGAAAAAGGGCAAACGCAGGCTGATCCAGACTCCCACACAACTGCTCCTGTTGTGAAATCCACCACGTGGGAGCTGGTGAGGGGGATGCACAAACGCCATAGGAATTCCTGCATCTCTGTAACTCTGCTGCCTCTTCCCATGCCTGGAGGGAGGGATGTGTCTGCCTGAAAGTGCTGCAGAAGTGACATTGCCTCTCTCTCGCTCTCTAGCAAGGAATGGACTGTAGGTGACAGCTGATGACTAAATTTTTCTTGCTTTTCCTTCAGTATGAAGTATTTAAAGTACTAAAATAGGAGGATGATTACCCAAAATTTAAATATTTCTGTATGAACAGTCACAGAGCGTGTTGGTTAGACAATAATCTCATCAGCATCTCTGAAGAAGGTACAGCAGGAATCATCATCTGGTTAAAATGCCTCTTGTTTGAATACCAAAGCATCAATGTAGCTCATCAGGTTGCACTCCTTAATACTCCCTTTCCTTGCCTTGAGGCACTTCTTCAGGATTACACCCACCTCTTCTACCTTTTTCAGTATCATCTTGGGAGGTTTGAGGAGAATGGGTAGAAATTAAACAACTAAAAAGAAAACAGGAAAAAAAAATTTAAAAAAAAAGATAAATTCATCCATTATCTTATAACACTCAAGTGTCTTAATGGAGACATCATTTATGTGAGGAACCACATGACGTGGTTGGAGTCTCTTTTTTGCTAACTAAAAAATTTTAATGTCTAAGAGGGCCTCCTCTTAGTTAAAATTCTCTACAGAAATAAATGGGGCCTATCAGACTTGTCTAGATAGAGCCTATAAACATGAATTAAAAAAAATACAATTAAGAGAAAGTGATACTAAACTCATGAAACAATGAAATTACATTTTTAAAGAGGTAATAAAGCAAAATGATAAAGCATTTCGCAAAGAAAACTCCAAATGTTTAGTAAGCCAAAACACTGCTGTTTTGACGGTGGATATTGATTTTATCTTTCACATGAATTATAAATCAATTACACTCAGCATCGTTAAATTTCACAGCACAATAAGCAGCTGCATTTTATGTGCAGGGAAGTTACTTACACTATTTCTCAATGTTATAGATAAACTGGCTGCAGAATAAGATTCACAAATCTCTTGCTCTTGCTAACTGGCTAGAATTTCTGCTGGTTGCTGCAAAACCTGAACCTAGAAACCCCCAAATACACGTGCAATTGTCCCTAAGACAGGAGGTTACTTCAGGATGTTCACACAGCATCCAGCAGAAGATAACTGGAATGAGCCTGGCTAATTGTCTTTCTACATCCACAAATAAAGTCAGTTTTTCAGTAGTTTTATCACTGGTCTGTTTTTAAAGAAAGGAACTCTGGCTATGCCTTCCCGGAAGAGACCTGATATCCCTCCTCTCTTCCACCTTAGTTTGGACTGAAAATCCTGGGAAATAGAGAATGCTGGTGTTTTGTGGTTCATTCTGGGTACTGCTGCAAAAAATACTGACAAAAGCAAAGAAGAAAACAAAAGCCCCCACAAAATCCCAGGTATGCAGCGTCTTTCTGGGCAGGAGGCATTATTTTAGGCATTATTTTAGGCAGTTGTGTGCTGTTCGCACCAAAGCTCTGGGTTTGGCTTGGTTATAGCTCTCTCTCTGCAGCCTGACACAGTAAGAAGCTCAATGCATGGGATTTGTCTCAGGCTGACTTGCTTTTCCTTAGAAAAATGACCCAGCTGTTTCAGAGAGCAAGGCTGGGAGCAGATGACACTGCTCCATCCCTGTTGTGAACAGCACAAGGGATTTCACTGAACAACTTGTGGTTTAGAGGATGAACTGTGCAGGGGGACAGGAGCAGAGGCAGGGAGGCAGCTCTGCTGACAGCTGGGGAACTCCCTCCTTTTGGCTGACCAGCAGCCAAAAAAAGTGCTCAGTCAAGAGGGCACGGAGGTGTTTGGGTACAGTGCAGAAACCTCTCTTCCCAGGAGGGCTCTCAGGGCTGAACACAGCCTGGATCTTCATCCAGTCACTGGGAAATAGCACAGGTTACCCTTCCTCACTCTGGGCCTCCCTCTTAGCAACAAGATGAACCCCCCCCCCACACACATGCTGCATGCATTATATACATATTAGGTCATCAAATCTTTCTCATTCAGCCTTGGATTGTTCCCTTCGTTTTCCAATGTCTAGTCTTGGGCAGTGTATTAGTTTTTAACATGCAATTCAGAAACATGTCAAAATTCTGTTTACAGAACTAATTGTTTGAGGTACAAACAGCCCGTGCTGCTGCACTCTTGCCAGTTCTTGCAGCCTTTATCATGAGTCATCGTGATCCATGCTCTGTCTGAACTCCCAGTAACTGCACAGGGGATTGCATAAGGACCTCAGCCTTTGCCTTGTCAAAAATCATTTCCTTCCCTCTGCACTGCAAAAAAACCCAGCCTTGAAATGTGACCCAAGAGCCCCTAAAAAGCAAAAATACTGGTAAGAGAAACAAGAAGACCCCCAGATGTATTTTTCTTAAGAAAACAATGTCCCCCAAGCCCTACAAGAGTAGCCCTGACAATAAGGACACAGCTCAAATCTCAGCTCAAGACTTTTACAAACCCTTGCACTTGTAACAACACGTCTGAGAAGCAGCACAGCCAGCACATCCTTATCTGCCCAACCTGCTGGCACTGTGTGACAGAATATGGCTACAGCTGCTCTGCCTGCCCTTGCTGCCAGCCAGCAGCACCTCTGGGAACCCCAGAGGGACAGTGAACACCGGGTGTGCCTCTCTGCAACCGAGAGAAGGAGAGAAAAAGCAGAGTGTGGAGGTCACCAAGGCGAGTGACAAGTCCTGCTGGGCGGGTGAAGAGTGGCCTTCGGGCAGCATCTGACAGTGGGACGACACAGCATTTTAGTGAAATTACCCTGATCTCACAATGGCCCTGTCAGAAGGAAAAGTGCACTTGACATCTGTTTTGTTTGAGTCCTTTCAAATCACAAGGGTGTTGTACTGCTCCATACCGTGCTCTGAGATGGTATCAGCCTTGAGGATGCTTTGGGATTGTTCCAAAGGGCAGGAAGGGTCACACCTACACTGGACACAGCACCCATTTAAACCTGTTCCCTCTGCCCATCTCAGGAGGGGCCTGGGCTGACTGGAAAGGACATGACCTCAGCTTGCACCAGTCCTCTGCACCACCCAGGAACACCCCAAAGCCACTTGTGTCACAAGCAACAGCATCTGTGGTGAGAGCAGGAGACTGGGAGTCTGGATATGCACATCCACATCCCTGCCTGGACAAGGACTTGCCTGTGTGGCTTTGAGGAGACAGGGCTGTGCCCCGGACAGCCCCGGGGCGTGTGTTGGGCTGGTGTGAATGAGCCCTTGTGCCTGGAGCCCCACTCCAGGGCTGGCTCAGCTCCTACCCTTCCCCACCAGCATTTCTGGGAGGTCCATGCAGAGAAGAGGTAAAGCAGGACATGCTGCAGGAATGGCATTGTCACACAACGTAAGAATTACCAAAAGCAAGAGGCAAAGAGATGTCACTCTGACACTAAAAATGTGTTTGTGATTCCCAAAGAGAATGGAGAAGGAAGCAATCAGATCACCTCTGCCAGCCCTCAGCCTGCCCAGCAGGAGGACAGGTTACTCATTACCTGCTGGGTGAAGCAAACGAAAGAGGCAAAGCTGGACAAAGATAACAGGTTCTTAGATGGTCTACAAAAGCATTGTCACCTCAGAGGCATAGGTTAAAAATTAAAATGAAAATTAATGTTTATCTAGGAGTAAATGATCTCTCAAAAAAACCCAAAACTTCCCCTGTCAGGGCAGGGTCATGTCACAAGTCACAAGAGACATCACAGAAAGGGAAGCCCAGAAGAAAAGGCAGGGAGCTCTGGGACTGAACCACCCACAGGGTTGCAGTTGGGAAAGTTATTGCTTGGGTTGTGTAGAATTATTTGGAGGTTGAGCCCATCCAAATCAGACACTCTTGGACAAAGAGGATCAGAGAGCAGAAACTGAGGTCTCCCTCCCTGCACCTGCCCTTGGAGCCAGCCAGGAGCAGGTGGGGTTGGGGCCATGGACAGAGCCCAAGACTGGCAGTTCTTCCCAAGGAAACCCGAAATCACGAGCAGGCAACGCCTCCCACCTGCACAGCCCCGTGCTCCTGCACTCCAAACTGGAGCCAAGAGGACGAGGCCAGGTCCCAGCCTGGGTTTGTCAGGTTGCATCCCAGAAGATGCCATTCCCTCTCTCTGCAAGGAGGCTTTCCCTCCCCACTGCTGCCTCCACACAGGCCTCACAGCAAGCCCAGGGGTGCTGGGGGCTGTGCCAGGGACACTGGTGGGATCCTGCTGGACACGGCAGCCGGGAAGCAGCCGCAGCCCCCCGGCGTGGGTGGCCTCGGCAGCACTCTCTCCTCACGGCCACAGCTCGCAGGTGGCCACAGGAAAAAACTGAGCCCTCCTTCATTTATTTTTCTTGCAAGCTGTGTTTTAGATGTTCCCCTGAAGGGCCCTTTGAGGCGGCACAAGCTGCCCCAGACCCTTCTCCTCAGCTAATTAACACGTGCCGACAGCCGCGACCGCTGGCGCAGCTGAGCCAGAACAGCCTTGAGCAAGCTCTGGCCCAAACCCACACCCCCAAACTTACCTTCAAACTCCTCTGAGCCTCCCACAGCCAAAATGCTGCTGACCCTGAACCCAGCAGGCTCCTTTAAGCCATTAATCCATGTGCAAGCTTTGCCTTCCAGGCTGGAGCTGCCTATTGTGAACTCGGGTCTCAGAACAGAGCTCGGGGGAACCAGCTCTTACTGGGTTTGAGAGGTTTTGGGTTTTCTGTTCAGAGCTGCAGGTCAGGCATTTGTCAGAGGAAGGTTAAAGTGTTTTAATGGTGTTAAGTGTGATACCAGCTTCTACAGTCCTGTGTAGATTGTCTTTAAAAAGCCCCATCCTCTTTCTCACTGCGTGGGGTCTGTGACACATTTCAGGGAGGGCAGCTCTGCTCCAGCAGCAGCACTTGAATGTGAAGAGCACTCCAGCTAAAGAGATGCCATTATCCCTGGTTTAGAGAAGAAAAATCCAGATGGAAAAGAAAAAAGATTGGTTCAAAGGCCACATGAGACAGTGACAGGAACATGATCAGAACCACAGTCACCACTAACAGGTGCACCAAAAGGGGCAACAGAGTAGACATGCCCCCAGCAGATAATAGATTACACAATCTATCACAATTTGGGTATTTTATCACCCATGAAGAACTTGAAATGTGACTTGCAGTTGCAAAATCCAGCCTGCGGTTCCATACCTGTGGTCTCAGCAGTGGCAATACTGAGAAACGAGCTCATCTCCATCTGAGAGCTGCTTTAAACAGACCCTGACTGCCCTGGAAGCATTTCAGGGATTTCCAAATTGTGGGGCTCAGAAATGCTAATGGATCACTGCACGGCATCACCAGCCAAAGGGGCACAGTGCTCCTTTGGAGGTTACAGATTAATATTTAAGCTAATCACTAATTTCAAGTTAAAATGTATCAGTATTATCTGCCTGGGTTAACAGCACAGACAGGCATCAGCCTGCAGTGAGTGAATGAGGCACTTGCCCATTTCAAAGCAGGAGCACAGCACCAGGCAGCTGCATTCCCTCTTGAGTGATTCTTCAGGAACCAGACACAAAATCCTTAGAGGTTTGCTCCATAAACCATTAGCCAGTAAAAGTCTAATTAGGTTAGAGACATATGGCCTGAACCAGTAAAAAATTCAGCATCAGTGCACACTACAGTGTTATTAACCTCACAAAATGTGGATGTATTTCACAAGCTGCTGGGCTGAACATTGAAAACTGCATCACATTCAGTCTTCAGCAGTGAGACTTTGCTCTCCTAAGCCAGCAGAAATGGCAAAAGGCAACAGTTTTGCTAATGAAAACTGGTTTTTTCTTGCTATGATATCAATGATGAACATGAAGATGATACAAAAGATCTTTTCTGAACAGGCTTTCCCAGACACTGAAATATTCAAGGTTAAGCCCACCTGTACAGGTGAGCTGAACTGTTACCCCAGGCCTGTGAACCTCAAGGAGACACTCCCACCTCCTCACCATGCCCCCACTCTCTGGGCAGATGAGCAACCACTTGGACCCACAACTCCTCAGATCCAGGCAGTTTCTAACTCCAGAGAGAGGGGATGTCCTCAGCTTGCCATCTTGATTTGTGTTTCATCTCATCTCACTTATTTTGGGCTTATGTTGAGTGGAAAGGGATTTAGAAGGAGCTGAATTCTGGGATGTGGGAAGATGCATCAACTTCAGCAAGGCCAACTCTCATCCCGTTGATTTCAGCTGAGTTTTCCCATAGTTTATATTAAGCTTGCCATTAACAACAGCAGGAATTCGGGACAGGCTGCAGCGGCTCCAATAACATTCACTTTCCCTTTCAGGTGTCCCAGTGATGATGTGTCCACATTCCCTCTGGATTTAAAGTTTCTCTGGACACAGCAGTGAGCCACACACGGCTGTCCCTGGCTCCACAGGGATCTGAACTAGTGCAGCCACATCTGAAATGCTGCTCACACAAAGACATGCACGTGAGGGAGATGGGCAGAATTTAGCCCTAATTTGCATGTTCAGTCCCTGTAATAAGCCCTGGGAAGTGTCTTTAAAAGGAGACTGCTTCCTAATTGCTTCTTAAAAAAGCCTTTAACGTGGACTCTTTGGCATGACTCAGGGGTGCATTTCTAAATCCAGTTTCTCCCATGAAGTTTACTCTGGCTGTTTGGTTGGGTTGCATCCATATGCTATTTTTATTTTTTTGATCATCAAGTCTGTTTACAGCATGGAGGAAGAATATGGGAACAGAAATAAAGCTGGGCCAAGCCCAAAGGAATGAGCCCAGCAATGGCACTGCCAGCATCTCTGGCTTGGAGAGCAGGAGGCCCTGCAGCTGTGCCATTCCTCAGTGAGACACAATTCACTCTTCCCTTCTGGTTGTGCATTTCAAACCTCAGTTGTGTTTGATTTACCCATCATCTGCAGACTTAATAGCAAACAGTTAAAATGCCTGCATGTCCTTCTGCTGCCAGCTTTGGATCTGCGGTGCATTACAAGAGAGAATATTCTCTAGAATACACAGGCTGAGGGGACTGGCTGTCACAACACTATCACTTTTGGCTTCCTTAAATACAGTAATCAAAGTATTTTGAACAGTAGCCTACAGCTACTGAATACTTTCCTGTCTCAAAATAGACACGAGTCTCCTCCCACCTTCTGCCATGAGCTCTTTGGTCACTCTGAGGTTTCGGTGGTCCAGTCCAGTTGCCTTTGCAGTATCCTGTGAGCACAGCCCAGCTGGTTCCTGGCTCTTTGATCCAAGTGCTACCAGGTTATTCTGCGAAACAGAGTCAAAAGGACACAAAACATTTGCAGGGAAGGTTTGAAAAAGGAAAGATTGTCTATGTTTGCATTTACATTTTTAATATAGTCGTGTTGTCTAGAGGCCAGATTTGGGGAATGGAAACCAGGAGCCTGGTTTCTATTTTCAGCACAGCCACTGATTGCTCCGTGTTCCTGGCAAATCTTTTAATCTCTTTTCCTCTGTTTTACCCATCTGTAATAAAGGGATCATCAGACCTCCCCAGCTCTGCCTTGTGTGGCAGCATCTTCTGATGAAACACGGCAAGGACGAAGCATTAATAATCATTCCATACATAAGAGCCAAGAGGTCACAGGTATTTAAGTACAGTTTAGCCATTCAGTGCCCCTTTATGCATGCAGCAAGCTTTGATGTTAATAGAAGTTATATATTAAAATGGAATGGAAAAGTAGGCCCTTCAGGGCACAAAAATAACCATATCCAGAGCACCATTAAATAAATACAATATAAAGATGAAAATCAGTTCAAATACTGAACAAATTGAAAGGCAAGGAGACATTTAAGAGGAAAAACAAAGTCATGCAGCCCTACTCCCAGCTGACCTCTAACTGCCCTCAGCACAAAATCAGGGACGAAAAGGAGTGTCAGGCACCAAAGGAGACCCTACAAGTGGTCCCATAAGTGGTTCAGTGTTCCCAGTCCTCCATTTCTTTACCTCTCTGGCACCTTCCTGAGGAGGTGTCAAGGAGGTGGGTAAAGGACTGAGCTCCTTAAATGCTCATGTTTAATTGACCCTGTGAATTATCCCATCAGTCCTGCATCCTCCACATCAGTCCATTTGTCCTTTCCTCCCACAGAACCACCCTGGGGCTCCTTTGACGCCGCCATCCTGCACTGCCAGGCACCAACCCCCTTTCTGGGCTGTTCCATGAAGCCACTGCCTTTTGGATCCCTGCAAAGTGGTTACAGCTGGGAAATGGCTACCTGGGATCTGCCAGATCTTCTCTGCCTGCTTAATGCCAGCTGTGGCACCTCTGGCCAGATGTTCCACTCCCACTGTCCCCATCCCTCGTGTGAACATGAACGACCTCTGACACCACTCTCAGACCAGGGCAGGAGCCATTCCTATCATAAGCAACCTTTGCTCATTTCATTCACGCGAGCAGCTGCAGTGGCAGATTTTGGGGAGGATTTGAGGGATCTTGGTGATGAGCAGAGATCTCTCCAGTGGACCACTGCAGACAGAGGAGGGTGTATCTTTAAAACCTTCAGCATCCTCTTGTCTATTCCTTCAGTCCAGTTAATGAAATCATTTCAAACAAATCAGTGTTGCCCAACACTGTTCAGCAGTCAAGCTGCTTATTCCTTGCACAGCCTCTTGGCTCATCTCAAAATAAGGGGCATATGCTTTTGGGGCAGAGACCAGCATTTATTTTGAGAGATGCTTTAGGATCAGGACAGTCACTGCTAGCTCATCACATTTACTATTCAGGATTATTGGACCACAAGCGACCTTTCGGGTTCTTAAGACTTGGATTACGAAGGGCTTTATGTACTAAGCCTAATGACTTGAATTACAGCCTGAGCATCCTGACAATCAGAAAGGGACTACAAGCTTTTTACTTTCTTCTATCCACAAAACAGCTTGGGCCAGATTTTGAACCCATTTCAAGGCTATGTCAAGCTGGTGCCCATCAGAATGATCTAGCTGAGTTGCAAGAAAGGCAGGATGACCTAGGTAAAGGTCATGTCTGAGAGAAATGGCAGGGTTTTCTAGATAAGCCAGCTGGGACATCTGTCTGCTTTCCTCTGAGACAATTATTTGATTATTTCCACATGTTAAAAAAATCACTCTGAAATGCTACAGCACATTTTAATCCGTGGGGCTGCAGTAGCAGTACGTGGTATTTTGTCATTTTCAAATCTCAGTGGTAAAAAGTTTTATGGGATCGACAATTACCTTCCTGTAACTGGCTGAACTGGAAATACCTTTCAGTTCTCAAAACAAAACAAAACAAATTTCAAAATACAAGTATCAGCAACTTCTGTTACCCCACTCCAAGGCACGTGGGCTGCTGTTGCTACACACAGTTCCACGTTAGTGAAATTGGCTTCCTGTCTAAAACATGTGAAGTTTCTGCTCCCCATTACCTGCACTCAGGTGCCCTTTTCCAGGACCAGTGACAGAGCCCACCCAGCACCCTCTGGATTGTTCCTGTGCACAATCCAAACCACCAGTGCCTTCAGCTGCAGAGTGGGTCAAAAGTTTATTTTGACCATTAAAGCAATTTTATAAGGGAGACAGGACCCACGGCCACAGCAACGATGCAGATAAAGGTTTTTAAAGGATTGATCCGTTCTGCCGGCTGCAATCCCGTTCCATTAGCAAGGAGGGGGAGGGAGCACTGGCACCAGCAGGGCAGGAAAGTGAGGACGTGCTGTTTGCAGAAGGACAGCACTGGTCACATTCCCCTCATTCCCCTGGAGCAGCAACCACCTGCAGCACCCATGTGGGGAAGAGCACAAAGCCAGGCTACCTGCCACCCTTTCAGCTTCTGCTGAGACCCCTCAAAACAAAAGCCAAACAAAACCGAACTGAGACGCTCTGTCTGCTCTGTGTTAGTGGGGTGATTCAACAAGAGTCACTGTTTTCTCATTAAACAATGTCAGAGATGTACTCCTGAGCTCTCTGCGGTCACTTTTCCCCCCTCCCTTTGTCCGAAGACAGCTGCAATAATAAAAAATGGATTTAGCAAACAACAGGCAAACCCCTGGTTTTTTTAGTGAGCCAATGAGTGTCTCCTAGGACTGAACCAATCTCTGGAAATACATGTCAAGTTCACTGTAGTTTTCCTTCCACATTCTGTGCTCTACAGTTGGCAGACCTGGCTGCTCAAAAGAAAAGTAACACAATAAAGTGCACAGTGCTGCACAGGGGGTAATTTTTGAATGAGTTTTATCAGACTCAGAATCCAGACAGCAATACCTGTCCTATTTTAAGTTTATGCATCTCCTAACTTTGATAAGCTGTCTTCCTCCTCATCGTTGCTAATTTAGCCAGCTGAACTTTTCCATCTATCAGGTAAAGTAAATGATAATCTGCTCAGGAGCTTGCACAGAAAGGCAAGAAGGATGCTGGTGCAATATTCATAATGCAACCATCTGCCCACTGCAGAATGTCCATCTCTGAGATTAAACAGCATGTTAAAAGCACTGGAAATTCAAACTATCTAAAGTGTTTTCTTCTTTTCAGTCATAAAAATATCTGGCAGTGGTCTGAGTTCTGACTGAGGTGTGTGTCCTCTGCAAGGAATTAGTAATTTCTAAGAGCAGCATCTCCATGCCACTGTTCCTTCACCGTGCTCACGCTTCCCACTGCTGAGGGGCTGATGAGCAACCCTGTAATTTGGCCAGTGAGAGTTTGTTTACAGGAAAGGACAGCCTAGAGAGTGACAGTGACCCTCCATGATCCTGCCTGGCACCTGCACCCAGGAGCCAGAGGAGGCACACACACGGACTGGATGCTGGAAAGCACCAACACACGTGCCATTCCCCAAACAAGAGGCAGAGCCTCACAGGCCTTACCAAGGCACTGACAACCATCTGTTTGAAAGTTTCTTTTCAGTCATCTCAGACACTTTTCAAGTGCTTAAATAATTTCTACCATCTCACTCAATTTTTACAGGACACACAGTCTGGGATGAGGTTCAGAGTGGCCTCATCTCTCCAAACAAAAGCATGTCCAGATGCAAGGTCTGAATTTGTTTGGTGGGACATGTCCCCAGGGAACTTTTCACACAAAGACAGAAAGTGGAAGCACAGTTGGGGTCATGGAGGTGGTATGGGTACAGCTGGGGACCTAAAAGGGAAGTGTGAGCAACATCTGCTGATGAATGCTCCTGCTTCCAGCAGGCACTGAAAGCTGCCAAAAATTTTTGGTAAGGGTTACAAGTAACAGCTGTACTGACCTGAGAGGGATCACAGCCAAAGAAATGATGGTTCAGGCAAAGCTGTGCAGTCAAACTGGAAGTAAGCATAGCCTTTGACAGTCCTGCAAGCTGCCACTGAAACAGGAGAACCTTGGACACAGGCTGCAGGATAATCACAGACAGCGTCTCATGGGATGCAAAGGAAAACCTGAGCTTTACCATCGCTTCAGGTTCATTCTTTAACTGAAACCAAAGCAGGCACTTCCTTCATGGGACTGGCAGGGAGCTGCAGGCAGGTCAGGTGGGTGACAACGATGGCACTGCTGGCCTGAGTTTGAACATCATCCACAGTAACTTCCACAGCTGCTCCATTTTACTGCAAGAAGCCCAGAAGGTGGCCCATGGACTGCAGCCCTCCAGAGGGTTCTGAGGCTGCTCTGAACACACAAATCCTCTCTATTTATGTTGTAGTCACGGCATCATCACAAAATGGGACCCTAAGTCCTTCCTGGCACTGAGATGTCACCAGTGCAGTGAACTGGGCCGAGGCTGCTGCTGAGCACGCTTAGACACTGGAATTTCATCCAGATTTTGCCTGTTTAATGCCAGCAGTTCATACACAGGACCCTGCTTGCAATCAGCCCTGGTATTTTCAGCTGCCTTGGCCCGAAGCACTAACCACAAGTAAGACTTCAGAGAAGCTCCATATTTATTCTTTGTGGCGTATCATAGTGCCCCATTAAACAAGGACAAAAGACTTCCTTATGTAATAGAGATGCTATTTGTTATTTTTAACCTTATGGCAGCCAGGATTTGTGCCAGGTGGCGTGCTGCCTTAACCAAGGAACTTCAGGAGGTTACATTCCTTGCTGTCATCCCTGCCCTCTGGCAGTCGATGCCCATACATGGTTTCCTGGCTGCCTGTCCTTGTGCCTATCTGTGAGCATTTATTTGTGACAGCCCACGGAAATACCAGTCCTGTTGAACAAGGTAAGTCAGGATGCTGATCAGTCCTTCCAGGATCCTGCAAGAGCTTCTGCTTCTCATAAAGGGTCCTGTCTATGTGAAACCCATGAAGTCTGTTTCCACGGATCTATGCTACTAGAGAAACACCATCGCTGTAGCTGTAGTTTTCAATTTCTCCAGATAGCTTTAAAACATCTTGTTTAGTCCGATTAAGCCCGTGGAAAGCAGACAAATAAAATGGTGGCAACTCCCCGCAGCACAAGAGTGAGAAGAGGCAGCAAAGGCCATGGAGAGCACTGAGCCATGGGCTGAGCATCCTGAGCAGCTGGGATCCCGCAGCCTCCCAGCTCCCGGCGCTCCACGGACTCACGTCACTGCTCGCCTGGCAAATTCCATCAGCAGCATCACCGGGCCAGATCTGGGCAACTTCATGGAGCTTAAGCAAGCCTGGCTCATGCAAAGGACGCTGCCAAAGCCTGTTGTACCTCCAGACCAATCCAGGGAAACAGCAGTGCCAACATCCTTTGGGTCCAAAGGAGCTCAACAGCAAATGATGATTTTCACAGTGCCATGGCTGGTCTGGCTCTTTGTAAGCAAGTAAGAGCGACAGATCCTGTGTCCCATGGCTTACAATTTTATAAAATACACATGGGACCATGAGGAGAATAGATGTAAGTTGTCACAGATGTGGTATTTCAATTAGCAGCAAATACTCATTAAAAAATCAGAATAACTAAAGCTAATAGGGAATGTAACTCCACCTTCCAGTGAACAGAAGGGTAACTGGTAATTATAACTATGTGCTCACATAATTTCAGGGTTTTTGCTTGTTTTCCTCTAACACAATCCCCCTTCATTCAGTCTCAAGGCTGGAGGCACAGAGAGGTAGAATTTTAATTCTTCTGGCCATTTATATACATGTGGCATTTCTTGACCTTTAAGTATTTGATTTTGAAACCTATTTGACTTTTTGACGTAGGTGTTTTTGTGGGTTTTGTTGGGGAATGCCAAAAATTTTCTGCATGTAAGGCAAAAGAAATCAATAAGAGCAACTGTATGAGTGTTCTTCTGTTTGTACCCAGAGGGGCCTCCCTCTACGTCTGTGACACCAGTTAAAGTTTCTCAGTAGCACAAGCTTCTTATTCAGCTTTGTTTTGACAAAGAAAGATAAACCACTGTTTTGCTTTGCCCTTCCCCCACCATTTACTAATTAGTTTTATTTAGTTTGCTATTCCCTGCTCCTTGCAGGGGAAAAAAACCCATACTTAAAAAAAATAATTATTTTAAACCGCATTAAGTTGTTGACTATGTAGGTTCTTAAAAGAATTTAAAATAGAACATAATTATAAATCACTGAGAAAATGAGCTCGTCCTACACAGGCAAGGACATTTAATTGTGTCCTTGTATGACTGGAATCACTGTAAACAACTAATATTCCTATTTGCAGAGACAGAAATAACAAGCTCATTCAGCTGTACAGAAAGGGAGACATAAAAGGAAACCAAAGGCCAAACCAGAATAAGCCACTGGAAAGTTTTATGTCAACAAAACTGGATTTAAATTAAGTAACATCAATTTGCTATTTTGACTGTAAATGAATCAGAACATTAAAACATGTTTTAAAGGGAACATTTTTGATGAAACATCTATGACTGGTTCCTACACCAAAGGGATAGGAAAGTTACTACTTATTTCTGTGTAGGATCAAAGCCCAACTGCAAAGTTACTTCTCTGGCTTTGGGACTGCTTTGTAGATCTACATTTTGAAAATGAGAAGAGCAGCAGAACTGCAAGGAAAACACTGAATAAATGACTTATCAGTTGCACACAAAGGAAAACACAGCCCTGATGACATAATTAAGAAGTTGCATCACAGCACATACGCATGAAGGACTAAAATTTAAATTACACGGACAATTTCCATTCTTATGCTTTCTAATTTTCTGACTGCTTGACTTTGCAACTTAAATCTCTTTTATGATTGTTGTTTCTGACACTGATTTGCAGAAATGGGAGCAGATTTTAACGTTTGTTATTCTGCCTTACTTGGTGGCAAGGTTTAGAAAAACGCACAAAACAAAACCAAAACCCCCAAGTTCAAACCAAAGATGTGCATTTCTAAGCTATTTGAAATAATGGGAGAGGAGTCAATAGTCACTTTGCTTTAAAATCAAGAGAAACACAGCAGAGCAGTTCTCCAGTAAGAGGAAATAAGGAAATAAACCACACATTCAACAACTACAAGATGCCCTTTCCCAATACAAACAGAATCCATTTACCCAGTAATTTTACAACGGTGATAACAAATTAAAATTGTGGGCAGACAGTGGAGAACCAAATAGATACACAACCCATAGCAAGGATGAGCCAAATTAAAGGGAACTTCTTACACTGTCAAATTTTGAGTAATTAGTACTTCCATTAGAGGCACACTTCCAGCTTTAAGCAATTCTAAGTAATTAATGTTCCTTTATTTTGCCTGGAAGTCCTGACTTCAGCATTCTCTTAGGACATGCATTCTGCTAGCCAGAGCTACACAATGCAGATTAACTTGACTAGAAGGTGATTAGCACAGGCAGATGAAGATGTAATTTGTCATTCTGTACCCACTGCTACTTCCAGCCTGGGATGCAATTTTATGTAACACAGCAGACTGATTCAAACAGAGGCAAAGACACGATTTTGTCCTATCTGTACCCAGATGATTGTCTAAGATACCAGCAATGTTGAGATTTGAAAATTGGACATGACCAAACGACAAAATGTGAATGAAGTGCCAGATTACATCTTCCCACACAGCTCCAACCAGCTACAGGAATTCAGTAACTGACTGCACACTTAATAATTTAAGATAAATAATTTTAAATGCATGATGGAGGAGGTTTTTCTATACTTACTCATCACATAATGTAAATTTAGGGATGAAAATGCCAAGCTGAGCAGGAAGCAGAGGCTGGTGTGGTGGATAGTACATGGACAAGGCAAGATTTGCTTGCCAGAGGCACTACAGCATTTGCACAGTCTGTGGATAAGCTGTCTGGGTCCTCACAATCTTTTCTTTACAATGGGCCTAGCAATACAGATCCCCCAAAAATGTGGGTTCTTGCATTTCCTGCCTGTTTTGAAGATGACTTGTTTGCCCACCAGCTGAAGATTCTTGAAGAAAAGGTGTGAAGTAAAATAAATGAAATGGAATTAAAGTGCCCTTTTCTATTTGTACTACAGCATCAAGTATTAGACAACTCTTAGAATATTTCATATTGAGCTTTGACATGCGAGACACAACCCCACCAAGCAGCAGTTTTACAAATCTTTTACCCAGTTTCAAGACCCCTCTGACCCTTGGACAGTACCCACACCAAGAAGCACGTGGCAGAAAGCACCATGCCTTGCTTTCTCTGCCAAACACAACCACAGCAGCAATTACCTTCAACTGTAGCTTCTGGATTTTCTGAAACTGCAAGAAGCAGAACCCCAAGACCATGATCTTCACCCAGCAATTGGTGGGACTGAAGGGAAAGCTGGAATTGCAGCTGAGGAAGAGGAGAGACAAGCAGGACCTACTCCCAGAGGTCTATTACTGTGCTGGTGAGAGCCTCTCAGTGTTCTTCTCCAAATACTACTGTCCACATGGACTCCAGATTGACAGGCCTTGTGCTTTTAATATCAATTGATATAAAATTAACTATGACATTCTTGATCTACAAAGCTTCTTTTCTTACAGATTTGTCAGCATTTACACACTGTCAGAACTAAGATCCAAGAAAGGCATATCTCACCAAATATGTCAAAATCATAGAAGGTTCCCACATTTTTGCCCAGACCTTACCTTTATCACCTTCTTTACAATTCTCTTCCAAAGTG
This sequence comes from Corvus cornix cornix, assembly GCF_000738735.6. NCBI lineage: Eukaryota > Metazoa > Chordata > Aves > Passeriformes > Corvidae > Corvus > Corvus cornix. Next base: position 3,715,626 of record NC_046344.1, read on the forward strand.
CACTTGCAATGTGCTTGTGCTTTTGAGCTACAAGGTGTCTCAAGTGCACAACGAGGACCCAGATTTTTGTGTGACAGAGAAATCAAAAGCGGTGACATTCAAATATCTTGAGGGAGAACAAAAATTCTTCTCTGACATCTAACATGCAATGATAAACTCACAAAAAGCCACTTTGCAAACTTCATCCCTGAGAAATTCCTATTTTCCCTCATGAAAAGAAAAAAGTATCAGCTTCTGCTTGGAGTGACAGCAGGTTTTCCCAGCTGCATATTCTCCCGTGTAAAATATATGACCCAATGATCTTTACGAGTTCACTAAATGTCAGGATCACTTCTTTTTATTACAGATCCTTTACACCAGGTTTCTCACTGCAAGATCAATGCTATACGGCTCAGAAAGGCTTTGACTGTGCCCCGAGGCACTGTCAACAGCTCAGTGAAGAACCTGGACACTGCTGCTCAATTCTGCCCATTCTTGTGCCAAACTCCATCCCAATTATTCTTTTAGAGCAGGGCATGCTGGTTTTTAGTCTTTTTTTGGCTGAAAACATCCTCCTCAGCAAGTCAAAAAGCATAAGTTATTTGTTATTAGTAATATATTTCATACTTTTTTGTGATTTGTACTAAGCCATGACTAGGAAGACTGTCAAATCCACTCAAATGCTTCTTATTGAAAAATCAGGCCTGCATATCCATAGATCCTCCCCTCCTTCACCCACCCAAATTAAAGCTGTAATTCCCAAAGACAGACACTCTTCTGAAACACCACACATTTCATATAGTTGTTATTAATAAAGTATGAACAATGTTTGCAGAAATATTAAAGAATCAGGTCAAGAACTCTGTCTGAATACCAGTGTTATTAAATAAGCCAATCATCCAACTTTTCAGTAGTTAATGTCCTTGGTTTTTACTTGAAAGCCTCATTTTCAGCACGTTCATAAGAGACAAATGTCCCATGCCAAAAGGAATGAACCTGAATTAACTCTTTTGGATGCCAAGTGCAGGAGGAAGAGGAAAATGCAATATTGGCAGGCTGGATAGAGCACAGTGCTTCTGATCATAGGGCAAGTTTAGATACAGTCTGATGATTACAGCACATACAGTCAAGGATTTGATCTGTTCCCATCTGTGCATTATCTGAGTATCTAAACAATTGCCCTAATGCATTTGAAAACTTTAAAATATAAAAAGAAAACTAACAAAGCTGATGGTATCTCCAGATCACTGTGTGAAGTACTAATAAGCAACTGTGTTATACAACCCGTGTTCAACAGACTGAAAATGATCTTTCCCAAATCCAAATGACATCCTTCTGAAGCTGAAAGTGAGAGATTACAGCTGGCTGAGCACACACTGTACTGTACATTCATTTTAAAAGCTGCCATTGTAAAAGACTCTCCAGGCTTGATGTTGGGTTTCTTTGCTCTTCTTATTAAGAGCTGCAAAGTTCCTCATATTTAGCAGTAATTACAGGGGGAGATGGAGAAAAACTAATGAGACAGAGAGAGGTTTCTTTTTTTAAAGAGGTGCAGTAAGATTAATAGCAAGACTATGGGCTATATATGTTATTTTTATTTCATCACCTCCAAACACGATAAATATTTTCAATTGGAAAAAATTATGAGTATAAAATTTAGTATTATCTTTACAAATCCTTTACAGCCTCTGTATGTGACATCCTCTCCTTCCCTCCACCAGACAACAATTATGACACAAGAATACTCTCAGGACAGCAGTTGCAGAACTTGTCTGATGCGCTCGCACTTCTCCAGCAGGTCTGGGTCTTCTCCATCAGAACCATCAAATTCCTTCATAAAAGCTTCTGCTTTCTGCACAGTTTTGTCTCGTGCATTGCCCTGAAGCCCTTGCAGATAATCCAGTAAAATGGTGAAATACTTGTCTGGAACCTTAAAAGAAAAAACAAAAGGAAGGAAAACCAGCTTTATTTTCTCCCCTCTCAATACTTATTTACAATCACATCACAGCAACACCTGAAAGACAACTAGGAAAACGGCATGGGCTTTGGTGTTTGCCAAAGTCCAACTCCAAGTGGAAATCCAAGTGGAAATGTTTCCTGCCAAGGTTCAAGCTGCCAGGAGGGAAGGACCCTGGTGAGAGGACTGTCATGTGCTTGGATGGGCAAAGCATCTGAGAGGAAATGCTCAGCAGATGTGGAAATGCTCATCAGCAAACGCAAACACTGCCTGACAGGGAGCCCAAGGCCCTGAGGGTTGGTGGAAAAAAAACCCAAAACACATTAGCCAAATCCTCCTTTTGGAAACACAGATGCAAATCTTACTAAAATCAGTGAGAATTGCATGCAAATGTCTGAAGAAAGAATTTTGCTGGAATTCCCCTTGCCCTTACCCAAAATTGTTTGCTGAGATACCACCCACCATTGCACACTTTGACAGAATGCTTATACAAAGGAATAGAACTTAATTTGAAAAGCAAACTGAAATTAAGACATATGGAAATAATTTTTAAATCATGCTGACTAAAACTGATAGGCTCTACTACCGTGTCCAACATTAAAAGCACTTTAGTCATCTACAATTGCCTTACCCCTGTTTCACTCCCTTTCTAATTAACTAGTCAGAGATTTAAGTTTTAGCTTATCTTGTACAACATACAATTTAAATGATCATTATATTAATCTTGACAATAACTTAGCAAAGACTTTGGAATGATTTATTCAGTACTTCATACTGAAGTGCTTTCAAAAGTAATAGGTGAGCAAACCTACGCTGATCTTAACTTCGTGTTGTGTATCTGTGGAACAGGCTCCAGCCAATAACAGGATATTTTTTGCTGTGAATCATGAGATGTTAAGATGATCTCATCCTGCAAATATGTTTCTCCATGTTTAACTTTACACATATAACTTGACATGAGTCAAGTTAAACACATACGTAAGTATTTAAAGGATTCGAGACTAATTATTCGAGGGCGGTTTCAATTCTGCAAAGTACCAACATTTCAGAGAAGACAGAGCTTCAACAGACACTTAATTTACAACTTACTTCTCCAGGGACATTTGGCAGCAGAACTTTGATCACTAAAAACTTCTATCACTCCAAAAGAAGAGGAAGAAAGAATATTCCAACACTGCCTTCATCAATCAGGGGTATTACAAAGTAATAAATCAAAACTAAAGTCTGTGTTCAGCTTCCAAACTTGTACACTATGGAAAACCTTCTAATTCTTCACACAAACACTCTTGCATTAAAGAAACAATACAGTTACAAAAGAAATATTAATTTTACAATGATTAACACTGAAATGGACGATATATGAAGCGTTGCTATACTATACAAATCAAACACAGTGAAAGATATCTGTATTTTTGGAAGTTTTCGCTCACAGTAAGCTGGTACTAATAACAGATGAACCCATTTAGACACAAACAATTCCAGTGTGACAGCGCTCCTTTAATACACATACTCAGTACTAAGCTTTTAAAGCTCAGCAACATTTCCATGTTTCAAACCTTGGCCAAGTTATCTCTGTAATTTACAACTCTTGTTCTCAGACCTCATGGCACAGACATACCTGTGGAACTACAGTTATTATTATATCATTTAAGCAAAATGCTTGAGGGGGCAATTGAAAGCCTGCTCTAAATTTAGAAATACTAAGTGTGCAGACTTAACATGTGGCTGCCTGAAGCCTAGAAAACATTTAGCATTTGGCCCTGAGGGTGCTCAAGTGTTCAAAAGGTCTGATTTTTTCCTTTAACATAACACAGCTCTGAGGTTTATTTCATCAGGAGCTCAGAACACAGCACCCCGTGGGCAAGGTAAGGTAAGATCGTATTTCCTCCTGGCTTACACAGACAGTAGAGCCACAGCAAGGACTGGAACACACAAAGTACCAGCAAAGAAAGTTAATGAAATCCAAATTCTAGTTCCTCAAATACAGTAGTACAAAAGCAGTCATTTCAGGGGTCTTGGCGAGGTTTTTCAAGGAGGAACACAATCCTTGCTCCAAGGTCAGTTCAAGGCTGGTTTGAAATTGGAGATCAAGATCTCCCACCACAGCATTGGCAGTTGAAGCAAGGCTTATGGGATTTTGTTATTATTCTTTTGTTAAACTGTTTTGACCATTTTCTTGTGTCTTCTTCTCTCTCACACACCAAATCTTGCCTCTGTCCTAACTTCCTAATATGCACTAGAGCTGATTAATATGGAAATAACCCCAAGTGAAATAAATACGGAAATAACCCCAAGTGAAATAATTCCTGTCTTAGGGAAAAAGCAGGAAACATTACAAAAGAGTACCAGGAAAAGAACAGTTATCACTTTTAAATTATCCTGTGCAACTCTGAAGTGTTCAGACCTGGAGACCTGCAGACACCCACATATTTTGCAAAGCAAACACAGACACCAGCCCAGAGCAGCTCAGCTCGTTGCCTCCAGGCTGCATTTTGGGCCACCTTCTGCAGAAGCTTCAGACAGCCCTCCAGGCCCTGAAGTCCAGAAGCTGAAGACTGTTCTACTAACGTCCTAAAAATGCTGTGCCAGATGATAAAGACCAACAAATGACCTAGTGCTTATTTTATTCTGGGTGCTGGAGAAGTTTACACACCATAGGTACACAGGCCTGGCTGGGAAGCTGTCAGCCAACCACCAGATGGATTTTAAAGGAGCTTAAAAAACCATTCATCCAGCAAACAATTTCAAAATCTCAACTTATTTCTTAGAGAAAGAGGCCTATCAGTACAGGAAACTCAATTCAGGCCTTTGCATGGCTCTTCAGTAGGCATCCAAGTGACACCGTGAGATCAAAGATGTGGCTTAGGAAGGAAAGAAACTTATGTCTCCTTTTGTACTTTAGTCATGCTTGGATTACCAGCAGATTTTATTCTGTAATGGACAGGAAGCTGAATTTGGGTATAAAAAAATATTCAAAAGAAGCTGGGTGTGCCCTCCCTATGGTCCTGATGAAGAAAGAGACTTCATCATACGCTTAATTATAAGCACTTGGCAGTTGTACTAACTTCACTGAATCTGGATGCAGATGTTAATCATTCTCTGAAGCTCATATTCAATGCTTCTCTGATTATTAAACTACAAAATATGTGAATTTAAATTAACCAGAGCACTTCCATCAGAATTTAAAATAAAAGGAAATTTCATTTCAATGTTGAGAAATAAGGAGATAATCTGTGTTTTGATACATAAAACAAATGCTACTTACAGTTCATTGTGTCCCAGTGTATTTCAACACAAACCCCAAAGTAAACAGGTAAAAGAAGCAAAATCATCCCTCTGCCTGCCAAACAATTTCTAGGTAGCTTTGAAGAGCATACACTGATTTTGAGAGGTTGATAAAGACTTTTAAAGGAGAAACTTAAAAAACAGAAGACAGAGCAAACAACGCAGAAACCAAAATCAAATTTGTACTCTGCAACTCATCTTTTTAAAGTATTTACACCATGTGAACATTTTTGCCTTCATGAAACTCTGCTGTTAATTATCTGGCTGTCTAAAAAGGTAACACCCAGAGTCAGGTGATTGGCTTAAGAGCTGCTGACTAATTTGAGTCAGGAAGATTGGTATGAGTAAATGTTCAAGTGCACACAAAAAAATCAGCAAAACCTAACTGAATATCAACAAAATGAACCAATAAGTGAGGCACTGTGCAAATGGGCAGATGTTTGTTCTATTGCACAACAAAATGAATGACCTGAAATCCTCATTTGATACCATGACGGTCAGACACTTATTGGAAATTCAATTTATGTTGTTTCTTAAGTTATGAAATGAATGGATTTCTGTATGGATGCAAGCCTGGCTTCTGGTTATACTTTATGCTCTTCACAATCAACATCGGGTTTCACTTATATTTAAATGAGAGAGCTATTTTAACATCTTGGCAATATGGATGTACATCTTCTGTGGAGCCAGAGATATCTGAAACAATATGAGAGCTGCGGTTTGCAGTATTGGGTTCCACATTAGGAAATTCAAATTAAGGATATGACTCAAATTCTCAGCAAACTCCAGATTTAAATAAAACATGAATCTGCTCTCTTTATGCTTGATATCCATCAAGTATAAAAATCTAGCATACACAGGACAATGAACACCAACAAAATAAAAAGATCAATGATAAGCAATTAAAATGCTTCAGCATCTTGGTTAAAAACAAACTAATTTGTAAATTATTAAAAAATTATGAGACAAGTGCATGGCTAGTACTAGGAAGTTTTGGTTAATAAAGAATAGCTATAACTAATGAATAAGACTATGTCATGTTTGTTCTGAGAAAAAGCAGCATGAATACAAACCTTGTCTTTATCATACATGTGCAGGAGAAGCCACGTCTGTCTTGTCTTTTGAAACTTCCATTCTTCTGGGTTTTTAGACCAGCTGTAGAAAATAAGGAAAAAAAATTGCTTAAACTGTGATATCAAACCATTCTTTATTTAGAAAATATTCCCTACAATTCTTCCAAGTGACTCTTTGTATGCATGACACGGAGTTTCATGGCACTGTGGGACACAGATACTGGCACATGTTTTGTACAAGGCCACCTGGCTTCTGTGCCAAAAAATCATAGGAAGATATCATAGCCAAGAAGGTTATAAATTTTCCTCAGAAAGCAGTGATTCCTTGAAGTTAAATATCAAGTCCCACTCCCCAGCTTTGGCCCATCCTTTATGAGAGGTCATTGCCCTCGTTTGACCAGGACAACTGAGCACCCCAAATCTTTACCCCTGCTGCAGGGCTCAGTATCTGGGGAGGTGGAGGGGACAGGAATCAAGTTTGGGCTTCAGAAAGTTGGTATTTCACATTTATCAGAAATTTATATGAAATTAAGCAGCCTCTGAGAGACTTGTGCTACAATGGTCACCTCAGCAATGGCTGCAGCCCATCACAGATGGCTCTTCTAGAGCAGACAAAATTCATCCTTCAGGAGCAAATGTTTTAAGGCTTGGGCTTGTCTAAATGTGTGACTTAAATGCTTATATTTATAGGCTGGAAAAATGGGGGGGTTATGTCTTTCATGAGGAATACTTGAATACTGTTAAAAGTGAGAGGCTAAACAAATTATTAACATCTGCAAATGTTTTTTGGCTGTTCAGCAAACACATTTTCAATATGCAAAATTTTAGCTGGGTTAAAATAGCACATTTATGTGCATCTTGAACATGTTTTTAAAGCTGGTATATTCTGGTTTAGATGAAGAAAGAGGCATTTATTTCTATAAAAAAATGAGCAAACCAGTAAATCTCGCTATAAAATGAAGACTACTTTTTAAAATTATGTGCTTGAAAATATGTATTGTAACACATACAAAATCTGACAGTATGCTAAAGTATCACTTGAAAAGAAAGAAAAAAAATATAAGGAAAAAAACCAGAAACTTTCACATTTATTTGATTTTTCTCTAAAGAAAAGTAGGTCTCCAGAGGGTAGCATGCAAGATGCCATTAATGTTCCAGCTTGTTTTACACAGCAATAGAGAGCACAGAGATCAGTTGAAAAGCCAGCTGGGTAGGAGAATTAGTATTGTTTAAACACTGTCAAGTCTAATAAAGCAAAAGAGTCCTCATCTCTGGTGAATGCTGCACCAGCAAATACATTGTTCAGCCAATTCAATGAAAGAGAAAAAAATGAGACAACAAATTTGTACAGAAAGGTTTCATGGAAGCCTCTGAAGAAAATCTAAAGAAAAAGATTATTGTCTTGATGTTCAAATTCAAGATAAAGAACCACAGCTTATCATTAGTTAAACATAATAAAATAGCTTATAACCAAAATATAAGGTAGAAATCAGACAATTAACAGTAAACCAGGAAGGACAGACAAAACATGAAAAACCACAATATATCATCCTTTACGTGCTCAAGTTAAACCTACAGATGAGCTGATTTAGAGGCTTCTTTTGGAACACTGTCAATAAATAGGCAGAAGTTTGCAAAACCAATATTGCACAAAAGCAGAAGGCCAAAAAGCTGACTGAAAATGTTACAGAATTAAATAAAAAACTACTATTATGGTGAAACCATCCCTTCTCCCACTGCCACCCAGCTAGAAACCACAGTACTTGCAAAGCAAAATCACACAACCCTTGGTGTCACTTGTCTTTGCAGCAAAGTGCCCAACTGGACAACAAATGGCACCTCCTGAAGTGAGAGGAGCCAACAGAGAATGAGGTAAAAAAGGCTTTTCCTGTGGGTGCAGTTCGTGGGGTCAACAACCACCTGCTCATCTGTACCAGGCAAACACAGCAACTCCTAACTGAGCAACTGGGACTTCTGCCACCAGTCCTTCACAAGAAACAAAATAAAGCAATGACAGGACTTGCTGATTTTTTTAGCGTGTTCTTTCATGAGGTTCATCCTCAAGAAGAAGGAGGTAAGTTTAAAATTCTTTTCTACATGAATAAAGCCTGGAAACAGTTCACATTACAGTCTTTGCAAGGTGACAAGAACAAGCTGAGTGACAGATCTGTGACTGCATCCCAGGAAAACAGGCCCTCTGCTAATGGAAACCTTTAAAATATGTCTATTTCTCTAAACCATTCTATGTATTTCAACCTTTGTGATGATATCCATTGGTCAGACACACCACAGAGTACTCTGAATCTTCTGCTCTCTGCTAATTTTATGTTTCTATCACAGTATCACCTGAGTACTGTTGGCATTAAAACTTGAAAAATACAGCCTGATTTCATTTAATCTCCTATAAAACTATAGGATGTTAAAATATCTTTATTACCTAGTTTATAAACAACTGAGACCAACAAATGAGTGCACTATAAGGTTAATTGCTCTTATTAACCTATTACCAAAACCATATGCTCTCTTCTACGTGTTAAGGCAAGTGATTGTACTCCTGCATCCAAGACTCCATATGGACTTCCACTCCTGTGAATTCTCTTGTAGAAACAAACAAAAGCTTTAGTATGTCTTCCTGGAAGGTTCTGCTCTGTATACACCACAATAATTCACATAAACAACAAATACTTTACCATAATCAACTGCAGAAAGTACATTTGTGTCCATTAGGGCACCAGAGCCTCACAAGCCATTTCTTTCATTTTGTGACCTGTCCTATTAGAATCAAACACTAAATTATTACAACAAGAAAAACCAGTATTTTCCTTAATAGCTATAGGTGTACTTGTATTTTCAGAAAATACTCCTAAGTTTTTAACTGGTACGCCAACCACGGCTGTATCAACAACTCCTGTTTCTTCCTCTTCAGAAAAATGGTCCTTCTCTTGACCCGAATTCCTATCAAACTGTGGGCAAAACACTCCTGATAATGGGTGCACAATCTTTAATGCAGATACCATGACAGTTGCTCCCCCAAACAGTTATTAAAATAAAACTTTTCCACTGATTCCTCTGATTATGACAGCTTTTTCCTACTCCTGTGACAGCTTTAAAATCTATGGAAAGTATCGCTCCATGACAAAGTGAGAGCAGTATCTCTTTTTATCAGGATGACATCATTTGTACATTTTTAGAAATGCTCAACTTTTAAACTAGAGAAGTTCAACCCTTGCAACACACGAGAGGTCTCATTTTGCTGTTTACATGCAGATAAGCTTCCTTGACATATTACAGCAGGAGAAAAGGCTTTTCCTTTGACTGATCAAATATACAGCGCAAGACCAACTACGTTACAGTTAAACCCCCTGTTTTTACAGACAATCACAACCTCTTTCGCAGTTTGAATTCACTTGGTAGCTTCTAGAATTATCTGTGTCAGGATCTAATACAAACTATGGAATTGGATGAAAAATATACATGTGTAAAACATGTATTTTTCCAGTGTGCCTCGGGCTAATTTTCAATCCATTGTACAAACGCTAATCGCCTTCTTTAAACAGCTAATGTTTGAATCTTTCTCATGAGCTCCCGCTCATTGAAAAAACACACTGGTTGACTTTAGTTAAAGAGAACTTAAATGTTTGTGCAAATGATCATCCTAAATGGCTTTGAAATTGAATAGACGGAGGAAATGAATCAAATAAATCAAGCAGCTTAGGAAATTTTACATTTGGGCTTTTGTTTTTTAGCAGGAGAGTCTTATGTAGAAAAGCTGCCCAAGATTCTCACTAGTCTATCTCATAAATGACTTTTAGTGTCTACAGGCATCTCCCATAAATCTATTCCCAAAACACAGAAATTGAGGCAGTGTAAGTAGGCAAGCAGAAGGCAACAGGTGGTGTGCAGGGCAGAGCTCTCGCTGGGATGTCCAGGGAGAAGGAGATGGGGAAGGGAAAGCAGGAAAATTGGTTCCAGAGACACAGTATGAGAAAAACATTATTGTTTTAAATTGGATTCAGGAAGTCAACACAATGCATCTGCTGAGACTACTGGCCAGGACAAAGCTCTCCAGAGCTGTCACAACTGGCAAATAATCACTGAGTGCAGAAAAGCTCTGTGCTGAGAACCAACCCTTTTACTGATTCAACCTGAAAAAATTATCATTGGGTAGGAGACAAGTTTCAAGAAAACAGAAAGACTGACAGGGATGTGACTGCTGACACCTTCCAGAGCACACGAGAGCACTGCCGCTTGCCAGATGCAAGGACACGTAGCCTCACATACATCCACTGCTCCAGGTGAGTGCCCCTGGCAGAGCAGCCCACCCTGGATACACCTTTCAGCCTGGCTATCTATCCAAGGAAAAGCAGATTGTCACCAAATTGGGATTTCACCAGCATACAGCCCGGGTTTAGCATCAGGGAATTAACTTGAAAGGTTTCTCCAGCCCTGAGGACCAGCTCAGAGCACAGCCTCCTGCTGCTCTCCTGTGATTTATCCCATGCCTGACATTCCCAAGTTTCCCTCAAAGGAGAGACAAAGCCATGGGTCTGGCCCATTACACCAAAGTCAGGGCTTAAACTGAAAAGATCTATGGAAAACGTTAAAAGCAGCATTCTACACTACACAAAAATGGTCCCGTTCTTCCCCCCTCATTCATCTGGGTTCTTTTCTGTTCTGATACACCAGTTATTCACCAGCCTGCAACCTGTCCTTAAGGATCACCTGTGTTCTTCTACAAACCCCCCAAGGAAGGCTGAACAGGAGTTATGGCACACGATTAAGGCTTGCAGGAATCAGGTTAGGTGCATTATTCCCCAAACTCTCTGCAAACAGCATCATTTCTGAGCTCACTGCCCTACCTGTAAAATGTGGATAACAGGTGTTTCCTCAATAAAGAACAACCATACTCCAAAAAATTCCCTTAAAGATATTTAAAGCCTTGCTGAAACACTTGGCACTCAAGGGATCTGCTGGAATATTTCACAGTGCAGTGCATACAAGAGCAGCCCCTTTAAAACCCCATGCCCTGGTGTTTAAGGCAACTCACTGCCCTTATAAGGCCCGAATTTGGAAACTCTGAATGCTGTTATCAGGTCAGTCCAGAGGTGAGCCCAATGCACATATGGCCAACGGGTGAGCAGGGAACACTGCACCTCAAAGAGGCTCCCTGGAACCCCTGCAAGCAGCATGGAGGGAGCAAAAATTTGGCATAAGCTCGTTCTTGTGGGAGAAGAGGCACTTTGTGGATGAAGGTTTTATATAGATATATAAAAAATATATGGATATGCATGGAAGCTTAACATATGCCCCAACAGTGCATAGAGTGAAGCAGGAATAATAATTTTTCCTCCAGTTATAACACATACAATTATTTAAAGGGAAATGTAAAAGTATTTATTTTTATTGGGGGTACTCAGAGTTTCTTCTATTTCTCTAAGGGGCATTTAAAAGGGATTTACTTTTACAAAGATGTTTTTTGAAGGTCTGGTTTTCCACACAAAACTGCATGCCCAGAAAGCTGCCTCATGGTGAACTTCATCGCTCAGTCCAATGTAAGAAGAAATGTCAGTTCAGGTGCATGTGATGCTGATTGTCCTCATTTGGAAAGAATAGGCAAAATTTAAATTCTGAATAGATTTTCAGAGACTAGACTGGAACAGCTGTAGTTAAAATCCTGGAAGCATAGATCTGTGGCAAGACCCAATATTAGGCATAAGAGACAACTGTAGCCTTTAACCGTGTTTTTCTCATGTTATGGATGAGTCTGTTTATTTCCCAGCTCCTGGAGAAAGTTAATATATTTATGCTGATATTCTCAAATCCAGTTTGGAATCTAACTAAATTGTGACTCAGATAAAGGTTTTCCTTATTTTCCTGGAAGAGAGAAAAGACACTAATGGAGCTCGTTTGCCAAAAGAAAACTTTCTAAAATTGTCAACAGATTTTAGAATCGGTGCCACATTTTTGGTTGAAAATCCTGGCACCATTTTTCAATCTGTGGTTTAAAAACATTTTTTAATATATTCTTCCATCTGGTTTAGACACAGTATAATAACTATAGACTTGTGAAAAGGCAAGAGGAGGAAGCTTTTTTTTTTTCAATTTAGGAATCACACATGCAGGAAAAAAATAAATGTGCTTTTAAGTGTCCCATTTTCATCCTGATGTCCAGCATTAGGACAGATTGTATCTGTACAGCAAAGAGGTCACAGGATTTTCTTAGAAAGTATTTATAAAGTGAAAGGAAGGGGCCTTTGTGCCATAAAGCCAAGCTTTGATTAAATCTACATAAAATGTTTATCACAGCTTATCTTTTATTCTACGTACTTTTATCACTTGCCATTATTTGTAACGTTTTATATTATGTTTGCATCCTGCAGCTTCAGCCAAGCTAGAAATCCTCTTCCTCCCCCACCACAGGCTCTGTTCAAACACAACATGAGACGTTCCCTTGAAGAGCTTCAAGTGTAAACAGATGAGACAGATGACTGGTGGGAAGAAAAGTTGACCCAGAAAATTGTACCAATGCCTCAAAACCATGCAGCAGGTCGTGAGCAGAGCTCCTATCTCTTACACCTGGAACAATACACGTGGGGTGCCTCCCTGTGATTCAGCTTCTCATAGACACCAACCCACCTGCAAATGCCAACAGCATTCCACTGGGGAAAAAAACCTTTATAACTTCTTTAAAAATTATTGTCCTGATACAGTTATTTACTTGCTGATATCTGCATTAGCCCACCTGCAGCAAAACTGCATTTTGATTTGAAAATATATATATATATATATATATATAGCAGTAATAACATGCTGAGAACTTGCTGTTGTTTTCAGTAATAACAAAAAGGTCAGGCTTGAAAGCCCATAGCTACTATTACTGTATTTCTAAGCTAAATGTGCTTTTTATTTTACATACATTCATAAAAAGAACACAAAGCAGGAGTTGAACTATCACCGAAGAAGAATAAAAAATAGAATTTGAGCCCTTCACAGCCCTGCAAGGAATATACAACCAAGTGCTATCCCAAAGTCCCATCTCCTCTCCAGATGTCCATCTTTTCTTGCACTTAATTCTGGTCACACTGATGCCTGAACCAGAAATAAGGGAAAGGGAAAATGAAAACAACTGTTATGCCTCCCTCCCATGAAGAACATCCTGGGGGGTACGAGGAGATAAAGAGGGCCTCACACTCTGTATGAAAAGCATGTAAGGAGCCAGCTGCACGTAAAATCCTTTCCAAAAGTTGGCAAAAGTCCATTTATATAAATGCTTTCTGAAGATCAGATGGGGGATATGCTACCCTCATGCTACCCAGAAAAAACAAATATGGTCAATTCTCTTCTCCCTTACTGTTACACCAAAAAATCTCTGACTGTGGTACAGAACACTCCTGCAAGGGCACAGATTCAAGCTGAGTAGCTCATTTTCATTGCTTTTAAAATTTTAAATCAGCTTCTAAAACTTTAAAGGTTCATACAAACAACAAAATAAAACAAAAAAGCACACCAGCACCAAAAAAACCCACAAAAAACCCCCCCCAAAAAAACCCCCAACAACAAAAAGAACAAAACAAAAAAAAAACACCCCAAAACCCCAATAAAAAAACAACAACAACAAAAAAACTCCAAACAACAAACCACCCAAACTTTTGGGTTTTATTAATAAAACACAAGAAGTGTATGAAAGTGTCATGGTTTTCCATATAGCGATGCTAAAAAAAAAAAAAAAGCTGGAAGAGAAACAAACTTCATGTGAAACTTTATCTGTGAAAGTTTTTGAGGAGGGATGAAGAAATGGCCACTTGGAGGAGGATTTGGATACTGAAGATGTTGGCTGATTGATTTTGCTTTGAACCAGCCAGGACACCCAAGAACCAATTTATTGCTCGTTACACTGAGTACAGGTTTGTGCTCCTCAGCTCTGCACGGGCTGTTTCAGGCTGCCCTGAGGCTGCAAAGTGATGCTGGCACCCTGGGAAGGTGCCTGATCCAGCTGGGGCACTGATCAGCAGCACTGCTGAAAATGGGCTGTCTTTTTGTACCCAGATGTCTTCGATTTGTCAGGCTGGGTGTTCCTGAAGGCCTAAGGGATTTCCACAGCCAACAACTGCTCTTCTGCAGTTCCAAAGTCCAGAGCAGGATTTCACTGTACCAAGAAAAGCAGTGCTCTCATTCTGCTAAGGAGATGCCAAATGCTGAGCTGCCCTACATCCCAGAACCAGGCACGCTCTTCCTTTCTGGCTCAGCATCCAGCAGATCTAGTCCCAGCTGCAGGGAGCCCAGCTGGCCTTCTCTCCTCCCCACAAGATTCAAATCTTGTTCTGCACGTTTCCCAATAGGGTTTCCCCACCTCCTTGAGGAACAGGAGCTGCTTAGAGGGTGGATCATGGTCTCAGTGAACCTGAGGGGTGAAACCCAGCCCAGCTGTCTGGAGGATGGCCAGGCAGCAGCATCTGTGAAGAGACACCACCAGTGTTCCTCTCTTTGCCTGACAACCCTGACAAAGAACTGGCCTCAAATCAATCCCATCCCTTGTGGTGTCCAAGGATTCCCTCATGCACCCTCCAGGAAACGGGAAATCCCTCCCTCAGATGGAAGCTGAACCTTGAGCCTGTGTTGCAGGACTGGCCTTGTAACTCCTCTACAGAGCTGGCCTGTTCTGGTGGCCATGTCCTGCAGGTATACAGCTGCCAAACTGCCAAATATTGGACTGTCAAATTCCTACTGAGCCCCTTTACCAAAGTGAGCTCTCTTAGGACAGTACTGAAGAACTGCTATTTATTAATTTGGATACCAGCCCTTGATGCACTGTTGCAGCAATTACATTTGTGGGCTTTTTAAATTTTAAATGAAATCCATGTATTTTTATTACTGGCTAGTTAGGCAAAGTTCATTTTTGCTACTCAATGTAGCCCTCTTCAAATGACCCATCACACAAGTGGCTCTTACAGTGCATCTGAGAAGTACCACAATTTGGGGCTATTCTGGACGAATGACAAGAATATATATAGAAGCCTTAAAAAAACCCCAAAACAAAAAAGACGTCAACCATCCTTGTCATTTGGTACATCCCAGTTTGGACATCCCACGGCTGCATTCATTAGGAACTATGGCAGAGGCAGATGGAGATGGAGTGTTGCAGACCCCATGGCATCTGAATCTCCCAAGTTGTAATCTTACAGAATGATTTACTCTTCTTTTTGCAGAAGAGCTCTAAAAAGGGACAACATCAAGATCAACCTAAAAGCACTCAGCAGTTCACAGCCCACTCACATTTTTTCAATTTAGCTGAGATATTCAGCTATCTCTCACTGCACAATAAAATCTGCTGTCACACCAAGGTGTTTAGGACAGTGTAAGATTCCCCTCTTCTAATACCCTGTGACATGTGTTGCACTACTAAGATTTTAAGTCGTGTATGCTTAAAGAAATGGATCTACCAATTACTGCTTCCTGCAGATGGCTCTCATTCCAATTCAATTTCACTCATATAAAAGTAATTACTGATACCTTTTTAGGCATCATCATATTAATATATGTGTGAAGGAGGAGACAAGTTTTATTAAGGATCTAGTTTTATTATTTCAAAAATATTTCTTGTTATTCTAACTCTGGTTAGGAAGCCTTGACAGCTCCCTGGAGCTAATTGATTAATAATCATTGCCAACAGCATTTTAAATTTTAATTTTGGCTTTGGCTGACTAGTCTAAATGATTCCCTAGAGCTACGAAACTCCTCACCACTACTACGAGTATTTGGGCACTGGATGAATAGTTTGAATGTGTTTGAGGAAGTGAGTAGCGGTGTTAATTCTCCCAGATCTGAATTTTATGACACAGAGAAAACATAAAAACTCCCTTTTGCGTTTCTGCCATGTCAAGAACCTAGTCTGAATGGAAGAAGATGGGTGAGCACAAAATGCCTTTTCTCAAAGCCAGAAGGAGGGTTAAGGATGGGATGCCTGGGCTTGGAGCCAGGAGTGAGGCAAGGAGTTTGGGGAGCCTGGGGGGAGCAGACTTCAGAAGCTTGGAGAAAAAGCTGTGCCTCACACTCCCTCAATGCAAGCTCACTGCAAATGAAATTTTCCCAAAATAAAGCAAATAAACCTTGCCATCTGCTTTTAGTTAAAAATATCAAGAGGTAGTTTGTTGTAATATTTATATGTGAAATGGATTATTTTAATTATTCTGGTTTTATTGGACCTGAACAGTGCCAAATTCTCCCCCAAGACAAATGGAAAAGATCAAAGTGCTTGTGTGAGGTTTTCAGTGAGGACTGAAGATGTCTCCTTACTGTCAGGATCCAGTCCTGAAGCAGACTGGTCTGTTATTAAAGACTTCTGAATCTCCCTAATATGTCTCACAAGGTTTCTAAAATTAGTATCAGATGAAATAATATATTAAAGCTGCTTAATTATTTAATCATTCAATTAGATACAATCTCTTTTGTATAATACTATGGAAAGATGAAAGCCGGAACTCAGCGATAAATATCTAATGGCTACATTTAATAAACTGTTAAGAAAATTCATTTATACTAAATTTTATTTTACTGGAAATGAGTTATTAAAAAAGGAGACATTAAATTTCCTTAACCAGGTTTGGAAATCAAGATGTTCTTTTACGGGAAAGAGAATCAGACAAAGAAATCTTAACTATTTTTACCTGAGTATTCATGGATTTAATGCGTGTAATCTAATTTTCCTCGTCTGAGGAAGCACTTTACAGTCCAGCAGTTAATTACTAATACAACTTATAGTTGTGACTACATATATGTGAAGAATTATGAGAAGTTGTAACCATCCTGCTGATAAAATTATCAATAAATAAAAGCAAACTAAATTTTGGGGAAAAAAACCCCTAACAATTCACCAAGAATGCACTGGAAGCCTCCTCAGGCATAAAGTCATCTGAAGTGTCACCATACATCCATGGCAAAGCTGGGAATTTTTGTTCCTAGTTCTATCAGCAGCAATGAAGTGGAATAAAGCTGTTCTGATCACCTGCAGCAATACTGGCAAGGAGCACAACTGCAAGGACACCCCAACCGTGGAAGACAGAAACCCCTCCCAAGACACCCATGGAAAGGTTTGGAATACTAATCCATTAAGCCTGCATGCCCACCAGAGACTAGTGGCCTTCAGGACTGCCTTGAAATGCCACTACAGAACAAAATCCATGCAAACTTCACTTTCAAAACAAGCAACTGAGAAAAATCCTGCAGGTCTGTTGGGAGCAGGCACTGGTACAGGGCCAAAGACAACAGAGCCTGTGCTCAGATGAGAAGAAGGTTATGTCTACTTTCCCTCATATCACTTGTCTGAAAGGAGACCTTTGGACAGTACAGGGACTTTGGTGAGTCACAAACTTCATCACTGTTTAATTTATCACCTGAAAAATGGGGTAACATAGCACTTTCTCAAAAGCTGTCATAACGAGAATAAATAAATCAGTGTCAAAAGACTTTTCATTTATCAAAACGCAGTTGTGATATGCTATCAGGAAGGGTATTATGGAAAAGCAAATTATCATTACTGTGGTGGGGAGAAGATAGAGACAGTATGGTTTTTAAAAAACATATAAAAACCCCTTTAAAGATGGGGCTGAGCAGTCAGGTATTTTTCAGTTGATCCTGTAAATGATAGATGTCAGATGAAAGGATTTGTGAATTCATGTTAATGATGTTATTAAATACAGCATTTCCATATGAGAATGTTTGAACAAAATGCCCAAGTAAATATTTTGACAGCTTTGTTTCACACTGAAAAAATGGTAGAAGTGCAAAGAGACAGAAGGTTCCAAAGTAAATCACTCTGCAGCTTTTACTGAAATATGCTTTGAGAGGTGTACTTGTGACCTTCCATAAAATTAATTCAAAGATTTAGAAAGACAAATAATTTGATTTAGAGCCATAAAGCAGGATTAGAGTTCCCTATTCTGATTTTTCTGTTAAATTTAGTCACCTTTTATGGTTATGGAAATTAGAAATCTCTTTCCTCCGCATAAACTAAATAGGACAAGGAGGAGATTCTGAAAGATGGAACAGCTACTGACTCTGACTGAGAGAAGTTTAGCATGGACCTGAGCTTCCCTTGCTTTCTCCACTCAAGCCATACATTAGTGCTAATCAAAAAGAAAGCTACTCCAAAACCATTCCCTATAGAAAAGTAGTTTATGCAGGATAATATTAATAGCTAAACCATAAAATGTTTGGTTCAGGGAAAGTTGTGTTAGTCCAGCTGCTTTTCCAAAGCTCAGTTGAATGAGTTGCATCATAAACATTTACTAATTTGGCTGGAAAATCATGCAATCATTAATGTTTCTAAAACTTACTTCTGAATGAGTTAAGAATACCCCAGAAATACTTGCAACATCTCAGAACTTCCAGGTATAACTAAGCTTAAAAGTCTTAGAAGCTGACATATCAGAATCTCCCAAACACCTATTTTGTCTCTAGAAACCAGAGCTACTTATCTAACCAGCTGGAAATGGCAAAATACATCCAAAAATATTTTAAGTATCCAGGATCTTCACAATTCAATCCATGACTATGGAGAGGACTTGCTAGAGATTATTAGAATGAAATTATTTTACAAAGTAATTCTATCCATCTGGAGCATTTCCAGGATAGTATTACAGATAAGGTTTGTTTTCTTCCCAGAAATTATTGGTAAAAATAGCCAAGATTGGCTCTGAGCCACTTAAAAGGGGGGCTTTGTTGTTGTTCCTTCTTTTGGTTGCTGTTTTTAGAGTTGTGTAGTAAATGATACTATTATTTGTCAGCATTACCTTGAACTGACAAGTTTGTCTTCAGCAGCAGCTCAAGAAGCCTTGGTGCCCACTCTGGCTCCGGACGTCACTTATAAATCAGCACCATGCAGTGCCTGAGCTCATTTGCAGAGAGCCACAACTTCTTAATTCAGGCTCATCTGAGTGTGAAACTGGTTACTCAGTTTCCAGACCCAAGTACTCCTGCACAGGCACCTTCCTCTGTTCAGTGCCAGTGCAGGCATCTCTTTAACCATCTGCATTGCAAAACTGGATTTGAATGGAAGAGCAGAAGACCTTTTTTTTTGGTGTGCACTCTTCACACAAAGTCTGGCTCACTCACTCTGGATAGCTGCAATATTTATAAGTGGAAAAAGACCTGAGATATAGATAAGGAACAGTAATCTGCATGATCTCACTAAATTAAGAGTAAGATATTCATGTGCTTCTTGCAAAGCAGTGAAATTGTTGTATTAGAACCATAAAAAGCAGCTAACCTAGCAGGAAGTTAATAACAGTTTAAAAGCAATTTCTGCACAATCTGACATCCTGTGGATGTCATGTGGGGGTTAGAAAAACACTGGCATGTCTCCAACACATATCTCCATATCACTTGCCATCAAGATACAGAAAAGTGAATCCAGAAGTCAAAGACTCTATCACAGGGAATGAAAATCATCGACTCAGGCTGCCACCAGACATCTTGATTAAACAGGCAGAAGCTGTATGGCGCTGTTACTGAGAGTGTAATGTGACAGTCCCAGAATCCTAAATGCACAGTTTGAATAATCAGATGATAATGAGAACACTGACACCTGGAAATGGGTACCATAAAGCCAACTCTGAAACAGGAGTGTGTCTGCCTTGCTGCACGCTGAAGTGGGATGAGAAACCCTGAAAAATGTATTGTGGCTATAGTGGTATATTCATGCCAACACTGTCATTAACACAAAACTCAGTAACAATTTGAGGGGGTGAAAAAAAAAGAAAATGCTCTTATTGTTCAGAAAAGTCCATGTGAAATCTCAACATTCTATGGCTCAAAGAATCCAATGCTGTTGCCCACAAAGCAAAGCCAGAGTGACAGGGAGCAGGGAGGAATCACAGACCCTCAGTCCCTTCTGCAGGAGCTGGAAGGCAGCTCCAGTAAAACCACATTTGTTTCCAGGTGTTGCATTTCCAGAAGGATCACAGGCACAGGAATTCAAAGAAGAGCAAGAGAGCACATCAGGGTCTGGAAGGAGCAGTAACAGATGAAGGATCATGGATGTGCTGCTTCACTGGAGGGGCAGTGAGACTGAGAAACCCAACACAGCCACAAGCAGGATGTAAACACCAGGATGGGAGAAGTATTTACAAACTATGGGGAAATACAATGGTTTAAAAAACCTTGCTTAATAGGTTTGCTGCTTCATATACCCTACCAGGAAGCTTTGTCTTCTGCAGAAGATAATCTGCTTGAGCACGATAACGGAACAGCTCTAAGCAGCACAAAATCTGTGGAGTGAATACGCCCCCTCCACCTACCCCCACCAGAATAACTGCTGGCTAAAAATAGGAAAGGTGTGGGCATTGCAACAGAGAGCTTTGTAGAGCTTGTGAGTAATGTCAGGGCTGCTAGGGAACTGCAAACAAACTGAGGTGGCTTCATCAGATGCCACCCAGTATAACTGAAGTTACACAAAGGAGTGTAGGATAATGATAAGGTAACTCACTCTTAGTAAGCTGAGACTCCTTTACTACAGAGACAGTGGCTGCCTTGAAAATGAAGATCTGCCCAACTATTAACATCAAATGGAAAACTTGCAGCCTTACAGACACACTGATTTAGGTCAAGGAGAGGAATCCCACTTAGAGGCAGGTCAGGCCCTGGTAGAAATTAAAAGCCAACCAATATAGAAACTTGGAGAAGTGCTAAAACAAATTCACTGATCTCTAGAGTATTAGGAAAAGTGCAAGCCTTTGAAATCAGATAGCAGCAAGTGCCTGCCCAAGTTCATATAAAACAGCCACAGAACAACCCCAAATGCAAATTTATCCTGTATCTGACTCTGGATTCATGAGCCTTCTTATGGAACTAATGAATATGACAAAATGACTAAAAGCATGTAGGAATAGATTAATTACATCCATAGTTAATGCTTGCCCCAGAACCTTTAAAAAGTAGTCCTGGGATTATTAAAGCAAAACTATTCCCCTTCACTATTCCCCTAATCTTTGAGGAAATGTGGCTCTTTCAAGACACCTTAAAGCCCCAGTTGTTGAAGGGAATTCAGGAACGCTGCTGTGTCTAATTACAAGGGTTTCTCTTAAGTTCACACACTATTTTTGTTACTGGCTAATTGAGATTCATCACTTGAGCAGTTCTCCAATACTTTATGAAATTCAAGGTAACTGGTGAGCTTAGATACATGCTGCACCTTCCAGTCAGGAAGCAAACTTGAACTCCATCTGGGAGAGCAGGGGAAGGAGAAATGCCACTAAATGCTAATGTTAGTTGCTATCCAACCCAAGGAGTCAGTCTCTGGAAGGAAAAAAGAAACCTGTGTATGTTTAGATTTCTAGTGCATCAGTTAATATCTAAAAGCTTAAACTGTTGATGGTGAAACATCAACACCAGTGCCAAGTTTGAAATGAATACAAATTTAGGCCAGCAAGCAATGAGAAGGACTAAAATTCAGAATCAACCATCAAAAGCCATCACTGACCATGGCTAAACAAGTAACCTGTAAGCAGTAAAACAACTTCAAAACATTATGAATCAACAAAGGAAACTAAATGTGACAGAAGGCTGCTCGAGGTACTTTAAAATTAGAAACCGGTTTTCAACATCAATGAGCATGGTTGTGTTTGTGCAGAAGCTCCTCCAACAGAGTCACCTGCCCCAGATGGGGTTGGATGAATGGGTTTGTGATTTCCTGAAGGGCCACCATCATCTGAGCTGTCTGGCCACAAATCTCAAAAGTTGCTGCTTGCTTTACAGCCCAGCACAAGCCTCTCCTTGTTCCTTCAAAAATCAGCAGCTTCTGAGTGAACACTGATCTACCTCTTGATTCCCTTCTCCAGACAGCCTCTGCTCCAGAAGAGTAAAAACTTTATATACTTTCTACATGTTATTTCTGTTTCTGTATCTGTATAACATATGACATATATTAAAAAATACCAGACTATAAAAATAAATGCTTCCAGCAACACCCCTCAGATTTCTGTATTCTTTGAAAGGAAGAACAACATTTCAGCTTTAAAATCTCCCAGGCTTGGCACTGTTTGTAACAACGTTTGACTGAGGACCAAGATCTGTTTCCATTCTGCAAACCCAGCAGATAAACCACTGCCCTGGGCTGTCCAGGACTGTCAGCAGTGCTGCCACCACACTCAGCAAAAACCACCTTGGGATCTGCAGAATCAGACCATTTCCCCACGCCATGGGAAATTCTGCCTGTCTCTCACTTTTGTGTTTCTGTAACATGCCCTTGGTTTCTATTATTCTAAAAGCATCTTTTTACTTTAAAGGAACCTCTGACATTCTCTGAATCTTGCCTGAATTCAAATTAGACTTGAGAAAAATAAGATCTATATAAAGAAAAGTGACATATACTACTAGTAAGACATCAATAATTTTTTTTTAAATTGTAGTTCAGCACCCTATTTTTCAAATTTTAGCACATGATAAATAGTACTGCAAGGCTTAGGTAATTCACAGCACACATCCAGATAATTTAATCTATTATTTCTACTTCAGATAATATCAATCTTGTAATTTCACATTCTTTTAGTGAGTTCTTTTCAGATCTCTCTCTATTCCTTTGATGGGTGATGGAGAAATCCATATGTGCAGATCCATATGGCAATGAACTTTCCAAGCCAAACACAAGAACAGCAGCTTCTAGGAGAGGGTGGCTTGCCAAGACAAACAAGTTCTGCCAACATTTTAACACCACAGAAGGTCAGTCAGGTTATAATTAAACCTAATTACCATTCTCAAGAATTGCAACATCTTTTCACTTGAAGTCACCTAATACTCAGAAAAGGATGAATTTTTATTCTAGCTTTCCCAAGAAATGCAGCAATGAGACAATCCAATATTCCCTTTAAATCTGAATCATCACTTACCATCATAAAGAAACAAGGCATGTCATCATTAAAAGGAAGAGATTTGAGCACTTTATTTAGCCACTAATACTTCCTCTCTCCTGCTTTCCCCTATTCCTCTGCAGTAATCGTACAGGGTTTTTTTCTCTTCTGTTCAGTACCACTCTGGGGTTTTTCCATTATTTCACTTTCTTTTTTCCCTTTTCAGAGTTTTATAACCTTTCTGCTTCAGCTCCCTACTTTTAATCCTCTCTGTATCTTCAGATCTTCCTGTCTGCTCCGTGGGTAAGATGAGGATCTGACAGCAGTGACTTTTCTCTACCAACTGCTGCCTTGGAAGAGAACTGTGCTGGGAACCACCTGAACTCATCTCACCGAGGAAAAGATGAGATAAAAATTGGTGAAGCAAAGACTTTTTTTTCTCTCCCCCTTTTCTTTTCACACAGGCCAAGAGAAAGTGGGGGGGGGGGGGGGAACAGGAGACATTTGGCTGCTTTTCCTCCATCAGGAGTGCAAACCTGCTCATGCTCAGCCTGGTCTTGTTCAAATGAGCAAGGAGCTGAAAATCCTGGGCTGTCCAAGTCACCCAGCTCACAGGGGAGACCCTCCAGCTCCTCATGTACAGTAGCTGGGTGCTGCAGTCTGAGCTGGCATCAGCTGCTGTTGCATGTGGCCATGTCATGTGCATGGTGAAAAAAGCCTCTCCCAGCTAGGATGGCCTTCCAATAAAATGATAATTTGATCCCTCTGGAGACTGGAAAGCATCGTTTGTTTTTAGACTCAAATAACAAAACTGGAACACCGGACGACCTGCTCAGCCTGTGGCACACTGTGCCAGCACGGAGGACTGCAGCAGAGGGGGCACACGCTGGCAGGGCTGCCAGAGAGAGCCAGAGCCTCGATGCAGCCCTTGGAATGCAGCTCCAGCGCTGCAGGGCTGCTCTGAAAGCAGCAGGAAGAGCAGGATGCAGGGAGCAGCCCTGCCCTGCACACTGGGTGCCTTATTCCCTCCCGTCAATGCTCTCTTCATGAACTCCCCTCGACTGACAGCATGAGGCAGAGCTTTGTGAAAGTCACCTCGTGCCTCCTACAGCTGTGCTCTCCTGCTGCAAACAGCCCCCCAATTAATAAAGATGACTGTTTCAGTTATCATATGCTACATCGAGTTCCACCTGTCCTGCAGGAGATTCACGCTGCATCAGGGAGTTCCGATGCTACTTCACTTACCAACACTTATGTCATGTAATATAAAATGAAATAAAAGGCTTTTATTGTAGGTGGGGCAAAACACAAATCCACAGCACTCTTGTTTACTTCCAATTATATTAATCTCTTGCATCTATATGATTTACTTACCCACAGATTATACATGTCTGTAGCCCTGCAAATGCACATAGACTGAAATCCTTCATCCACTGAATATGCTGGAGAGCTTGCAATGTGTTTCCAGAACCTGGATTTTTGTTTCCCCTCCCTAGCTAGTATATTACTTCTCAGATTCCTTTAAATCCAGTTATTTCTTTTGCAGTCTTACTGGGTTGGAAAAAGGTCTGAGGTGTCAGAGGACTAAGTTGTTTTTCTGTAACTTACAATGGTGCAAGATGGTCCTGGCACAGTTGGGGCTAGAATGGTGACTATTGGCTGTGTTTGCTTGGCAGTTCAACATCTTACAACTATCCCTGTTAAGTCGACAAAATTCAGATTGTCTGTTGCTGAAATAATCCCTCACAACCTATTGCTGCATATACAGCCCATAGACTCTGTATTACAAGACCAAATGACAGAGCTGCTTTTCTATTTCAAGGTAATTTGGTACAGGTTAAGTGAAACTCTTGAATCAAATTAGTTCAAATATTAGTTTGAATATAATTTCATATTCTCCCACGTAACAAGACAAAAATGAATACAGGTAGAAGTGGAATAACAAGCAAAACCTCACAGCTCGTTCCTTTACTTTCCAAACCTGAAATCCATTATCTGGAGATCCACCACTTACAGAGCACACACACCAGAGAACAGGCTGAGCAGATGGTTCAAAGCTAACTGTCAATCCATTTGCAGTTCAAAACAGCGGTGAACTACTCCAGCTGTTTTCCAGATCAAAAATATTATTGTCATTTTGCTATCGCTGCATGCTGAGGGTTATGTAACAAAAATGCACATGTCCCTCTGCCTGGAATGCAATTAATTTCCTCCCTTCCCACTGCGAGTGGTAAATAACAATTCAGACAGTCTGGATGCTTCAGTTTTGAGCACAGGCAGGGATGCAACCCTGGAATTATTCCATCTGGTAACCCTCTATTTGTAACATGCCAGTCTTCTGGAGGTCTTACAGCCAGGGTGTATTTTGCAGTTTGGAAAAAAAATAAACATTATCTTCCTGTTTATACACGGCCTCTTACTGTCTGTGGGGTACCCTGAGTGCTTCACTGCAGTTCTTCAGTTTAACCACAGACTCTGCTTTGTGCTGGAATTTTAAGTCTTCTAATAGGTGTGCTAACTGGATGAAGTAATTGCTTCCAATCAGAAATCAGCCACTATACTTGCTGTGCACTTTGGTATGCAAAAATCAGGCATTGTACACTTATTAACTTTAAAATAGTGGCAAAATCCTGTCTTAATCTACAAATATCCAAACATTCTGCAGGTGGTTAAATTCAGACTCCATAATGCTTAACCACTCCATGGAATTTGCTTATATAAAGAGAACAACTGGAAGTCCTCTGCCTAGAACAGCACACTCAAGAAACAAAACTCATTTGCTCAATGCAATCTTTTTTGCATTGTGCCTTTCATCTCTGTAAGTGCAGCTACGCCTGTGATATTTATGCAACAACCAGAAGATCTTCAGGACAGGAGCTGCCCTTCTACAAAATGCTTGCACCATACTTAACCTCCCTCTGTTGTTGAAATACAATGGGGTGATCAACTGTCCTCCAGGGTGTCAACTGAGATGAAACATTAACTTAGTACTTAACTGCAGCCAATTTCCTTTAACGTGTTATTGCTTGGTACAGCTTGTTCTGGGTTACTGGTTTACAGCTTACTTCTGTAGGCAGCACCTGCAGTGGTTTTACTGTTCTTACCTGGTTAAATAGGCCAGGGCCCGCTCAGATCCCGATGGCTTTTTGGGCTCCACCTTTTTAATGGGGATTCCAGCTTCCCTCATCAGCTGTTTCTCCTTCTTCTTGCGCTCTTTTTTTAATTTTCTTTCCAGTTTTCTCTTTTCCTCTGGAGTAAGCTCTTCCTCTTCTTCTGCAATAAGCTCTTCCTCTTCTTTTGTAGCCTGAAATAGTTAACACTTAAATGAAGTGTTTACCTTTCTATAGGAAAGTGAAAAAAATACGCATAAATGTAATTAAAGGGCACAGGTAATACTCAAAACCAGAAGGTTTAGGTTTCATATTTGTACTGTTCACTGTACTTCCATCACCTCTCTGCTCTGCCCAATTCCCAGAACTGCAAATGCCGCACTCAGAGAGATCTGTCAAACTGCCCTCTACAGATGCTGCTGCTGCTCTGAGCACTGCTGGAACCCGAGCACCTTCCAGCTATGTATTAAACATAATTTCTAACATTTCTTGCTGTTCGTTCTCCCACACTCAGACCTGAGGAGGGTGTGTGAACAGCAGAGGCTGTTTCACAGAGGATGGAGGGTTTGGATGTTTATTCAGCATACACACATTTCAGTGGGAGCAGTAGGGTTTCCTTAAGATCCTCAGTTTGTGTTTGTTGTGTAACCACACACTTCCCTGGACTGAGAAAACCTCTGTGTGCCATGCAGAGGCTTCCTCTCGATTCTGCCAAGGGCAAAGCTGTGACAACCATCACCTTCATCCAAGACCTCTTGGAGATCCTTTAGCAATCTCGAGGAAACATATGGACAATCTTCAATAAACACATACAGATACATACCTCACAAAGGCTGACATTTCTTTAAGGTTGCAGACAGAACAGTTAATTATTCACATCTGAAACCATATTACCATAAATATATGCATCAGTATATCCCAAATGAAAATAAATATTTCACGTACAGATGAAGAGCTTAAAATAGTTTATCTGACTATAAACACTGAGTTTATCCTGGAATATCCAGTGTGAGATCACGTTGTGTAGAAGTAAAATGCTGTTCTGTAGCAAGACAGGATTCACTCCAGGCATTCCTAGATGTGTGAGGGAGGTACTCGCTAGGCAAGGTCCTTTGCTAGAGCCTGGGACATCCATGGATGGGTGAGAAAAAGTACTCTTCCTCCTCTCTCTGCTCCTCCCTCACCTGTTCAAAAAACCTGTAACTGAAACCTGAATGCACAAGATAACTGCTTTATGGCAAGATTGCTTAGAACCACTGTGTAAGTCCACAAGTTCTTAGTGTTACATTCCTTTGTGTCAGTCGAGTGTTCTCACACTCAAATCCAGACAGAGAGCTAAATAAGGTTATTCTTGCTGACATTCGACCAAAGAATGTTAAACAAGACAATACCTGAACACAATCTTAGTTGCCAAAGACACCTGCTGGGCTCTAAACATTTGTTCAGTGTCAATTCACCTATCATCTGAGCTTACTCTGACTCATCTTTTCAACTTGGTGTTTTCACAGACTGAAGAAAGGTTAAGGAAGCAGAAATCAGAACAAATGGAAGTCGGACACTAAAGTGGAGTTGCTTTTTCTTGTTTAAAATACTTTTTAGCTACTTTTATGGAAAAGCCAGCATTCATTGCAAACACATGCAAAAAAAGCAACATATGTTGCATTTGTATGGAAGACATTCTGTAGTTCACGCTGAGAACAAAATAATATTTAGGGTGAAGGTAGAATTGGATTGTTACACAGGAAACAACGTTTTCATTTGAAAAGCCACCCTGGTACTTACTAAAATAACAATCCAGCCACACAAAGCCCTGGAAAACACTGAGGGTGGTCATTTATAAAGTGTTTGTAAAAGATTACTACAGCAGCTGTCCAACAGACGACACACTACAGTTAATCTTCTTTTAAAAATAATGTAATGAATTTGTTTACTTTTCTGTGAGCCATGAAGCTTTCAAATAAAGTGACTGTGGCACATCATTAGAGCCAGCCTGATAAAGAGGCCTCTGCCTCTCCATACTTACAGTAAATGCATATCTCAGTAACTCCCCTTCCCCCCACATTCCTCGCATTATCAAAAAGCTTTTTATCCTTCTCCCTGACCGCTCCATTAAAAACAAAACAAGTTGCTCCCTCCCTGTAAGTCCCAACGTAAATACCGAGCCCTAACAACATTTGTTTCCAGCATGGATGGGCCGTGGGCTGTCTGACACAAGAGTATTGTTCTCCTGCAGGGCTGTCCTGGCAGGAAAGAGTCGGGATTTACAGCTGGAGGTACCTTCTGCTGGCCCACAGCATCACCCAGGGAAAGCTGGATACGTCAGGCTTCTGCCTTGGACTCCCAGCACATGTACTGACACAGTCCTTACAACAGCTCAAACACCTTCTCTAGTTCCAAATATACTTTTATCCATCCATGTTGATTTGGTTAATTTAGTAGGACGGGCCACAATCTGTCCTAGACTGGTTTTTAACTTGAAAACCTCAGGTTTTATGTGTTTCAGAAAATGCCTACGTTTGGTGGTATAGTCCCCACTGAAGCTGAGGGTGATTTTATCACAATTTGTATTAAAAAACCCCCTTCCTCCAAACCTGGGACTTGAAAGAAAAAAAACCAAGCCTCCCATTGCAGTTTAAGTCCTAGCAGTATTTATTATTTATTAATCTGTTGATGCACCTCTCCTTTCCTTAAATCAACAGCCTTAGTTTTTAATTTTGTTTTCCCAAAACCAGTGGTGTGACTGTTCTTCTGGAAGATGTTTGTGACCCATTTGGATTAAGAGTTTTAGTGTTATATCATTATTTAAACTAAAAAAAAAAAGCCCAACCAACAGGACTTCATTGTTTTGAGGTCATAAATATTCCAGGTTGTCTCCTCCTATATTTATAAAGTGACATCACAATTTGTAGCACTACAATTTAGCCTTAACTACAACATTGTAAAGTCCCTATTTGAGCATGTGAGACACTTGTTTATTGACATGATAAATTTAAACCACATGCACACAGAAAAACACAACACTTGCTTATTTGCAAAGCCTGCTGAGAGCTACCACACCACCTTGGGTTGTGGGCTTATTAGATCTCAATCTAAACAAGGTCAGGCCAGGTCAGCACACTTGAATGAATGACATTCAGAGGAGAGGCAGTGTTTTCTTGTGATTAAAGAGGTGGGAGTCTTCCACTTGGAAACTTTCCAGAAGGCCTGAAAAGGTGCTAAAAGGGATATTGCCACTGAATGCCATTTTTTGAGCAAAAGCCAGACCCCCAAATCTTTCACACTTACACTCATAAAAGCCCATGTCAACTTTGCATGGGCAGGAAGATGTGAGCTCAGGCACCCTTGAGCAAATTCCCAAAGTTTGTATCATACCCCATCCATCTCCAGGCAAAGTGCTGTGAGTGCCAGTACAGTGCCTTTCACCAGTGCCAGTCTCCAACCTTCTGAACTGTGGGTAAATACAGCAATATGCTCTAAATAGTCCAAGACATCTGACTCAAAATAGCTGGAGGCTTCAGCTGTGGCAGTTTTAGATGCCATTTAAAGTTTTCCATCATTCTTTGTAATCTGGAAATATTGCACAAATTTGAAACATTTTATGAATGATCTTCAGAAGTGAGCTTACGATCATAAATGGGGAGCCAGCTCACACAGAAGGGAAACTTTTAATAGTATAAAGCAGCCCTGCTAAGCAATACAGAACAGAGAAAAATAACTAGAACTGCAAGAGAAACCAGCAAAAAAGATGCTCAGGTTCTCTTGAAGATATCTGACCCTTTTTTTCTGCTGCAACAAGAGTGGCAGAACCAAACAGGTGCAGTTTTTGAGGGTAGCTTTTGTATCTGCGTAAAAGCTTGTACTGCCAGGGGACTATGAACTGCAGTAGCTGAGCAAGCAGCACCAAGAGGGGAATAACTGCACTAATAACAGCACACTAATTGTGTTGTGCTTCCATAGAGCACTAAGTGCATTTTTAAATTTGTTTCCAGTCCTTGACAGACTCACACTTAAGTAGAACTGAAGACATCTCCTAAAGACTTCTGTTCCTCCTCCGCACTTGTCACTGCTTCAAAATTCCATGTTTGCATCCCTAGTTGTCCACTGCCAGCACAGAATAATGTTGACAGAGTCAGAAACTCTGAGGAATTGCCACAATGAACAGAATACTCATCTATTAAATTTTGCCTTTGGGATTCGTCTCTGTAGGTCTGAACTTCCTGCCTGATCAGGGTTTTGGCTTTGCTGCCAAACCTACAGAAGGAACCACAGACCAAGCCACAACACCAAATTCACTATTTATTAGAACCAGTGAATCCAGCTCCTGCAACACCAATACACTTTTATCCTTTTCTCCCAGCGCAGCACCACAAGTCTGTACAACAGCAAGGCAAGCAACAGCAGAAACTCAAAGGAATAAATAACAGTGACAAACATATAAAAAGAGCACCACATTTTTGAACTCCAGAGAGTTCAAAATGGAGGGGAAATGGATTATATGGCTTATTTCATAGTAGGAGCATTGTATCGCCTTGTTTGTTCATGAAGCTCATGTTATTTCATAACTTTTTACATGGAAAAATGTCAAAAGGGGCTTTGTTCACTGACCAAGAGCTACTGACACATCACGTAATGGCCTCTGCTTAGGAGTAGCCTTTTGCCCCCCAAATGCCCCGTGAACGGTATCAGCATGCAAAACGTCCTGTTTCTGCCTCACACAATACATATGAACCCAGATAAATAACTGGCCATCTGCCAGCCTAAAAACAAAAAGCGGAATCTATAAACACAGTTCAAAACCCACAGAGAAGAAAGGCTGGCAGACCCTTAGACACAAGGTTTGTAAAAGAAAGATTGACAAATGATTTACTATCCAAGGCTGGCCAAAGAGCTGTGCTACAACTACAGCTAGAGCATTTGCATAGAACAGTTCATGGCCATAATGAATTTAAATAATTATTTTCTATCATTCAGCATCCTATGAAAAGAAGTAGTGTGACCAGAGAGGGCATATGAAATTTCATTACCATGCAGAAAGCAAATTTTAAATGAAAAGCAACATGTAGAAGTACTCCTTAAATAATGTCTGTGGTGCTTACAGAGGAAGTTATATACTGCTCAAAGTTTTATACTGAACTTTTAGAAGTTATATACTGCTCAAAGAAAAAGATAAAATTTTTCATAAAAGCTAGGTGGTTTTAGAATTTCAACTCCTTGCAAGAAAAACACTGGCAACAATTTATATTAAGCTGATTTGGAAAGCTTTCTGTAGATTCAACCCAGGCAGAGAAGCCTCAAACAAGTTCTGCAGGAAACCAGATTTAAGTAAGAACAGCATTTTTATCTTTCTGCTCCAGGAAAGGATTCTTTTTGTGGTCATGTAAATGTTGTTGGTTTTTGTTGTTTAAAAAGCCTCCTTGTGTATACAGCTATTGTATCTCAGGAACACAAGTGATCAAGGTAGCACCCTAAATTTGCAGCTGTAATTTAGAATAGATGCAGCTTGATGAGCTTGAAATGTGGTTTAATTTACAACTGTGTGATCTTTGCAGTCTCAGATTTACAGCCAACTGTAAAGAACACATAAAATGTTATCATTAGCAACTGCTGAATAAGAAGGAATTGAACAATTTACTAAATTACATGAAAGCATTTACAGGCACACAGAATACACAACTTAAAGAATGCAGCTTGTTGAATTCCACTTTACAGACTGTTACTCCTATAAAGTACATACTCCTGTGCTGTGGCAGATTAAGTTCTAAGGCATAAATTAGGATCGTATTGTATTTCTCATTTTTCTCCACCAGTATCACAGCCCTGAGTACAACAGAAATACTTGAGACAACTGCAAGCTTGGGGAATGCAGTTTTGCTTCATTTGCAACTACAGTAGGGCCAGGAATTTGCACATATTTGTTGAAGGATTTAGCTTACTCCCCTACTCTTAATTAAACCATGTTAACCAACGAGGAGAACGTGGAATTAAAAAAAAAAAAAAAAAAAAAAAAAAAAAAAAAGAACCCCCTTGGAAATCATTTGTATCCACATCCCTGTGGCTTACACACATCCCTTTTAACCCCTCCCCAGAAACGCAGAGGAATTTTAATAGAAGGAGCACGAGACTGTCGCAGCACTCGGCGCTTCCATTGCCACCAAAGTCGCCCCCTTTAGTGGTGCTGACAATTTCTTCCGAGGCTTAAAAAGGCTTTGGGCTGCGAGAGGAGGTAGAAGCAGAGCAGAGGCTGTTTTGAAATCCTTGCTGGAGAATTAGAAAAAAAATAAATAAACCAACCCCAAACCACGAGCTCGATCTCCTCCAATGAAAGAGGTACCACAGGGTGTAGGCAGGTTGCCAGGCGAGCTCGGCAGCGTGACCGCACTGCATTGAGTTTCTTTAATGAAAGCCAGGAAAGAACACATTACACAGTGTTTCTTCTGAGAGCCAGCGAGCCTCCAGTGATTGAAATCAATAAAAACAGTCGGCAAGGGGCCCAGTGGGGGAAGAGAGAAATCTCCACTACAGCATTCAGTTTGCTTTCCACTTTCTCCCTCCCCCTCTAAAGTTAAACTCCGAAGATCACCATGACAAGCTACTTCGCTTCCAGCGCTGGGAAGACACTGGTGGGGATTTAAAGGAAGCGAGCGCTTTCCTTCGCCTCCCTGCCTTTGCTCTCCCCCCAGCGCGAAGGAAATGAAAGGCTTGTTTGGAATTTGAATCCCGCCTGGAAAAAACTTCATTGGACAAGTGCATCGTCCTGCATTTCAGGAAAGGGATGGATTTTACGGTCAGAGAATGCTAAAAGGTGAGAGGGGGAAGAAAAGCAGGAATCTGATCCAGCCGGAGCCCACGAACAGGGTAGGATGTCCAAGCCGGTAGAGGGGACCTCCGGAGCTGCGGGAAGGACTGCGAGCAAGCGCCTGAGATCATCCGCATCCTAAGGCACCTGGAACGCTGGGAACACGTGACGGACACGCCGGCCCAGGTAAGCAGAACCTGCTTTTGACAATCCTGTGTCCCGGTCCAAAAGCCGAGAGACCCTTCTGCTCCAGCCTGCACAGTCTGCCCCATGCCCGCCCTCGTTAACCTCGGGCGGCTTAACGCTAAGCTTGTCCCGTCTGAGAACCGTGTCAGGCCACTAATCCTCACTGAACTATAAACCGTGCACAAAAGCCCTTTGTTTACCCGTTTTGTGTTGAATTTGCGAGCTGACAAGGTAGGACAGGGCCACTGCACAAGTCCAGCCCCCCCAGGAGCTCCCGCTCCACGCGGGCCCGCTCGGAGCAAGGGAACACGGCTGACACCGCACGCTGGAGGCTGCCTGCGATCTGAGAGAGCGCCACTAATGGGTTTCTAATATGGTCCATATTTATCTATTTTATTTATGTATTTCAATCACCATAGCAGCCACATACAGCACATACTTGCACCGAGTTCCATGTGCTGCTCTGCACCACAACTCACATGCACGGGGGGGGGGGGCTAGGCTGATTGTTTTGTCAAAAAGAGCTTTGCAATTAGTTGTTAACACAGCCAAGGGGGATTTCTGGCACGTTGTGTAGGAATGACCAACACAGGTTTATGCAGCACGTGTGTATTTGCCGTTACCCTCATGCAAACAGGCTTTATCCCCAACAAACATGGGCAAGGCACAGATAACAGCTGTAGATCACAACGTTGTTCTCAAGATTTTGGCCAATTTCAGATGATTTATGTAGACCTCAGTGAGACATGGAGAGTGAAATCAAAGCCTGCCTTCTGCAAGGCAAGCAGAAATGATGATAGCTACATCTCTTCTCCAGCAGAGGCAGGAATTCACTGGGACAGATAATAAATAGGTGCCTGTGGAGCAAGAGCAACAGTGCTTGTCCCCTTGATGCTGGTCATCATTAGATGTTGACAGCAACACACATGCTCACTGCTGGAGAGAGCTGGGGAGGGATTGGATGCCTCCACTTCCACTTAAATGTTTCGGCACCTCTTTATCCCCAGCCTGTAGGGTACAAAGTCTGGCTGGCTCTGAAGGTACAGAGAAGAAACTTCCCAGCATCTCCTCCAGCTCAGTACCAGCAGACAGAATGCATGAATTTAGTACAGCAAGTGCAGATGTGCATCTGCAGGTGCAGTGTTGCTCTTTCCTTGGAAAACACACACTTTTAAAGGGTCATTTTGTTATTTTCACATCACACAGAAATGGATGACTCACCCACTCAAAGAATGACCTGGAGAACACCCCCATGACCAAAAGTAAAGGGCATAAGTTGAAGCATGAACTATTCTAATAAAGCTATGAAAATAGCTGAGGCAGTATTTAAATAGTAAGAAGTTTCTAGACTAATTTATTAATCCAGTTTTGAACTTTTCACACAAAGCAATCGCAAAATTATAGCCAAAGGTGTAATTAAAGAGCAATAATGTACAACAAAAAAGCAAAGTTATGGTTCATAATAGAATAGGACTCTATATAAAGTTCTGGGCATACCCACAGACCCACAATTCATTTTGCAGAATCAGTTCTCTGTTTTGCCTCCCCTGCAAAGATCCTTTGCAGAAATGACAGCACCTTCATAGCTCAGGAATCACAGCAATCATTCCCACACCAATCAACAAGTCTGCTTTGCTCTGCTCTTGGAGCTAAATTTATCCTTATGCAGAGGAACTCATTAAAGTCTTTATTTAACATTTCAGACACTGAAAGCTTAGGTGGGACTTACACAACACATATCACTTGTACTGACATTCTCAGGCTCAAGTGATATTCCTCCCCATTACTCCCTCAGCAAAAAAATATATATATTATGTTTAAAGCGTGGGATATTTTTGTTCATAGTGATGCATTTTTCAGAAGCCAAGTGGCACGAGTGTCCACTCTTAACAGAATATGTTCTTTTCAAACACACAATGTAAGAAACAAATGCATTTTCTCAGTCAGAAGCTGTGATCAAATACAGATATCCTAGCAGTCATACCAGGGTTTTTCAGTCATGTCAATGTTATTAAAGCAGATTCTGTGCACAGTGACCTATCCTTCAGACTCTCCCTTTGGAGTACGGAGATCTGGAAGAATCCCATCTTGCTTTGCTAAGTTAGGTCCAACAAAAAAGAACTATTGGGAAGCAATTTGTC
Organism: Corvus cornix cornix; assembly: GCF_000738735.6. Lineage (NCBI taxonomy): Eukaryota > Metazoa > Chordata > Aves > Passeriformes > Corvidae > Corvus > Corvus cornix. Next base: position 3,750,994 of record NC_046344.1, read on the forward strand.
GTGTTTCTACCAGTCTTGGAGGTCCCATAACATCAGGAGTACTTTGTCCTCAACAATGAAACACACCATCATCATAATCAAGAGCTCCTAATAGTTCCTGCCAGTTGTCCTTACGGCAATGCTTGTTGGCAAAAGAGCTGTGTGAAAACAGTCCATAAGGTTTTGAAACAGTCAGCAAAGTAGATGAACGTATTTTAAAGGTGGAAGGACAAACATTTTGTTTCAATCTCCCCCATATAAGTCTTTATGAAGAAAAAGATCTGGGATTATGCAAAACAAGTTGAATGCCCATCCAAAAAATACTGAAATTCAACAGTAAAGGTGCCAACACCAGAGTCTGCTGAACACCTGCATAGCCTGTGTTAGGTGAAACAATTATTCATGCCTGCACTGGTGGAAAAAGAGTGTTGCCATCCCTTTCAAAGAACATGATCTGACACTTCTTGAACATGGTAAAGCTTCAAGGTGTCTCCTTTCCTATTTATACCAGTGGTTCATGTTCACAGTGCTGGATTCACTCAGCTGAGTATATTTAGTTTGCTCAGTCTCAAATTGACAGCTTCTCTGTAATGTACCCATTCTGACTTAAAAATGGAACATAATTAACATGCAGCTGGAGAAGGCACAGTTTTGCCATTTATGGGAAAGACTAGTGAAGCTGAAGACTAAATATTAAATAGAAAATAAATGGTTATTGATCCCTAGGAAAGGTGGCTTTCCTTACAATCCGAACGGGAATCCTTCTATCTGACTTAGCAAAGACATTTTTGTTAGAAACAGCAAGGTCATCAAAGCCCATAAAAAACTTCATACCTCCTTACCAACGAGTTGTCACCTTCTTCAGCTGCAGAGTTAACAGGATGTATAGCTACAGGGAATGAATGTCCTGGGATATATATATATACACACTGTACTCTGAAACACCACGTATCTTCCCAGACCTCAAAAAAACTTTTATTCATTAATTCCTTGTTAAGTAAAACCAGCACCATTTGTAGTCAGCTATACTAAGATCTTCTTCAAAACCTAGCTAAGTATTCCAGAATGGGTTTCATCCATACCTACATTTATATACCCTCAGCTGCACACGCACATGTAGGCAGGAACACGCAACTTTCAATTTGCGATGAACAAGACCCCAGAGAAGACACTCGAAAAAACAGAGTGGGCAGGATTCATTTCTTTAGCAGAATGTGATCATTTCATGATTCAATCACCCTAAAATAGACACCCACAGCAGCCCTTGGAACACGAGCAGCATCTCAGCTGTCCTGCACCTCCATCCTGAGCACAAGGGTATCAACAACCTCGGCTCATGTCTTGCCACTTGGTTTGCTTTACAATGGGATAAGTGGTTTTGGAGACAGAGAACTGGACCCTCAGTTTGGTTGGGAAAAGAGAGACATCTTAACACAAAATAAGGAAGAAATGTAATGGGCATTACTGATACTTGCATTTGACTTCCTGCCTAGTGATAACCAGAGATGGATGATTAAGACTGTGACAATTAACTTCTGTGAAATGATTCTTCTTCTAAATATATATAATTTCCAGTAATATACAGAACCCGTATACTGAATTTGGTAACGTTTAGAGAAACAAGTACAATAAAGCTGTACTATAAAACTCAGGCACAGTTCAATTGCCACTGAACATCCTGTTTTAAGAAGGTCTTTCTCAAGAAGAATGATAAAGGAGGAATGTTTTTAAGAGCTGGCATGAATTACACAATCTAACTTTCCTCCAGGTTTGCCTGCTGCTCTTCAAATCCCCATGAGCAAGTGCAAGTGGTACTTAACATGACTGGTAGGGAGAAAGAATTTGAATTTGTTTCTGAGTTTGAAATGGTCTCCTGGAAGTTCCTTACAAAAACTCCATCCATAATTTCAGCATTTTGAAGGTCTCTGAAAATAAAGTGCAATCCATTCCAAAACCCTATTTATTCAGCAGCACTCTACATGTTCTTGTGAGCTCTCTGGTAACTACACATCTACGAGACCAACTTTTAAGCTCTCCAAATTTATCACACAGCTGAAAATACTGAAATGACATTTGGTTTTTACAGCATCAGGTGTGCCTTCATTATGCATTCGGGAGGTAGAGCAGAAAATTGAAAAACAATCATGATTTAAGAAGCTAAATTAAAACCTGTTGACTGTTCAGTAAAAATGCTCCATAAAACCTGTTTGTATTCCAACAGACCACACTGAAAGGTATCATTGTAAAAGCAGCACAAAACAAGGTGGTGGTGGTGTTTGTTATTTTGGAATTAAGGCATCTAGCAAGTTATCTTAGAACAAAATTGTATTAATCTACATTTCAATAATAAGTACCTTAAGCATATGTACAAAACAAATACTAGAATTTACATGGATTGAGCCAAGCTTTTCCTGCTGAAGTTACACTTTACACCTATGATCAACCAGGTATAAAGACAACAGGAAACAGCAGCTGCCCACATAATTTTAAAGTTAAGTACAAAATGGAGAGGGTAACTACAGATGGGATAATATGTGAAGTACAAGAAAGCCTGGACCCACCCACTAACGGGAGGATTAAGTTTATCACATACCTGTTCTGTTACTGTGTAATTTTGCAGGGATCAAAAGAAAGTTTTAAGATAGGAACAACAAGGAATTTCTTCATGGCATCCAGGGCAGCACAGGACTGGAGATGGTCATTAGAAAATGCAGATGGTCAAAGGTAAATGTTTGAGCTGTTAGTGAACCAAGAGTCAGCATTTCCATGGTGCATAGTGATAATGGCTACAGTGGGATTAGATGGCAGAGCTTTGAAAGTGAAGTAGTTTATGCCTGGCAGGAAAAAAAGAGGGCAAAGGAAGAGAGAGATTTACAGCAAATGGAAGGTCCATCTCAAGGGAAATCGTGATCTTCAAAACAAAATTTAAATAAAAATTAACTAGTCTGGAAAAAAGCCAAGATGTCAGAATTCTTTGTTGAATGGGAACAGAAAAGCTTCGTATTTCTTTTTGTAAATGCAAACAACAAAACATACTTTGAAACAGAAAAATTAAACTCCAATCAAAATGAAAATACGGATTCTACCTTAATGAGAGACATTCCATTATTATGAATGTGAAATGAGCAAGCAGGTATGATACTTTTCTGTTGAAGAATAAATTAAAAGGCAATATGTTTCCTAAAACAGGTTAAGGAAAATTGCAATCTCCAAGGGAAAAAAAAAAAAAATCAAGTTTGACAAAGAAATTTCCTCATCTTTTTTTTTTTTTTTTTAACTTTATTTAAAAATTTAATACTTTCCCTTGGAATACAGGGAGTTAAAATTGTACTGGAAGGTCATAAGGTAGAAAATGGAGATATGATCTCCTGCCAGGGATGCAGGAAGCATGGTTACTGAATTGTAAAGTCAAGGAGAACAGGGAACACTGGAAAAGTTAGGGAAGCCAGGAAAATCAGAACCTGTTTTTCTATCAAGATAGCAAAGACAAAACATTGCACTTCCTGCATAGATTCTTCCAGATTCACTCAGTGAACTCGTCAGTTATTTAAGGCTTTCCTAACATCTGTCATTGACCCTTAAAAACTTTTGGCTCCAAAAATTCCAACGCAGTTTTGAAGCACTGACTTACCTCCCACTGTACATGCCCAACTGGGCATCCAGGAACATTCAGAGGTGACATTCATGGCAGATTCCAACTTCCAAGTTACAGAAAGTTGTCACAGCCACATCTATGTAATTTAAGTACTTGATGACTTAAATCTGCCATACCTTATGAACAACAGGAATAGAAAATCTGAAATAAATACATGAAGTGCATGAAACAGGGCCAGCAACAAGGCCAGGAGAGATTAAGGTTGTGCAGAATGATGAGAGACCCAGGCCCCACAGCTTCCACACAATGCAAAGCTGAGCTTAGCCACCAAAGGAATTCTGCAGGAGACAAACAGTGAGCAAAGCTGCAAGTAGTAGGTAACAAAGTTTGCATAACATTTTTCAGCTCCCAGCTTGGAGTTATTTTAGGGCATCTGAGAGTTTAGAAAGGTACCATACCATGGTTTAACTACTGTAATTAACATAGCTAACAGTTCTGGTCTATGCTTTCTGATGTTTAGGTGCATGATTCAATTCCAGTTGCATTTAGGGCTTCTAAATTTCAAGTGTTTTTAAGCATCAGCAGAACATTCTATTACTGCATTGCTGGGCTAGGTTTGGCCAAGGGTGAGATGTTGTGGTTAGCAATATCTAATGACTAATCTGAGATGCAATTTCATAATTACTTCAAGGATTTCTGCTGCTCTAAAGAAGGCACTGGGAATTATTCTAACAACCAGCCCAAAGAAGAACAGTGATACATACTGAGAATTCAAACAGCATGCAAAATGGAGAGAAATGCATAAACTCTGCATACAGGAGGCCCTCACTGGCAAAATATATAGAATGTTCTTAAGCTGACAGTTTTATAACTCTAAATGGTTTTGCAAATGAAATCCAAACAAAAGAGCAGAGATGTACTCTAAATCACTCAGCAATTGCTGCTTAGAAAAACCAGCAACCACTAACTCCTGCAAACAAAAACAGTTGCCTTAGGAAAGCTTAATGAATGGAAAAGATGTCAGAGTTTTTGTTGTTCTTCTTTCAGCTTTATTTTTCTATATTCCTGAATCTATACACATAATGATTCAGTTCACCCTGACAAATACTGTATAACCGACTATCAATCACATCAACTTTTTATATGTTGAGAGCAGTCAGATACCAAGTGATAAAGTGAGTTCAGGCAGAGGGCATATGTTAAGCAGCTGTGAGTCCTTTACTCTGTCTGTAACCTAAAAGCTTAATGTCATTACACAGAGCTCTGATTTCTTCCTTGCCTGCCTTACACTAGAATACCCATATTATATGGACTAGAGATTATTAACTTAATGCAAGAAATACAGCCACATAGTGACTGCAGCAGAACAAACAGTATGCTTATAAATTAGATGGAGCATATTCTGCTTGCAGTGAAAGATTACACAACCAAATACTTCTGTTTAGGCTCCAAAGAAAGCTTTACACTTATGAATAAAAATCTCAAGTAATAGTTCTAGCAACAGTTTAAACCTGGATAAGTCAGTACTGCTGCCAAAAGACACACTCTCCATTTTGTCCCACCTCTTCTCCCACCTTGGTACAAGTGTTTGCACAGTTTTGTAAACCCATTTGGGTGAAAATTACCTCTCTGTCCCTTCACAAAGGTTACTTTAATACCAAATCAGTTTGTTAATTTGATTCACTGTGAACATTTCTGCCAGCAAAAAGAGGAGGTGATAGAAAGGTGCAAGAAAGTGCAGGTGCAGCTTGTGGGATCCCATTTTTTGCACCCTCTGCCTAAAGACACCATTCCTTAAAAAACCTTAAGTGTAAAATACGTAATGTTGCTATATGTATCCTACCTTTTACATACAGGGGTGATGAACTGTAGCTTGTCAACTCTCAAATTACCACAGATCATTTGGTATTTGTTGCTCTTTAGTAGCATCATGCATTGCTGTTTTGGGCTTTCAGTTATTTCCCTCTAAATTCAAAATGATGGTAAAGGTCTAGTAAAGGCAGGAAGCATAATTTTTGCTTCCAAGGGCCTGAACTCAGGTGTTTCATATTATTTAAGAAAAGCATAATTTTGATTTCTTGCAGACACAAGTAAATTTTTTAAATGGCAACAGACAGCCAGTACAGCAATTAATAAAGGTCTTAAGTGTACAGGACTCACATTTCCACAACGCTGAGAGTATTTGTATAAAAGGGAAGTTCCCCCTTTGTTCTTCATCCTCTCAAGTGAACTGCTGGTTCAATTAGTTTCTGCTTTGGCTGCTGTTCTCTGGCTGCTGGAGCTGTGACTCCCTCAACTGCAGTGTTTCACTGTCCAGCACAGACACTGATTTCCTGCCCATCAGAAACTCTGAGGCACAGCCAGAGAACAAACAGGCAGCTGCCACTGGAGCTGTCAAGGCTTTGTAGCCATTTCAAGGTGTAACTCCAGAGAGAAGATGCTGGTCGACTTCCTGCAGTGCCAAATGAGCAACAAGATCCCCTTCACTCACTACCTACCCATCAGTGGTCAACAGACACATCAGAAACAAGTCCTCTGTGGCAGAAACTCATGGGTTTGCTTGCTCATTCAAGTGGGTAATGGTAGCAGTCAATTATTGAACTGCTCCAGCAGTTTAACAGATGATGACTGAGCTCAAAATGAAATTTTACTTGTATCATTTAACTAATTAAACAAACAAATACTGCCATCTAATAATAACTCACACCCATAACTTCATTAAGATACCTAATGTAATAAAGAACATAGGTTATCTTCATATACTGTACAAATCCAAATATATTGCAAGATGTGGTCGAGGCAGTTAAAGAACAGCAAGTGTTGCCATCCTCTGTCCTTCCCTTGGCGTTTCCTTTCGGACTTGCATCACATCTGAAGACACCATTCAGTTCAGCAATGACTCAAAGCAAATTCCCCGTTAGGAATTAAGCTCTAGCAACCTTTAAAAAAGGTTCACGATTCTGTAAACAGAACATCCAATAATCACCCAAGTCTGTAAGCTCGCAGCGGGCACACACTGTGATAGGAGACAGCCCCAGCAGAACAGAGCAGAGCAATTGTAAAAATCAACTGACAGTTTGAAATCTTAACTGCCAAAACATGGAAAAATGTCTTTGACATGCCTGTGTGTCCCTGAGTCCACTCCTGTTACTGGCTAATTAGTAGGAAATCTTAACTAACAGTGTGAAAAAGGAGTTCACAGTTTCTACTTCCAGGACAGGAAGAGGAATGGTGGTATCTAATACCAATGATTCAAACAGTGCCAGGATCTTGAAGCACAGCCATTGAGTTAGAAGTTAATCAGACACCTAAATTGAGAATTTCCACTTGGGAACTGTGTTTATTTAGTGTCAGGACAGACTGTTCTGCTTTCTGAACCCGCACACATAGAAACATGTTTATCTCAAATTCAAACTAATGTTGAACTATCAGGTAGTATTTTTGCCAAATATATATAGGTAATTTAGAAGTACTTCAGCCAATCAGTGTATCTATAGTAGAAGTAAGGACTTAAATTTGACACACTGGTGTAACTTTCTCAAAAGGGTAAAAAAAAAAAAAAAAGAGACTGTGTGAACTTCCAGTTTAGCTGTTTTATGAAGACCTAAAAAAATAAAAATTAAACATTTGTCTGACTTATTTTCATTGAAAGGGTCTTTTATTTTGACCACAGTACTTAGGGCCATCGGTGCAGAAGTAATGACACAGAGAAGTGTTCAGGTATAAAATGTCTAATTCCTCAAACATTACATTAATTTGTTTTCTAAACCTAAAGCAGTATTTGATCAGTTGAACAAATACTTGAAATGCATTTGGCTAGTTATCTATTTTAGAAAGAGAACAAATTTATTTAAAAGGATTTCTTTTACCCTTTGGTCACCACAGAACAGAAGTTAGATTGAGCTCACAGGATTTTAGGATATTTTTTTTTACCTGGTCTCAGATTAGACCCCGCTTAGGAGGTTATTGCTGTCAAGACACCAGTGATAATGGGAAATGTTTTAGGAATAGGAGTGCTTTAACAGGAGAAGACATACATGCTGTAAGAACTGATAATGCAAAACACTCTTCATTTACCACTTAAATAAGCAGGGCTGGTTTAGGACATCTACATCACTGGACCATTGAGGTAAAAGGAACAGACTTTTGACAGTAGGAGCACTCATATTAAAATCTGTGCAAAATTTCTGACTTAACTACAAAAGACAAAGCCTGAAGAAGTGAAAAGTGTAGTCATATCAAGGTTTGTTTTCAGTTTAAAACTGGCACATGATCAAAAGACTTGAGACACAGTTGTTGCTTGCAAATGGATAATTAGCCTGAAACACTTCCTAAGCTGATCAGCCAATAAATTTACTAGAAATAAAAGCAGAAAAATATCTAATACAGCTCCTCTTACAAGCAACTGTCAAGGGTATTTTAGGCATTTTTATCTATTCAAAGGGTACATCTACAGCCAAACTGCCTGTATATCTTTCCTTTTTAAATAAAAAAACTACTTTACATCCACATTAGGAGGTGTCAGAAACATAACCCATATAAAAGAGCACACAGACCTCTAAAGGCTTCAGAAATCCTTCACCCCTAGTAAAAGCCTTGTATCTTCCATTACTTTCCTTTCAGCTTCTTAGATTAAGGTTTGTATTTGGATTTCAGTTCAAATTAGGCTTAATGTTCCTGGTACTGTCACAATGTCAAACATTTATAATTTTCCTCATTCTGTCCAAAATCTTTTAAATCGTCTGTCTTCCTTGCAAAGCTGCAGTAGGACACCAACTGCAGGTTCTCTGAAATATTTCTGAAGTTACACTGAGGGAGATGCCATTTGTGAATTCTGCTGGAGCATATGTTCAGTATATAAAGTTATTTACGTGCTGTACAATAAATAACCCAGCAACATAAGCTTTCAACACATTTGGAAGTAAAGTCATAAAACCAGTCTTGTTTTGGCCAAAGTGCAAAAATTTATTCGCAACAAATGTTGCAAATAGGAAGCCACAAAATCCACTACAAAGACAGACAATTCTGTAGCATTTTTGTGGCTCTTCCTCCAGAGTGATTATCAGAATTTTAAAAACCAGGCCATATAATACCTGACCTTCTGGGTCATCAGGGTTTTTTTTTGTATCTGTGTCCTCATGGCACGTGCTCAGCTGTAGATGACAACCAGCAGCACGAGGAGTAAGCCACAGCAGCACTTCTGGGCCTTCATTAACACAGAATCCAGGGTACAAAGGGCTCCACAGCAAGCGGAGAAGAAAATGGATTTATGGTATCAGTACAGGCAATACATTTTAAAGAGCTGTAGGGACTCCACAGTAATTAAGAACTTCTTGGGATAATCGTTCACAGAGTATCTGGCTTGTGGTGACTCCCAGGCAGGGATCTTGCAGAAATGAGTAATTAGAACCTATTACAGTAAGATTAAGATGTCTTTGCCTGAACAAGCATTGGGTATAGCATCATCCTTCAGGAAGAATGATGGGTGAAGGTGTTAGCTGCACTCCCACCAGTTCTTCTGGAAGCTCTTAGGTGGAGACACCTCTGACAAAGCTGCAAAATTCATTTAATGCTCATGGGGACACTCTGGGTTACACACACGTGTGTCCACTTGGTTCTGCAGCTGGTTGGTTATTTCAGGAGCACATTGGGCAGGGCAGGTACCACCTTGGGTGGGAAGATCTCCAGGGTTAGTGACAGGAACACTGCCCCTGGGACATGATGGAGCACTGGGCTTGTCCGTGTCTGTCACTACCAGCAGTACTGGACAGTTTTGGAGCACTGGGTGTCACCAACTGCGTGGTTTGATGCCAGAATTTTGTATGATGCCTGGATCATTTGAGGAGCTTCTGGTATAAGATGCCAGCTGGATCACTGGCTTAGGCTTTCCATTTCAGTTTACTGAAGAAAGCGATCTTCAGTCACATTCTCTCCTCCCCAGTGTTTGAGTGGAATGAATTGAAGAGGGGGAAGGACTAAAAATACATGGAAAACTTGTAATGATAAGTCAGTTCTGAATGCTCATAGAGCTCACATGGCTAACATGAAATCCCTCACAGCTGTGAGTAATTAAAAACTGTAACTCAACAGATAAAAAGTGTTTATAGGCAAAACCACAACTGGATCCTCCCTTGCAGCAAAACTGTCTAGTAAGGTCTGGACTTCTATATTTGCTGATATTATATCTGAAGGCATCTCGGTTCAAATGGTTTCCTGATCAAAGATAACATATGGCACCAGAAAGAAACGAGTCTCTCCATGGCTGCAGACTCACACCACCTTCAGCACTGAATCACACCAGAACCTTTAAACTGGAATGTTACTGAAATGCCAAATCTAATGCAGATAGCAACACTAAACTTGCTGTGCTGTGCCCAAAAACTGCAAGAAATCAAACAAAAGAATTCATAAGCTTTACAAAGAGGATCTGTGAAGGGCACTTTACCCTGGGACCAGTTACAGTTCCAGTCTGGAAGTTCAGAAAAGAAAGGAAACATTAGCATTTTTGTACTCCAAGAAACAAGGGGGAAACAAAAATCTTTGAATACAACTCTCTTTCTCAGCATCAGATTCCTTATACCAATTCATCACAAACCTGTATATTTCTGGTTACTCAAACAGTTGTGGGCTAATATAGGGGGGGGAAAAAAATCACTAAATAAGTCAGAGTTCATCCCTACTGTTCTTAAAATGTGGGTGACACAATGTAATAATTTGAATTTTTTCATTTAGAATGGTATCTCTCATATAGTTTGTTCCTTCTGCTCTGATTTACAGTTTAAACCCCCCAAATTATAAAAATACATTTCTATTTTAGCCTTTTTGGGTTTGCTGTATTTTTTATTACTTTATCAGGCCTTAAAACCTACAAATGCCTCTCTCTGACTTAAAGAAGAAAATACTCTCTTGTGTACACATGCAAAAAGAACATTTAGTATTCAATCCTTTTAGCTGCAAAATCAAATGCCCAAAATCAATGGAACACAAAGAGGAATCAACATCAGACACACATTTCAAACACATTACACAAGTGATTAAAGAAAAAAGGGAAGAAGTTTAAAATAAACCTACTTGCATAACAGCCTGTGTACAACCCCTTGAGACTTTAGAGCAGGATAAATATGTTTCAGACGGTGCCACTAATGTGACGTTTTAATGGTGTGAGAACGATAAACAAAACTTCTTAGAGATAGATAATAAATGATGAAAGACTGTGATACAGTTTAAAGGCCCAAATAAACAAATATGCATTGATCTTTTTCTGCCAAGAGTGGACATCACACCACACCTGGTGATGGATGCAAGAGAGTTGAGAATGTTGTCACTTTTTCTGGACAATGAAGCAAAACCACAGAAACCAGCACGAGAAGCAGCTAAGTTTAGCCACCACATTTGGCTACATATATTTATATCCTATAAATACATGGGCAGCATCTAAACAAGGATGCAACTGTCATTCCCTTTGTAAGAAAATGATGAGTTGTACTATGCTAATAACGTACTCTGAAGGAGCGAGGAATCAGAATTGATTTTCATGAAACAATACCGGAATGTGATTCCACACTTCAGTAATAATATTTTCTGCTGTAAATGTGCAGCAAAGATGTGTGCAGCCAAAGGATGGTAAATACAGATCCAGGGAGTTATGCAGCATCTGGTCCAACCCAGTTACCAGCAAGGGCAGGGGAGGAGGACACGGGAGGACACGTTCTGAGCTACGATGCCTTACGCTGATAAGGGAACTGGCTGGAATTACTCTTGTATGAGCTCATTTCATACTGTGAGCATGATGCTATCACAGAAGTGCTTAAAATGAAAGCCAACACAGAGATTCCCGTTAACTCTGCTTGACTCGGAAAGAAAAAAAAAATAAATTTACACTGAAAGCTTTGTCCTCATTCTTATCATGAAGTGTGAGTTACACAATATGCCATCACAGGAACTGCATGTCCCAAGAAAAAACTCTTTATTTCATTTAATTTAGAATGAGACAGAACTGGGTCGATATACCACCATGACTGCTTTGTTTGTCAACAAAGACATGTACTATTGCCTATAACTCAGTTTTAGGGGTATATTATCTAGCAGTTTGTTTTTACTACTGGAAATTGTGTAAGCTTGGACAAGGATAACATTCAACATTATCAAATGAGAGGCACCAGAGTTATGATTTCTAGGCACAAGTAATAATTGGATTGGAAGGCAAAGTTCAAGAAAACAGTAATACTCTTGTGTATTAACAGAAGGCCTGTTCTGCTCTGTAGTGCACTACCCAAGGCCATTTCCTTCCTTAATATTAAAATTCTAATCAGCCTTCATTTCATCTGCAGAAATTTATGACCTAGTCCAAGTTCTGTGTATAGATTTAGAAACAAACAGACATGGAATATGAGACCCAGCATGTTATAAATTCTCAATTTAACTTTAAAAACCTGTACGTGCACAGGGGGAGAATATTTAAAACACACCGAGTTCCACACAGTGAATTATTGCTATGAACCCTGCAAATGTCTCTAAATACAGCTGTATTAATTCCAGATTTGATATTAAGAGCCTAGATATCAAACTCTGAGGAAACTGGACCCACTGTAGAAGAAACGAAAATGGAGAACTATAACCACAAGAAGAAATTCTTTACAAATTTACCTTCAGCAGTGCTTTCCAAACTGTGGGGTGCTTGCTGCAAGCAATGTGCCTGTTTCTTCTAAGCAGCTTGTAACAGCTGCCAGAAAACCTGAGCATGTTCTCCTAAGCATTGCTGCTGTTTAAGTCAATGCCTTTGGCAGGATCTGGGTTTGAGGACTTCCAGAATACTTGAAAGTAAGCTGCTGCTTCTAAACAGAGAAAATAGTTAGCTCACTCAAGCCCTTAGCTGTTGGGGTTTTTTTTTGCTCCCAAGGAGACACCTCTGACTTGAGTATCGTATCTCAAAATTAAGCCAACAGCAAAGAAAAGGAAAAGGAAGTCTGGGAAACGGAACAAAAGAATGTTTACTCTGCAAGGTAAATCAGGGAAATGGCTAGAAGGGCAGAATTACAAATCTAAATGCTTGAGTCTCCAAACAAAACATTAAAACATCAAGCTCACTCTTCAAAGAGCAGTAACAAACCCTGAAGATCACAAGTGTGAGGGTACGCGTCGTCTTCATGCCTCGACATAGCTCGAGAGTGGGTATTTATGTCAAAACAAATGGGTGGGCCACTGAGAACTGTGATGTGGCAAATCAACCACACCACTTCCCCCTTGTTGCAAAATCCCATTCTTCTTTTCTGTCTCAACAACACGTTCAGCCCACCTCCAGCTTCTTCCTGCTCGACCACGGCAGCACTCACCGTCCTCTCCTCAAACTCCGTTCCGCAATCCTCACCTCTGGTAGTGCCAGTTTCGCATGACACACTCGAAGCTCTGTGTCCCAGCAGCAGGGTAGCTGAGAGATAACCCCGTGCCATCAGGCAGGTACCAGCACAGGAGGCAGTGCAGGCATCCCACTGCCTGGAGTGGTCACGTTCACGCAGCTGCTTGGCAAGAAAGTGCCCACGTTCAACTCCCTGAGCAAGCCCGGGGCAAAACACGTCCCCTCCTTGGAGCTGCCTGGCCACACACGGTGCCATGGAGCTGTCAGCAGGTTACAGAAGGTGCTCTTCAGCCATCAGCTCTGCAGCTCTGACAGAGACACGTGTGAAACGTCAGCTCTGTGTGTGTGCGCGTGTAAATAAAGGCAGGTCAGCCTCCAAGGCTGGGACATTGCACAAAGTCTGGTATGGGATGGGTTAAATCTTAGGGTGCATAAATAATTTTCAGTGACCACGTCAAAAAAAGAATGGATGGTGAAGTGCAAGAAACTGCTCCAGCTGGTCATGGAGCCACTGCTAAGGAATTCAGCCGAGTCCCCAGGCCATAGCACTGCCTCCAGACACCAACACCAGCTTTTAAATCCACAAAAGCTCCACTACCTTACACTAAACTCAGAACCAGCTTGTTGCAATACTCTGGGAGAGAGAGGAAATAGAAGGAGGAAGAGAAACCTCACTCAGTCCATGCAGTTCGGCAGTAAGCAGAATTGTCTAAAATCCACGAAGTGAAATTGCATGTTAATTGTAAGGTAGTTTTCAGTATTTGAATACAATTTCCTCAGCATTCTTCCACTCCGTAAGACACACCTGACAATTAGAAGCAACTCTGCAGGTGCCCTCAGCCTGATCCACCTGCATGTTATCAACACACAAATGTTGATTTGCCAAACTTAGCATCCTGCAGATGCTGTTCCAGCAGGTGCTGCTGGGGCCACTTCTATTTCAGGCCGCAGAAGCAGTTCACTGACTGACCAGCAGCTCTAAACTACATTTGGGAAAGCGTCCCAGCTCTCAAACTTTTTGTTTAGTCTCTCTGAGCATCTGTGAATAAATAAATAAGAAAATTCACAAAATACCACTACAAACAAGCAATTGTAAAAAGTGGAAGTTAAGAATGTAATTAGATTATGACATTTATAAACGTAATCATAAAAAAAAAATTCTACAAGTTAAAGCCTGTAAATGAATCTTCATTTATATAACAAGCAATAACAAAAAATCTCACTGGACATATTAGTAATTGAGACTGACCTTCAGTGACTGGGTGCACAGACAAACCTTTTTAGGTGATTTTTCACTTCTACTGTGTCTCAATTTCCTCAATAAAAGGGTGGGTTTCCAAATGCTGGGGAAGGTTTGGTGGTTTTTTGTATTTAACAGACTACAGCCATAGCAAAGACTGCTTCTCTATTTTTTTTGGTTAATTTTACAGAACTAAAGCACACAATCAAGTATCTTCAGAAAGGACATGGCACAGCTTTTATTCTGCCTGCTTACTCTAGATAAGTTACTATTAAAAAAATCATTTACAAAAAACCAAAAAATCCTGCCCAGCCAATAAGCACATGAATTTCAACAGGAGACAAAATGCCAAAAATAACAAGGAGTTATGGGGAGCAGACACTCACTGTATGTGTGAACCTAGAACTGTAAAATTTAGTCTCAAAAATGACTAAATTAGGATTTCTCTACACAACAAGTTCCAAAGAAAGACACTAAACTCTGCCATTAATATTTGCTATTGTGGAGAGCAGACATACGGTAGTGAAGGCAGCATCTGCCACTTGGAAACCAGCTGAGTGACTTCAAACCTGGCATTTGTGCAAATCTGTGCGTACTATAATCTAACATAAAAATATTAATTGAGAAGCATATCAAGTTAGGCTTGTCAGCCTTAATATTTTTCTGGTGATTTGAATGGGGCCAGAGAATAAGATAAGTATCTGTACAAATCCAGTTGGCTTTACTTCAAATGCAAAAGCTTGCTTCTAAGCTGCACAAGAACAGGAGCCCTATAAAATCAAATTTTGAATGCAAAGCCAAGCCAGTTCTGCTCACCATTTTCTACTCTGAATCCTGTCTGCAGCAACAGTTTCTGGTGAGCTCACTGTACTTCCCTGAAATACTGTACAACATACAATTATTTTTGTATTTAAAACAAGTTTTGATTTTTTAAGTTTACACTAATGAAATATTTTCATTAGCACTGTTGAGCTAAAGATTACTGAGCTTTCTTTGCAGCTTTTAGGGAGTTTTTTAATCAAGCTGGTCAGTATTCCCCATCTACCAGTGAAGATCAGCTTAATTTGTTTAGTAGCTAAAACTTGGAGCGAACAACAGTATTTTCAAAACAAATACATCAAGTTAAAGCAAGGGCAGTTGTGGTTCATCTGAATCACATGGCTCCAGATTTCAAATCTAAGCTAAGGAAATAGAGGTTATGACATCCTGCAGCTGCGACAAGTCGTGTTCGTAAAGCAACGTTAAATCACGACCACTTGGCCAGTTCAGGCAGCTGCTTGTGTGGAAGTGAAAGATCCCATGAGAGCATTAAAAAAAAAGAAAGGTTCTGGTGTCCTAGCCAAGCCCCCCTTCCTTCACTAAATGCTACCAGGGACTAAGCTTCTTCAGAGCAAATGACCGTGGAAGGTTGTTGCCAAGTAATTGCTACTGATTTATTTACATCCAATAACGAGAACAAGAATCAAACACTTGGCAAAATACACGGGCAAGTAAATTACAAATGGCCTTCCCATGCTATAGAAGTGCCAAGTGCCTGAGCCTGCCCCTCAGTAAGTTGGTTTTCAGAAAGATCCCTTGGGTGGTTTGATTCACCATAAGGCCGTGCAAATGCTCCCATCAGCTCAAGGACACGTCAGTGGCAGGGAGAAGCAGCTGGAGCTTCATCAAGGCAGTGGTGTGGGTGCTGCAAGTTAGGGGCACACTTCTACACAGATGAAAGTTTTCATTCAGCTGGGAGTCTCAGGAAGGAAGAAAGGATTGGGTCTGGAAATGCTATTTTCCAGTCTCCCATTTTTGTAGCATTCATCCCTGGAAGTAAGGCCAGGTGTGCTGGAGCTCTGACCAACGTGGTCTGGTGTGTCCACAGCAGTGGGGTTGGAAGTAGATGATCTTAAAGGTCCCTTTGAACCCAAGCCATTCCATGATTCTGTGATTTTAAGATCTATTTATTGATATGATAAATACTGTTAAAACACCTGAGAGTTGGCATTTTCAGTTACAGCAGAAGGGAAAAGTCTTTCCAAAATTTTGTGAGAGGGTACTGGTGGTTGAAACAGCGGGACCATTCACTGCTCCCCTGAGTACCAAGAAAAAAGTGCCTGTAGCTTTTCCCTTTTTCTTCCTTTTCTTTTTTTCCCTCTTTATTTTTTTTTAAGCAGGGAGGAAGCATGGAGCAGTAGTACTGATTGGGGACTTTCATGACACTATCTGGATGCCAGTGTCATGCTGTGTAAACATGTGGATCCATTAGACAATTGTTGGAAGCAGTGAATTCCAAATTTGATCTAGTGATAGGACTCCTGCTGTTTGGAAAAAAAGAAAATGGGGTTGCGAAACCACACAAGGAAAACGCTTCAGACTTCTTAAAAAAAAACCAAAAAAAACAAAGAAAAGCACAGCGTGAACAATGATGAACTGGATGGCCTGCAGATCCCAGCCTCTGGAGAGTCCTGACACACAGAAAAAAACCACCTGAGCCCTTAGTTTGATAACTTTGTAAAACTTACTCCAACCTGAAAGGATAAAAACATTTTGCATAGAGAAAAATTCATATCCACATGCAGAATACAGAAGATTTTCCTTGCTAAACGACAGCTGCTCCAGTGATTTTTATCTTCTTGCACATTTCTTGTGCAGGCTACTGCCGGAACTACAGCCGGAGCTCTCCGGTATTCCCAGCGAAGCTGCCTGGGGAAGGGAGTGGTACTTAACTGCCTTCCTTTGGTTTGTGCTGGCAAAGCAGCACTTTTTGCTTTGTAGTATTTAATGGCCTAAAACACACGTTGGAATTAACTCCTTCATTAGCTACACAGCTGCTGCTCCTTATCGCTTTCATTTTTCTTACCTGTAGCACTGCAAAATTTTATGTTCTGATTCAGAATTCTGTGTGATGAATACAATACATGAATTGTATTTGTTAGAATATCAAATGCAGGCCTCATGAATAAAAGTGTAATTACACGTGACCTTTGAAATCATACTCCATTCTTTATGCTATCTAGAAATAACTATGCTCATTCTGTCCTTGCCACAATTTCATTTCAAACTGATTAACTAGCATTTTATTCCACTCAAGTTGCCTACATTAAAAAAAAAGCCAGCGAGTTCTGCTCCCAGCACAACTGCAAACCCACTTTAAGGCTGTCACTACAAAACTTGTTATTCATCTCCACAGACTTACAGATGTGAAAAGCCGTGTGTATAGCTCAGCATTTCCATTATGATTCATGTTGTGATTTAATCAATTCTGAAACATTGTTTACTACATAAAAGAAATTGTACTTCAACAGCAAGGATCAGAAAGCAAGAAAATCAATCGGGAAGGGCTCCTGAGTAACTAAGGAGGAACACACTGTCCTTGGGAAGCTGCAGGAGGTCAGCAGTAGCAAAGCTTCTCTTTGGAGACTGCTGGGTGACCACAGAATCTTTCTCCAGCCCAGCCCTAAGAGCTCCCTGAGCACACAGCAGTGGTCCTTGGAGTGCAGATCTCAGTAATGCACCTTGCTATGCATATGAAGAAACTTGTGCAACTCTGCCAGCTGAATTCAACAGTTTCCATGTCTAATTCTAGTGATATCCATACCCCCATGCAGAAGAAGCCACAGGACACCACTAACGTACTGAAGAACTGCATTACTCAGGGGAAGCCATCTCTTGCAGCCTCTCCTTACACAGCTGGAGCTTCCAGAGCTCCAGATGTGTTACAGCTGTGCCCAGGTGGGACTTCAGCAGTGAGAGGCACCAGCCAGGAGAAGCTCTCCACAGCCAGTTTCTGCTCTGAAGCATGGGGCAGCTGTCCCACTACGTCCCTGAATGCAGCTTAAATTTGCATGAAAGTATGAACAGAAGAGCTGCTCCTTCTTTGCATGGGTTTGTGGCAGATTTATTTTTGTTCTTGAGAAGCCAGCCAGAGACTATGATGGACCAGCCACTACTGCAGGGTTTTACAGCCACCAGAGTTGGTGTTGGGCATCTCCACCTGTGTGGCACATCACAAAGACACGTTGGCCACGAAAATCCCTTTCTCTTAAGATCAAGACCACAGAAAAATAGTAACAGTTTGTCCTTCTATTTACTATTCTCCATAAAACTAGGGAACTAAAATTACAAGCAAAATACTGGTTGCACTGTTTGTTTTTCTTGGGTCCTTAAATGCCAACCACAAGATGTCAAACAGAGGGCAGAGAGGCCAAGGAGAGCAGGGGAGCTGGGGAGCCTTGACTGGAAAATGTGGTAGTAACAACCATAACTGGTGCTAATAGTGGAGAAAAAGTGCATCAGAGTGAGATCCGATCTTTCACAGACCAGTGTTGCATCTCTCAATAAAACTTCATTACAAAAAAGAATGAAGTGGCACAGGCAGCTATCTTAAACCATTTTTTCCCAAGCAAAGTATTCTGCTTACCTCAAAATTCAGTCATAATTGAACCCTTGAACTAGCTAATCTTTCTTTTTAGGGGAAAACTCATCTACTCATAACAGTTGCCTTTCTCTACAAATATTACTGTTCAGTCATCAATCTCAGCTAAAACCTCTTTAATGCCTTATGTATGCCTGTTTATATTTTTTTTTTCTACTGCAATACATATGGAAATTAGTGCTTTACTTATTTTTTCTTCTCCTTTAGATGAGTTGTATCTGCATACTGAAATAGCGGTCACAAATTTTGAGTGGACAAATGTATTAACACTTCTTATAATGCCATAAAATACAATTCTCTTTATTTTTTCCCCAAAGCATGCAAAGGAGCAAACACATACTCAGTAAAGTGAAATAATATGACACTGTGTGCCAAACCCACCACTTTTTAGAGTGCCAAACCAAAGTGACATTTATCATAGTTGCATATTACAGGGCAAATATTTCACATCAGGACTGTTATATGTCAGTTTTAACCCCCCAAGCACAACATTTTTAATGAGGAGAAGGAAGTTATGGTTCTCTTTTTAGATCAATCTACAGCTTTTATTCAATATCTCCAACTCACAAGTGTAAACAGAACCATCAGCCCCACTGTGGCGCATTACAACATCAAACACCATGAACAATTACGTCACAGATTTTCTAATCACCGGATGAAACACTGGGCATTGTAAATGCTACACAGAAGATGGTATAGGGAGATGAAAGACAAAAAAGTAAAAATTATCTGTATTTACCAGATTTGACTAAATTTTGTTTTCATTTCTTTCAATCACCTAGAACTAACTGTTTCACCTTTTTTTTCTCCTTTTCTCCTCCCAGTGGCTCCATCTCAGAGTGACATTTTCCTGGGCTGCACCTCATGTAAGTAGAGCTGTAGCAATACAGTGTGATTATTGTTGTGCATGCTTATTTCATCAGTGTAAAACTGTGAAAATACTTACCAAAATTGGGACTTTCAGACCTGCTATTTACTTCTGTAAAAAGGTACTGGATTACCAAGTCCTAACTGAAGATTTAGCTAAGGTAAGTAGTATTAACTCCCAGACTGTGCTTCTCAAAGATCACAAACCAGCCAACTAAATAGTCTTATACAAAGTTACATCCAATTTACTACATCTTTCTAACTCTGTGAAATCTGGACTCCATGGAAATGTCCCATCATCCCTGGGGCATTCCAGGGCTCTTTGCCAGGCAGGGAAACCTCTGCAGAAACAGACTGGAGGCACATCAGAAGGTTTAATGGGCATTACTTCTGCAAACTGCTTCCCAGTCCAGGTGAAGAAGGAATGGAGGCTGCAGTGCCTCCCTGCAAGAGCATCCTGACAGTTAAACTTGCCTGGAAGCCCAGGGCCCATGGGAATGAGTGTCATTAACAAGGGCTGATCAGGGAGAAGGGCAAAGACAAAGGCAAAGCCAAGCCCTTGTTGGGCAGCAGGGAAGATGCACACCTTTAAGAAAGACTTTTAACCTAAACTTAATCTGTTCAGATTTAAAGGACAGACACAAAACTTCATCTTGTCTTCTCCAAGTGGCCAATTCCATTCATGGGAGCACTGATGGTGCCAGCACCACCAATGCTCTGAGGGGCTATTTGCACACAGCAAAAGAATGTGCTTGGGTACAAGGGGTGGCACCTGCTCAGCACAGAGAGGAACAGGGGACTTGTTCAGCTCGGTCTAATGAGTAACGGATGAGAAGCCAGGAATTATTTAATGTTAATTCCAGCTCTGCAAGTACCAGCTGCTGTTCTGTTACTCTCAGCAAGTCATTTCATCTTCTTCATGTTCTCCTGTGTACAGTGAATGTAACATTTTGGTGCCCAGTGTCCAACTCTCAATTGAACATTCTAGTCATAAATGCACTGCCTCCCTTCACTTTGATAAAGTACAGTCAGCATCAATAGATAATACTTTAAAAAAATTCCCTTCCAACTCTTGTGAAACAGGAGCTGACTGTTTATCGAGTACTTATTTTTTATGTCAGTTTACCATAGGGCCTCTTTAGCCACAGGCTTACAGCTGGAGGCCCCAAGGCATTTTTTGGGAGTGGAAACTTCTTGAGCTCAGCTCCTAACAAATTTCCAGCCTGCAGTATGTTTTTCATTAGTCTACATGGTGTTATAATAAATGATGCACTTCCTCTTTCATTTTATGATTTTTTTTCTTCAAACATGCAACAATTTTTCTGTGTCTGTTTTTTATTACTTTCAATATACTCAACCACACTAATCTTAGAGACTATGTATAAAAACAGAAAGGATATCTTGAGTAAGATATCAGCTACAGCAAGAAAAGCTTTTAAGTTCAAATTCTCCACTGAAGGCCAGTCATAAACCCATTACATGTATGAGCTCCATGGGCAACCACTCTTTCAGAGGGTGTTGTTAAGAAAATAAAAATCTGTTACACCAAAACCTAGAGCTGGTGTAGAAAAGGCTCCTCCAAAATACTCACCTGAAAGACATTCAGCTAAAGAAGTCTGATCCCACTGGCAATTCTCCACTACAGGTCCCACTCCGTGTGCTTGCCTATTTTACATATATTTTATATATAGTTGATACACACGTTTTTTTAAAGATAGCCTTCCTTTTATATTTTACCCTCTCTCCATAACTTTTAATAAGAATCTATTCCCGGGGCCTGACAGCACCAGGAAAACCTGGCTATGCCAACAAGAAGAGATTCCAGTCAAACATCATCATGTCTGGCATACTGTGTTTCATTTACAAATCTTTGATTCCTAAATGAATGGCAGTTCAAAGTACACATGAAACACAGATACTTTCTGCTTATGTACACAGAGATTGTTAGAGATTAAACCACTTTTAATTAAAGACTTAAGCAGGTGTCAGTTCACGATACTCTCTGAATTTGGTTTAAGAAGATCTGTGTTCCACAGTTACCCAGCAGCACATTAAACACAAGCAGAATCAAAGAGACCTTCCTAAACAAAGCCAGGAAAAGCCACTTTGTAAGAGAGTTTGAAGTTTGCTACTACTGATCTGTCACTTATGGAACGTCACGTACTTACTTGGGAAACATTTTAAAACACTTAAAAAATAAACAACCCCCCAGTAAACAGCCCCATGAGACAGAGCCCCAGGCCACACAAGACCTATTAATTTCAGTGGGGTTTGTTGTGCCTCTGTTTATGCATCTAACTACACAGAGTTAATTTGCAGTATCAAGGCCTAAATCAGATAATTTAAGAGCATTCTGGACTCAAATAACAAAGAGTTTAAACATGGAAATGAAATTGCTTCCAAGTAATTTTTCTCTGTCATACTTCAGGGTGAGAGCAATATGAGGGGCACCCTGTTTCTCCATTACTCAAAGAGTCTTCATTTCTTTTTTTAAGGGAAATCCAAAGATTAATTTAAAGCCATCTGATGAAAATACCTTAATATTTACCTTCACATTTTGATGTAATATATAGTGAATTCGAGTGATTTCAAAAGTTATCCTGGATGCTTCTCATTTCAAGATGTTAAATATTGGCTCTCAGAAATTTGCATTACACATTGTCTGACAATATTTGCTGCTCTGGAGTACATGAACTGACTTTCAATTCTTACAGAGGTAATGATAATAAAGTTTGTAGAAGCTGGGCACAGGTGACATTTTAGAATTTCATAGTTATTATAAGTCCCTCCTTTCCAGGTCCATAAAGTAAGTGTAAAAAATGGTTAGAACTGCCAAATGTATAAATTCTCTTGATCCTTTTTACCTGTTACATCATCAGTTACAGCTACTCTTAGACTGGTCTCCCAATCACCCTTTAAATGAGGGCACTACAACATCCCAGCAGCAGTGTTACAGCCGACACCTGAGCACAGTAAAGGAGCACACCTGTAATCCTCAGATTTTATAACTAGTAAATCACAAACTGAACTTCCAAACCCCAAGAGCATTATAGAGCTGTGGGAAGGAAACAGTGAGGGAGGCAGAGCCAGTGATTCCCCCAGCTGACAGTCGGTGGGATGCAGGACAAGCAGGGGACAAAGAGCCAGAACAAAGACCAGAACAAAGGCTGCTGACCAGCCAGGGCTGTCATCTGCAGCAATAAAGTACCAGCCTCCCAAATAAACAAAGTACCAGCCTGCATCCCAAATGTTGCTTTATGGAAGGCACCGTTTAAAGGTGGCATAGGATGGTTAACATGAAAGCACAATTTCTGGAGCTTCAACTGCTCCCAAGGGGAAAACTGAGCGCTCTTGTATAAACCACCTTTCCCTTTTGCAGTTAATTTCCTCTACTTCTTTACTTACTACAATATTGCATACAGACAAATCTGAAAAAAAATGGTAGAAACCAAGATCTGTTTGACTGCTTCAGCAGTAAGGTACAAATCTGCAGTAACCATGAAGGCTCAAATTACATAATATCCACCAGTGCAACCAGGAGTTACACCCAGCTCCTGAATTTTATCAAGTTGTCTGCAGACAGTGTAAGGAATCTCCCTTAGCCAGGAAGGAAAAACTCCTAAATTCAGGTGAGATTCTTTTGTACAGCTATGGCAGGCACAGGTTACAAAGTGGGTCTTTGTATGGCTGCTCCACCTCCAGCTTTATTTACTGGGAGCTGGTTATGTAACTAACACAAAAGAAAATAACCATTTCTGGGTTGTTTTCCTTTGCAAGCCCTGGGCTGCCAGGAGGAACTGAGAGAATTCAAAAGAGCTTCCCTTCTGTTGCTCTTTTGGGTGTTTCTCTTTGAAGTGGCACCCTGAGTGGCTGCTCATTCACCAGTTTTGTAGGTAGCCTTTAAAGCAATACTTTCCACTCTTCAAGCTTAAGCACAGAAACGTACAATTAATTAAACCAAGTTAGTGGTGTTATTATTTCAGCCTTTCATTTCTACTTGGTGTAAGACTCTTAAGACGAAAGGACTCTTTGTAGTAGGATTTCAGACACTCTGGGGAAAATTATGAACTTTAAGACTGATCTGATCTGGTTCGTGCAACACACGAACAATCTAAGGAAACCATTTAGCTACTGCTTAAAGGAAAATTCATTCCAAAATCTAGAATCAGAGTCAAACTTTGCAGTGTTACTGTGCTGTATTTAACTGATGGTTTAACCCTTTGTTTTGACATGCTATTCTTTAATCACTTCTTTTCTGCAAAAGAAGACTCAGCCTAAAATATGGAATTATTGCAAAGTAGATTTCCTGGCTGGGAAATCTTTGGTAACAGATAAATGGCTGCTAACCTGCCAAATGGCCCAAATGCAACAAAAACTGCATCTGTTGCTGCTCATAATAGTAGTGGCCAAACACCATATTACTGGTTTCCAACTATTTTCCTGGTGTGAAATGTTTGTAAACCATCCTTTTGCACTGCTGCCGAACTCCAGGAACATTCTCCAGGACAGTTCTAGTCCTTAACTGAAAAAAAAATATTCCCACATTATTAAGAATTACTATGGAGAAAAGATCTCAGTGAATCTGTCCTACTGTAATGGCTCACTCCCATTTCCACACACTGTGTATGTTGTTTATTTTCATTCTTTGAGCATGGGATTTTATAGCCCAAATTATCTCATTTTCTCATAGTACAAACAGTCCAATTTTCATTCATTGAGGTCAACATTTTTCTTGTGTTCTTCCTCTGTTTTCTTCTTCCCTTTAAAATTTGCTATTAACAACAAATACAATAGATTTGTGCTATCAAGATACCTCTTGGGGTAGAGATCTATTCATAAATTGCTTTTTCACATGAGCATAGATCAAAAGTGGCGATAGTAAAATGGTACAGCTAGAAGAAATGTTGTTTTAACTCCATCCATTCTCCATAACCTTTAGATGAAATAGATCTACAATCATGCAACCTCCTCTTCGAAGATTTTTGTGCAACAATTTTCTCCAAAATCTAGAAGGCTTCAAGAAGTAATGTGCAGTCAAGCAGATTTTAGAAGCTGGTAGCACTTCATGGTCAGCTGGCTGTAAAATCCTGCTCACCACCACAGTCTGGAGCTTGCAAACTTGGTGCTTTACAGCTTTTTTTAAGGGTTTAAGGCTGGGGAGACTGCAGCCAAGCTTTTTTTAGGGAAGACAGTAATACCCTGGACTTTTTCCTTTGCTTGTACTTTCTCCTGCTTCTCCTGTGCTGCAAAGGGAGCTGTAGTTCGTTCAGCCTGTCCTGCAGTGCCTTCAGCCTGTCCTGTAAGCACCGCAAAATACACCCAGAGGGTTAAAGCCCTTCCTCCCTCCCTCCCTACCACCTGAGGTCTGCAAAGGAAAGAGCTGCTGAAAGCCTGGTAACAGGAAAAGGTCAGGAGCTGTGTATTATATCCTGTAAGTTTGGATTAGCCCACAATAGCTAAATAAACTGATTTGATGTCTAGTGACATTTTCAAACAGTAGCTAATAAAATTATCCAAAGTATGTAGAGACAAAAGATGCACACAGACACACCAAAAAACGTCTCTAATACATCCACACAGGCAACGACCTAACAGGGAATTTCAGCAGTTTGGCCACACAAACCAGGGTCAAATATAAAAGAAGCCAAGTTTAAAATCCTGCTGACTAGAAAAGACCCAAATACTCCTGCCTTGCCCATTATTACCACTCTTATTGATATGCACCTATTAGGTCTTTTGCACAGAACCATGTTTTCGAAACAGAATCATGGTCTTTCCAAAATAAATAAATAAAAGGCATGCTACTGACACGAGCCACAAGCTCAGAATACTTTGGGAAAGCTTCTCTGAATTAGCATGGTTAGCAGGTCTGAGGGATTTTCACTAAAAATTACATAAGGATCCCGGCTCACATCAGCAGAGGCAGGAGCTGTGATGGAGGAGGTTCCCACTCCTGTAATGCTGGAGCTGGCACAGGCAGGGTGCAGTGCCCTTAGCATGAGCTCCTCTCTGGTCCCACCAAGCAGGTGCCCCTCGCTTCCTGGCAGCCCTCAGCAGACAAGAGGCTGTGCTGGGGCCGTGGCACATCCAGCTGCCACAGCCAGTTTCATCTGGAACGGCCCTCAGGGAGAGCTGGGTGAATTCCTCAAACCAGAGACGCTGCTTCTGAGGAATGAATGTATGATTAATGGGGTTGCAGCACTGGTACAATTGTGGTCGCCTTTTTTAAGTTTTCCGTCAAAGTTCTTGCAACCTGAAATACTATAGCAGATGAAAAATGAAAGCAACTCAAAGCTGTGCCCATATAAAAGGCAGTGCTACAGCCAGCTAATCTAAAATTTGCAAATAAGTCTTGCTTACCTCAGCTGATTTGCACATTCAGTTTCATTTTTTTATGTAATTACCAAAGCATTTTCAGACTTGCTATGACCAAATATGAACTTGCTGCATATTCACACTAAGATGAAACAGAAATAAACAGTCTTGAATTAATCCCATTAATATTATACCTTGCTTTACACTTAGAACAGTAACACTGAAAAATGAGAAGGGATGTCAGTGGGGATTGGCTTCATTCTGTGCAATGAACCAGGAGATCTTTGCCCACACCACAGTCTCTTTATCACGAGCCACCAACTGTTTGCATTCCTTTGAAGGTACCAGCTTAAGATAAAAGTATACTGAGGAATATTTGTGATAATCCTTTATATGAATAACCACTCTTTACAGACACTCTGCACATGGATATGAAGGGCTGAAACACACCCGCTAATTCACTAATACTGTAGTGATGCTTCAATGAAACCACTGCAGCTCATAAAAATAATACTCTGGCAACCACAGTCCTGAAAAACTACTTTCACTTTAACCTTGTGATTTGTTTATTCCACCTGAATCACTGACTGCCTAAGTTACTGCATAGAGCACTCCTGAAGGGTGAACTCCTCAAAGTCATTATAATGTCGAACAAAATTGAACAGAACTTTGTCTTGGTCTTATTTAGCTTCTGTAAATAAAAAATATTACTAGAATTGTCTATCAATTAGATGTAGCAGCACATTAGGGACATCAGCACCTTAAACATATGGTGACTTAAACATCTGAGCCATTATTCTGTAAACAAAAACCTGCACTGTTCACATCCCACTTTCACATTAACAAGTTACCTGTAATTACAAACTTTAGGGCTGTGCCTTAACTTTACAGAACCATCAGCACTGAGAGACATGTTCAGGGTAAGATGGACAGGGAACTGCCATATTTAATTCAGTGTATGAATCAAGCCAAAAGCATTGAACAGTACACTGCATCTGAAAATTAATCTTGTGAGGAGACCTCCAAGGCTTCTGTGATCCCTTGCTGCTTAGTGGTGACAGATAAACAGTGCATGATGTTCTCTGCGTGTGTCTCACGCTCACACCAGACTCCTGTCCAGCTGAACCTCTACCATGTGCACAGCAAAAATATCTGGCTTCTGCTTAAAGGTGTTCTGGGTCCGGGCTAATTTTCCTGGCAGGTCACAGAAGAGGCTCCACCTTCACTGAGGCTTGTGCTTGCTGACTTTGCAATGAGGCAGAGTTAAAAAATAAGTCACAAAAGTAAACCTCAACATTTCCCTCAGTCCCCTTGCAGCTGTGTGGCCAGGGCCAAGTCTCAGCACAAAACCCCATCCATGGGTCTCCCCACGGATTCCTCATTCATTTTAGGGTTAATCTCCTTTAAGGTTGATAAGTAAAAGCATATCAAACTTTACTGCTCTGGGGAGGAAGGAAAATATAAGAAATATCCGGGAAAGTTCTGTAAGTATGGATATTGTTAAAATGCGGAGCTTTATGGTCAAAGCACAGCAATCACAGCCCCACAAGTTCCCCAAGTAACTCCAGGTGATCAACCACCACTTGTCACTACAAGCTGTAGTTACAGAACGTAATTGTGTCAGGGATTCTGTATCTCTACACTCAAACCTTGTGGAAAGTCTGCTGGACAAACCCAACCAGGCAAATGGAAAAGGTATTAGGTTATGGGCACTGCAGACTGAAAGAAGTGATGGACTGGCAGGGCCCATAAGAGCAAGCAGTTGCCTCTATAAAAGCAAGAGAGCAGCAGACTCAAAGGAGCCACATTATTGCCTCCTGCTCTCCCTGGAGACCAAAGGAGTGCTATTCCATCTCCCAATATCTGCATTTTTCTCCTGCAAAAAGCCGATATGCTAAAGTTTATGAGGTCTGAATTTCAAAAGGAAAGCATACCTCCCCTTCAACTCCATGCCCAACTGTCACTGGTATTATATCAAATATAAATTAACAACACAGTTTGGGTTTTCTTCTCTGTGTTTCAAAATACAAACCATACATCACGGCTTAACCAAATGAGGGATAAGTATGAAATACTACAACCATCAAAAAAGGAAAAGGCATAATCCTGGGCTGCCCCACACTGTCTCCTCAAAGACATGTTACTTCAGATCTTAAAGAAGTGCTTGTTTATTTAATAATTTGCCCAATTTCCAACAATAGAATATCTGATGGAAAAGACTTACATGGGACCTACAAGCAGACCTGCTGTGTGATAGACATTGTAAACAGAGACTTGAGGGGGTTTAACTTTAATATAAACAATACAAGCTTAGCCAAAGGGAACAAAAAAAAAATGGAACTAAGGAAATACTTAGATCAATATCAATACTCAGAAAGTTCTCAGGTGTTAAACGTAGAGCCTGTCTCAGAGTCCTGTTGTGAAGTTTTAGCTTCTAAGAAACTGCAAAATTAAAACCAAGCAACTAATGGTATAAAATAATGAAACATTTATATTACATACACCAAAGAAGATACACATGCTAACAAGAATGACAAATTCTTAATTCATTTTATGGGTCAATTCCTTTTTGGTCGTAAGTAAAATCATATATTAAACTTTACTGCTTTGGGGAGGAAGGAAAACACATAAATTATTTCTTCATTACAGTTTAAAAAGGAAAATTATTTAAGGACTATTTGTATTCAAGCTAAATAGATGGAATAATGATATTACAGGCTTTTTATTCAAATGCAAAGAATTTACATTTACCTACCACCTCATTAAAGTCAGATGACAGAGCAGCACCATTTTCCTTACATGATTTTTTTCCCCCCCAATTAAAATGTTTCTTCTGAATGCTTAGAAGAATTCTGAGGTTTACAGTAAAGTATATTTTAAAGCCCACACTGGCTCTCTTTCAGGTCTAATGTTGGTTACTGTCTAAAGCCTCCAGAGGCCAAGTGGATGTTGCAGGCTTTTGCTAAACAGCCTTGTGTTTCCAAGGTGGGAAGGGATATGACTCCCGGCACACACAGCTGTGATGAGCAGCTCTGAAGAAAATCACATTCACTAACATCATATTTTTGTCAGCTTGGCTCATTTTGCTGCAGGTCCATGACTCTGTTAATGTGCACAGAATAGCTGCTCCCATGGTCCAATTCTGTTCCTGTCCCAAAGCTCTCCCGGTTTGATGCAGCCACTGTTTGCCTCCCGTTCCGTAATGACACCAAAGGCTGAACTGTTCCCTGAACCACAGTGTGTCCTTCCCAAAAAAAAAGGCCTCTCCAAACCCTTTCACAAGCAGGGACAGGGTACACAGCACCGTGCCTAGGGCAGGATCAGGCCCTGGCTTTGCCAGAGCCCCCTGTGCCAATAAGAGCGTGCGGCTGCATCTTAGGGGATGCTGAGCCCGTGTGTGCAGGGCAGCCACAGGGTCCAGTGCCACGCCAAGGGCACAGTGGCTCTGCCACTGGTTGCTCCTGCCACAGGAATGAGACACTGCAGCCTCTGCTGAGCTCACTCAGAAAAGGGTCTGGCTTTCATGGGCAAAATGTTTCTGCCGGCCACCAAGGGACAGCAAGGCAGTGCCTGCCAGGTGAGGTTTTAAGCAGTTCACCTTTTAGATTGCTTTTAGTTTTTAAGAGCCTAGAAAGAATTTACATAAATGCATCTAAGCCTTGGACCAGTAAAAATGAATAGTGCCACTGTTAGAAAACAATGTTTGGTTTTCAGAGAACAGTTCTTTAGGGAAAACATCACAGTTTGCATTTATCACACTCCCACTTTTATCCGGTCGGCCAAAACAAAGTTACAGTAGCTTTTCTTGTGCATATCAATTTTCATGCACATTAGGCCGGATTTCTCAATGTTTCTTTAGGTGATGACTATGTGCTTTTACATTTTTTTATTAATTGCTCTGAATATACAATATCTCAATGTTTCTGTATATTAAATCTAGAAGTATTACAGAAGAGGAGAAGTATAGCAGAGGAATTGATCAAAAGTTAATCCAATTAGTCTTTAAGAGAGAAAAAAAGTTCTCAATGAAAGTGAGATCCTTATGAATATTTTATTAATGGGATAAAAATGAACATGCAGCAAATCATACTGTGAAATATTACTGCAAAGCAGATAGGCACAGCAGAAACTAATTAACTAATTAATCACAATTAGGTTGCACTTTCATTTATATTACAAGGGAAGGTAAGCCAAAGGCAAACTTCAAAGCACCAAAAATTTCCTAACTGCTTTCAGCAGAAGCTCGGAATAAGCAGAATGACTGCTGCCCTTTTAGCCTCCATAAGCATTTTTAACTACACTCATCACTGTGATTTTTGTAAATCTGTTTTCTACCGTACATAACAGAACATCTACTTTCCCTTGGGGCTCTGTCAGCTGAACTTTACATTGTTCTGAGAGAAATGCTAAAGCGGCATAAAAGGCAGCACCCTATTTGTCATGCCAGCATCACATCTGTCACGTGTCTGATTGGCTCCATCAATTAAGTCCAAACAGAATTCCACGGATTTCTAAAGAAGTCAGACCGATTCTGAAGTGATGCAACAAAGTTAATCAAATGTCTGGACAAAGTGATTCATGTAAACATCAATGTTTGTGATTTGCACATCAGACTCATTCATGTGAACTCCTGCATGCAGGATCTGAACATCAGATAAGAGCTTATCAGAATACTCTGCATATTTTCCACAACAGCTACAACAAGCACGGCTCATGTAAGTGAAGACAGACAAGCAGGCTCCAGTGACCTCTGTACAAACTGTGCTTTACTCTTCTCAGCACCCAGTGCCTGTGTGGGCTCTGTAAAAACAACCATTTATCAATCATTAGTAAGAAACTGGCTCTCTGACAAACTAATTACTCCTCAGGTTTCCACCCATTAGCACAGGAGGAAGCAGATTATACATTTATTTTTGTGGTGGGGTGACCTTGGCTGGGCACCAGGTACCCGCCAAAGCCATTCTATCACTCCCCTCTACAGCTGGTCAGGGAGAGAAAATAAAATTCAAGCCTCGTGGGTTGAGAGAAGGACAGGGATCAGAGATCACTCACCCACTGTCATCCTGAACAAAACAGACTCAGCTTACAGAAAAATTAATTACTTAACCACCAAATTAGAGTAGGGTAATGAGAAATAAAACTGAATACCTTCCCAAAACCTTGCCATGCAAACCCAGTGTAATTTTACATATCAGGGCTCCTGAAGTAACAAAGCTGCTACAGAAGTTGGTTTTGCTTCCTGAAGCAGGCAAGACTTTAAAAACAGCATGTTACCTATGAAGGACACTTAAGAAATCTCTACAAAAAAATCTGTTCAGAATTTAAAAAGTTATTTGCTGTATGGCACGTGACTGGATACACTGCAGTTAGTAAGCACTAGCATCTATTTCCATGCCATTAATGTGGCTGTAGTCCCACGAAGGAATTTGTACAAATCCTAAGCATGGCTTTCCAAAATACCATGGGATGGACACAGTGTGGGCAGCAGGTGGCTACTGGTAGTAGACTCCAGGTGTAACTTCACAGATGTTTTTGTAATGGGAGGCTTTAGGTTTAGAGTCCAGATTTACAGAGGTCTCGTACTCCTTTGCACATTTCTTCCCCCAGAATTACTCTGGAGGGTTTTTTTTGCCCTGGGAAGTATTTGTCCGGCCTCATGTTGGCCTGGAAAAACAACACCCTTTAAGAGTATCTAAGGAAGCATCCCCACCCACAGGTCTGTGAAAGGATGGCCAAGGACTCAAATGACAGCATCAAATACTTAAACCTGTCAAACTCTTTATCAGCATCCCAGAACAGAACGTGCTAAAGGTTATTTTCAAGTCTGAAATATACATATGGCTGCAGTGGGGGGTCTTATAAGAAATAGAGCTTATTGGTAGGACATTTTGATGACTAAGGGGTAAAAACCCCCTGTCGCTGATGGAGTGGAGAGTGGCACATGAGAAGCAAGAGATGGACAAATCAAAACTCATTCATGTCAGTAAGATGCCTCAAGCCCCTGGTAAATGAAAATTCTTCTTCTAAATCTTACCATCTAATAATAACCAAGCTTGGATCAGCATTAATATTATACTAGACCCCCTAGAATGTAAATTTTAAATCTTTTATTCAGACATTATAAATGGAATAAGATGTAATCAGTAATTATGCAAGTTCATCCAGGAGGGAGCTAGAAAATGCTATTTCCTTCACCAAGCAGTGAAAATTAAAAGCCACAGGAGTGTCAGGAACAAGATGTCTCAGACTTGCCAGCAATTAACAGAAAGATATGTTTATCTCCAGCGGATGTGACAAATTTTGAAGTCATTTCAGCCTTACTGTAACTCTGCTGAGGGCTGATTTTTCCCTTCAAACTCTAAACTCAAATCAGTTTTATAATTCTTATATATGCTATCTGATAAAGAACTATGTCAATATTTCTGCTTTTACTGGAAACCTGGTCCCTGCAGTCAGAATCTGTTCCACAAGAGTTTCCTACCCAGCCAACGTGATGGTCTGGTTGATAAGTCACCGAGTCACAGCTTTCGCCAGTGTTTCTAATAGGAAACAGCATTATGTTATATTTTCCAGGAAAAGTACCATCTGTTCCTCCTGTCAGTCTCTGCAACTGGCACCAAAAGATCTGTGGGGAATGTTTCCGTGTTGCCAAATTTCAGCAGAGTTCCCTGCCACAAGCCCTGAGCACGGGTGAAGCTGACAAACAGTGGGAGAAGATAAGAGCTGCTGTTTCCACCCTGCCAGCTCGCCGGGCCAACTCATTTACAGAGTAATTCCAGCACAGTCCATGCACCTTTGACACTCTCTTCCTGGACTAAATTCAGTCAGCAAGGCCCAGAATTGGTATCATTTGCATTAATTTGGATTGGCGAGAATCTGTCCTCTTTACTGGGGCGATGCTGATTTACACGAACCAGAAGTACAAACATTCCTTACCTGGAACCTGTGCAATTCCAAAATGCTGGAAATGCAGAGATCCTGGCACTTGCTATCTTGTAAGAAGAGGTGCAAATGACCTGTCTGCATTTATTAAAAGACAGTACCTAAACAAAGAATTTTACCATAAAACTGTCTTTTATATTATCTCAAATATTAAAAAGGCCTCAGCAGAAGTTTCTAGGATCTAATGACCTTTAGATAAAAATGGGAACACATAAGTTTCGTAAATGTTTTTTCCCCAAAACTAGTCTTAACTGACCTGCTGCTCTACAGTTTAAGCGTCTGTAGATACTGGGGGCAAAACTCCTTATATTGAAACATGGATGATTTTAAGTTAAGAAAGATTCATTAACGAAATTTATCTAGTCTATTAGCTTCCTGAAGTCAGAACAAATGAACTAAATACTGTCATTAAAAACAGTGGGATAAAGTGTCTACTAAGTCCCAGCTGCTCTGAACATCAACATCACAACAGTAAAGATGCTTTCTGAAGGTGTCTGTAACCTTTCTTAGATCCACTGAGTTGCAGTATTTCATACAAAAAGAATCTGCAACTTACATTCAGTTTTAACTGAAGGAAATTATTTGCTTGTGTGCTCTCCCAGAAACTGACTTTTTCTGTATTTTTTAATTAATTCTTTTGGTTTCTGTGGCTCACCAGTTATAAGTACACTGAAAATTCTCACGAAGGTTAAATTTTTTTTTAAGTTTGTTTTCAGTGAAGCAATTAAAAGAATTAATATATATACATAACAACTTCCAGTCATCCTGACACTGAATTTTCTTTAAGGTTGTTGCTACTTAGTTTTAAAGTAGAATGGCTGCATCAAATTCAGCTTCCAAGTGCTCTGAAAGCATGGAGCAGAAGTGCAGCAGTGCTAACTGGCTGTTCAGCACTCTGAACGGCGCCATCTACTCTGCTGATGCTTAAAAACTGTCACTTCTTGTATTCCAACTGGTCAGCTTTATAAAATCCAGAACCCAAAGCACCATACGTAAGCTGATTTTCTAATACTGCATTCATTCTAATTATTCCTGTTATTTAATACGCTGTAAGTTCCTGGAAGTGAATATGAATACTAGGAAAATTACTGGGGTTTTGTTTTGCACATAACTTAATTTTTTTTAAAAAGTATTATCTAGTGGATATTTGGGAATCTCCAAACTCTATCTCATTTCAGGACCCCTGGCAGCTAAGGATGAATACAGGTAACCACTTTGTAAATTCATTTTGCCTGAGGGAATCCCCACCTTTAGAACTGCACAAAAGCAAGGTATTTCACTTTCTGCAGTGATGAAGTCTTTAAGTATTAAAAGCTGCACTGTTCACTCTAGAGTGAATTCTTTCTCGCTGCACAGAAACATTAAAAAAGAAACAATATCATGTTTTCCACATAGAAGCTCTTAGAGAATTCAGTGATAAAGCTAAGTCAGGAAGAGGTGGAGCAGCCCATCAGTGCCACTCATCCGATGCTGGGACAGGGAGAACTTAACAAAACATGAGTGAGTTTATGGAGTTAACCCGTGCAGAGCCCCTGGTGCAGCTGTTCCCCAGCAGCTGCCAGGAGGGCACAGCCACTGGCAACCCAGATCCCCCAGAGGCTCCGCTGCAAAGAAATGAACAGCACAAAAAGGAGGGTTTATCTGGAGTGGCAGATGTGCCTGGCAGATAGCATCTGTGTCTGAACAAGGGACTCCTTCCACACAAATCTTCAGGGGCTGCAGTGCTGGGCTATCTCCTCTCCACAGCACTTTTACCCCACAGTGCTTGGTTATAACAGCCTTCCAGAGCACCATGACACTGCCACTCTCCAGCAGATCTAAAGGGCTCTTAAACACACTATTTAGCAGTTTTGCTTATGGTTTCCAGGGTAGTTGATCTTTTTTGTCTTTCTTTATTGGAGTGTATTATCTGTTCTCATAAGCTTTAAGGCTGCTTAGAAATTGAGGGGGGCAGCAGGGGGGGAAGAGAACCTAAGCAAATACAATTACTCATTTCTGATGGATACACACGTTGTTCTGAGCAACCTTCTATGAACTCTGAAACAGAAGAAAGTTCTGCAGTTCTAACCTATTACAGAGTATGTGCATCCTAAAAAAACAGTTGCCATACCTTAAAATCAAGTTTTCCTCTTTCTTCCAAACCAAATGCCCATCTGAACTCATTTGTTGATGCTTAGTGACCAGCAGCAGCAATTTGCAGACTTACTTTTGACATGGCCTTACATGAACTCAGATTCCCAAAGAGCTGAACAATCTAAACAGAAACCAAATGTGCAGCTGACATTGTTAATGATTATATTAATAGTTTTACATATTATTTATATATTTAATAATAACAACAATGATAAATAACAACAACAAAAGGTCAAAACAGGGGAAAAAAGCATCTACTTAGCAGGTTGCCAAGAGGCCATGGGCAGTAAGCAGATTATCAGGGCACAGGTGGGATCTGAATCACCAGGTAGCTGCTATACAGATGATCTACCACAAAGACAGTGCTTACAGAACGAAAGGATAAACAAATGAGACAGAGGTTGCCAACATCTGTGGAACAGTAACAAAGTTCACCCAGCAAGTGAGAAGGGTGCCCACAAGAAGGAGGTCTGAAGACAATACATGTTCAGAATTTCTGGAAAAGCAGAGTGAGCAACCTCAAAGGGTGGCCAAAGCAAAATGCAAAGACCAATTTCAGGAACACGGGTATCTCTGTACTCGTGCCACGTGCAACGGAAATGCGCCCTCACAGTTCTTGAGAATGTCATTTTTATTGCTGATTTCAAAATACCAAAGTTCAGCCTGAGGTGTCCCACAGGAAAGTCACAAAGTAGAAGTGAAAGTGTGTCATGCGTGGAAGCCCTGTCGTAAGCTGCATACGATACTGTGTGTGTGTCATGTGAGCAAATAACGATGGGAGGTGCAACGTCCATGGTAAGGGGTTCATCAGGGAGAGATAAAGAGGAAAACACTGGCCAGGCAGATGTGAAACTAAAGGGGTATTTTAAGAAACCAGGAAATGTACATAAGAATTTAGGCATGGATAGAAGGAATGTTAAAGGAAAAACACTGGTGCAAGGCAAGGCAATTACTGATAGAGCTGGAAATGGGTTCACAGCACTCAAATTGTGCAGAATCAAGCCAGGAGTAGGCAAGAGTTGGGTTATGTAAGTCAAAGATCTTGGGTTTATTGTTTTAATTATTTATTATTGTTATGCTGCTACTAAAGCAAGATATACAGCAAAGGGAAAGGGTTTAGAAAACCAAAACCTGAGCCTAATGAAGGGTGAAATGAGTGGGACCAGAAGGTTGGGTGATTGCTCTTCCATGAGTTCACTTGCCACGAGTGGCAAACTCCTTGCTCCCTCTCTTTCAACTGACCTACTCTTGCTTTTTGATTTGTACTTCTTAAAATAGCCAACACAGGCTTATTATATTCCATGCTACTTTGTATCACGTATTCTTGTTGTTTGATCATGCCTTCTCTCACCTTACATTGCACTGAATTAACCACATTACAAATGGAACCAGTATCAATTACGAACTTCCCACTTGCCAAACTGGTCAATGGTTGCACCACAAAGACATAAATGATAGGGTTGG
This sequence comes from Corvus cornix cornix, assembly GCF_000738735.6. Classification (NCBI taxonomy): domain Eukaryota; kingdom Metazoa; phylum Chordata; class Aves; order Passeriformes; family Corvidae; genus Corvus; species Corvus cornix. The sequence goes on from NC_046344.1 coordinate 3,787,304, forward strand.
AAGGGGCCTGTTTTTCAGCCCAGCCCCCAGTATCAAGCAGGATTTTCTTCTCCAGTCATGTTATAAGCATTTTATCTGAGCTGTATCATTGTATTACAAACAGCAGCAACTCAGCAACTGCATGAGAAAACTACACTGTGAAACCTACTTGCCTGCACTGCTGCAATTTTTTTTCCCCTCACATCTAACCTGGGCTATTTCGTTTTTCTTTTCTGTATATCCAGCCAACAAGTCACTTGTTAATCCCTATGGTATGTATATAAGCTAGTAAGCCTGAAGAAATGTCATGTTACCCAGACTGAGAGGTAACAGCAGTGTGACACTTCACTCTCCAGCACTTCAGAATTCAATCTCTTCCCCTTAATGTACAACAAACTGTAGGTTTGTTATTTTCCAGAAATATTGATCATCCACTATTTAAAGTTTTAAGACTCAATCCATAAGTAATATTCAGCATGACACTTCCAAAAAGCACCTACCAAACCCTGACAAGGTGCTGACAATCTACTAAATCATGGTTTATATATGCACAACAGCACTTCTGGCCATGATTTTTAGTTTGCTCAGCCTAGATCTGAAGCAAATCTGTGCTGCCCAGCAAAGCTCTGTGCAGGGCCCAGCCTCCCCCAAGGCAGCACCGGGTCTCAGTCTGTAGGAATGAAGAGATCCTGTGGGAACTCAAGAAGACGTGACAAAGGTGCAAGTGCTTGGCATGTTTAGAGACTTACCTTGTTGGCAACGGCTTTATTAGCTATGTACTTTATTAGCTGTTAGTTTATAATGATACCAACAGCTTGTGAAAACACATTCAGAGGTCAGATAAACCAGGTAAGAGCTACGTCACATAGAGATGATAATAGAGCAAGTAGACAAACCATGTATTGTATAAACAAAAAAATCTGCAGAGCAAAGAGACATTGCTGCAGCTGGATAAAGGGTTGGTTTTTTAAGTCAAATAAAATAATCCGAGCGTAGAATGGTCATGCTTCACACTCTTACCCAACCTGCTCTGCAACTTGGTGCTGCATTATGAATGAAAATGTCTGAAAAAGCCTGACTGCAGCTATGGACTCTGTAATACAACTGAGCAGAACTGTCATTTTTTTCTCATTATTTAAACTTCATTTTACACATCTTTTCTAAAATAATCTTTGCCACCAATTGCTCTCAACTTTTTGTGCTGTGTTGCAGTAAGTTTTTTCTTAAGTGCTTCATGCACATTGTTATCTAAATAAAACCACCTTCAGCTTTAATGGAGTGTAAGGAAATTGGCTTTTGGCCAAGTATGAGCACTCTAAAAGTGCTTCTACATGAATACCTTTCCTACTTTGCTGATTCCCTGGTGAACTTAGGATGATTAAAGTCCTTCTAATGTTTTGAAGCACCAAAAACTTGGTGCTACAGTTTGTAACATGAAGTTATCCGCAGCACACAGACAATTCTGTCTGTGGACTATGTATCAAACAGGAACAGGGGTATTTTCTGCCATTTGGGAGCTGCGGTGGTTTTACAATATTCGTAATGAATATTCAAATACAAACTGCAGTCAGAGTAACTCAACACAAACTGGATGACCATTTTTAGACTTCACAGAATATTCTGAGTTGGAAGGGACCCACAAGGATCTAGTCCAAGTCTTAAGTGAATGGCCCATACAGAGATCAAACCCACGACTTTGGTGTTATCATCATCATGCTCTAAACAACTGAGCTAATCTCAGGTTTCGTGTTTTTCCGGTATTTATTCCATAAACACCTGCTTATTTTTTCAGTAAGGGATGCTACATTGGTGTTTATTTGCTATGGAATAAAGCCTTGGACTTTCTAAATATAACACAAATTATTTGGAAAAGGCAGCTCTCTGTTTTTGGTAATATCAGTTAAAAACATACTTCAAAGGTAGTAAATTTATTTAATTAGTCTGAGAAGTTTCCATATGAACAATGGAACAACCACAGTACAAAATTCAGTATGGCATGAATTACCAATCTGCAGTTCAAAAACTATTTCAAGAAGTGATCCATTTTAAAGTTGTGGAAAATATATACATTCACATCCATTAACTGCAAGTGACATGCAAATATCCATGAGATTAATCACCTTTTTTAAAAAGGAAGCAGACTAGAACTCATAACACCATCACAAAATGAGGGTTATGTCATAACACCTTTTCACAACACCAAAACAATCTCCAAATTCAAAGTAAACGCTCAGAAACTTTTCTTCCTGCCTGGTTTTACAAGCTGGCTCATGTCTGCCAGCACCACAAGCACCTGTGCACTTTGTTGTACGGGAGTTTTTAAATACTGATTGTTCAGGATATATGGCCTATAAAAATGAAACCTCAAAGCTACACATTCTCACCCCGAGTTCAAAATAAAGCCCACGCTCTGGAACGAGGGCTGCTGACTGCACTTGCGGAGAATGGCACGGGCTGTGCATCATCCCTGGAGAACCCCAGCGCCGATGACAAAACCATAACAAACCCGCGTGCATTTTAAGCAGTAAATCCGAAAACCCAGGGACTACAAAGCGAGCCGGATCCAACAGCTCCGAGCACAGCCTCTCGCTTCTTGAAACTGGCTGTAAACACGGGAAGGGAGGGGCCAGGCGCCTGCCAAGCCAAGCAGAAACTTGTGAGTAACTTAGAGAGGCAAAACAAGTGCAGCGCAGGCAGCGGCTCCCAGCGCGGTGCCTGGCGCTGGCCGGGCCAGCACCATGTTCCCCGGGAGAGCCACGCCGGGGCCTGGCGGCCGGCTCCGTGCCTCGGGAGGGCGGCTCGGGGCAGGGCCACACGGGAATTAAAGGTGAGAGAGGCTGCGGAGCACGGCGGGGCCGTGGGAGCCGGCGGCGGGCGCGACGCGCGGTGCCGCTGCCTGCCCGGGCGGGGGCTGCGCGTCCAGCGCGGTGCCGGGCTGGGAACGGGAGGATCCGGGCAGCGCTGGGGCCGCCGCAGCCGGGGCACTGTAAACAAGAGGCTGCAGCCTCCACTTATGCAACAGAGGCAACCTGGGGCTGCAGAGCTGCCGGTGGCCGCGCAGGGAAGGGGGCAGCGGGGACTGAGCGAGCCGCGGTGCTGCGCGCAGGGCTCTGAGGAGTGACCCGGACTCTGCCGTGGTTGGGAGGGACAAAAGGCACGGCTGGGTGCGAAATGCTGAGAGGGGCCTGCGGAGCACAGCGCAGCGAGCAGGTTCAGTGCCTTCGCTGGTAAGTGAGCATTAAACACGGGGCATTTCGGCTGTAGCGGCAGAAATACCTCGCCTCGGAACTTAAAAGTCAGCAAGAAAATCTGAGAAAATGCTTTGATTTTGGATTTTATTTTTGCTCATTCCAGAGGTAAATACTGGCATTTCCCTAAGATTACTATTTAACAAGCAAATCGTCTGCCATTTCTATCATCAAAACGGAATTGTCGTGTTTAACTGCACTTACAGGACGTAAAGGGAAAAAAAGGGCAGTGACTAAAACCACTTGTGAAACCAGACATCCCCCTGCTCTGTAAAATACAAAGCCTGGTAACAAAGACTGTTGATCTTCTGAGATACAGGCAAGTTATTCAGTGGCTGATGTAACTCAGTCTGGAGTAATCAAAGCTACATGCTTAAAGGATAAACCTACATAATGGAATTATGTGATTGTATCCATGCCTGTGCTTAGTCACCTTTGCACTCACGAGAATGCATATATTTGCAATACCTAGTTCCAGTCTGCTGCTTTGCTTGAATCGAGTCGTAACAGTTGAATGAGGTGTAGTTTTGGTTCCCTTCAACTGCGAAAAACAACAGTTTTACTTTTTCTTTCTTAAAAACTTAACAGATGCTGCCTGAAAACAACCTGGGTTGTTTTTGGTGCTCAAAAATAGAATGAGGATGGAAAGACAACATAGATATGATACAGTCCACTCATACACAACAATATAGCTGAAGAACTGATGTGAGAAAATGAACTGAAAAAGTCAAGTTTTCCCACAAAGGCGAAAACAAGCTTTGAAAACAACAGAACTTCTGGTGCTGTCACAGAAGCCACTTCTCTGAGGAAATCCAACATAGGACAGTGGAATAAAAATTTGCTTGCCTGGCTAAAATTACTGTATTTTTAGCCTGATTTCTGGCTCAGCTTATGGTACTTAGAAGAAAAATGCACACAAAACAACTGCAGTGGGAAATGTGGAAGTTGACACGATTTTGGGACAAATTCTGTACTATGGCTGAAGAGTCAAAGAATTAGCACCAGGGAGATGCAGTCACGTACCCATATGCTTACAGACCCCACACAGTATAATTTAGCCATCTGTTTCATGGAGTGTAGCATGTTGTCTAGTAGCATTCATTTTCATTGCACAATGTTTACTGTGGATTGATTAAATCTTGCTCTCTCTCTGGAAAGAATCCAGGTATGTGTGCTTATACTTTGCTATAGGTGCTGAAAGGGAAGCACACAAAACCACAGGAGTATGTGACAGACAGGGTACGTGACATGGGAAATCACCTGCTGCACCAGCTCTGCACTGCCCCTGACATGGGCTGCCATGAGTAACAGCCATGATTTTAAGGCTGTGCCTGTTTTGAGTTGTACTTCAGAGATTATTTCTTGTTTCTGCACTTTGGAAAGAGACTTTACACAATTGCTTTGAAGTTCACTTGGTTTCAGTTAAAACGCTCTCTCTTGACTGATGATAAAGCAAAGATGGCTGGGCCACAACTGCTGATAGTAGCATACTTTTTTAAAGAATTCGAGCTATTTTCAGAGGAAATGATAGCTGATTCTTGCCTTTTTGGAAACTCAGACTGCCCTGATATTAGGTTCCCTGGACTACAGAGGTCCATTGTTTTTTTGAAACTAAATGGTTATAAGGTTGGAAGTCTGAATACAAACTGACCTATTTAAAAAAAAAAAACAAAACCAAACTCCCCCTCCTTACACCTCATTTCCCAGTATCCTCTAGTCTTTGTCAATTTTACCAGTGATCCAGTACACATCCACCATACTGCCTTGGATGTGCCTCTTAAGAAACTCTTTTTTCAAGGTAAAGCTTATTTAACATCTTAAGAGATCTCTATTTTCCATCATATTGTGAAGATTTGTGCTTCAGCTTATATCCTTCCACTCTTCAGTAGTTACCCTTATGTGTTATTAGCTATATACAAGGTACTGTTTGACAGGGTTTTTTTAAATTGTATTACTGTTCATGCTATTCATTACAACTTACTTCTGTTGAGTGTCCTGTATCAACTAATTTACCACTAGTTTCATTTAAATTACAACTTCAGAACGTGTATTAGTCTCATGAAATTTTGAATCACAGTTGACTTTCTTCTAGACTAACAACATCAGTTATGTGACATGTGTAATCTTTAAATTCAAAATGTTTTCTTCACAGTACTCTGCATTTCATTTAGAATGTAATATTTTAACAACACTTTCACTGTTTCTTGCTCTACAGAAAAGCTGGTAACCAGCAAAGAAGACACAAAAGCTAAAATCACTATGTGGAGCTGTGAAGCCTTAATCAACAGTACTGAGAACAGTGAGGACCAGCATCTCTGCCATGACTTCGACCTTGTGCTTTCCATCTTTTCCCTACTCTACCTCATTATATGTTTCCCAATTGGCCTTTGTTACAATGGCCTGCTGGTCCTAGTTAACCTCTACAACAAAGCTACTATGACTATGCCAGATGTTTACTTCGTCAACATTGCCGTTGCCGGTCTCATCATCAACACTCTGGCACCAATGTACCTGCTAGGTCTTGCCAATACAAAATGGGCCATCTGGAATTCCAACAATGAAGTTTATATTACCTTTCTTATTTTATTCAACGTCTCATCATTAGTTACCATGTACTCTACCACACTGCTCAGTCTGGACTACTACATTGAGCGTGCTCTGCCCAGGACTTACATGTCCAGTGTGTACAACACCAAACACGTCTGTGGGTTCATCTGGGGCGGTGCCATGCTCACAAGCTTCTCATCTCTCCTGTTCTACGTCTGCAACCACGTGTCCACCAAAATAATTGAGTGTTCCAAGATGCAGAACCAGGAAGCAGCAGATGCCATCATGGTGTTCATCGGGTACGTTGTACCCGCCATCGCTGTTCTCTACGCGCTGACGCTGATCCTGCGGATACGCAAGGAGGCCACGCCACTGGATCAGGACACTGGGCGCTTGGATCCATCAGTGCACAGGCTGCTGATTGCCACAGTCTGTACCCAGTTCACCCTGTGGACACCCTATTACATTATTCTCTTGGTAAGCACATTTACTAACCTACGAGGAAGAATTCCAGATGTAAATTCCATTCAAATATTACACTTCGCCACGATTTTGTCAAAATTCCTGGCTTTCTCCAGCAGCTTTGTCATGCCTCTGCTCTACAGATACATTAACAAAAACTTCCCCAACAAATTACGACGGTTGCTTAAAAAGATACACTGTGGGAATCAAGGGTGTTCTCACGAGCGCACAGTGGTACAGCAGGTCATGACATAGGTGTGACACAACCCCTGGTGCTCTGTGACTGCCGCGCTGGGTGCTCAGTGCTGGGACTGTGACACTGCTGTGCTGGCACTCAGACATTAGAGAGTCCCAACCAAGAGGCTGGAAGGAGCTTCCATTGCAGTTGAATGCAAGAGTCTTAATTTTCCAGTAGGTGTTTGCTGAAGTGGTGTGAGGCTCTGGCCTGTGTGCTGCACTACCTGTGACATCTGATACCTTAGTGCACTGAACTGGTGACAAAGGATAAACTCTGTTTTCATGGCTCTGATCTTCCTGTCTGAAGAAATCAACTAAGCAGTTTACTGAAGTCTTGACTGAAGACACAGCACCTTGTATCTTGTATAGGAAAAGGTATTACCTTGTTTTCTGTACAAAGTGATAGTGCTATCCTTGATGAAGTAAATAGAATTTTTCAATGAAGATTATATAGATGATCTTTACTGAAGATCATATTATCCAATGATACATGTCCAAATAGTAAATGTTAATTATAAATTAAATTATTTAATTTCTTTCTCCCTCACTGAATCCCCTCTAAAAGAAGCCTAATTTACTATTTTCAGAAATTATTTTCTCACACAAACTAACCTGTTTTAATGTTTATGGTAAAGTGATTTTTCTTTTAGCTACAACAAATAACAAAAATGTGTTTTAATTTTCCAGTGCTTTGTTTGTATCCTAAAACATTTCAGGAATTCAGAAATATTTATTAACTAATTCTGAGGGAACTTAGAGATGTTCGTTCCACATATTAAAATGAAGGACACAGTCATTTACAAAGTTAAATCAGAATTTAACTAGTAAAGATTGTCTGGCTAAGTGTTATGGTCCACATATGTTCATGTAACAAGAGTAATTATCTTAAAAAATAAATATGTTTATGATTAACATTTTGTATTTTCAAGGGATATGTTTGCAACAAATAAATTAAACTCTCTTTAATCTAGGACATCACTGGAGTTTTGGAAATCATATAAAATTCCCCAATACAGGAATCCCAGTCAGCAACAGCTCTTTGCTGACCTCTCAAAAAAGCCTTCCATTGGGATTCTTGGATACACAGTAAAGTCTAGTTTCACACTAGGGATGAAGAAATCCAATCCAGATCACCAAATTTTACTGATTATATGAAATACGTAAGAAACGCAGACATGCTGCAGGAAGCACATAAAGAGTTACAACAACAAAACTACAAAGCACTGACCCAAAAACTACCTGTTCTTGTGCTGCTGTTGCATTAATGACAGGAGGGGGGGTACAAGTGAAACTGATACTCTCCCACTGGTGTGGGGCCACAAGACATTTCTGTCACTTGATACATGCTACAGCATCATTTTGTTGCTTAATCTGTCACAGCACAACTCAAATCCCATGTGACTTCATTAAAAAAATGTGACTTTTCAAGCTTCACGTATGGAGCAAGACCAGAACTGAACATTTCCCATTGTTCAGAGCACAGTCTTGTCTGGTAACTGGTCCTAGTCTGTCAGCAGAGGTACACACTGAAGTCTTACATGAAAAGCATGTGAGGAACAGACCTTTCAGACCTTTTCCCTTCAAGCAATTTCTTCCCATAGTCTTCTTTGCTTATCCTCTTTATCTACAAGCGTCTCTAAGTTACCAACATCCTGGTGGAAGACTTTCCATTAATCGTTAGTTTTTTAATAGCTTTTCAGATTTTATTGAATTTTTTTAACCCTTAAAGCCTACAGAGTAAATAACCTGTTTCTGTGGTGTTTTCAGTTTTAGCCTGTTGATGAAAGCCATGTTAAGGAATGAAGCTGTTCCTTATCACTGTGTCCCAGCTCACACACTCATTTATAGTGATTCTATGCTGACATACATGATACTGGCTGCTTTCTAGGTTTTGCCCCCCTTGTGAGATTTTCTATAAATTTCTATACATCTTGAGCATTCAGGCTCACTTCCACACAGAAGCGTTTAAGAACAAAATCTTTCCTTACAGCTGTCAAGCAAACAGACTCCTTCTTCCCATCTGAGGAAAATGAGGTTTCTTAATGCACCACATTAAATCTCTCATATAAAATCTGTTAAAGAAATTCTCTGCCATTATGCAGGAAGGGAGGAACTGGCTTATCTGGTGTGAATAGAGGCTTTCAGAACTGGGACACTGCCAGAACGGTGTGGCTGAGCAGGCAGCATTAAGTGCAATTTCAACTTCCATGTTGCTTCCTCACTTCCATCTCCTCCTTCTCTTAAGGCATCTTATTTTCTGTCTCTAACAGACTGTTGCCTTTATTTCTGTTCTTTTCTCTCTGTGTTAAACTCCGAGTTTCAGATCATGGCTCTTCTATAATTTCTCTTTATTGTTTTCACTTCTCTGCACAATTTATTTAACTTTCCTTTCTCTCCCATCCCTGCTTGGTCTTGCACACCTGGTACCATTCAATACTCATGTTTACTTCTTCACACTGACTCCTTTACGATGATCCACATCTTATTCAGTGATTGGACATTACAAACAAATTTATGTACTAAAATGGAAGCTGCTATTTAAGAGATGTAGAAAGACAGATTTTTATGTAATTTACCCATGGGGTATCAAATCTGTTTTTTTCCTAATCTTTTTTACTGCAACGGGTATTTGTCTGTATCCTTGATAAACACTGAATGTCATGGCAATCATACATACAACAACTTGGATAATTTAATGAACAAGACTGGTATCCACTCAACCTCCTTTAAAAGTTAATTTGATGTATTAGTTGCCTCAAAGAAACTGTGCCATGGATCTGCCTGGCTGCTGTTCTCTTGAGCAAATTCTGAACTTAATTGCAGCACTCTCACCTGGTATCTCTTAAAAAGCAGCATCCTAAAAAGAGAGAGCTTTGCAATATTTATATAAAGAACAGTAGGGGGGCAAGTGCAGTAAAATACTTAAGGAAATACAAGGTATCATAAATTAGGAAGAACTTTTATGGACAAATCTTTACAAAGTTCTCAAGAATGGGACCTTTCCATTTCAAACACCTGAAGGTTTCTGGTGACTGTAAATAGGGGCTTACCTATTACACATTTAAATAGATATGAATAAAATACTGTATATATGCAAGATAAAAATCAGCCTACTGATGTAAAAAGAATCTGCAAAGAGTTTATTAAATTATTTCTTAAACTGTATCATTTAAATGTAAACCTCTGAACAGGAAGGTGTACTGTATGCTTCTGTATGTATATAATGTGTACTAGAAAGTAAGCACTAGTTAAGTGCCATTATTAACAGTGTTATTTTCTCACAGAATTAAACTTAATATTTGAGTTGATCTATGGCTTATAGCCCTCTTGCTGAAGTGCTAATTAAGTCAAATCAATGAACTAACTTGTCATGCTCTCCTTCTGTGTGAGTTACTAACACAGCTAGCTCAAGACAGGTCCTTGTTGACCAACTTCATAGAGGTCCTAGTTTCAAAAGTTTACATTTCAGAATCAAATTTTGTTGGGCTCTGAAGATGTAATTTCAGTTAATTAAAGAAAGTGATCAGCCACTAGAAAATTCCTGGTTCTATTGCGATGAAGAGACGTGGACTCCAGTATCATGTCAAGATACTACAGAAATGGACTTTCTGGAAAGCTTCATAAAGGAAGCATTGGCTCATAATACACTCTAAATAAAAAGTGTTCAGGTATATGTGGTCAATAAAATGTGTGATTTTATTTTTGTTGTTTTTGCTTTCTTGATAAAAACCTGTTGCAGACAAGCTTAAACCTGTGTGGCTTCACTGAATCAAAACATAACAGATTGCATGATTTGGATGTCAAATTTCCAGGACATAATTTGACATTATTAAAATCTCATTATTTATCAGCATGAAGTTGGCTGGGAATAAAAGCTAAAAGGCACATACCTCCCCTGATTTTTTTCAGCATAAAGTATCCTGCAGTTAATGAGACAGAGTTAACAGTGCACCTGGAGATCAGTGCAAACATTGGCCACATCCTGACAACTTCCTTTCCTTTGTGCTGCCACAATCAGTTTCCTGCAGAAATTCTCTTGGTTCTCAGAACAACATAAAATAACCCACACCTCTGGCATCCCAAAGAAAACACAGCTTTTAAGAATCTAAGGTACCTCATACCACATTCATTGCAGTAACCACTGCACATAACCAAAAGATTACTCCCTGTGGATCAATTCGTTTACCCTACATATATGAAAATATTTTCTTGGCTGTACTTTCAAAATTATTCATTTGTTCCCTTTCAATGTTCTGTGAACTGTAGAAAGACAGCAACTAACAGCAAACTCTATTTAAAATAGTTATTGCTAAACCCTTTTAAGAAACTCTCAGTCCAAGGCACGCCTGAGTTTTAAGTCTCAGTCAGAAATAAATGAAAATGGCAACTATCAAAGTGGAAGTTGCAATATTACACCATTTAATCAAAGCCAAGTATCTGACAGGATGCCCTTACTTTCACACAGTGTTTTAAGGGGTGTGTTCTGCTACTTTAATAGGAGAGCCAGCATCTCTGAACAACTACAGAGCAGGGATTTTCTGATCCTTCATTCCACAGAGCTTTTGGATACATCCAACAAAAAGGCTGTTTCTCAGCTGGATTAGTAAACCCCCTCATATACAACACAGATTGAAGGATTTTCAGTGAGAACATAGTTACTAGGCACCAAGTTCACAAGCCCACAGGTTTTTGAAGGGTGAACAACTACATATATGCAAGGGAAAAGGGTTGATTAGGTACAACGAAGTCAAGATGTTTACACCAGTACAAACCAGGCTGACACAGCACCTGAATCTGCCATTATCTGTCAATACAGAGACTTCAGAAGTCAACCACATTTTGGAACAGTCACAGAAAATACTCATCCAACTACTGCATAACAGGAGAATAGGCCCCAAGGTTGCAAAGAAAATTCGACACTGCTACCACAAGCCTCAGAAGGAAGTTACACCATTTTTTTTCCTTGTTTAAAACTAAGACTGAATTAAATTTTTTTTTGTGCTGTGGGTATGTGCACAGGTAATGCCCTATTTATCACTGCTTAATAAAAATGAAAACAGCCCAGTGTCTAGGCTGGAGACCTCGTGAGCTTCACTGCAGCAGCATGGGACTGGTAAGAAAAGCAGAACCCGCCCAAGTGCCACTCTCAGTTCCACTGTTTGCTGGGGACTCGGAGAGGAATTGATTCTTGCCTAAGTTTCTGCAGCTGTGAAGTGCTCAACACACTGATAGATCTGAAACATCTGCTCCTAGATTAATTTATGTTGTTTCTTAATAAGCAAAAACCTTGTGTATTTCTTGAGTATCTTGTGCAATACCTTTTCCAAGTGAAAGCAATCTAATGGTACAAACCCAGCTGTGCAGACTGCCATGGCAACAAATCTGAAGTGTGAAATGTTTCCTCTGATGAATTTCCTTTAGTTTTCCATTATATATCAAAACACTTTGACATATGCTGACTACATGCTTTTTCCATCAGGAGAGCAGATCTATTATCTCCTTTGTCATCCTGCTTTCTTCCCACCAAGTCTTTCCCTTACCTTGAAAATCCATGTGATTTCCTTATATTCCTTCCTTCTAAAGAACTGGCACCTTTAATTACATCCGCAAGAATTGTCAAAAATATTCACAGTCTGCAGCAGGCAGAATTTCCGTACAATTACAAATCATGACAGTAAAACACTTTAAAGCACCAGATTCTCATTAGAGTACTTATTAATTAAGTATAAAAATATATTTAAAAAAAACCACCTTTCTATCAAAAATTCTTTAAAGCAAGATTTATAACCAGAAGTGAATCCATTTAATCTAGTTTAAAAAGTACTTGCACGCTTTTCCCCCTCTTCTTAAATACATTATCCCAGAGGTGCTGCCAGTGGCACTGATGGGCTCAGCCTTGGCCAGTGGCAGGTCCATCTTGGGGTCAGCTGGAATTGGATCTGTTGGACATGGAGAAGTTTCTGGCAGCTTCCCACAAAAGCCACCTCTGTGCCTTCTTCCCTGCCTCTGCTATCCAAACCTTGCCATGCAAACCCGGTACAATTACTAATTACAAAGTGAATTGAAAAGCCTAATTTTAGTCCCCCAAAATCTGTAAACTTAAGCTAGAATTTATCTTGAAGTCGGTAGAATTTCTGCACTGTTTCTTATGTCCAAAACCTTTAAAAGATCATTTTGAAACGAATTCTGGTATTGGTTTATGAAAGCTGTTTTAGAAACTCCATCTGGTGGTCACTGGCAGAATGCTCTTTCAGTTCCCAAAAGCAGTAAGATCAGTAAAATTAGTTCGATTTAAATTCATCTTTAGGCTAAAAAAACACAACAACTCAGTCCCAGTTTCTGTTAAACACAGATTTGTACAGCTGGTGCTGTCTGCAAGCAGTGAGGGTATTGCTACAAGTATTTAGAGGAAACAACATTAACCTCAACTTGTACAGCCAACTGCTGCTGTGAGGGAGAGGCAGGTAAGAGACAATTCTGTTGCAAGAAACAAATCTCAACAATGGTTAATTTTAGTTTTGAACCTAAGAGAAGGATATTTAACCAGGCTACTAGGTCTGACTATTCACAAGGAAGAAATATTTATTAAAAAGCACATGTTTCTTGTATTGTTTCATGAAACATCTGTTACTGGTCATTGTGGTTGACAAGATGCTCGAAGACCAAAGGAGGTGCCATTCCCATTCAGCTCGAGAGTATTGTAATTCTTTCTAATTAAGTATGGTCTCACTAGTTCACAATGAAATAGATTTCTTAATTAAGAGAGAAGTCTGAAATTTTTCAGGTCCAGCCTATGTGCAGTTAAATAATCATTCCAGCACCTGCACTGCTATGCAGAGACCAGCTCTCTTATTAAAACTTGCCATTAGAAAAAGCTTTTTTCCACCCTTTAGTAGAATGTTATTTTGAAATACAGGCAATTTTTGAGCTCTTGTAGCTGAGTTACACAGATGATTTACCTGTATTGAGGAATTTATTTTGTGATTGATAGAAACATTACTGTATAGTAATAATAATAAAATACTGGTTAGTAAAACAACTCACACTACAAACAGTGCTCCAATAAGCCAATAATAAAATCACTAATAGTGAACCACAGGCAAGGAACCCTGAGATGTGAAGGCAGCAATCACACAGCAGCCAGCATGGCTGTTCTAGGAGAAAAGGAAGAAATGCTGATTTACAACTGGCCTCTGAGGTGCAGGTAATCATTAATAACCAGTGCTTATGGATAAACATCACCAGCCTGGGCTTTCTTAACCCCATCCAAGTAGAGAGAGCAAGACTATCAAATTTTACAATTTCACATAGCTCAGTGTACCTTATAAATAAGGAGAAGCATCTGAATTCCATTTTAAAAACCACACTTAAAAAACCCCTTCCTAAACCAAACATGCAGGGAATATAATACAATAAAGCCATGCGAGGTTTTTTTAATTCTAAAATGAATCTATACACAAAATTTCTTTAACTTTCTTCCAACTAGCAATTCTTGGTTCTCTGTACAACTTCCCTCATGTTTTGGGGTTTGGTGGTTTGAGTTTTTTGGGGGAGGGGTATCCTTTTTAATATCAAAGGCCTGATGTTCTACAGTGTTTTAATCAAGGACACAAATTTGCTTGCTGTCAAGTAAGACTAAACACAGGTAAAATTAACAGCAAGGCCTTTCACAAGAACAGTTTTACAGAGTGACTGGCAACTGTGCATCAATATAACAAAAGCCTTAGAAGAGCTGCCCCTCTCAAAAATTAGGGTTTTTTTCCCCCAGGACTTTTGAGGTATTGCATTAATGTAAGTGGCTTTAATGTCTTAAAATGCCACAAAGAAAAGCTTCCAATATTTAAGCTCAGCCAAATAGCAATCTTTGACTAGCACAGTGGCTTATATCCCACACTCAAGTTATTTCTTACACAACAACAATAGAAGAAAAATTAAGGTGGAAATACGTGACAGTTGATGAAAAACATCTTTGAAACAAAATTGCAGTGTATTGCACGATTCAAAATTCCAGTAACAATGCAACTGCTTTTCATCATCATACACTGGGGTATAGGCAATAACAGTCATTTAATATTCCAAAACAATCCTATCATTCCACACAGGGATGGTTTTCTTAGTAACCTTACATCCAAAAGGCAAGAAAAGATACATTAATTGAAAGAAGGCGGCAACAGTGTGGTCTGAAAAGAAACTTCGGGCTTCTCATGCAGGATTAGCTCCCTAACAATAATTATCCCACAGAATCCAGCCCAGTCCTTGGACTAACTGCAGATTGATGCAGCCTCTGGTCCCAGGATCCTCGATCACCCTGTGGCTGTTTGATGTTGCACCAAGCAAACAAATGCTCTAATGCTCAACTGAGCGTTGCAGCTCTTTGCTGAACAACTGATCACCATGATTCAGAAGGAAGGTGAGCAAGACAGGATCACCATCTCCATAATACTTCACAGGATGGATATGCCTGAAGCCAGAGAATAAAAAGACTGAAATCTCCAGGGTTGCAGCATCTCACAAGCCAGAAGCACTGAACGGTGTTTGTTAGAAAAGATGGAGAAGGTTCTGTCATCTGGCACACATGGATAGGAAAGAAAGAGCCTTCACTTCAAATTAAACCTCCTGTCAGGGATCTGTGCTCTGCTAAACACATCAGTAATATGGGTCAATTAAGAGAAATTATTGGTGTTGGTTAAAAAAAAAAAAATCATTCACATCTGCTTTCTTTATGGCAACATCTGTCACCCAGTACTGGAGATATTTATTTTGCCACATGAACAGTTGTGTTCAAAAATAAACCCAAGTTTTGCCCACCACAGCACACTGTAGGTGGTTAGTGGCTGTACATGTTATCAGCCAATCCTGAAATATTGGCACAGCATCTCACAACTATTTCACTTCTGTAACTTCACCTTTCCTGCCTCCATCCTATCCTGAAAATCACTATCATACACCCACCTTTTCCACTGAGAGCAAGTAAACTAATACATGAAAAGAAATTTCACCAAAAAATAATAAATCCATAAATCACTGATAAAAATAATTATGACATTATGCATCATCCCAAACACAATCACTTAACCATTTTCTGCAGCTTTATGAAACCCTTATACAACTGAGCACTGGTCTGCTTGCCACTATCCTCATATGACTTGTACCCTGTGATCATTTAAGCAAATTAAACAAACTGGTTTATTGTTTTTTTCTAAGGAAAGATGCAGCTGGTCACACAACGGCAATATTTCTGCTTTTCTTTTACTAATGCATTAACTGTGACAGTAACAGCAAGCTGCTGCCAAAGCTCCACCTGGGAGCTCTTAACATACCTCAAAAATTGTTTTTGTTTCTGTAGATGAGACAGAATTGCAGCTATCGAGATGGGAATCAGCAAGGTCTAAACAGAATAAAGAATACAGAGTTGGGAAACTTTGATTTTCTAACCTCTATTTCTCCTCTGGCTTTCAATTTATTCCATCATCCTGGAAGAATGAATTTCTCAGTAGCCAAACATAAACGTGATGCTTTCTGATGTGCGAGTCTCTCAATCTGTGTACAGTTCTGAAACAGTGCTGTGCTACTTGCACCTGATTCCAAGTAGGAAACATGTTCTTGCTCCCTAAATACCACTGAATAATGAAGTTTAATAGAAGTTTCAGACAAAGTATGAGCTAATGTCTGTAAATGTGAATGCAACTTTGAAGATGGGAGCTTTCTCTTCGATTACTTTTTCTTTTTAAAGATGGGAAGTGTAAGAAATAGCTTCTCTCTTTTTACTTTTCTGATTCTATTTATACCATCTTCTCATCAGCAGATAAGTTCCCTTGGAACTCTGCTTACCCAGCCCATGCATTGTCACACCCGAGGTTACTGAATAACAGGAAATGTGGCCTCAACACTGCTGTGTCAGGGCTTATCGGCACCGGAGTTACTCCTTGCTCCCCGACTGCTCATTAACTCAGAGTCACTAAAACCTTTGTAAAGAGTGGTTTGAATATTCCTTGAATTGGTGCAGTCATTGATTTGCCTTTCTTTTACTAATAAACACCAAGGGCACAGCCAAATAGCCTTGTGTGTACACCCACCCAAGGCAAATTCAACAAGATATAAACCCTCAGCAGTTTGCTCCTGGCTCACAGCCAATAAATAATATTAGTTCCCCCCCTCTGCCCCCAGCAGGGCCCAGAGTTATCAATAAAGGACCTATTCAAAGCAATTCAGTGGAAAATACAGCAACAAAACCATGCTGCAACTGTTCAGCATTGCCTCAAGTGCACAAGTGATCCATTCTGGAAGCTCAAAAGTTAAGTTGATGACCAAAACCTTCCTGAAATTTTTCTGTAATTTCAAAAACAATCATTTCACTATGCCTGCATGGTTTGGTGTGCTCTCTGTACAGCCCTCAGTCCTAGAAAGAATAAGGTGACACTTGAAATTTGCATCTTTACTGAAAAACCAACAGAAAAAGGGAAGAGTCACCTGATTTGCACGTAACAACAATGCACATTTTTTCTTTACCATTCTTAACTATGAGAACTTAGCATCAACAGAATGAGCCTGGATTAGGGTACAGCTCACAGGGAAATGCAACATACAAAACACCTGCACTACACTGCCACTGTCCCCAAGGTTTTGGAGGAGCTACTGCAAATAAAAGGGAAACAAAAAACAACCTACCCAGTCCAACAAACTGCTACATATGATAATCAAAACCAAAGGCTCTGTGTGAATTACAGTATTCTGAATAAAGGCCATTGGAATGCACATTTCACAGAGCCCCTGAACTACTGAAGAGCTGTTCTGGAGGACAGTTCCTTCACAAAGAACATGAACCTTCATCCTGAAAATCAAAATGTCTCTGAGCTACAGCTGCAACCCAAGACCCTCCATCTAGTTTACCTCTAGTCTCAAGAAAGCATTCAGGAGCAGTAGTGCTAACCTGCAGGTGGAAATGTAGACCAAGTGCTAAAATATCTTCTCCAAGTAACCCACAACTTCAATTTTGAAATCTAGACCCATATACATTTGTCTCATTTCATTTTTCTGAAGTGTTTTGGCAGTTTCCATGTGTTTTTAGTGACCCTTGTTAAAGTACAACAAGTAGGAAGCTATGAAAACAGAGTGCTGATACACCGGTCACAAATTACCCTCTCAACCCACGAACGCCATTGCAGGTTACTAGAAGATTACAACAGAAATGCCCTTCCCCATGCGCTGGTAAGAGAAAACATGATGCTACTGATACATCCCAGACAGATGGGCTGCACTAAAAAAAATCATGAGCCAAGCCTTTCTTGCTTATTTATATCCGAGGCTTTAATAACACTATTCAACATGGTCATGCTGAGCCAGACCTGAAACATCCTCCATACTCAAAATCTTGTCTTTTAACACCTCATGGGCATTGCAGAGCATCTGGAAAAATAATTTATTGCATGTATACAATAACAGGAGTGTTCCAAAAGCCCTCGGAAAAATAGAAATACACCTATTTTTAAGCAGGGATCTTAATGCTTTGACATGCCCTGCTTTGTGTTGAGTTCTTGTTGTATTAAGCAAAGGGCGTGGTGTGGTATTTATTCCACAGGCTTTTCCTTTTCTAGACCTCTAGCACTTCAAACAGCGCACTGGGAAAAAATGCAATTGCAAAGGCTGGCCAGTGAGAGTAGGATTACTTCACGAACAGGAAAAAAAAAATCCACTGGATGGCCTCACATACTTAGAAATGGCAGGGACAAACACTACTTTTCTGTTCTAAAATATCTCACTGCAGAGGAGAATCTGAACTTTAAAGTCACATGATGATGAAACCATAGGTTTGCTAAACATGCAACGTGTATGGTTTGAATGACTTCAACCAAGTTCCTGTTCCCCTTACAGAACTGCATGTTTTTTCAGTCAGCAAGCACCCGGATTTTTCACTGTGATGTACAGCAGCTGAAGAAGTTATTGTAATATACACACTCTGCTTTCTACAGAAACAGAAAGCTCTATAAGCTCCAAACAGTAATTGTATTTCAACTGACATTTCACAGTGAAAGGCTCAGCCTGTTTTTTCTGTGGAACATTTCCTTGAAAAGGTAAGTGCTTTATATTATTTTGAATATGCAATGTTTTGTTCAAGAGGCTCAAATAGTGAAGCTGAGGTCGTAATTAAAAACTTTTTGTTTTCCCTTCTTTAACAACACAATTTGAACTACACAAACTGAAATACTGTATCTGGGAAAGGTCCTCAGCTGAAATGTGTAATAAAGCTGAAATTTGTGCTAAAGCTGGGCATTAAGTAGAGAAAATGTGAAGACTGTTTTCCAGTCAGTACTTCACTCCCGTTGAACCAATGGGAGCTGGATGATGAAATACTGTTCAGTGGTCTGGACAAACGACTCCGACCATTGCCTAAAACCAGTCTTTTAAAGGATGGACATTGTCAGATAATCTTAACCCCACTACAGGAATTGTATAGGACAGGAAACACGTCAGTGATGCTGCTTGGAGATTATGTTTAAGTTACTGTTAGTTCCTTTATATTCTAGAAAAGTAAAACCAAAAGCTTTCGGTTTCTCAGGAACTGGTACTTTTCCGTAAGTTAAGGGTAGGATTTCTTAAGTCTTTACAACTTCAAATACTTGCCCAAGAGTAGGAATTGTGATCTTACAAGAAAGAAGAATACAGTATTTCACATTTCAGTCTCTTACATAATGCAAGCTGCCTCCATCTTTTAACTTGGCAGGCGTAGTGTGAACAGAAAGGGCATCTTCACCCCCTGGATCATGTGTTTTTCTCAAGTCGATGCAGGACATGCCCACCAAGAGCACAGTTTCACAAGCAATGTTACATGTATTGCTTTATGACTGGATGAAAGAATATTTTCCTTCTAAAGGCTGGTGACAGAATGCAGAAAGACTGCCCTACCAAACCTTTTACAGAGGAAGAGTTCTGGCTGCCAGGGAGAAACTCCCCTGGTTTAGGAGCTTTTCCTTCTAGACTTTAAATAAACACAAGTCTCCTTGAAACCAAGCTCTCCTTTTGCAGCAGTTAAACATCAAAGTGGGGATGAGGAACCCAAACCCAATGAAATCTTAGGGACTGGGTCCCCTCAGTACTGAAACTCCTTTCACAACTTGCTGTTTTTAAACTGCTTTCTGAACACTGTGCTCACTGTGTTGGAAGTGAAGTGGAATGTATTCACCATGCTTCAGAAATTAAAATCAAACATATTTGCTTTAACTGCTGAATTATAGGAGGGAAACAGGGATAGAAAGAGGAAAAAAAAAATCCAAGGAAAAAGTGAGGCCACATGAAGTTAAGGAAGGATTTGTAATATGACTGATGGCCAGTTAAAGTAAGGGGGACCTGGGATAAAGAGACAAAATACTGGAGCATGACAACACAGGGAAAGATAATGCAAGTAGCATATTGCAAATTTCCCTCACTGACTAATCGTAAAACAAACAGAAACAGACCTGGCTCCTGCCATAGTTACCGGTGACTTAAGTGGAAATAACAAAGCCAGTTTATGTCACACTACGTTGTGAGAGAAAAAAAAAAATTCAGGTCTTGAGGTGTTTGCACTGTAAGCTACAAACACCACTGAAAGAGTAAAGGACTGGTCTGCTGTCGTCACCCCCTCCACCCACACCACAGCAGAGCATAAACATTACGTGCATTTTGAAAAAAAAAGTATGTCCCAGCAGTAAATCCAAGAACCAGGCAAGAACTGAGGGAATACCAGATCTTCTCACAGCAGAGGAAAATGACATAATAAATTCCCTAATTTTTTTTATGATGAAAGCTCCAAGTATTTTGAAAAAGAAAATGTGGCCAGCTGCATGAATACTCTGAAATAAAACACGTGAGAAATAAACCACCCTCTGCTGCTCCCACGGAGCATATATTTTTATTTTAAATTAAATTAAATTAGTATTTCCAGAAGTCTATAAAAACTTGCAAACATTAATATTACTACAGCAAAAGCTATGAGCTCCTTCATCCCATTGTTATTCTAAGCATGAACTTGATGTTTTGGGAATGTTTTCAAACTGGAAAGACAATTTCTTAGAGCTGCTTTACATGATAGATGAGCATCTTACAGTCACAGGAATCTCTAAAGCTACCCATTCCGATGTAAACAACCGTGCAGAGAGGTTGTGCCATCTGTGACTATTCCCAATCCATCAGCTGCAAGGGAGTCAGGCTGTTCTGGCAGAGCCCAATCCATAATTCCAGCTAAAAGACGCTAATGCAGCCACTTCATGAGGTGGTGGGCAATGCATCTTGGAAAGTGCTATGTATCCTCAAATTTCACTGAAATCATTATGAAGAGACAAAATATTGGAAAAAAAAAAAAATTAGATTGTCAGGAAGTCAGAAATATACAGGTAGGTGTGACCCTTTTAGAGAGAAGGGTGCACTTGTATCAGCTGGTAGGAAGAGCTGGGCATGTCTGATGGCACCCCCTGCACACAAGCCTTTCCTACCACAATCTGAGCTCCAAATTGCCCTTTGCTCTTTTAAACAGTGAGACAGCAGAACCAAATCCGAAAAGAGTCTCTGACATTATCACTGTGATTCTTTTAAGCTTCTAGGAATAATTTAAGGGGGAAAAGTTAATAACTACGCATTGATTTTAATCTTATTTGCCAAACTGAAAATATTTCAGAATTAGCTACAAACTGCTAGGAGATATTTTGTCTTCTGTAATAAACACTTTATTGAATTCAAACAAGAATTACACTCACAACTGACTAGCCACAGCAAAGCTGCAAACAGCTTGCTCTTTCAGTAAAATTTTGTTTGTGTGGGAATCCTAAGGTGATTTTCGGGACATTCCCTTTAGAACAGCACACCTAAAAATTTTTCCTTAGCTCAGAATTTTAATACTTACACTGATTATAATTATAAACCTATAGTTGCACTGTTATTTCCCCAAAGTGAGCATATTAATTCTAGGTTGAATAGATTATTTTTTAGTTCAATTCCCTCCTCAGATGAGGTAATTTAAAAGACATACACTCAGGTTAGGATAATAATATTTAGAAGGAGAGGAAGCATCAGTGTTAATTATTTAACAAAAATGTTAGTGTCTGTGGTTACAACTGCAACTGTTTCAGGCATCTGTCTTGACACCAAATGAGGGCAAAACACATCCTTAGCCTCTGCTAAACACCGTGCTGGTTTACCAGTAACACATCACAATGTGCAAGCAGGTGGGCACAGGAAGAGAAACCAAGATGATGCACTGGCTTGCACAGCAAGCTGCAGTTACTGGAATATGCTGCATTAAGCCTTACTTTGTCTTAAAAGCCCGAAGAGTATTTAAATAAAATTTAAAATACATTGCTGTGGTCAAAATTGAACTCGGTATCAGTACCAAGGCCAGGTCCTGAGCAAATTTATTCAAGTTTTGGCATCTTTTTTTTTTTTCCTGTAATTTGATATAAGGCCATATGATTTCCTGTGAAACCCCAAACCCCTCTGTTTCCTTTGCAATGATGTTACCAGAAAAGCTGAATGTTGCTAAATTATTCTGAGATTCCCTGCAAGGACACTGAACATAGCTGGCCCATAAAAGTTGTTGAGAAGACAATGGAAATGTTCACAGTGCCAAAACTGAATTCTTATACTCAGCCCTGCAAAAGGCCTGATGGAATTTGCAGGCAACACTGAAGGCTCTGGTGGAACAGCTTTAAATGTAAGTATTTCCTAACCTTGAATCTACAGTGTGGGATGATAACAGACTTTCTCAGATGCTCAAGTGGTCATAATCCTTCACCAGATTACACTTCAAATCTCTCTCCTAACAGGAGATCAAAACTCCATTTACAGTTTCCTTCCTTCTTGAGACTCCACCCAAGTATTTAAGAAGAAATGAATTGTGAAATTTAAAGTTTTACAGACAAGAATTGCTCATATTTAATAAACTATTTTTAAGCTTCAAAATTTCATTGACTTTTAACTTGCTTCAGAAACTTCTGCCTGTTTTGCCCATCAGTTCTTTCCTACATGGTGCACCCCAGCTCAGAGGCTGGAACATAGAGTCTGACCAGCCAACCTTTCCCTCCTGCAAGAGCACCTGTAACACAAAATGTTTTCCCTGGGTGCATCAGTCCTTCCTGTAGTGGAATCTCTCAGAAAATAACCTTTTCTAGAAAGGAAGAAACTCTGTCTTTAAAAAGGGACAAAGAACACTGCTGAATCAAAACATAACTCCACGCTTTTCTAGAAATGAAATTATAATTATATAAGATTATATACACATTTAATCAAAGCCACTTTGATAAGTCAACTTTTCTAATTAAAACCAGTATTAGAATTCCAATTTTGAGGAGAGATTAGAAATATCAGAAATGTGAAGTAGTGTCAGAGGTAACGACCATAAATTAACTGTCAAACAGTATTAAGACACTGACTTATCTATAATGAGCACTGCTTAAAAACATTAATGCATCTCTATGAATTTTTACCAGTTTAAAATTACTTTCACTTTAAGAGTTAACATCACTAGAATCCCTTTATGGAAGAGGCATTATGTACAACTAAGTATGTAGCTTCTTGCCACTATGACTTACAGAAACTTCTGTAAGGAGAACTCCATGGTCCTGTCTTTGCCTGCTTGTTCAGACCAGCTTTATGTAAAACAGAACAAAGTAAAAACACCAAAGTCTAACACAAAATTGGAATCTTTGTGAACAGAGATTTTTCTTTTTCCCCACAAAACACCCTACACTGTAAAAATGCCCATTTGTTTAACTTTTTCCAGTACTGAGGAACATTTTAATCAGACGTTCCAAATTAATTAGGAATAGTGAGTTCATTATTTTATGTTTAAATATATTTATTCTTTGCAACTTAAAAAGATGTGCTATTTTCTGCGTCAATCAGTACAAGGTGCACAGAAATGTCCTCTTAGAAAATTGAGCTAATTATGCTTTTAGGTGGTCTGGAAAATGTATATATCCATATCCATTACAGTTTTTCATGAGTACATATCATGTTCTCATAAAAGCTTTTTGCCTTTAAAAAAAAAGGAGCCTCCAAGCATATATACAGTAGCAAAATCATTATATCTACATATCACAGAGTCATTACAGCTAACAGCCTATCCATATAACTCTCAAAATTCCCTATTTCCAGGAATTTATAATGCAGCTGTAATAAATGGTCCTTGCTAAAACTTTATCAACAGGTTTATAATGCACCAGTAATCGTTTTCTCAAAGTCAAGCATGCAGAGCAGCATTATTTTTTGCCGTTTTATGCAATAGCTACACCTAAGAAATGACAGGGTTATTAATGTATAAAGATGTTTTAGTATAAAAGCAGTTTGTTCATAACAGTTCTTAAACACTCTCATTAATTTTATATGGGCTCCTCGGTACAGACTGCAGTTATGAAAGGCTTTTTTTCAGAACAGAAAGGAAGCAAAACTAAAACAAAGAAAGGAATGTGGCTTGTGCCTCATATTGTGATTATCTTAGCATTTTCCTCAGTATGTGGTGTGAGACTGCAGCTGGGTTCAAATGATACAGAATTCCCACCCTTGTGACAGGACAGTGGAGCTTTTTGTGGCTGGAGCTGCTGCCCACACATTGGATTGCCCTGCAAACTGCCTTGGCCTTTCTTGGTGAGATGGAGAGGAAAAGAAGCTCCACCTAAACACAGCCAGCTCCTTCCTCACCCCCAATATTCCATATATTCCACAGGCAACATGAGTGTGCTGGATCCTGGCTGTCTACAAAACTGAGCTGCATCAAGTGAGGAAAAGGGGGGAGTGGTGAGAGCAGAAACCACATCAAAAATAAAAAGGCAGATTTCTCTGCCTAAAAATATAATTTCAAGCTAACTTGGGTAATAACACAGGAGTGTAAAACCCACCAAGAAATTACTGCATTTATTCTGAACAAATGGTTCATATGCCTGGCTGCACACAATATATTCAATGCAAAAAAAAGGCATTAAAACTGTACTTTAAAACTTGTTTCACCTTCCTTTTCCAGTTCAACCACCACTGAACAGGAAATAAGCACAGTGTGGAAAGAAGGATGACTTTTCACAACATGACGTGGATCAGCTACCCAAGCAAGAGCCAGCCTTTCACTTCCCAAGAAGAAATTGAAGCCTTCATAGCTTCTCAAAATATCATATCCAGACTCATGCACTGTTACATTGCCTTTTTTGTACCCACAGGATTAACAGCTGGCATATGTATTTTGATCATTTTCATAAAGAATTATTTGCAGAACAAAGGACAAGGCTTGGACTTACTTCTTCTACACTTCACCATCAGCAATATCATAATGATTTTTTTCTCATTTACTGTCATCACTAGACCAGACTATTTAACAGCAACCCACCTTGCCTGTAGTGTCCTGTCTTTTTTTTTCAACTTTGCTTATTTCAATTCTCAGTATGTTTTCATTTTGACATCTCTCACACTGTTACTGGAAAGATTTCCATCAGGGACTGCTCTCTGCAAAGCCACACAAAGACCCATCCTGTGTGTCGGGTTTGTACTCACGTATACCTTCTGTTTGTCCCTGACGGAGGCAGTGCTGGTTGGCACCGATAATTATCAGCTGGAAGCACGCTGCCAGTTGGACCCACTATTTGCATGGCCTGAATACGAGATTGTTAAATTCACCTTTGGGTTTGGAATCCCATCACTACTTCAGATTCTCTGTTTTACTGTTCTCTTGGCTAAAGAAGCACCTGCTGGAGCTCCAGCCTTGCAGCAGCACATCCGCACTTACGCCGCCGTGTACGTGATCAGCGTGACAGCATTTATTTGTCGCCTCTTTTATAACATCATGGTTCTCTTCAGGACAACACTGAAGCTACAGAGGAGCATTGGAACTACAAAGAATGAGCTTGTGATGAACATTGCAGAAATAGTGTTGTTCTGTGAGAGCTGTGCTAGTTTGGTAGTTATACTTTGTTTTCATAAACCATGCAAGGATGAAGTACTGAAAGTCATACAAAAGTGCCGAAGAAAAACCAGTGCCAACAATCACCTTGAAATACCAGAAACAGCCACGACCCATCAAAGTGGGTCACAGTAATCTGTTCTAAACAACTGTCAACCCACTTCACTTTTTAGCTTGTGGGTTTTGGTTTGGTTTTTTACTTCTTCAAAAAAAGGGCAATAGTTCCTTCTTTAGAACCCAAACTTGGCCTATTTTACAGCTAGCAGTACTGGAAGAAAAAAGGTGGTCAGTTCTAGTACTTATATTGATCTGTGAGAAAACATCCATGGTCTGGGGCTGTTTGGGGTTCTTCTCACATATACATATATATTTAAATCATCTATTTTTCTGCCAGCATTGCTTCAAAGTCAGGTAGAAAGATGAGTACTGTTGCCATAGAACTGTGCTTCTGCAGTAGTATCAATGCCCTAGCAAAGCTGCAAACAAAAATGTGGCAGAAAGCAACTTTGAACAAAGGTCAAAATCTGCAGCCAGAGCATTTTCTCAGGTGTGCTTCCTCCTTTGACTTCTTAACCTACAAACTACTTATTTCTATAGCATTGGTATATAACTGGTGTATGTAATTCCAGTAGCAGCAGCAATGAAGTTTTTGTCTGAATTCCTGTGCCAAAAAAAAAAGGAAATCAAATTAATGGAAACACGGGTCCATAAAGGAAAGCTTTGGGTCTTTTGTGAGGCACTGAACTGGAAAGATCAACAGGATGGCTAATTAAAACTTGTGCAAGAATGAAAGCTTTTTGTTAATGTACTCTCAGCTTCCACTTTGCATTTAGACTTACAGCAATTATTGATTTAAGCCATTCCTGATGAGTTCATCAGAAGTATGAAGTCGTTGGAAGAGTCACATTCAGTAATACACTAACTGGAAAACAGAGAAAAGCCAGCCCAAAGCAGTAGAACCAAGTGTGCTTTTAAGAAAGCAAACAAAACCCAAGCCCCAGTTCCTAATAGGAATCAAGGCTCTGCTAGAGACAAGATAGACAGAAGCATTGTACATTTAGATGAGAGTTGATGGGTAAATGGTGCAAGAAGAGGAAAAAATCTGAATTAGAATAAAACAGCTGTGGTGCAGGAGTTTGGATGAAGCCCTGCAGGATCAGTAGCTGATGCAGGCTGAGATGTAGGTGCAAAGGTGGAAATGCCTGCTTTGAGCACATTGCTACTGCCACCAAATCTGGCCAGGAGCCACCTTAGGCATTTGGCTTTGGCTTAATCTTTTCCTCTCACAAAGGTGGAGAGAATAGAAACAGGAAAAGCACAAAATTAGACTAAAACTTGGACAATGATGTAAGCTTAGATTGCAAAGTTATAAAAATACAGTGCTGTGATGAGGAAGGTTCAAGTAACTTGAAGAGTTCTGAGAAAAGCTATTTTGATGCTTAAATCTATGCCTTTGTATGAAACCCGGGTGCTAACAAGAACTGAGAGGGTTTTTTTGCAGTTGTATCCTTTGAAAGATTGTCCTGATGGGGTCCAGATTTGTGTGGGGAGCTGGTGTAAATCAGCATGGGCTGCCTAAGAGAGAAAAGCAGGAACTGATTGATCAAGATGAACATGTTCCACAACACAACAGCCAAGTGCAGAAATGGAAGAATAATAATAATATAGACCTAGTATCCAGAGATATGGATCTAGTCTTGGACATCCAAATCCTGAAAGGTATGGACCATGACTGTATCACATGCAAATGAAGGGCAATCTGCAGTCCCACTATGACTGTAAGGACCAACATTTCCACAAGATGTAAAAATCAATGGGTAAGATGTCTGCATTACATTGTCTCAGCCTGTTCCCCCGTTCAATTTTCTTCTGCTGCCAGCAGGAACAGATGGATAATTAAAGAACTCGACATATAAACAGATCGTTATAGAACGTGGTCAGAAAGGAAGTACGTAGGTAAGAATCATCTCTTTGAAAACTAGAGCCAATTTCATACTTGTGAAAGGAATTCTCAGACGGCATCAGAGGTTTTGTTTTGCACCTGAGAAGAGAGAGATTAAACAACACAAAGATCAGCCTTGCAGAAAGAAGTTTGAAGAGATGAGTTGTAAGAGCTGTACATCAGTGAAAAAGCTGACAGACTGAAAGAATATGTCAGAAGATGCAAGCTGTTTATCCCAGCTCAGAGAGTCAAGAGTTTCAGCTGCACTGTGGGTAAGGAGGATATTTTGTAGCATGGGAATTATGTGCGAATGATTCTACTTTATTTACAGCTTCCATACCTTTTATATTTAAAGATGAAAGAATAAATATTGTATTGTTTCTGAGTCCTGAGTTACTGAGTCCTGAGTGAAAGGTGCCTAAAAGAAAATCGAGTCAGTGAAAGTTGGCTGGGACCTGGAAAGTGGTCTGATGGCAAGTGAATGCCAGTAACACACCTGTGAGGCGCCACAAGGTTGAGCAAGGGGGAAAGGTTGAGCAGGACAGGAAGGTGCTTCACAATACTCTCAGCAAGGTACCCAGCTAGAGCAGAGCCATACTCACGTGTCTCAGACAATAAAACCTGCACTGTTAGATCCAGGATCTGAGAGTGAGCACACCTTGACAGGATGAACGACTGTGTGTGAGTCTGTGAGCACTCCTGGGTAAAGCTCCTGGCTGCCATCTGTGAGATGTTAGTACACGTACTCTGCTCTCCTCCCTGTCCACGTGGAAAAAACCTGAGTATTTTCTGGATGGCTGGTTATACTGCCATAAGGAAATCTCTCTGTACAATGAAAAGACTTTGCAACTGAGTATGAGAAAACAAAGGTAAACAGGAGGGAAGAAGCTGAAAAATGCAAAACAATAACTCAAATAGTTATGAGTGTAAATTTTAGCAATACAGAAATGTTTTCATAGAATCATTCTTGATAAAGTCAGAGCTTACATTAAAGTTTAGGACAATGAACATGTGGTCCTAGAGAAAAATCTACTTGCATCCAGCTAGAATATGAGAGCAAACAGCCCTATGTGCAACAGGGAAGGAACACAGTCTCCCAAAATCCTTCTAATATAGTCTGATATGAGGGAGAAAAGACCAGCTTTAGCTAAGATTAAAAGTAATATTTTAAAATAATTAATAATCTGAAGAGTATTTTTAAGAACAAAATAAAATCTCCATGCTCTGAGACTTTTTCCCTTATGCAACCAGCAGCTCAGCTGAACCCTTACTTCTCCCAGGCTTCACCCAGTTTTGAACAGTATGTTCCAGAAGAAATACAGCATATATTTTTATAGGCAGGCTGTCAAAATTAACTGAAGGGATATACTGGAAAGTTCAAAGAAGAATATTTTACTTCTGTACTGGTAATATTTGTATCTTTCCACAACTTTGGTCTGCATTTGAAAAAAACCCGCTTTGTTCAGTAGAAGAAGAGAAATGATCAAGCTGCTGAAGTTAAAGCATGAATTTCTGAGTTGGTAACATGTTCTGGAAAAGAACACATAGACACTCAGGACTCATCATTACTGAACCAGCTGGCTCAAACTTGATCTGATCCCATTGCAAACAACAACGTTGCAAACAATTTGAGCTAGAGACTGGATGTGCACAATTGAATCACAACTCCAACTGCTACATCCTTCCAAGCCTGCCCTTACTTACATTCTAATATTAAACTTACAGGCACTGAAAGGGCACCAGTATTATTTATCTTGATTTTGAGGTAGCTGCAGAACATTTGGGGCAGGGTGAAAGCTCAAGCAATTCAGCCAAAATAAGTACTCTATATAATGAGTCCACCATATACGTTGCACAACAAATAAATTCACTGATGCGTAGAATGAAAGAATGCATTTCACTTCCATGGTACAAAAGTGTCCAGCAAAGGACTGCCAGACTCAGTTACTAAAATAAAAATGATAGATGTTTTGCAAAATTTTTTTAAATAGCATTTGAATAGAGCCTGAAGTCCTGAGATGGGGCTTTGAGCAATCTGGTTTACTGGAAGGTGTCCCTGCTCATGGCAGAGAGCTTGGATCTATATGGTCTTTAAGATCCCTTCCAACCCAGACCATTCCAGGATTCTGTGATCTTTCACTTGACAACATTTTGTGGCCCCGTTTAGTAAAATTTTTAGATGATCCCTCAAGAGTTTTGCAATACATGCTTTAAGAAAAATAAGAAGGTTTTACCAAAGAAAAATAAAAAAGTTTTACCAGAATAGTTTGAATGAGTTTGAACGGATGTTGTCCCTATAAAATGAAAAGGCTGAACTTTTAAAAATTATTTTTAGTAAGAAAAATGCATTCTCAGAATTATTGGCAACTGAAAAACCTAAATACACAAAATACACTCCATCCAAGGTTTTCTGGAGGCACAGAAGCACAATTAATTCCAGCTCAAGCTAAGTTTGATTATTTGCAAGAAAGATTATTTGCTACTGAGGCTGGACAGGATAAAGTATGAGGGTGCTCTAGAGCAGGGTAATGGATGCTGATGTCATTCAGTGGCTGAAAAAGGTGAGAGAGAATTTGGACATCAGTGTACTTGCAAAACCTCGTGAACAGTACAACAGCATCTGTATTTCCTTTAGAGATAGTTCCAGGAGAGATTCTTATACAAATCTTATTTCTTCTGCAGATGATTAGATGTATTACAGTGTAAGCATTCCAACACAATTTTAATTTATGCTTCCTTCCCTGCCATGCAATACAATACCTTACTTTTTTCCAGCTCTCCATATACCCTTGCCCTGATCTAATTTCTCCAGGACTCAACAGCTTCATACCCAAAACATTTCCACATTTCTGACAGAATCCAACAGTCTCTTGCATCCTAGAGGGCTTATCCTGCTTATCCAGCTGGAGAGGCTGCCACAGAGTGCTGGTACAAGAGCTGTGATGCATCAGACCTTTCAACATTGTTCTCTCCCATACTCACACCTCCCACTTTCTTCCTCCTCAGCTGCCACCTTTTAGCAGCACAGTAAATGGCACATATGTTGAAGTCTGCTAAATTACACAGACTATCTTCTATGACACCCCACATTCAGCCTCGTGGTGCACCAGAAGTACCTCACAACTACACCAGTGCTTCTGAAAGACTCTCCGGTGTTAGACATGTTTACTGAGATATTTACAATGTTTTACACATTGACTGCTGCATAAAAATAAACCAGGGAAATTCTGAATGCTGGATTATTGGGGTCTGATGTGATACAAATGCTACTGCACCAGTTGCTTTCACACATGACCCCAGCAACAATCACAGTAAGGTAAGACAGGTGGAACTTTAAGACTCAACACTGTCACAACAGTGACCACGGATCATTAAGGCAGTCACTGTGAAGTCCTGTGGAATACCTGCAACTGACAGGGAAAGAGCAAAAGTATAACGTTCAGCAGCTGCTAAAATTACTTTGAAGCATTTTATGGAATATGGAAATGACAAACAGTGAGATTAAGATAGATTAATCAGTAACAACAATCTCACTGCATAAACAAGGGCCTGAAAATGCTGTGATCTGTTTTAGGAAACGGGATTCAGAGGATTCGCATGATCATCTCATAAAATATTTAGAGAAATACAGAACTCATTAATTACAGTATAATAAGACAATATACAAAATTACCATAATACTAGATATGACCTCTTATGTTTCATAGTTCTTCTCGCACAGAAAACAGCTACTTCATGGGTCTTTCAAAAGAGAATTTCCTAACAACTCTGGAAGTATGGCAAAGTGACATATTTCTTACTGTTTCAAACAAGAAAATTAGCATTCAGAATTATAGATTTTAATAGCAAATCAGCTGATATTCACAGCTAGACAAGCAAGGCCAGACAGACCAGCTGATTATCAAATCCAAGCCCCCACAATAACAAACAACTGACACCCAGAAGTGAACATTATACGTGAAGAAAAGTAAAAAATCCTTCAGGCCCTTGAAAGATCAGTGGAAGCTCTGAAGGACAGAACTAAGTACAGCAAAACCACATGATCAACAAACAACAATAAAGACTCTCTTTAATCCTGTTCTTTTATGACAGCAAGAAATTAAGACCTTCAAAGCTGGTATCACAAGATTTTTCTAACATTTATATTATTCCAGTCCTACAGTGCAATCATATTTGTACACTTCCCAAAGCGAAACACTTCAGGCTCTGTCCTTATCATCCTCCTGTATTAAAACACTGCATTCCACACACAGTGGAAAACTTCTTGTTCAGAAAAATTTTACCAGCACCAATCTGTGCAAATATTCTTTTGATCTAAATCATAACTGATTCCAAAAGTATTTAGGAAGAGCCATCACGCAAGAGCATCTTAAAAAACTTTTTCAGTAACACAGCCAAAATCCTCTGTTCCTATGCACAGCGTGTTACAGAAAAACCAGCAAATAATATACCTGCCTCAGTGAAGGCAAAGTGCTTCTGCTCCCAAACCATTCATGTAAAGCACTTCTGCTTCACTTTTCTACAGAAATCTTTGTAATCTAAAAATATTTGACCACTGTAATTGGTGTCATACATCTATTAGAATGACATGTTAATTGCTTACTCCACACTTCTGAAACTGTCACATTGCCTTCCTGAAGTCCTAAATGCTGAGATCCCATTCATGTTATTCCAGCAGCGGCAGAATGCTGCATCGATGTACACTTAAACGTTCAGGTGTCAGATCAACATAATCACAGAAAGCAACTTCCACAAATAAAATATTGCTCTTTTCTGAGGAAGGTTTGACTTTCTTCCCTTTCTAAGAATCCTGGCCACCAGTAGGTGGTGTTACTGGAAATGTCAAGTAGGGTTTTTTTACCCCCTGCAGATGAAATGCAAAATTCCACCAGCAACACTGGTGGTTTAATGCAAAACTGAGGCTCCTCATTCTCTGTAGAGTAAGCTTATTTCATCCATGTGATCTTGAGCTGAGCAATTCTAAGAAGTGAGAGAATGACAACATATACCTGAAAATTTAAATACACACAAGCAAAATGGGATCGACTTGAAGGTAGGAAAACTGAAATTTATCTTGGCAGTTCAGCAAATGACTCTTCTCAGATGCTTGATGTCTTCAATCAGATATTTCCTTTTAGACTGCCCAGAGGCTTTTAAAAAAATAGCACAAATAACAGTAATAATTGCTTTATATCTATATAAAATATGCTTCATTGCAATTTCCAAATAAATCTCTTAATTACTGATCAGCTGAGCTCTAGCTTTGAACGGATTATAAAACTTAAAAAAACCACCAGAGGCAGAAAGGAGGATGCAATGAACAGGAGGCAAAATAAAACCGACAAATACGAGAGAAAAGATACTTGAGTAGTTCTAGTAAAAAAGAAACCAGCAGAAACAGGGTTAATTCTAGCCTTATAAGGCTGTTCAGCAGCACTTCAACTGCACACAAATTAGAACAACCCTGGGAATCTATAAAGCTTGTTTTATTGCCAAGGACATGCAGCAAGATCTGCATTTTGCTCTTGTAAACTATCCTTTATTTAATACGTTCTAAAGCAGAATAGACTTTTATATGATTTTTGGTTTTACTGCTGAATCATCAACAGGTGGCATCCACTGCAGCTCTGCACACCTAAATGCAAGTTTTTACCGAGAGGACAGTGGAAGTTGGCACATCCATTACGTGTGCACCCAGCAAGGACCAGGCTGCTGCTGTCTGGAGGAAAATCAGCTCTGAAGAAATGGAATTAAGGTAAAATAAAGTGTTTCACAGTACATAGTTACCTGTAATGCTTTTAATTGCTGGGCTTTTGGCGGCCTTTCAGATGTAATTAAAATCTGACCACAGACCGACCTTTTAAAATCAATTGCTCGGGCTGTTAACTTATCTTTTATTGTATTTAAATCTGTTTTACTGCCTTATTCACAAATAAAAGGATCTTACATAAAGACAACAGTGACTTCCATAGATGCTTGAAACAAACACCGAACCGTCTTCTAATAAGTGTAATTTCATATGGATATTTTAGCAAGAAGATTTACACTATTAAAATGATTCAAAACACAGCAACAGGTACTGGGAACTCACGCCTGTTTCATTAAGAAATAGAAGCTCTGGAATCCATACCTTTATTTAAGCATCTGTAGCTATTTCTGATTACTTGAATACATTTAAGGAAACTCAGAGCTATAATTTTGACTAAAAATATTCTAACACTCCTACTCCACTAGTGGTCTGCTCTTTCCTCCCCCAGACTGCACACTGGCAGGATTTAAGTCATTAAAATGTGAAAATAGGCATGAATTTTACTAGCAAACAATTTTTTTAATATGTTTTCATGTAAATAAAAATCAAGGCTTTGATGGTAAGAGGAAGATTAGAGCAGTTCAAAATATTTAAACCTTAACACAAAATACTGTGGTTTGTAATTTTCTTGCTGTTTTATTTGTTTGGGGTGTCTTTTGTTTAGCTCTTTCTTTTTTTAAGTAAACTTCTCGCAATGCTTCAAGTGCATAACATTCAACATTTAGAAGTAAACAAATCTGGCAACTGGTATTTTCCATTACTACCCGGAAGTCAGTGAAACATAATAAATCACAACGGAAAACAAATAGAGTATAATAATGTTGGTGTAAATCAATACGCTGCTTGCATTACCTTCATTTCTAAAATTTGCCTTTCCCTCCCACTGAAAGCAGCAGGAACCAACTGCTTTTCATCTCTGTTGCCTTCTCAGCCACGGACTCTGCTATTTATTAGTCTTACAAGCTGATAGAATAAATATATAATCTATATATGAAAAAATACAATTTTTCTTTAATAGGCTAAACTCACTAATCTGATTTCTCTGTGTTTCTGCATTTTCTAATACTGAACCTTGAAGGGGGTGCACAATTTTGACAGACCTGCCTTCACGATGTATCATCATTTAGAAGAAATTTAAATTCTTTTAAGTGAACCTTTGCATATGTATTAGAACATGATGTTTCCTACAACCTCAGCTGTGATGTTAGGTTAGCAGAAGCTAATGGCACATGGAACAGTGCTGGAATATGAGATTAATCGTTTTCCATTTGCAAATTGCAGGTCCAAGGATGCTCATTGATTATTAAAAGAAAACAAATGGAGCTAGAATTCCACAGCCTTCCAACTTGCATGAGGAAACACTGTTGATGAAAAGCTTGTATTAAAGAGACCCAAGTACCACTATGGTAAAAAGATTCCTACATGATCTTAAGGCATACAGGAAGTGCAAATTCTCTCATTTGCAATGTATATAGTGTCCTGTAAAACAAATTAAGACGTTCACTATTTGTAGTATTATATTTCAGTCAGTTTTAAGATAATTAATCTGACTTCTAAAGCATTTTAGTTTCCTATACAAAAGTCTGTATCTTATTCAATTCCAATAAAAAATGCTTACTAGGAATTCAGTTGAAACCAACCAAAAACCTGGGTTTTTTGGTATTGCCACCAAACTGTGAGTACTAATACCTTTTCTGCAGATATTTTAACCATGGAAACTTATTCTGCCTCAATATCACCTGTTATATGTAACAGCACAACTTTTAACCTGAATGGATCCCATTTGTGTAACGAAAGCATATCCTCTAGATTAGCTGATAAATCAGAACACCAACAATATGTTATCGGCCTTTTCTTATCGTGTCTTTACACAATATTCCTTTTTCCTATCGGTTTTGTGGGAAACATTCTGATACTGGTTGTCAACATTAGCTTTCGGGAAAAAATGACAATTCCAGACCTTTACTTCATAAACCTGGCAGTGGCTGATCTCATTCTAGTGGCTGATTCTCTCATTGAGGTGTTTAATCTTGACGAGAAGTACTACGATATCACCATCATCTGTACCTTTATGTCTTTGTTCCTTCAGATCAACATGTATAGCAGCATTTTCTTTCTGACATGGATGAGTTTTGACAGATACCTAGCACTGGCCAAAGTAATGAGGTCCAACCTATTTCGCACTATGCAGCACGCTAGATTGAGCTGTGGGCTCATATGGATGGCGTCCATTTCGGCAGCTCTAGTCCCATTTACAGCCGTGCACTTACAACACACCGGAGAGGTCTACTTTTGTTTTGCAGATGTAAAAGAAATCCAGTGGCTAGAGATAACCCTGGGCTTTATTATCCCCTTTGTGATCATCGGTCTTTGTTACTCATTAATTGTTCGAGTCCTTATAAAAGCACACAAGCACAGGAGTCTCCGTCTGCGGCGACAGAAGGCTCTGCGCATGATTTTTGTTGTTGTCCTGGTTTTCTTTATCTGCTGGCTCCCTGAAAACGTCTTCATTAGTGTCCAACTTCTCCAGAGGAAAAGCGAGCCCGTCTCTTCAAACAGCCCATCCTTCAGGCATGATTATCCTTTAACAGGACATATTGTGAACCTAGCAGCTTTTTCTAATAGCTGCTTGAACCCCTTAATTTACAGTTTTCTGGGGGAAACCTTCAGAGACAAACTGCGACTGTACATTGAACAGAAAACAAAAATGTCAACACTGCATCGGTTCTGTCAGGCTGCCTTAACATCTGTCATTCCTGACAGTAATGAGCAATCAGAAGTCTGATTTAGTGTCATTGTATAAAACACATGACTGTGAAGTTGTGCAAATAGTGAACAAAATGCTTGCTACTAACAGAAAAAAAAGTGCATTTGTGTGTGTATATATATATATATATTGTATCGCCCTACTGAGTATTGAAGGTTTATATTCAAAATGTTTTTATGACAAGACTTTAATGTAGAAGAATATGTTTTAGTCAGATTTATATTTAATTATGAACAGGATTATTAAAAGCTGAGCACTGAAGAAGCTTTATTTTGTATTATACATGTATGAGTGACAATATAAGAGAAAATTTTATCAACTTAGGAAGACTCTAGATGTAATCTGATTATCAGAGATGATACTTTGCTGGTGTATATAAGGTACTTCCACTGAAATAATGAAGCTGCCGTAACAGCGAGGAAAAATCATTACAACATATTGATGTGGAGATGCATAAAACATTGATTTTTTTCCACCCAAACACGTTAAGATAAATGACTCTGCTTACAAGAACTACATAGTACTATCGTCACTGTATTCTAGCATGTCTTCCATTATTAGGTTTTTTTAATCTTAATATAATCAAGCACAGTGATGAGTTTTTGTCTCTTAAATGTAATCTACTGTTTACATCAGTACTTGATCAAAACTAAAATCATCTGTAACTATATGCTCATCTCAAAGAACTTCACAGAAGCAAAATGTAGTGCTTCATTCTGTCTTTTAAGGATTGACCCAAATAATCTCTCCCAGAACAAACATAATTGGCCCTTTTGTCAAAAATGCCAGTGCACCAACACTGAGTACATTCACACCTGCCTTCAGATTTGAGTGCACATTACATGAGATCTCCTCACTTTCTGTGAGTCTCTTCTGATTGCCAGAACAAAATGCTGTGGTTTTTAAGGAAGTATCACTTTCTGCAAAAGATATTGTAGATATTGTGTAGGTATTGCTTATGAAAGTGACGGGAACCTCAATTTTCAGAAAGGAAGAACACACGTAGTGGAGAGTGTGATTAGTGATCATCAGGTCTGAACTTTGTGCACACCCATCCCACCTCCAGAAACCACCAGCCTTTCAAGACTGTAAGATGCATGTTGGATGCTTTGATCATTTGAAGATTAATTACAGGAAGCAAACAAATGATAGCACCACTTACTGGAAAACTACAGTGTTTCCTTTCTTCTAGCAAATAATTGGGTTTTAAATCTGATTGATGTTTAGCACAGGTTACTCCTGAACTTGTTCAGGGGAAGCTATAAAGTTCCTAGAAATTAGCATGCAAGATCATTAAAACATCACTTGCTGCATCTCTCAAGTGAACAAACTCATTTCACTTCTGTGCTTATTGACTGAAGCACCAGAGCTCAGCAGAATAAGATGCTCTGTCCTATTTTCAAATGTCGTATATTAATTAATTAGCACAATAACAGATTTTAAAGGATTTTTAAATGTAGACCTTTAAAACAATGACTAAAGCCACTAAAGCAATAAAGAAAACAGTGAAAACGATGATTCCACTCATATTTCTCACGAAATATCTCAAGTTTCCTAGTGGAAGTTTTGGCCACAAAAGACCTGACCTATAAACAGAAAGGCCACAAGACGATGATGGTTGAATTTGAAATAGATAGCTGGATATTCCAGCAGGAACTGCAGGGTGGAATCTGTGGCAACTGCAGATTATTTGCAAGCAATTGCTAATCACAATCTAAAGAAAAATGTCCTTTGGTCCCATCCTCCCTGTAGAACACCAAATAGATCTCCTCTCATAGCACAAGTTGCTAAAAAACACTTAGCAAGTCATCTCCCACCACTGTGCTGCATCACACGTAGCCCTTTCTCGTCAGTATTTTCCCTTTTGGAATTAGCCACAATTACTCAGGTCCCATGGATTGCCAATAGACATTAATCACACCATTAAGGATGGCTATTTCAGACAACAGCCAGCTGCAGGAAGGGATAATTGTCTTGGCAATGCAATTCTGAGGAGTAGGACACATCTTGAGCTTACAGATTTATTAGGTTTGTGCAACCCTGACACTTGCCACGAATAAAGAACTTATTTGGCGTTACAGGAACACACTTTCCCAGTTGTAGTTCTTGCTTGTTTTGGTTTTATAGGAATATGATCCTTTTCCCTCCTCCTTCCTTCCAATACAGTGATCATGTTTTTGATCAAGGCTATGGTAGAAGCCCTTCTGCTACTCCTGCAGAACACAAATCAAGAAAAGTCTTTGTGCAGAAGCTTAAAATAATAAACAAACAGCAATACCAAACGCCTGCTCAGGCATCCTACAAAACAGCTTGTTTCGAAGTGATCAAACTCAG
The DNA here is from genome assembly GCF_000738735.6 of Corvus cornix cornix. Taxonomy (NCBI): domain Eukaryota; kingdom Metazoa; phylum Chordata; class Aves; order Passeriformes; family Corvidae; genus Corvus; species Corvus cornix. The sequence goes on from NC_046344.1 coordinate 3,825,542, forward strand.
TAACATACAGTGAAATCTAGGAAAGATCAGATTACTATAGCATTAAGAAAACAATATTTACTCAGCCCAAAACAACTTATGGCATGTTTAAAACCCAATTACAAATCTACAATACCTGATGATTCCTTAGTGCTGATATTTTGGCACAGGCTTATGAACTGTGCCTGAAATTACTAAATTTAAACATACTTCTTACTTTAAATGCAAAGCACTCTCCCAGCTGAAAAAACTGCACATTTATTCCCAAAGCTTTTTTTTAACAGTAACTCTGTACAAGTAATATTTACAGAAATGTCATACAACTTCCATGTGTTTATGTACACAACATGCTTTCTGCAAGCCTCCATCTTGCAGTAACTCGCTTATCCATGGACCAAAAAGATCTCAGCTTGGTATGTCATTTTCTTTAATTTCAAAGAACATAATCACCAGTAAATAAAACCTTTTCTAGAGTGCAGAGGAAAAAGGCAATGGGAGCAAGAATTTTGGTACAACTTCTTCACTTTTTTTTCCTCTGGTCTCTCACAAATTGTTTAATTGCTGAGTTTAAGGAAAGGATTCCATATGCCTTTCTCAAACACTGGACTGATGACAACGATGAGATTTAAAAACCTGTTTACCACAGATGCTTACAATCTTTGCTGTAATAGTCTATAGCAAGTTCCAGCCATGAAATGTCTAGTGTTAGGAAAAGCTCACAGAAGAGAGGAGAGAGGGAATAATCAAAAATTCCCTGAAGCCATTAACTGCTTTTGAAAATAATACCTTAGCACAGGAATGCCTTGAATGCACAGAGTATAACTGAGTATCTAGAAACAAAATCAGTGCAAACAGCACAAACTAGCAGCGATCTGGACCTGATGCAACTGAAAGCAGCAGGCTTCCCTCAGCTGTGTAAAAAGATATGAGCAAAAGAGTTATGTGAGACCTTTTTAACATGTTGAAGAGATTCTGTAACTGCATTCTTTTAAGTTTTAGGAGATACACTAAATACTGACTGCAAAGACGCAACATCCACGCCTTGAAAATGCAAAGTCGGTCAGCCTAAAGATAAAGCTTGATTCATTTATGAAAAGCATTACAGGATGGGAGGGCATGTGACAGAGAATTTGAATCAATGAGTCAGGCGATCCCAGATTCTGTGCAAGGCGTTGATATAATACGGGCAAGATGCAAGAAAAGTCACCTCTCCCTTCAAAAGCTTGAAAAAAAACCTGAGCACAAAGTTTTACAAGAAAATGCTTGTAAAGTTTCAGACTAAGTATCTGTGTTTCAAACAAAATTCACTGGCTGTACAGTGCAGGCTCTAATCTTTTTTCCAGCCATCAAGTTGTGTTAGAGTCTAACTGAATTTTTTCCCGTGTAAGGATTTTGCTGTATTCTCTCAGCTGTTTATTAAGACTGCAAAAGGGAAAAGGTTGTCTGGTCAATTTTAAATGGTTAGGATTGTCACATAAAAAATGTGTTAGAGTGGTTTACCGTAAGTAAAAGCATGTCAAGTTCAACCCTGATTATCATTAATTCCATTGGAACTTGTTTCCGCATAACTAAAAACAAGTGAGTGCATGAAGAAGCAGGTTTGAATTTTAATAGCTACTCATGAAGGTGAGCCAATGAATTAATTTGATTTTGATTGAAAACAACAAAGATAAGGGCTTGATTTGAATTTAAGGGACAGTATCCTTCCATTTCACTCTAAGTCTTACCTTACCTATTCAGACCATCAGAAAAATATTTAATGTTTTCACCACAGAAGAGCACAGGGCCAAATTAACTGCTTATTTGTCCTTTTTAATGTTCAAATTGCAACATCATGTGATAGGGAACAAGTCACTTTTAAGCCATGCACACAGAATACCTTTTCTCTACACCCTTAAGCTCTGCTGTCAGGGAGGTGTGTTGTGGCACATGCCCTGTGCTATGTTTTGAAGAGAGACACACCAGATATGAAAATCTGAACACCCTCCATCCGTATTTATAATTTAGGTGTCCTTTCTTCAACAGTATTACCCAAACTATTTATTCCACAGTGACATTTAATACAACAAACTTTTAACCCTTGGGTTTGGGCTTCCTTTTAGACTTCCATTCCGTCACATGGCAGCATGACACAGCCAGGAGCTCAGAATAAACAGCTGCATATTGAGCCACCCTACGTGCCAACACAGGAGCCATGCCCTCTCAGGACTGCAGACTGTGCAGGATCAGCTCTACTTTCAACTCCCCTTCTTACGTGCTACTTCATTTATTTTACATATGTCCACTAACTGCCACTACAAAATATAAAGATGCTTGCCTGAGTCTCACAAAGTCACCTGCCTGTTTAGAATGGCTTTTGAAACTGTTCAACCCCCACGATAAAAACCATATTCAGGTTTCCAACCTGTTTTCTCACATTGTTCAAACACTCTGCTACAGGTATATACAGACATTTCAAAGGTCCGAATTAAACTACTGAGCTGTTCATTACCAAAAAGTAAAATCCTACCTTCTCAAAATAAATATTTAATGCAGCAGGGTAAGCCTTTCCAAAGCAGCAGCTTTGCTTACAAGTCCCAGTTCACTTGACCTGCAAGCAAAATCACCGAAAAGGTTTAAGACCTTTCCAAATTACATTGAATGTGTTTTCTGGAAGGACTATTAAAAAACTGTGGGGAGAAAAAAGACAGAGTAGAGAAACAGGAAAATTATCAGGATATTGTTGAATTGTCCTTAGAATAGGAGTTAAGGCGATTTTTACAGAAAGAGCTCAGTGGTAGAATTGCCTAATAGTGCTGGAGATAGATTTGTTTTCTGCCTCAGCAGCAGAAATATTTCCTTTCCCAGGCATTCCCTCAATAGAAACAGTAATTTAATGGCAAATCAGATTTTCTTCCTTTCATTCTCTCTCCATTCAGAACTACAAAAGAGAAATAGCCTGTACCTGACTACAGAAACCTTTTAACTCTTGTGCTCTGAAGTGCACACAGCAAACTCAGAAAGAAACCAAGGAAAGAGCTCACTTAAACAATGTGATAGTATTCCAAATATCCACCTGTCAACTGAGTATCAAGGTGGGAGGAAGATACAGACAGTGACGTGTGGGGGAACTTAATTTATAAACTTGCTTGGCTTCCAAAGACAAAGTCAGAATAATTACTTCTGATATTACAAGTTCATTCTCCAGAACAGTGAGAAACATGACATGTTATTTTCTTATGCTAATTAAAGCTGCCTGATGATGGGTGACACTGTTGGGAGTGTTGTGGGATCAGAAGCCCAGCCTTGCTGGCAGAGGCACTGCTGGAGGCAACTTTGGAACACACAGAACCTGACAGCATCCTCAGCCCAAAACAAGGTGTCCACGAGGACCACGGAAATCTGCCCCGTCCCCTGCTGATCTGTGCTCTTCTTGACTCTCACAGATACTGAGTGAGACCTTTTGTGTCTTGGCCAGAGATTTCATTCCAAGACCTACTGGATCAGGACAGTTGACTGCTTCTATTCTAAGCCCAAACTAGATCATGACTTAATCTAGACAAATCCTTGTAAAGAAGACAACCACAGTTTAAGCAAAGCATGGTAAATTTTACAATTAAAAAACCCCAACTTCACAAGTTTATTTAAAAATGCCTTTGGAGTACAGGCTTGAAAGCCATGAAAGATGGGACTTGCATAATAAAACAGGAAAAGCTTGTCTATTCCGACGGTATTTTTGAAAAAAGAATGAGCCAGTGAGGTGCATGAAGGCTCCTAAGTTTACAAAAAGCCCATGACCAGTTTCAATGACCTTTGTATTACAGTTCAGTGCAACAGCTCTGTAACCACCGAGTTATTTTACGAGTGGGTAAGGATGAATAACTCCCCTTTAGCATTCAGTCCATAATATAAAGGTAGGATGCAGTAACAGTTACTAAAAGCATGTCTTTTCCACGGATGCTTTGGATTTTCTCTTCTCTTTACATAACCGCTCTGCTCCCTTTTAAGCAATGCAGCTCTAAGCTCTCAGTACATTCTCTGAACAGCTTTGACATCTTTCAAACTCTGAGATGGCAGGAAGAGCTGTCTGCCCTTATGTATATGCTGTTTGCAATAGCCTGGTTTACAGATGCAAATTATTAAGATAATGCTGAGAAATTTAATAAAACACTGGTTGATGCTCTTCCGTTTGATGTCCTACAGAACTCCTGTGGGATTCAATTAGAAACAGGTAAACGCATTCAAAGACAGAGTCTGGTTCCCTTGTCAAATACCTTCATGCTTGTACCCTCGATATTTCAGGCAGGTTCTAAAAGTCAAAGATTAATTTTCTGTTCTAATTACTTGTTGGATATAACAGACAAGCACTTTCCAAGTATTTATTAATCTGTGTGGCTTTGATCTAATACCCAAGAGCCATTTTATCTATGCTGTAATTTATTAACATACATAAATATACACTGATCTTTCATGTGGTCCACAATATTGCATCTAAACACAAAAGGCATTTTGAAGGAGAAAACTTCTCACTTCTCATTCATACTATGGAAGGAGCCATCACCTCCCTTTTATCTGGGCCAAAACACTGGGGGGTTTAAATTTTTGAATCTATTTCATCAACACACAAAAAGTCATATTTTATAAAAATCATTATACCAGACTCCCACATTGTTTAAACAAGCAGCAGCATTTCATCAGTGACAGGGCTGCTTTTTAGAATAAGCTTATTTTAAATATCCAAATCCATGCCATTTTAGGTTTTTTGAACCAATTAACATTAACAAAACAGTATGAAGAGCAATAAAGAGGAAGTAACAAATCCACAAGAATCAGGCCTCCATTAATATATTATACTATACACATTTCCAAGTTTTAAGCCCTGTCAAGAATAATTGCCTTTGAATGCCCATTTCTCTGCTCTTTATCCTGTATCAGAATGCAGCAAACATCCTTTCAAGCTTACAAGTTAATTTCTTGCCAAGTGAATGCATTTTGTGAATTCAAACATGTTAACGGGACTTTTTTTTTTAATTGAAGTTACACATATTTTGAGGTTTTGTGCCAAGTTTTCTATACTGAACAATTTGGGCCTTTTCCAGCAATTTTCATTGATGATGCCTCTCTCTATGAGGAGTTAGAAGTCATCAATACAGAACCAGAACAAATTTATAATTGGAAAAGGGCAAAACCAGTGTTCTCACTGGACTGGAGCTGGGTGACACAGCCAAGCAGACCTTGCCTTTGCTCCTTCCACAACTGAACACTCAACAAATTCAACCCACAAGTGAGAATCCTGTCCTGAATTTCAATTTTGTTTAAATATTTGCAGCTAAGGCATGAAAGCAAGGATTTATACTGGAAATCCAGCAAGAACCATCAAGGAAGGTCTCACCATCAAGCAGAGAATGAGGGCTGAGAGGAAACAAGTACGTGCTCCAAGAAGAGAAGGAAGAATTTCCCTTCTTAACAGCAAAGAAGGGACTGTTGTGTTTCACCACCAAATTCCCCATCAATTTAATACCCTGGCTTTATTAATAAAAGTGGGGAATTAACTTTGAATGGATACAGATTAAGGCAAATACCCGGAATTAGCATGAAACTCTTGCTGGCTAATATGTAATGAAGAATGCACAATTCCTTTAAACACAAGTAAGAAATACACCACATATTGTTTATACCAAACACAGTTGGGGACGTGAGCCTTTCGCCTGGGAAAACCATCTTCAAAGTAGCAACTGTTTTCCCAGCTGTGAATACTCTTTCCTGGGAAATCTATTCGTACCATTACAAAAATAATTTTCAAAGGAATGTAAAATTATTCAGCCTAATCTATGCACATCCATATTTCAGACAAGATTCTGTACCTTCTTAGACATGTCTGTTTACAAAAGGCCTACTATTCTCTATAAACACTACATGGGTGTCACAATTAAATTTACCCCTTTTTTAAATAAATAAATGTATGGTAATTTAATAAAATAATCTGAAGCAACTCTATCAATATTCTGATGAAGAAGTGTTAGCAGGAAACCAATGCTTCAGTCCCATAACCAGCTGCCCTCAAAGTTTGCTGTTTTGTGGTTGGGCTTTTTTTTAATTTTATTTTCCTAATTTGAGAAATATTGCATAGATAAGAAAGCAGATTAACCAAGCAAGATGTCACACAGTAAGCCATAAATGCCACATGGATTTAGAGGTTCATAATTATTTCCTATAACTATCAGAAGGCCACCACACAGAGAGGCACTAGAAGCCAGTGGACCAGCAAACTTGTCTCTTTGTGCAAGTAAAAAAAGCCCAAGCAAATAACCCAAGAATAGACATTCAACTGAAAGGCAGCCCAAAGCAAAGAGAAATAGGCCCAATGTTTTAATTATAGACTGACAAAACGCAGCAGATTAACGAGAGCACAGTAATATCCATCCTGACATTTAGCTTGGCCACTTGGAGAAATAGCTCCCACCCCCCCTTTATCACTGGGAAACTGCTTTCTGCTGATGTATCTTTCCATCAAGGCACAGGGGGAGATAGAGGGATGGGGGAAGATGAAAGATTATGTCATCTTCTCTTCATAACATGGACAAAACTCTATTTGCATGTTAAAGATACTTTAAAGCTGGTCAAAAAAACCCCCGTGTGAGACGAGATTCTTATTCTAGGAGGTTATGCTAAATAAAATTAACTTTTTGGAATTTATTTCCTTTTTTTTTTTCAATATTTAAGATTTTTTTTTTACATATTCCTTGAAAAAAAATCAATAACCCCAGATAACACTAATGCTTACAACAGAGGATTAAGCAAGCACAGCAAAACCAAACAAGTGCAGGAAGAGTGGACAGTGGAATTGCAATGCAAACAGTTTCCAAAATATACTTTTAATGTGTATAAGATACAGTTAATATTGGTAGCCTGGTAATCACAAGAAAATCCTGCAACATCACACTAAGTTGTTAACTTCATGGCATTTTTTTAGGATGGGAAAATATAAACCAAGTTATTTTGATGGCTACAAGATAAGCTTCCCATTAATTAGAAAAATAAATTAAGGGAACAATAAAGGATTACTGAGTTTGTTTGCAAATCATCCACAACTCATTATTTCACGAACAGGCTTTGGGATGAATTAGTGGGTTGTCAGACAAATAAATACACTGTCTGATGACAGCTTTGCAGTATCTGCTGGATCAGTTTGCACCAATGTCTGGTTTGCATTCATTAAACATTCAAATTATTACCCCAGTTACCTGATTACAAGCAGCATTTAGAGATCATACCAAAGCAGCATTCCTAGTTATTCCACCGAGCTCATGCCCAAGATGTTTATCTGCACAGCTTAAACATAATTTTATGGGGTTTTCCACTACTACAACCAAACAGTGATTTTAAAGAATCTTTTTTTTTTTTTTTTTTTGTGGTTTGCTTTGCAGCTTAATAATTATATATTGTTCTTTATGATAACCTCCAAAAAGCCAAACAGAAAAACCCTTTCTTTACAAATTTTGCCATTTTCCATTTAGTAAACAGATCTTTCTGTTTGGGCACCTGCACACTCCGATGAAAGAACCACCATGAGCTACTTGTTTATTTGCCATTGTTTGTAGTATCTGTATGGAATCTCAAAAATTAAATTCCTTTCCCACTGATCCTGCCTTTAGCTGAGGAAAATGTTGATTCCTCCTCCTCCAACCACTTGCAACGCTGAAGATAACAAGAAAGTACCCACTGGTTGTATGAGCACTTCCTAAAGTACCCTTCAACCCAAGGGGATTTGATTTATAAAGATTGATCGTCCCTTAGTCATTGTCATTTTCCTGGAAGTTACAATGTTTACTAGACTAAATTGGGAAGGAACAGGAAATTAATATTGTTTTCCACGGATTACAAATTTTGAGTCTTGCCTAATAGATGTTCTGTTCTGAAAGAATTTCCTACTGTTCTGCAGAGAGCCAGCAGCTCTGCAAACAGCACTGCAGCAACAAGAGCTGCCCATAAACGACGAGATCCTTTTGACACAGTAAGGTCATTCTGGGCAGAACTCAAAAAGCCCTGGGAAACAAAGCAACCACACGTTGTTCCCTACCTACAGAGCTACAACTGTCAGGACTGCTGTTCCAGTAAGCTTTGCGGCATTGAGGCAGCTGAAAGTAAGGCTGAAAAAATCCATAAACAGAAGCAAAACAGGGGTAACTGCAAAGAAACACTTCTAAGGGTTCTGCTTCTTCAAGATGACACGTTAATGACACTGTAAATATTTTTTTTTTCAGAGAACTGAAACAAAATTAACTTGTCAGAAAAGATCCATCAGGAAGTTGTTACCTAAGAAGCCAATATTCAGCTTCAAACCTCCAGGCTAGATGGCACATTTTAAATCTCTTTTCTTCACCTATGTTACAGTTTGAAAGAAGAAACTTAAACATTCTGGTAGTTCAACATATAAGTATGTTAGTAAACTATAAAAGTAATTAAAAGACATGTAAAACTAATGTTCAGTGATTTATAAAAAAAAATCTGTTTAAAAAGTGGGATTATTTCAAGTAGGTAAACAGAACAGTAACATTAGGAAAATCTATCAGAAAAACCACAAGGCTGAATTAAGATCTAAAACTTAATTAAACTTTAAAACTTGGCTCCACTAGAGATGTCTTATTTAGAGCTGTGTGGTTCTAAGATCACTCATGAAAACATTCATATTGGTCTTGAATTGCTTACTGCTATTTAGTGTAAACAGAAGAAATTGAGTAGATGAAAATCAATAAAACATCAAGATTACTCTGAAAGGTCAAGCTGTTCCAAGGAAAAATGCCTTAGTCTAAGGCTGGTAAGAATTTTTGAAACAAATTTCTTGAAGGAATGATCAGTGTACACTAAATCCAGTCACTTAAAACACACCTCAGCTTGCCTGCAGCTCTGTTACAAAATCAATTAGAGATTTGTATTTTCCACTTTGGAGATTAAACTTGCTGTACTGGAATTGAAAAAAAAAAAAAAAGTCAATCACAGGAAAGTGACTTAATAAACCTATAAACCTCCATCCCACCAAACACTTTGACTTCTTCCTACCACATATGAGACTCCTTAGGAAAAACTGGAGCCTACCCATCCTTACTTTAAGAATTTTCTTTAATTCAGTTACTGCATTAAAAGCCAATCACAGCTCATCAGAATCCAGTCACCATAATTCAGGAATTCCTGTAGATCTAGCAAAATTCCAGCTTTTTTTAAAGTAACAGAAATCAAACTAAAGAAAGTAAGGGGCATAATAAACCCTCTCAGCAGTTGCCTTAATTTTTGTTCCAAATTTCTTACTTGGAACCATCCACACTGAGCACAGAGTTCCTCCTGATCTTCCTGTTCACACAGACCAGTTTTACCTTGGTCTCTACTACCCTTTCCATGCTGACAACGTTTGATGACCAAAAGCACTTTAAAGCATAATTGCCAGTGTGCCTTAACCAAGCATTTCCCACAAAGCTGGGCGTACTTACACTGAGTAACAACCAAACTGCCAAGCAATTAACTTTCTTTAACCACTTCTGAAGTAAAATTGTTTAAGAGCTGCCTCGCATTTTTCATTCTCAACATTCATTTCAAACAAATAAAAAAAAAAGTGGTCTATTAACTTAGACTTTCCTGCTGTCAACAGTTACAGTTTATAAAGCTGATGCCAAGAAATGGCTTGTCATAGACCTTATATGGCATTCCCAAAAACTCACTATATACATGTTCAAGCCACCCACTGGCATCAACTTTTATGATTCCAAGAACTGTTGTGCTTACTGGTGTTCCCTAAGAGTACTAAGGATTCTTCTTTCCATGACTATTTGCTCTTCCTTTCACAGTCCTACAGTCTGCACAGCCCACAAAACTCATTTGGGTGTTCTAAGAACTTAACATTGGACATCAGATGGTCCAAAGAGGCCCCACTTGCCAGGGGCTTGAAGCCCACCTGGAATGTTTGGCAGTTTTACATGAAGTTATACAGACTGTCACAGGCAATAAAATTTTCATTTTGACATTTCAATTTCACACTGCTTTATTCTGGAAAATTATTTTCACTCAAATTCAACTTTAGCACTGCAAATCCACAGTCTATAATGCAAAGGAAAAGAGAAACATTCCCTCTTATTCAGCTATAAATGCAAAATTTCCTATTTTTGCTTTGACAAAGATGCAGTCTTTTCCTATTTAGGAACATTTATGCCGAGTTCAAAATTCAAAAATGTACAGACCTCTGAGTAGCTTCTGCCAATAGGCTGGCTTTTCTTATTTTAAGCTTCCCAATCTCTAAATGCAATACCTAGAGACACTTATGAATGCAAAAGTTCTTTAAATAGGTTCTTGCCAATAAGCTTAACTAAACTGTAACAGCAAAATAAGTACTAATTTTTAGTTATATGATCTGCATTGACCTATACATCTCATGATAAAGGAAGTAACAAGCAGTGTTCACATCTATTTTATGTTAGGCCAGGAAACACAAGAGAATTAAGACCATGGCTTCTTGAGGTGATCCTCAAGAATTCCTGAGGAAAAAAACCTGCTTTCCCTCTCTACTTCTTGAACTGCTTTCCAGTTCTTTGATCCTCATTCCACAGAAACCACTAAAGAACAGCAGAATTGGATTGTCCTGTTTATGCATAATTTCCATCACAAAAAACCCCCCAAAAAACCTTCCAGCTCCAAGTTTCCACTTAAGTAACAAATTGAGATTCCTAATTTCATTCTCATAAAACAATTCATAAAATGTTCAGCAATACAAAGGGACTGCTGACACCTTCTGGCCACTTGACATTCTGTCCAAAAACCAGGAGAATTTCCAAGAAAACATCTTTCATGCTTTCCCAGGCACTCAGGATCACATGAAGACTGAAGCTACACCGAGACTGCCATATGACAGCTCCTCACTTGGTTCACATTTCACCCACATCCATTCTCTGTCACAGAAACATCCAAAACAAACAGAGATCACCTCTCTGCCTGCCACGACTGTACCCAGATTTGGCTCAATTCCTCTTTTCGTTTTAGCTTTCACTCTAGGCATATTGCATCCAAGGAATCACTGCAACTGAATTCAACACTACACTCACGTTCAGAACAGAATCTACAGCAACAACAAATCCATGTCGTATTGAATTAAAGAGCCAAACCTGCAGCTTTTGCTTCTTCTTCTTCGGTTTAGTTTCCACTTCCAGCTCATCCTTTTGGGCCACATGTTGCTTCAGCTTTTTTCTTTTTTCTGCTTTCTTTTCTTTGTTTTCCACAATCATTTTCGGCATTCTAAAATGCTGTTCTGTAACAGAAAGGTTCAAACCACAGTTAGAACCTTTCTTAATATTAAACGGCAGTCTCACATACAGAGAGTTATACTATAATTACACTGGTATGGTAATTATTTGTGACTGCTTAACTGTGAAATGTACGTCTGCACTGAAATTTGGGTCATTTTGGAGAATGTTCATGTCTCCTTTAGGAATACATTGTAGTTAAGGCACTGTAAAACTCAAATGCCAGTCTCCTGTAGGAATCTCCACACCTTTTGTCTTCTGGGGCCCTGTTGTGGAAAATGCCTCAGTGACATATGAATTCCCCATACTTGAGGCAGTGGTTTCTGCAGGTGACAACACACCACATTCAAACTGTTTGATCAACTGTCTACCTCAGGTAACACCAATGAGACCTCTCTCAACGCAAAATACATTCATGTGACTATTAGTCATCTCATTAATACACATCGGTGTGCACTCACAAGTAAGCCTAATGGATTACTAAAGGGTTTTAAGCCACTACTTCTGTTTAAACTGCAGGGCTTTTTCTGTTTTCATACAGGTTAATGTGGTACAACTACGCTTGAAGAATTGTCTCGTTAGCTTTAATTTTAGACTGACATACGGGCGAAGGAGTTGCAGAAAACACGGTTCTGAAACCAGGTCTAGTTGTAACTCCCTACTATTTCTTTGTGAGAAAATCGGATTTAAGTGGCTTTCCCCAGTTACCCCAACACTGTCACTTTCAGCGTCAGTTTCACTACACAGGCAACTGTCGTCTCAATCACAAATATTTACCTTGAAACACACTCTGAAATATAAAAGCAACCCACAAACCCACGTTGGGAGGTTCCCAACACGGCAGAAGCTGCCACGGGAGGGGTTTGGCACCTCAGCGACACCGGAGCCACACCTGGCACGTGTCGGGCACGGCCATGCCCTGGGCAGGAGGGCACCCCAAGGCCAGCCCCTACCCCCGGCTCCCCTGCACAGGACCCGGCTCCGCTTCATAACCAGCTCGCCTGGATTCGCTTCCCGACACGCGAACCCGGCTGCGCGTCCCCACACACCTGCCTGGTTCACATCCCAGCGCACACCCCCGGCTCCGCCGCAGCCCACTCAGCCACCGCCACACGTGTGGCGTGGCCAGGCCGGGCCGGGCCTCCCCGCCCTCCCGCAGCTCCGGGCGGGCAGGGGAACCCCCGGAGGAGCCGCCGCCACCCCGGGAGGACCCAGGGCTGCGCCCCCCACCCGTTCCCGCACGCACCTCCCGCAGCCGCCGCCTCACACATTCAACTGAGCCCCACGCTGGCGCCCCCGCCCGCCCCCTGCCTCTCATTGGCTACGGGGACAGAATGGAGGCACCTGGTTGGCTCTCGGGCTGTCAATCACCCCGCTGGCCAATAGGGAGTCCCGCTGGGAGTTAAAGCGCCCACCAGGAACACGTGTGCCGAGGAACGCTCTACCGGCTTCTGGCGGCGCGCGTGACGCCATCTTCCCGCGCCGAGATCCGCCTGCAGCTCCGCCCTTTTGCCTGGGAGATTCCCGAAATCGGGACCGTCCCAGGGCCTCACCGGGATCCACCGTGACCGTGGCAGGGATCCACCTGCACCCTGCCTGCGATCCCCCATGCCCTGGCAGTGATCGTTCCGTGGCCTGGTAGGGACCCCCAGCGCCTGGCTGGGTTCACCCAGGGCCGGACGGGGATCCCCGGGGTCTCACGGGATCCACCCAGGGCCGGACGGGGATCCCCGGGGTCTCACGGGATCCACCCACGGCCTGACGGGGATCCTGGGGCCTGGCAGCTCCCACCCCGCACTGTGGGACACCCGGTGGAAGCCAGCCCGGCGCTCCCCACACGAGTCGGGTGCTGCTGGTCACAGCAGGGTGGCGTGGGGGCTGTGGCCGCCGCTGATACACTGAGGTGTGGCTCTCTGGACAACGGCTGTGATCCCTTTGAGCCCGCAGATCCTAAAGGCCAGGTGCTAAAAGATCCTGAAGTCTGAGCCAGCGTTACCCGTGTCCCTATGGGCTCTGGTGGAATGCGTGGGAAGAGGCCAAGGGTGTGGTTTGACAGGACGAGAAAACACCTCCGAGGACAATTTCCAGGCAGCAAGTTGGTTTCCATGCTTTCATTTTCTATAAATATCACATGCACAAACTTTTCCACCTACTCTTGGCAATTTAAGGGCCAGAATTTTTGCCACAAACACACACATAGATGACACATTTTTTTCAGGACAACCTGAGACAGCGTTGTTGCTTCCCTTTGCTTGGATCCCAGCAGCAGCTGAGATTCTGGATGTGGGAGCAGGTGGTGCTGGCAAACAAGTCCCTGTACCATTGCAGGCATTGATGGGAAGAGGTAGCTTCTGCTTTCCTCCTCTTCCACCTCCTCCCCACACTGAGGTGCCCTCCCGTCCCCCTGCCATTGCTGCTGGGCTGGGAGAGCCTCTCTGCCCTGGGCTGTGACCATGGAATCCCCTTCCCAAACCACCGGTGGGGTACATGGAACCAGTTAGAAATTATACACAAAAGATTTAAAATGTATATAAAATACAGCAATGGGCTATGGCTGAGTTAGGGCATTGGCACACAGAGGATAAGCAGAGGGTGGTGGTACCTAAAACTGAAGTTGTAATTTAAGCTTTTGCTCCAATGTGGCTAGGGAAAGAATGTTTTCTATGTTTAGACTTCCTAAAATAAAGACTGTGTTACTGCATATCCTATTGTGACATCCTGTGGTTAAGCACAGTATTACAATACTGTCACATCACAATCTTGGCTGCGTGATTGCAAAAATTAGATTATATGAACGTTGGAACTCATACCTATATTACATGTCCTGTTTGGCCAACTAGCTGTGATCTTCTCCAAAAAGACTTCTCTAGCATGAGAAATCACACTGGGCCAAACATTAATATGAGCTAGCACAGATACTTGTTCTGTGCTGGCCAGAAATTACATCTGTCCTTTCTTAGGAAAGGCCTATGACTCAAGGCATTGACTGTTTACATGCTGTCCTTGTGAAGGTCCATAAATCCACATTTCCTCCTTAAGAAGCATTCCAACTCCAAGGATTAAACTGTTTAAAGAGAAGAGACACAACGGCCTTGGCACAACTGCAGTACCCCTCAAGGCTGTACGAAGCACATGCATTAACTGCACTCCCATCTCTTACAGAATCACCAAAGATTATTATTCCCAGGTCAAGGAACTCGGCATCCTCTGCTCTGCAAAGTGCTCCTCCTCCCACCTCAGCAGCGCTGGGCACTCACAGCTGCAGGGGATTGAAGGGGCTGCAATTACCCTCCAGTTTGTCCTAAGCCAGCACTCCAGCCCAGCAGCCCCAGCATGCAGAGGAATGGCTCCAATGACACATGAAATTGAGGTCCTGACCCCCTGACACCGTCAGTAAGCCCTGGCATTTTTCTCACAATTAGCTGGATGAGAGGCCTACTTAGATCCCATCTGGGGAATTAGCATTGTTCATTAACAGCACATTTCCATTTCATCAACCTATAATATTTCGGGCCTCAAGCTAAGCAGCTGGATACTCATGCAGTTTTAAAGAGCCTGGAGAGCTGATCAGGATAATAGATGGAGCATTATCTGTTATGACTGCACTTGTTCAAGCTTTTCAGGAAGACAGCAAGAGCAGCCTCCCTAAACAATGCTGTGTTTTGGCCTTATTCTCATTACATGAGACACAGTTAATGCTACTTTCTCTGGCTTCCTTTTCTGCCTGAAACCACAAAATATATCCCTGCAAATCTAGATTTCTGTCTAAGAGGCAATCAGTGTTGAAGAATTATACTGCACATGCCTCTGTGAGCACTAGCCTTCAGACAGGGCCTGAAAAAAAAAAAAAAGAGGGTATAGCTTTATAAATAAAGTTCTTCCAATGACATTCAGAAACCAAGAGGAAGCTTATATAAACTCGCTTCACATTGATGTGAGGGATTGAGACATATGACACTAGCTTGTATTTCAGATTCTCATTTTGGGAGATTCCTAGTTCAGGCTTGGCCTGACCTAAGCAAAGCTGGCTGTAATTTGTACCAGTTGTAATCTTCCTCCTACTACCATCCCCCAGTTTACTACATCAAATATTTTTCATAGTATTGAAGTTCTTATTCCAAATATAGGAACAAGTAACATTGGCTTGGAAAGGGAAACAGTTTATTGAATGCACACAAAATTATGATACAAAAATAAGTTAATTGCATAGAAATTTAAAGAGAGAGAGAAAAGATTAACTCTAAAATAAAGGTTTGATCCAGATGTGAAGAGCCTCTACTATCTGCACCTGAAAGACAAAAATGCACTGGTTACACAGCTCGAACTTCCAGTCACAAGGAGTTACAACATGCCAGGGAAGAGCTTGGGCCATTTAATTTAATTCAGGTGTCTGCTGTGCTTTCCTCAGCATTCTGATGACACACCACTTTTCCAAACTCACTGAGCAGGTGGGAGACCAAGCTGCAAATACAACAATTTGGTGTCCTCATGCTTGTGGCTATGTGGCCACTTTAATCACTGTGGAGAAGCAGGGATTTACCTGTGCTGTCAGAGCCCCTGTGCTGCACTCCCAACAGCATTTACAGGTCAGCTACCAACTCTAGAGCAGTTAGAGGTGTGACAGTGGCACTGGTGCCCGTGTGGACAGCAGCCAAGTCTTAAGAAATGTTTGCTTTTACTCCTTGTGCCGCTGATACCTGTTGTGCTGACGATTCCCATTAGATGGCACTCCAATTGCTCCCGGGGACTTGAAGGTGGGCTGAGAGGCTCTCATCAGAGCTGCATATCTAGGAACAAATACAACCAGGCTCAGCACCCATGCACTCTGTAGTTCCACTCTTCCATCCAGTTTAATCATCTGCATCTGTCACACATCTCACACTCCTACTGCACAGAACAGTCAAGGTATGTCTGCCTGCAAGAGACAGATCTTTTATTAAAATTAAGTTTAAACTTGGCTTGTCAGGGTATTGATTATTCGTGGTTACTTCAAGGTGCTGGACAGAGCTTTAGGATTCTAGTATTTGGAGCCAGATCTCAAAGGGTGCTTGAGTTGGCCAGCGATTATTCTCAATTAGGAGAGACTGACACAGGTAAGCTTGAAAATTCAGGAAAGCATTTGATAAGCCTTTTCTCTTGGCTCAGAAATTAAGGCTGACATTTCAGAAATTCAGCCTGAGATGCAAAGAGGAACTCACGGCTATTTTATTGACATGACCTGTAGTTTCCAGAATTCCCTGTCTGTCCAAGCTCCCCACCAACCCCTGATACCAGTCCTGAAATCTCATCTTGAGCTGAAGTACCACAAGTACAGCTCACCCTGCCTTGGAGATGGGCTGGCTGCTCCCTCTGCAGTCGTGATCCAGAGGATGCCGGTGTTTGATGCAGAAGTTGCCACCACACTGTTCACAAACCACCTTCATCATCTCTTTCCTTTTGCAGCCTGGCTTTAAGCATTTGTTTGTGAAGATCTAAGTAAGAGAGGACAGGAAGTTGGTAATGTTTGCTTTCTCTGAGCAATGACCAAGTTGAAGCACAAATGTTCAAGTGCCCTTAGAGCTAAGATGAAGCAGAGCAAGTTTTTACACAGTCTGCTGCCAGAAGGCCCAGCTTCACAAGCATTAGGAAGAGAGTTTAGACTTCAGCAGCAGTTTTCTTACCTTCTGCTTTTGCTGTGCTGGATTGTATTTGCAGTCCTTATCTATGTGTGCTCCAACCACAGTATCTGGGATTTCTCCCTTCTGCACTGGGATAGGTGTGTTACAGAGGGGACACACGGGGACCTGCACATTCTAAGAACACACAACACAGATCAGAATCACAGAATTACAGAATTGTTTAGGTTGAAATAGACCTTTAAGATAATCAAGTCCAACCCAATTTTTCTGTCTTTCCTCTTCTCTTACCCATAGGTGATAGAAGCATATTCCTAAGTGTTTCATGGTCTCATTTGCTAATGCTTTTAAAGATACACTTCACAACAGTAACTGCAAATCAATTTCCAAAAATCATGCAGACATGCTTTGCCAAATCAATTTGTAGCAACATATTTGGTAAATTGACTTTAAATATCCTTTTGGCTTTTCTGGAATTACAGCCTTTGAATACCTCAAAGCCCAAGTACAGGCCAGAGATCAAAGTTTGGCGCCACTTGTTCTATTTATTTCTTCTGTAGTTTCATGTTTGTTGTCCTTCAATTTACAGGACTTGGACTGCAGAAAATTTTAGACCACAATACATTATTTAAAATATAAAGCACTCCTCTCTAAGGAGATGTACTATGAGAGAAAGAAACCAGAATCTATCAGTAGTGACCTCTGAAATGTCATGTTTCTATATATTTGAAATCTGGATGCATCATTAACTTGCATCTTGTGGTTCTCCCATCCACTTTTATTGAAACCACAGATGAAGGTTCAGAGCAGCCCTTACAAATGACTTAGCAATTTGCAGGGTGAATTACTGATTCACGTCATACAGGAACTCACTTTCTTGTAGGCAGAGCTGCACTTGTGGTCATCATAACGGATGTGATCTTTACAGAAGACTTCCCCACATGCGTCGCATTTCAGAGGAAGGAAATCTGGGAGAAGAATAAAAAAGAAAACAGATTTTTACGGAACAAAGTTAACAACTCTAAGGCACAAAAGGCTACAAATAAATTCTAAAGAAATGTTTGTCTAGTCACAATCCAATTATCTCTAAAGAGGTTAGATCATTCTTCACAAATATTAAAACTGAAAACCCAAGAGTGATAAGTTTTCCTCTTTTTATCTGCAGTGTAAGACGAACACAAGCCATAAGCACCTCAGGAGCTCCTCGAATGCAGAAACCTTAGTAAGCAACTAGTCAAGAGCTAAGAGCTGAAGTACAAATCCAAAGCCCAGCTTCAAAAATAATTTTATTCATGAAAAGCCATCCCTTAGCAGTTTGACACGCACAGCAACAACAGCTAGCACTCTTTCCCTAGACCTACTGAGGGGGCACTCCAGCAGCAGCACTGGTGCGTGCCACTACCCACAGCAGCCCTTACAGCCTCGGGGGACAGGAGCGGCCCCCCGGTACACGCGTTACCCCTCCGTGACGAGTCCGCCCGCGCGGGCGCTGCTCGGCGACTTCAGCCCGGGGCTTCGATCCGAGCCCGCACTTACCCAGCTGTTTGCAGGAGCGCTCGGAGCAGTGCTCGCCCAGCCACGGGAGCTCCATAGTGCAGCGGGACCCTCGCTCCGGGGATGGGAACACGAACACGGGCACGGACGGGCACAGAGGAACGGGCGCAGCCGCCGCGGCTTTATCGGCTCCGGGCGCTGACTCAGCGCAGCCTCGTGCCGAGTCACGCTCCCGCCGCACGGCCGCCCCCGTGACGTCACGGCCGCCCGAGCCAATGGCGCGCCGCCGCCGCCGCCGTCTGCTGCGCGTGCCCGGCGGACAGCCAATGGGAGGCCGGGGGGCGGCTGAGTCACGGCTGGGGGCGGGGCCGGGGGATGGGGAATGGGGGATGGGGAATCGGGATGGGGGATTGGGGATGGGGAATGGGGAATGGGGAATGGGGAATGGGGAATGGGGAATGGGGAATGGGGGATGGGGAATGGGGAATGGGGAATGGGGAATGGGGGATGGGGATTCGGGATGGGGATTGGGGACGGGGGATGGGGAATGGGGGATGGGGGACGGGGGATGGGGGATTGGGAATGGGGATGGGGGATTGGGATGGGGATGATGGAGATGATGAAGATGGAGATGATGGGGATGGAGATGATGGGGATGGAGATGATGGGGATGGGAATGGGGATGGGGATGATGGAGATGATGGGGATGGAGATGATGGGGATGGGGATGGGGATGATGGAGATGATGGGGATGGAGATGATGGGGATGGGAATGGGGATGCGGATGGAGATGATGGGGATGGAGATGATGGGGATGGGAATGGGGATGCGGATGGGGATGGGGATGGGGATGGGAATGGGGATGAGGATGGGGATGAGCATGAGAATAGGGATGAGGGTGGGAATGGAGGTAAGGATGAGGGTGGGAATGGGGATGGGAATGGGGATGGGAATAGGAATGGGAATGGGGATGGGGATTGGGGTGAGAAAGGACTTGGGGCAACAGGGCAAAGGGAAGGGCATGCAGTTGAGTTCAGGGTGGAGGTGAGACGGGTTGGTAATGAAGGCAAGGGCTCTCCAGCTTCCGCAAGGCATCACATCCACAAGCATTGCTGCTGCTGTGAGTTCCCTGTTGTGCAGGTGCCCAAAGGGATCAGAGTGCAGGGCTGTCATAGCCATGGGACACATGTGGGAGAAGGACACAGTAAAGCCCACGTCGGACTGGGATCACTGGAGTGCCATAGCCCTTTGCCACTGCCATTCTTATTTCGGTTTTTCGTCACAGCTTCGGCTGCTGCACCATCCCTCTGGATTGCAATGCTTAAATTATGGTACTTCAAAATAAATTCAGAGAGCTTAATGAGAGCTCTGTCACAGCAGGCTGGTGCTCAGGGCCCTGCTGCAGGACTTCAGCATGGGCTAAACTGGTCAGGGTGGACAAGCTGCAACGGGCTGCAACTGGTTTGAGTGGACTGTGCTAACTGGTTTGGGTGAACAAGCCTCAGCTGCAGCTGTGGGTTTGCACAAGTCAACCAGGAACTTTCCCACCTGGTCTCTGTTTTCAAATGCTTGTCTCACTTTGGCAAGGCACCTTGAGATCAAGGTGTATTTTAGAAATGCTGATCTTGGAGGTGTGTGACAATACTGGCTTCACACGGAACAGAGGAGGACTATTGATTTCATGACATTTGCTACAGGATTGAGAAATGACAAAGTGTTGTTCTGCCCCTGCTCTCTCCGGAAAACACCTGACTCTGCTGTAGTGCATGACTCAGATGCAGAGTGGAGCCATGAGGTCGAAGGGGCGCATTAGGATTGCATGTGCTGACTGCCTGCACAGGCCACTTTGCGCTGTTAAACTCTGGGAATGGCATGTGCCACTCCTCCACCTTCCACGTCACCCTCCAACGTGGCACTCATGTGACTCCTGCTGTTCGTGCCAGCTGACAGCCAACCCACTTGGAGCACTTCCCTGCTGGATTAAATGATACCATGTCATCGGCTAGACACTCTTCCCACTCTTCAATTAATTTTCTCTCCTGAACCCATAAGATTACCAAATCTCCTCATGTAAACCCTTACTCCACAGAACAGCTGTGCTGACAGAGCACTGGGTTCTGCCACACCTCTTTGGTTTGTGAAGGGCAGGCTCTGATTCCACCTCCTCCACTGTGGCGTTTGATGCAAAGCCTGGTGCTCTCAAGCCCAGGGAGAGCTCTGGGTGTTCTTTAGTGCTCCTTTTGGACACAGACATGCCTGGCGCTCGATGATACAGTCCTGCAGCATCTTCCACCAGGGTTCTTTGGCCAGTGGCCTGTGATTAAAAAGACTTCATTTGCCTGGGCTGAGCCAGTTCCCTGGTGTGTGCCAGGGGACAGCCAGAGTATAGCACTCTCCTCTGTTTCTTTTGTTCTTCTGACTTGGTTGGTTCTGGCAGTTTGGGACGGGTGAATTTTAAAAAGGAAGAGGAAACAGCAAAAAATACCCAAATACAAATAGTAAGAGAAAGTCTAGTTATCCAAGGTGCTTCAAGAGCTTGGCTCTATTATGTATCAGCTTCCTTATACGATTTACACAACTCAAAAACTTGGGAGGTGCAAAAAAACCCCACATCCTGCAGAGCTCACAGGCTAATTTGTTTCATACAAAACATCTACCCAGTACCTGAGAGGAGTGGGAGGCCAGTGATCTCCCTGGGAAGGCTTGCCAAAAAGTAATGGGGTGAGCTAAGCAGAGAGGAAGAGGCTGGTGTCTTCCCTGGCTGGCTGAGAGTGCCCTGCGGACTGGAGAGCCGCTGCCAAAGGGATCATGTTTTGTGGTGGAGAAGGGAGGAGTTTGCTTATGGATAACAACAGAAATGGCTCTGCGCAGATTAGATGCTCTTAAGGAAGACTGTAAATCCCAAGTCTGGAAACCCACATAGTACAGGCAGCCGTCTTAATAGAAATGAGGATTAGAAATTAGCTGAGGTCTTTAGTGATATTTTTAGAAGGTTGCTCCTGACAGGTTAGGCTGCTGAGAACCAGAGGAAAGTGCCGAACCCTGTATTACTTGGGAAGGGATCACACAGTGCAGTGTGTGATTAGAGGCTGGCTAGCTTAGCGACAAGGGGGATAGGTGGGTTAGGGCTGATTCGGGAGGAATTAGCAAGGGAAATTGCTTGGGAAGCAGAATTTGATTAGGGGCAGCCAACGTGGATTTGTGAAAGGAAAGCTATGTGTAACTAACTTGCTGGAGTCTGGGGGAGGCACCGTTCCCCGGCAGCCTGTGGAGTGTTAGTTTTACATAACCTGATCTGCAAAGGGAAGGCCTGGCCCCTTTGCTGCCAGAATGGTGACGCTGGGTGGAATGGATGGGGATCACCTCCCTCCCCTGTGTCTGCACAGACTCTCTGCCTCCTCTTTCCCCATCCATCCCTTCTACTTCCTTTCTAGCTTTCATGGGAGGAGGCCTATTGCTTTTCCCCATGTCCCATACTCTTCTCTTTGTCTTTCCCTTCCTCTCCATCCAGTCCATGGGACTGCCTCTTGTTGGTGTATTAAACATTACTATGCACCCCACCACACCAGCATGGTCTGCCTTAGGACCCACATTGCATCCTAAAGGGGGGATAAAAGGCTTCTGAAGAGAACATTCATGGGACAGCAGGGGAACAACTGTCCAACATCACTGCCAGATACAGACACGACACAGATGAGGAGCCAGGGATGTGGTTCCATCCTGTCTCTCAGAGCAGGGTCTGTTCCCTTCCCACCACCCTGGGTTATGACAGCACAGCACAGAGATGCCCATGGCCAAGACAACCAGGTCCATCCACCTCCTCTCTGCCTTGTGTGCCCCAATCTCCTCCCAGCACCGTCCAGAAGACACAGATGAGTCCACTGTCCCTGGTGGCTCCAAGGCCACCTCGTGCAGTCCTTCTGCACCAGCATCCTGCTTGTTGCTCCAGCTGCAGAGCCACCGCTGTGGCATTAACATTCCAGTGACTCCAGCTCTCATTTGCCTTTTCCAGGCCTCTGAACTCCAATCCCAATGTCCTGCTTTTCAGCTCATAATTTCCTACCAAGCTCTTAAAACGGAATTTTATTTTTATTGCAATGACCCTGTGGTGCTGCCAGATCCCTCTGTGGAGGAGACATGACATCTCCATTACATAGCTCAGATAAGTGTCTTAAAGAGACCACACACAAAGGAACCTAATGGTACCTATTTTTATTAGGTTTATTACAGGAGGGGAAGTAAAGCAGTCCGATCTCCCCACAGGATACTCCGTTAACAGCAGCAGACAGAGAGGAGAGATCTGTGGAGGCGGATCAGTTTTCCAAGAATATTAGCTACTGCTGCTCTAAAATTAGAGTCTAGGGAGAGCAGACAGGTTGACATAATTGAAAGGGCTGTCTTATGGGATGACATAGTTAAACGAGTCCATGATCAGCTTTAGAGTGACAGCTCAGCGACTTCTTCTAATCCTCAAAGGAGCACTGAGTTGCGAGGCTGTGATTTAACTAGTCCTGGATCTTATCTTGTGATGATGTCAATATTATTAGAACCCGCTTCTGAAGAGATGCCTCCAAAATCACTGTACATGAACCGACTGGCGTTACAGGCACGATTCTCCTGCAGCTTCACCCTGCAAAGCCCGTGGCTGATACAAACACTCGTCTGCTGCCCTTCTTACATACCTGATTCTGTCCCCGTGGGCTGGGCTACAGGGGCAGGCCCAGAAACAGGATTAAGAACCTCATTTCAGGATGGAGCTGATAAATGTCCTTCAGCCGCCCATTTTATTCAACATAATTTAATAGCAAACACAAACTAACAAAGTTAGAGGTGAAATATAATAGCAGGAACCCCATAAAAAGTAACCTAATCTGTAAGATAAATAGACAACACTTTAGCCTGGGGAGATAGCAAATAAAAGAGAAATATGAGCAGAGCCATTCTCAATTCATAACTAACTTTAAAGAGAAGTAATGAAGATGAGTTCTCCAACTTTTAATGCCCTAAGATTCTTCTCCACAAAAAAATAGAAAAGCATTTTTAATGTCTTCCCCATACATTGGATGTCCCCAGCCAAACATCCTGGATCATTCCCACACAAGGAGATATCTGTCAGAAAGGGAAATTATTTGGAGAAACCCTACTGCAATTCCTGATGGAGTGGGAGACACCAGGGATGGAGCTCTTCATGCTGGTGGAGCCTCTTGGTTGCCTTCAGTGGCCACCTCCCACTGCCTTGTTTCGGGTGCACAACTCCAAGCACCCACTGCCTTCATGGTGGCATTAGTCTGACGTTCATTATTTTAAGGGGTTTTAGCCATTTTTTTGTCAGTGCATACTTTAACTTCAAAGGCTGGGATTTTCCAAGCAGCCTACTGCATTTAGGCACCTAAATCCCATTGAGTTTCAAGTGTGTATCAGCCCTTAGGCTCCTTGGTAAATCCTTGCTAAGTGCCTAAGCGCTCATCGGCAGCCCCCGTTCTGCTGCCGGATTTACACAGATACCATTGTACCAGCAGGAGCTCACTTCTTCAGTAGAACAGTCTCTTCTTTAAAAAACCTCTCCCTAAACTATGAAATAAACTGGAAAGGATCACCTCTGGTGGCTAATTTTTGGTGATATATACCTGTAAGGAATATTATCTCATCTCCTTGGGTTATACGAAAAAACCCTTGGCTTTGTCGGCTGAACTTCAGAGACAAAATGCTCCCAATTCCAGCTCTTGGACCTCTGGGGAAAATCTCATATTTGGTGTTTTAGAGGTAAACCCCATCATATTTCCCACTGACTCGGATACCCACTATGTCTCCAACCCCCTTTTAGAGCACCCAGGAAGGATCTGTACAGGAGGAACAAAAATATCAGCAGAATTAATCCATTTGCTTTGCTGTTTGGGAATGCCCCAGCTCAAAAGGAAGGAGCACAGAGAGCAGTCAAGCTGGCGGTGGGATGGGTACAGAGGGTAGCTCTGAAAATGCTAACTCAAAGGGTGGGAGTCATTGCAACAGCCTTTCTAATAGTAGTGGAAAAATAAATCCCTTATCAGGTGATTTCTGCTCGCTGATCAAACACTAATGTCTTACCTAGCAGAAAACAGGTTCAGGGTCTCCATGGCAGATTTCCTGAGATAACAATTGTCTTTTTATTGAGTCCCTACTGCAAACAGCATGACAGGACCCAGCAATACTGAGCCCCAGATTTCCTAGGCATCAAGGGAAGTTAGACCCCAAATACTTCTTACTCATTGCATTGCTGGTTCTGAATTAAAGCGTTTCACTGAAAACCAAGACTCTATTCCTTAAGCATTTCAGCTGATGATGATTTAGTAACAAATGCCTTTGATATTCCTATTTTTGTGTAGATAAATGGAGCCATCTTTCTTCCTGATTTGTAGCATTAAGAAATAGACCTGAAACCCTCACAAGTGGGGTTTGGTTTATGCTGTCAGCACATGAGGGGACCAAAGCCATTTTTGGTACGGAGGAGTGGGCCTTCCACAGGTCAGCAGGGGAGGATGAGCAGGGGGGTCCTGGCAGAGCTCGGGAGCCAGAAGGAAAAGGACAGATCCAGGGGGGAATAGCTGGACAGGGGAGAAGGACCCCTTAGGTCATGAATCCCATAGTGGGCAGACAGCTCTAAAGAAATCATCTCCAAAAGTGATGACTCTGATTTGGGTCATAGCCGCTCTGCAGACCATACTGGAACTAGGAGGATAGGACAAGAGTTTTGGCTGTTCTGCTTGTTTTCCCCCACCCACCAGTCCCAACCACCCATTTACTGGTGGCCTTTACCAGCCCACGGTGCGCGCAGCACCTTGGAGGCACCAGCAGCCCTGGGAGGTGGTGGAGCACCCGCGGGGTGACGCTCCCGTTGGAAAGGTGTCCATCCCACAAGGACAGGGACGCGTGAGGCTCGGAGCCGCGTGCCACGAGGTGGCACCATGTCCCTGCTAACCCGCACGGCGGGGTCACCTCTGTGGCCACGCAGCTGCTGCAGGGCCCTGCGCACCTGGAAGAGCGCTGAAATCCTCACACTGAGATTTTGGGGGGGTTTAAATAGCTGGGCAGCTCTCCCTTCTGTAAGACCCAGCTGAGGCAGGAGGTGGTGCCCTGTCCCATGGAGCATCCTCGCAGTGAGACCACTCACCTGTGAGAGCCCCCTGCATCTCCTGGGGACATCTGGTCACCTGACAGCGCAGGCACGAGGTTTGCAGGGTTGTGGTGCCATCTCCCACTGGTTACAGCTCTCCTCAAGGGGGTCCTGGGCTCCTGTCCCTGCTTTGTTGGCACTGGGAGAGATGCCAGTGTCACAATGACGGTTGTGCCTGGCTGGTGTGTCTGACCTGGTGGTGTGCACTGGCTGTGCCCCCGCCCCCCAGGGAGCTGCACGCAGGAGAGCTCATTTCTCACAAAGAGTTTGGTCATCAGATCATAGAATTCTTTAGGTTGGCAAAGACCTTTAAGCTCATCAGGTCCAGCCATTGACCCAGCACTAAGTCATGCCCGTAAGTCAGTGAAAAAGGGAAAGCTGTGCACCAGTATCTTTATCTTGAAATATCAAACATTTAGCATTGTGATGACATCCTAGGAGGGATTCAGGTGAGCCTATATCGCTGAGGAACTTTAAACTTCATGCCTTGGCATGTTCAGATCACCTCCATCTTAGAAGCACCAGTGCAGAAAAGAGATGCAGTGGGTGACAGCCCCAAACACAAAGAACTTGCCCAGCACCTGGTTAGTGCCTTGATTAGGCTCCTGAGCTCCTGAATGCTGAGTTTCCACAGCCTAACCCCATCCTGCGGCTTAATTCCCTATTCTTCTCAGGGGGGTTCACTCCCAGGACCTGTCTGTCCCCACCACACTGCCCTGAGCTCTACAGACACAGACCTAATGCTGACACCCGTGGGACTGACTGCTCAGGTGCTCCATGGAAAACAAGGTGACTGCTGCACCCAAGTCTGCTTTAGTGAAGGAAACATGAGTGCAAGCCATAGGGTCCTATTAAATGAAAATTCCCCACTGGATGAGGGGTTTTGCACATGCCAGGGAAGCTCCAACAGCTCCTTCTGCTCTTGCTTTAGAGGATGGAACAACCAACCAAAAAAACCTGTGCCTCTTTCTGAAGAGGAAGCAGAGGGAGCATCTCAAAGGGAGCTCTCCTGCCTGGGCTCGCTGTCCCTGGCAGTGTGCTCTGAACAGTAATAGAGTGCCTGGAAATACCTGCATTATTCCTGACACAATGCTTTGCAGCTGAACAATACATTTGCCAATTCAATTTATTCAAACAAGTTCCTTGGGAAGACAGCAAAGCAAATCCAGGTGGCAATTACCAAATTCAGACTCTGCCCTGAACTCGGGGAAACAAAGGGGCAAGATATGAGAGAAATAGCAAGTTCTGCTGGAAATCCCACAACGGCAGAATCCTAAGAGCCTTTAATCACATGCTTGCTGGTATTCAGCTGAAAAACCCCTGTGTCATTGGGCAAGGAGACAGAGCAGCGTTGCAATTGCTCTGCTGCAGCACTTAGCACTTTGGAGTATCTTTGCTATGAAAATTAAACGCTGGTTTGTTTTCTTTTGAAAGCACAGCAGTACTTGGGCTCCACGGCCCGTCGCAGTGACATGTAATTGAAGAATAAGTGCATTCAGGAGCTCCCAAGACTGACAGTGCTGCCAGTCCTGCTGTGTTGCACGCTGTCAGGCAGGGAGGAGGCTGCCTACAAGCTAAGATGAACTATCAAACCAGTTCAGAGCTTGGTTAAACAACTTCAGCCATGTGCTGAGCCTCAGCACATCCCAGTCCCCCTTTCCCAGTGTATCAGCACAGACACAAGCCCATAGCCCAAGACTGGTCCCTGTATCCAGGACACAGCTCCAAGAACAGCCTCCTGGATGGCTGGAGGGAGAGACAAACCTGCCAGGAACCTCCACTTTGGCTCTGGGTGTGTGAGAAGGAAATTTCTGTTGCAGACGTGGAGCTACGGAGAATTTCCTCTCACCAAAGCCTGCAAACCCCACAACCTCAGCTTCCCATACCCCATTCACAGTCAGGGGCTGAGCCCCCCGGATCATGCTTCGTCTCCTCGTCCCACTCCGCCCCTCACAGCCACCTCCAGGACAGCTGTAGCTGTTCTCCCAGGAAAGCAGTTACACCAGGAGTGAATTTGGCCCCAGATGTAGAATTAGGTTAAGCCAAAAGGTGGCAGCATCTTATTCAGTATCGATTTTGCATGAATATTTCTCCTATTAGCCATTTTTCTTTCTAATCATAGAATGTAAGTTTGTAAATTACAGAGGTGGAGAGTAAATGTATTGCAACCTCTGGCAAATTGATATTTTTGCAGCAGCAGTAAACTTTTTCTAATGACAGATAATTGAAGGGAGCAAGCGTCAGATAAAATTCATAAAGATTTGGACCTACTGGAAAAAGACAAATGATATTTAATGTTCAGAGTTGTAAAGTAATTACCCTGGGCTCCAATATAATAAATAAAGACACAGTAAATGGAGTTTGGCTGACCAGGTGCCTTGGAGGTAGCACTGTGCAAGGCCCTGCAGCAGCTGGGGTGGTGGAGACGTGACAGCTCCCTCAGTACAGGGGAACGTGTCAGGTTGGTGTCACCCCCAGAAATGCCCTTTCTCAGGGGAGGAAGGAAGGAGCTGCCTCCCGTGCCCGCAGCAGAGCCCTGCATCCCCAAACCCAGATGCTGCATGTGCAGGGAGCCATCATCACCCACAGCCCTTCTACATTTCCAAAGGCAGAGGAGTGTTTGGATACCCATCCATACCCCTCAGAAGAAGCCTGGTGCAGGTTCTCCAGCAAACCCACAGCCTCCTGTTCTCCCGCTCCAGCCAGCAGACATTGGTCCCTTCCCCCAGCACCCAAAAGAGCAGCTGGCAACTAAAAGAGGAGGATGACCCTCTCCCTGAGGTAGTCACTGCCCTTTACCCAGGGGAAACTGAGCCTGTGGTGATGGGCATCCCAGCCTGAGCTCGATGTCCTTCCCATGCAACAGCAGCACACATCAGAGGGGCATCAGAGAGAGACTGCAACACCCAAAACCAGAAGATACTGGCCCTCACCCAGCTACAACTCCATTTCCACCAGCTGGAAAAGACCAGAAAATCCTTCTCGTGTAGTGAGGAACCACCTTGTCTCCCCTTTTATAGCCCTGCCTCAATCAGCCCTGTGATGGCCCCTTCGCCTGGCAGGGTATGTTCATTGCATGTAGCACCTCACTGTGCTTCTAGGCACATCCAGACCTCACTCACAAGAAAGAAAAAAAAAGGAAAAAGGCGGCAAAGCCATATCCTACTTTTTTTTTTCAAAGCAGGATGTCAGTGCAAGCTTCCCTAGCAAAATAAGTACATTACTAAAATGCTTTTAATGCAGGCAGCATCCGTGGCTGCTTGGCAGCACACGCCAAGTGCCCCGATGGTCAGGAAGAAAACCTGCTCAAGCACACGCCAAGCTGGGATGTCCCAACCCAGCCCTTCTTCAGGGCTCCTCCAACACCATCTCTGAGCAGCTGCCGGCAAGCCATAAGCCCACAACAAGCCTTGTTTCTGCTCCACCAGCAGTTCTCTACTGCTAATGTGCCTCTGCCCCTTTGAAGAAGTTGCTTAGAAATTCAGCAGCAATTATGCAAGCTTTAGTATTAAAAAATGCACGTGGATCTGAAAGCAAATATGAAGCTACTGCTGCTGTAACGCTAGCTTTAAGCTGTCTACAGTCCCTAGAAATTCTCAGTGGGATGTTTGAGAAGGATGTATATGTGTTGACAACATTAAATGATCCATGGCTCAAGGACAGAATTGAAACCATACATCTACTTCATACAGGCCCTGATCACTGAGAGAGTGTTTTTCTTAAACTAACCACGGAAGGCCAGGCCTCGTCCTGCCCAGAAAGGCAGGGGTGGCTCAGGGAACAGAAGGTGCACACACAGTCCTACCACGTCCCGGTGTGTAACAGAGCTCCAGTGAAAAGGGAGAGACACATGGACGCCATCAGCAGGAGAAATGTTATTGTGGCTGCCCCATCTTTGAGGGAAATTGAGCATGTCACTTCGGTGCATCACCCTCTTCTCATCACCTCCCAAAGAGGCAGCGCCGCTCGCACGCAGCCGCGCAGCATCTGGCGAGAGGGCGAGGAGGGGCAGGGTGCTGCGAGATTCACTGGGGTGAAGATTTGCCCACTGTGCAGCACGAGCCCCAGAGCACAGCCCGGGATGCCCCTGTGCCACCCCTGGCACTGCAGCAGGAGGAGAGCCCCCAGCAGCGAGTGCTGAAAGCTCTCGAAAGCTGTAGCCTTTTCTAGACATGAAATTCTCAAGGACAAGGAAAAACTGGCAGACAACAGGGAGGATTAGGTGGTTCCCCAAGGAACACAAGAAACGCTGTAAGATTGTGTTGTTGCCCATTTTGGTGGGGTGATTAGGCAGTAGTTGATGCTGGGAGGATGATTTCTATTAGGCAATTTTGCGAGCCTTAGCCTGGCTATTAACAGTAGGTGGTGGGAAGTCACATTTGCCTGGATGCAACAAAACCAGACTCCTCCAGACTGCAGTGCCCAAAATCCAGGCCTGACCCAGGGAAGCACTCTCCTTGCTCTCCTTTCCAAAGCTGGGTGCTGGTGCTTTCTGGTTCTTGCTGCTTTGCAGCACGCTGCTGTGAGCTGCTTGGGGAAAACCTCCCTCCCTGGCTCTCCTGCTACTCCAACCTCATCCCCCTGGTCCCTGACTCAGGTACTGGTTTCCATCATTTCTACTATTACCAAACTAAAGGGTATTTCTTTGCTCCCTCGTTTATGCAGAATGTTTATTTAATAGGCTGGGCAGCTTCAATTAGGTCTGTGATTACTCACAGATGACAGCTCCAGCATAACAATGTTTACTCTCAAACTCCATCTCCAAGTATAGCCTGTGATATATTTAAGGAGAAGGTATAAAACCATTAATGTTGAAATAGCTTTACCTATGACAGTGAAGTTTCTCTAACAGCTGGCAACTGGATAAAAATGTACTGGGGTTATCAGCCCCCTTCACCCAGATGTTTAGTTATGCTACTGAAAACCTCACGTGGTTGAGTTGTCCAGATGTCTTTGCCTTGTTGCTGACACGTGGAATTCCTTGCTACAGGACCTGTATTGTCTAAAATAAAGTTTATTAGCTTTAAGTGCATTTTCATTTGTTCATGAAGCATCAGGGCTGGTGGCTGGAAGTGAAATGCAGCATCTTTGGGTCAGATGTGCCCCTAAGATGCTTGGGGTGCATTGGCAGGAAGGTGTGTCACAAAAGGAACATCCAAAGCCGTCGCCTCAATGTGGTTTTGTTTCTCAGGAAATGCCATTGACAGTTCCTAGTCTCCATGGCTCTGGAAACTGCATTTTTCAGAACCCAGAGTCTGTGTCTTTGTAAGGGGCCCAGCATGGGTGCCCCTACAAGTTTGGTACCCCACCCTTTAGCTGGGTGAGAGTTACAGTGCTAGGGAGTGGGGAAGGGGGCTCTGGCGTGGCTCAGAGGCAGAGGAGGGGCCTCCCCCATCCCACCACCCACTGTCCATCCAAGGGGGCTGGACTGGCTGTGCAAAGCTGTCCCAAGGAGAGTCCTGCCTCTCTTGTAGTATCTTATAGCAAAACCAGCTTCCATACATCCCCGTGGGTTAATCAGCTGCTTGGAGACTAATTAGTGCCAAATGCTCTTATCAAGAAGACACAGCTGGATGCAAAGCCAGGCACTGCAATGGCTGGGATGTCCACCCCTTGCCCAGGACACAGCCTGGTCCTTCCCTGAGCCCTCCAGACCAATGGTGATGACCCCAGTCTGGCCATCATCCTGGAGAGGGAATTGGCAGCAGAGGTTTAGGAGGGGTAAGAAACTTCCTGGCTTTAATTCACTGAACTCTTTTGTTTCAACCACATTTAATATCTTAGAAATTATGAGTCACAGGGACCTGGGTGAGCCGAAGGAGAAGGCGTGATCTGTGAGGCCAATTAAGAGGCCGATGGCACATAGTGAAACGGGAGCCCCTCGGGGGAGGCCAAGGTTACATAAATAAGTGTGTGAAGGAGCAGCACTGAATCTGCAGGCACTCAGCCGCTAGTGATGCCCCTTTGAATCTGGGAAAATTAAATATAAATAATAAATGTTTAACCACACAGCAAATAAATACAATGAGGCACCTTTAAAAATTATACTAATAAACAGCAAGATGTTGTGCTTCTGCCCGGGGTGGCTGAGCATCTTCTGCATATCGGAGACAAAGAGCACAAAAGAGGGGGTTGTGTTTAGGGGGGCCTGCTCAGCTGAGTTGTCTTCACCCCCAGTCTGCCATCCCTGTATAGAACCCTGGGACAGCATGGAATAAAACGCCCAGCAAAACTGGAAATAAAATAGTGCCAAGCTCAGCAGGTGAATGTCAGGGCCTCCAGAGCAGAAGCAGCTCACCTCTGCCTGTGTGATCCTAATAGGCTTCTTCTGGGCACCTGGGAGTAGGATTAGGGCTTGGTTCTCAGAGGAGAAGCCCAGAGGCTCCTGGTGATGTTACAAATGTTCAACGTGAGCTGCGAGGTCCCCAGAATTGCTCCGTGTCAGCACTCACTTTACAATAAGAGCTCTGCTTCTCGGCTTCCCTGCTTTTACTGCTTTCTTGAAAGAAGGGGAAAAATGAAATGGAGATATAAAAAATAAAGGGGTCATTTATAGTTAAGCACATTAGGATGGGAGCGAGAGAATAAAGCGGTGAGAATGGCTCAGGCGGGGGCCTACGGGGACTTGTTCTCTGGTACTGGCACGGTCTTTACTAGGTTGCTTGAACCTTTTGCACTCTGCTGCAGAGCTCAGACCTGGGCTATATATCAGCAGACTTGCCATGGTGTGCAGTGGAAAAGCCTGTAGCTATCCTCAAACCCGCTTGTGCCAGGAGTTATAGTTCGTGGGTGACTTTTATAGGTGGCAAAAGCAACCAGCCCAGGCCTGGGGGGTGTGGCAGAGGGTGTGGGTTAAGTGGGGACCAATTCCCCTTCCTGCGATGTAATTTCATTTCTGCCCAAATTCTGCAGGGAAGGAGTAGGGCAAAAGACCTTCCTTGCTGTGGTTAAACATTCCTGGGCAGTTTAATTATAGCCTTTGTCTACTTAAACACTTGCACAATAAACCCACAGAGAGCTGCCATCCCGCTATACTTAGTTACCAATTTCTTTTCTTCCCAACCCCTGAGATTTGGTTTCCCATTTACTAGAGGTCACTGGAGCCAAACTTTCCATGGGGCTACTCTGGTTGTCACCAGGGAGCTTGTGCCAGCACAAAATGTGTTCCTCCAGTCAGAGTGACTCAGAGGCAGCTGACACTGGTATTTGGGTTTCTTTAGACCTCTGGGCTCTGATTACATCTGGTTTTGATGAGCCCTCATATCTGTACTGAGCCCCCACACCTGTACTGAGCCCCCACATCTCACCAATCTCTAACTGCTTCAGATTTCCACTCAGGAGCGACTGTTCTGCTCATGGCAAAATCCAGGTCCTGGATTCGCCACCACATCTAGGAAGCACCTGATTCCAGTGACAAATGTAGCACCCAGAGCTCAGCGCTGCTTTTGACACACGAGCACAGACATAAATATTCTCCAGCCTTTACATCCTTTCTCCATTTTAACTCATGGCTTCATTAGACTAATTTGTTTCCAGGTTGGAGGATGAATAATGAGCCTCAGCCTGTGGATGCATAATTAAATTTTGATAGTGAATGTTTTTATCTAACCTTGTTTTCGTTATTATCCTCAGTACTTGAATTACAAGTTAGAGATTTAGGGCTGCAGGTTTGCCTTCACATTAAGCCTGTGCATGTATGTGAGGTGTGACAGTGGTCTGCCACCTCCCAGGACAATGTCCAGCGGTGACACCATGGGTGTCATTTCAGTCAGGTCTAATCATCAGGGATGTTCAGGGGAAGAGAAACAGTTAATGACAAAATGGTTTTTCCCCTACCACAGTCGGTAGAACACACAATCCCTGGTCCGTGTGGGGTCTGTACACTGCTCCACAGCTGGATGGCACATCCCCATGGCAAGGGTCACCTGGAGCATCTTGGTGGGACATCTTGGTGGGACACACAGTCCTGCTGTATTTCCTAATGTGCCCAAACTCCATCTGGGTTTTTGGGTATGTAGTTAGCTTTGTTTCCACACTTATACGCCTGCAGATTCCCCAGACTGTCCCTG
Organism: Corvus cornix cornix; assembly: GCF_000738735.6. Lineage (NCBI taxonomy): Eukaryota > Metazoa > Chordata > Aves > Passeriformes > Corvidae > Corvus > Corvus cornix. The sequence goes on from NC_046344.1 coordinate 3,859,113, forward strand.
TCCCCCTGTACCTTGCAAGTGGCTCCCCAGCATTACATTAAGGGCCCCGTGCCCTGGGTCTCTGTGCTCGCCAATGATTTTCTCCAGCCTTCCCACTGTTCTTTTCAGCACTGCAGTTCCCATCAGGCTTTTTCCACTGATCTTTGTGGCCTCTCCATGCTCCCTCCATTGTCAAGAGGGTTTTCCATAATTCCCTGACTACTGGGGTGGTACCTAAAGGATGCCCTCTGGGCTAAGGTAGGGAACAGAGCGCATCTCTCAGGCTCAGCTCCTGCTCCGGATGGGAGCCGGAGCGCTTCGAGGAGCCCGAGCAGGTACTTAGTACAAATGTTAATGGCATCATTGTTTATATTGTAGGACTGCAAAGGGTCTCCTGGGTCATCTGGGGCATTGCCCTTCAGTAACTCAGTCCATATTCAAGCTATCCCAAGGGTATTTTTAGTCGATTCATGAAACCTTTTAGGAATTCAGCCGAACGACCTCCATCAGCAAACGATTCTTTTGGCTAATTGACTTCACTTTCTGCATGCCCTCTTTTAATACTGCCTTTAAAGTTTGAGGCTTTTTCTTCCTCCCTCAGTGTCACCCACTGCTCAATTTCAGCAGCTGTTTTTTCTGGTTTTTCCTATTCCTACCTCTTTATCTGCATTACAGTTGATTCCAGAGCGCTCACTGGTGAAGCCCCTGTGCTGATGGAGCCTCCACACTGACAAAGCCCCTTTGCCTGCAGGGCTGAGCTTCTCTGTGCATGGTGAGATGGTCTCCCCCAGGAGATGTTGGACACAGACTAGACAAGGTGACAAGGGTGGGAGAGGACACAAAGGTCACCTTTACCCACATAAACCTCCAGCAGCAGAGCTGGGAACAGTCCTAGGGGCAAGCTGCCTCTCAGCTCTCATTATGCTGGCTCCAGCTGAGCAGCTGTTTGAAGGGTCCTTATTTTCCTTGATGTCCTCAACTTTAACTAATATCACAATAACAGCAGAGAGTGAGGGAAAAGAGACAAGGAGAATTAAATACACAAACTTTTCTTGGTCGTTATTCTTCTACTTCGATCCACTGCTCTGTGTCATGTCATCACTGCATTGTTACTTGCTACAGAGCCAAGTTTGAGCATGTCATGGGGAGATTTTTGGGAGATAAGGCTGTGGGAAGGGCAAGAGGCTGCAACCAACACGCATCTCCCAGTTGAAGAGGTTGCTTGCCAACACTCATCCTTGCTGCTAAACGATCCATGTCCCTACAGATCTGCCTGTTGGACTGAGTGCTTGGTCCCTACTCAGCTCCATCAGAATGAGCAGAAGTTAAACACAAAGCTTTTGCTGATCCGACTTGATCCTTTCAGTGTGGGTCAGGGAGCACCCTCAGCAGCACCCACAGGGGTGTAACCTCCAACACGGGACAGCACGGGACAGTGACACTTCTACTGGCATTGGCCCCTCAGTGACCTGTTCTGCATCCATTTTCCTCTCCATCTTCTCTAGTTTTGGTGAAAGTGAATTCACATCTTCCTGTGATGCACGGCTTTGATGCAGCTGTGAACTTAGCAGAGGATCTACCCTGGGAGTGGCTTTGCACGTGCAACTTTCCTGAAGGAAAAGACATGGAAGGAGGGAACCTGGGGCAGGGAACATGAACTAACTGGTCAGACTGGAGCTTGAATGACCTACGTGAATCCTTGGCATCAGCCAGGCAGTGTTTCTTTTAAATAAATTATGCAGTAGTGCAAGCTTCAGAAGACATTTTTTCTTCCCAGGAAAACTACATTTCAGAGAAAAAATAACTGTAAACCCAAGATGGTCAGATTTGATGAAGTCAGCAAAGCTGTAGCCAGGATGAAGATCATACTCTCCACATCAGTCTCCAATTCATCATCAGAGCCATTTGGTAAATATTTGCTTCTTCTAGTGATCAGCTGAAAGGTTCCTTCATTCCCACAATACTGTTACCTTTGCAAATTACTTTTATTGTAGTGAAAAGCAAAAACCTAAATCCTGACTGTTTTTAATTGAAAACAAAGGTGAAAAAAAAAAAAGAAAAGGCTTTTGCAATAATCAAAGTGTGGACTGTAGTTTAAATAAGTGCTTTGTAATTTTCTCCCCAGTAGACTGATACTTAAAAAACTCTGCTAAGAGAGTATTTTTGCATAACTGCGTCTGTCCTCTGCCTGGCAAATTGATCAAACCAAGTGGATTCACAGGGCAGAGGTGAGCAAGTCTTAATATTCCTCCTTCTCCAGCAGAAATCAAAGATTTTGCTGTTCCCTGTGATGCAATCACAATTTGGTGTGTTTGCATGGGACTAGGCATCCCAAGGCAAGCCAGGGGATGCACAGGTAGACCTGAGTGGGAAAACAAACCAGGATTAACGTGGTGCAGCACCAGGACAGAACTCAGAGAGGTCCTGGGACCTCCATCCCTGGGGAATGCAGTTCATCTCTGCATCACAAGGTTGTGGTCAGCTTGGATTCACTCTGAACTTGGCCTTGCCTAGAGCAGAGGTTTTACCAGAGCTTTCCAGACACAGCTTCCAACCCCCATGTTTCTGGAATATTGTGATGCTGCAATGTCTTTGTCCTAGCACAGGCTACGCCAGTGGTCACCAGTTGGTCACTGCAGATGTCCCCCCTTGCATTTGGTCTCCAAAGAGGGCTGGGCTCCCACCAATGCAGCTCTCCCCACCCAGCACAAACTCCCTCCTCCTGCACTCGCTAACACCCGCTTCTCAAAGAGCCTCAAGTTTTCCTTGGGGAGGAAGGGAGTATTAAAAGCTTTTCCAAATTATGTAGAGGTCTTTGTTATTTTAAGATACTTTCGTTTCCCCCCTTTTCCGTTTGACTTTGTTACCTGATGCTTGAGGAATGCATTTTCCCCTCTATTAAATGTTTTAACCGCGTACAAGTTCCATCTTAATGTTAGCATCTTTAATAGTAGAATATTACCATATTAATTGCTATTGTGAACCAGAAGATACTTATATCATCCAGGCTTTCATTACCGTCACGGAGGGATTTTTCCTACTGAGTCAAAAGTGACCACTTTCCTTAATCCCCTGTTTAAAAGCCCTACTATTCCTCCTGACATGCCTAGGACGAGGGTGGGCAGCATTTTCCCAGGGACAAACTTGGAATTAAATGAATTCATTTCCCAAGGAACAGCCACCCCTTCCCAACCTGCTGCGGGTTTCTCAGCGCTCGGGTGGTGGGGCAGTTAGTTTTTAAGCAATTAAGAGACAGCCACCCCCACCTACACACCCGGGCCTCCCCTGCCCGTGGCGGGGAAGGGAGGACAAGCGGGAATTAGCCGGGAGAACAATAGGGATTCAATCAAGCCCGGATCAGGTTGCAGCCCTTTTGTCGCCGGGACTCGTGCCGGGGGTTAATGGGGCA